>NC_141002.1:42944437-44144437 GCF_052327205.1 Somniosus microcephalus
ATCTGCATGAGCTAAATCCTGAAGTAGCTGTCCGTTTCAGAGGGGTAATGACATCGAACGCTGACAGTTTTGCCATCATTACCACTGCAAAATCCAGGTAATGTTTATCACTATCAACGTGAAAACTAATATTACTGAAGTTCCAAAAATGTTGCATTTCTAAAATCCACGAAGGGAGTTCGGTGATGAATGAAGGAGACATTCATATATTTGTGCACAAATATTCAGAAGAGTTTTATCAATTAGGCCTATGACTTCCATTTTGTTAGACCATTTGATCAATTTCTGGAATGATTATGCAAAGATGTATCTCTTTGTGCTAGCTTACAGAATCCTATTTTAGAGATGGCTTTCATGCCATTTATGCATTACAGAACTGTTCTGCCTTTGTATTGCAGGGTTGCCGTAGAGGTTTAGAGTACTGTTGGCACAACTCCAGGATAAATGATTGTTTGCTTGAAAGAAAAGGACTTTCATTTATGCATTGCCTTATCAAGTTCCCCAAATTCACAAATAATTACTTGGAACTGGAATGACTGCATTTGCCTCAAACAATCAGCAGGATATCATAAGTAGCAGTGAAATGAATGACCAATTGATCTGTGTTTGGTGGTGCTGGTAAAGAAAGACTTTAGCGCCTTTCACGACCACCGGACATCCCAAAGCGCTTTACAGCCAATGAAGTACTTTTTGAAGTGTAGGCACTATTGTGATGCAAGAATGTTGGCCAAGGCATGGTCAGTATTCTCTGCTCTTCACACAGTGCAATAGGATCTTTAATAGCAATGTGAACCACAGGAATAGACAGATGGTTGCTCAGACACCGCAGCACTCCCTTACTGCTGCATTGAAGTATCAACCAAATTTATGTTCTGAAGTCTTAGACTGGGACTTGAACCTACAACCTTATGACTCTGAAATAGGAATGCTACCAGCTAAGGAAAAGCTGTCGAACTGCACAGAACCCAGCCTTCGCCAGAAACTACCAGTGGTAACAAATATAAAGAACACAGAAAATTATGAACAGCATTTGATGTGGAATCATCATATTGGATCTGACCAAGGGCAGGTTGAGGTGTCTGCATACCTGAGCAGCCAGCAATGTGTGTCAGAATGAATCGCACCCTGCCGCTCTAGTAATGTAAAAGGAGTACGAAGGAAGCACCTGTGATGCCATGGAATTAACCTGCTTTACATTGCAGGGTGTGTTCCACAGCATCAGAGAAGGTAAACAATTATAAATAGGTGGGTGTTTGTAAGACATGCTTTGCAATTTTTTTTTCTGGCCACAGCATCTTCCTCGGTGACTGGGAGCGAGCCGTATAGTTTGTGAAGTGACATTGCTGGCGTGTTTGGGGTAGCAGAGTAACCACAGCCAAAAGAAGTGATAGTGCGAATGTAAAAGGGTTGTTTGTTTTTTTTTAACCATTTTCTCCCCTCCCTTTTGTACTTGATAGCTTAGACTAGTTCCTGGGATGTGACTACATGGATTCAGATTGTTCTTCAGTTCCTCACCCATTTGATATTATACTTGAGCCTGATCCTGTCTTAAACCTGATGTCCATTCACACTCCCTTCCAGAGAAGGAACCTTATCTGATTTATTGGGATTGAATTTCCGTGGGGTTCTCCAATCTCCCATTGTAACTTCACCAGTAACTCACAGAAATTGCAGGCATAAGTTTATAAACTACTCAGGCAGCCGGTGAATGTTCAGATCCAGTATTTTATTACTGTAAAGTATAATTGCCAGGATGTTCTCCCTATCAGCCACTGTAACTTTGACGGAAACCCCCCCCAAAAGATGCGTGATTGGGGTTCCGCCAAAGTTTCAGCAACCAATTGGGAGAACTGTGGAAATTCCCAGCAATGGTATTTCCCCTCGCTTACCTTGGTGAGCTGAGATATGTAAATTCAGCACAGACTAGGGCAGTGGTTCTCAAACTTTTTTGGTTGAAGGACCCCTTTTCAAATGGATTAGTAATCATGGAGCCCCCCCCCCCCAATCTAAATTATACAGGAAACTTTGTTTTATCTGGCACCGACGGGACCGAGCTGTTGCCGATCTATCAAAACTGCCGGACATACCAGCGTTAATGTTGAAGCATACGGAGGTTTTCACCTCCGTATCTGACAACAAACACTGTTGCTTAGCAACAGCTTCAAACAGTCGGACCATACCTTGGAAGTGTCTCTGTAGCTTAGCAACAGTTTGAGAGACTTTCCAGAGCCTGACTGTTGGGGGGGGGGGGGGGAAAAAAAGCCACGAGAAGGAAAAAAAAGCCACGAGAAGAAAAAAAACCTAACAAAACGGCTCCTGATTTCTGCCGGTAGATCGAGGTTTCTGGACATACAACCTCCGGACAAACCAAAGTCTCCTGTAATACTATATAATATGAAAGTGCTGCATGTAAAGAGTGTTTTAATAATGATTTTAAGAAAATAGGTACTTACTTAGATATCTGTAAGATGAGTGTGCCACACTATCATCGATCAACCTTTTGACGCCCACCAGCTTTGGTAACTATGGATCTACCCGGCGATCTTCGTGCCATCCATGCCACTCCCCTCCCTGGTGAGACAGCCGGCTCACACTCTGCGTTGCACATGTGGCGGCCGCATTCCGCTCTGGCCTCCTGGCTCGCACCAAGCTCTCCTCCAGCCGCCGCTCATTCGCTTGGTCTTGACCACGGCACTCTCCGCCACCCCACCCTGTAAGGCCGGCCCTGCTCGGTACTCATTATTTCATGGACTCCCCTGGAAAGTCTCCACGGACACCAGTTTGAGAACCACTGGACTAGGGATCAAACCTAGGATGGTCTTGAGCGGACTGGCTCAGTTGCTGAGTCAACAAATTTGAGTTATCGTGAGGAGAGGGTCATTGACGAGAGTTCATCAGTTCTGTTCAAGCTGGCTGTGCACCATGCAACACTTCTGGTCGAGCACTACAAAGTGAGTCACACTTACTGTGCAGTTAGTCTTGGATAGGAGTTTGCACCTGGTGAATTCCACACCAGCTGAGCTGGAGAATTATTGAGCAGTATTTGGGTGTTTCCCCAGAGAGCGAATCATCCCGAGCTGTTCCACACACAGACTTTCCAGCTGTGGCTACTGAATAGCATCAGGAGCTGTTTCTGCTATTTACATTTTTTTTTGTTAATGTTTTCAAAGCTATTACAGGGAGTTGAGGGATTTTTAAAAATGTTATTTCTCTATAAATTCCTGCTGCTGCATAAGCTCCTCCAGCTGGGTTACTGTACCATCTGGAACATAAACCTGTGGAAATGAGATCCTTGTTGAAAAGATTAAGGGAAAGATATTTTCTCTCCTCCCTTCATTGCATACAGTGCATCATTGTTAGACCCGGCTAAGTATTGGCAGATTTTATACAATTGTTGTGCTGAGGAGCAGAAACAGAAATGGCAGGTACCCTGCAACTAGAACCCAGAACCTTTGTGCAACTGAATCACTTGTCATGAGGGCAGTTATTGTCGCTTTTAAAGTAGCATTACTGTTGGTGTATTTTATCTGCAAACAACTTCCTACTTAAAAAAAAAAAAAAAAAATCATTGTTCTCTCAGCCTCTGAAAGAGAAAATTTGCATTCATATTGTACCTTTGACAACCTCAGGATGTCAAAGTACAGTATTTTACACCCAGTGAATTACTTTTTGAAATGTAGTCACTTTTTGTCGGTAACTGTGGTGGCCAGTTTGCACACAGCAAGGTGTCACAAACCACAGTGAAATAAATGACCAGTTAGTCTGTTTTGGTTGAGGGATAAATGTTGGCTAGGACACGGAGAACTCCCCTGCTCTTCGCCGAGCAGTGCCATCGGATCTTTAAAGTCCACATGAACAGGTTTAAAGCCTTATCTGAAAGATGGCAATTCTGACAATTCAGCAGTCCCATAGTTCAGTATGGCACAAGTGTCAGCCTAGATTATGTGCACAAGTCCTGCAATGGAGCTTGAACACATGATCAGCTAACAGAAATGAGAGTACTACTGCTGTCACTCTGGCGCTCTGCTTTGTGTGTTCTACATAACTGCAAAAATTAAATTTACAGGAATTCGAAATGTTTGCTTGAGCTTTGGCGCTGCAGCCAGCTTTTTGGGTGTGGACTGTCAGTAGCTTGAAGCTAATGTTAAGCTTTTTTTTAATTTATAAAAAAAAAAAAAAAAAATTGGCCCCTCTCCCTTTCATTTGCTGTCATTTAAAATTGGAGAACATTGCTTCTGCTTTAGAGAGGCAGTTGCACTAGTTTAACCCTTCAGGTGACTCTATTGAAGCTTGAATAACATTAAACTTGATCGTTTTAATGCTGAGATTGTATCGTTAACAGCCAAAAATCCATGCAGGAAAATGTTAGCTTCCATCTTAATGTAGCAGTGGGATAAAACTAATTGGATCCCATAATACTTTAGGTAAAGTAATCTCTTTTTGGTGATCAGGGCTTGCTAAATTAACAAATTAGAATGGGAGATAGAGAAAAGACTGGAGAAGTTTTCTTTATTGTTAGTTAACATTGACTTTTAAACCCAAGTGTAGCCTGTCTCTAAACTAGTGCTTAACAGCAACTTCCATTTATATAGCACCTTCAACATGACAAAATCTCCAAGCATTCACTGAACAAACTTATGGAAAATGGATGCTGAACCAGGAAAGGAGAAATTAAGAGGAATGATCAGAAGCTTGGTTGAACAGATGAGTTGTGAGATTTTTAAGATGGAGAACAAAGCAGGGCCAGGTGACTGAAGGCCCTGCACTGATGGTGAGGTTAGAGGGATGTACTTGAGTTCAGAGTCAGAGGAACTAATGTTTGGGGTGGAGGGAAGGAATATGTCACGTGCTGTGGACAGGCCGAGGAGGGATAATGCACCACAGTCACAATCACCAAGGATGTTGTTTGTGACTTTGGTTAAGGCTGTTTTTGTGTTGCGAGAAGGGAAGAAACCAGACTGGAGACCTGTCGTCACCTCTCTGATCCCAAACCATCTCTTTCTCGTAACTCTCTTCCCCATCTCCCCCAAAAGGGGGGGTGGAGGGTGGGGGGGTTGAGTGTGATATAATTGGGCCTCATCAAGATGAGATGTATGTACTGAAGAGTAAAACGCTTGTATTTGGGCATCCATTCTTTGCACTGAGCCAAATCAGGTGCAGCAAGGATGTGACAACATGATTCAACTTCATGTACTCTGCCCCAATTTAGTGTCTAAACAGACAACATATCGACTTCCTACACAAACCACCATTGCGGTCACACTGACTGAGGACTGTAGATTCACTGTATAAGATCAAGAGTCGACCATTCAGCCTCTCGAGCCTGTACTGCTATTCTGTACCTCAACTCCATTTACCTGCCGTTGATCCATATCCCTTGATACCCTTAATTAACAAAAATCTTTCAATCTCAGTTTTGAGTTTGACCCAGCATCTACAGCCTTTTAGGGATAATTCAGCATTGAGTTTTTGTGGCTGTGTTCACATTAGGGTCTGTGTTGATACTATACAAATGCATTTCACTTAGCTTTAACTAGCCTACAATGACTTTGTCTAGATTCTAAACCCAGAATCCAAAAGCACAAGGATAATATGTTTGGTATCTAGTTAGGCACACTTCAGAGCAAAGTGTTAATTGAAGGGTGATTAACAAAAAAACAGTATTGAAGAGTCACTGTCTTCTGACTGGCAAACTTTTTTGTTGTGCATGACAAATGATGTACAGATACACCTGAGTAGTTCCAGCATTTTCTGTTTTTATGTCTTTTCTTAGTCTTCCCTATGAAACAAAATAGGCTATCCAAACAATTATTTTCAATAAGGAATTCCCTTAAGTTATAGATGCCATTGATGAGCTGTCTTTCATCTGTACAGCAGTATTTTTGTGTTGCTTTAGGTGGAACATAATACCAAGCCATGTAAAGTTTCAACAGAACTCGATCATCCTTAGTACTTTGAAAACCCAGCAGCAACCCCACATCTGTTTTGTTTTATTTCATATACTGCATGTTGGAGTGGAGTTTTGGGCACAAATAGGGAAAATAGTGTTCAGAAACATTGTTGAGTTCAATTGTAGTATGTATTTTGATTTTTAATGGGTAACTTGAGGCATAATCTTTTTGTTGAAGACTACATGGTACAATGGCGGTCTTTCCCGATGTTTCATTAGTTTTTCCAGTTATTTTTATATTAAGAGTTCCAAACACTTAGTTGGCCTATATAGAACACAATTGAACATGCATACATGGAATGCTGGAACACCACGTGGAAATTTGGTGTAAAAATGTGACTGGGTTTTCTACCTGTTCCATTTATATCTAAAACTGTGCTGATTATTTCAGAAGGAATTTTGGGTTGTATTCACTGCAGTGGAAGCAGTATGTTTAAAAAGCTACTTAATCACTACCACGAATGGACAGGCATTGGAAATAGTTGCTTATGTTGTGAAATTTTTACCTGTTGCAGGCAGGCCTGGTTTGCTTCCTTTTCATGCAGAAACGTAACCAGCTTAAAGATAAAATTGACCGCTCCCCAGGACAATGCCAATTGTGTGTGTCACTAGAATATCCAGTTTTGGAATTGGGAAAGAATTCACAAAAATAACTACAGATGAGGAAGACCATTTGACTTATCAATTTTGCGGCCATCGGATGTTTTATTTGTTCCTTGGCCACAAACTGAACATAGGTGTGACCTTAGCAGAGCACTGGGTAGCTTTAGCATGATTCCCTTGATACATAAGTTCTACTGATCTGGCAACATAGTTAAGAATTCTGTTTGCTCTGTTAATTGCACTTCTGTAATGACTAGATATAGTCAGTTTTAGGTCTACTATCACTTCCAGATCTCTTTCAATCTCTTCCCTAGCTAGCTAAAACCACTTGTTATGTCCACTTATATTTTATTGTGCATAAGATCTGTATTAAATTTTATCTGCATTGATTCTGGTCTCTTGTACATATTATCGAGTCTCTTAAGTAATTGGGCAGCCACTTATTGTTATCTCCCCAACCTGACATCACTCCCTCAATTGGTACCTGCTACTTCCTCTTCCAACCAATTCTTAATCCACCTCCAAGATTTACTTAGACACCCACTGCCTTAAGCTTGTGTAAAGTCCAAGTCTGAAAGGCTCCACTACATCAGTACTTGGAGTATTGTGTCCAGTTTTGGTACCTGCACATAATGAAAGATACTGAAGCTCTGGCGTGGTGCACAGGAGAGCAACCCAAGAAGATACAAATATTATAGCTCTTAGTCGTTAAGGGTCCCAAGATTTAGTGTTTATTTTGGCAAAATGCAGATTTAGAGGGGATATAATTGACATTTTTGAAATGAAGGAATCTGATGCAGTCTGGTTAGATGGACTCTTTTTGAAATGGACAGGAATGATGGGTAAGGGGTCATGTCTATAAAATCTGTATGTAAAGAATTGGATTGGATGACTGGATTTTACCATCCAGAGTAAACTGAAGATATTTGATTGGTAAGGAGTCGCTGCAGTTTTTTTAATGCAAATTTTAGAGATGTTTGGATTGGCGCCAGTGCAAAGAAGAGCCACAAAGCTGACTATTAATCTTCGAGGTATGAGCAAAGACTAGAGAAAGTTGGGCTTTTCAGTATTGAAAGGAGGCATCTGAGAGGCAATCTTAAAGGTATTCCAGATTGTAAACAATATGGGAAAGGTAAATCTGGTAAATTGAATTGCAATAGTAGGATACAAGCAGCAGAGTTTTGGATGAGCTGAAGTTTACGGAAGAAGAGACCTTCTGCTTTAGTTTGTTCTGAAAAGGGGCATCACCTACCTCGTTGAATGTTTCTCACCCCCTTCCTGTCCCCAAATCCTAATCTGTAAAATGCTTCAGGTATTTATCATGAATATTCAACTATGTGATGCTCTGATGTACAAATAAGATAGAGGTAAAAACAGAAAATGCTGGAAATACTCGAGTCAGGAGCCTCTGTTAAGGGAGGAAAAAGGTAAGGTTAATATTTCAGGTCACATTTCGGAAGATGTTACAGATTGATAATTTATAAGGAAGAACCGAGCCTGGGAAAAGGGTCGGGCAGAAAAATATGGTCTGTGTTTTGGTGGAGGACAGGCAATGATTAAATGACAAGTGTGAATGGTGTATGACAGAGGCAATAAGAGAGAAGTTAAGGTAATAAAAGATGTATCCCAGACCCAGGATGTATGAATGGTTGCGGCAGAGGGGGAGGGAAGTATGGGAAATCTGATCAAGTGAAAAGGACTCCAATGGCCCAAGAGTGTGATGAAAGAAAAAGGCAGGTGGACACCAGGGGTGCAGACCACCCTGCCGGCCATGCACTGATTGGAGATCCCCATTCCAAACACGAGCCCACAACTTCCCCAATTCCAGAAGTGCTGGTGCACCCATCTTGCATTGCCAGGAGCTGTGGTTAAGATCTGAAGTTGTGCAAGACAATGGTAATGCCAGAGGGCTGTAAAGTGCCGAGCGGAGAGATGAGGTGCTGTTCCTCGAGCTTGTGTTGAGCTTCATTGGAGCGGGCAAAGGACAGAGGTCAGAACGCACATGGGATGGGGAATTGAAGTGGCAAGGGACGAGAAGCTCGGTCACACTCAGTCGGAGGTGTTCAGCAAAGCTGTTGCCCTGATGCAGGGATCACCACATTGTGAGCAGCGAATACAATATACTGGGTTGGGAGAAATACATGTAAATTGCTGTCTCACTCCTGCCATTTACTCATCTATTCTCCATCGCATCGCATACTATTTTTCTTTCTCCCTGACCTCTTTCCCTGACTCTCTGTTCCTCCTTATAAGCCTTTGGTTTATAACATCTAGTTCTGATGATGGGCCATAAGACTTGAAACCCAACCCTCCCTTTCTCTCTTCATAAATTCTACCTGACATGTTGTGTTACCAGCATTTTCTGTTTTTATTTAAAATTTCCAGCATCTGCAGTATTTTGCTTTGTGTAGGATCCAGATCACAGGTTTGATTGGTTTGGAATACCTGTACTTACACATTGAGGAATGTACCATTGCATATTTCCACTCAAGACTTAAGATCATCAATCTGTTTGCAAATCGACAATTCTCTTTTTTTTTTCCCCCCTCTAAGGTTGATATTGAGCAGATATTTTGACTCCGTTCATGTATGGTTGTGTGCCAGCAGTCATTGCTGAAACTTGAAATTGCAGAATGCAATTGAGCAGTTCCTCAGTTTTTTTTTATGAAGGAAGAATTCTTACAGATTATTGAACATCTGTGGAGAGAGAAACAGAACTGTTCTGATGAAAGGTCATTGACCTGAACCGTTAACTCTGTTACACTCTCTCCACCGATGCTGCATGACTCACTGCTGAGTATTTCCAGCATTTTCTGCTTTTATTTCCAATTTCCAGCATCCGCAGTATTTTGCTTTGATCTTGCTGATTATTCGTGACCAGGCTAGAAGCATTAGTAGGAGTATTTTTCTACCTTCTCCATAAAGTTAAGTATTTAGCAAACTCAAATTTTTTTATTTGGAGCTTATCAATCCATATGTAAACACTTTGTTTTGTAGCTTGCCTTTAATCAAAACTATTGAAATACTTTGCTTGTAAAATAACATTAGGAAACATTATTTTCCCCACATTTTAGTGGATAAAAACCCATTGTGAACCTATTGATAAAAGGCTCCTTTCCTGAAGGTGCTGAAATAGGTAAGGGAGAACCAGTGGATGTGGTGT
Organism: Somniosus microcephalus; assembly: GCF_052327205.1. Classification (NCBI taxonomy): domain Eukaryota; kingdom Metazoa; phylum Chordata; class Chondrichthyes; order Squaliformes; family Somniosidae; genus Somniosus; species Somniosus microcephalus. The sequence continues at coordinate 42,954,154 of NC_141002.1, forward strand.
ATTTGGACTTTCAGAAGGCTTTTGATAAGGTCCCGCATAAGAGATTAGCGTGCAAAATTAAGGCACATGAGATTGGGGGCAAGGTATTGACTTGGATAGAGAAATGGTTGGCGGATAGAAAGCAAAGAGTTGGAATAAACGGGTCATTTTCCGAGTGGCAGGCAGTGACTAGTGGGGTACCGCAAGGATCGGTCCTAGGAGTCCAGCTGTTCACAATATATATGAATGATCTGGACGAGGGAATTGGATGTAATATCTCCAAATTTGCAGACGACACAAAGTTGGGTGGGGAGGGTATGCTGTGAGGAGGATGTCGTGAAACTCCAGTACGATTTGGACAGGTTGGGTGATTGGGCAGAAACATGGCAAATGCACTATAATGTGGATAAATGTGAGGTTATTCACTTTGGTGGCAAAAACAGGAAGGCAGATTATTATTTGAATGGCAATAGATTGGGAGAAGGGGAAGTGCAAAGAGACCTGGGTGTTCTTGTGCACCAGTCGCTGAAGGTAAGCATGCAGCAGGCGGTTAAGAAGGCAAATGGTATGTTGGCCTTCGTAGCAAGAGGGTTCGAGTACAGGAACAAGGATGTCTTGCTGCAGTTGTACAGGGCCTTGGTGAGACCGCACCTTGAGTATTGTGTGCAGTTTTGGTCGCCTTATCTGAGGAAGGACATTCTTGCCATGGAGGGAGTGCAGCGAAGATTCACCAGGCCGATACCTGGGATGGCAGGAATGACGTATGAGGAGAGATTGTGTCGATTGGGCTTGTACTCACTGGAGTTTAGAAGATTGAGAGGGGATCTCATCGAAACCTATAAAATTCTGTCACGCCTGGACAGACTAGATGCAGGAAGGATGCTTCCGATGGCCGGCAAGTCCAGAACCAGGGGTCACAGTCTAAGGATAAGGGGTAAGCCATTTAGGACTGAAATGAGGAGGAATTTCTTCACCCAGAGAGTGGTGAACCTGTGGAATTCTCTGCCACAGAGGGCGGTGGAGGCCAGTTCATTAAATATATTCAAGGAGTTGGATATCTTTCTTAAGGCTAAAGGGATCAAGGGATATGGGGAGAAGGCACGGCCAGGGTACTGAATTTGGATGGTCAGCCATGATCTCATTGAATGGCGGAGCAGGCTCGAGGGGCCGAATGGCCTACTCCTGCTCCTATCTTCTATGTTTCTGTAAATACTGGCCACCCTCCAGTATTTTGCCCACACACTTGAGTATTAGCAACTTATATGACCACATCATCACAACCCAGTCCATTCCAGTTGACGCACTTGCTGTCAGTTTCTGATGCCAATCAGGAACGTGATCTGTGGCTGATTTTTTTTTTTTCCTCCTCCTTCCTTAAGCCAGGAGTGCTGAGGCCAAGTGTAGCACCCAGCTTGAATTCAGCCAACAGCAGAGACTGGTAATGGAACTTGGGACCATAATGGTTTATGTGCCTTAGTACTACGTGGGTGGTGCCTCATGACCCTTTGGGAGACATAAATATGTTTCAAATTTTAAAAATTCACTGAGAATTGCTAACAGGCTGTAACTAATGAATTGTAGCCTTTGTTAAACCTAGTGTTGATTTCCCACAGAGTTTTGCTGAACAAAACTGCAAAATTCCATAGACTGTTAACAGTTAAAACTCAGTCTCGGAATGTACTGCCACTATTTTACATTGAGTATGCTTCAAATTATGGGCTTGTAGATATTAACACATCATACTGTCCCCATTAGTGTTCTACTGTCACTACTAGTGTATCTGGTAATAGAAACATAGAAGATAGGAGCAGGAGTAGGCCACCCGGCCCCTCGAGCCCGCTCCGCCATTCAACGAGATCATGGCTGATCATCCAAACTCAGCACCCCGATCCCTTTAGCCCCAAGAAATATATCCAACTCCTTGAATATATTTAATGAATTGGCCTCCACTGCCTTCTGTGGTAGAGAATTCCACAGGTTCACCACTCTCTGGGTGAAGAAATTCCTCCTCATCTCAGTCCTAAATGGCTTACCCCTTATCCTTAGACTATGACCCCTAGTTCTGGACTCCCCGGCCATTGGGAACATCCTTCCTGCATCTAGTCTGTCCAGGCCTGACAGAATTTTATAGGTTTCGATGAGATCCCCTCTCAAATCTTCTAAACTCCAGTGAGTACAAGCCCAATCGACCCAATCTCTCCTCATACGTCATTCCTGCCATCCCAGGTATTAGCCTGGTGAATCTTCGCTGCACTCCTTCCATGGCAAGAACGTCCTTCCTCAGATAAGGCGACCAAAACTGCACACAGTACTCAAGGTGCGGTCTCAACAAGGCCCTGTACAACTGCAGCAAGACATCCTTGTTCCTGCACTCGAACCCTCTTGCTATGAAGGCCAACATACCATTTGCCTTCTTAACCGCCTGCTGCACCGGCATGCTTACCTTCAGCGACTGGTGCACAAGAACACCCAGGTCTCTTTGCACTTCCCCTTCTCCCAATCTATTGCCATTCAAATAATAATCTGCCTTCCTGTTTTTGCCACCAAAGTGGATAACCTCACATTTATCCACATTATTGGGCAGAAACATGGCAAATGCACTATCACCCAACCTGTCCAAATCGTACTGGAGTTTCATGACATCCTCCTCACAGCATACCCTCCCACCCAGCTTTGTGTCATCTGCAAATGTGGAGATACTACATCCAATTCCCTCGTCCAGATCATTAATATATATTGTGAACAGCTGGGGTCCTAGGACCGATCCTTGCGGTACCCCACTAGTCACTGCCTGCCACTCGGAAAATGACCCGTTTATTCCAACTCTTTGCTTTCTATCTGCCAACCAGTTCTCTATGCAAGTCAATACCTTGCCCCCAATCCCATGTGCCTTAATTTTACAAGCTAATCTCTTATGCGGGACCTTATCGAAAGCCTTCTGAAAGTCCAAATAAACCACATCCAATGTATCATCCCTATATGGCTGTGCTCCATTCATCAAAAAACAGTATGCTGTAAACAAATGGAGTACTTTTGGAAAACACTCGCAACTTTTCAAGAAGTCACAAATTAAATTGAGCACTGGTATCAAAAAAAAAAAAAAAAAAAATGGAGAGGGGCTATTATTTTGCTATTTTTGTAAGTCATTTATGTGTCATTGGAATTCATTGTGTTATTGTATCGTATTACCGCAGATGATAAACTTCACTTTGGCAACAGTGCTGTAATCTATATAGGTGAAGCAGTGCAACTGTTAGAAGAGCTTTCAGAGGTGAAGCATCATCAGGGCTGCCATTTTATTCCGGCTGATTCCTGCCTACTTGCACGTCAGCAACGCAATTTACACATTGTAGGCCTGTGCGGACCTTCCCCATACATCATGAGTCATAACAATGGCTTTAAAGCACCTGTCTGTGCTGAAGTCTCTGAATCCACCCCAGTATAAACTGGGAAACTCTTCGACCTCACCATCTGACATGGCCTCACGACTCCCATTGTGTCAATCAGAGATAAGGCCCCCCCCCCCCCCGCACCTGCTTAATATCTGTTACATCGCCAGCTTTTTTCAGTTCTGATGAAAGGTCTTCGACCTGAAACGTTAACTCTGTTTCTCTCTCCATGGATGCTGCCTGGCCTGCTGAGTGTTTCCAGCATTTTCTGTTATTACAGATAAGGCCATCTCTGATCACTCCCTTGTATCCCCCTCCACCTATATCTCCTCCCCCCCCCCCCCCCCCCCCCCCCCCCCGCAACCTCCCAATCCCACTTCCTTCTGTGTCCACCCTGGAAAAAACACTTCCCCTAAGTCACTTACAACTGCACTTTCAAATCCCCAACTAGCCTTTGGCGCTCCATTCAGCATAACATTTCTGCAGCTACTGATCTGCGCAATCACACATCACCGCCACCTTTCATGCCCTTGTCCCCATTAAAACTACCACTCTCTCATCTTGGTCGATCCCCGGTATATGTCTCATATTTTAAGCCAAAGGGACGCAGATTTGAACATCTATGGTGGACAACTGGTTTAACCATTCATCGCCTGATCTGGTTGGGCCACATAAAGCACGATAGGGTCCTGCTCTCCTCTGCCAAAACTGCTCACTATTCCAGGATCATCCTGGAATGCAAAGATAACCCCCAACTTCTCATCTCCATTACAAACTGTCGTCTTAAACCCTTCTCCACACTTTCCTTCAACAACAAATGCGAAGAGCTCATTGACTTCTTTTGTCGCAAAGATTGAGACCATCAGTTCTGCTGCTTCCCTCCTTTCCCCTAGCCCACTGGGCCAAACTTCTCCTAAGGTTCCCCCCCCCCCCCCCCCCCCCCCCCCGTCCTAGCCCTGAACTCTCGGCTTTCTGTAGTTTCTCTTCTATCACCCATCATGCCCTCTCCGAGCTAATCTTGTCCACGAAACCCATCTTCTGCTGACCACCCAACTTCCCTTCCTGGTCCCCGTGCTAGCCGATATTGTTGACCGTTCCCTTTCCTCCGGTACTGTCTACTCCTCTTCAAATCTGCCGCCTTCACCCCTCTCCTCAAAAAAAAAAAAAACCCTCAGTCCTTGCAAACTACAACCCTATCTCCAACCTCCCTTTCCTAAGTGATTGAACGTGTTGTCACTTCCCAAATCCGTGCCCATCTTACCTGCAATGCCACGTTTGAATCCCTCCAATTGGGTTTCCACCCTGCCGCAGTACTGAAACAGCCCTTATCAAAGTCACAAATTACATCCTATGTGACTGACCGTGATAAACTATTTCCCCCCCCCCCCCCCTCAATCTTCCTTGACCTGTCTGCAGCCTTTGACAAAGTTGACCGCATCATCCTTCTCCAACACCACATCCGTAGTCCTGCTGGGTGGGTCTGCCCTCGCCTGGTTCCATTCTTATTTATCTGGTTGGAGCCAGAGAACCACCTGCAATGGCTTCTCTTCCTGCTCTCTCACCGTTACCTCTGGAGTCTCCCAAGGTTCTATCCTTGGCACCAATGTTCTCTCTAAGCTGCGCAGTAATGGGAAAGGGCCTGTGCAGGCCACGTGCCGGCTTCTCCATTGGAAATACCACGCATGCATGGAAATTTAAAGGGACTGTGCACTTTATTTAAAAAAAAGGCTGTGCAGAACAAGATGCAGCTTACAAGGAACACAATGCTCGGTTCCACACGTACGCTGAAGACACCCAGCTCCAGCTCACCACCACCCCTCTCGACCCCTCCACTGTGTCTGATTTGTCACCTGTTTGTCTAACATTCAGTATTGGATGTGCAGAAATTTCCACCAACTAAATATTGGGTAGGCCAAAGCCATTGTCGTCTTCCTCACCACAAACTCCGTTCTCTAGCCACTGACTCCATCCCTCTTGCTGGTGGCCCGACTGAAAATAGGCATATGTGAATGTGTACATTATTTGGGTTGGCTGTGTTGCCCTTTTCTCCCCTTCTCCTTCTCCTCCTCTTCCCACCCCCCCCCCCCCCCCCCCCCCCCACCAAAATGCATAAATATCCTGCCAACATTCATACTTTGGAATCGCTCATGAAGTCTGTCCATTCGGGTGAGGTACCAGGCATCTGGTGCTTATAAGAACTGTACACCAGTATAAGTTTCCACCGGTGGGGGGGAAAACTTGTGTGGGGAAGGGAGGAAGAGAGTTGAATCAGAAGCTTCATCAGTTGCATCATGACATTTTTCTTCTGTTGCTAGTCAACTGGTACCTTTTCTTCAAATACTAGTAAATTGCCTGTGATGTTGTGCATATGACATTTGCTCCACAGAGCCGCCTAATAACCGAAGTGTGTAGTTACATTGTGGCTGTTGACGAGGCAGAATTGAATGGGAAATGTTAATGCAGCAATTTACAATGGGAAATGTTGGCAAAGTGTGAACGGATATTGTGACAACTAGAAGTAAGGTTTATGCACAGGAAGTTTGTGTCCTATGCAATCTTTTAATAATGTACATATAATTGCACCACTCCACCATTAAATTTAAGGTCTCAATACTTTGAACCATACCTCAACAGAGTGCATGCACCAATCTCTGCTGAGGCTGCTGCATAAATGGCAATTAGTCGATATACACAAGTGGTCTGAGGTGGTTACTCTTCTTCCATTCTACTCCATATGTTGGTGGAAATATTTGCCAATAATTAGTTAAGATGAACTTGGGTATGCATTCACATTGCCTATCAAAGTTTCTCTACCACAAATTTACTTCATGCTGCAGTTTATTCAGTGTGGGTCTGTTTGAACAATTACGGCATGAGTAACTTGATAATCGTGAACCTGTTCTTCAAGAACAGGAAATGGTATTTTAGCATGTTAGCACTAGAAATGTTACATATAAACATTGTGGTTTTTATCTGCAGGTAAATTTAACGAATTTGCTTTCAGCACAGATTTCCTTAATGCTGTCTTATTGTTAACAGGATCGAAAGTTGTCGAAGTCAGAAAGGCAGAGGTTTAAAGAAGAAGCTGAAATGTTGAAGGGCCTGCAGCATCCAAATATAGTCAGATTTTATGACTCTTGGGAATCGACCTTAAAGGGAAAGAAATGTATAGTATTGGTGACAGAATTGATGACATCGGGTACTCTGAAAACGTAAGTAATAATTGTATCTAAATATTTTAAACTGAAATATCATTTATTACTTCTCATTCTTGTCATTTCCAGTTTTTTGATTTTGTTTTTGTTCAAGCCGGTCAGTATCTTGATTTCAAAACTGGAAATGCACAGCACATTTGTCAAGACCTGAAAGCAGTTGTGAAGAAGAATCTCACTTTAAACCTTGGCCTAGGTTTCTGATGTTGACTGATCTAATGTGCATTTCCAGCATTCTCTGTTGGTAGCTTAGCTTTCCAGTGTTTGTTTTTCCCTTTTTTATCTCTAGTATCTTAATTTATGCAAGTTTTCTAGGGTAAGTTAGGGAAATTTGTAATGTACTTATTTGAACATCAAAGCATTATATTCTTGAATAACTAGTATGAGTAGATGCTGTCTCATTTAAAGGAACTGTGTGCCTTAAGTGGCCTTTTTTCATTGTATATGCATTTGAAATATAGAAACAAAGTATGTACCTAAAATCCTTATCAGTCTGTCCTGCTCATCATATTCTATTGAGATGCATTAAAAAAAATTATAATCTGATGATCGGGTCTCCTAATTTTGTTTTGGGAAAGCAGCTATCTCATTTAAACGAGATGTAATGTGCACCTGAATTAGAAGTTAGTTATTCCCAGAGTTGCTGTAAATGTAAAGGAGCTTTTTGCTGTAATAAAAATCAGTTCTTCCAAGTGCTGGAGTATTTGCATAGAAAAATGCTGCAAAAAAAGACATTCTTTCAGTAAAGATTCTGAGCATTTGTAGATGACATAACAATATAATAAATAAAAGGTTCATGACCGTTTGCAAGAAAGCTACTTTTACTTCAGGAATCCATTTTACTTAGATTAGATTACTGTTTTCAATTTATCTTTAGTGTATTTGAATCATCCAAAGGGCTAACTACTTCTGTTGTCTGAAAACTTCCTGCTTTTATATTTTTTTAATGACATTTTTGCTGAAGAATTTCATTAAAAAAAAAACTTCAAAGAAGCATTATCAGCATAGAAAAAGATCCAGCAAATCTTTTCTATTGTCAAAAATAGGATCATGTCATTCACATTGCAGTACATTTTTGGGCATCTTCTCGGACTTAAACAGACTGTTCAGTCTTGGAGTCCTGTTGGACCCTAAGCTGAGTATCAGCCCCATTATCCACTCTAACTTAAAATCATCGACTTGTATTTCTGTAATATTGCCCACCTTACCCCATCTGCTGCTGAATCCCTTATTCATGCCTGTTGCACTGATTTAGAGCATAAGAAATAGGAGCAGGAGTAGGCCAATCGGCCCCTCGAGCCTGCTCCGCCATTCAATAAGATCATGGCTGATCTGATCCTAACCTCAAATCCACTTTCACTCTCCATCCCACCCAAACCCATGTGATCTCCCGGGAGAGGCGAAAAACCAGATTTAAAAACCCAATGGCCAATTTGGGAGAAAAAATCTGGGAAATTCCTCTCCGACCCATCTAGACGATCGAAACTCGTCCAGGAGATCACACTGTCCCTGTATTTCCTGCAGTACTTACCTTCTGTAAGAGGTGCTCTCCACCCCAGCCAGGAACAGGCCCAATTTACTCTTGAAGGACTCCTAGCTGGCAGCCTGTTCCTGAGGTCTCCACTAATCCCTGTGAATAGAACCATCTCCTGAAATCTAACACAGAATTAGAACACAAGAAGTAGGAGCAGGACCAGGCTACATGGCCCCTGGGCCCGCTCCGCCACCCACAGGGCCATGGCCGATCCGAACCTAGACTCGTGTCCGATTTCCTGCCCACTCCCCGTAACCCCTAATTCCCTTTACTTCTAGGAAACTGTTTATTTCTGTTTTAAATTTATTTAATGATGTAGCTTCCACAGCTCTCTAGGGCAGCAAATTCCACAGACCTACCACCCTCTGAGTGAAGAAGTTTCTCCTCATCTCAGTTTTGAAAGAGCAGCCCCTTATTCTAAGATTATGCCCCCTAGTTCTAGTTTCACCCATCATTGGGAACATCCTCACCGCATCCACCTGATCAAGCCCCTTCACAATCTTATATGTTTCAATAAGATCGCTTTTCATTCTTCTGAACTCCAATGAGTAGAGTCCCAATCTACTCAACCTCTCATATGTCAACCCCCTCATCCCCGGGATTAACCAAGTGAACCTTCTTTGTATTGCCTCGAGAGCAAGTATGTCTTCTTAAGTATGGACACCAAAACTGTATGCAGTATTCCAGGTGTGGTCTCACCAATACCTTGTACAACTGCAGCAATACCTCCCTGTTTTTATATTCCATCCCCCTAGCAATAAAAGCCAACATTCCATTGGCCTTCTTGATCACCTGCTGCACCTGCATACTAACCTTGTGTTTTGTGCACCAGGACCCCCAGATCCCTTTTGTACTGCAGTACTTTCCAGTTTCTTGCCATTAAGATAATAACTTGCTCTATGATTTTTCCTGCCAAAGTGCATAACCTCACACTTTCCAGTATTATATTCCATCTGCCAAATCTCTGCCCACTTACTTAGCCTGTCTGTCCCTTTGCAGGTTTTTTATGTCCTCCTCACTCACTACTTTCCCTCCCATCTTTGTATCATCTGCAAACTTTGATATGTTACACTTGGTCCCTTCCTCCAAATCATTAATATAGATTGTAAAGAGTTGGGGTCCCAGCACTGACCCCTGCGGAACACCACTAGTTACTGATTGCCAGTCTGAGAATGAACCATTTATCCCAACTCTCTGCTTTCTATTAGATAGCCAATCCTCCACCCATGCCAGAATATTACCCCCAATCCCGTGATTTTTTATCTTGAGCAATAATCTTTTGTGTGGCACCTTGTCAAATGCCTTTTGGAAGTCTAAATACACTACGTCCACTGGTTCCCCTTTATCCACCCTGTATGTTACGTCCTCAAAGAACTCAAGCAAATTTGTCAAACATGACTTCCCCTTCGTAAAGCCTAGCTGACTTTGTCCTATTAAATTATGTTTATCCAAATGTCCTGTTACTGTCTCCTTAATAATGGACTCTAAAATGTTACCAACCACAGATGTTAGGCTAACTGGTCTATAGTTTCCAGCCTTCTGTCTACTACCCTTTTTTGAATAAGGGTGTTACATTAGCAGTTTTCCAATCTGCCAGGACCTTTGCTGAGTCCAGGGAGTTTTGGAAAATTATTACCAATGCATCCACAATCCCTACCGCCACTTCCCTCAAGACCCTAGGATGTAAGCCATCAGGTCCAGGGGATTTATCCGCCTTGAGTCCCATTATTTTACCGAGTACCACTTCCTTAGTGATTTTGATCGTGTTTTGCTCCCCCCCCCCCCCCCCTCCTATAGCCCCCTGTTTGTCCAGTGTTGGGATATTCTTAGTGTCTTCTACTGTAAAGACTGATGTAAAATATTCATTCAGTGTTTTTGCCATCTCCATATTTCCCACCATTAATTTCCCGGTCTCATCCTCTAAGGGACCAACATTTACTTTAGCCACCCTTTTTCTTTTTATATAACTATAGAAACTCATGCTATCTGTTTTTATATTTTTTGCTAAGATCATGCCTGAACTTCTACGTCAACTCCACTTGCCCGCCCTATCCCCATATCCCTTGATTCCCTTAGTGCCCAAAAATATCTCGATTTCTGTCTTGAATATACTCATCGACTGAGCATCCACAGCCCTGGGGAAGAGAATTCCAAAGATTCACAACCCACTGAGTGAAGAAATTTCTCATCTCAGTCCTAAGTGGCTGGCCCCTTATCCTGATGCTATGAGCCCTAGTTCTCGACTTTCTAGCCAGGGGCAACAGCCTCTTAGCAACTACCCTGTCAAGCCCTCAAGAATTTTATGTTTCAATGAGATCCCCTTTCATTCTTCTAAACTTCAGAGAATATAGGCCCATTCTACTTCATAGGACAGCCCTCTCATCAATCTTGTGAATCTTTGTTGCCTCCCCCCTCTAAGGCAATTATATCCTTCTTTAGGTAAGGAGACCAAAACTGTACAGTGCTCCAGGTATGGTCTCACCAAAGCCCTATATAATTGCAGTAAGACTTCCTTGCTCTCCTACTCCAACCCCCTTGCAATAAAGGCTAACATACCATTTGTCTTCCGAATTGCTGGCTGTACCTGCATGTTAATTTTATGTGATTTGTGTGTAAGGACCCCCAAATCCCTCTGAATACCAATATTTACTAGTCTCTTACTGGCAAACATTTAAAGAAATGATTCATAATTTGCAGCGAATATATATTCCCTTAAGGAATAAAAACCCCAGGGGAAAAGTGGTCCAACCATAGCTAACGAGAAGTTAAAAATGTTAGATTAAAGGACGTGGCTTAAAACGTTGCCAAAAAGAATAGCAAGCTTGAGGATTGGGAGGGTTTGAGAATTCAGCAAAGGATGGCCAAGCAATTGATAGAAAATAGAATGAGAGTAAACTAGCAAGAGACATAAAAACAGATTGTAAAAGCTTCTATAGGTATGTAAAAAAGATTAGCGAAAGTAAGCGTGGGTCCCTTCGAGGCAGAGACGGGAGCAATTATAATGGGGAATAAGGAAATGGCAGAGACTGGAGCAATTATAATGGGGAATAAGCAAATGGCAGAGACATTAAATAAATACTTTGCATCTGTCTTCACGGAAGAAGATACAAAAAACATTCCGGAAATAGTGAGGAACCCAAGGGTCCAGTGAGAATGAGGAACTTAAAGAAATTAGTATTAGTAAAGAAATAGCACTGGAGAAATTAATGGGAATAAAAGCTGACATCCCTTGGACCTGATGGCCTACATTGTAGGGTTTTAAAAGAGGTGGCTACAGAGATAGTGGATGCATTGGTTTTGATCTTCCAGAATTCTCTAGATTCCAGAACGGTCCCTGGGCATTGGAAGGTAGCAAATATAACCCCGTTATTCAAGAAGGGAGGGAGAGAGAAAACGGGGAACTATGGACCAGTTAGCTTTATATCGTCTGCAAACTTGGATGCGTTACACTCGGTCCCCTCATCTAAGTCATTGATATAGATTGTAAATAGCTGAGGCCCAAGCACGGATCCTTGTGGTACTCCACTAGTTGCCCCTGCCACCCAGAAAATGACCTGTTTATTCCTACTCTGTTTTGTCAGTTAACCAATTCTCAATCCATGCTAATCTATTACCCCAATCCCACGAGCCCTAATCATGTGTAACAACCTCTTGTGTGGCACCTTTATTGAATGCCTTCTGAAAATCCAAATATACTACATCCACTGGTTCCCCTTTATTTACCCTGTTAGTTACACCCTCAAAAAAACTAATAGATTTGTCAAACATGATTTCCCTTTCATAAGTGTTGACTCTGCCTAATCATATTGTGATTTTCCAAGTGCCCTGTTAGATTGGTTTCCTTTTCAGATGCTGATGAATATGCTGTGTATTTACAGCATTTTCTGTTTTGATAGATGTTATACTAAGGTTTTACAGTGCACTGGTCAGCGCGCAATTAGAATATAGTGGTAATAGAAATGGAAATTATCGATGCATTGAAAGGGTGAGCTATTAGGAAAGATGAGGGAAGCTCGAGCTTTACAGTTTAGAATGCTTCTAGGTATAACTTCAGCCATTGTCTTGGGTCTCCAGCACAAACTCTGTTCACTAGCCACCGACTCCATCCTTCTCCCTGGTTGCTGCTGAACCAGACGATTTGCAACTTTGGCGTCCTATTTGACCCAGAGATGAGCTTCCGATTCCATATCCGCGCCATCAAGACCACCTACTTCCACCTCCGTAACATTGGTAGTCTCCGCCCCTGCCTCAGCTCCCATCAGATCTTTTTCTATGCCACTATATTCTAACTGCGCTCTGACCAGTGCACTGTAGATCTGGCTGCAGAAACCCTCATCCATGCCTTTGTTACCTCTAGACTCGACTATTCCTGGTCGGCCTCCCATCTTGCACCGTCTGTAAACTTGAACTTATCCAAAACCCTGCTTGTATCCTAACTCTCACCAAGCTCCGTTCACCCTTCACCCCGAGCTCGTTCATCTACATTGGCTCCCGGTCCAGCAACGCTTCAACTTTAAAATTCTTATCCTTGTTTTCAAATCCCTCCATGGCCTCGTCCCATCATATATCTAACCTGTCAGTTTACATTGAAACCCTCTCGTCCTGTGTCACATTCAAGTGTAATCGGTATTGTTAAGAAATATAATAGAGAAAAGGCCTTTAGTACCAGCTGGCATAGTTTTCAATGTGTTTTGAAATGGAATCTTGTGACCCATCTAATGTTTTAGTATAACTTTGTTGATTTAGCAATCATACAGGCTTCACAAATGTATGAATAACCTTTTAAACTGATGAATCCTGTCAATACAAACAAAAATATAAAACATTTCAAGTTGCCACTTGCACAGAGATTTTTGCATGTTGCTCTTAGTGTAAGGTATTGCAGTTATGCGTTGGTACATAGAATCTCAGTTGAGAAGCAGGAGAGTACACAGTATCTTAACTGGTATGGTAAGAATACCAGCATGACGATCAACGATTCGTGTAGAAAAAGGGTACGAGACCTACTTGAATTGAAATATGCATCGAAAACAGCGTTGATAAAGGAAAAAAATGTTGATGCGTGATACCGTTTCAGCTAAACACAAATTAAAGCCAGTTGCTTTATTCCAAGTCATAGAAATGTGACTGTGGGCTTAAAACTACATTGTCCAAACGGTCAACATCAGGGAAATCTTGGGAGAGCGCTTTGAGTCAAATAAACGCAAACCTCTTCTACAGAGCCATGATCATTTTTAGGAGTGAGATGCATCAAATTAGGCTAAATTTTTAAACCCAAATGAGTGAATCTCACTCCAAATGAATAAGACTTTGCAGGTAAGTTAAGTTCCTCTGTCCTTTTGGAAAAATAAATTTTAGACTCCAATTTGCATTCTGCCTTGTAGTTTATTGAATGTAGGTGAAGGTTGTATAGGGTGTTACAAAAACTTTAAAGACCCCTTAACGGAGCATGCTTGTGGATTGTGTTTATATATAGCAAAGTTATTTGGGAAGTAATTCATACAATGGGCAGCACGGTGGCATAGTGGTTAGCACTGTTGCCTCACAGCGCCAGGGACCCGGGTTCGAATCCAGCCTCGGGCGACTGTCTGTGTGGAGTTTGCACGTTCTCCCCGTGTTTGCGTGGGTTTACTCCGGGTGCTCCGGTTTCCTCCCACAGTCCAAAGATGTGCGGGTTAGGTTGATTGGCTATGATAAATTGACCCTTAGTGTTAGGGGGATTAAATACGTGGGGTTACGGGGATAGGGTGGGATATGTGTTGGTGTAGGGGTTACGGGGATCGGGTGGGATATGTGTCGGTGTAGGGGTTACGAGGATCGGGTGGGATATGTGTCGGTGCAGGCTCGATGGGCCGAAATGGCCTCTATCTGCACTGTGTGGTTTCTGTGATTTCTGTGAACAAGGACCGCAAGCTTCAGTGACATTTGGATGCCAGCACCTCTCCTGATCCCTATTCTCCACTCTCCACACCACCTGCCTCAAACCCCCCCCCCCCCCCCACTCCAATCGCTCTTTCCAATGTCACCCGTTGTCATATTTTCACTCTCCCCTCTGGTGTCCTTCCACCTGATCCTGACCTGGCCTCCACTTTATCCTCTTACACCACCAACTTAATGAATTTTGAGCTCGACATGATGTTGAGCTCTTCTCCTACCGCCTTCGCCTCTGTGCAGACACCCCCCCCCCCCCCCCCCCCCACCACACACTTTTCTCCTGTTTTCAGGGTTCTGAGGAAAGGCCATTTTCTTGAAATGTTACCTCTACCTTCCCCTCTCCACAGATGCTGGCTGACCTGACTGTTTTCAGCATTTTCTGTTTTTACCTGGGGAAATTATTTGTTTCCTACAAAGACGAGACCAACCAAATCCCCAGAACTACCTACAAACTGCCCTTTCAAAAAGTTATTCTCATGTTTTACCAAGCAAGGGATAATGTTAATTATGCAGTCATGCTTAACTGTTTCACATGATGCTAATATCCAGTCAAAAAGGTGGTTTATATTTAGAAGAAAATTCTAACTTTTTTTGCTGTCAGACTTTTTTTTATTTTCATTGGACTTCCTCTACTTCTCGCCCATCTTTCTACACCCACCCGCCCCCCCAGTCTGTTTTTAAGATTTATTTTGGTGGTGATATTTATCTTGCTTCTTGAAAAGGTTGGCGATTCTCTGACTTCAGAGAGACTTGTAATTTCAGATCTCTGCTTCCCTGGTCAGCTGTTCTTGGGGGAAGACATCACATGTATCCCAGAACAGCTCTGTTCAAATTTATGGAAGCCAAAACTTTGGACTGTCCTTGGAGCTGATCCAGATCCATCTGATCCCAGAAAAACTACTGACTGCATACTTCTTTGGTTGAGTGCTTTCAAGGTTGAATGGTTCCATATCAGTATCTCAGCTAGTTTGAATGGCAAGCTACTGTTGAAGTGCTGTTCTTCAACGTTCCCATTGAGTAAACTTTGTTTTCTTCCCAGCGCCACACTGCTCTTCCTTGATATAAAGGGTGGGACTTTGAGCTTCTGAATTCTATTTTGTTCTGAACAGTAACAAAATGCCTTCTATCTACTTCCAGTCCAGCATCTGCACTAACTGGTTGAATTGCCTATGATTTGACGTGCGAAGTACATGAAAATAAATCTGTAACTAACTACTGTATATCAATAGTATTATAATTTTTTTCCCACACTCTCTTCCCCTCCCCCAGGATCATTTTACATTAAAGTTGTGGAGATAGTGACAAATGGATAGCCATACTTTCCTTTTACCTCCTGTGATCTGGGTTTAAGTCCAGCAAGTTTTCTCCTTGTTGTCTGTAAGAGTCCTATTTGAAGTGCATTTGGGCAGTTTCAACATGTGTGTGTGTGAGCCCACAGCATAAAACCAGCCATAATTTGAACCAAATTGACAACATTTCCCACAGCAGCTAATCTTGTGGCCCGTAAAGTAATAAAGAAATTCACACTGGTGCAATAGGGGCTGTTGTTCTGAGCCAGACACAATAGAGGGAGCTTTGTTGTTTAGGGCTCTTACTTTATCTGAGAGGGTAAAACTTGATGAAAGAAACAGACAAATGTACCATCCCGAGCACAGGCTTGAGTAAAAATGATCACTTAAGTATAAGAAAAGTGGAACACTTAAAGGAATAACGCTGATCATGCCAAACAAATACATACCCAAAATCAGCAAACTCCGATTTATAAACATCCCATTTCTGACCTTATGTTCAATACATTAAAAAAATTATAACTGACTTCAAATCCTGAAAGGAGAAATAGAGGGGTTTACTGGGATGAAAATGCAGAAACATGTTAAAAAGGATTAGATGGGCAAAGGGAGACTGAGGAATAAAACCAAAAATAACAGTAAAATTCTTACAGTACTGCAACATTGAGGGCAGTTGAATGAGGTAAGCATAAAAGATGTCAATGGACTCCAAACTGAAGATTATCAAAAATAATAAATATTCTGAATGATTACTTGGAAGAATTCACGAGAAGAAATGAAGTCCTAGATAAGTTAAGAGTTCAAAACAAACAAATCCACAGGGAGAGAAGGTATTTATCCAAGTGTGCTATAGTAGATATGTGCCATGCTCACAATTATTGAGGGAGATGCTGGATAACTTAACTATCTTGTATATTTCTGTAAGATCACCAGTATATTGGAAACAGGCTAATGTGGTGCCCATATTCAAAATGCTGAAAAAACATTCACGGTTAGCAACAAACCCATTAGTCTTCCATTCTTTCTTTGTTTTCTTTTTATTAATTTCCAGGATGTGGGCATCACTGGCAAGGCTGACAATTATTGCCCATTCCCAGTTGCCCAGAGAAAGTGGTGGCAGGCATTTTTCTTGAACCAATGCAGCCATTGTGTTGAAGGTACTCCCACAATCTCTGTAAAATAATGGAATTGATTATCAGGAGTGAATTTGAGTATTAACCTAATAAACAGTCAACATGGTTTCTGAAGGGGATGTCTTGCCTGACCGACCTCAACGTCTTTGAGGAAGTAACAACCCAAGTGAACTACGGGTGCCCTACAACATGGTGTACCTAGACTTCTGAAAGACAGTTGACACAATTCCATGAGAGGCTGTTGGTTAACTTTAAAGCTATAAACCTTGGGCATGGTTAAGAAATTGGATAAGGGTTAGGAAATGCTGAGTACTCATTAGAGCAGTCATGTTGGGCTGGGAGGGGAAGTACTGAATGTGGTGCCCATTGCTTAGTGTTGGGACTGCTACTTATTCTAATGACTGAGATTCAGAAATTCAGTGCGAAGTGGCCAGATTTTCAAGTTATGAAAAACTGGGAGGGAAAGCTCAAACTGCAGTGAGTTGGAGAAAATTTGTAACTGGAGAGAAAAATGACATTAAATGTAGTATGGCGATACATGAAGCATTGCACATAGGAAGGAACAATAGGCAACATGCGTACTCCATGAATGATGTTGAAAAAGCTAAGAATTAACCTGAAAGAGACCTCGGAGTCTTGGTGAACTTAACACACGATGTACAACTGTGAAGAAAAACTTCTTGATTAGTCCTAAATTATTTTTTACTAGTTTGAACCCAGGTGCACTTGTCTTACTGTTCCATAAAATAGTAGTCTAGATTTACTTCATCCATTCCCTTAACTATTTTCTATATTTCTATAACCTCACCAGAATTGGAAACAGTATTCAAGCAACTGACGAAGGCAATAGAATGTTGAACGACATAACTATATGTATTATAAGTTAGAGAAAATTGTGATCAAACTGTACAATGCTCTGATTAGACTGAACCTTGAATATACTATCTAATTTTGGTTGCTGAGAAAAAAGGAAGACATTTAATGGCTGGTTCACGCATGGAACTGTTCAGATAACATCCAATGCATACATTATAAATAGACTATCAAAATACTGTTTTATTTGTCAGCAGATGGGTGCATTTGGTCTCGAGCACATTTTTTAAACATTTACAATAACAGACTTGTCAGAACGAAGATATCTGGTCAACTCATTTAAAATAGCATTTTCTTGTGATATGTCTTCTCATTCTTGATTTCAGCTATTTGAAGAGGTTTAAGGTAATGAAGATCAAGGTCCTTCGAAGCTGGTGCCGTCAAATCTTGAAGGGTCTTCATTTTCTTCATACCCGTACACCACCCATCATCCACCGAGATTTGAAATGTGACAACATCTTCA
Organism: Somniosus microcephalus; assembly: GCF_052327205.1. NCBI lineage: Eukaryota > Metazoa > Chordata > Chondrichthyes > Squaliformes > Somniosidae > Somniosus > Somniosus microcephalus. The sequence goes on from NC_141002.1 coordinate 42,971,960, forward strand.
TTACAGGCCCTACTGGATCAGTTAAAGTTGGGGATCTTGGCCTTGCTACATTAAAAAGGGCATCGTTTGCAAAAAGTGTAATAGGTAAGTTGATTGTCACCAAGTGAAGTTTGCTTAATAGGCTGTTGGTTTGGAATATGAAAGTAGAAAAAAGTAATTTTACAGATATGACTTTGAAATAGACGAGTGCACTTTATTGGATTGAAAAAAAACCCTGCAAATCTGTGGCCTACTTTGCTGTGCTTGTAATATTTATCCACTTCCTAATTTTTGTTCTTTAAAGATAGTTTCAGTTTATCTGAAACTATTTACAGGGTCTTATGTTCTCTTGTTTTTTTTTGCCTGGTTGTCCTGCTGCGCCCTCTTTACTCAATTTTCTGTATTCTAAGTATTTTCAACTGTAGGACATCTACTTTCCCAGCTGCAGTAGACCTAAAAGTACTGCAGTTGAACGGTAAGTGCTACAGATAAAGGCTGTGGTGAGTTGCCTTTCTGATGATTTGAAGACCAAAATTATTGAAAGTTTCAACTTTGTTTAATTATGTGGTAGTTTTCATTTGCAAGGCAACTTAGTTACTGATAAAGGGTGTAAGAAGCATAGTTGATCAGAGATTAGCTATGGTCCAGCTTTTTTTTTCCCTTTAAAAAAAACTTAGCTGATGGGAAAACCTAACTGATGGGCTTCCTTTCAGTCTGTGGAAATTGAATGGCTTGTAACTGAAACTGTAAACTCTGCACATTGGAATATTTTAACCATATTGCTTTTGTTGCAATTTGCAGCGTAAGTAAGGTGTTTGAAACCGTCATGATTTTGTTGCGTGCTGATTTTTGGAATATTGGTGGAATATCCTATGCAAGTTGCACCCCAGCTGGTCCTCCACTTCTCAGTTATTTTAAGATGGGACAATAGAAGGAGGATGAAGTTGCATTTAACCGTTCTGCATATGATGTATTTCCACTACCAAGGGCATTTAAGATTTGAGGTTTTTTTCCTGGGATAAACAGGATATTATTCATGATTGCAGGAATACTCGTTTAAATGCAAAGGGTTAATTAGATCAACTCGGTACTGTACACCGTTCAGGATGCCTTGCAGAAGAAAACTTAGGAGTTGGTAGGTTGCTGAGTAACTGAGAAGGGCTCTCCTTCGCCTCCGCTTTGTCTTCCCCCACAGGTCATCGTCCATCGGTGAGTACCGACAGCCTCTACTCACTCTGAGACAGTCTGTTAGAGTCTGAAACGTTCTTTTAATTTAAGGTACCCCTGAGTTCATGGCTCCTGAGATGTACGAAGAAAAATATGACGAGTCTGTTGATGTTTACGCTTTTGGGATGTGTATGCTGGAGATGGCAACTTCAGAATATCCATACTCGGAATGCCAGAATGCTGCTCAGATCTATCGTAGAGTAACCAGTGTAAGTACACATTGGGTTTGTGGTGCTTTGGCTACACCTCTCTCTAGTGCTACATTTCAAGTTTTTAAAAAATTTACTTTTGTAAAATGTGGTTAACTGTGGGGCAAGCAGTAGTTGTCATTTGAGTGCAGCAATATAATTTTAAGCAACACTGCTAAACAACGTTCCTGCTAAGCTGCGCGGCCATGCAGCGGTCTGGAGATCCAGCACAGGCCGCTCACTGGCTTTTCCATGGAAGAAACCATGCATGTGCAAAAATTTGAATGGGCCACGCAGCCAATTATAGGGAGGGGGGAAAATTAGAGGGGACATTGCTGCTGAATTGTTTGGGGCACGAGAATCACTGGGAGGTTCGACTAGCTTCTTTTGTTTGTTTCCATTCTGCTGTTGGGCTTCCCTAAAGAGCCACATTTGAAATAGATACATTCTCAAATAATTAAAATGCTTCACATGGTAAGTTTCTGATCTCAAATGTTACTTTTAAGTTGAGATGTTGAATCGAAGTTGGGCATTTTGCTATAGAAAGGGAGGGGAAACAGATTGACAAAGCTGCTCTTGTGTAACTTCTTGCGACGAGAACAAACCTGATGACGAGTTGCCTGGATATTTCCTCATTTGGAAAACATAGAAACATAGAAGATAGGAATAGGAGCAGGAGTAGGCCATTCGGCCCCTCGAGCCTGCTTCGCCATTCAATGCGATCATGGCTGATCATCCAAGTTCAGTATCTGGTCCCTGCTTTCTCCCCATACACCTTGATCCCTTCAGCCTTAAGAAATATATCCAACTCCTTCTTGAATATATATTTAATGTATTGACCTCTACTGCCTTCTGTGGTAGAGAATTCCACAGGTTCACCACTCCCTGGGTGAAGAAATTCCTCCTCATTTCTGTCCTAAAAGGCCTACCCCTTATCCTTAGACTGAGACCCCTGGTTCTGGACTCCCCGACCATCCGGAACATCCTCCCTGCATCTAGTCTGTCCATATAAGTTTCAATGAGATCCTCTCTCATTCTTCTAAACTCCAGCGAGTACAGGTAGACTATCCTTTATCCGCACTTCCGAAAACCAAAAACCTCTAAAAACCGAAAGTTTTTTCGTGGAGCGTAAGTCGTGTGCACGACATGACCCGAGTGGCGCCAAACATGACAGGAGTGGTCCGGGAGCTCTGCCTTTCCCTGTGAGCAGGGCAGAGGGTCACAGAGTTCCCTCCTGGGTAGGAGATTGCAGGCCGAGCCAGGTAGTGGTGAGGAGGTACCGGGAGAGTGAACCCAACAATACAGCGGCCCGTCCGATAGTCTTCTTCCCCCCCCCCCCCCCCCCACCGACCTGATTTGCGGGCCAGCTTAGTGTAGGAGTCAGCCGATATCCGGCTTTCCCACAACTGGTGAACATAAGAACATAAGAACTAGCAGCAGGAGTAGGCCAATCGGCCCCTCGAGCCTGCTCCGCCATTCAATAAGATCATGGCTGATCTGATCCTAACCGCCAATCTACTATCACAGAACCATCTCCTGAATCGAACAGAATTAGACACACGAAATAGGAGCAGGATCAGGCTACACGGCCCCTGGGCCCGCTCCGCTACCCACAGGGCCATGTCCGATCCGAACCTAGACTCATGCCCAAATTCCTGCCCGCTCCCCGTAACCCTTAATTCCCTTTACTTCTAGGAAACTGTCTATTTCTGTTTTAAATTTATGTAATGATGTAGCTTCTACAGCTTTTTGGGGCAGCATATTCCATGGACCTACCACCCTCTGAGTGAAGTAGTTCCTCCTCATCTCAGCTTTGAAAGAGCAGCCCCTTATTCTAAGACTATGCCCTCTAGTTCTAGTTTCACCCATCATCGGGAACATCCTCCCCGCATCCACCCGATCCAACCCCTTCACAATCTTATATGTTTCAATAAGATCGCCTCATTCTTCTGAACTCCAATGAGTAGAGTCCCAATCTACTCAACCTCTCCTCATATGTCCATCCCCTCATCCCCGGGATTAACCGAGTGAACCTTCTTTGTACTGACTCGAGAGCAAGTATGTCTTTTCTTAAGTACGGACACCAAAACTGCACGCAGTATTCCAGGTGCGGTCTCACCAATACCTTGTACAACTGAAGCAATACCTTCCTATTTTTATATTCTATCCCCTTAGCAATGAAAGCCAACATTCCATTGGCCTTCTTAATCACTTGCTGCACCTGCATACTAACCTTTTGAGTTTCGTGCACCAGGACCCCCAGATCCCTTTGTACTTCAGCACTTTCCAGTTTCTTGCCATTAAGATAATTTGCTCTACGATTTTTCCTCCCAAAGTGCATAACCTCACACTTTCCAGTATTGTATTCCATCTGCCAAATCTCTGCCCACTTACTTAGCCTGTCTATGTCCCCTTGCAGGTTTTTTATGTCCTCCTCACTCACTACTTTCCCTCCCATCTTAGTATCATCTGCAAACTTTGATATGTTACACTCGGTCCCCTCCTCCAAATCATTAATATAGATTGTGAAGAGTTGGGGACCCAGCACTGACCCCTGCGGAACACCACTAGTTACTGATTGCCAGTCTGAGAATGAACCATTTATCCCAACTCTCTGCCTTCTGTTAGATAGCCAATCCTCTGTCCATGCCAGAATATTACCCCCAATCCCGTGATTTTTTATCTTAAGCAATAATCTTTTGTGTGGCACCTTGTCAAATGCCTTTTGGAAGTCTAAATACACTACGTCCACTGGTTCCCCTTTATCCACCCTATATGTTACTTCCTGAAAGAACTCCAGCAAATTTGTCAAACATGACTTCCCCTTCATAAAACCATGCTGACTTTGTCCTATTAAATTATGATTATCCAAATGTCCTGTTACTGTCTCCTTAATAATGGACTCCAACATTTTACCTACCACAGATATTAGGCTAACCTGTCTATAGTTTCCAGCCTTCTGTCTACTGCCCTTTTTTAAATAAGGGTGTTACATTAGCAGTTTTCCAGTCTGCCGGGACCTTTGCTGAGTCCAGGGAGTTTTGGAAAATTATTACCAATGCATCCACAATCCCTACCGCCACTTCCCTCAAGACCCTAGGATGTAAGCCATCAGGTCCAGGTGATTTATCCGCCTTGAGTCCTTAGTGATTTTGATTGTGTTTAGCTCCTCCGCCCCCCCCCCCCCCCCCCAAAGCCCCCTGTTTGTCCAGTGTTGGGATATTCTTAGTGTCCTCTACTGTAAAGACTGATACAAAATATTCATTCAGTGTTTTTGCCATCTCCATATTTCCCACCATTAATTTCCCGGTCTCATCCTCTAAGGGACCAACATTTACTTTAGCCACCCTTTTTTTCTTTTTATATAACTATAAAAACTCTTACTATCTGTTTTTATATTTTTTGCTAATTTACTTTCATAATCTATCTTCCCTTTCTTAATCAATCTTTTTGTTATTTTTTGCTGTCTTTTAAAGTTTTCCCAATCCTCTATCCTCCCACTAGATTTGGCTACCTTATATGCCCTTGTTTTTAGTCGAATACTATCCTTAATTTCTTTACTTAGCCACGGATGGCTGTCTTTTCTTTTACACCCTTTTCTTCTCAGTGGAATATATTTTTTTGGGAAGTTGTAAAATAACTCCTTAAATGTACACCACTGATCATGTATCGTCTTACCCTTTAATCTATTTTCCCAATCCACTCTACTCAATTCTGCTCTCATACCTTCATAGTCTCCTTTATTCAAGCTTAACACGCTTGTTTGAGATCCAACCTTCTCACCCTCTAATTGAATATGGAATTCAACCATGTTATGGTCACTCATTCCAAGGGGATCCTTTACTAGGACATTTTTAATTAATCCTGTCTCGTTACACAGGACCAGATCTAAGGTTGCTTGTCCCCTGGTCGGTTCAGTTACATACTGCTCAAGAAACCCATCCCTAATACACTCAATGAAATCATCCTCAAGGCAGCCCTGCCCAGTTTGATTTGTCCAATTAATATGATAGTTAAAATCCCCCATAATTATAGTTGTTCCCTTATTACAAGCCTCAACTATTTCCTGATTGATACTCCGTCCAACCGAGTTGCAACTGTTCGGAGGCCTATAGACTACGCCCACTAGTGTTTTTTTTCCCCTTATTATTCCTTACCTCCACCCAAACTGTTTCATTATCCTGATCTTTTGACCCAATATCATTTCTCTGTATTACAGTGATTCCTTCCTTTATTAACATAGCCACCCCACCTCCCCTTCCTTCCTGCCTGTCCTTCCTGATCGTTAAATAACCTGGTATGTTTAATTCCCAGGCATTGTCAGCTTGCAGCCATATTTCTGTAATGGCCACAAGATCATATCCATATGTCGTTATTTGTGCCATTAACTCGTCTATTTTGTTACGAATGCTACGTGCATTCAGATAGAGAACTTTCAAATGTGTTTTTTGATACTTAGCTCCTGCTTTTGCCCTTTTTATTACTTTACCTTTTACTCCATACCTTCTGCCCCTTCCTGACACGCTCTGGTTTTTAATTTCCCCACTGCTACCTAAGTCTATGACCTTCTCTGTTGTTATTTTTATTATTTGCTCTCTAGGAACCCCCCCCCCCCCCCCCCCCCACTAGTTAGTTTAAAGCCCTCTCTACAGCCCTAGTTATATGATCCGCCAGGACTCTAGTCCCAGCACTGGCCAAGTGAAGCCCGTCCCAACGGAACAGCTCCCTCCTGCCCCAGTACTGGTGCCAGTGTCCCAGGAAGCAAAACCCTGGGCAGTCGAGCCCCAGACCCCCGCTAAGTCAAGGAATTCAGATACGGAGCAGGGGGAGCCGGAAACCTCGATCTAACAGCAGAAATCGGCAGCCGTTTTGTTAGGTTTTTTTTCTTCCCCTAGCATTTTTTTAAACAGTCAGGCTGTGGAAAGAGTCTCTGTAGCTTAGCAACAGCTTCAGAGACGCTTCCAAGGAAGGGCCAGAGTGTTTACAAGCTGTTGCTAAGCAACAGTGTTTGTTGGCAGATACGGAGATGAAAACCTTCTGAAATCCGAAAAATTCCGAAAACTGAAACACCGCTGGTCCCAAGGTTGTCGGATAAAGGATAGTCTACCTGTACAAGCCCAATCGTCCCAATCTCTCCATGTGTCATTCCTGCCATCTCCGGAATCAGCCTGGTGAATCTTCGCTGAACTCCTTCCATGGCAAGAACATCCTTCCTCAGATAAGACGACCAAAGCTGCACACAATACTCAAGGTGCGGTCTCACCAAGGCCCTGTACAACTGCAGCAAGACATCCTTGTTCCTGTACTCAAACCCTCTCGCTACGAAGGCCAACATACCATTGGCCTTCTTAACCGCCTGCTGCACCTACATGCTTACTTTCAGCGACTGGTGCACAAGGACACCCAGGTCTTGTTGCACTTCCCCTTCTCCCAATCTATTGCCATTCAAATAATAATCTGCCTTCCTGTTTTTGACACCAAGTGGATAACCTCACATTTATCCATGTTATATTGCATCTGCCATGCTTCTGCCCAATCACCCAGCCTGTCCAAATCATCCTGTAGTTTCTCTGCATCCTCCTCCTCAGCGCACAAGCCCACCCAGCTTTGTGTCGTCTGCAAATTTGGAGATATTACATCTAGTTCCCTTGTCTAGATTATTAATATATATTGTGAATAGCTGGGGTCCAAGGACCGATCCCTGCGGTACCCCACTAGTCACTGCCTGCCACTTGGAAAAAGACCTGTTTATTCCAACTCTTTGCTTTCTATTTGCCAACCAGTTCTCTATCCAAGTCAATACCTTGCCCCCAATCCCATGTGCCTTAACTTTACACGCTACTCTCTTATGTGGGACCTTATCGAAAGCCTTCTGAAAGTCTAAATACACCACATCCACTGGTTCTCCCTTATCTATTTTACTAGTTACATCCACAAAAAATTCCAGTAGATTAGTCAAGCACGATTTACCTTTTGTAAATCCATGTTGGGGAGAGACAACGGCAATGAAGGAGAGAAAGAAGGAAAGAAAATCATAATCCTTAAAGGACTTGATTTTTTTTGTATTTTAAGAGTATAATCCTGGGGGATGAAGGAAATTTCTGTGCAAAAATAATACTCGAGTGGTTTTGCAGATGAGGTCTGCTTTACATTGGTAATGCACAAAAATAGAACTTATATCTGTCTTTGCCTTGTCACCACCTTTATTGTCTCCAGCCTCAACGATTTCAATGCACCCCTGGCAAGCCTCCCATCCTCCATCCTCTAAATGTCAATTCATCCAAAACGTTGCCTGTATCCTATCCTGCACCAAGTCTCACTCATTCATCACCCATGTCCCCTATCATGGCAAATTTAAGATTCTGATTCTTTTGTTTAAATCCGGGCAAACAATCCAATCCTGTGAATTTCCTGCCAGTCAGGTTAGGTTAAAATGACTCGCCTAGTGTTCAGATCCCTCCTTAGCTCTGCAACCTCCTCGAGCCCTGCAAACCTCCCTCCACGGAACTCTGATTTCCTCTGACTCTGGACTCTTCTGCTTGCTTCCTTCACCCCATCATTGCTGGCTGTGTCTTCAGCCACCTCGGCTGTCTCTTTCATTCCCTCCCTAAACCTCTGTTTCTCCAACTTTTGCTCTCTATCGCCCCCTTTAAGATTCTCCTTAAAACCTACTTTGACCAAGCTTCTAGTCAGCCCACTTAACTTCTACTTCTTTGGTTTGATGTCAATTTTTGTCTGATTACACTTCTATGAAGCGCTTAGGGATGATGTTCTACGTTAAAGGCGCTATATAAATGAAAGTTGTCTGAAATTTGACCTCGGTAAACTTCCAACAGTTTGGTTCTAAATTGGCTGGGAAACTGCATGTTAACCAACTTGGACAATACCAGATTTAGTGATGTTCCAGCATCCAAATAGATATATTTTCGCATAGCAAATGAGGAACTAGACAATTATCAAAATAAGAAATAATGTCAAGTGAAGAGTAATATGTAGAATATAGATGATATATGTAATATAGGTTAGATTAGCACCTCTTGTTTCTTGACTCTAACCAAATAGATTCTGTCCTTGACCCCTCCAGGACATATCCTCTCTTCAGCACTGTAATATTCTCCTTAATCAATACTGCCACCCTACCTCCTTTCTTAGAAAGTTCAGAGGGGAAGTTAAAAAGGAAATAAGAGGGGCAAAGATAGAGTATAAGAATAGATTGGCAGCAAACCTAAAAGGGAATCCAAAAGTCTCCAAAAGGCATATAAATAGTAAACGGGTAATAAGAGGAGGGGTGGGGCCGATTAGGGACCAAAATGGAGGCTGAATTGTTCATTGGAAATTTTACTGATGTGACCAAGAACAATTAAAGCAGAATTATCCCACAGCAAATCAGACCAAATATGGTAGTTAGAATGAAACCGTATTGAGTAAAAACAAGTTACTCTACAATCCCTCTCATACAAATGATGAAGGGTATTGTCAAAAAGTTATTTGCTTCCAATTCACAATGTATTGCATGGCACTATTGGATAAAAGGACTGCTTCGATTCTTTTAATAAATGCTGCTGTTTCCTTTACTGGATTATCAATCTTTTTGTGGTTGAAATTAATGGAAAACCATTCTGATAAATTAAAACTGTATTTTGTGACCTTCAGTTCTGTTTGACAGACGATTAAAACCAGTCTTGCTGATATAAAAACAGAAAATGCTGGAAATACTCAGCAGATCAGGCAGCATCTGTGGAGAGAGAAACAGAGTTAACGTTTCAGGTCGATGACCCTTCGTCAGAACTGCTGATGCTCTCTTTCCGATTGCTGTTTGTTCAGTGTTGCCTTTGTAGATTTTTTTTCTTACTTTAATTAGAACCAATTTAGTAAAACAACGAACTTCTGGAAAAACGTTGTCAAGACACAAAATTCAAATCCATACATGACTCATTGCGCCAGTTCCTGGCCACTTTGGATTAGTGGGTAAGTTGAAGAGACATTTAAGTAAATAATTGCTCTTTAGTGCTACAGTATGTCATCATCTCACCAACGCTGTCATCCTTGTTCTCAACCTATAAGTCCTAGTGGTCAGGACAAACACCATTGATATGTTGCTTTCAATAGAATGTTGTCGCATAGATTTTTTTTCTGCTAAGAAAAATATTCCTGCAGTATCTTGTACTTTTCTATACTCTTGTTATACTATCTGCTGAGGAAAAGGTGATTCATACATAGAAACATAGAAGATAGGAGCAGGAGTAGGCCATTCGGCCCTTCGAGCTTGCTCTGCCATTCAATGAGATCATGGCTGATCATCCAAATTCAGTACCCTGGCCGTGCCTTCTCCCCATATCCCTTTAGCCGTAATAAATATATCCAACTCCTTCTTGAATATATTTAATGAACTGGCCTCCACCGCCCTCTGTGGCAGAGAATTCCACAGGTTCACCACTCTCTGGGTGAAGAAATTCCTCCTCATTTCAGTCCTAAATGGCTTACCCCTTATCCTTAGACTATGACCCCTGGTTCTGGACTCCCCGGCCATCAGAAGCATCCTTCCTGCATCTAGTCTGTTCAGGCCTGACAGAATTTTATAGGTTTCGATGAGATCCCCTCTCAATCTTCTAAACTCCAGTGAGTATAAGCCCAATCGAGACAATCTCTCCTCATACGTCATTCCTGCCATCCCAGGTATCAGCCTGGTGAATCTTCGCTGCACTCCTTCCATGGCAATAACGTGTTCCTCAGATAAGGCGACCAAAACTGCACACAATACTCAAAGTGCGGTCTCACCAAGGCCCTGTGCAGCTGCAGCAAGACATCCTTGTTCCTGTACTCGAACCCTCTCGCTACGAAGGCCAACATACCATTTGCCTTCTTAACCGCCTGCTGCACCTGCATGCTTACCTTCAGCGACTGGTGCACAAGAACACCCAGGTCTCTCTGCACTTCCCCTTCTCCCAATCTATTGCCATTCAAATAATCTGCCTTCCTGTTTTTGCCACCAAAGTGGATAACCTCACATTTATCCACATTATAGTGCATTTGGCCACCCTGGAGCCATGTTTCCGTAATCCCAATCAAATCATAATCGTTTACCTCTATTTGTGCAGCTAATTCATCCACCTTATTACGAATGCTCCTCGCATTAAGACACAAAGCCTTCAGGCTTGTTTTTTTAACGCTCTTAGACTTATTAGAATTATTATTTACTGTGACCACGTTTGATTTAAACCGTTGTTTTCTCTGACTGCCACTTTTGTTTTTCTCCTTCCTATCTTTTTTGCTTTTATCCTTGTTTCCCTTTCCTCTGTCTCCCTGCTCAGGTTCCCAACCCCCTGCCATTTTAGTTTAAACCCTCCCCCAGAGCACTAGCAAACACTCCCCCTAGGACATCGGTTCCAGCCCTGCCCAGGTGCAAACCGTCCGGTTTGAACTGGTCCCACCTCCCCCAGAACCGGTTCCAATGTCCCAGGAACTTGAATCCCTCCCCTTGCACCATTTCTCTAGCCACGTATTCATCTGAAATATCCTTCTATTTCGACTCTGACTAGCACATGGCACTGGTAGCAATCCTGAGATTACTACCTTTGAGGTCCTATTTTTTAATTTACCTCCTAACTCCCTATATTCTGCTTTTAGGGCCTCATCCTGCTTTTTACCTATATCGTTGGTGCCTGTATGCACCACGACAACTGGCTGTTCACCCTCCCCTTCCAAGATGTTCTGCAGCCGCTTTGAGACATCCTTGACCCTTGCACCAGGGAGGCAACACACCATCCTGGAGTCTCGTTTGCGGCCGCAGAAACGCCTATCTATTCCCCTTAGAATAGAATCCCCTATTACTATAGCTCTCCCACTCTTTTTTCCTCCCGTGCTGTGCAGCAGAACCACCCCTGGTGCCAGGAAGTTGGTTGCTGCTGCTTTCCTCTGATAAGCCATCCCCCACCGCCCCCCCCCCCCCCCCCCCCCCAACAGCAGTCAAAGTGGTGTATCTGTTTGAGAGGGGGATATCCACAGGGGACCCCTGCGCTACCTGCCTGCGCCTAGTACTCCGCCTGTTGGTCACCCATTCCCTTTCTTCCTGTCCAACCTCTAACTGCGGTGTGTCCAACTCTGTAAACGTGCTATTCACGATGTCCTGAGCATCGAACGCTCCAGTGCCGCAATGCGGTCTGTCAGTAGCTGCAGCTGGATGCACTTCCTGCACATGTAGTTGTCAGGGACACAGGAAGTGTCCCTGAGTTCCCACATATCGCAGGAGGAGCATACCATGTGGCCGGGCTCTCCTGCCATGACTTACCCTTTAATTAATTGAATTTAAATTAAATCAATCAATCCCACTAATTACACTACAGTTAACTGGTTTACCAACAGTCCCCGCTACACCAGAGAGACCTTAGTAACTATAAACCACGGAGTTAAAGTTTAAAAAAGAGAAATATTCACCAACCAATCACTTACCTGGTGACATCGCACTTTGATTACTTTTTACCTCTCCCCCCCCCCCCGCTGCTGAATTGGTATGCCTCGTTCGCTGCTGCCGCTTTTAAACTGCCGCCGCTCCTCACCCAGGTCCATCGCTCTGGTCAGGCCTCGTTCGCTGCCGCCGCTTTTAAACTGCCGCCGCTCCTCGCTCCTCACCCAGGTCCGTAGCATAAAAGCAAAAATGAGGGAAAATGGTTGTAATCAACAGTGGAAGATTGAATACATTTGCTGCTTAAACTTGCCTTTGGGTTTCTGTGCAGAATCACTAAGTTTTCCTTGCCAGGAGTGTTGCATGAGAGATCTTAACAGGAGGAGAAAAGCATATTTCAAACAGGGTTTAAAAATACAAATTTCTTCCAAGTTGTTTCCTCTTTGGGAATGCAAACTTTTGAAACTCAGAAGGTCAAGACTGAGTTCATGGTTAAATTTTTTTTAAAAATTTCCTTACTAAAAATGTATGGTTGAACGATTTCCCTTGTTTGGATTTTATGTAGTGAAATTGTAAACATGTTCTTCAAACACATGTTTAGGATTTTGCTTAAAAGAAACACGAGGAAATCTTTCTCCATGCTGCTATCTTATGGCACTAGTCATCATGTGTATAAAACATAAATACTACTCTAGCATTAGAGATGCCTAAACGGGTGCATCAAAATTAAATGGATATCACACCAGTATTTACATTCTGCAATTTAAAGATTGCATCAACACTAGTATTTGACCAATCACAGAAAGCAGATCTTGACCAAGATTTTGCAATAAGAATAACGGTGAAGCTGTCAGTGCTTACCGTTATTATGGAGTAAATCGGACAGCAACTTCTAGCGTCCGCATATGCACAATATAACGTGGAAATCTGGAAGTTGCTGTCCGATTTACCCTGCTCCTCCGCAAGCTTCGCTACACCGGTACCTTGTCAATAGACGTGAGATTGAAATACATGCAAGGGTGTGAAGTTGCAGTACTTAGCCACCGAATACTCACTAAACACGCCAGAAAAACTTGGGGCTTGTCCATTCAAGTAAGCAAATTTTTAACAGTGTGATAACTCTGACACTGAAAATAACTTGCATCAGTGTGAAGTCTCATTCCTTCAGATTTTAATTATTGTTGGAGATTGAAAAAAACCTGTTTTTTTACTTTGTCTCTCTTTATCTCTCTCAGTTCTGTCTTTCTTTCTCCCTCTCTTTCTGTACATAATTTTACATAGAATTAAATATTCTAACATACACTTCCTGGTTTAGCCTCTGCATGTCGGTGAGGATTCTTAAATCATAGAATCATCGAATGATACAACACACAAGGAAGCCTGTCGGCTCTTAGAGCTATCTAATTAATCCCATTCCCCTGCTCTTTCCCCATAGCCCTGTACATTTTCCCCCTCCAAGTGTTTATCTAATTCTTTTTTGAATGTTACTATTGAATCTGCTTCCACCACCCTTTCAGGCAGTACATTCCAGATCACAACAACTTGCTGTGTAAAAAATTGTTTCCTCATGTTGCCTCTTTTTTTGCTAATCACCTTAAATCTGTGTCCTCTGGTTACGGACCCTTCTACCACTGGAAACTGTTTCTTTTTTACTCTATCAAAACCATTCATGATTTTGAACACCTAACAAATCACTTAACCTTTTCTGCTGTAAGAACAGCAACCCCAGCTTCTCCAGTCTCTCTGCATAACTGAAGTCCCTCATCCCTGGTACCATTCTAGTACATCTCTTCTGCACCCCCTCCAAGGACTTGACATCCTTCCTAAAGTGTGGTGCCCAGAATTGAACACGCTACTCCAGTGGAGGCCTAACCATTGTTTTATAAAGGTTTAGCCTAATTTCCTTGCTTTTGTACTCTATTCCTCTACTAATGCCAAGAAGTCTACGTGCTTTTTTAACAGCCTTCTCAGCTTGTCCTGCTACTTTCAAAGATTTCTGCCCATGCACCCCCCAGGTTTCTCTGTTCATGCACCCCCTTTAAAATTGTACCATTCAGATTGTATTGTCTCTCCTCATTCTTTCTAACATTGCATCACGTCACACTTCTCTGCATTAAATTTAATCTGCTATGTGTCTGCCCGTTTAACCAGTCTTTCTTTATTCGTTCATGGGATCTGGGCGTCACTGGCAAGGCCAGCATTTATTCCCTGTCCCTAGTTGCCATTGAGAAGGTGGCAGTGAGCTGCCGTCTTGAACCACTGCAGTCTGTGCGGTGAAGGTACTCCCACAGTGCTGTTAGGGAGGGGGTTCCAGGATTTTGACCCAGCTACGATGAAGGAACGGTGATATATTTCCAAGCCAGGATGGTGTGTGACTTGGAGGTGGTGGTGTTCCCATGCACCAGCTGCCCATGTCCTTCTAGGTGGTAGAGATCGCAGGTTTGGGAGGTGCTGCCGAAGAAGCCTTGGTGAGTTGCTACAGTGCATCTTGTAGATGGTACGCACTGCAGCTACGGTACGCCGGTGGTGGAGGGAGTGAATGTTTAAGGTGGTGTAGATGGGGTGCCAATCAAGTGGGCTGCTTTGTCCTGGATGGTGTCTAGCTGCTTGAGTGTTGTTGCAGCTGCACTCATCCAGGCAAGTGGAGAGTATTCCATCACACTCCTTACTTGTGCCTTGTAGATGGTGGAAAGGCTTTGTGGAGTCAGGAAGTGGGATACTCGTCGCAGAATACCTAGCCTCTGACCTGCTCTTGTTGCCACAGTATTTATGTGGCTGGTCCAGTTAAGTTTCTGGTTAATGGTGACCCCCAGGATGTTGATGGTGGGAGATTCAGCGACAGTAATGCTGTTGAATGTCAAGGGGTGGTGGTTAGACTCTCGCTTGTTGGAGATAGTCATTGCCCGGCACTAATGTGGCGTGAATGTTACCTGCCACTTATCGGCCCAAGCCTGAATGTTGTCTAGGTCTTGTTGCATGCGGGCACGGACTGCTTCATTATCTGAAGAATTGCGATTCTAAAGTCTGTTACGATCCGCCTCATTGTTTACTACATTTCTGAGTTTCGTATCATCTGCAGACTTTGAAATTATGCCCTATACACCCAAGTCCAGGTCATTACTATACATCAAAAACAGCAGTGGTCCTAATGCTGACCCCGCCAGTCTGTAAAACAACTGTTCACCACTACGCTCTGCTTTCTGTCCCTTATCCAATTTTGTATCCATGCTGCCAAAGTCCCTTTTAATCCCATGGGCTTTAATTTTGCTTACCAGTCTATTATATGGTACTTTAGTCAAATGCCTTTTGAAAATCCATATACAGGAAACTCTTTGGTATCCGGCACCGACGGGACCGGGATGGTGCCGGTTGATTAAAAATTCCAGATGATGAGAGGGTTATCTACCGAGGCTATTTTTAACAAACAAAAATTAAAAAATCAAGAAATGTGCAGTATACAGTAATTGGGTACTCCCGGCAGCACGGGAGAGTCAGACTCCTGTTATTGAGGTGTTCGGACTTCCGACAGCGCCAAGAAGCTGAGTAGTGGCAGTTTGGAGAACTACCCCCACTGACTAACTCGGCCACCGCGGGAGACTCGGACTCGGCAACATTTCCGGTTATTGAGCTGTTGTTTTCAGAGTATGAATTTTGCCGGTTAATAGAGAATTCAGGATATTTAGGTGCTGTTTAAACGAGAGTTTCCGGTACTCCGCATCAACCGCACTACCCTCCTCAATCTTCTCCGTTACTTGCATCCAAGAGCTCAATCAAGTTAGTCAAACACAACTTGCCTTTTTAAAAAAAAAAAAAAAAAAAAATCCGTGATGAGTTGGATTTATTAGCCATGCTTTTCCAAATGCCAATTAATTTTGTCCCGATTATTGTCTCAAAGTTTCCCCACAACCGACATTAGGCTGACTGGCCTGCAGTTGCCGGATTTATCCCTCTCCCCTTTTTTTAAACGGGTGTAACATTGACTTTTTCCAGTCCTCTGGTACCATCCCAATATCCAAGGAGAATTGAAAGATTGTGGCCAGACTTCTGCAATTTCCACCCTTATTTCCCTCAATAATAGAGTTATACAGCACAGAAAGAGGCCCTTCGGCCCATCGCGTCCGCGCCGGCCATCGGGCCCTGTCTAATCCCATTTTCCAGCATTTGGTCCGTAGCCTTGTATGCTATGGCATTTCAAGTGCTCATCCAAATGCTTCTCGAATGTTGTGAGGGTTCCTGCCTCTACCACCCTTTCAAGCAGTGAGTTCCAGATTCCAACCACCCTCTGGGTGAAAAAGTTCTTCCTCAAATCCCCTCTAAACCTCCTGCCCCTTACCTTGAATCTATGCCCCCTTGTTATTGACCCCTCTACTAAGGGAAAAAGTTCCTTTCTATCTACCCTATCTATGCCCCTCATAATTTTGTACACCTCAATCAGGTCCCCCCTCAGCCTTCTCTGCTCCAAGGAAAACAACCCCAGCCTGTCCAGTCTTTCTTCATAGCTGAAGCGCTCCAGCCCAGGTAACATCCTGGTGAATCTCCTCTGCACCCTCTCCAAAGCAATCACATCCTTCCTATAGTGTGGCGACCAGAACTGCACACAGTATTCCAGCTGTGGCCTAACCAGCGTTTTGTACAGCTCTATCATAACCTCCCTGCTCTTGCCTTCGTTAGCTGAGGCATAGAATATAAGTATCCCATATGCCTTTTTAATCATCTTATCCACCTGTTCCGCCTTCAGGGATCTAAGTACATGCACACCAAGGTCCCTCTGATCCTCTGTCTTTCCTAGGGTCTTACCATTCATTGTGTATTCCCTTGCCTTGTTAGTCCCTCCAAAATGCATCACCTCACACTTTTCAGGGTTAAATTCCATTTGCCACTGTTCCGCCCATCTGACCAACCTATCTATATCGTCCTGCAGACTGAGGCTACCCTCCTCGCTACTTACCACCCCACCAATTTTTGTGTCATCTGCAAACTTACTGATCATACCTTTTACATTCACATCCAAATCATTAATGTAGACCACAAACAGCAAGGGACCCAGCACCGATCCCTGCGGTACCCCACTGGACACAGGCTTCCAGTCACAAAAACAGCCTTCCACCATCACCCTCTGCCTTCTGCCACTAAGCCAGCTTTGGATCCAATGTGCCAAGGCACCCTGGATCCCATGGGCTCTTACCTTCTTGACCAGTCTCCTATGCGGGACTTTATCGAAAGCCTTACTGAAATCCATGTATACCACATCCACTGCACTACCCTCATCCACACACCTAGTCACCCCTGAAAAATTCAATCAAATTAGTCAGACATGATCTTCCCTTGACAGCCATGCTGACTATCCCTGATTAATCCTTGCCTCTCCAAGTGGAGACTAATTCTGTCCCTCAGAATTGTTTCCAATAATTTCCCTACCACTGATGTTAGGCTCACTGGCCTGTAATTCCCTGGTTTATCCCTACTACCCTTTTTGAATAATGGTACTACATTAGCTGTTCTCCAGTCCTCTGGCACATCCCCTGTGGCCAGAGAGGTTCTGAAAATTTGTGTCAGAGCCCCTGCAATCTCCTCCCTTGCCTCACACAGCAGCCTGGGATACATCTCGTCTGGGCCTGGGGATTTATCCATTTTTAAGCCTGCTAAAACCGCTAGTACCTCCTCCCTCTTGATGCTAATATGTTCAAGTATATCACAGTCCCCCGGTCCGATTTCTATGTCTACATCATCCTTCTCCATAGTGAACACGGATGCAAAAAATTCATTTAATAAACCCCACCTACATCTTATGGCTCCACACACAGATTGCCACTTTGGTCCCTAATGGGCCCTACTCTTTCCCTAGTTATCCTCTTGCCCTTAATATACTTATAAAACACCTTAGGATTTTCCTTTTATTTTGCTCACCAGTGTTATTTCATGGCCCCTCTTCGCTCTCCTAATTTCTTTTTTAATTATCCCCCTGCACTTTTTATACTCCTCTAGGGCTTCCTCTGTCTTTAGTCCTTTGTATCTGCCAAAAGCCCCCCTTTTTTTCCGAATACATTCTCATATATCCCTTGACATCCAAGGTTCCCTGGGCTTGGTTGGTCCCACCCTTGACCTATATGGGAACATGTTGCCATTGTACTCTCTCAATTTCCTTTCTGAAAGACTCCCATTGCTCCGATGTGGATTTTCCTACAAGTAGCTTATCCCAGTCCACTTCGGCCAGATCCTGCCTTTACATATTAAAATCGGCCTTCCCCCAATTTAGAATCTTTATTTCCGGTTCATCTCTGTCCTTTTCCATGACTACCTTAAATCTCACCAAATTATGGTCACTGTCACCAAAGTGCTCACCTACTAACACTTCTACCACTTGCCCGGCCACATTCCCTAGAATTAGGTCCAGTACCGCCCCCTCTCTTGTAGGACTTTCTACATGCTGGCTCAAAAAGCTCTCCTGGATGCACTTTAAGAATTCCGCACCCTCTAAGCCGGTCACACTGACTATCCCAGTTAATATTGGGGAAGTTGCAATCCCCCACTATTATTACCCTATTATTTGCACACTTTTGAGATTTGCCTACATATCTGTTCCTCTATCTCCCCCTGACTGGGGGCCTATAGTACACTCCCAGCAAAGTGCTTGCCCCCTTTTTGTTTTTAAGTTCTACCCATATGGCCTCATTAGAGGAACCTGTTAATATATCATCCCTCCTTACAGCAGTAATTGACTCCTTAATTAATATTGCGACACCCCCTCTTTTACCCCCCCGCCCCGTCTCGCCTGAAGATTCTATACACCGGAATATTGAGCTGCCAGTCTTGCCCCTCCCTCAACCATGTCTCCGTGATAGCAACAATATCATACTCCCATGTGTTCATCAACATCTTCAGTTCATCCACCTTATTCGCAAGACTCCTTGCATTAAAATAAATGCCATCCAGCCTTGCCCTACTCCCTTGTGCTGTTGCATATTTGCTCTGCCTTCCAAGCTGACTTGTTTTTTCCTCTATATTTGGCTGTACATCACCCCCTATTATAGCTCCACTCTGTATCCCATCCCCCTGCCAAGTTAGTTTAACCCCCCCCCCCCCCCCCCCAAACAGTGCTAGCAAACCTCCCCGCAAGGATAATTGTCCCGTTCTGGTTCAGGTGCAACCCGTCCGACTTGTACAAGTCCCACCTTCCCCAGAAGCAGACCCAGTGATCCAGGAAACTAAAGCCCTCCCTCCTGCACCAACTCTTTAGCCACGCATTCATCTGCTCTATCCTCCTATTCCTATACTCACTAGCACGTGGCACCGGGAGTAATCCAGAGATTACAACCTTTGAGGTCCTGCTCTTTAATCTGCTACCTAGCACCCTAAATTCTTGCTGCAGGACCTCATCCCTCTTCCTACCCATGTCCTAATCTAGGAAACGTCCCATCCGGGACATTGCTGCTTCCTTCTCCTGCTACATTGGCAGCATCCTCTTCTCTAGTGAAGGCAGATGCAAATAACTCATTTAGTACCTCGGCCATGCCCTCTGCCTCCACAAGAAGATCTCCTTTTTGGTCAATAATCGGCCCCACCCTTTGACTACCCTTTTTACTGTTTTTATGAAGACTTTTGGATTCCCATTTATGTTAGCCAATAATCTATTCTCATACTCTCTTTGCCCCTCTTTGCCTTTTTTTAGATCTCCTCTGTACTTTTCAGCTTGGTTCTCTGCTGTATTATGAACTTTACAATTATCCTAAGCCTCCCTTTTCTGTCTCATATTTTAATCTCTAGATCTTTAGTCATCTGGGGAGCTCTAACTTTGGATGCCTTTCCTTTCCCCTCATCAGAATTTGTCTAATATGTACCCAAACAATCTCTTTGAAGGCCTCCCATTGTTCAGTTACTGTTTTGCCTACCTACCTATGATTCCAATCTACCTGGGCCAGATCCCTTTTCAACTCACTGAAGCTAGCCCTCCTCCAGTTAAGTATTTTTACGCTTGATTGTACCATATCCTTTTATATAACTACTCTAAACCTGATGATATGATCCCCAAATGCTGTCCCACTGAAACATGCTCCACTTGCCCCACTTCATCACCCAGAAATAGATCCAGCACTGCCTCCTTCATCGTTGGGCTGGAAACACACTGATCAAGCAAGTTATCTTGTACACATTTTCAGAATACCTCTCCCTCTTTGCCCTTTACACTGGTACTATCCCAGTCTATATTAGGATAATTGAAGTCCACCATTATCATTACTCCAGTTCTTGCATCTATTAATTCTAAACAAATAGACTCTGTCTTTGACCCCTCAACTACATCATCCTTCTCCAGTGCTGTAATAGTTTTTTTTGATCAATACAGCAACCCCCTTCCTTTTTTTCTTTTCCTAGCTTTCCTGAATACCTTGTAGCCAATCTGATTACATGAGGAGACATGCTGTTGCTTGCCTTGTTCACAAATGTCCTAGATCCCCTGTAGAGGACACTGCTTCAGATGCCCGATGACCGTAAATTGCCACTGTTCGTTCGCCACTGACCACAAAATCCAGGCCATTACATGTCTCTATTTACCAGCATAATTAAAATTGCACAATAGTTAAATTATTCTAAGTTTGCCTGTAATTTGCAAGAAGCTACAAAGTGAGGTTCCTGACAGCGATCTAGGGTTCATCGACATTCTGGTGCTTAGAGTTTCTTCTCACCTCAGTCTGTCCTCGCTTCCTGGAGCCAAACACTGCATATCCTGCCCAGCTTCATCCATTTTCTTTCCCTCCCTCCGTACCCCTGTCGCCTGCCTCTTGAATCCTGATGCTTTGTCACATTGTAATTTGCTGCTATCTGTTCCCTTCCTTGGTCTCTTCCACCTCATCCCTTCCCTGAAATCCACCTCCTGCACCTTTTTTTAATTCGCCCCTCGCACCAAGCTCCTGATGACTTACAGACCCAGGCTCCACTGTTAGCTCGCATTATTAATGGTTCTCCTTCCTCAGGCATAGTCTTCCTTACCACCAAAACCAGTGCTATCACCCCCCTCCCCCCCACATTCAAAAACAACCCACTCATTCTCTCTAATTATCACTCCATTTCTAACTTCTATTCCTTCCATTGCTGAGATCACTTATTTACATCTCCACCCCCCCCCCCCCCTCAATCCCGCTATCTCCATATTTGATTATTCTTGCGCGGTCCTTGCTGGCTTTTCCTTGTCAGCACTCCATGAATTCCAATTTCTCCAAAATAAAGTTACTGGTATCCTATCCTGTACTAAGCCCTGGTTGTCCTCATCTCTCATCTTTGTGGACCTGTACTGGCTGTCTGTCTCCATCACATTAAATTTAAAATCCTCTTTGTCGTCAAATCCATCCAAGGCTTTGATCCACCTTGCCTCTCAATCTCCTCCAGACTTGACTTCCCTCCTGGACTTTTAGTTTTATTAACTCTGACCACCTGTGCATTGCTATTTTCCTTCACCCAATCATTGGGTGATTGAGCTTTCAACTGCCTAGTCTCTGTTCTCTTGAACTCCCTCCCTGTTCCACAGGGGGGAGTACTTCAGATGGTCATTTAGTGCATGGGATAAGATGCAAAAGTTCAGGAACATTAAATGCAAAAGTAATTATTTTAAAATGACATTGTATCATCCAGTTAATACCACGTCACTAAATGTAGGTAGAAATGTGGATATGATAGCAATACTTTAAAAAAAGGAATTGGGGAATCAAAAAGCTGCCATTCCCATAATTTTAAAAGTACCCATGTATTGAAGGGAAGAAGCCAATTCTATCATGGGTTGTTATGGTAATTTTTTTTTCCATCCGAAGAATGTAAGATACATTTTCGGTTGCAATTTTTTTTACTTGGGCTCCTAGGATTTCACCATTGCTTTTAGGAAGACATACAGGAGTAGTTACGAACTGCCTCTAATTTTTCCTTCCCCAAACACTATTCTGGTTTCAATGCTATAAAAAGGACATAGAAGCACTGGAGAAAGTACAAAAAAGATTTACAAGGATGGTACCAGAACTGAGATTACAGCTGTCTGGAAAGATTGAACAAGTTGGGGGGTTTTTCTTTAGAAAAGAGAAGACTTCGAGGTCTTTAAAATTATGAATGGGTTGGACAGGGTAGATGTAAATAGAATGTTTCCACTTGTGGGAGAATCCAAAACTAGGAGCCATAAATACAAGATAGTTACTAAAATCCAATGGGGAAATCAGGAGAAATGTCTTTACTCAGTGGTTAGAATGTGGAACTTGCTACTACAGGAAGTGGTTGGGGCAAATAGCTTGGATGCTTTCAAAAGGAAACTAGATGAGTACATAAGAGAAAAGGGAATAGAGAGATATGCTGAAAGGCTGAGATGCAGTAGATGGAATCGGATGACTCGTGGAGTATCAACACCAACACAGACTAGTTGGACCAAATGACCTGTTTCTCTGCTGTATATTCTGTGTAATTATTTTAGATTGATTTTGGTCATTATCATTCATGTTACCAGTTCTCTGTGGTTTTAATTTGAGTTGAATTGGGTATTGGAGAAATGTTTTGAAAAAGTTTCCAAGATCCCCAAGCTTTCCAAATATAACTTGATTTTCCTTTTTTAAAATTTATTGAAACATTAAGATGTTAAATGCACTTG
Source organism: Somniosus microcephalus (assembly GCF_052327205.1). Taxonomy (NCBI): domain Eukaryota; kingdom Metazoa; phylum Chordata; class Chondrichthyes; order Squaliformes; family Somniosidae; genus Somniosus; species Somniosus microcephalus. Next base: position 42,994,374 of record NC_141002.1, read on the forward strand.
GATATTTTGTAATTCCCCATAAGAGCTCCCAGTTTCTCCTGTTGAATTAGTGAAAAATGCTGACTGGGGCTTAAGGTTTCTTGCACTCCACCCCCACCCTCTTTCCCAGTCAATAAACAAGCAAAGAAGTAAATAACATAAATCACTCGAGTACTTATGAGCAGCTCCTACTATCTAACAGAATTATAGCAACAGACATTAAAATGGGGAGTGTTTGAAAAGTTTCTAAACTTATTTTTTAAATCCCTTTCTTCTGCCTGGCATAATGCCTGCAATTGAGGGAATAGGCTGCGTCCAACAGCCGTTGTAACTAGCTGGTAAGCATTAGGATATGACTAGCTATGACTGTTCATTGAGTTCGCCTGACCTGTGCACCTCACACCCCAAGATTTTTGCATTTGATGTGTCCTTTGCTATGTCATTCAGACTGGCAATAAAAATGGAATGGTACTTGACCCTGTGTCCACCCCACTCTGGCATGGAGCATTAGCGCATTAATTCAGCACCACAATCTATTCCATATTTTGTATCTCGAACAGCAATTTTCCTGATTGAAATTCTAACCCTGGATTACAACACTGGTACACCATCTAAACTTACCTCTGAATTTTTTGCCGATTACTTGAAGGGTTCATTTTCTCAATTATTAATTCCATGGTCCTCTGAATCCACAAGTCGTCAAATGGTGTTACCGCAGTCTTTCACCAAGTGTTGTTGTGCGAGTTGAATTTTTAAAACCGGTGATCTGTTTGGTAAAAAGCAGCTACGTTTTATTGCCTCCCCTTTACCTTTCGACTGCAGTCCAAAGCATAAGTGCAGTAGACCTTGATCCAAATGCAGGTTGAATTATTTTGAGCCTGGAGGTGGTAAGGGTGGGGGGGAAGGGAGGAGAATTGTCAGCAGTTATTATTAAACTTAACTATGCAGGCATTTTAATCAGATATTTGCACACAGTTATGTTAAATGTGCGCAAGTTGTGAAATGGTTTGTTCTGATACCCATATAGTTAGTTCAGTGCTGTATACATTCTAATTAGTTATTGAAAACCTTTTAAGTGAAAGGTTGCATTTTGTAATCAAACAATACTGTTTAGTTTTATAGGAATCTAGGAATTCAGCCCCTTGAGCCTGTTCTGCAATTCATTAGATCTTGGTTGATGTATCTCAAGTCCATTTACCTACATTGCTCCATATCCCTTGCTACACTCGGGTAGAATATCTATCGATCTCAGTCTTGCAAATTTCAACTGAAATAGCATTCACAGCTTTTTGGGGGACAAGGGTTCCAAAATTCCACTACCCCTTGTGTGGGGAAAAATGCTTTCCTGATTTGATTGCTTATTCACTCCTCACTCAGCGCTAATTTTAAGATTATGCCCCCTTGTTCTGATTCCCTAGCAGACATCAGTAGATATCCGAGTTGGAATAAAGGGTGCCTCCCTCATTCTGGGAGGATTTATGAGTTTCTTTGCTTTTTCCAAAAAAATTGGAAGCAAGCAGAAGTTTGAAAACTCTCAAAAGCTTTATTACAGGCAAGTTTCATAGTTTAAAATATTGCTCCTTTTCTATCATGAACTGCTAACTTGGACAACATGTGTGATTAACACACCAGCGATTTGCAGCACTTATGGTTTCTTTGTTAGAAAACCCAGCAAAAGATTCTTTATCAAGAATCTCTTTCTCCTTCACAGTCCAAGACTGAAAGGGATTTTAGCTTGTATTTCCAAAGTGATTGAAACCCAGCTGAAGGTTGAGTTTGAATTTTTGATTCCTTTTGTTTGGCTGCTGTCCAAGTCAGTCATGGCAAGCCACCCTCTTCCAAATGAAAATTTAGTTAAAACATCTTTCTCTGAACCATTTTTCTGGCATAAGCGTGTACATATATTTTTATACAATAGGTGGGAAACTACATAAACAATTTCTTGAGTGCTTTTAAGGTAATCCTTCGTTTTTTAGTAGTTTGTTTATTGAAGACTAAGTTGGCATATTCACTAAGTATACTATTGCTTAAAGATAGGACCATAAAGATCGGAACTGCTGACAACAGGGAAAGCAGTGGCAGGAGGGTGTTTAACAAGGTAAACATTTAGGATAGTGCGACACCTGATTCAAAAAGGGTCAAAGGTCCCATTCTCCTAGTGCCCTCCTCCACAAGACTGCTGTATCTTGCCTCCCCTAATACTGTCAGACCGGAGTAACCCCTGAAACACATTAACCGATTTGGCCCTCCCTCTTCCCCACTCAGATCCCAGGACACCCTTTCTGTGCTGAGAAACCCCATTACCACATTTTCAGTGCTCCCTGATGCAGGACTGCCCCTAATGCTCCCAGACCCTGGGATCTTCCTCCCAAGGCTCCCAGATTCAAGGACCTGTGTCACTGTTTTCAGTAACCTGCTCTTAGTGCTCCCTGTCCTTTGGGACACCCCTGCCCCCCTCCCCAAAGTACTACTCGAGTTGAAAACTTTATCCCAGGACTACCAATTCCAGGCCTCCTCCCGAGTGCTCCCAGATCCCAAAGCTGCCCTCGTGCTGATCAGTCAGTGTCTGATAATATTTTTCATAATACCCTTATCTTATAAAATTTACAACGCACCTGAGGAAGGCCATAGAGATCTGCTATATAATATATTAAAAGGCGGTGATTGGCGTGCACTTCCTGTTTGTCAGTTTCTGTGTTGCAATACTTGGCTTTCAATCCTCCCAATGCGATGTGGTGCTGCTGCTACTCTGAGAGCTTATCTCCCAGGTTGGATCCTCTAGGTAGTAGGTAAAAAGTGGAAAATTTATTTTAAATTTGCCAGCACTCTCCAACCTGTCCGCCCCGTTCTGCATGCCCCACCACCTTGTTTGAACCACTGTCCTCCCTCTTCAGCAAAATTCTAGGCTATTTATAACGCCAGAAGTGTTCTTTTTATTAAAAAAAAATTTAAAAAAATCTTACATTTATATATAGTTGTGGTTTTGGGACTGGTAGGGAAGCAGAGGGGACAGATGAGGGATTGAGAGAAGGAGAGAGCTCTACAATGAGTAGGATGGGAGGATGCAGGGAGTAAGAAGGTGGTGTGACAGGACAGTGGCAGTGATGGAGGAAGGGAGTGATGCAAGTACAAGTGGCACGTGTTGGAGAGATAACAGGAGGACGGGGATGTTGGCGGGCAAGTGGGATTAGGTGACTGGGGGTGGGGGGTAACATACAAGTGATGAGATAGGTATGAGGTTTGGAAAGAAGACTTGCAGCAAACAGAGTTGGAGCTCCACCCCCTCAATGATGATTTCTGGTGGTGTCTGCACCATGGCTAAATAACCCTCCATCACATACCTGCAATTGGAAAAAGTTGTCTGTGACACTCTGCTTTTGTCTGCCGTGCCCCACTGCCTCCCACTTGAAATCACAGGAAGAGACAGAAGTTGAAAATAATGGGGAAGATGAGTGAGTGCGAGAAGGAAGTAGCAGACTGAGAAAGATATGAGAAGAGAACCTGTAACATGAAGATGATGGACTCTGAGGAGGACAGTGAAAATAGCAAGAGGAAAGTAAGAGGAGAGAGACAGTAAAGCAGTAACACAGATATCCGAGACCAGTAAAAGACCATAAGCTCTAATAAGCTGTGAGCACCGCCACAGGAGATCTGCTAGTATATATAAAAAAATCTTTGTCTAGTGCGTCCAGATGTCACACTTGGTTGCAAATGCAAAATAATCTAATGGTGAGTGCCTCTTAGCTGCTCCCTGAAACTGACCAGCAATATTTTAAGCTGAAAAGTTTCCGTAACCAAACAACAATTAAAGCTGAGTCACCATAGGCTGTGTTTAAGGTAAGCAATTGGAGTTAGTGGCCTTAGAGACTGCAGAATAGTACATTGTGCATTACATAGCATATTGCAGTGCACCTGTCATTGTAAAACCGCACATCATCCAATTTACTATAAGGAATGCCATGGAAGATTTGTGTGTACTTCTGCAAAAATGTTTGTATAAGCTTTTGAATAATAAAATACTTGTAATTTTTTGATCTGAGCTTTGCATTAAATGGGTTTTAGCTTGCAATCAATTTTATTGAAATGAGCTATTAAAAGTACTTTACTAAGAGAATTTGATTATCACATGGTAGTGATCAGGAGTGTGTTTTGTTCTATTTTGTAACTGTCTTGACTTTGACGTGGAAAACATTAGTAACCAAAATAAGTCTCGTCAACATGTACATTCCACTTGCTTCGTTAACAACCATCATTTAGCCAGTTCAGTTCAAGGACAGAAAGATAAGTCAGAAATTTCAGTGTAATTATTTTCTCAAGTTTAATTGGCAGTAAAACCAATGGTACAAATTTCCTTGATGGTGAAGTGGTACCAGTATTTAATTGACATTTTTAACTGTGAAATCTATTGCCACTCTGGTTAACCTGTTACAGGAACATTCCTTCTTGGCTTCACTTTGAAGGACTTTGAGCTAAAATCTGTTCATGTACAGTTTATATTAGTCCACATTGCCTGCTACCCTCCAGGGATCTAGCAGTGATCTTTGGCAATCAAATCAGGCCTTGTTGGTGTGTTCTATTCAAGTCTTAATGTCTTGTGTTGTGATGTATAAATATTTATGTATCAAGGATGAGAAAAGGCCATCATCAAGTATAAATGTGCTCATCCCATCCTTTGGTTGATTTCATCTCGTTCCCCCGCTACCCCCCAACCTCTGACTTTGTTAAAGTTTTATTTCTATACAATACTATATTTTTTGTTCAGACAGAAGAATAATGAGTTGTCTTTTACAAAAAAAAAATTAACATTGACCATTACCACTTTGGGATTTTCAATATTGTCTGTTAGGTGCCCTACTGAGTTCACAATCACTGCTGAAATACTTCCATATATGAACTAGAAAATTCTATTTTTTGTGCACTCTGGCTTGAATATAAGGTTGATTGCTAATCCTAGTCAGTTTTGTGTTGTGGATTGACTGATCTGGTTACTGATTTTTGTTTTCACCCAAGGTTCTTGAAGTTCAAATGGGTCATTTTTCAAATGCTGATTAGATGCAAAACCAGTTTTAAGTACGGGGAAACTGTTAGGTTATAAATTTAATGACTTTGGTTCTAAAAGGGCAGTTTTACGTGAGGTTTTTTACATTTTCCCAGAAATGGCTTTAGGTGGGTACAGTTCCGTGACTTGAGGAAAAGTTTTATAGTAATAAAGTGAAACACTTCATCGGTTAACAACAGGTCAGAGAGAAAATGTGCTATTTTAAATCTGTTTTTTTCCAAATAACCTGTTGGAATGACTGGTTACAGTGAAGTACAGCCATTACTCTGATGTTATTACCTTTAGAAATATATTATACTTTCATGAAGGTGACCAGTGCATGGTTAAAATTCAAACTTTTTGTTGAACAATGCAAGACCTGCATGCACTCTAGATTCTGCATGAAAAGTGCGGAACAGATCATTTTCTAGAGCCTCCTATCCGGGTAAGATTTGCAGTGTCCAAAAATGATGATTTAGAGGCAGAGATAACTTTTTTTCATTTTTCTCATCTTGGTTATGTCTGGTGAAGTTGGGGGTTAAAGTATGTTTAAGTCATGATTTTTATTTTTCCTGTTTTAGACAGGTTTGCTTAAAAATATAGCATAACTGCTTCATTATGACCAGTTGTGAAATTGTGAGTATGATAATGGATAGTATATCTGGTGGTCATCAGCAGAACATTACTATTTTACCCAGTTCACATGACTGAAAGAACTTGCATTCATATGGCACCTTTTCAGGACATCCCAAAGCGCTTTACAGCCAATGAAGTACTTTTGTAATGTAGGGAAATGCAGCAGCCAATTTGTGCACAGCAAGGCCCCACAAACAGCATTGAAATAAAAACCAGATCATTTTTTTTAAGGTGTAGGCTGATGGATAAAAGTTGCGTAGCTCAATATTGTCAAGACAGAGGTCATCCTGTTTGGCTCCTGTCAGAAACTGCATACCTCAGATTCTATTATTTCCCCTTTCCCAGCTGCTTGTTCAGTGCAAGCCCAACCGCCTGCAACCATAGTGTCCTGCTCAGTTCAAATTTCGCACCCAGTTCCTCACCAGAAATGCCTGGTTGTGTATCTGTGATGTACATGTATGTGATTTCCCGTGCTAAATACAAAATATATCAGATGGTGAATGTAATTCTTTGTTGCCAGAACACTTAAGTACTCGTACCACATCAAATTATTGGTTTAAATGTAATTGTTTTTCAGTTATAACATATTAATGTCAATATGCTAAACAAGCCTTTTAGCAGCACCACATAAAGGATAAAGGGAAGTTTGATCAGATTGCCAATCAGTGCTGGTTTGGGACTAAAAAAACACAAGAGCAGCTGTTGTTAAAAGCATTGATATTAAGAGGGGAGACTGAGTAGCCTAATAATCAACTGGTTAAAGTGCTGGTGAGTGCTTATTGGAGATTGCCCACACTGATCACTTAGTTATGTTGGTCATCTACTTGTGTTGATCATCTGGGTTACACCTGATTCCACTATACAACAAAAAGGTTTGCTCCTTACCAGTGCTGGCAATGTTGTTTAAAATCAGCCAGGGTTCTAGCTACAAACATACAAAATTGATGGGCAGGAAAAGACCAGCTGGTCCATCAAGCCTGCCCCATGCTCATGATGGCCGGAGCATCATCACTAAACACTTCCTCCTTCCCTACCCCACCGCAGCCAGGTAATCTCCTGGGAGAGGCAAGAAAGAGAAAAAACCCAGGGGCAATAAGTGAAGTAATACTCTGGAAAAGCCCCCCTCACACCCTCAAACTATCAAAACCAGTCCAGGAGATTACTTCGACCAAGTGTTATTTATAAAAACACTTACATTTTATATGATGCGATCTCTGCTCCAGTCAAGAACCAGCCCAGCTCCAGATAAGTATCCAGTGACACCTAATAGAAAATGTGCGTGTGTGAGGACATTGGCTGAAAATCAGATCAGGCCCTCTAAATTTCAATAGCCAGTCAACACTCGTTATCTTGCCTTAAATACACAGAATGGCCACTTAGTTGAGATACCATGGTGGCATAGTGGTTAGCACTGTTGCCTCACAGCGCCAGGGACCCGGGTTCAAATCCGGCCTCGGGTGACTGTGTGGAGTTTGCACATTCTCCCCGTGTTTGCGTGGGTTCCCTCCCCGGGTGCTCCGGTTTCCACCCACAGTCCAAAGATGCGCGGGTTAGGTTGATTGGCCATGATAAAAATTGGCCCTTAGTGTTAGGGGGGATTAAATACGTGGGGTTACGGGACAGGGTTTGGGTAGGATGGCTGTCGGTGTAGGGATCGGGTGCTAGGGTTTGGATGATCAGCCATGATCTCGTTGAATGGCGGAGCAGGCTCGAAGGGCCAAATGGCCTACTCCTCCTATCTTCTATGTTTCTATGCGCTCGCTGCCCATGGAACAATACCCCCGCTCGCTCTCTTCTCTCCGCCCCCCCCCCCCCCCCCCCCCCAAAAAGCACAATTCAGTAGCTTTGGGATAGAAGGGGGGGGGAAATAATTGGGCTCATGCTTCGCTATGTCTACTGTTAAACTGGAAAGTTAGATTGAGGTAACATTTCTCTTGTCCCCATCACAGAATTAGTCACGAAATAAAACGTGCTGTTCCTACTGAAGTCATTTATTTCTGCCAAATGTCTTTACTATTCACTTTAATCATTACAACAAAGAAGTATGTACCAGGAATAATCAAGATTAAACTGGTTGCAGTACAACTATTCAAGGATAATGGAGATTTAAATCTGCTGCTTGTTCAAACCAAAGTGACTTGGGTGCCAATCACACAAACTTCCACTGAGAATTATTGTACGTAATACCATTCCTCTTTAGTAGGGTGAAATTATTATGGATCATCATCTCCCACTTGGCTCTTTTGAAACAGAAAAGAATTATGCATTTGAGGAAACCTTTTACTGAAGAATCTGCTCAGAAAATTTGATCCTGCCTTTGTGAAAATCTAGCTGAAAGATTGCGGGACAGAACATAGCCTGCAGAAAGTGTTACGCACTTCAATTGCTAATGAAATCTGGTCATATGACTAAACAATCTTAAAGGAGGTGTAGAGGATAGTGCTTGGCATTTGGCTGGGTAAGCAGTGGATTTGTTCTGCTTGCTGTTGCAAAGATAAGGAGGTAGTCTGATGAGACAAGTTTTTAAATTTATTCTTTAACTGGGGTGGGGGGCTGAAAGGATCCTAGTGACTCCAGTGTGGAAACTGGGCATCCACTGACTTGCCACATATTACCTCTGTCGTCTTTGTCAAAATGCCCCCTGTGACCAGTTAGACTTTATTGCAAATTCTCAGATGGATTCTGAGAATAAAGAGAGATCCCCAGTGTTTTTTATCATCAATTCCCATTGTTGTTGCTGCTCCCATCAAAATGACCATGTTCACGATAACGAGGTGAGTAATGGTTACATTCTTGAAGTTTGTTAATAAATGCTTATTTTTATAAATGAGGTATTGAATGTCAATGTTCACTGAATTTTTCTCATTGGCAACTCCTAAAAAGTGTGCAAAGCTAAAAATTATTTTTGTCTTGCCTTGCAAGGTCATTTGGTTCATAATTGTACTTAATTTTCAGAGAGAACCTAATGTTTCTACCAGTGTGTGTTTTATGGTAAACTCTGAATAAGCATATTGTTTAAAAGCCTCTTATTTCTAACCACCCTCAATCTCCTCCTTCCCCCACCCTGGTTCAAAGATTTTTGGAGGAAAAAATATCTCCAGATTCCTGAATGTTGATGGTTTGATAGTCCTACTCGTGCTCAAAATGTTTTTTTAAACCTCAAAAATATAATGGTGCCATTTGAATAAGATGGGAGGGAGATTCATGTGCATTCATTTGCCTTGTTTGCAACATAGCAAAATTCTCTGCCACCTTTTTCTAACCAAATTTCTAGTAGAGATATAGTTTTAACATTGTTTTAACTTCTGCATTGTTTATTTTGGAAAGTAAAACTTCTTTCACATTTGGTTTATGTTCAGATGAGTCCAGTTTAAAAAGCATCACTCCAGATTTAATTTTTATAAGGGCGTTAATGAAGAATTGTGATTAACTTGTAGGTCCATTTGCTTTTTTTCCTTTTTACAGGAAAAGTTCTGATATCCGGCACCGACGGGACCGGCGTGTTGCCGATCTATCAAAAGTGCCGGACATGCAAAGTCAACGTTGAAGCATACGGAGATGAAAATCTCCGTATTTGACAACAAACACTGTTGCTCAGCAACAGCTCGTAAACACTCGGCCCGTACCTTGAAGCGTCTCTGAAGCTGTTGCGAAGCTCCAAAGACGCTTTCCAGAGCCTGCCTGTTAACAGAATGCTAGGAAAAGAAAAAAAAACTAACTAAAACGGCTGCTGATTTCTGCCGTTAGAGCAAAGTTGCCGGACATTCAACTTCCGGATAGCACAAAGTTTCCTGCATTAGATTATAACTTTTACAATTCTATTACGAAATAATAGGAAAAAGAAGGTGGTTAAACGCAATGTGGGCCCCTTATAAAATGACTGGTGATATAAATGAAAATAAGTAAATGGCAGACATGTTAAATAAATATTTTGCGTAAGTAGAGGAAGAGGATAGCATGCCAGACATCCCAAGGAAACTAATATTGAATCAGGTTAATTTGCTTATGTTAATTTTGAAGAAAATAATGGCATAAAGAGTGACAAATACCCAGGACCCTAAGGTCCGCGGCTGCCTGCCGGTCCCGCGCAGCCTGGGACCAGCCTTTTCAATGTAAAGTTTCATGCGTGTGCAAAACTGTAAAGGGGGCCACGCACCCAAAAAAAAATTAAGAGGGAACATTGCCCTGGACCAGGTGGTTTCCAGGGTTTTAAAGGAAGTAGGGGAGAACATTGCAGATGCCTTAACTATGATCTTCCAAAGTTCTATCGATTCAGGAACCTGTGTTGGGGCCTCAACTATTCACTATTTATTAATGACTTAGATGATGGGATACAGAGCCACATATCCAAGTTTGCCAATGACACAAAGATAGGCATTATAAGCAGTGTAGATGGAAGCATAAAATTACAAAGATATTAATAGATTAAGTGAATGGACAAAACTGTGGCAAATGAATTTCATTGTATGCAAGTGCGAGGTCGTCCACTTCAGCAACATAGGAACAGGCGTAGGCCATTCAGCTGCTTGAGCCTGCTCCGCCATTCAATGAGATCATGGCTGATCTGCGACTGAACTCCATATACCTGCCTTAATACCTTTTGGTTAACACAAAGCTATCCATCCATCTCCAATTTAAAATTAACAATTGATCTAGCATCAATTGCTGTTTGCGGAAGAGTGTTCCAAACTTCTACCACCCTTTGTGTGTAGAAGTGTTTCCTCATTTCACTCCTGAAAGGTCTGACTCTAATTTTTAGACACTGCCCCCCCCCTATTTATGGAATCCCCAACCAGTGGAAATAGTTTCTCTCTACCCTATCTGTTCCCCTTTAATATCTTGAAAACTTCGATCAGCTCACCCCTTTTCCCTTCTAAATTCTAGGGAATACAACCCCAATTTGTGTAAAATCTCCTCGTAACTTAACCCTTGAAGTCCGGGTATCATTCTGGTAAACCTACACTGCACTCCCTCCAAAGCCAATATATCTTTCCTAAGGTGTGGTGTCCAGAACTGCTCACCGTACTCCAGGCGTGATCTAACCAGGGTTTTGTATAGTTGCAGCATAGCTTCTATCCCCTTGTATTCTCGTCCTCTAGATATAAAGGCCAACATTCCATTAGTCTTTGATTATTTTCTGTACCTGTTCATGACATTTTAATGATCTATGTACCTGAACCCCCAAGTCTCTTTGGACCTAAAAAGAGTAGATTAGTGTACTTTCTAAATGTTAAAAAGCTAGAAGCAGTGGCGCTCCAAAGACACTTGTGGGTCCATGTACATGGATCATTAAAATGTCATGGACCAGTACAAAAGATAACCAAAATGACTAATGGAATGCTGGCCTTTAGATCTAGGGGACTAGAATACAAGAGGTTAGAAGTCATGTTGCAGCTATACAAAGCCCTGGTTAGACCACACCTGGAGTACTGTGTTCAGTTCTGGGCACCACACTTTAGGAAGGATTTATTTTAAAAAAAAAAAAAAAAAAAAAAAATAATTTATGGGATCAGGGTGTCGCTGGCAATGCCAGCATTTATTGCCCATCCCTAATTGCCCTTGAGAAGGGGGTGGTGAGCCACCTTCTTGAACCGTTGCAGTCCATGTGATGGTACTCCCACAGTGCTGTTAGGTAGGGAGTGCCAGGATTTTGACCCAGTGACGACGAAGGATCGGTGATATACTTCTAAGTCGGGATGGTGTGTGACTTGGAGGTGGTGGTGTTCCCATGCGCCTGCTGCCCTTGTCCTTCTAGGTGGAAGAGGTCGCGAGTTTGGGAGGTGCTGCCGAAGAGGTGTTGGCGAGTTGCTGCAGTGCATCTTGTAGATGGTGCACACTGCAGCCACGGTACGCCGGTGGTGGAGGGAGTGAATATTTAAGGTGGTGGATGTGGTGCCAATCAAGCGGTCTGCTTTGTCCTGGATGGTGTTGAGCTTCTTGTGTTGTTGGAGCTGCACTCATCCAGGCAAGTGGAGAGTATTCCATCACACTCCTTACTTGTGCCTAGTAGATGGTGGAAAGGCTTTGGGGAGTCAGAAGGTGAGACACTTGCCGCAGAATACCTAGCCTCTGACCTGCTCTTGTTGCCACAGTATTTATGTGGCTGGTCCAGTTAAGTTTCTGGTTAATGGTGACCCCCAGGCTGTTGATAGTGGGGGATTCAGCAATGGTAATTCCATTGAATGTCGAGGGGAGGTGTAGGGTTGCAAAATTCTGGGAATTTTTAAGAGGAAACTTACCATGGGAATTTTGAGTTTTTTTGCACACTGATGGTTTTTGTCTCTGACCCTTATATTACCTTTGTCATCAAAATAGACATACTGTTCCATACAAATAAAAACAGGCTTTCAAAACTTTATTTAGGTCATAATTTTGAACTTTATTGAACCCCCACAAAAAAGACCCATCTAAAATAAAATAAAAAGAGCGTCAGCTTATTTAGCCTGTAATTTGCCCTTATTTTGTCCCTTTGAGTCTTCTACTCATGAGTCTTCTGAGTCTTCTACTCCTCATTGCTCCTCCTGATTCTCTGACTCTGGCTCTGACGTGTCCATTTCCTCCTCTGTGTCAGTGTCTAGCTGTGTGGTGGACACTTCTGTATCTGGCTCAATAAGTTGTCGGTTTGTCCGGATAGCCACCAGTTTCTCCACTCTCTTGTTAGTCAGCCTGTTGCGCACCTTTGTATGCGTATTCCCAAAGTGACCAGTTTCATTCAGAGGCTGCTTATGAAGGTGGGATTTGGAGTATCACTGATGCAATGGGTGACAGGGCCTCAGATGCACAAAGTCCCTTCCACCAGGTATGTGCACTGATATGCTTGCATGATTCCCATATCCCATCCCCATTCCAAAGACCTTGCTTGGTAGAGAACTTTGCCAGACTTCCCAGAACTTTGCCCACGTCCAGATTGAGGTGGCGTGAGAGGGTAGAAATCGCATTGTAAGTGCTGTTGATCTGTTCTCCAGAAAGTATTGGTCTCCCGACATGCTTTGGGTCCAGCATGTATGCTGCAGCATGAATTGGCTTGACACAAAATTCTTGACGTGTCTGTATGAATTGAACAATTGCCTTCTCTGCTTTGAGCAGCAGGGATGTGGGTAGGGCAATGCTGATTTGTTCTCTTAAATCAGCAAAAATCCTGAGAACATCAGACAAGACAGCATCATCTCCTTCAATCTGAGCAATTGCAGACGCTACTGGTGAGAGTTGTTTAAGGCTGCTAACCACTCTCTCCCAAAACACATCATCCAGCAGTATTTTTTTGATGGTGGTTTCCATATCCCCAGACTGGGATATTGCCATTTCTTGCAGCGACTCCTTACCCTCCAGAAGACTGTTGTACATTATGACAACGCCACCCCATCTAGTGTTGCTGGGCAGCTCCAGTGTGGTGTTCTTGTTCTTTGTCGTTTGCTTGGAGTTGTAGGTTGCTGCAACTACCTGTTTTCCCCTGACATACTTAACAACTTGCTTGGCTCTCTTGTACAGTGTTTCCATGGTTCTCAAACCCATGATGTCCTTGAGGAGCAGGTTGCGCCCATGAGCTGCGCACCCAATAGACGTAATATGAGGGTAGGCCTCCTCCACTTGAGCCCAAGCAGCCTTCATATTCGCAGCATTGTCAGTAACTACTGCAAAGATCTTTTGTGATCCAAGATCGTTGATGACCGCTTTCAGCTCATCAGCAATGTATGTGCCTGTGTATCTGTTGTCCTTCGTGTCTGTGCTCTTGAAGAACACTGGGAGAGGAGTGGAGACGACTTAGTTTATGATGCCCTCCCCTCGTACATTTGACCACCCATCTGAGATAACTGCAACACAGTCTGCCCCCTCTATTGTTTCTTTGAGCTTTCCTTGGACTCTGTTATACTCAGCCTCCAGCAAATAAGTAGACAAAGCATGTCTGATGGGAGGACAGTATGCAGGGCGAATAACATTGAAAAATCTCTTCCAGTACACATTGGCGGTGAGCCTGTCGCATATACAGCTCGAGCAAGGCACTCATCTGCATTCTTCTGGCTATGGTTACCCATTGTATCAAAGAACCTTCCAAGTGGGCCAGGAGTTGCTGATGAGGAGCCTGATGTTGAATGTGAACCATCATCTTCTTGAATGGAAGCAGAGGAACTCTGGGCTGACTGCTGTGAGCTTTGAGTGAAGTTGTTGCATTTGGATAAATGCTGCTGCATCTTTGTGGCATTCTTTACATCTGGTTTTTTAGTGTTTGCACATGTACACAGTCTTTCCATCTTTTATGCCTGGGGTAAAATGTTTCCACACATCCGACGGTAATCGTGGCATTGTTCTATGCAGAGAAATAAAGGGCATTCGTCTCTTGTGTCGAACTGTGGTCGATCAGCATGACTGCAACAGGGTGAGTGAATTTTTCGTGATGCTCCATGTGATGGAAGCATGACCTGTGCATGCACGATGCTACATCACCAATAGAGGGAGCTAATCGCTCATCCAACCAATCAGGACACATTTGTTCACAGTCACACACACAACTTGTAATTATTAAAACAAGCTAAGTAAAAAGATTAACATATATTGATTAAGAAATTCCTTAATAATTAAGATTTCATCTGTTAGTAATTTTGAGAGAGGATCTGTGGGGGGAAAAAATGAAAGAAATACAAAAAAAAAACAATATTATGCTAGCATGTGCTTTCTTGGGCAAAATTCCCAAGCTAAACTTCCCATGGAAAATTTACCGGAAACGTTCCACCCCTTCGCAACCCATGGGAAGTGGTTAGACTCTCGCTTGTTGGCGATAGTCATTGCCTGGCACTTCTGTGGCGCGAATGTTAACTGCCACTTATCAGCCCAAGCCTGAATGTCGTCCAGGTCTTGTTGCATGCGGGCATGGACTGCTTCATTATCTGTGGAGTTGTGAATGGCGCTGAACACTGCAATCATCAGCGAACATCCCCATGTCTGACCTTATGTTGGAGGGAAGGTCATTGATGAAGCAGCTGAAGATGGTTGAGCCTAGGACATTGCCCTGAGGAACTCCTGCAGCGATCTCCTGGGGCTGTGATGATTGACCTTCAACCACCACAACCATCTTCCTTTGTGCTAGGTATGACTGCAGCCAGTGGAGCGTTTTCCCCCTGATTCCCATTGATTTCAGTTTTACTAGAGCTCCTTGATGCCAGACTTGGTCAAATGCTGCCTTGATGTCAAGGGCAGTCACTCTCGCCTCACCTCTGGAATTCAGCTCCTTTGTCCATGTTTGGACCAAGGCTGTAATGAGGTCGGGAGCCGAGTGGTCTTGGCGGAACCCAAGCTGGGCATCCGTGAGCAGGTTATTGGTGAGTAAGTGCCGCTTGATAGCACTGTCGATGACGCCTTCCATCACTTTGCTGATGATTGAGAGTAGACTGATGGGGCGGTAATTGGCCAGATTGGATTTGTCCTGCTTTTTGTGGACAGGACATACCTGGGTAGTTTCCCACATTGTCAGATTGATGCCAGTGTTGTAGCTGTACTGGAACAGCTTGGCTAGAGGCACGGCTAGTTCTGGAGCACAAGTCTTTAGCACGACAGCCCATAGCTTTTGCTGTATCCAGTGCGCACAGCTTTTTCTTGATATCACGTGGAGTGAATCGAATTTGCTGAAGACTGGCTTCTGTGATGGTGGGGACCTCAGGAGTAGGCCGATATGGATCATCCACTCCACCCTTCTGGCTGAAGTTGGTTGCAAACGCTTCAGCCTTGTCTTTTGCACTCACGTGCTGGGCTCCACTATCATTGAGGATGGGGATGCTCATGGAGCCTCCTCCCGTTAGTTGTTTAATGGTCCACCACCATTCATGACTGGATGTGGCAGGACTGCAGAGCTTTGATCTGATCCGTTGATTGTGGAATCACTTAGCCCTTTCTATAGCATGCTGCTTCCGATATATTGGCCTTGATGCTAGAATGATACCTGGACTCTGAGGGTTGAATTACGAATAGAGTCTACCCAAGTTAGGGTTGTATTCACGGAATTAGAAGATTAAGAGGTGATTTGATCGAAGTTTTCAAGATATTAAGGGGAATTGGTAGGGTAGATGGAGAGAAACTATTTTTGCTGGTTAGGGAATCTAAGACTAGTGGACATTGTCTAAAAGTTAGAGCCAGGCCTTTCAGGAGTGATGTTAGGAAACACTTCTACACACAAAGGATGGTAGAAGCTTAGAACTCTCTTCCACAAACAGCAGTTGGTGCTAAGTCAGTTGTTGATTTTAAACCTGAGATTGATAGATTTCTGTTAACCAAAGGTATTCGGGGATTTGGAGCAAAGGCGGGTTTCTGGAGTTAGGTCACAGATCAACCATCTCACTGAACGGCAGAACAGGCTCTACTACTGTTCCTATGTTCCTAGGATTAGCAACCCAGAATTTAAGCTCAAATCTCACTGGCAAATTGTGAAATTTAATTCAATTAATCAGGTAATTTGTGGACTGGCACCAGAGAAAAATAACCACAAAAGCTTCTGGATTGTTGTAAAACCCCAACTAATTTCCAAATTAAGTAAGTGGTGACGGGGCATTTAGAAAATCATATGATTAGGCAGCATCAACTTGGTTTTATGAAAGGGGAATCGAGTTTAACAGATTTATTATTTTTTTGAGGATGTAACTAGCAGGGTAGATAAAGGGGAGCCAGTGGATGTAGTATCTTTGGATTTCAAAAAGGCATTTCATAAGGTGCCACAGAAAAGGTTGTTATGCAAGATGAGGGCTGATGGGGTTGGGGGTAATCTATTAGCATGGATAGAGGATTGGTTAACAGACAGAAAACGGAGAGTAAGGATAAACAGAGAATTTTCAGGTTGGCAGGCTATAACTAGTAGGGTGATGCAGGGATCAGTGCTTGGGCCTCAGCTATTTGCAATTTATATTAATGACTTGGATGAAGGAACCTAGTGTAATGTATCCAGGTTTGCTGACGATACAAAGTTAGGTGGGAAAGTAAGCTGTGAGGAGGACACAGTCTGCCAAGAGATATTGACAGGTTAAGTGGGTGGGCAATAAGGTAGCAGATGGAGTATAATGTAGGGAAATGTGAGATTATTCACTGGTAGGAAGAATAGGAAAACAGAATATTTTTTAAATGGTGAGAAACTATTATGTTGAAGTTCAGAGAGATTTAGGTGTCCTGTACAGCAAGCAATTGGGAAGGTAAATGGAATGTTGGCCTTTTATTGCAAGGGGGTTGGAGTACAAGATAAGGAAGTCTTGCTATAATTGTACAGGGCTTTGGCATGACCACACCTGGAGTACTGTGCACAGTTTTGGTCTCTTTATTGGAGGAAGGATATATTTGCCTTAGAGGCGGTGCAATAAAGGTTCACTAGATTGATTCCTGAGATGAGAGGGTTGTCCTATGAGGAGAGATTGAGTAGATTGGGTCTATGCGCGCTCAAGTCATAGATTGATTACAGCACAGAAGGAGGCCATTTGGCCTTTTGAGCCCATGCTGGCTCTCTACAAGAGCACTTCAGCTAGTTCCACTCCCCTGCCCTTTTCCTGTAGCCCTGCAATTTTTTTCCCTTCAGGTAGTTATCCAATTCCCTTTTTGAAAGCCACGATTGAGTCTGCCTCCACCACCCTTTCAGGCAGTGCATTCCAGATCCTAACTACTCGCTGCGTAAAAAAAGTTTTTCCGCTTGTCGCCTTTGTCACCTAAAATCTGCGTCCTCTGGTTCTCAACCTTTCTGCCAATGGGAAGTTTCTCTCTATCTACTCTGTCTAGATCCCTCATGCTTTTGAACACCTCTATCAAATCTCTCAACCTTCTCTGCTTGAAGGAGAACAACCCCAGCTTCAACAGTCTATCCACGTAACTGAAGTCCCTCATCCCTGGAATCATTCTCGTAAATCTTTTCTGCACCCTCTCTAATGCCTTCACATCCTTCCTAAAGTGCAGTGCCCAGAATTGGACACACAACTCCAGTTCAGGCTGAACCAGTGTTTATTAAAGGTTCTTCATAGCTTCCTTGCTTTTGCACTCTCTGCCTCTATATTTATGAAACCCAGGACCCCATATACTTTTCTCAAAGCTTTCTCAACCTGCCCTGCCTCCTTCAATGATTTGTGCACATATACCCCCAGGTCTTTCTGTTCATGCAGCCCCTTTAGGATTGTACCCTTTAATTTATATTGCTTCTCCTCGTTCTTCCTACCAAAATGTATCGCTTTGCACTTTACTGCGTTAAATTTCATCTGCCACGTGCCCGCCCATTTCACCAGCCTATCTGTCCTCTTGAAGTCTATCACTATCCTCCTTAATGTTCATTATACTTCCACGGTTTGTGTCATCTGCAAATTTTGAAATTGTGCACTGTGCACCCAAGTCCAAGTCATTAATATACATCAAGAAAAGCAGTGGTCCGAGTACCGACCCTGGGGAACACCACTGTATAACTTCCTCCAGTCTGGAAAAACAACCATTCACCACTACTCTCTTTCATGTCACTTAGCCAATTTCATATCCATGCTGCCACTGTCCCTTTTATTCCATGGGCTTCAACTTCGCTGGCAAGCCTATTATGTGGCACTTTATCAAACGCCTTTTAGAAGTCCATGTCAGCCGCATTGCCCTTCTCAACCCTCTGTTACCTCATCAAAAAAACTCGATCAAGTTAGAAGAATGAGAGGTGATATTATTGAAACATAAGGGCCCAAAATTTGCGGTTGGAGGCTTCCCGCAGGTGGATGCCCCCAAGCTGCTAAAAATCTCCGAATTTACCTGGTGGTACAGAGACTCGCGCTCCTGGGCTTCTCCAGAATGCCGCGATCACGTGGGCTGGCCCAACCAATGAGAAGGGAAATCCGCATTCATACTTGAGGGGATTCTGTATGTACGGAACTCGCAAGTATGAATGGGGATCACTTAAATACATAAACACATGAAATAAGTTTTTTTTTAAATAACATTCAAAATTAATTAAAATGCCGTTTAATTAAATATTTTAAACAAGTTCAATTTTTTGACTTATTAGACAGGGTTTTTTTTAATGTATAAATGAGTGATAAAATTTTACACTTCTATTTTTTTTTTTAACTTAGTGGTAAAAGCAGCTCTTGCGCCTGCTTTTACCAGGCATAAGAATTTCAAGGGCATTCGCTGGGCAGAAGTTGGGCAAATAGCGCAACTCTCCGCACGCAGAGGCTCTTTCCCCGGGGATGCTGCTAGTTACAACCTCAAAGAACTCCAACAGATTTGTCAAACACGATTTCCCTTTCATAAATCCGTGTTGACTCTGTCCAATCCTATTATTATTTTCTAAGTGCCCTGTTATCACGTCTTTAATAATAGATTCTAGCATTTTCCCTACTACTGATGTCAGGCTAACTGGTCTGTAGTTCCCTGTTTTCTCTCCTTCCTTTCTTAAATAGTGGGGTTATATTTGCTACCTTCCAATCCGTGGGAACCGTTCTAGAATCTATGGAATTTTGGAAAATGACGACCAATGCATCCACTATCTCTATAGCCATCTCTTTCGAAACCCTAGGATGTAGGCCATCAGATCCAGGGGCTTTATCTGCTTTCAGTCCCATTAATTTCTCCAGTACTAATTTTTTTTACTAATGCTAATTTCTTTCAGTTCCTCATTCTCGCTAGACCCTTGATTCTCCACTATTTCTGGGAAGTTTTTTACGTCCGTGAAGAGACACAAAGTATTTGTTTAATTTCTCTGCCATTTCCTTATTCCCCATTATAATTTCTCTTGTCTCAGCCTGTAAGGGACCCACATTTACTTTCGCTAATTTCCTTTTACATACCTATAGAAGTTTTTAGTCTGTTTTTATGTCTCTAGCTAGTTTACTCTCGTTCTATTTTCCCTTTCTTTATCAATTTCTTGGTCCTCCTTTGCTGAATTCTAAAATCCTCCCAGTCCTCAGGATTACTACTCTTTTAATGCAACATTATAAGCCTCTTCCTTTGATCTAATACTATCTTTAACTTCTCTTGTTAGCCACGGTTGGGCCACTTTTCCTGTGGGGTTTTTGTGCCTTAAAGAATGTATATTTGTTGTAAATTATGTATTATTTAAATGTTAGCCATTGCTTGTCCACTGTCATACCTTTTTAATGTTTCCCAATCTACCTTAGCCAACTCGCCCTTCATACCTACGTAGTTCGCTTTGTTTAGATTTAAGACCCTAGTTTTGGATTTAACTAAATCACTTTCACTTTCAAACTCAATATAAAATTCTATTATATTATGGTCACTCTTCCCTAAAGGCCCTTTTACTACAAGGTTATTAATTAACCCTTTCTTGTTGCACAATACTAGATCTAAAATAGCCTGTTCCCTAGTTGGTTCCTCAATATACTGATCGAGAAAACTATCTTGGATACATTCCATGAATTCGTCCTCCACACACTTACTGCAAATTTGGTTTGCCCAGTCTATATGTAGATTAAAGTCCCCCGTGATTACTGCCTTACCCTTGTTACATGCGCCTCTAATTTCCTGATTTATACTCTGCCCTACATTGCAACTACTGTTTGGGGGCCTATAAAGAACTCCCACCAATGTTTTCTGCCCCTTGCTGTTTCTTGGCTCCACCCAAACTGATTCTACTACTTGATTTTTGGAGCTAAGATCCTTTCTCTCTACTGTCTTTATCCCATCCTTTATTATCAGGGCTACTCCTCCTGCTTTTACATTTTGTCTATCTCTTCTAAAAGTTAAGTATCCTGGAATATTTAGTTCCCAACCTTGGTCACATTGCAACCACGTCTCGATAATGGCTATTATATGAAACCTCTTCTTTTCTATCTGCGCTATTAATTAATCTATTTTGTTAATGCTTCGCGCATTCAAATGTAGTGCCTTTAGCTTTGACTTAATTTTTCACCGTAGTCACTGATGCCCTATTATCTTTGTTGCTCTCTCTCTCTTCCTGACCCACACTGCTTATTTTTACAGAAAACTCTACTCTAGAGCCTTGACATTTCTCTGGCTGCTTTAAATTTACTCGTTTCTGAATCCTGCCACCCTTTCTTCCACCCTCCGCCGCCCCAACCTTTCAAGTTTAAAGCCCTGTCTACTGCCTTAGTTATACTGGTCCCAGCCCTGTTTAAGTGGAGCCTGCCCCAACTGAACAGCTCCCACTTTCTGCAGTACTGATGCCAGTGCCCCATGAACTGAAACCCCTTCCTCCCACACATTTAAACCTCTAATCTGTCCCGATGCCAATTTTCACGTGGCTCAGGTAACAATCCAGAGATTATTACCTTTTGAGGTTCTGCTTTTTAATTTGGATCCTAGCTCCTCAAACTCTCTCAGCAGAACCTCATTCCTAGTTCTACCTAGGTCGTTGGTTCCTACGTGGACCACAACAACTGGATCCTCCCCCTCCCACTCCAAGTTCTTCTCCAGCCGCGAGGGGATCTCTTTAACCCAGGCAACGTAACCTTTTGAACTCTGTCGCGGCTGCAGAGAACAGTATCTATCCCCCTGACTATACTGTCCCCTACCACAACTACATTCCCTTTCACTCCCCCCACTTGAATGGCCTCCTGCACCACGGTGCCATGGTCAGCTTGGTCATCCATCCTGCAGGCACTTACTGCAAACGTGTTTGTCCGGGATCACAATGTCCTCCACAAATTCCAATATGCTGCAGTTGCGGCACACCACCTGCACTGCCATCCCTATAGGACCTTTGTTTTATTTAATTGAATTTATTTAAATTTGTAATTAGGTAACTTCGTTAACAGTGTAGTTTTTTGACTACTTGATCTAGATTAAGTTATGGGTACTGGAATTAACTGTCTACCTGTAACACAAAGCACTACAAGTAGTTGTAGGCAAGAAGCAGCAACTCCCTCCCCCTCTTAGAATTCCCATTCTTTCCAAATTCCCAAATAAAACACTCTAAGTACACTCCGTTTTAATCCCGCTCTGTGCAGACGGCTCTGTGCTTTGCAGACCTGTTTACTCTTACACGCTTGAAGATTCTTGACTGATCGCAAGTTCCGGGTTTTCGCGCATGCGTTTCACATGTCTAAACGTGGAACTTGCACGGCCTCTACGGGCATGTACGCACCCATAGAGGTCGCAAATTACGGCCCAGGATTCGGAGGGGGATTGACAGGGTAGATGCTGAGAAGTTGTTTCTCCTGGCTGGAGAGTCTAGAACCAGGGGTATAGTCTCAGGATAAGGGGTCGACCATTTAAGACTGAGGTGAGGAGGAATTTCTTTATTCAGGGTTGTGAATCTTTGGAATTCTCTACCCCAAAGGACTGTGAATCGTTGAGTATATTCAAGGCTGAGACAGATAGTTTGTTGGACTCCGGGGAATCAAGTGATATGAAAATTGGGCGGGAAAGTGGAGCGGAGGTCTAAGATCAACCATGGTCTTATTAAATGGAGGAGCAGCCTTGATGGGCTGTATAGTCTACTCCTGCTCTTAATTCTTATGTTCTCATGTTAATGTCCTAAGGGAAGGACCTGCCTCCTTGGCTTGATCTGGCCTGCATGTGACTTCAGTCCCACATTGTGGTCGACTCTTAATGCCCTCAGGATAACTAAGGGTGGGTAATAAATACTGCCTTGTCTGTGTCATCCCAAGAAGAATTTTTTTTAGTATGGTAAATACTTGGTGAAACAAATTTTGATATTGCAGAGATCAGATGCAAAATCAAGTATTTAAAATTTTAACCAACTCCCAGGAGTTGCACATGAGCAAACTGGGAAAGGGTTGTCTTTTTTGAACCCATGCACATTTTTCCTTTCATCATAGTTTGCAACTGAAACATGATTCTTAGGAAAATGTGAACCCAATCAGATGCCTTGAATGGAAGTAACAATACATGTATATTTGATTCAAAATCATCAGTTGTAAATTGCAACATGGAGTAATTTTTTTTAAAACAATATTTTGGAGATTGCTATATTAGGGCATAACACCATTTGCAGCTTGAAGAATTATATTTTTGTCAGTCTATAATGTATTAAATCTTGCATCTGTGCACACTTAACTATAAATCCTTAACAACAGAAAACGCTGGAAAAACTCAGCAAGCCAGGCAACATCCGTGGAGAGAGGAACAGAGTTAATGTTTCAGGTCAAAACCCTTCAGAACTGAGAAAAAAGCAGGAAATGAAACAGATTAAAAGGCCAGTATGGGGGAGGGGATGAAAGAACAAAAGGGAAGGTCTGAGATGTGAAGAGACCTTAAGAGATATTCAAGACGAGATGGTAATAGGATAGGTAAAGAGACAACAGATGGCTCTAGATGAAGTGTGAAATGCGCTGGCAGAATGAGAGACAGCTGCCATGTGGGAGAGAAAAAAAGGAAAAGGCACAAACCAAAGGTATGGATAAAAAATATATAAAAAATATAATAGGGGCCGAGGTTATGATCTGAAATTGTTGAACTCGATATTGAGTCCGGAATGGTGTAAAGTGCCTAATCAGAATCCTTGCTTCCATTTGTCAACCTTTTTTTTGTTGTAAAGTCTTTTGTCCACATTTCCAAATGTATACCTAAACTTGTCATGCTGTAATTACACAGTGGTGGCAATATAGCAGATCAATTTATGCATTGTCTCAGTGGTAGCACTCTCACCTCTGGGTCAGAAGGTTGTAGGTTCAAGTCACAAGTCTCGCTCCAGAGACTTGAGCACATAATCTTAAGTTGACACTCCAATGCAGTACTAAGGGGAGTGTTGCCCTGTCGGAGGTGTCGTCTTTGGGATCAGACATTAAACCAAGTGCCTCCTCACATAGCCCAGCCTAAGTGGCTGCAAGCAAGGCTCCCAATGCTGAGGGGAAGGGAGGATGAATGCACAAAGGGCCAGAAACAGAGTTGTGTGGAGGGGACTATGAGGTTACAGAAGTAGGGAGGGGTGAGGCCATGGAGGGATTTAAACATGTTAAGAATTTTAAGTTTAAGGTGTTGGACTGGGGCAGGACTGTCCCTGTGTGCAATGCTACTGAAAATCAAGTATGACTATGTTCCAAAATGGTGACACGATTAACTGCATTTTTTGCTGAAGCTAGAAGCAATTAGCTCCTTTTACGAAGAATGTAACCTTGGGCCTTGAAGTTAAGGATAACCAGATGAAGGGTGGAAAGGAGAGATTTTTTCTTCTTTGCTGTCAGTGTTTTAAACAACATGCTTGTACACCTATTCAAAATTCTGAAGATTTAATTGGAGCCCTCCTAACATCACAACAACATATTTTTGATGGTTATCTATTTGCAGTGAACCAATATCTCTGCTGCTGGTTTAACTGCAAGGTAATGGATGATGAATTGGGTTGTTTAAAGAATGAGTTTGTACTCTTAAATGTGCTCCTCTAATGTGACGTTTGTGAAATATGGATATTCTGATGAGCAATTGCACAGTTGTAAGTTGACTTTTCTTGCTCTGTGCAGCTAATTTTTTTCATGACTACTTTTCATGCTAGAATTTTGTCCAGAACCTGTGTCCCATTGTTGCTGTCAGTAAGATTATTGGTTCCAAGTAATGTTCTACAAGTTTAGGGTAAACATTACTACTTTGTAATTGAGTGTTTTTTCTAAAGGACTAAGGATGGAACTGGGATTAAAATAATTAATAGATCTGATCTCGTAGCAGTAATAACAAGTGTATTCAGAATGTGTTTTTATTATGTCTTTGAACTGCAAAGCTGTTGTGACACTCAGTCATGCAACCCAAGTTTTTGTATGTTCACAATCGACAAGGTCAGTTTTTCTGAGGCATTTGTTGGTGTTCTGGAGGAGTCTACAGCTGCACCCTGTGGTGGCACCAAATAAAAGGTGCCTTTCCTTCAAAATTTGTTTCCTAATGTAGGAAAATTAGGACTTCATTCTTTGTCTCCAAACACAGTATATAATATATTTATTTGACCAATTTTCTCTTTTTCCCCCCCCCCCCCCCCCCCCCTCTCTCCATGTACTGAAGATATTAATTCCTGCTAAGGTGTGGTGTTCATCTGGCACATAACCCGTTGTCATTTTTCATGTATGGGGCACAATGACTGTTGGCAAGTTATTTCTAGGCATCAGGCTATTTGTGGGCGGCATTGTGTGGAGGACGCAAAGAATCTCCAAAGGGATATAGATAGGCTAAGTGAGTGGGCAAAAATGTGGCAGATGGAGTTTAATGTGGGAAAATGCGAGGTTATCCACTTTGGTAGGAAAAATAAAAACAAATTATTATTTAAATGGGGAGAGATTTCAAAATGCTGAGGTACAGAGGGATCTGGGGGTCCTTGTACATGAATCACCAAAAGTTAGCATGCAGGTACAGCAAGTAATTAGGAAGGCAAATGGAATGTTGGCCTTTATTACAAAGGGAATGGAGTATAAAAGCAGGGAAGTCCTGTTACAACTGTACAGGTTGTTGGCGAGACCACACCTGGAGTACTGCGTACAGTTTTGGTCTCCTTACTTAAGGAAGGATATACTTGCATTGGAGGCAGTTCAGAGAAGGTTCACAAGGTTGGTTCCAGAGATGAAGGGGTTGTCCTATGAAGAAAGGTTGAGCAGGTTGGGCCTATACTCATTGGAGTTTAGAAGAATGAGAGGGGATCTTATTGAAACATATAAGATTCTGAAGGGGCTTGACAGGGTAGATGCAGAGAGGATGTTTCCCCTCGTGGGGGAATCTAGAACTAGTGGGCATAATTTCAGAATAAGGGGGCACCCTTTCAAATCGGAAATGAGGAGGAATTTCTTCTGAGGGTCTTGAATTTTTGGAATTCTCTTCCCCAGAGAGCTGTGGAGGCTGGGTCTTTGAATATATTTAAGGTGGAGATAGACAGATTTTTGAAAGGTAAGGGAGTCGAGGGTTATGGGGAGTGAGCAGGAAAGTGGAATTGAGGCCAAGATCAGATCAGCCATGAGCAGGCTCGAGGGGCCAAATGGCCTACTCCTACGTCTTATGTTCTTATATTACATTAAGCGCTGTCATTCTTGCCCCCTCCCTCCACATAGACATTCTTGATAATCTTTAAGAAGATGGTGACTTGTATAATCATCAACTAAATAGTTCACAGTTCAACCCAGAGATTATTTGGTTAACCTGAATTTATTTCAAAGTTATGTTTTTTTTTGTTGTGAAGACTGGAAAGCTGCATAGTAATTGGGTTCCTGCCCAATGATACTGCAATGTTATCACAGCACTTCCTTTGTATGCTCAGTAATTTTTTGATGAACCGATCAATTATTATGCCCTGCCCTTTACAAATCTGTTTTCACTGCCCCTGATTAGTGCCTACGTTTCTAGGGATGCATTTACACTGTAACTACCTGGGTTACAGTTGTCGCAACTGTTTACATTCATGGTTCCTGTCTAGGTGGAACTGTAACAGCACTGCCCAGCAGAGAGCTCTGCACCTAGCTGAATACATGCATATGTAGAGCTTTCTTCTAACATTTAGAAACTTAAATGAATTTAACCTCTAGACTTGACTATTCCAATGCACTCCTGGCCGGCCTCCCTAGTTCTACCCTCCATAAACTTGAGGTCATCCAAAACTCTGCCGCCCATGTGCTAACTTTCACCCAAGTCCCGCTCACCCATCTCCCCTGTGCTAGCTGACCTACATTGGCTCCCAATTAAGCAATGCCTTGATTGTAAAATTCTCATCCTTATTTTCAAATCTCTCCATAGCCTTGCCCTTCCTTATCTCTGTAATCTCCTCCAGCCCTATAATCCCCCAAGACCTCTGTGCTCCGCCTATTCTGGCCTTTTGAACAGCCCCGATTTTTAAATGCTCCACCATTGGTGGTCATGCCTTCAACTGCCTTGATGCTAAGCTCTGGCATTCCCTCCCTAAATCTTTCCAGCTCGCCACTTCTCTTTCCTCCTTTAAGACGCTCCTTACTCTTCGACCAAGCTTTTGGTCATCTGCCCTAACATCTCCTTATATGGCTGTCATTTTTTTATTAGATAACACTACTGTGAAGCGCCTTGGGATGTTTTATTATGCTAAAGGCACTATATAAATATAAGTTGTTGTTGAATGGAGAGAGCAGAACCTTTGGTGGTCTCATTCAAATTGAGGCCAGGTAGGTTAAAAAAGTACCCAAAAGATCAAGTGGACCCTCTGAGCGCTTATGAGGCACTGGATTTAGACTGCATGCAATGTGTAACCAAAGTGATGCAGGACAACCCTCCAGAGAAGCTTGCCCTGCATTGCTCCTGAAAAGGTCAGGCCCCGAGTACAAAGCTACACTACAAGTTACCTTCATTGTGAAGCAGAAATCACTTTGCACTGATGCTAAACTTGCAGTGTGCTTACATCCTCAAGTGTTGACTCATATTATCCCCAAGTTAGCTACAGTTTTCCGACTACAGATGTGAGGTTAACTGGTCAATAATAGCCTCGCTTATCCTTCTTAACATTTTTGAGCAGGGACATAACATTAATCGCCCTCCACTCCTTTGGTAGAATTCCAGTTCTCTTACCCCGCCCCCCAACAATTATTTTATTTTTATCTTCCAATTAGGCACTTTGCAGCCTTTCGGACTCTCTCTCGAGTTCAACAATTTCAGATCATAACCTCGGCCTCTATCACATTTTTACTTAAATTTTTTTTTTCTTCCACCCCTTTGTTTTGGGGTTTCCCCCCCCCCTTCCTCTTTTTTTACATGGCAGCTGTCTCTCATTCTGCCAGTACATTTCACACCTAATCTGAGCCGTCTTTTGTCTCTTTACTAGTCCTATCACCATCTCGTCTCGTTTTGAATACCTCTTAATGTCTATTCACTTCTTTTGTTCCCTCCCCAGCCCTGCCTTTCGATCTATTTCATTTCCTTTCCAGTTTTGAAAAAGGGTTTCAACCCGAAACGTCGATTCTAATTTCTCTCCACGGATGTTGCCTGGCCTGCTGAGTTTTTCCCGCATTTTCTGTTGTTAATTTAATTTTTATTATTGAGCTGCAAATCAGTGGAAATGTACTTCAAACAACAAATATTACCATCATTGGCAAAGTTATTTTTATCTGGCAATTTCATATTTTGCATACAGAAAGGTGTTAAAAGGGAACAACTTTGTAGTAATTATCCAAGTGAAGAACACTAGTCATTTATTTTTCTTTTAGAAAGAAGTTGCTGAAAGTGCACATATGGTAAAGTCAGCATTGGCAAGAGCAAGCTAGGTTAATGTTTTGGGTTAAATCAGTTGTAATGAAGGTTCACACCCATATTTCTGTTTGATATTGACTTGATCTGATGTGCATTCCAAACATTCACTGTTATTTCAGATTTTCATCTTTTGTGTTTTTATCTTCTGTTTAACACTCTTTTCCTTTGGTTTGTTAGGGGGTGAAGCCAGCCAGCTTTGACAAGGTAGCGATCCCTGAAGTTAAAGAAATAATCGAAGGATGTATCCGCCAGAATAAAGATGAACGGTGAATGTCTTGACAGTTGCTGTAGAAGCAGTGTGGGATTTAAAAGCTGAACTGCAAATATGAGTCTTGCAGTTGTGTATAAATTAGTGTTTTGAGGAGATAGTTATTTTCAAAAGGCAGTTATGCACCATCAGGCAAGAATCACTGGAATTCGCAATTAGGTTCAGATCAGGTCAGAAGCTGTGATTAGTGTTTTCTTCATTCCAGTTTCAATTTATATACTGTGAAATTTATTTGCCACCCTGCCGTTAGTGTTTGTGTTCAGGCAGAACAACATGCAGCATAGTATATACTGTCACTTAGTCATGAGAATGAATTCACTGTCTGGAGCAATTTTGGCAGTGTTCCTAGGGAGGTTCCAAACTGAACTATGGTGCTCCTTTCAAAAGGAGGGTCACGACAAGTTGTGAAATCGGAAAATGAATCAAACCATATTGTCATGGAAAACAAGAAATATAAGTATAGAGGTCTGAGAACAAGTAACTTATCCACCCTTTCAATTGGGGCATAATGGTTTACTTGAGAGGACCAAGGAGAAAGGAAGATAGTCTTCAGGCAGTTGAGAAGTACATTGGTGCTGGAAGTGAAAAATCCATAGCTTAAATCATCCCTGTCCTCCCTCTCGATTAAGGAAAACACATTGCAGGAAAGTGCATCTAAAGGAAGAGAAGTTTAGAGGGGGAGAAGAAACTCCAATTAAGAATTTGTAAAAGGCATTTGTGAAGGTAATTTTTTATTAAGTTTATTATTTGGGCATCTGGGTGTAGTAGATTAGACACTGGCAATTGACCTCAAGGACTTTGATTCAAATCCAGTCTTGACTGATGGGATGAAAATCTCCTTTGTCTGCTGGCTCTAAGGGTTATGTGTGAAATTAGTTTGGCAACCTCAATCTAGTGGACAGAGACCTAGAGCACGAAATGGTCCATAATTTGTTACTGATTAGCAATCTCATTCAGAAGACCACAGGATCATTGGTGTGGGGAATGGTAAAAGTGTCATTGGTGCAGTAGGGATTCTTGTTCTGAAGTTGGGGCTAAGGCAGATGGCTAGAGGGAGTTTTATTCTGCATCTGGTTGTGCTGTACCTGATCTGCATTTGCTTGATGTTGACCTCTTGAAATAGGAAGAGTTTCATTTCCCCAGCACCAACATCAGTTATCTTAATGAGCATAACATAGAGTTTATTCATTATATTTTGTTTGAATTGGATTGTAGGTATGCAATCAAGGACCTTTTGAGCCATGCCTTCTTTCAGGAAGATACTGGTGTTCGCGTAGAGTTGGCAGAAGAAGATGATGGAGAAAAAGTTGCAATTAAGCTTTGGCTACGAATTGAAGATATTAAGAAGCTTAAAGGAAAGTATAAGGATAATGAAGCCATAGAATTCTCATTTGACTTGGAAAGAGATGTTCCGGAGGATGTGGCACAAGAAATGGTAAGTCATTGCACTAATTATAAACCTCAATTCTGTGCTCGATTTTTGAGTCCCAGCTGCATTTGTGACTTCGGAAACTGCATCTTGTAATTGTCATTGCCCACCATCAAAGTGAAATCATTTACCCGTAAACCAATCCTGTGTAAGCTATGTAACTTGCACACGGGAACCTTGCCAAGAACAAATCTTTTTTTCAATCTTGAAGGCTTTCTATCCTAATTTCCTCTGAATTGAAAATGTGGTAACATTGCAGTTTTTGACTTGGTATGGCATTGTGCTTTATTCAGGTGGAATCTGGATTTGTATCCGAAGGAGATCACAAAACGATGGCGAAAGCCATCAAAGATCGTGTATCTCTGATCAAACGGAAGCGTGAGCAACGTCAGTTGGTCAGAGAAAAGCAAGAGAAGCTGGAGGAACAGCAGAAGAAGCATGATCAAATGCAGCAGCAGAAAGCTCAGCAAGGAGCCAGTATCTCTCAAACTGGAGGGGGGCATCCTTCCCAGTTAGCCACTACTGCAGTCCCTTCTGCCCTTCCTACAACCCTCCCAACCCAAGTTGAGCCTGAAGAACCTGAAGCAGATCAGCATCGACTGCAGTATCAGCCAGCTGGAAACTCTGTTACATGTATGTTGTTCCTATTAAATCTTGACCAAAACTGTTTCAAAACAAAACTCGACCTTAGCCTAAAACCTGTGCAGGGTTTTCTAAAGTCCATTATTGATAAATCTGCCTTGTAATGTTGCATTTTATTTCCCTGATGAGAGAAATGTCACTTTCTCTTGGGTAACGTTATTATGCATGAACTTGCACAGAATGTTGGATGCAAATTTGTGCTTTTTCCCCATGTGGAGGAGAAGTCACAGAATCCCCACAGTGCAGATAGAGGCCATTTCGGCCCATCGAGCCTGCACCGACACATATCCCACCCTATCCCCATAACCCCACGTATTTAATCCCCTAACACTAAGGGTCAATTTATCATAGCCAAATCAACCTAACCTGCAAGTCCTGGTCTTAGTTTTCCTGTCCGAGAGGCAACAACTGAGAGAGATATTTAGCTAGTGGGTGGAAGTAGAGGGATATTGGGAGAGATAATATGTTGAGTTTTGCATGATTTTTACGGGGTGTAATCATCTGGAGGTACTAACTTAAAAAAAAATCACTTCCTTTCACTTTCTTTTTAACCTATCTTCCAGTCTGTTACAAAGTCTTGTTCTGGAGTGCTCTTTCAGTTCTTTCCTTCTTGAGTCTAGACTGTTGTCCATACATATAGGAAAAATATTTTATATCCAAAGATGATTATTTTAATGTATGCTGCAAAATAGTGAAGTTATACTGCATACATTTTTCAAGTCCTGTTTTTTTGAAAGTTTGACAGTTAAATCTTTAATCTACAGTTTGGAAAATTGTTAATGCCATTTTGTTGACTGATAAGTGCTTTATTTTTAATGCTTCAGTATCTATCACTAGATCCAAGTTAACAACAATCAAGATTCTTGTCCTGCCTAACCACTGATTCATAAGACCTCTCCTGACAAATCACCAATCTGCACTCTCCCACAGAGGAGTAATTGCAAAGAAGTCTGCTCTTAGAGATTTTCTGAAGGATCTCTTCAGCACTACTGAAGCCACAGCAAGTGTTTCACAACATATGATGCTCTTTGTGTAGATGTTGATAATAGCACTACTCCTCTTTCTATTTCTTCCACCCCCCTCAAAAAAATATTCTTGTTCTGATTCCTAATATTCTAGCACCAAGTAGGATTGGATTTTGTGTCCTTTCCATTTGATGCTGACAAACACTCCTGAGCCTAGTGTGGGAAAACAGTTCAGCTCCTCTGGCGAGAGGCAGAACTATACTCTTACTGAATGTCAGCAGTGAGAGGAGACTATCCTCAGTATTTTTAAACTTAATGTTTGCATTCCTAACTTCAACTCCATTGCCTAAATTTCCAATATAGATGCACTTTAGACTGAAATGATTAAGTGGGTTTTAGAAAGACTGAATTGGAAGTGTGCTGTTTGCAGACAGTATTCTAGGTTTTGTCCATTCGCATAGCTCCCAAGTACAAATTTGGACATGTGTAGGGTGTACACTACTCCTGGAAGCAGAAAACTGTATGTACAGTTAATGAAATTTAAAGGAATGGGGACAATTAAGAGTGCTAGAATAGGGGACATAAGTTCTTAAAGCCTCTGGGAAGGCTTTGAAGGCATCTCCATCCACTTGTAGGTTTGTTGAAGGAGGAGGGAACTAAGAAATGACAAGTAAAAGTGAAGGGACAGGAAACCCTAGCTGCAGGCATGCATCTGCTGGAATGTGACAGAGCAAACCAGCACACAACCCCTGTCGCTCTCTGCCACTCCAATCATCCCTGTAGGTTAGCATCATAGCATGCCTGGAAGAATGTGGACTCAAGATCTATGCTGTAGCTGGAATTACTGCCACTGGATGTGCCACCTCCGTGCTGGATGCTAGCTATAGGTGTACTTGCAGCATATGACACTGCTCTGTATCTAGCTCTGATGACCTGGATCCTGTAAAGACAGTTGCCAGATAGGTGTGCCAGGGCTTACAGTTCTGATTGGCACTTTGGCAGGTGCCGCTAATCAGAGTACTCTGCCTGATCATCCTGGCATGCCCTCTTTCCTGCAGTGCCATGGAAAATATGTACTTCCAAGGAAGCATCCATGACATTCAATGGTACCATTCGATCTGCTGCCCCCGCTTCCTTTGGGGATAGGAGCCTCCGCTTGCACCACCTGTCTGCCAAAGCATAGTATATTCATCTATGTTTGCAGAAGTCAGTGCGCGGACATCCGCGCAGCCTGGCCAGCCTGGAAACCCTCCTCTTCTTAAAGCCTAAAGATGGGGTTTTCCATAGGGAAATCCATTGATGGCAGTAATAACACTTGGGGCAAAAAAAAATGAGAATGACGTAGTTTACAGCAGAGAAACATGTCATTCGGCTCAACTGGTCTATGCCGGTGTTCTTGCTCCACATGAACCTCCTCCCACCCTAATTCATCTAACCCAATCTGTATATCCTTCTATTCCTTTCTCCCCCATGTACTTGTCTGGCTTCCCCTTAAAGGCATTTACGCTATTCACCTCAACTACTCCATGTGGTATCAAGTTTGACATTTGAACCACTCTGGTAAAGAGGACAGTCCTGTCCTGATCCAAGATCCACACCTGTACTTCCAGCAGGGGCTGTTGGATAACAACTGTGACAAGGACGCCAGCGATTTCTCTCCCTCCCCACGTTTCTTTTGAATACAGTTGTGCTGAGGCCAATCGTAGCTCCCTACCACTGTCACTGCTGGTAGGATATATTTTTAATTCAGATCGATCATTTTACCTTGTGGTGGATAAGAGGGTATGACGAGTGAGCTCTTCCCTAAATAGATTTAAAAGCTGCTCATTTCGCAAAACTTTGAGAAATGTACATTTTACGACAGAAAAATTGAGTGTCTACTTGCATTACATTGTCGTCTCAAGACATTTGCATCTGGACAATTGCCTTATTAGAGTAGCTTCCCAGGGTGTCACAGTCCAACAGGTGCTTTTTCATGAGACTGATTTGCCCTATAAATCTAGAACCGGTTCAGGATCTATGTTGAGTCTGGATCCTGACCATTGAATGTATATCCCCATTACTGTTGGAGTGCTTCATTGTTCTACAGTTGATTGCAGTTCAGGACCCAGACTGAGTCCAATTCAGTGGTACCTAAATTTTGCTATGTGACTAGATCAGTTCAGAGACCATTACAATATCATTATTCTAAGAATCAATATCATTGCAAAGGTGGCATTTGTCTTGAAATGTCCTGAGGAAAAGTTTATTATGGACTGTAGCTGCAAACTGTCCCATCGCTTGCCTGACTGACTGCATCCTCTGATACACAGCTGAAAAGTAGTGCAGACTCAACCACAAAGATATTTTGATGTAAACATACTTAAACTGTAAGCCACTTGGTTCGCTTCATTCTTCATAGAACGCATCTGCAGCAAATTGGTAGCTGTCTCAAATTAACCCTGTGCTGTGTAGAGGGATTCGGCAGATAAACCATTCATAGAGTCAGAGTTATACAGCACAGAAAGAGGCCCTTCGGCCCATCGTGTCTGCGCCGTCCATCAAGCCCTGTCCAATCTAATCCCATTTTCCAGCATTCGGTCCATAGCCTTGTATGCAATGGCATTTCAAGTGCTCATCCAAATGCTTCTTGAATGTTGTGAGGGTTCCTGCCTCTACCGCCCTTTCAGGCAGTGAGTTCCAGACTCCAACCACCCTCTGGGTGAAAAAGTTCCTCCTCAACTCCCCTCTAAACCTCCTGCCCCTTACCTTGAATCTATGCCCCCTTGTTATTGACCCCCCTACTAAGGGGAAAAGTTCCTCTTTATCTACCCTATCTATGCCCCTCATCATTTTGTACACCTCAATCAGGTCCCCCCTCAGCCTTCTTTGCTCCAAGGAAAACAACCCCAGCCTGTTTAGTCTTTCTTCATAGCTGAGGCGCTCCATCCCAGGTAACATCCTGGTGAATCTTCTCTGCACCCTCTCCAAAGCAATTACATCCTTCCTATAGTGAGGCGACCAGAACTGCACACAGTACTCCAGCTGTAGCCTTACCAGCGTTTTTACAGCTCCATCATAACCTCCCTGCTCTTGCCTTCATTAGCCGAGGCATAGAATATAAGTATCCCATATGCCTTTTTAACCACCTTATCTACCTGTTCCGCTGCCTTCAGGGATCTATGTACATGTACACCAAGGTCCCTCTGTACTTCCTAGGGTCCTACCACTCATTGTGTATTCCCTTGCCTTATTTGTCCGTCCAAAATGCATCACCTCGCACTTTTCAGGGTTAAATTCCATTTGCCACTTTTCCGCCCATCTGACCAACCCGTTTACATCGTCCTGTAGCCTGAGGCTTTTCTCCTCGCAATTTACCACCCCACCAATTTTCGTGTCATCTGCGAACTTACTGATCATACCTTTTACATTCTCATCCAAATCATTTATGTAGATCACAAACAGCAAGGGACCCAGCACCGATCCCTGAGGTACCCCACTGGACACAGGCTTCCAGTCACAAAAGCAACCTTCGACCATCACCCTTTGCCTCCTGCCACTCAGCCAGTTTAGGATCCAACGTGCCAAGGCACCCTGGATCCCATGGGCTCTTACCTTCTTGACCAGTCTCCTATGCGGGACTTTGTCAAAAGCCTTACTGAAGTCCATGTATACCACATCCACAGCATTTCCCTCATCCACACACCTAGTCACCCCCTTGAAAAATTCAATCAGATTGGTCAGACATGATTTACCCTTGACAAAGCCATGCTGACTATCCCTGATTAATCCTTGCCTCTCCAAGTGGAGACTAATTTTGTCCCTCAGAATTTTTTCCAATAATTTCCCTACCACAGATGTTAGGCTCACTGGCCTGTAATTCCCTGGTTTATCCCTGCTACCCTTCTTGAATAATGGTACTACGTTAGCTGTTCTCCAGTCCTCTGGTACATCCCCTGTGGCCAGAGAGGTTCTGAAAATTTGTGTCAGAGCTCCTGCAATCTCCTCCTTTGCCTCACACAGCAGCCTGGGATACATCTCGTCTGGGCCTGGGGATTTATCCACTTTTTGGCCTGCTAAAACCACTAGTACCTCCTCCCTCTCTGCTAATATGTTCAAGTATATCACAGTCCCCTTGCCCGATTTCTATGTCTACATCGTCGTTCTCCATAGTGAACACAGATGCAAAAAATTCATTTAAAACCCCGCCTACATCATCTGGCTCTACACACAGATTGCCACTTTGGTCCCTAATGGGCCCTACCCTTTCCCTGGTTATCCTCTTGCCCTTAATATACTTATAAAACATCTTAGGATTTTCCTTTTATTTTGCTCGCCAGTGTTATTTCATGGCCCCTCCTCGCTCTCCTAATTTATTTTTTAAGTATGCCCCTGCACTTTTTATACTCCTCTAGGGCTTCCTCCGTCTTTAGTCTTTTGTAACTGCCAAAAGCCCCCCTTTTTTCCTAATGCATTTTTGTATATCCCTTGTCATCCAAGGTTCCCTTTGCTTGTTGGTCCCAGCCTTGACCTTTACGGGAACATGTTGGCGTTGTACTCTCTCTATTTCCCTTCTGAAAGCCTCCCACTGCTTTGATGTGGATTTTCCTATAAGTAGCTGCTCCCAGTCCACTTTGGCCAGATCCTGCCTTATCATATTAAAACTGGCCTTCCCCCAATTTAGAACCCTTATTTCCGGGCCGTCTTTGTCTTTTTCCATGACCACCCTAAATCTCACCGAATTATGGTCACTGTTGCCAAAATGCTCTCCTACTGACACTTCCACCACTTGCCCGACTACATTCCCTAGAATTAGGTCCAGTACCGCCCCCTCTCTTGTAGGACTTTCTACATGTTGGCTCAAAAAGCTCTCCTGGATGCACTTTAAGAATTCCGCCCCCTCTAAGCCTTTCACACTCTGACTATCCCAGTTAATATTGGGGAAGTTGAAATCCCCCACTATTATTACCCTATTATTTTCGCACTTCTCTGAGATTTGCCTACATATCTGTTCCTCTATCTCCCCCTGACTGTTTGGGGGCCTATAGTACACTCCCAGCAAAGTGCTTGCCCCCTTTTTGTTTTTAAGTTCTACCCATATGGCCTCATTAGAGGAACCCGCTAATATATCATCCCTCCTTACAGCAGTAATTGACTCCTTAATTAATATTGCAACCACCCCCTCCCCTTTTACACCCCCCCCCCCCCCCCCCCTGTCTCGCCTGAAGATTCTATACACCGGAATATTGAGCTGCCAGTCCTGACCCTCCCTCAACCATGTCTCCGTGATAGCAACAATATCGTACTCCCATGTGTTCAACAACAACTTCAGTTCATCCACCTTATTTGCAAGACTCCTTGCATTCAAATAAATGCCTTCCAGCCTTGCCATATTTCCTTTTGCCTTCACATATTTGCTCTGCCTTCCCAGCTGACTTGTTTTTTCTTCCGTATTTGGCTGTAAATCACCCCCTACTATCGCTCCACTCTGTATCCCATCCCCCTGCCAAGTTAGTTTAAACCCCCCCCCCCCCCCCCCCAACATTGCTGGCAAACCTCCCCGCAAGGATATTGGTCCCCCTCTGGTTCAGGTGTAAACCGTCCGACTTGTACAAGTCCCACCTTTCCCAGAAGCAGACCCAGTGATCCAGGAAACTAAAGCCCTCCCTCCTGCACCATCCCTTTAGCCACGCATTCATCTGTTCTATCTTCCTATTCCTATACTCACTAGCACGTGGCACCGGGAGTAATCCAGAGATTACAACCTTTGAGGTCCTGCTCTTTAATCTGCTACCTAGCTCCCTAAATTCTTGCTGCAGGACCTCATCCCTCTTTTTACCTATGTCGTTGGTACCAATGTGGACCACGACCTCTGGCTGTTCGCCCTCCCCCTCCAGAATGCCCTGCAGCCGCTCAGTGACATCCTTGACCCTGGCACCAGGGAGGCAACAAACCATCCTGGATTCACGTCTACGGCCACAAACGCCTACCTGTTCCCCTTACTATAGAATCCCCTACCACTATTGCTCTCCCACTCGTTTTCCTCCCTTCCTGGGCAGCAGGAGCACCCCCAGTGCCAGGAAGTTGGCTGCTGCTGCTTTCCCCTGGTAAGTCACGCCCCCCAACAGTATCCAAAGCGGTATACCTGGTTGAAAGAGGGATGGCCACAGGGGTCTCCTGCACTACCTGCCTGCTTCTATTGTTCCACCTGGTGGTCACCCATTTCCCTTCTGCCTGTGCAGCCCTACCCTGCGGTGTGACCAACTCACTGTACGAGTAATTCGCGACCCTCTTAGCATCGTGAATGCTCCACAACCCATCCACCCGCAGCTCCAGCGCCCCAAGACGGCCCGCTAGTTGCTGCAGCTGGATGCATTTCTGGCACACGTGTTGGTCAGGGACACTGGCAGCGTCCCTGAATTCCCACATAGAGCAAGAGGAGCATATCATTCGTCAGTTAATTTGCACCTAAGATTTGAATTTGGTTGTAAATAAATTTATGTCCGAAGCATTTGAACCGCCAAGGCTTATATTATCTTAAGTTTCTCATTTTAAGCTGTTACTTTCAAAGTCCTCTTTTTGACACAAAGGATCAATGTATTGCTTGGTGGTAGATTCAGCATATGTTTAGTGCACCAATGAACTATGATTTTTGAAAGTAATGAGGTAATATCAAACTTTTATCTGTTACCTCACATTTTTGTAGGAAGCTGCACATTTGTTGCTGTGTAGAGCTTGGGCTTTCTTCTTAGAATAGCACATTTGCCATACAAGGCTAATTCTTTTTTTGAGAACACAAGACAATTTGGGCTTCTATAGTGTTCCTCAGTTTACTTTGCAGATGGAGAGATGGGCACATAGCAATTCAAGGGATTTAGGAACAAGAAATACAATTTTTATGTACAAATCTCTTGCTGAACATTGATTATCTTTCTGGTCTACAATAAATTTCTCAATTGGAAAGATCCCCAAGCTGATTTTCTTTTTCCTCTGTAGATGACAGCAATTCTTGCTTATAAGCAAAGGTTAAACTTTCAAAGAGACTCTACATACAATAAAGTAGTATTATAAGGTGTTTTGGTATACTTGATAGTTCACAACTGCTTTTATTTTACTGATGAATTTGCAGGTGCTTTAAAAAGAAGTTTAATACTTGTTGGACAGGTATTGTAATAAAGCCATTGACGAGTGTCATGAACACTAAAGGCCCAAGAGTAAAGGAACCCCAGTGTTAATATTTTTAATATATTGTCCTTTTGAAACCTGTTGAGGGTATCAATTTTGCAGGTCATTTAGTCATTATTAGTGATTTTAGTTCAAAACCCTAGAAGTAATGAGATAACTGCTTTCAAATACATTTGAAGTTCAGTGTTGCGGGCAATTGGGAAGGACTGGACATTGGTCTTTTAACCCTGTGTATTTTGGTATGAGATGAAGCTATGCGTTGAAAAGGATGCTAGCATATTAAAACTGAAAATCAATGCACTCTGCTTGTTCATGAATATCATTATACAACCACAAATTACTGAAATCTAATTCTGATGCCCTGATTTCAAATCCGAAGTTCAGAACCGAAGCTGGGATCTAATCCAGTTGTGGCCATCACCAGTTAACAATGCTATAAATAGACAAAAACACGATTTGATTAAAATACAAATAGTGTGTTTTTTTTTTGCAATGTAACATTTTGATACAAAGCTTGTTTTTCTTTTGTTTAGCTGATGGCACATTTGACAGTGGCCAAAGTTCATCTGGATTTTCAGATTCTCATGGTACCTGTAGTCAAACTGTTGCCTATGGTTCCGCTCAAGAACAGCATATTTCATCCAGCCAGGCCCCTGCTTACAGCCCTCCAAATGTCCAGGCAGCATCACAGCAGCTTGGTGGCCATCAGCAGCCTACAGGGGTAAGTACATTGGGCTGGATGCCCCTTCGTAAACAGTATTTGTAAATCCATGAGACTGAGTCAGGAAGCCTTTAGTGAGATTTTTTATTAAGTATCTATAACTTATGTTTGGAGAGCCCTAGTCGTTTCTTGAATATCAAATTTAATTATAAGACACAATATCAGGGCATTGAATTTAAAAATACGTTTTATTCCTTCTGTCTTGATTTGTATGTTATTTTAAAATGTAATTAATTTAAAAGTAGTATTGTTAAAATAGAAATTACTTTCAATAATTGGCACCATCGGCTTGTAAACTGGCAAAGATGCCATTGAGTATTTTTCTTCAATGTGTGCTTGACATGAAGCCATTTTTTCCACATTCACAACAAGAGTTTATTGCAGTTTATTTATCTCAATGATGTTTACTGCTTTATTTTTGAGGGTGAAACTTGGTCACCAACACTAAAGGCACCAGTGGTTTTTATTATGCAACTTCCATAGGTAAAATAATTCCAATGATAATTGTGATATTAGTTCAAAATCCTTGGAAGAGTAAGGTTGCAGAGAATTAGTCAAAACACAATGTGAGGAAATGGTACATTTACAATAGGTATTGAAAAACGGATATTTATCTGTAAAACGTTAAGGTGCCTGTAGTTCTGATGGTGTTGAGCTTTATTTTGGCACTGAAAATATGACCTGCCTCTGGCATGTTCATTGGTTTTAATTAATTATTGACTGATGCACGTGACATCATTTTTGTTTATCAATCCAGCTAATATGCATAAACCTTTTCATGCATCCTCATGCATTGTGCAATC
This sequence comes from Somniosus microcephalus, assembly GCF_052327205.1. Taxonomy (NCBI): domain Eukaryota; kingdom Metazoa; phylum Chordata; class Chondrichthyes; order Squaliformes; family Somniosidae; genus Somniosus; species Somniosus microcephalus. Next base: position 43,034,126 of record NC_141002.1, read on the forward strand.
CACCCTGTAACCCTTGCATTTTTTATTTTGAAGTGCACCTTTATTGGTAGTCATACAGAGTTTGCAGGCTGCTTGCAGTACTTTATTCTTCTATCCAAGAAGCATACATTGGATTTTTTTCTCCTTTTTGAGCACTCTTGGATATGATCTGATGCTGACCAGTAGTAAACTTAACAGATAACACCTGCAGGATCATATCTGATCAGTTGAGACTTGCATAGTACTAATTCTAACCAGCTAATCTGAAACCAGTAGCAGTATTAGCTGCCTCCATATATCCTGTGCAGCTAAACTTCCTGCAGATACATGGAGATCAGGTTCTAGTCAACCCATTCCTCATTTCTCAAGTTGAAGGAAATTTGCATCATCATGTGATAGTGTAAAACACCCCATTTCATTTCCTTCTAGTGCTCATTTACAAAATGCGATGATGAACGCTGTCACAAACAACTTAGTATGTCTTGTGTATGTATATGTTGACATCCAGTTTACTGTGGGTCAGTTGATACGTGTTATTTATTCCTTTCTTTATTTTTTCTTTAGCTTCGACGAGGTCGTAGCATGTCTGTATGTGTTCCCCACCTTTCCACCATCCCTGATTCACCCTACATTCCTAGACAGTCCTCCACTCCACCACCAGTTCCCTCTGCACCTGTCTCCCCCCATGTTTGGACTATCCCTGAAGAAACCTTTGCAGAAAAACTATCAAAAGCACTGGAAAGCGTCCTACCTATGCACTCAGCTCCTCCCCGCAAACTGCGCCGCTCCAGCCTTCCGTGTATTAGTTTCAACCCTGTATGTTGTATGTGACTCATGAGGATAAGTTGTCATTAAATACAAACTATTCTGGGCACTAAGTTTTACAATAAAGATGAGATTTAGTTCAGGTTATAGTACTTAGAGTTTCAGCTTTTTTGAAGTGGGAAGTGGAGGTGAGTTTTTTGACAGAAGCAAGAATGCAAAGTTACATTGCAATTTCATTTGATTATTAAATGATGCATCCATATGGGAAGAATTTAAAACAGGAAAAAATATAAAATGTTTATTTTGCTAGTTCTATTTATACAAGGTACCTGGAGCAACTCGGTTTAGTTCAGGAATTATCCACTTCTTTAAATAAGCAGTATTACTTGTAACCATTCTACTGGTTTATCTCCGATCCTGAGCAGAGTTGGCAGCATAGAAGCACAATAAAATTTAGAGAATCACATTCCAATTGTAATTAGGAAATATTTCAATTTAACTTGGATCCATACTTTCAAAACTTTTGTAGTCAAATAAGTGGCTGCTAAAAATAGTTATGTAGATTATGATGTCTGAAATATAATTTTTTGAATGGCATCGAGTAATAGTGTTCTGGCCTAATCTGTAAGCATTGTTGGCTTAAATGAGTATGATTCACCTGACAGCATAAAAAGTTTGTTGACAGAATATGTTTACTTGATAGTAACAGTTTTTAATTCCTTTATACCAAGTCCTACTGGTACTGTTAGACATTGAGAAAAGCGCAAAATTAAATGTAAAAGGACTGGCCTTTTCATTCTGTAAAGTAGAGGATGATAAAGTTCAATCAGTTGTCCTCGTAATATAAGCCAGCACTTAAGCTAGATCAGATCATTAATATAGTACTTTTGGAGGTCATGTTTTAAATGTGAACTTCCAAGAAATAAATCTCTTCCACATGCAGTGCCTTTAAGATCAAATGTAAACACTGCATCTGAATGTAAAACTTGTGCCCACAGCTGTATTTAATGTATTCATTCAGTTCTTTTAAATGTCTTCTGTGTTTGTCTGACACTTTTGCTATTGTTGTTCTATAATGTAATTCTTAGTGAAATTCAAACAAGCTCATTTTGTGATGCATTTTTAATTTTCTCGACTCTGATTTGAGATTTTTGTCTTCATGTTAAAGCAGCCCCCATCTCTAGTGCACCTTTGTGGGGGAGTTCCATCACAACCAGAGACTGTTTCATATCCATCTATTCCTGAAAGACCATTTTCTTTCTCTCCACCACCAAGTTTTCCTCTGAAAATTGCTAATTCTCAACGCCGCAAAAGTACTTCCATCCTGGAAGCCCACACTCGCCATTTTCAGCCGATGCTGAGGACCGTAGGCCAGAATGTTTTTTCTGTTGGTGATTTTTCAAATCGGAATGCTGAAAGCTCCACCATTAAAGGCTTGGTTACTCATAGATCTACCAGTGAACCAATTCAAATTGAAGGTCAGGTGCAACCAGAACAAGTTCATGCTTTTGTTGAAAGCAAATCAAGATTGGGTCAGTTTGAAGAAATTCCACTTGTGTGTCCAACAATGTATCCATGTGGTGTGCAGTTACAGCAAACTTTGCAGGACCCATATGAGGCTGTGACATACAGTAACTTTCCAGCCTTTGCATTTTCTTTGCATCAAATTCCAACAGAAGTAAACCAGCAGCAGCAGCAGATTTATTCCCAGCCCTTGAGCTATGAGGAATCCCTGAGTGGTCAAACTTTTCTGCCCTGCCCAATACAAAACCTGATGGGTCAGATGCCTCAAATGGTGCAGATGGCTTCTCATAAAGTACCATCTCAAGTTTCACACCTTCCTTCTCATCTCCAGCTGCCACAGGACATGACACAAAAATATGGACAACATTGGAAGATTGGAGAGTCACAGGCAGGAATTCCACTGCTATTTCTACCCATGCAAGAAGATAGAGATGCTCAAAGTGAACCTGCACCAACAGGTGTTTTCACAAGAAATGGTGTTGGGACTGTGAATACGATGCTAACTGTTCAGCATTTGACTGTCCCTCATTCTGCACCAGCTATTCTTGCACAGATAAATGAAGGCAGAACTGGGTCGATCTTTGAGTTCCCAGTTCCTCCAGTGCAGGTGGAAAGTAATGGCATACAAATTCCTGTTCCACCATCTACTCAGAGAATTTACAGAAGTCGGCGGGGTTCAATGGATCTAAGCTTAGAGGACAGTCAAGGGACTGGAATGTACAGGCTTCAGCCAGTGACTGAAGAACAAGTGGTTTATTTCAGTTCTGATACTGTGGTACTGCCAGGTGACTTCCTGCGCAGCAGACAGCCAATGTCAGAAGAACTTTCTCAGAATCTCAGTCCACAGCGTTCAAGTGACTCTGGTCAGTCGACTTCCTCGGAGACCCAAGAGTTTCAGTCTCCTCCTCCTTTGGGTTCTACAGCACCATACTCCAATTTATCATTTGGTTATGAGCAGCAACAGGTTTTGCCGGAGCATGGCACACATCATGAAACATTGCAAGGTGTGCCAGTTTCACTGGCTGCACAACCACCTGTGTTAATTCAAACCAACACTGAGCCCTTTCTGGCAGCTTCAGGGACAGCTGGCTTGTATCTCCAAGTCATGGAAGGATCCTGGTCCCATCCTGTTTCATCCCAGCAGAACTTGCCACTGGATCACAGTTCTGCAGATGGGCAGAGTCTACCTTTGGTACTTGAGTTTCAGGTGTTCATGCCTTTTGCTGAAGTCTATTTAGTATTTTACAAGGCAGATCTGATCACTGAAAAATGCATAGCAGCCTGCAAATTAGAAATAGTTTGTATTGCTCCATGACTTACATAAATCAGTCATTTGGTTTGGAGTAAAAGCGCCCTAGTTTAGATGCTACAGGTTCAAGAGTTTTTTTTAAATTGATTGTTCAGTTCAATTAAATACTTCAATTTTAGAAAGCTATTTGTATGTTTTCCGCTTAATCACCGAGGAGGATATCTCGCCCTTTTCAGCAATAATATCTCCCATTTAAAATTTCATAAATTTTAAAAAAAATCTAATTTTGTGTATAGTCAATAACATGATTTCAGAAGATACATAATCGTCTGACTTAAAATGCCTGATTAACATCAATTCAGGAGACATTATCTTCCCATGTGATGGCTACATAATATCTGTGCTATTAATTCATTCTGTAATGTCTGAATATCAAGCAGGTCCAAATGCAGAGCCAGCTGCCTCCAACCAGTCTTCCTCTGGGTGTGACATCTCAGCAGGCAACTTCACAACCTCCACCAGGTTCCATACAGCAGACGAACCAGGTAATGATCAGTTTCTACAAGGCATGGCTTGTAAGGATAAAAGTGAAATTGACTCTTATACTAGGGACTGCTATTCAGGAAATCTGGTGGTAGGTTGGCAACAAAAACCTTTTTGATTTTCACAGCTGAGTACTAACTGGGAAATTCTAGGAGCCAACACACGTGATGAGAATTTGGTAGTGTGGCTTTTCGCTTTGTTCTTTCTGATAAATATTTCTCCTGGCTTCTTCAACTTCAGTTTGCAGATAGATTGGTAGGACTGTCTTTCAGCTGGTACTGTATCTCATACTTTGTTATGTTTGTTTCTTGTAGTTTGGCAGTTACTACACCCCAACGTATCTTCCACAGGTAGAGAATTTCATTCTTCTTTAATCATTTTCCCCCCTTTTTTGTTGTGTATGCATAGTTTTCACTGCTCTTGGTTTGTGCTAAGCAGCACAGAATCCATGCTTAAAATTTGAGGTTTTTCTTTTTTGTAAGAAATAACAAAGCTGTTTGTTTATTTTTTTTAAGTTATTTTATTGTGCTAAGGAAATAAGTAGGTTGAGATTGCAGCATGCCTATTTGTTGCAAGACTATCTTTATTTATACCAAATGGTATTAACTGATTGACATTTGCAAGGTAAGTACATTCATTACTAGGTAACTTGTACTGTGTATGGAATTTCCTCATAATCAGTGCAACTTATTTCAAGTCCCATTAGAGTGGCTTATGCTCTCTAAAATTGCAGAGGAAATCCAAATAAAATACTATTTGTGCCCTGTGGTAGGGGATGGAGGAGGAGGAGAACCTTTTAATGTTCTCAATTTAATGACTTAATTCACAACCACAACCCCCATATGTCAAATTCTAAATTTTGACTCTGCTGGCAGGGGCCAAGGACCCAGGCTAAGACCAGGGAATGCTCTTGTAGTGGAAAATAGCTTCAGGGGAGTTTACCCAGGTTGGTGTTGCATACATTTTAGCTTGATAAAGGGAAGGTTGCCTGACTGCACAACCAGTGCCTCGTTGCATGGCTGCTGGTAGTTGCAGTAAGTGGTCCAGATGGTCTTTGGGCATCTCAGTAAGTTTGTGTTAAAGACCAGGTGTGGCTGTGGGAGGAAAGAGGGAAGTTTGGGAATTTAAAAAAATCATACATAGACAAGATATTTAAAACTTCTTAAAATTTGTGAGTTCAAAATAAAAACATTAACACCTTTCCAGGTTCAGTTAAGTAAAATATATTTTTAGAGGATTTTCATTCTAAGGTGTAAGATCGGAACCACAAAGCAAAGCTTACGCTGGATTACTTGCAGATATAAGAATTAACACCACATTTTTCTCTCTCTCCTTCCCCAGACAGTACAGCAGCAGCCAGTACAGTACTCACTTCCACAGATGGTATCCAGTGGCTCTGTTCCAGGTCAAGTAGTTTCTCAACCCCAGACCCTGCCTATAGGTCAGAACCAAATACATGCTGCTCAGCAGGGTCCTACTTCAACACAGGTATAGCATTGAGTTACTGAAGCATGTTTTCTTTGCTGTTTGACCAGATTAAGCTATATTTTCTCATACTGTACTAATCATAGTTAGCATGGAGCATTTATCTGTGTAAATTCTCTTTACTATTTAAATTGGTTATGGGAATTTTAGTTTAACTGCCAGCAACTTCAGAAAATCTTGAGCTGATTTTGTTTGTTTTAATCTCACACACACTGATGTTGAAATAAACATTGTTTTTTATAGTTATAAAGCTACTCAAACATCAGTAGATTTACTACTGAGATATTAACCATAAAACTAAATTAAATACCTGAAACACAATTTTACATTTTTTTTTGTCTTTGTTTAATTTTAACCTATTTAATGTATTCTGAGAGTTGATTTAACATCAGCAAAGATAGTCTGACCTATTTGCTTGACCATGAGCTATCTTAACATTAGCCCAGTAACCATTTGCAGGTTATTCACACAAAACAGTTAGTAAAACAAAGGGATGTTTGGTCCAGGTTTTATCGAGGAGTGCTGATGAGACCAAAAACGGTCTTTCAGGAGGCCCTTTCTGCATGGACTACTGCATAATCCAGTCAATGTTGCACTGTTATTGGCTGACAGGAAATGTGCTTGTGGCAGGAATCAGGTTCTTCGTACTGTCCTGCTCCCATTTTGAGAGATGTATTCTGCAATAGTACTAGTAGCCTGGCTCTGAACTGACTGCTTATTTTCAACAGCAGTAAGCAGGTTTGAGTTAGCGCTAACCCAGGGAACATTAACTTTGTGTTTGGGAAGTAGGCATTTTACTACCTGTACCAATGGCCATTCATAGAATCATAGAATAGTACAGCACAGAAGGAGGCCATTCGGCCCATTGAGCCTGCACCAGCTCTTTCAAAGAGTAATCCAGCTAGTCCCAATCCCTGGCTCTTCCCCATATCCCTGCACTTTTTTTCTCCAAGTATTTATTCAATTTCCTTTTGAAAGCTACTATTGAATCTGTTTCCACCATCCTATCGGGCAATGCATTCCAAATCCTAACCACTTGTGTAAAAAAGTAAAAAAAATTGGCCCCAGTTCTGTGGCAGGGCAGATCTGTTCAAGCTCCGAAACACTCAGCTTGAGTTCGAGCTGCTGGAGGCATTTCCTGTACACGAGTCTCTGGACTCGCATGGCGCCGAAATTCGCTGAGATTATTTGCATGAATACCTTTGTGGCCTTCTGCGCATGCGTGCAGTATACTGAAGTCACGCATGCAGACCCAATCCTTTCTACGCATATATGCTGTATAACGGAGCCGCGCATGCGCAGCACCCAGTTGCGGCCTGCACCGTGGGCCATGCTTTCCTCTGCTCCGTGGGAGAAGGTCAGGGCATCCGTTGGTTTTTGGGGGTTGGGGGACTGGGAAGAAAGAGGAGATAGGAGAGAGACATCATTGGTGGGGGGGGGTGGTGGGGAGAGAGAATGGGGGTCGGTGGGGGGAGCGAGAGAAGGGGGGTCAGTGGGGGGAGAGGTCGTCAGGAACTACTCTCTATTCACTTCATACCCAATAAACCTGTTAACATGTCATGCGCACGCACACAATGCCCCATCTACGGGGTGGGTGGGGTTGAGGTCAAGAATTAAGGCGTGGGGCGGGTGGCGAGGGTCAGCCCTGTCTGTTCTCTGAGCCCCGTCTGTTCTCTGAGCCAGAATGAATGGCTCGAATTACACTGCAAAGTACTTGATTACTTGGGCAGGCAGGATCTAATTACAACTTTGAGATAAACTGCTGGGTGTGTCTTGTCCTTCAAGGGGACTAATCAGAAATCTGGTCTTGTCCTCCAAAGTGACCAATCAGAAATCTACAAATAGATGCGACCGCAGAAATTGCAGTCTACGGGTCGCAGCTGTCCCTCCATTCTAATTAGAAACTTTAAAAAAGCTCCTTAGATATAATGTAATTATTTATATAATTGCTGTTAACTATGCCTAAACTATTTTAATGTATTAAATTACACTTTTTCTATTTGCTCTTCAAAACAAACTATCCACAGACTAATTATTTACTGAAGCTTAGCAAGAGCCACTGAGATCATTAAACACACAGAACCTAAACATTAAATATCTGGATACTTAGCCTTGATACTTATCTTGGAATTCTCGAGTTCTGCGACTCCACTTCTTTTGAGTTGGGTGTGAGAACCGCCTTCCTCCTCTCCACCGAATTCCTACTATCACCAAATTCTGTTTGCGATCCACTCCGATTGTGATTCACGCAGCAATGTCTCCAAACTGCAAAATTTAAGTAACTAGGTCCAATCTAAATTGTTATTGGTATGAGTTTAATTTTGGCTGACTTCTGTCTAACTAGGCCATGTCAGTTTGATGACAGTGTTGAATTTTATTCTTAGGATATATGGTTGCTCCTTTCTTCTGCTAGATTTAATTTATAAAAGATTTTTGCAACATCTTGGGCATGAGGGCCACACATTTATTGCACTTTAAAACCTAAAGGCACTGGCATTTGGAGTGTTAATGTTCATCCTCGAGATGGCAGAGTTAAGTACAAAAAAAGTTAACTTATTTTTGGTCAGCCAGCTGTCTGACGCACATGGAAACCCAGTACCTTGTTTGAGTCTGCAGACAAGCTATTGAGATGAGCTTGTTTACCAAATAGGGACAGACTCCATTTGCCGAAGTCCAGAGAGCTTGGTGCAGGTTGGCAGAGCCAAGATTTAAGATCCCATCAAGTGTGCATAGGAGATTGCTAGAATGTAGTCACCTGAAACCATGCAGTATACCAGTATAGAGCACTGGTAAACTTCCTACTGCTTCAACAGTAAGGACCAGCCTACCCATTAGGCATTGTATTGCAGGGCTATCTTCAGCTGAATGATGAGCAGAAATTCCTTAAACAAAATATTGGGAAGACCGAAGCCATTGCCTTTGGTCCCCACCGCAAACTCCATTTCCTAGCCACCGACTGTATCCCTCACTCTGGCAACTGTCTGAGGCTGAACCAGACTGTTAGCAACTCTGGTGTCGTATTTGACCCCATGATGAGCTTCTGACCACATATCCGCGCCATCACCAAGACCGCCTATTTCCAGCTCCGTAACATCGCACAACTCCTTCCCGCCTCAGCTCGTGCTGCTGAAACTCTCTCATACGTTTTTTACCTCTAGACTTGACTATTCCAACGCACTCCTAGCTGCCCTCCCATGATCTACCCTCGGTAAACTTGAGGTCATCCAAAACTGTCCTGCCTGTGTCCTAACTCACACCAAGTCCTGTTCACCCATCACCCCCGTGCTCGCTGACCTACATTGACTCCCGGTTAGGCAACACCTCTTTTAAAATTCTCATCCTTGTTTTCAAAACCCTTCGTGGTCTCACCCCTCCCTATCTCTGTAATCTCCTCCAGCCCCACAACCCTCCAAGATATCTGCACTCCTCTAATTCTGACCTCTTTAGTATCCCCAATTTTAATCGCTTCACCAATGGTGGCCATGCCTTCAGCTGCCAAGGCCCTAAACTCTGGAATTCCTTCCCTAAACCCCTCAGCCTCTCTACCTCTTTCCTCTTTTAAGATGTTCCTTAAAACCTACCTCTTTTTGACCAAGCTTTTGGTCATCTGCCCTAATATTTCCTTATGTGGCTTGGTGTCAAATTTTGTTTTGTAACGCTCCTGTGAAGCGCCTTGGGACGTTTTACTACGTTAAAGGCGATATATAAATACAAGTTGTTGATGTCGATGTTAATGATGAATGGGAAGAATTCCACCAGTAACGAGTATATCCCTCCAACTTCCAGTGGTGTGCAAGGCCTATGGTCAATTTTCAACAATGCCAAGTCGCACACAATGGTAGAGTTGCATGTTTTTAAATCCTCAGCTTGCACCACACCTCACACCATTGTCTTGTTGAGAGGATGGTCAGACATCTACTTTGTTTCCAGATCTGTTGGTTTCCATTTCTGTGCGTTCAGCTGCCAAGGCCCTAAGCTCTGGAATTCCCCCTCTAAACCTCTCCACCTTTGTACCTCCCTTTCCTCCTTTAAGACGTTCCTTAAAACCTACCTCGGGTTCTGTAGAAGGGTTTCGACCCGAAACGTTGACTCTATTTCTCTCTCCATGGATGTTGCATGGCCTGCTGAGTTTTTCCAGCATTTTCTGTTGAGGTAGGTTTTAAGGAATAACTTGTCCTAATATTTCCTTATGTGGCATGGTGTCAAAATTTGTTTGATAATGCTCCTGCGAAGCACCTTGCGATGTTTCACTACATTAAAGACGCTATATAAACCAAGTTGTTGTTTTGAGCCAGGTATTTAAGAGTATATATGAGAACTGTATGAGTTGTGCTTCAATTTTTTTAATTTTAGTTCAATTTTTAAAATAATTTTCTTCCCTTTCTGTGAAGAAGTACTGGCTGTAACTTCATCTTCTAATGGCCATTTGCTTTTTTAAGATCTACTGGTTCAGCACCATGTCCAACATAATCATACTTCTATATTTTCTGTTAAAATATTTAATTGTGTCGAGCATGAACAGAAAATATAAAAATCAAGGCAGTATATTTGCTATGTAAAACTACTTTGGCAAAAGTATATCTGTCAAGTGAGACACAACTTTTAACAATAAAATAAGTGCGGTTTCCTCTACCTGATGTTGTTGATCAGGTAGAGGATATCAAAATAAATTGTTCAAAATGCAGAAACCAATACAATAAAATAGTAGCTAATATTGCAAAATTGGGATGAACAAGGCTGTATAGAGGCCTGTAGTATGATTCAATTAATTAGCAATTGTTGGGGTTTACTTCAAATCTAGTCTTTAAGCAGGTGTACATTTCAATGGTGCATATTTGATGGTATTTGCAATTAAATGTAAACACAATTCCACAGCTTTAATATTGTATGTAGACGGTTTTTTGCAAATCTGAATCCTTGTTCACTTTTTAAAAAAAAAAAAAAATTGTAATTTTAAACTTAGTCTCTATTATTGGCTGGGGAAAAAAGTGGTTGTTTCACTTAAATCCTGAAATCTCCCTTAAAACTGAGCATGCCGTGCTTAAGATAAATGCTGGAAACACTGTTAAATGCATTCTCCTTTAAAGAGGGTAAGGAACATTGCTTGCATATTTTTCATTAAAAACTGAATTCAGCAGGCAAATAAAACATTTTGCTACCACCCCTCTTTCCCCTTCCCCCCCCCCCCCCCTTAAGATGATTCACCTGTAAACTTAATTCTTTGTACTTTGTTCTCCCATTATATGCTGCTACGGTAATATTGGAGTCTACCTGTGAAATAGTTCCCATCTGGGGACTGCGGGTGGGGAGAGAGTGTAGAAAGAATATTCATGCTGTAGTCTTCTGTCAGTTATCCTGATACATGTCTGGCACTTTGTGGCCAATCTCTGTTGCAGTATAAATTGATAGGTTGTATCTCTGGAAAAGTATAGTAATGCTACTCGGTCTTCTATGGCGTTGCATGTGAGTGGTTATAACCAAGAATTGTGTGCAGATGAAGTGGAGTTAGCAGTTGAGGGATAATTGGACCAAGGTGCACAGACATAATTCAGTCTCTATTTTGAAGTCATATATTCTGTGCTTCACATTTATAATGGAAACTGCTTCTGTAAGCTTGTCATTCTGTAATTGCCCTCCTGCCAGTAGTGGAGCGCCTTCACTAGAGTGAGAATGTCATTATAGTGAGACAAGTTTACATAAACAGTTGGCATTATAAACGTGGGCATAGTAATTTCTAATGGAAGAAGTTGACTAGAAGTACATGCAGACATCAGATGTTAATATATTACTAGTCAATCACCCATAACGTTACGTACAGTGAGTCAAGACCTAGTGCATATTTTAGTCAAGTGGTTTTGGATAAATTGACCCTTAGTGTTAGGGGATTAAATACGTGGGGTTACAGGGATAGGGTGGGATATGTGTCGGTGCAGGCTCGATGGGCCGAAATGGCCTCTATCTACACTGTAGATTCTGTGATTCTGTGATTCTGAATCCCAGATCCCAGAAGTCAGAATTCTGTTCTAAATTGGGTGGTGCTGTTTTACAGGTAGAGTTGAGGTGCACCATTAAGGCCTTGAAGAATGCATGCTGCTTTGCATCTGACTTCTGCTGTAGTTCACTTAGGATTGCTCGATTTTTAAACTGAAAACAAGCAGAAAAATGTCTTCAAAAAAATTAATGTGTTTTCATGTGTTTGTAGCGCTGAGGCAGGTATTATCTTTGGCAGATGTAACCATTCCTCCTTCAAATTGAATTAAAATTTCAAATTTTGGCTTGCATGCTTTTATTTAAAAAAAAACTACAGCACTTTCTTCAGTTAAAGTCCTTGTATTCATAATCTGTCACTAGAGTATTCCATACATAACAATGCTGCTTTTTCATTTTAATGTAATTCTCTTTTTCCTTCCTTACTTTTCTGCATGTTGGTTGCTTGCATGTTTAGCAACTCTGTGCTAGTGGCGTGAGTGCACCATGTCTTACTACCTCACCAAGCTCTGAGCATCTGCAGTTAATCTTCCAGGGTGCACAGGTGTCTCTTCAGGTACTTGTAAAGCCACTCTGCCTACCAATTTTTTTTAATAGATTTTTCTTAATCTAGTTATTTATAGAGATGATGATGGTTTTCCTTCTGCTTCATGAAGATTACCTATTAGAAGTGGTGTATAAGCACTTTTTGTCAGCCAGTATTAGATGCCCTCCGAAAGCTTGAATAAGTTACTGGTCACTTCCATCTCTTGATGCATAGCCTTACTGGTGAAAGAGGATTCTGTTGAGGAAATTGTTCCATCAGAAGACTTTGAGTCTAACCGGCAAAATCCCATTGAATGTATTGTGGCAACATGCCACCATTGGACATAATCCGCTCACGGCGGCACGGACAGTTTACGCAGACGCACTGCCAGCAGCAGCCGCCCCCAGCCGTGGGCCCTTTCCTCCGGCAGCTTGTTTCCCGCAGGGACAGGCTGCCGTGAGCACTTCCTGTCTGGGGAGTATTTAAGTGGTTGCGCGGGCTTTTTAAGCACTTGTTTTGCCATGATGTAAATTAAAGCAGTTGTGTTCCATCAACTCTGGTCTCGACTCCCACGTTTGCCGCGGTATCTCAACACTGGTGACCCCGACGCTCAGGACGAATCCTAAGCTAGCATGGCGGATACAAACGCAGTCACGGTTAAACTACCGGACTTTTGGGAGAACCTGGCCAAGGCCTGGTTCGTTCAAGCCGAGTCCAGATTCCGGCTGAGAAGCATTACAGTCGACGCCACGAAGTACGACTACCTCGTCGCCTCTCTCACCTGCGCCACAGTCCCTAAGGTTTGGGCAGCGCTGCAGGATCCACCAGAGGAAGGCAAGTACGAACATCTGAAGGCCGCGCTCAAAAAATTTCAGGCGTCCTCCTACCAGCGCAACTGCCAACTCCTTGACCTCCCAGGCCTTGTTGACGCTTCACCATCAGACCTGCTTTCCCACATGCTGTCCCTCTCGGACGACAAAAAACCCGGCGCCCTCTTTCGCACGCTTTTCATTCGGCAGCTCCCCGCCAGCATCCGCCCGCTCATTGTGGAGTCTGGCTCCATGGACCTGAACGAGATAGCCGAAAAGGCTGACCGGCTGCTCTCCGCGCAGACCGCCCGTGACGTCGCGCCCGACCTCACGGCAACGACCACGCGGTCCCCCCGGCTCACTAGGCCCGACTGCCCTTCCACTCCGGGTCACTGCTACTACTACACCCGTTTTGGCACTAGGGCCCAACGCTGCACGCCACCGTACACTTTCAAACCCCTCCCCGCACCGGCCCCCACGATGGCCGCGGGGCAAAAGGGGCCCCTACTGTACGTCACCGACGACCGCACCAACCGCCGATTCCTGTGCGACACAGGAGCCCAGCACAGCATCACCCCCGCCTCCGCCCTCGAAATCCAACGCGGTGCACGGGGTGTTACGCTGGCTGCAGCCAATGGCTCTGACATCCGCACATACGGCACCCGCATGGTCACGCTTGACCTCAGAGGCCGCCGCTACCGCTGGGAGTTCCTCACAGCCAAGGTCCTCTGCCCACTCATCGGCGCCGACTTCCTACGCGCCCACGGCCTCCTTGTCGACATTCCGAGGCACCGCCTCGTCGACATCAACACTATGGCCCCCATCCCTGGCGCAGTCACCCCGGCCCGTTCGGCCGGCCTGACGACCTACTGCCTCGCCAGAGCCACGGACGACTACTCGGCACTACTAGCCGAGTTTCCCGCCCTCACTAACCCGACCTTTTCGGCCAAAGCCGCCAAACACGGTGTGGAGCACTATATCCCCACCACCGGCCCCCCGGTCGCTGCCCACGCCCGCAGACTTGACCCGACCAAGCTGGAAATCGCGCGGGCCGAGTTCACCACCATGGAGCAACTCGGCATCTTCCGCCACTCCAGCAGCCCTTGGGCCTCACCCCTCCACATCACCCCCAAGCCCGGCGGAGGCTGGCGCCCCTGCGGGGACTACCGCCGCCTCAACGATGCCACCACCCCCGACCGATACCCGGTGCCGCACAGCCAGGACTTCTCGGCCCGATTGGCCGGACGAACCGTCTTCTCCAAGGTCGACCTGGTGCGCGGTTACCACCAAGTCCCCGTACACCCCGCGGACATCCCCAAAACGGCCGTCATCACCCCATTCGGCCTGTTCGAGTTCCTGAGGATGCCCTTCAGCCTCAAGAATGCAGCCCAGGCTTTTCAGCGCCTTATGGACTCAGTCCTCCGGGACCTGAACTTTCTATTCGTCTATCTAGACGACATTCTCGTGGCCAGCTCCTCCAAACAGGAACACCTCGAACACCTTCGCATCCTGTTCGGACGCTTAGCCCAACACGGGCTTATCCTCAGCCCGGCGAAGTGCCAATTCGGCCTAGCCGAGATCGACTTTCTCGGCCACCACATCACTCCTGTTGGGGCCGTCCCCCTGCCCAACAAGGTGCAGGCCGTCCAGCAATTCCCCCGCCCTAAAACCATCAAGGGCCTCCAGGAGTTCCTCGGGATGGTGAACTTTTACAACAGGTTCATCCCCAGAGCTGCAGCCCTCATGAAGCCCCTATACGATTCCCTCCGAGGTAAATCCGGCAAGATGGCCGTAGCCTGGACCGCTGACACGTCAGCCGCCTTCGACGCCACCAAAAACGCACTCGCCGACGCCACCCTGCTCGCGCACCCGAGGGCTGATGCCCGGGTTGCGCTTACCACCGACGCCTCCGAGCCGTGTTCGAGCAGTGGGTCAATGGCGCATGGCAGCCACTTGCCTTCTACAGCCGCCAACTGCGCCCCCCCGGAGGTCAAATACTCTACTTTCGACCGCGAGCTCCCCGCGCTCCACCTGTCGGTCCGCCATTTCAGGTTCCTCCTGGAGGGCCGCCCCTTTACCACGTACGTGGACCACAAGCCGCTCACATACGCGATGGCCAAGAACACCGACCCCTGGTCCGCTAGGCAGCAACGCCAGCTCGCGGCCGTGTCCGAGTTTACCACGGACATCCAGCACGTCTCCGGTAGAGACAACGTTGCCGCCGACTGCCTTTCCCGTCCTGCCATCTGCGCGAATCACCTAGCGGTCGACTACGCGCAAGTAGCAGCGGCCCAGCTCACGGACCCAGACCTCCTCTTCGGCGGCTACCAGCCTGCCAGGGCTACGCCTAGCCAAGGTCGCGCACGGGCCCGAAGCCACGGCAGTCACTTGCGACATCTCACTCGGCCAACCCAGGCCGGTCGTCCCTGCAACCTGGCGCCGCCGCATCTTCGACGCGCTCCACAGGCTCTCCTATCCGGGTTCCCGCGCATCCATTAAACTCCTCTCCCAGCGCTTCGTCTGGCGCGACCTCGGCAAAGATGTTCGGACTTGGGCCAACTCCTGCCTCGCCTGCCAACGGGCTAAGGTGCAGCTACACACACAAGCACCCCTGGGAGACTTCGAGGTACCCAGCCGCCGCTTCGACCACGTACACGTCGACATCGTCGGTCCTCTGCCGCCATCGCAAGGCCAAACTTATCATCATACGATGGTCGACCGCTACACACGCTGGCCTGAGGCAGTGCTGCTGACCTCCACCACCACAGCTGACATCGCCAGGGCGTTCGTTAACACCTGGGTCGCGAGGTTCGGCGTACCGGCCGACATAACCTCCGACAAAGGCGCCCAGTTCACCTCTGGACAGCCACAGCACGCAACCTCGGGGTGACGCTCCACCGAACCACGGCGTACCACCCGCAGGCCAATGGGCTGTGTGAACGCTTCCACAGGTCACTCAAGGCCTCGCTCCGCGCCAGCCTGCAGGACAGTACCTGGACTGACCGCCTACCGTGGGTGCTACTAGGCCTACGCACCGCAGTCAAGGAAGACCTCCAGTCCTCAGCAGCGGAGTTAGTCTACGGACAACCGCTGCGCGTACCAGGCGAATTCCTTCCGGAGGCTACCACGCCTTGGTCGGCCGAACAGCAGCGGCTCAACTCTTTCGCTTCCGCTCAACAGTTCGCCCCACTTCAGGTCAACCGACACGGCGAACTCGCACCTTACGTCCCGCCAAACTTACAGCAGGCACGCTTCGTCTTCGTGCGACACGACGCACACTGCGGACCCCTGCGACCCCCGTACGACGGACCGTATGAGGTACTACAAACCGGGGACAAGGTCTTCAAGCTGCGACTCGGCGACAAGGTTGAAACGGTCTCCATCGACCGACTCAAACCAGCACACACAGAACCAGGGGAACAGGTCCCCGTGGCCCGACCTCCAACTAGAGGCCGTCCCGCCAGTAAGCGAGCACAGCCAGCGGCGAACCGCCCGGCCCCACCAACTAGACCGGCGGCCACTCGGAGCTGCTCCGGCAGAACCATTAGACCACCGTCACGACCCGTCCACTCCTCCTAAGCGGATTCTGGGGAGAGCTCTGTGGCGACATGCCACCATTGGACATAATCCGCTCACGGTGGCACGGACAGTTTACGCAGGCGCACTGCCGGCAGCAGCCGCCCCCAGCCGTGGGCCCTTTCCTCCAGCAGCTTGTTTCCCGCAGGGACAGGCTGCCGGGAGCACTTCCTGTCTGGGGAGTATTTAAGTGGTTGCGCGGGCTTTTTAAGCACTTGTTTTGCCACGATGTAAATTAAAGCAGTTGTGTTCCATCAACTCTGGTCTCGACTCCCATGTTTGCCGCGGTATCTCAACAGTATAATTTTAAAATCTGTGCTTTTGAAACCACAGATTTAAAGCATCAAAAAAGTTAGAAAAATCTAAAAGCTAACGAAATATTCTGAGGAGCTCCTCAAAAAAATGAATGCATTATTCTCACCAGGAGCTTTCACTTTTTTTAAAAATCCTGCAGATACGATTGCACCAAGAAACAGATTAATTATGCTCATATTTGTTTTTTAGGTGAACCATGTCTCTTTTACCTCAGTTTATATTGAATTTAATTTTTTTTTAATTATTAAAGAAATGAAAGCACTGAGTAAACACAAAATTTAGTGAGACTGAAAAGCTGCTTAAAAAAAATAAAGAATATACTTGTAAGGAAGAAGCAAGCGACTGATTTATTTAAGTTCTACGGTAACTGATTGTTCAATATGGTTGAACTTAAGTAAAATTATGAAAAACTTTTGTTATTTGAGAAATGTTTAATCTATTGAGCCTTTCATGAAATTTTTAACAAGTTTAACGATTCTTGTCCTGTTGGAAGTAAGAAATGCCTGTCGGCTCATAATTAATGAAATGGAAAATGCTAACTAGATCTTTGGATGAAATATTACTCTATGTATATTTTTTTTTTTTTTTAATTCTTCTGACTCCCACCTTTGTAGAAAACCAATTTTTCAAGCCTGCCTTCATAACAATTTCTCATTCTTAGTGTTTTAGTGAATCTTCACTTCAACCTTTCTTTGACTCTAATCCTGGCGTGCGAAGAACTGCATGCAGTATCCAACTGTGACCTAAACGATGTCTTGTACAAATTCAATATCACTTCACTGCTTTTATATCCAGCGCCCCTTAATATACAGTGCAGAATTCCATTTGCCTCTGATCGTTTCTGCCTGCAGATGTATCTGCAACTCTTGGGTGTACTCTTCCTCTGTTGAGATGTTTCAGTTTATCATCATACTTTCATTTCTTTTTTCCCCAAAATGTGCTACTGAACATTTCTCTTTATTGAACTATATCTGTGACCTATCTTCCCATTTTTGGTAAC
The DNA here is from genome assembly GCF_052327205.1 of Somniosus microcephalus. Classification (NCBI taxonomy): domain Eukaryota; kingdom Metazoa; phylum Chordata; class Chondrichthyes; order Squaliformes; family Somniosidae; genus Somniosus; species Somniosus microcephalus. The sequence goes on from NC_141002.1 coordinate 43,051,885, forward strand.
CTGTTACTTACTCTAGCAATGTTCTGCATTCTTCCCCTTTCTTAGCCATGCCCTTAATTTGGCATCATCAGCAAACTTCATTTTTATTATTCTTGTACCCAAGTCCAAATGATTTAAATAATTTAATAGCAAAATTTGTCCCAAAACAAATTTGTGGATAATACAACTCTCATTCCTCCGATCCGAAAAACATAAATTTACACCAGCTCTGATTTCTGTCCCCATGCCATTTCTCTGTCCAGTTGGCTACATGTCTTGCTTTTCATAATTTTTTTTGTGACATTATCAAATGCCATCTGAAAATTCATATGTATAACATCCACCCCAATCCCTTAATCCTATTTACTGTGATTTTGGTTAAATTAGTCAAACACAATTTGCCCGTCACAAATCCCTGCTGATTATTCCTGATTAGCCCATGCCTTTTTAAATGTTCACTAATTTCATCCTGTGTTCTGGGTGGTAGAAGTTCACCCACCATAAAGGCCTATGATTTTCTGGCATATCTTCCCATTTTTGAAGAGACTGTAGCATTTAACTCCTTCCCATCCTTGAGCACAATTTTGGTTTCAAAAGATTTTTGTAAAATTATAGTTAGTGCCTCCACTATCTCCACCCCAGTCTCCTTTTTTAGTATTCTGGAATATGATTGAATGTTTATTTGCATCACTAAAATAATGCTTTCATATCCATGTCAGAGACTTAATTTGTAAGAAAACATTGTGAGCTAGGTTTTTGCAAACAATTATAAAGAATTTACGATTTCAGTGTTGTAGTGGCACATTCTATACTTGTGTGTATATATGAGTGGCCATTAAGGAGATAAACTGAAGTCTACAAGATATAGCTATTCAAGATTTATTTGATGCTCTTTATGCTTATGACTGGATTCATATTTGCTCACCTATCTGCTGAGATATAGGCTATAAGTCATTTATACAGAATAACTGAAAATATTTGACCACATTAATATAGGTGGGATAAGGGAGACAATTTTATGAGAATAAAAGCTTAAAAATATGGTGCCTGAAGCTTGCCAGTAAATGTAGTGAGTCTTTATACAAACAGAAATAATAAACTCTATTAACATTTTAATTGTTACGTAATGCATTGTGATTTTACGACAACCTAATTTCATGTTTTATGGGGTAATTGTTCCTTTCAGTAGCAGAAAACATTACTGAAGTTAGCTGTGGGTAAGTTACCAAGCTTAAAAAAAAGTTGAAAAGAAGTGACTTGATAATTGTATGTTTCACAATATTGAGTTACAGATAGAAAAAAGGCATCTACCGCATATAATATTATTGCCTTGTACAATCAATCCTTGGTTCTTGCATCATTAACATGCAAAAACATTTTGGCCACGGTATTTTTATTTCTCAAGTGAAATGCATAATATAGAACATCCCACTACATCACTGAAATCCTGAACTTATCAGAATTATTTGCAAAAACCTAACTCAATTATTCCTTATAATTGAACATCTGTCATGGAAATATAACAAAGCAGTGCCTGAGCAAAACACTAAATATTCCAATTCAAGTGCATTTATCAATTAATGGAATTGAACCTAAAGTATATGCACAGGGTTTGTAAATCTCTCCCTAGAGTTTGAACTGTCCTTTGTGCTGGACACAGTATGAAGCTGCTTTCTTTATGCCCTTACCCTAACCATAGTATGATTTTGCAATTTGAAAAACTTATATCAAGTATTGTATGTTTCTTTTAAATGATGCAAACGTTTTTTTTATTTGGCGGCGTGGTGTGGCATCAGTCTGTATGCCTCGGTTTTGCACCATAGAGTGGAAGGGTACACTTTTTGAAACTCTCTGCATCGTGACTTCTGATTTACGTCACGGATGACGATTGATCTTGGTGTATAACATGCAACTTAATTTTACAGTATATACACGCTTGTGCAGTCTGGGATTTATGTGTAGATTTAGTTTTTCCTGAATAGTCCCTCCCATTTTTAACAGTGAAGGAACTTAAATACAGTAAGTTACTTTCTATTCAGGAAGGAATAGATATTGACCATATCATTAAATCAAAAGAAATGTTTTACAAGTGGAAAAGTATTGAAGTATTTTTTTATATAAGTAGGCATTCCCCCTTGCCTCCTTTCTAATTCCGATCTCGCTTTTTCTTTAGCCTCCTGTATCCCAAACATTTCAACCAAACTGCTTCTATGCCAGTATCAAACACTGGTTTCCAACAATCCTCTTATTCTCCTCTTACCACACATTCTACCTGGGAGACACCCCACTCTACAACACTTGTGGCATCCCATGTATCTGTTGCTCAACCACACATTCCAGCCAAACTTTGCTTCCTTGCTCAGGCAGGTCTTCCTCCTTTGGCCCCATTTACAATAGTGAGTGTCAGTCAGTCAACACACCCTGTAATAACATTGGTTAAAGCTACTTCCTATTCTGTGGCACATCTCATGCTCACTGATAAAGTTTCCTTCATGGTGTAGTTATTAACGCAGCTCCTTGGTCAAGTAGTTCCACAACTGGAGTAATGCTTTGGCTTGTCGTTGGGCATTAAGTAGCTGTCACACCTGAAAGTTGGAAAAGTTTCTCAGGCAAGTTGTGGTGGGGAATTTCCTCTAAACACAAATGGTGGAATAACTGGATCACTGTTCTATCTAGATAATTATATTCATTCATTGGCAGAGTTTAAACTGGCTATGCAAATGCCTCAATTTCATTACAGAACAGCAAGGCTAATGTGTAGGAAAGATAGCAAAATACTGCAGATGCTGGAAATCCGAAATAACAACAGAAAATGCTGGAAAAACTCAGCAGGCCAGGCAACATCCGTGGAGAGAAATTAGAGTCGACGTTTCGGGTGAACCCTTTTTCAAAACTGGAAAGGAAATGAAATAGATCGAAGGCAGGGCTGCGATAGAACAAAAGAAGTAAAGAGACATTAAGAGGTATTCAAAACCAGACGAGATGGTAATAGGACAAGTGGAGACAAAAGACGGCTCAGATTAGGCGTGAAGTGTACTGGCAGGATGAGAGACAGCTGCCATGTGGGAGAGAGGAAAAAAAAGGAAAGGGGGGGGGGGGGGGGGGGAACCCAAAACAAAGGGGTGGGAAAAAAATTAAGTAAAAATGTAATAGGGGCCGAGGTTATGATCTGAAATTGTTGAACTCTAAATTGAGTCTGGAAGGCTGCAAAGTGCCTAATCGGAAGATGAGGTGCTGTTCCTCGAGTTTACGTTGCGCTTCCGTGGAACAATGCAAGAGGCCAAGGACGGTGAGGTCCGAGTGGGAATGGAGCGGTGAATTAAAATGACAGGCGACCGGAAGCTCGGGGTCACCCTTACGGACTGAAGGGGGTTTTCCCTCCCCCCTGCCCCCCTTTTTTTTTTCTCTCTCTCCCACATGGCAGCTGTCTCTCATCCTGCCAGTACACTTCGCACCTAATCTGAGCCGTCTTTTGTCTCTACTGCCCTATTACCATCTCGTCTGGTTTTGAATACCTCTTTTGTTCTATCGCAGCCCTGCCTTCGATCTATTTCATTTCCTTTCCAGTTTTGAAAAAGGGTTCACCCGAAACGTCGACTCTAATTTCTCTCCACGGATGTTGCCTGGCCTGCTGAGTTTTTCCAGCATTTTCTGTTGTGTAGGAAATTTGGATTCAAAGAACAGCCGTTAACAGATTTAAACTAAATTTCTGACTAGCAGAAATAGTACTTGTATTCTCTAAAAATTTTGGTGTTTCTGTCTTTCTCTAGATTTTAGACTTTGAATGTAACTTATTGTCAAAGGAGTTAAGAATTGAACACTTTCACTCAAATAAATAATATTTTTAAATGCTTGAGTTTTTTTTAACTTAGCAATGCAATTCCCGTTTCTTACTTGGGCACCACCATCAGTAACATTTTACATTAATCTTTAAACCTACTGAGTTTTCCATTTTGGCTAATTTGGGAGGTGGCAACAGATATGTAGGCTTCAAAAGGACCCAAAATAGGGACAAAAGCTAGCAGAAGGAGCAAGTATAACTGCTGGTAATGAAAGATCTGATTAAATATGGATCTGTATAGAGTCGAGGAGAGAAAACCTCTTCAAAATCCAGAACTTAGGAACACGGCGACAGTCTTGGGGAAGGTGATTACATTGGGGAAAATCCTACCATAGAGGAACATTGTTTTAAAAAGTTGAAGAAAAAAATAATTTGTAATGGTCTGTCTGCCTCAGATGACTTAAAACTTTACATTTGTATACTTAAAGTTTGGGCAGTAACGGATACACTATTATTTGTTAAAAACCTACATAATACTGAAACACAGTTATTTAAGCTTTGGAATACCTTTTTGTACCAAGAGAGAATTAACTAAATTGCAGCAAACAGGAATCAGAATTGCCATGTTGGGGACATAAATCAATGACATTTGAAGTTCAATTCTGTTTTTTTGCTTAAAATTCATGAGGAACAAAACAGAATATTTCAAGCGAAAGAAATTAGTTACAGGCTTAAGATTTTAAAGAACTGGTTGTACATAGTTTTGTTTCCAGCAAGGAGAAGGAATATTGCAGTCTTGCAAATTATACAGTCTTCATAATTGTTCTGATCATGTGTTTTAATTCCTTTCAGAGTTACCCCACCCAGTTGCCGGGTGTTGCTCCTAGTCCTGTGAAGTCTTCTGTGGGTGTTCAGTCCACTGTTGTCTCACCACCACTTCCGGCTTCTACAGATGTTGCATCTCAGCCTGTTACACAAGCATCGTATCATGTTGGTCTTGCTGCAGGTGTGGCACAGTCCTATATTGAATCTACAGCAACTGGACAAACAAGAGTGCTCCAGCCTGGTGCCTCCACTATTCAGCAGAACCAGATAGGGCCTCTCACACCGTTACAGACACAGGCATCTCAAGAGGTATTTATGCTTAGGCATATCATTATTAAGGAAGTACAAAACATTCTACTTGGTAGCAAGCTTTATCACTTTTCTACTACCTGAATTCATTTTTGTTTTCTAAGAGTAAATGCATTTAATATGTTTTGAAATATCAGATTTTGCTCCCTTTTGTGGATGAAATACAGTTGCACAAGTGATTTTACAATATTTTTTGTGTTGTGGCTCAACTAAACTGTATTATGCAGCTTCATTGCACAACCTGTGGTGGCATACTCCATTGAAAGCTGAGTGAGCGAGAAAGACAAATAGATTGAAAGATAGTTCCTTCACTTCAATTTGATTTTTTTTAAAACCTGCTGAATTTTTAAATCCAAGAAAGCCTCTGAGGGAAACAAGGGAAGATAGGAGAACGTGATGAGAAAGACAGGGTTGGGGGGGGGGGTGCTCCCCATGGGCAGAGTGGGTGGTGGGTTAGGTGTGAGGTTAGTGACAGTTGAGCAGTTAGTTCAAAGGGGAAGAGATGAGGTAGTAATGTGAATGAGGGGTACTGGGAAGGGGTAGTAGGAAGGGGATGCAATGCAATGGGAGGAGAGGGTGGGGAAAGTGAGCGTGATGGGAGCTACTGAGAGCAATATTTTCCCCACAACACCCATCCCAAATGCAGTCTGCAGTCATGGTGGCTTCTTTCCACTCCACACCATGCCACCTACCACCTGAAAAGTCATGGGGGGGAAAAAACAAGCATAAAGAAGAGTTGAGAATAGAGGAAGAGAAAGCAGAAAATGAGAAACGGCAATATGAAGAGAGTGCGCATTTTCTCTGACTTGCCATGTTCACGGGAGGTTGACTACCAATAAAAAACCTTGTGTATGTATGCACCTCCGGTCCCCAAACTTGACTTCCAGCGTCACTTTTTTTATCAAGCTTTTAACATACAGCATTGAAATTCCTTATGTAATTATAGTTAAACTTCCTTATGTAAACAGTTGCCTGTAACAATGTGGGCACAGCTGTTCTGCCACTGCATGACATTATGGTTCCCAGCACCCAGACAGTAATTAGAACATAAGAAATAGGAGCAAGAGTAGACCATACAGCCCCTCAAGCCTGTTCTGCCATTTAACAAGATCATCATCTACATCAACTCCACTTTCACACCCTATCCCCATATCCCTTTATTCCCAAAAATATACCGATCTCCGTCTTGAATATACTCAATGACTGAGCATTCACAGCCCTCTGGGATAGAGAATTCCAAAGATTCACAACCCTCTGAAGAAATTTCTCCTCATCTCAATCCTAAATTGCCAACCCCTTATCCTGAGACTAAAGCACACCTAATCCTAAATCCCTGCTTTAAAAAAAAATTGCTATTTTAGAATTTCATGTTGGTTTTTGTGCATATTTTTTTCATTTTTGCTTCAAAAATGTTTTTATTGCCACATCAGGCCTGCTATTCCAGCTTACTGGCACTGTGAAGGCATGTGGGGGAAAGAAAATCATAATTGTATCAATTGTTGACTGGGCATATCTTTTTTATTTGCCCTCCAAAAAGTAAATATTTTGTCACGTCTGGCCCAATTTTCTAGCCCCATGTCAGCTCCGTGTTAAATGGCACCATCAGCATGGCAGGCAACACGCACACTCCAGCTTCCTGTTTAATTAGCTGCTCATAATATTGAATGCTGATTGAACAGATCTCATTTATATTCATGAAAATATTTTTTTATTGCCCTGTTGAGCTTGTTTTTCCCACCATGTTTCTGCTTCTTGTCCACTCCAGATCCCTGCTTGAAAGTGTAAAGGAAATCTGATTTTCTTCAATTAATATAATCCATTTCTCCTATGAATAATCTATTTTTCACCGATTGACCATGTGTAATGCCACGGGCCGTTTACTGGTATAAAATGCAGATCACTCATTTATAGTATCCACAGTATTGTGGACAAAGTTGTGGAATTCAATCCCCTAAGCACCAGTAAAAATCCCAGAATGCCTTTAATAATTAAATTTGATTCAGTGCCATTGATGTTATGCCGTACATGGTATAAACACTCTATCTATATCACTCTATCTATACCTATATTAATATTGATATGTCCAATCACCTGTCAATATTCTTTATGGAGCTTGCCAGGTTGTGTCTACACACTTAGATTTGTAACAGCGCGTGATGCCTGTAGGTGGTGCACTGTTCGGGTTTCTCATTTAAAGTTCTTTCATGTTTATCAATCGCAAAAACCTTTGAAACACTTGGTTTGAATCTGCATGCAGTTCTATGCTTTGAGCACGGAGTGGCTAGGCGACTATTTGTTTTCTCCTCTGTCAGCCATCGTGCTAAAGGTAAACAGTTGTGAAGTTTTAAGTCTGTTTATATAATTACTCTAATACTGAATTATTTTTCATGTTATTCTTCCCCAGCAGACAACCCCTGACCCAAAATTAAATTCCCTGGCTAATCTAGATGATTTCCTGCTGCTTATTTTATTCACTCCTGTCTCTCTCTCTCCTCCCCAGACAACATTATTCCCTGAAGCTGATCTCGTTGATTCCTAGCTTCAAGAATAATCTCACAACCTTGCAGTGAACGAGGGATAAGACTTCCCACACTGTTCTTGATAAATCAGTCTTGTTGCTGCGCACACTGATCTTCCACGCCGCCGTAGTGACTTACATCCCAGCCAGTGCCTCCACCTGGCCTGCGGCCACATTCCTGGTTGTTTCCCACCTGTCAATATAGTGTACCCCCTGCTGGCAGCCTTGACTGGAGATGTTTTAATGGAAGGAAGCAGCCTGTCAAAACTTTGCACTTATGATTTTGAGATAGTAGGAAGCAGTATTAGACAGGCCAGTAAAGATTTGATTTCCAAGTACACATTCTGCAGATGTTCTGCCTGAATTATGCAGCCGCCCTAAGCCCGTTGCTATTGAGATATGTATGCTGCCCACCTACCCTAAGCTGAGGAAGTTTCCAAGCCTTACAACCTTTCTCTTCCCCCTTCCTCCTCTCTCCTTTCCTTCTACTTACCCCACCTTTGCAGGCATCCAGGTTGTTCAACAGGTCAAGAAATAAGCTGCTTGGCTTCCATATTTGGTTAACAATAGCATGAAAGGCAAAATTGAACATGTGGAGGAAAGTTATTTCAGTAGAATTTTGTGCTGGAGAAAGAACAGTAAGACTGACATTATTAGGAAGAAAATGCTTATCCTTGTTCAGTTTGCTTTTGGATGTCTATGGTCACAAACTGATTTTGTTTTATGTTTCTAGGTGCCCCAGGCTCCCTCACAGACCTTGCCTGTGGAACAGTTACAATTACACCAATTATGCTCATCTGTGGACAGGTGATGATTTAAAAATCGTTTTAAAGAAAAAAATCAACTTTGATTCCCATGACATAGTGCATTCCTTTTTGAGCTTTATACACTGCACATATATGTATGCACAATTAGTTTGTGGGTTTCATGAGCCTGTGACACATTCCAACTGTATATAGATAGATAGAGGCAGAACCCATTTTGTATATAAATGTTATTAGATTGTGCTCTGTATAAATGTGAAGCTAAGAATGTGGGAGGTCTAAGATGGTTGCCCAGTTCTGACATGTCAGTTTTCCTGAATGTGGCTTTTGTTTTCAACCGGCACAGCATTACTGTGTAAATTAAGTTTGGAAGATTTCATTTGAATGGTGTAAACAACCTGTAAATTGAACTGTCCGAGGACCAGATAGCATGTGGCCTGTGAGATTGAGTGTCAGAGGATGATTTGAACCACCTGGAAACACTCAGCTGAGTGTTTCTAGCATTTTCTGTTTTTATTTCTGAATTCCAGTATCTGCAGTATTTTGCTTTTTGTAAGGCTGAACCAGCAGTGTCCTTCGTGAAATGGAATTTAAGGTGCAGTAAGTAGTGCAGGTGGGGGCAAGAAGTTACAAAGGGGCATAAACAGATTAATTGAGTGGGCAAAACAGTGGGAAATTGAGTTCAATGCAAACAAGTGCGAGGTCATCTGCTTTGGATCCAAGAAGAACAAATTGGAGTATTTTCTAAATGGTGAGAAACTAGGAACTGTGGAGGAACAGAGATTTGGGTGTCCATGTACACAAATCATTAAAAGCTAGCGGACAGGTACAAAAAGCAATCAAAAAGGCTAATGGAATGTTGGCCTTTATCTCGAGGGCTTGAATACAAAGGGGAAGTTATGCTTCAGTTGTATAGAGCTTTGGTTAGACCCCACCTGGAGTACTGCTTTCAGTTATGGGCACCACAATTCAGGAAGGATATATTGACATTGTTTTCTGTGAAGCTGCTTGGGGGTGGGGTGGGGGACATCAGTGATGTGCCCATCAGTGATGTCCTCACAGCAACCTAGTAGCAAAATCCAACTTGAATCTCCATTCTGGCAAGAAAATTAATGTTTTGATGAATGTCAAAATAAATTAACTATGTATGAAAAAGGGAGTATTTAGAATACAGAGCGGGATTAAATGGAGTGGACTTGAACAGAGTGCTTTGTTTGGGAATTCGGAGAGAAGGAAGGAGTTGTTGCTTTTTGCCTACACTACTTGTAGTGCTTTGTATTACAGGTAGATATTTAATTGCAGTACCTTTTTAACTTAATCTAGATCAAGTAAGTAGTCAGGAAACTACACTGTAAACCAAGTTACTTAATTACAAATTTATTTAAATAAATCAAGGTCATATAGGGATGGCACTGCAGGTGGTGTGCTGCAACTGCAGCATGTGGGAGTTTGTGGAGAGCATTGTGAACCCAGACAACCACATTTGCAGTAAGTGCCTGTATCTTGAGAAACTTCAGCTCAGAGTTTTTGAGCTGGAATCTGAGGTGCAGACATTGTGGGGCATCAGGGATGGGGAGAGTTACCTGGACACTGTGATCCAGGAGGCAGTCACACTCCTTAGGTTAGGTAGTGGTACAGGTCTGGTTTGTGGTCAGGGACAGGAGGGTGTGACTGCAACTCAGGCAGGTAAGGGGACCCCAAGTGCAGTGCTGGAGGAGCCTCCGCCTTTGCCCTTGTCCAACAGGTATGTGGTTCTTGCTGCCTGTGTGGATGAGGGAAAAGCCTGCAGGATGGATGAGCAAGCTGACCATGGCACCATGGTGCAGGAGGCCATTCAAGTGGGGGGGAGTGAAAGGGTATGTAGTTGTGGTAGGGGACAGTATAGTCAGAGGGATAGATACTGTTCTCTGCAGCCGCGACTGAGAGTTCAAAAGGTTATGTTGCCTGCCCATAAAAACATAAGACGTAGGAGTAGGTAATTTGGCCCCTCTAGCCTGCTCTGCCATTCAATAAGATCATGGCTGATCTGTTCTTTGCCTCAACTCCATTTCCCTGCCCGCTCCCTGTAACCCGTGACTCCATTACCATTCAAAAATCTGGTACCAGGGTTAAAGACATCTCCTTGCAGCTGGAGAAGAACTTGGGGTGGGAGGAGGAGGATCCAGTTGTCATGGTCCACGTAGGAACCAACGACCTTGGTAGAACTAGGAATGAGGTTCTGCTGAGGGAGTTTGAGGAGCTAGGATCCAAATTAAAAAGCAGAACCTCAAAGGTGGTAATCTCTGAATTGTTACCTGAGCCACACGAAAACTGGCATAGGGACAAACCGATTAGAGGTTTAACTGCGTGGCTCACAGTGGTGTGGGAGGAAGGGGTTTCAGTTCATGGGGCACTGGCACCAGTATTGGGGAAAGAGGGAGCTGTTCTGTTGGGACAGGCTCCACTTAAACTGGGTTGGGACCAGTGTCCTGGCGAACTGAATAACTAGGGCAGTAGATGGGGCTTTAAACTAGTGAAGGGTGGGGGGCAGGAAGATTCAGGAAAGAGTAGCTTTGTAAGCAGCAAGAGAAATGTCAAGGCTCTAGAGCCGAGTAGAGTTTTGGGTAAAAATAAGCAGAGTGGGTTAAGAAGGGACTGAGAGTAACAAACGTAATAAGGTATCAGTGACTAAGGTGACATCATCTCGGTCCTAAATGGCCGATCCCTTATTCTGAGACTGTGACCCCGTGTTCTAGATTCTCCAGCCAGGGGAAACATTTTCTCAGCATTAACCTTGTTAAGCCCCTTAAGAATTTTATATGTTTCAATTAGAGCACCTCTCATTCTTCTAAACTCTAGGGAATATAGGCCTAGTCTACTCAATCTCTCCTCATAAGGCAATCCCCTCATCCCAGGAACAGTCTGGTGAACCTTTGTTGCACTCTATCTAAGGCAAGTATGTCTTTCCTTGGATAAGGAGACCAGAGCTGCACACAGTACTCCAAGTGTGGCCTCCCCAATGCCCTGTATAATTCTAGTAAGATTTCCTTACTCTTCTACTCTAATCCCTTTGTAATGAAAGCTAACACGGTGGCATAGTGGTTAGCACTGTTGCCTCACAGCGCCAGGGACCCGGGTTCGAATCCGGCCTCGGGTGACTGTCTGTGTGGAGTTTGCACATTCTCCCCGTGTTTGCGTGGGTTTTCTCCGGGTGCTCCGGTTTCCTCCCACAGTCCAAAGATGTGCGGGTTAGGTTGATTGGCTATGATAAATTGACCCTTAGTGTTAGGGGGATTAAATACGGGGGGTTACAGGGATCGGGTGCGATATGTGTCGGTGCAGGCTCGATGGGCCGAAATGGCCTCTATCTGCACTGGGGTTTCTGTGTGTTCTGTGTGTGTGTGTATTTGCTTTCCTAATTGCTTGCTGTACCTGCATGTTAACTTTCTGTGAGTCATGTACAAGGACATCTATGTCCCTCTGAATGCAAACATTTCCCAGTCTCTCTCCATTCAAAAAGTATTTTGCTTTTGTTTTTCCTACCAAAGTGGATAGATTCACACTTGCCCACAATTCCCTACAAATGATTGGAATCTGAAATGAAAACAGAAAATTCTAGAAATGATGTTCAAGTCTGTCAGCATGTAGAGAAAATTGATGAGTTAAAGTTTTAGGTGTGGATCCTTTATCAGACCATGGTCAATTCTACACCAAAGTTAACCAAAGATTTATTTTTTCAGATGCTGAGATCTACTGTGTAATCCAAACATTTTCTACTTTAATTTCATAATTCTTGCAAAAATTCTGTTAGAGATGTTCTGTCTAACTGTTGTGTTGTGATTTCCAGTGCTCACTCAGATGTTGCTTCTGGGATGAGTGATGGAAATGAAGGCCTTCCAGCAAGTGGGAGACATGAAGGGAGATCAGCAAAACGGCATTATCGTAAATCTGTGAGGAGTCGTTCACGTCATGAAAAAACATCTAGACCAAAGTTACGAATTCTTAATGTAAGCATCCATTGTTTTAGGTAGTTATGTTGAAAGTAAAGTGACGTAAGAAAACTACTAAGCACTTGATTTGAGTATAAAACAAGGCTTTAATCAACTTTCACAACCATGAGATTCTAGTTACATCACTAGTTCCTGGTTACAAAAACGTCCTGGGCAAGCTGGGCCCACGCCCGAGTATTTATACTCCTTGGACGGCGCCACCAGCTGGCTGCCCAGTGTTATTTCATGAGTCATTTCTTCATGAATGATGAGATTCATGACAAAGTTTAAGAATTTGGAGGTTAATGTAAAGGTTTGAATATTGAGTGAAGAACGCAACACCACATTTTCAGCCTGTTGTAAATTTTTGCCCATGTTCAATACACAACACTGCATTGCATTTTATTTTTAGGTTTCAAACAAAGGAGACCGGGTTGTGGAATGCCAGTTAGAAACACACAATCGAAAAATGGTTACTTTTAAATTTGATTTGGATGGTGACAATCCAGTCGAGATAGCAGTTATTATGGTGAGTAAAAATTACTGAAATTGCTTGAAGTTTCAAGTGTGCTATTGAATAAAGTGCAGTATTCGTGGTGGGAAGTAGGTTAAATTCGCAAGAACAAAATTTAAATTAAGTACATAATGTTTACTAGGATGGTACCAGGGATGTGGGACTTCAGTTATATGGAAAAGCTGGAGTTGTTCTCCTTAGAGCAGAAAAGGTTAAGAGGAGATTTGTTAGAGGTGTTCAAAATTATGAAACGTTTTGATAGAGTAAATAAGGAGAAATTGTTTCCAGTGGGAGAAGGGTCGGTAACCAGAGGATACAGATTTAAGGTGACTGGCAAAAGAACAAGAGGCGACGTGAGGAAATTTTTTTATACAGTGGCTTGTTCTGATCCGGAATATACTGCCTGAAAGAGTGGTGGAAGCAGATTAAATAGTAACTTTCAAAAGTGAATTGGATAAATACTTGAAGGGGAAAAAAATCAAGGGCTATGTGGAAAGAGCAGGGGAGTGGGACTAATTGGATTGCTCTACCAAAGAGCTGGCACTAGCACAGTGGGGCAAATGGCCTCTTTCTGTGCTGTATCATTCTGTGATGTTTATATATGACCTCAGTATGATTTGTTCTACATGGCTGAAATCACGGTTCATGTTTTGCATTAGAAACTGTACGCAATTATGAAAGTGAACTGCTTTTGATTGTCGTCCCTAAAATACAATTACAGTAAGACCTCTAATAACCATTTGCACTGTTGAATGAGCAATGATTGTCGGAATCAGCTGCAGTCTTCTCTGATACAGGTTCAAAACGAGTTTATCCTGGAGACTGAGCGGGAATCATTCATTGACCAAGTACGGGAAATTATTGAGAAGGCTGATGAAATGCTGAGTGAAGATCCAAGTGGGGAGCCAGAAGGTGATCAAGGCTTGGAGACTGTAAAAGCCCAGGTTGCTGCTTCCTTTAATCAAGTACAGGTATGCTTTACACCTTGTTGGAAAACGCTCAATTAATTCTAATCACCAGTACTGATCTGTCTGTAGAGCCTCGCTACCTGAACTTAAAAATTTGGATCCCTGAGAACTATTTAGATGAGAATTGTAATGTTCTGTGTTGATATTGACTTGACTTGAGATGCAATAGTGTAACTTTTTTTTCTCGACATCACGCCAGTCTGTCCACATAAGTCACATCTTTATTTTCATTCACACCTGCTCCTCACACAACTCTCCAGAGTATGTAGACATGGTAACTGCAGTTGGAATACATGCAAGAATAGTACAAGTTAACTTCTCGCTGTAAAAATCAGTGGCCCGTATTTTCCGATCGGTGGCTTCCTGCGTGCAGAGGCCTCCGATCTGGAAAAAAATCTACGCCCTTAGCTGAGGGCTCCAGAGGTCCGGCCATTTCTGCTCCTGGGCCTCATAGTCATAGAGTCACAGAGTTATACAGCACAGAAAGCGGCCCTTCGGCCCATCGCGTCCGCGCCGGACATCGGGCCCTGTCTAATCTAATCCCATTTTCCAGCATTTGGTCCGTAGCCTTGTATGCTATGGCATTTCAAGTGCCCATCCAAATGCTTCTTGAATGTTGAGGGTTCCTGCCTCTACCACCCTTTCAGGCAGTGAGTTCCAGATTCCAACCACCCTCTGGGTGAAAAAGTTCTTCCTCAAATCCCCTCTAAACCTCCTGCCCCTTACCTTGAATCTATGCCCCCTTGTTGACCCCTCTACTAAGGGAAAAAGTTCCTTTCTATCTACGCCCCTCATAATTTTGTGCCCCTCATAATTTTGTACACCTCAATCAGGTCCCCCCTCAGCCTTCTCTGCTCCAAGGAAAACAACCCCAGCCTGTCCAGTCTTTCTTCATAGATGAAGCGCTCCAGCCCAGGTAACATCCTGGTGAATCTCCTCTGCACCCTCTCCAAAGCAATCACATCCTTCCAATAGTGTGGCGACCAGAACTGCACACCGTATTCCAGCTGTGGCCTAACCAGCGTTTTGTACAGCTCCATCATAACCTCCCTGCTCTTGCCTTCATTAGCCGAGGCATAGAATATAAGTATCCCATATGCCTTTTTAACCACCTTATCCACCTGTTCTGCTGCCTTCAGGGATCTATGTACATGCACACCAAGGTCGCCCTGATCCTCTGTCTTTCCTAGGGTCTTACCATTCATTGTGTATTCCCTTGCCTTGTTAGTCCCTCCCAAATGCATCACCTCACTTTTCAGGGTTAAATTCCATTTGCCACTGTTCCGCCCATCTGACCAACCCATCTATATCACCCTGCAGACTGAGGCTACCCTACTCGCTGTTTACCACCCCACCAATTTTCGTGTCATCTGCAAACTTACTGATCATACCTTTTACATTCACATCCAAATCATTAATGTAGACCACAAACAGCAAGGGACCCAGCACCGATCCCTGCGGTACCCCACTGGACACAGGCTTCCAGTCACAAAAACAGCCTTCCACCATCACCCTCTGCCTTCTGCCACTAAGCCAGCTTTGGATCCAATGTGCCAAGGCACCTTGGATCCCATGGGCTCTTACCTTCTTGACCAGTCACCTATGCGGGACTTTATCGAAAGCCTTACTGAAATCCATGTATACCACATCCACTGCACTACCCTCATCCACACACCTAGTCACCCCTGAAAAATTCAATCAAATTAGTCAGACATGATCTTCCCTTGACAGCCATGCTGACTATCCCTGATTAATCCTTGCCTCTCCAAGTGGAGACTAATTCTGTCCCTCAGAATTGTTTCCAATAATTTCCCTACCACTGATGTTAGGCTCACTGGCCTGTAATTCCCTGGTTTATCCCTACTACCCTTCTTGAATAATGGTACTACGTTAGCTGTTCTCCAGTCCTCTCCACAACGAAATGCACAGGGCCCACGTACGCATGCGGTTCGCGGTCCCTGGTATCACGTGGGCCATGTGGAACCAATGGGAGAAGAGAATATCCCTTCATACTTTTGACAGCTTAGACCTGTCAAAAGTATGAATGGAGATCACTCCAAAAACACATCAAAACATTATTAAATATATATTTTTAATCCTGTTTTTGAAATTACATTATTAAATATTTTAAACAAATTTAATTTTTTGAAAAAAATTAAAGTTTTTTACGGGGCTAAAAATAAACTTTTTTAAAGTATTTTTAAATTATAAATGAGTGGGGGAATTTTTTTTTTTTACTTTTTTAATACTCTTCAGTTGGCCTTACGCCTGCTTTTACCAGGCTTAAGATTTTTAAGGGATTTCAGCGGGCAGAGGTTCTGCAAAAAGCGTAACTCTCCACCCGCAGAGGCCCCCCTTCGGGGCAGGCATGTGATCTGTCGAGGATTCTTGACCGATCAGAACTGCTGATTTTCAGTGCATGCGCTCCGCATGCCTGAAACCGGCACTTGCGAGGTCCCTACGGGTGTATACACAACTTGTACACACCGATAGGGATCAGAAAATATGGGCCATTGAAAAAGTTAAGTCTTGTTGAATGAGGTCTAACTGAGTTTTTTGCAGCGTACCAAGTCATAATTACTGCTGAACAACCTCTCTGGTCCTGAAAAACTAATTTTATAAGTGCGGAGTGCTGTTTTCTCCATGCCATGATAAAAATTCCATAGATTGTTAAAATAATTTTTTTATAGTTTGATATTTCAGCTTCTACTCTAATCCCATATGTATGTCTCAATCTTTATTTTGCTCCCTGTAAAATGATTACAAATGAATGATAATCAGTACTTTTTACTTCCTGGTTTGCTGTCTGTGAATTCTTCAATTTGATTGGCTGCTCAGCCTGCTTGATTCACTATTCCTGGATGCCTCGGATCCCCTATAGCTGACGCCAGATTGAAACTGACGACGGAATAGGGGAAATCGACGCCACAGAGCCTGCTAAATCTTTGTGGGCATCTTTGTGGTCAGTGGTGAGCGCCGTCCCTTTGCAGCTGACCGCAAAATCCGGGCCAATGTCAAATCAGGTACAGAAAGCAAAATAGAGAGCAAGAAAGATTGGATATTAAGAGAGAGGAAATAGTGATAGTGACAAAGTTTAAAAAAATATATATATATATATCCCACACTTGTGAAAGTGTATCTTCAGTGCTAGAGACGTTGTTTGGCAGTAATTAAGACTTGTAACACCGTTAAAAAGGGTACTTAAACTGAACTGGACTAGCCCTAACTTTCTGTGACGAGTTTAGTCCATATCGATCATGCAAGTACAGGAACTTCTGTTTAATACGTTTGAATGGGGAGCCAGACAGCGCAATGCCATTTTCGTGCGGCTTACGGAGGAGCGGCGCATCTCGGACAGCATAAATAACGGTGAGCGCTGTTAGCCTCACTGTTACTTTTACAGTAAGTTCTGTCCATTTGTGTCCAACCCTGAGCACCACACATAAGAAGGCCATCAAGGCCTGAGAGAGGGTACAGTGGAGATTTACCAGAATTATACCAGTAATGAGGGACTCCAGTTATGTGGAGGGACTAGTGAAACTGGGATTGTTCTTCTTTGAGCAGAGAAGGTTAAAGGGAGATTTAATAGAGGTTTTCAAAATTATGGGGTATTGATAGAGTAAATAAGGAGAAACTCCACTGGTGGGTGGGTTGGTTAGTAACCAGAGGACACAGTTTTAAGATAATTGACAAAAGAACCAGAGGGGAGATGTGATTTTTTTTTTTTACGCAGCGAGTTATGATCTGGAATGGCTGGAGTAAGCAGATTGAATTGTAACTTTCAAAAGGGAATTGGATATATACTTGAAAAGGAGAAATTTGCAAGGCTATGGAGAAAGAGCGGGATTGTGGGACTAACTGGACAGCTCTTTCAAAGAGCCAACACGCAGTTGTGCTTGTATGATTCTATAATCTCTCCTGATCTCTTGCCCTATCATGCTCTTTCTTCACCCTGATTGCACTCCCGCATCTCCTGCTCGCGCTCTTCGTCCCCCAACTACTTCTCCCTCCCGAGAAAGTGAATAACTTTTTATTAAATGAAATATGTGACTGAACAAAGTAGTTTTTCCAGAATTTTACCTATTTTATGTCGCTCCTCATAACATCAGAAATAATAAATTATTCAATTTTTGCCATTGATATTGGCCTACCTTACTTAACCAGTTACTTGCTAGACTGACACACACTTAAAGAATGAGTTCTCTCTGCTTCTTGCTCATGTAGCTCCAAACACAAACCTGCTGCACAACTACCATTTTTTCCATCCAGAGAGAGGAAGCCAAAAGCTTAACCTTTGTACCTCCACCAGCTTGCACTGTCTAGGAGTGACTAGTTGAGATGCTAATCAAAGTATCACCTTCCCTTCTTTGGTGTGGAGGTCATGGCAACCCTATTGCCTGTTTCGTTATTGCGCTCAGTAAATTGAAGCCGTTCCAACATTACAGCTGCAAATATCTCTAGGCGGTGGTGGGCAATGTTCCCCCTTATATTGTTAAAGGGGCCGCGCAAAACTTAACATTGAAAAAGCTGGTCCCGGGCTGTGTGGCCATGCAGCTTAGAGGTAACGTTGGTGGTGGGTTTGCAATTCTGTTAATTATTTCATTTAGTTCCCTAGCTAAGTATCTAAATCTACATCCTGAATAACTTGCGTGTTCCTAGAAGTTAACCTCATGTGAACCAAATTTCATGTCATTTGCAACATGTGTTAACCGAGGAATCCCCCCTTTACCAAGTAGGCAAAAATCTAAAAGGTGACTGTCACGCTTCCTGTAATGCTCTTCTGATTCATTGCGAGCAATGCCAAGGGTTATCTGCTAATATAGCTAGGGTTATGGAGGATGAACCACATATTCAAAGAATGACAAAATCCGTTTTTCAAGTAGATTCATTTTTCAATGCTTTTCAAGTGTTAACTGTATATCATAATATTTGAAATCTTGTATTTGTGTGCATTTCCTGTCACACTTACGACATTTTCCCCCCATTTTAAATTCCTGTTTCTACATTCATAATGCAAAGTGTCTCTAAATTTGCCTCGCTGTAATTATACCTTGCTATCAGTGCTGGTGCTGTGGTGGATCAGTTTTCATCTCCCATTTCCTCAGCTTGTATTGGAGAGGAATGTGTATACTTTAACCAACTCTATTTCTCTACTTTGCAAATTGCTGTAAGATTTAATATCTTTTGGTAAATAATATAAAATTGAAGTACATAAAAAGGATAGAATGTATGACTTTAAAATGGAGATGGAATTACATCTATGCACCCTAATCCTTCCTTCATTACTTTCTGTTGTCACGTTTCTTTGATGTCAACTTTTTTCAAATTCCTATATCCACATTTCCATTTTCATTGTCACATCATTGCATGCTCTTGCCACTAGGTGGCTTCATGGATCAAATTTCTTAACTTTTTCTCACAACTATGTCACCATCTTGATTTGTGTGGTAAAGTTTAAACTTCAGTTCTTTCAATGTTTATTGTATTATTTTGAATATGCTATACTGTGTTACATTAATTTCACTTTTTTGCTTGCTATCTTTTACTGTCTCACCTCCACTCTCTTGGCTTGCATGTCTGTCTGCTAAGGTCTTGTCGCCCTACCAATACTTCTGTGCCCTCAATGGTCCCAACATTGCTAGCCCCTTCTGACCTGCTCAGTCTGCAACTTGCTGACTTCTATGGTGGTCTGCCCATGCCCCATTGCGCCCACCTGCTTATTAAGTTGCTCCACCCTCATCTTCCTCCATCCCACCCACCGACCTTAATGGGCCTTGGCATCTGCCTCGTGCGAAAGAGAATAACTAGTAACTGATTAAACAAATGTGGTTCCACTGATACACAATTCATTTTCTGTTCAGAATGCAGAGGGCAAGTACACGCAACAAGAACCTCTCATATCGGCACCCATTCAGTTAGGTAAGTGACATTGTTTCTTGTTTGAAAGAATTTATTAAAATAATTTTGAAGTTTAGGTAAACTTCATAAATCTGTGGTAATCCAATGTGGACATTATCTTCCATCAACTGGCTGTCCTTTGACATTGCTGCTAGTGTACAAAAAAAGTCCCCCAGTGGATCAGAACTTCACTTCTTTCAAGAACTTCATAGAATGTCAACTTTATAAAAAAAAAAAAAAAGCAATTTGAAGACTAATCTCATGTTGGGATTCAAATGAACATTACCAAATGACAAAGTGTTGTTCGTTCAGTTTTTACATCATCTGAACTTCAGTGGTGGTATTATTGCCATGAAATCCCCTTTTGAGTCTTTAGTGAACTGTAATCATGGTCCCATTGTACATCTTTCTTCTAATTTAATATGTGATCACTTTTCTTTCCCCTTCATTCTCCACCCCACTTCTCCCTTTCCTTCCCCGCCCACAAAACCAATACTGTGATGTGCAGCCCTGGTTTAGTTGTGGAGCAATGTTGATGCCAACCAGATTTATCAAAGGAAAATTGCATCTTTAAAGTACAATTTGTTGTTGCTATTGAATCTTAAAGCCGTTGGTGAAACACAGTCCTGCATGTTTACTTTCTGACAAGTTGGATGTCACAACAGAAGGCTTTATGATGGTTGGAAGTCAGTGCATGAATGATGTAAATCTATCTTCCAATAAAGAAAGTACTGCCAAAAAAGGATGAATGGTAATGTGGAGTGATGGAATTGTACTGAAATTGCATTAATGTTTTGTTTTATTATTGGTGTAGGTACACAGGCAGGCTCTGCAATGCAAGTGGTCCATTCTGCTGGAAGACGGTTTATTGTCAGTCCTGTCCCTGAGAGCCGATTACGAGAACCAACTTTAAGTATGGGGGTCACTTCAATTAAAGAAACTCCGACAGGTATAGTCTGAGAGATGGATTGCAGTATTTTTCCCTTTTTTAATTGCCAGGTATAAGAGCATTTGTGAGGCAATATTCTGGGCAGGAGTTACTGCAACTGTTAAATTCATCTTTAGCAAATGCAAAATTGCAGTCAGTGCCCTAAATATCATACATCCTTCTCCTCTGAAAATGGATATTGTAGAAGAGAGTAATATCCATTCTGAGAGATTTGCACATTGACCTTTTTAAGATGTATACTCACTTTCTTCCAAAACTTTCATTCCTTTTATTTCTTCTAAAGTGCCCATTTTAATTGAAGCTATCCAAGAGATTACAATAGCTAACCGATACGGACTGTCCATCAATACAAAAGTAAACAAACCTCAAGAAAGGGCAGCTAAAATAAAAGATGGGGCAGCTTAGATTGACACTGTTTACAAGTCAGAGGGGTTGTAATTGGAGGGGTTTCTTCGCTCAGGAAAGTGGATAGTCAGGTGTGCCATAAAGACAGTACCTACAAGATGGTGTGTTTTCTACCTGGAACTAGAGAAATCGACACTGAGGAAAAGTTGGAAGGAATACCGAAGAGGACAGATAGGGACCCAGCAATGGTAGTTCATATAGAGTAAATGACTCGGAGAAATACTAGATGGGCCCTAAACGTCTCATGCAAGAGGATTGCTTCAAAACTGAAAGGTGGGGATTCAACTTAATGTTTCTCTGGTATAATTCCAGTGTTTGGGAAAGAAGGGGCATTCACCAAGAAAATAGTGACTAGCAATCTGATGTGAAAACAACAATGCTGAGTTCATAAATAACTGGGAAAACTTTCAGAATGAAAAGGACTGGTATAGGAGAGATGGGCTGTACCTAAATAAAACAGTTGAAAATCATAAGAGCCAGGAGGAAATCACATCCCAAATGAGCTGGATCTTGGGTAGAAGGTAGTCGGCAGGGGCGTTTGGATACAGATAACCAGAGAAAGGTGTACATGAACTAGAGAACAGGAAAAAGCTGAAACTTAGGGCTATAAGTAAAAGCACTAGCAATAAGATGTCAGAAATGGAGGCAGTTGTGGCAGTAGGGAGTTATGGCCTAGCGGGAATATCAGAAACATGACTAAATCTAGAGAATGGAAATTAATATAAGATTCAGGAATATAGTAGTCTGAAAAGACAGTGGACAGAAACGGAGATAGTGTAGCCCTTTATGCCAGGAATATCTGGGAGGCAAATGGAATTGATTCTGTGGGAGGGGAATACTGCAAAAGGAACTTCTCTGGTTGGTTATCTCTGATGTAAAATACTGCAAGTTAACAGTATGCTGCAGGCTACCAGGTCAGCACAAGGAGAGACCATTTGCTCTATGGAGAGATAGGGTAAGGTTATGGGAGAATGGAAGACTCATTTTAATAGACTTCAATCAACCAAATATATATTGGGGAAACCCAGGGGGTTTATAGTCAGAGTTGGTAAATATAATGCCTGACTGTTTATGACAGTGCATCAAAAAAGTCATGCGAGGCAGTGCTCAGTTTGTTGATGACCCAGACGAAGTACAAGAATTGGAAGTCATAGCACTCATGGGGTTGGTTGGGTTGGGGGGGGGGGGGGTAGCAACCACAGAATGGCATGATCTGGGAGTCAGAAATACCTATGGCAAGGAATAAGGTATATAACTTTGAAAGGGCTAACTTCAAAGAAATAAGGGATAACTAAAATGAGTGGATATGGGAAGCTGCTCAACAACACTTTGGTAGAAGGTAAGTGGAAACACTTGAAAAGAATAATGCTGTGCTTTCAAGATAAATGCATAAAATCGGTACGGTCAGACTAAACAAGAGTGACCCTAAATGGATAAATAAAGAAGAAAATGACCTCTATATCCCGAAGAAAGGAAGGGGTTCACTGGGATAAATGTAAGAACACCTATAAACATTTTAAGAGTGACCAGAGGGGCAGAGAGAACTATATTTAAAAAAAATGGCAGACAGTAAAGATGGTGGCAAAAAATAATTTCAGTACCACAGTGGGAAGAGGGCAGTCAGAGAAGAGATGAGAACCTTAAGATGAGCTGCATGTACTTCCTCATGATCATTATTTTGTGATAATATACACTTGGCTGTATTGAAGTTGTCAAAAAGCCATTTTTCATGGTTGTCTAAGTAAATCAGTCAGAAAATCTCCAATTTGGTTAAATGTAAATTGAGTTAAAATATTGGCCCAGAAATTCGGGTCAAGGGCTTCCCGTGGGTGTAAGCCCCTGACCTGCACTTACCTAGCATGCCGGCCGTTGAGCTGTGGGCCCCCGTGGAATTCCGGAATCCTGGGCCTCCTCCAACTGCCAGCGCGCAGTGCTTGCGTATCCCAGGGGCACAGTTAGTTCGATGCGTCCCCTGAGATCACGTGGGCCATGGAGAGCCAATCGGAGCAGGGAATGCTCCATTCATAAGTTTGACAGGAAGGGCTGTCAAACTTATAAATACTACAAGCCCCAAAACATCACTAAATTTTCAAATAATTTTTTTTTTTTTAATCACATCTTTTAAATAAACTATAAATTACATGAAATAACTATTTTAAACAATAATTTAAATTTTTGAAAAAAATAATTTTATTTACTAATGGGGCTAAAAATAAACTTACCTTTCTTTAAAGTATTTAAAAATAATAAACCTGTGGAAAAATGTTTTAATTTTAATTAATTCACCACTTACCTTGTAAAAAGCAGGCCTTGCGACTGCTTTTTATATGTGTAACTTCTGGAGACTTACCCTCCCGGGAAAACCTGCAAAAAAAAAAAACCTAAGTTTGATGCGCATGCGCAGTGCATGCAGGAAACCGGCACTTCCATTGGGCTTACGGATGAGTGCCCCGTGCGTACTCGCCCGTGAAGACCTGAATTTCTGGGCAATCGTTCCATATAGACTCGGACTTGGTGTATATTTATTTATGTTCAGCGAGCAGAAACAATACTTAATGTAAGTGGAAAATAATGACCTGGTGCAGACTTTTGGACTCCCAGGTCAAAGACCTGAGTTTGGATTCCAATTTAGACTGGCATTTTCACTCTGGCTTCACCAAAACAGGAAGATTATTGGTCTCAGTAAATTGTTTTGGAGAAGAAAGTGAAAATAGATTTTGGGTTCAAAGTGGATGACCTCACACTTCCCCACATTGAACTCCATCTGCTACAGTTTTGTCCACTCACTTAATCTATCAGTGTCCTTTTATAACTTTCTGCACTATTTACTGGCCACCTAACTTGGTGTCGTCAGCAAACTTGGATATATGGCTCTCTATTCCTTCATTTTTAAATATGGTGTAAAGCTGAGGTCCCAGTACAGATCTCTAGGGGACACCACTCGACACATCCTACTAATTTGAGTACATACCCATTATCCCTACTTTCTGTCTCCTAACCAATTCCCTACCCATGTCAGTAGGTTGCCTCATTTTTCCATGTGCTACCATTTTTGTTAAGGATCTCTTATGTGGCACCTCATTGAATGCCTTCTGGAAGTCCATATAAATAACATCCATAGATATTCCCTTATCTACCACATTAGTGACGTCCTCAAAAAATTCAACTAGGTTCACCAGACATGACTTGCCCTTAAGAAGCAGCAACAGCACAGTGAATAAAAACGATTAGTGTTATAAGATTTAATTTAAAAGGACATTGCTATTCTAAGGATTATTTGTTTGCATTTAGTACACTAAATATCCCACTGATGCAGGTATCAACTTGCTGATGCATGTGGCATTGAAAACTGTTCTTTAAATTGTGGAGAGATTGAAATCACTGTTTTTGGTTAGAGGTTTTCTGTTGGCAAGTGATTTTTGTTCTAATTAAAATTATCTTTGTTTTACAGTTGTTTCCCATAGTCACAATCTAAATCTGTCGCACTCGGCTTCCTCAGTGAGTTTGCAACAAGCCTTTTCAGATTTAAAGCACAAACCATTTCAAGAGGGTCCTAATACTGCCCCTCCAGTTTTCAACCAAACCATAGCACCGTTTACTATGGTACATCCAGAAATGACCAGTATCGGACAAGGAATTCATACACAAACGGCGGTGTCATCGTCAGCACCAGCTAGTCTAATAGCTGCTAGTTCTGCATCTCCAGCCGTGATGCAGAGTATTCAGTCGCAACCAGCTGAGCTGTTACCTAGTGAAACCGTTGCCAGTGTGATTGTCCCTAGTTCTATATTGCTGCCTCCGACCTCGCAGCCAGCTCAGCAGTCAGTTGGTGGCCCTGCTGCCAGTGTTAGTGTTCCAAATTGTGTATCTCCACCTCGGATCTCCCAGGCAAGTCAGCAACTAATTGGTGGCCCTGTCACAAGTGTTTCAGCTCCAAGCTCGATATCTCCACCACTAATATCGCATGTGGTTCAAAATTTGATTGGAGGAGCTGCAATCAGTGTAGGAACTTCAACTTCTGTTTCCCCATCTTCCACTCAAGCTGTGATAATGCAAGCCCCTCAACAACTCAGTGGTGGAACTGTGGTCAGCCTGGCAGAATCGTCCACTTCACTGAGTTTGTCACAGGGCCAGACAGAGACTTTGTATAGTGCAACCCAAGCAGAAATCCAGCAGATGGGTGGTAATGGCATGACATTGGCAGTCACCACATCACCACCATTATTACAACCTGTTAGTGGCATTCAGACTCCTGTCAGCCAACCCTTTGTGGTGCAAACAATTACTGCACAAAATGCCACATTACCTCAGACTGCAGGCATTTCTGTGCCACTGGCAACCCAAGTCTCTGTACCTGGCACAGGACCTGTGCAACCTGTTTGCAGTATCCCTTCTGTTCAACAAACACTGATTCATAATCAGCCTCAAACAGCTTTTCTTCCAAATCAACCCCATATTCATTACTCCGAAGTGGACATAGATTTGAACACCAAAGGCACTGGCATTGATGATATTAAGACCTTGGATGAAAAGCTTCGTTCGTTGTTCAGTGAACATGGTACTGCAGGCTGTACTCACATTTCAGCACCTTCGGAGATGGGATTGGTTGCAGAGTCTGCCACAGTTGATAGTTTGCTCATTACAGGAAAGGTATCTGGTGTCCCAGGGACTTCAGCAACAGTTACTGCCCCACCCTACCCAGTAGCTACCACAGGTTCTGTCGTACCTCCTTCCAGTCTACCTCTTGGCCCTACAGGACTTCCATTAACTGTCCAGCAACCTTTGACTCCTGCCAGTTATGCAGCAGTAGTTGCTCCCCTGCCAAGTGTCATCCCAACTGCAGGACGGCCAGGCACGCCACCATCCAAACCACCACTTGGTAGATTACCGGTAAGTTAACCAAGAGTATATGAAACTATGTGCATAATTTAACCGTGTAAGTGTGAGAATGGAAAACTGCATAAATAATAATGGTTCAGTTTTCAAATATCTTGTCTATTAACGTAATTCCTTCTGGGGGTGAATTAATACAAGAATTTAATATCTAGGACTAGGTTGCAGTGCTGGTCCAACTGCACCAAATTTCCTTATTTGCTTGATTTATTTTTTTATTTCTTCCCCTTTGCCTCACCTAATAATTCAGTTGTAGTCAGTAAGGTGGCCACATACACATTTTTCTTTGTCCTGCAGCATTCTGTAACAGGATGGCTATGGTTCCCATTGCCAAGTCTCTGCTATTGGTGCCTTTAAACTGACTACAAGGAAATGTTTGAGAAAATGTCTGATTTTCTTTCATTGCATGGCTCCTTGATGAACTATTGAAGAGTAGGAGCTCTTCATATGAGGAGCACATATTTTCCAAATCCCATCTTACAATTAAACTTCAAGCTCCCATGTATATGTTTTGATCAAGATGACTCTTTGATCTTGAACATGACTAATAACTAATTATACAATTTGACAAAACTCAAGATTGCACACCTGTAAAGTTGCACTATACAGTGGAAGATTATTTTGCCATTAATGAAGTTTGTGATCAGGTACAGAAAATACTGCACAGCTGATTATCAAAACTGTAGACTAGCATATAGTTTGTGAACATTTTGTATTGCTTATTTGAATTTGTTTTATTTGAAGGTCAGGTTTTTATTATGAAATGCTAAATTCCTTCTCTAAATTGAAGTATGCTGCTTTATATGATATACATTGAGAATATCTTTGAAGACCTGTATTTGCTAAGTCATTCACTCTCAGCCTTGGTTGATGCAACTCCTCTTCCCATTCATTACTTGTAGGTGCAACAGCTAAGCACGGAAGCTCTTGACCAACAATTAAAACAGGCTCTCACTCCACCCACTGAGCAGTTGCCACCCTTTCCAGGACCTTCACTAACCCAGGTGCAATAATATTACCCAGTGTGCTCTTTGTGAATTCATTACTCTATATATGTGCCATGTCCTCTGCATGTGATTCATTTCATCTGATTGCAAATTATCTGATGCATGTTCTGTGTCTTGCTTATTAACCCTTTAATTGTAAGTTAATTCAGCATTGTATGCAGTACAAGCTAAACCTCTCGATGCGCAACACCCATGGGTTGGACAAATTGCTCCCTTTATCTATTCCTTCTGTTCACCAGATATTGATGAACATATGGCAGATGAGTCCATATACGAGCAAATGTTCAGTATCACTGAACATTTCTATTCACAGAATGCCCTTTAACGTGCATGCGGCAGTCAGTGGTTTTGGAGTGCTCAATCCATCAATTAATGATGTGGGTTAGGTTGGTAAATTAAGCATGGTTCAGTACTGTTAACTGAGCCAATTCCAGTGTTGAAAAATGATTCAACACCTGCTGTAAAAGATGCAGGAAACATCAAAGCTGCTGTTATTTTCTGCTTAAGTCCATGTCAGGTGGATTCTGCAGAAAATATTCTGGTGTGCACAAGATGTAGGACAGTTCTGGATGTTTCAGAAATATTTTCTTCTGGTAGAGTGTTGTGGTGCATCACTTCTGCTGGCAGTGCTCTCAGTATAATCCCATGATAATGGAAGCAGAGAGACCACACAAAATTATTGATACTTTGTTTAAACCACAGGTTCCACCATGCAAGTAGACTTAATCCCACAGAAGCCTCCTGGACTGATTCATATTGTCTCCACCCTGCCAACAATTACCACTGCATGTCTTGCTGAATCTCCTCTGTGCCTCTAACTTGGCATTCCCTTTGTATCCATTCATATGCACACTTTAGCTACCATCCAGATCTGGGATCACTACTACTTTCTCCCTTTTTGTTTTGGCCCTTCTGAGGCCGTACCATCCTCCTCTTCCCTTCACCTAGCCATGGCACCTTTCATCTACACCTCTCTGGTATTTTGCCCACCCTGACCCCTACTCCAACCAATCACCACTCTTCAGTCTACCCTGTCTCCTGTTGCTATCCCAAGGTTGAATTCCCTCTTTGAACAAGCTGCTGACTCATCCTCTTCATTTCTGCAATGAGCCTATTGTGGTACCCATCATTGCTTCCTTCGGAGCAGCAACCCAAATTACCCCATTCTCTACTATCACTGACCATCTCACCCAGCATACTCCTCCATGTTCAACCTCTTCAACCACTCCCCATCCTTCTTGCCTTTTGCACTACCGCTGGCACACAATTGCCTCCTGAATGTTTACTCCTTGCAAGTGAGACTTTTACCATTCATAACTTAATGTGGATGATTGTATCAACATCCTGTATGATGGACAAATGGATCACAGGCAAAGACATTTCACAGAATTCTTCGCACCAGCCTATTCATTTAACCATTAGCTCTGCCCTAACCTTGGTCTCTTCCCTTGGCACTTTCTCATTGCCCTGAACATCTTGCCCTTTTCCATCTCATTTCATTTAAAATCCTCATTGGCTAAAGAAAGAACTTGCATTTGTATAGTGCCTTTCACAACGTCCGGATGTCGCAAAGCGCTTTACAGCCAATTAAGTACTTTTGAAGTGTAGTCACTGTTGTAATGTAGGAAACACGGCAGCCAATTTGTGCATAGCAAGGTCCCTCGAACAGCAATGTGATAATGACGGGATAATCTCTCTTTTTTCATGATATTAGTTGAGGGATAAATATTGGCCAGGACACCAAGGAGAAATCCCCTGCTCTTTAAAAATAAATAAATAAATAAAAATTTAAATAACGCCAGGGGAATTCTTTACGTCTACCTGAGAGGGAAGATGGTGCCTCGGTTTAACATCTCATCTGAAAGACGAGACTACCTCCACTCCCAATCCTCATGCCGACTTCCTCCTGGACATGCCCTCTCTCTCTCTCTCTCTCTCTCTCTCTCTCTCTCCTTTGCCCCTGCACTTAACATGACTCATCTTCAGTGCTTTCAGTCTTCACCCTAGCCCCCTCTTCTCTGAATACACCATGTTCTTGTCCTCCCACAATCTCACCCTTTGTATAAACTCCCCATATCATATCCTTGATCATCCCCTCAACCTAGTCATATCTTGTAGCCTCTCTAGCCCTGTGGTCTCAATTTCTGACATGGCTATTTCTGACCACTTCATTGTCTCCCTTACCGCCCACATCTCTCTAATCGCCTACGATTTCACTACTTTCATAAAGTGCTTTTAGAAAACCCCCCTCTAGGAACCTTAGAACCTCAGTCTCAAATTCCCACCTCCATGTTCCACAACTAGACAATGTAGACCATGACGAGCTGTTTCACCTTGTCCAGCACAGTAGAACCACAGGACACAATCTGCGCTTGAGAGAGAAATTCAAAACAAATCTGCGGAAACAATATTTCAGTGAGCGAGTGGTCAGTCTATGGAACAGACTCCCGAGGGAGACAATGGAAGCAGTTAATATTGATTTATTCAAATGCAGATTAGGTAGATTTCTTTCAGAAAATATATTTTGTGCTACAGTATGAATAATTTGAGACATGACGTGGTAAGTGTAGCATGCTTGGAGGGAAAAGGTGACTGAACCTATGGTTCCCAAAGCTTTCCACCACTTGGATTTTGTGTCATTTCTGAGCCTGTTGTAGATTAATTATTAGAGATTGATTGCTATGATTAGTCAACAACTCCATTATCATTATCATGTGACTACCAGGATGGTAGAAGGCAAACTAGATGGCCATTGGTCTTTTCTTATCTAGAAATTCATATGTTTGTTCCTCTGTAACACGTGATTTTTTTTTGCTGTTGATTTTTATAACTGCTCCTTACACCCTATTCCTCCACTCCTACACCATCACCAAACACCAAGTATGAGTAATTCTTGGATTTAATCATCACCAAGATGGAGACCAAGTGTGCAGCTGCTTCCACTACACCCTTCCCTTCCCTTTACCCATAGGCCCCAACATTCCCAGTTCTCACCACCCCACCGCTTAGCCCTGGACCCCTGCTTTCCCCCAATCTCCCTGCAGTCTGCAAGTTCATCTTATTTTGTGAACCCAATCTGCTGCTGCCTCAACCCCATTCCCACTCAACTCCTGATCACCTAACTCCCTTTCCTTGCCCCATGCTAGCTGGCATTTGTCAGTAGTTAGATATCCTGAGATGTTGCCCCTCCATTCAAAACTGCCATTGTCATCCACTCCTAGCTACCCTCAACCCTTCTGCCCTTGGTAATTACTGCCCATCTGAGCTTTCATTTCCTGTCCAAGGTCTTTGAACAAATCATCACATCCCAGCTCCATATTCATCTCTCCCATAACTCCTTGCTTAAGTCTCTCTAGTTTGGCTCCCGCCCTTCTCACAGCACCAAAGTCGAAGAACATCCTTTGTCACTGTGACCATGGTGTTTCATCCCTCTTCGACACCTCCACAGCAATCGACATGGTTGACCACGCCAACCTCCTCCAACATCTCACTTCTATCATTCAGCTTCATGGGACTGTCTTTTTATGACTCCGATCCTACCTATCCAAAGTAGCGAGTGCATCTCCAAGAATGGCTTCTTTTCCTTCCATTTTCGCAGTCATATCTGGGGTCCCGCAAGGATCTATAATGATTCCTCCTCCTCTTCCTTGTCTACATGTCGCCACTCAGTGACATCATCAGCAGCCATGGGGCCAACTTCCACTTGTAATGCTGAGAACACTCGGCTGTACCTCACATGCCTCGACCCTCTTTGTGCTGTCAGGCTGCTTGTCTATTATCCAGTGTTGGATGAGTCACAACTTCCTCTAGATTAATGCTGGGAAGGACAAAAACCATCATCTATGGCCCCTGCCACCAACTTTTCTCCCTTCCCACCAATTCCTTCCTTTTCTCCAGCCACTGTCGAGTTTAACCAGACTGTTTGCAACCTTGGGATCCTTTTCAACCCAGGACTTGCTTTCTGACCCTAAAACTAAACTATAAGCTTGGTTAATTAAATACATAAACTTTAATTAATTAAATAAATAAAGCAAGGTTAGATAGGGATGGCAGTGCAGGTGGTGTGCTGCAACTGCAGCATGTCGGAGTTTGTGGAGAGAATCGCGATCCCGGACAACTGCATCTGCAGTAAATGTCTGCATCTCGAGGAACTTCAGCTCAGAGTTGTTGAGCTGGAGTCCGAGGTGCAGACATTGCAGGGCATCAGGGAGGGGGAGAATTACATGGGCACTTTGATCCAGGAGGCAGTCACACCCATTAGGTTAGGTAGTGGTACAGGTCTGGTTAGTGGTCAGGGAAAGGAGGGTGTGAATGTGACTCTGGCAGGTAAGGGGACCCCAGGTGCAGTGCTGGATGAGCCTCGGCCTTTGCCCTTATCCAACAGGTACAAGGTCCTTGTTGCCTGTGTGGCTGAAGGCAAAGTCTGCAGGGTGGATGAGCAAACTGACCACGGCACCGTGGTACAGGAAGCCATTCAAGTGGTGGGAGTGAAAAGAAATGTTTATAGTAGTAGGGGATAGTATAGTATGGGGAATAAATACTGTTCTCTGCAGTTGTGACCGGGAGTTCTGAAGGCTGTGATGCCTGCCCGGTGCCAGGGTTATGGCTATCTCCTCACGGTTGGAGATGAACTTGGAGTGGGAGGGGGTGGATCCAATTGTCATGGTCCACGCAAGAACCAATGACATAGCAGAACCTCATTCTTAGTTCTACCTGAGAGTTTGAGGAGCTAGTTTTGAAATTAAAACGCAGAACCTCACAGGTAATAATCTCTTGATTGTTACCTGGGCCATGTGCAAATGGGCATAGTGACAAGCAGATTAGAAGGTTTTAGGCATGGCTGAAAGAATGGTGTGGGAGGCAGGGGTTTCAGTTTGTGGGGCACTGGCACCAGTACTGAGGAAAGAGGGAGCTGTTCCGATGGGATGAGTTCTACTTAAACCGGGCTGGGACTAGTCAATGTTCCCTTTAAGCAGAATGGAAAAGGGAGTGGGGGCGGTATGGGTAGCCCTGATAACAAAGGATGGGATAAAGGCAGTAGAGAGAAAGGATCTTAGCTGATAAAATCAAGATGTAGAATAATTTTGGGTGGAGCTAAGAAACAACAAGGGGTAGAAATCACTTCGTGGGAGTAGTTTATAGCCCCCCTAACAGTAGTTGTAGTGTCGGGCACAATATAAATCAGGAAATTAAAGGTGCATGTAACAAGGGTAATACAGTAATCATGGTGGAGTTTAATTTTCAAATAGACTGGGCAAACCAAATTTGCAGTAATAGTGCAGAGGACGAGTTCGTGGAACGCATTTAAGATAGTATTCTAAATCGGTATGTCGAGGAACCAACTCGGGAACAGGCTATTTTAGTTCTAGTATTGTGCAATGAGACAGGGTTAATTAATAACCTTGTATTAAAGGAGACTCTAGTAGCAGTGATCATAATATGATACAATTTTATGTTGAGCTTGAGAGTGATTTAGTTAAGACTGAAACTAGGGTCTTAAATCTGAATAAAGCAAACTACATAGGTATGAGATGTGAGTTGGCTAAGGTAGGTTGCAAAACTAGATTAAAAGATATGACCATAGATGAGCAACAGCAAACATTTAAAGAAGTAATTCATAATTCACAACGAATATACATTCCCTTAAGGAATAAAAACCCCACAGGGAAAAATGGTCCAACCATGGCTAACGAGACATTGGATTAGTATAAGATTAAAGGAAGAGGTTTATAATGTTTACCAAAAAGCATAGTAAGCCTGAGGATTGGGAGGATTTTAGAATTAAGCAAAGGAGGACAAATATAACTCTACCATTACCATCAAGCCAGGGGATCAACCCTGGTTCAATAAGGAGTGCAGAAGAGCATGCCAGGAGCAGCACCAGGCGTACCTAAAAATGAGGTGCCAACTTGGGGAAGCTGCAACACAGGACTACATGCACGCTAAAAAGCAGAAACAGCCTGTTATAGACAGGGCTAAGCGATCCCACAGTCAACGGATCAGATCAAAGCTCTGCAGTCCTGCTACATCCAGTCGTGAATGGTGGTGGACCATTAAACAAGTAACGGGAGGAGGAGGCACCATGAATATCCCCATCCTCAATGATGGTGGAGTCCAGCACGTGAGTGCAAAAGACAAGGCTGAAGCGTTTGCAACCATCCTTAGCCAGAGTGCCGAGTGGATGATCCATATCAGCCTCCTCCTGAGGTCCCTACCATCACAGAAGCCAGTCTTCAGCCAATTCGATTCACTCCACCTGATATCAAGAAACGGCTGAGCGCACTGAATACAGCAAAGGCTATGGGCAGGAGTTCCTCGGGGCAGTGTCCTAGGCTCAACCATCTTCAGCTGCTTCATCAATGACATTCTGACATAAGGTCAGAAATGGGGATGTTCGCTGATGACTGCAGAGTGTTCAGTGCCATTCACAACTCCTCAGATAATGAAGCAGTCCATGCCCGCATGCAACAAGACCTGGACAACGTTCAGGCTTGGGCTGATAAGCGGCAGGTAACGTTCACACCACAGAAGTGCCAGGCAATGACTATCTCCAACAAGCGAGAGTCTAACCACCGCCCCTTGACATTCAATGGCTTTACCATCGCCGAATCCTCCACCATCAACATCCTGGGGGTCACCATTGACCAGAAACTTAACTGGACCAGCCACATAAATATTGTGGCAACAAGAGCAGGTCAGAGGCTAGGTATTCTGCAGCGAGTGCCTCACCACCTGACTCCCCAAAGCCTTTCTACCATCTACAAGGCACAAGTCAGGAGTGTGATGGAATACTCTCCATTTGGATGAGTGCAGCTCCAACAACATTCGAAGCTCAACACCATCCAGGACAAAGCAGCTAGCTTGATTGGCACCCCATCTGCCAAGTTAAACATTCACTCCCTCCACCACCAGCGTACCGTGGCTAGTGTGTACCATCTACAAGATGCACTGCAGCAACTCGCCAAGGCTTCTTCGGCAGCACCTCTGAAACCCGCGACCTCTACCACCTAGAAGGACAAGGGCAGCAGGCGCATGGGAACACCACCACCTCCAAGTTCCCTTCCAAGTCACACACCATTCTGATTTAGAAGTATATTACCAATCCTTCATCGTCGCTGGGTCAAAATCCTGGAACTCCCTACTTAACGGCACTGTGGGAGTACCTTCACCACAAGGACCGCAGCAGTTCAAGAAGGCGGCTCACCACCACCTTCTCGAGGGCAATTAGGGATGGGCAATAAATGCTGGCGTTGCCCACATCCCATACATGAATTTAAAAAAATTGATAGAAAATGGAATATGAGGGTAAACTAGCAAGAGGCATAACAACAGATTGTAGGAGTTTCTATAGGTATGTGAAAAGGGAGAGATTAACAAAAGTAAACATGGGTCCCTTACCGGCAGAGACTGGAGCAATTATAATGGGGAATAAGGAAATGGCAGACATTAAACAAATACTTTGCATCTATCTTCACGGAAGAAGATACAAAAAACGATTCCAGAAATAGTGGGGAACATTGGTGAAGTGAGAATGAGAAACTTTAACAAATTATTATTAATAAAGAAATAGTACTGGAGAAATTAATGGGAATAAAAGCCGACAAATCCCCTGGACCTGATGGCCTACATGGTAGGGTTTTTAAAAGAGTTGGCTACAGAGATAGTGGATGCGTTGGTTCTGATCTTCCAGAATTCCCTAGATTCTAGAACGGTTCCTGCGGATTGGAAGGTAGCAAATGTTACCCCGCTATTCAAGAAAGGAAGGAGTGAGAAAACCAAGAATTATAGACTAGTTAGCCTGACATCAATAGTAGGGAAAATGCTTGAATCTGTTATTAGGGACGTGATAACAGGGCCCTTAAAAATTCATAATATGACTGGGCAGAGTCAACACTGATTTACAAAAGGGAAATCGTGTTTGACAAATCTTAGTTTTTTGAGATTGTAACTAGCAGGGGTTAAGGGGGGGAACTAGTGGATGTAGTGTACTTGGATTTTCAAAAAGCATTCGATAAGGTGCCACACAAGAGGTTATTGCACAAAATTGGGGTTGATGTATTAGCCTGGATTGAGGATTGGTTAACAAACAGAAAACAGTAGGAATAAATGGGTCATTTTCTAGTTGGCAAGGATCAGTGCTTGGGCCTCAGCTATTTACAATCTATATCAATGACTTCGCTGAGGTGACCGAGTGTAATGTATCCAAGTTTGCTGACCGTAAAAAAGCTAGGTGGGAAAGTAAGTAGTAAGGAGGCTGCAAAGGGATATCGACAAAGTTAAGTGAGTGGGCAAGAACATGGCAGATGGCATATAATATGGAGAAATGTGAAGTTATCCACATTGATAGGAAAAATAGAAAAGCAGAATATTTTTTAAATGGTGAAAGATTGGGAAATGTTGCTATTCAAAGAGACCTGGGTGTCCTTGTATACGAATCACTGAAAGTTCACATGCAGGTTCAGCAAGTAATTAGAAAAGCAAATGGTATGTTAGCCTTTATTATAAAAGGATTGAAGTATAAGAGTAAAGAAGTCTTACTACAATTATATAGGGCCTTGGTGAGACCATACCAGGAGCAATATTCCCTTTAATTTTTTTTGGGTGCCTGGCCCATTCAAATTCCTGCGCATGTGCATTTTTTTTCTATTTAAAAGCTGGTGCGACGGCAGTGAGGGAGCTCCAGAGGCCGCGCAACTTAAAGGGAACATTGACCAGGAGCACTGTATTCCTTACCTAAGGAAGGATATACTTATCTTATAGGGAGTATACAATGAAGGTTCACCAGACTGATTCCTCGGATTGGGGAAGGCGGGAGGATTGTCTTTTGAGGAGAGTTTCAGGAGACTAAGCCTATATTCCTTAGAATTTAGAAGAATGAGAGGTGATCTCAGTGAAACACATAAAATTCTTAAAGGGCTCGACAGGGTAGATGCTGGGAGGATGTTTCCCCTAGCTGGGGAGTCTAGAACTAGGGGTCACAATCTCAGAATAAGGGGTTGGCCATTTAGGACTGAGATGAGGAGAAATGTCTTCAAAGGATTGTGAATCTTTGGAGTTCTCTACCCCTGAGGGCTGTAGATGTTCAGTCATTGAATATATTTAAGACAGAGATCGATGGATTTTTGGATACTAAGGGAATCGAGGGATACGGGGAATAGTGCGGGAAGGTGACGTTGAGGTAGAAGATCAGCCATCATATTGACTGGGGAACAGGCTCGACGGGCCCAATGGCCTAATCTTGCTCCTATTAAGTTCTTATGACGCCATGTGCTGTGCGCCGCAAAAATTTTCCCACCTCAACCCCTACTCTAGCAACTACTACAATTTTCACTTGCTGGAACTCCAAAACTCTTGTACAAAGCACTGCAACACAAATCCCAAGATGCATTAAGTTCAACTTTTCTCTCTGCTTTATCCTTGCTAGCCTACATTGGCTCCTCATCCCTCAGTGCATTACATTTGAAGTGTTCGTCCTTGACTTCAAATCCTTCCCATGTTCTCACCTCACTTAATCCCTGCAATCTCATCCAGACCTATATCTCTCCTGCCACCCCCTCTTCCCCGCCCCAGCAATTGTGGGGCCATCTGATTCTGGCCTTTTGTGCATCATCTTCCCCCCCCCCCCCCCCCCCAAAGTAATCCCACCATTGGCGACAGATCCTTCAGCCACCTTTGTCCTACTTTTTGGAATTCCTTTCATAAACCTCTCCACCTCCCTTTTCACTTAAAAAAAATAAAAAATAAAAATAAAAAAAATAATAATAATAATAAATAAATAAATATAAATAAATAAATAAATAAAAAAATATGTTCAACCAAGCCTTATGTCGCCCATTTCCTAACTCCTTTTTCTTGCCTAATCTGTGAAGCACAAATGACTGTTAGTTGCATGGTCTGTCTCAGCCAGGTTAACGGGAAATATATTGGACCCATAAGCTTGAATGACATGAGACTGCATTCAATCAGACAGTGGAAATGTGGAGTAATTTAGAAAGGAAAATGGTGTATATATATGTTTGTTAGATTCTTCAAGCTACCTCTTATTTTAACATTTTCTCCCAGGGCCACACACTACTTGTGGCCCAGAGGGCAGCTGGGCTGGTAGGTAAGAAGCTTGCCCAACACTTTTTTGCTGCTGTTGAGCCATCTGCTCAGCACTGCATGACTAATCTAGGGCACTCCCTCCTCTGACCTCTTGGTTTTCCCCCAGCTCCTAGAGGTGGGCAAGACGGTTGGTTTGAGCTTCAATCAGTACACTTAACAGTATTGACCACATTTTGTTTGTGTAATGATACTAGGAATTTAGTACTTTGAGCTCCTTTATTTGTGAGGTTTATTTGTGTGCTCTGCAATACATTCATCATACCTCTAGGGAAGTTTTATCTGCAGCTGCAATAAAACTTCAGTTGAAATATTAATGAGTATTAGAAATGAGCTTCTGTTTTTGGGTACAGGCTATGGATTGAAGTGTGAATCCATGGATAGCTAACTTAGAAAAACTTGTGTTGTCCTTCAGTCACAACCGTTGGACACTTTGGATGCCCAATTGAGACGTGCCCTGAGTCCAGAGACTGTGACGAATGTACCAATTGCTATCACTTCAGTGCAGGTGAGTGTTGAGGTATTATATGACCAACTTTTCAAGTTCTGGTAGTGTGGTTTGAATTCCTGACGTCGTTAGAGGGAGTTTAGCCAAGTTGGAGGTAAATTTGGGGCACAGCAGTGAGAGAATACGGGAAGTATTTAAGTTTTAAGGTAATTGAGCAGTATCAAATTGGCTTCACCTGCTGTTCAATTTCCAAAACTACAAGCCTCTTGGAAAATTTATGGCAATACAGAAATGTCCTCATTAGCTTCCACTCAACTTACTGCACATTGAAGAAATAATTTATAACAGGGTTTTATTTGTCATTGGGTAGACTCATACTGGTCTCTGCTGTCTAATGAATTGGTTGGCAAAGTACTGATGCCATGAAAATCTAAAGCTGTGTGGTGAGAAGTGAGAAATTCCATATTTATATGTGGTGGTTTGTACTAGGATTAGTCTACAGTGGAGTCTGATTAACGCTAGGATAAACTAGGTACACAATGTGATTGCAACTTCGGAACAGGTGCTTAAAGTTTAGTGAACTAAGCACTACATTTGTCATGGTTTGTTGCTTGATTGCTTCTCCTGTTCAGACCACCTTGGTGTTGTCCAACGTCATGTGGATACCATGTGGTACTATTCCTGTGTCTAGTATCATGTAGGGTGTTATGTACCTATTTACTGGAATCAGAACTTGGCTCTTTTATATTCCGCAGAGGTTTTGTTTTGGATTTAGTAATTGCCTTGACTTCCACCCTGAACAAGTGAAGTTACAGTCAAGCTCTGACGTCTCTCTTTTTAGTGTGTGTTTTTAAAAAAAAAAAAAAAAAAAAAAAAAAAATTGGTAAAGCCAATAGACATGATTTTTATGCTACTTCAGTGCTTCTACAGCTATCAACAATTTATTTATGGAATACTGGGTTGAATGATGTAGGATTTAATGTTAAATTGATATCTTGGAGATTTGCTACATTATCTTAGCACCAAATAATTTTTTTTGCCTTTGGGTCGCTTCCATTTGGGGGTTTATTAAGTTGGATAATAGTCCATGACAGGGGAAAATGATATGTTCTGTGGAAGGAACAAGCTGGCTTGACAGAGTGCCCATTTCTCACACTATACATTCATAATCTCGACCTCCTGCTTGCTAAGGTTGTTAACTTCTCCCTAAATTTGAGCACTGTTTCCATCTCTTTTAAAACCATTCAATATCCGTTTCTTGAAAGATGCACTCTCGCCTCCATCATCTCAACTGCCCTATCTGTAAACTTCCCTTTCTCTCAAGTTCTTGAATATGCCATTGGTACTCAACTATAGGCTCAGCTCTTTCATCACTCCCTGTTCAATTCCTTCCTATCCAGTTTTCTATAGCACCAAGACTCCTTTGATGAACGTCAACAATAATATCCTGTCTGACTGTGACCACAGCTAGTTCTTCCTCAACTTTTCTGTTGTCTTCAACACTGTTGATCATTCCATTCTCCACCGCCACCTCCTCTTGTCCACCTCACTGTCTTTGTCACACTACTGTCTGTTCCGGCATGATTACTACCTTTCCTCCAATAGTTTCTCTTTCTGTTCCCACGTGCGTGTTCCACTCGGCTCTACTTCTCCACCAGGACTGTTACTATACAATCCAACACCCTGAACATCTAGCCTTAGATGAGTGAAAATTTCCCAAAATTCAACATAGGCAAATCTGAAAGCATCTTGTTTGACTTTTGCCAGCCTTTATGTGCCTCTGGCTCCAATCTCATCAACTTTTCTGTCTTGTCTATTAGAGCTGAACCCAATGGCATTCAGCTTCAATGTTCTGCTCAATCCGGAATTTTAAACCCTACAACCGGTCCAACAGCAAGATAGCTACCTTCCACCTTCAGAGCATTGCCCACTTGTGTCCCTATCTCATGCCACCACTGCTGATGCCCTTTTTCACATCTTTATTACCTCAAATATTGTTTTCTCAAACACACCTCTACCCTTCACCCAATCCAGAATTCTATGCCCAAGTACTTATGTGCACATTTATAACTGTCGTCTGCACCAAGCTCCACTGGCTCCATGGAGCAAAACTAAAGCTTACTTGAACAACACAAAAAAACTATGGTACAAATGGGATGCAAACTTTAGCCAAAGAGGAAGCCTGGTAATGTGCACACTCATGACTCCAATGTGTTTTGCCCTGTATGTTATGTCCATTTGTTATAACTCTCTCCAAGCAGTACAAAATTAAGTCTTTTGCAAATTACTACAGCTGATATGGATATGTCTGCAGAATAGGTAAATTTGTACAAATCA
The DNA here is from genome assembly GCF_052327205.1 of Somniosus microcephalus. Taxonomy (NCBI): domain Eukaryota; kingdom Metazoa; phylum Chordata; class Chondrichthyes; order Squaliformes; family Somniosidae; genus Somniosus; species Somniosus microcephalus. The sequence continues at coordinate 43,091,549 of NC_141002.1, forward strand.
AACATGCTAATTTTAGGCTGTTAAGTCTTCATTAAACTTTTTCTGTTATCACAGGGTGCGGTTCCAGTGAATGGATCGATGGTGCCTCTTGGACAGAGCTTTACAACAACCAGCCTGCCTGGTGAAGGTGAAGAATTTACTGAAATGAGCTACATTCCACAGCACTCCTTGCAGGGAAAATGAGTCTTGTGTAATGTTATAATGGATTACTGCCACTCATCAAAATATTTATCGTTCAGCTGAATATAATCAAAGGATTTTTGAGTAGTGAAAGTGATCATGAGTTTACCACAGTTGTTGAGTGTGAAATGTGCGTAATGGATGAGTAGAGTAGATAAGTTAGTGGTCTTTTGTACCAAGTGAAAAGAGGTTTAGGTCATTTTTTTTCATGAAACTTAAGATTCAGACATGAATTCTGGCAAAAAATGTAGATTAACTGGCAAAGTAGAGTTTTATTTAAATATTGATGCACGACTGCAACTGGTCCAAGCTCCATCCTGGTCAACTGGGGCTAATGAAGGCAATTGTTAATTTATCCATCATTGTAACTTGAACAACTTGGGAAAAGAAATCAAATACTTTTTTCAATTAGTTATGGAGTACTGGGTGGTGTTGTGGACTTCAGAAAGTGCATTAAGCTCCGAGAAAGTGTCATTCCTTTATTGTACTTGGAGTTCATTTTTCAAAAAAATACTTGAAATTTGAAGCAAACTGCCTCCAATTATTTCTCCTGATTATCACTACATCTAGTCTTGACTGTCAGAACTGTCTGTTATGCTGACAGTTCAAAAATGTAAACATTTTCATTGATAATCGCTGTCAGACACAGACATTCACAAGGTGTCTTTCCTCATTTAATTTGTTAAAATAAACAAACCAGTCCAATTTTGAAAGCTCAAAGTAAGCAATCATATTTTGAATGTACTCAACCACATGATCTGAATCTACTTTTGAGATGATGTATTTCACAAATGTATTTTTCACTCTTTTTCCTCCCCTTTTCCCACTCCAGGCCATGTCTCACAGCTAGGTGACAGTTTGACTGCCTCAGAAGACAGATCTGGCTATCCTGTGGTAGCGTCACGGTCTCACGAGGAAGGTGTTACAGCGTCAAACACAGCTACAATTGCTAGTATTGGAAGTGGAGTTGTTAAAATGGGACGTTTTCAGGTAAGAATTCAATGTTGCAAACCAGAGGAGATGAAAACATTCTGGTTTTTTACCATGCATTGCTTTTATTTGGTCATAATCTGCTATCAATTTGACTATCGATCTCTGACTTGCTGCTTCAAGATTGCTGTATTTTTTTTCCACCAACCCTCTCCCAACTCATTGATTTGGACTTCTTTCTCAGATAATGTTGAACAGCTAGTGCCATTATCACAGAATCACAGAAACCCCACAGTGCAGATAGAGGCCATTTCAGCCCATCGAGCCTGCACCGACACATATCCCACCCAATCCCCGTAACCCCTACACATCTCCCACCCTATCTCTGTAACCCCACGTATTTAATCCCTCTAACACTAAGGGTCAATTTATTATGAAGAACCCTACAAACGTATGCCAAATATTTAAACACCCCCTTTGTTTTATTTCTGTCTTTCACTTCCATTGAGGGAGTAAATGACACCAGTGTTTTCTTTAAATAGTTGGGAAAGCAAAACAAAGAGGAATGTGACTGATGGTGTTAAGCTCAATAACCCCTTCAGCAGCCAATCATACATATTTTAAATTTGCATGCACTTCCCATCAATTTTTTTCCATTGTAAATGACTGTGTTCATGTTTATAATGTAAACTTTTCATGATTTAATTACACCCACCCCCAGTGGAGACGCTGTACTGTCACACTGCTGGGAGGGTGTAATTACAACGTGATAAGTGGATGTAGGAATTTATAATGGAAATATAAAAATAAGGAATGTGTGACTTCAAAATGGGGACTTAATTACATTACACACACTGATCCAATTATGCCCTGCCCTCCTTACCTGATGACAGTTGGTCTTGACTCCCCGTGCAACACCACGGACGATCAACTGGAAATATGTAGATTTTTAGACTGATTTTACATTTAATTCTTTCACGGTCCATTTAAGAGATTTTATACGAATGAAAAAGAAAATGTCATGTGGGTGTAACTGTAAGGCATGGCATTCCTTGGTGTAGGATGGTCAAAATGTTGTTTTGTTTCAGAGTGCCTTTTGTTCCATTATTGATCAGATCGATTACATCCTACAGTTTCAAATTTTCTCATGTTTGTTATTTTCATAAAATGGAGAATTTAATCAAAACTACCTCCAGTTAGTTAAATTTGTTAAAATAACTCCTACTTCTGTCTTGCTGGCCTCATGTTATGTCAGTCAGATCTTCCTACATACAGCATACTTTTCAGTGTCTGCTATCCTACATTTAACAGTTCTGTGTTTAGGAATAATTTTAAATACTCACCCAACAACAGAGTATGCATTTGACTGCTTGTGTCTTACACAGAAACATAGAAGACAGGAGTAGGCCATTCAGCCCCTCGAGCCTGCTCCGCCATTCAATGCGATCATGGCTAATCATCCAAATTCAGTACCATGTCCCAGCTTTCTCCCCATATCCCTTGATCCCCTTAGCCTTAAGAAATATATCTAACTCCTTCTTGAATATATTTAATGAATTGGCATCAACTGTCTTCTGTGGTAGAGAATTCCACAGGTTCACCACACTCTGGGTGAAGAAATTCCTCCTCATCTCTGTCCTAAATGGCTTACCCCTTATCCTTAGACTGTGACCCCTGGTTCTGGACTCCCCCGCCATCGGGAACAACCTTCCTGCATCTAGTCTGTCTAGTCCTTAGAATTTTATAAGTTTCAATGAGATCCCCTCTCATTCTTCTAAACTCTAGCGAATATAAGCTCATTCGACCCAATCTCTCCTCATACGTCATTCCTGCCATCCCAGGTATCAGCCTGGTGAATCTTCGCGGCACTCCCTCCATGGCAAGAACATCCTTCCTCAGATAAGGCGACCAAGACTGCACACAATACTCAAGGTGTGTTCTCACCAAGGCCCTGTACAACTGCAGCAAGACATCCTTGCTCCTGTACTCGAATCCTCTCGCTATGAAGGCCAGCATACCATTTGCCTCCTTAACCGCCTGCTGCACCTGCATGCTTACCTTCAGTGACTGGCGCACAAGGACACCCAGGTCTCGTTGCACTTCCCCTTTTCCCAATCTATTGCCGTTCAGATAATCTGCCTTCCTGTTTTTGCCACCAAAGTGGATAACCTCACATTTATCCACATTATACTGCACCTGCCCAATCGCCCAACCTGTCCAAATCGTACTGGAGTTTCTCTGCATCCTCCTCACAAAACACACGCCCACCCAGCTTTGTGTCGTCTGCAAACTTGGAGATATTACATCTAGTTCCCTCGTCTAGATCATTAATATATATTGTGAATAACTGGGGTCCTAGCACCGATCCCTGTGGTACCCCACTAGTCACTGCCTTCCACTCGGAAAAAGACCCGTTTATTCCAACCCTTTGCTTCCTGTCTGCCAACCAGTTTTCTATCCAAGTCAGTAATTACCCCCAATCCCATGAGCTTTAACTTTGCACGCTAGCCTCTTATGCGGGACCTTATCGAAAGCCTTCTGAAAGTCCAAATACACCACATCCACTGGTTATACATAAGAAAATAAGAAATACGAGCAGGAGTAGGCCAATCGGCCCCTCGAGCCTGCTCCGCCATTCAATAAGATCATGGCTGATCTGATCCTAACCGCCAATCTACTATCACAGAACCATCTCCTGAATCGAACAGAATTAGACACACGAAATAGGAGCAGGATCAGGCTACACGGCCCCTGGGCCCGCTCCGCTACCCACAGGGCCATGTCCGATCCGAACCTAGACTCATGTCCAAATTCCTGCCCGCTCCCCGTAACCCTTAATTCCCTTTACTTCTAGGAAACTGTCTATTTCTGTTTTAAATTTATGTAATGATGTAGCTTCTACAGCTTTTTGGGGCAGCATATTCCATGGACCTACCACCCTGAGTGAAGTAGTTCCTCCTCATCTCAGTTTTGAAAGAGCAGCCCCTTATTTTAAGACTATGCCCCCTAGTTCTAGTTTCACCCATCATCGGGAACATCCTCCCCGCATCCACCCGATCCAACCCCTTCACAATCTTATATGTTTCAATAAGATCGCCTCTCATTCTTCTGAACTCCAATGAGTAGAGTCCCAATCTACTCAACCTCTCCTCATATGTCCATCCCCTCATCCCCGGGATTAACCGAGTGAACCTTCTTTGTACTGACTTGAGAGCAAGTATGTCTTTTCTTAAGTATGGACACCAAAACTGTATGCAGTATTCCAGGTGCGGTCTCACCAATACCGTGTACAACTGAAGCAATACCTCCCTATTTTTATATTCTATCCCCCTAGCAATGAAAGCCAACATTCCATTGGCCTTCTTAATCACTTGCTGCACCTGCATACTAACCTTTTGAGTTTCGTGCACCAGGACCCCCAGATCCCTTTGTACTTCAGTACTTTCCAGTTTCTTGCCATTAAGATAATAACTTGCTCTACGATTTTTCCTGCCAAAGTGCATAACCTCACACTTTCCAGTATTGTATTCCATCTGCCAAATCTCTGCCCACTTACTTAGCCTGTCTATGTCCCCTTGCAGGTTTTTTATGTCCTCCTCACTCACTACTTTCCCTCCCATCTTAGTATCATCTGCAAACTTTGATATGTTACACTCGGTCCCCTCCTCCAAATCGTTAATATAGATTGTAAAGAGTTGGGGACCTAGCACTGACCCCTGCGGAACACCACTAGTTACTGATTGCCAGTCTGAGAATGAACCATTTATCCCAACTCTCTGCCTTTTGTTAGATAGCCAATCCTCTATCCATGCCAGAATATTACCCCCAATCCTGCGATTTTTTTTATCTTAAGCAATAATCTTTTGTGTGGCACCTTGTCAAATGCCTTTTGGAAGTCTAAATACACTACGTCCACTGGTTCCCCTTTATCCACCCTATATGTTACTTCCTCAAAGAACTCCAGCAAATTTGTCAAACATGACTTTGTCCTATTAAATTATGATTATCCAAATGTCCTGTTACTGTCTCCTTAATAATGGACTCCAACATTTTATCTACCACAGATGTTAGGCTAACCTGTCTATAGTTTCCAGCCTTCTGTCTACTGCCCTTTTTAAATAAGGGTGTTACATTAGCAGTTTTCCAGTCTGCCGGGACCTTTGCCGAGTCCAGGGAGTTTTGGAAAATTATTACCAATGCATCCACAATCCCTACCGCCACTTCCCTCAAGACCCTAGGATGTAAGCCATCAGGTCCAGGTGATTTATCCGCCTTGAGTCCTTAGTGATTTTGATCGTGTTTAGCTCCTCCCCCCCCCCCCCCCCCCTAAAGCCCCCTGTTTGTCCAGTGTTGGGATATTCTTAGTGTCCTCTACTGTAAAGACTGATACAAAATATTCATTCAGTGTTTTTGCCATCTCCATATTTCCCACCATTAATTTCCCGGTCTCATCCTCTAAAGGACCAACATTTACTTTAGCCACCCTTTTTCTTTTTATATAACTATAAAAACTCTTACTATCTGTTTTTATACTTTTTGCTAATTTACTTTCATAATCTATCTTCCCTTTCTTAATCAATCTTTTTGTTATTTTTTGCTGTCTTTTAAAGTTTTCCCAATCCCCTATCCTCCCACTAGATTTGGCTACCTTATATGCCCTTGTTTTTAGTCGAATACTATCCTTAATTTCTTTACTTAGCCACGGATGGCTGTCTTTTCTTTTACACCCTTTTCTTCTCAGTGGAATATATTTTTTTGGAAGTTGTAAAATAACTTCTTAAATGTACACCACTGATCATGTATCGTCTTACCCTTTAATCTATTTTCCCAATCCACTCTACTCAATTCCACTCTCATACCTTCATAGTCTCTTTTATTCAAGCTTAGCACACTTGTTTGAGATCCAACCTTCTCACCCTCTAATTGAACATGGAATTCAACCATGTTATGGTCACTCATTCCAAGGGGATCCTTTACTAGGACATTTTTAATTAATCCTGTCTCGTTACACAGGACCAGATCTAAGGTTGCTTGCCCCCTGGTCGGTTCAGTTACATACTGCTCAAGAAACCCATCCCTAATACACTCAATGAACTCATCCTCAAGGCAGCCCTGCCCAATTTGATTTGTCCAATTAATATGATAGTTAAAATTCCCCATAATTATAGATGTTCCCTTATTACAAGCCTCAACTATTTCCTGATTGATACTCCGTCCAACAGAGTTGCAACTGTTTGGAGGCCTATAGACTACGCCCACTAGTGTTTTTTTCCCCTTATTATTCCTTACCTCCACCCAAACTGTTTCATTATCCTGATCTTTTGACCCAATATCATTTCTCTGTATTAGTGATTCCTTCCTTTATTAACATAGCCACCCCACCTCCCCTTCCTTCCTGCCTGTCCTTCCTGATCGTTAAATAACCTGGCATGTTTAATTCCCAGGCATTGCCACCCTGCAGCCATGTTTCTGTAATGGCCACAAGATCATACCCATATGTAGTTATTTGTGCCATTAACTCGTCTATTTTGTTACGAATGCTACGTGCATTCAGATAGAGAACTTTCAAAGATGTTTTGTGACACTTAGTTCCTGCTTTTGCCCTTTTTATTACTTTACCTTTTACTCCATACCTTCTGCCACTTCCTGACACGCTCTGGTTTTTAATTTCCCCACTGCTACCTAAGTCTATGACTTTCTCTGTTGTCATTTTTATTATTTGCTCTCTAGGAATCTCTCCCCACCACCCCCCCCCCCCCCACTAGTTAGTTTAAAGCCCTCTCTACAGTCCTAGTTATATGATCCGCCAGGACTCTAGTCCCAGCACTGGCCAAGTGAAGCCCGTCCCAACGGAACAGCTCCCTCCTGCCCCAGTACTGGTGCCAGTGTCCCAGGAAGCAAAACCCATTTCTCCCACACCAGTCTTTGAGCCACGCATTTAACTCTCTAATTTTATTTATCCTAGCCAAATTTGCTCGTGGCTCAGGTAATAATCCAGAGATTATTTCCCTTGAGGTTCTGTTTTTTAATTTGACCCCTAGCTGCTTATACTCCTTTAACAGAACCGGCTTCCTAGTCCTATCTACGTCGTTTGTACCAACATGGACCACGACAACTGGATCCACCCCCTCCCACTGCAAGTTTCTTTCCAGCCCAGGGGCGATGTCCTTAACCCTGGCACCGGGCAGGCAACACAGCCTTCGGGACTCTCGCTCTCGGCTGCAGAGAACTCTATCTATCCCCCTAATAATACTATCCCCTACCACTACAACATTTCTATTTACTCCCCCCTCTTCAATGGCCCCCCCCCCCCCGTTCCACGGTGATGTGGCCAGGTTGCTCATCCTCCCTGCAGTCCCTGCTCCTGTCCACACAGGGAGTAAGAACCTCGAACCTGTTGGACAAGAACAAGGGCTGCGGCTCCTCCAGCTCTACCTCCTGGATCCCCGTACCTGCCTCACTCGTAGTCACACCGTCCTGTCCCTGACCATGGGCTACATCTGAATTAATTAACTTCATAGGTGTGACCACCTCCTGAAACAGAGTCCAGGTACTTCTCCCCCTCCCTGATGTGTCGCAGTGTCTGAAGCTCAGACTCCAGCTCATCAACACGGAGCTGGAGTTCCTGTAGCAACAGACACTTGTCACAGACGTAATCACCGTGAGCCTCAATGGGGTTCACCGGCTCCCACGTCTCGCAACAGTAACACATCACCTGCTCCATTCTATGTAATTAATTAAATTTTTTATTGTTAGTTATGGACACCCTCTGCCTGATTTTAGATGCTAGTATCCCCTTTAATTAATTGGATTTAAATTAAATCAATCCCTCTAGTTACACCAGTTAAATGGTTTACCAACAGTCACTGCACCAGAAAGGCCTTTATTAACTACAACCCACAGAGTTAAAGTTTGAAAAGAGCACCTAACACCCCACTTACCCTAACTCACACTTACCCAAACTCAGAGCACTCTTACCTTATTTATTCTACCAGTTACATCCTCTCAAAATTCCAGTTGATTAGTCAAGCTTGATTTACCTTTTGTAAATCCATGTTTAGCTACCCTCCAATCCATGGGAACTGTTCCAGAGTCTAGAATTTTGAAAGATGACCAGCAATGCATCTACTATTTCTAGGGCCACTTCCTTAAGTACCCTAGGATGTAGATTATCAGGCCCTGCGGATTTATCGGCCTTCAATCCCGTCAATTCCCCTACAAATACTGATTTCATTCAGTTCCTCCCTCTCATTAGACCCTATGTTCCCTGACATCTCTGGGAGTTTATTTGTGTCTTCCTTTCTGAAGACAGAACCAAAGTATGTATTTAATTGGCCTGCCATTTCTTTATTCCCCATTATAAATTCCCCTGATTCTGACTGCAAGGGAGCTACGCTTAACTTTACCAATCTTTTTTTCTCTTCACATATCTATAGAAGCTTTTACAGTCAGTTTTTATGTTCCCTGAAAGCTTACTCTCATACTCTCTTTTCCCCCTCTTAATTAATCCCTTTGTCCTCCTTTGCTGAATCCTAAACTGCTCCTAATCCTGAAGTTTGCTGCTTTTTCTGGCCAATTTATATGTCTTCTCCTTGGATCTTATGCTATCCCTAATTTCCCTTGTTAGCCAATGTTGAGTCACCTTTTTTGTTTTATTTTTATGCCAAACAGGGATGAACAAATTCTGTAGTTCATCCATGCGATCTTTAAACATTTGCCATTGCCTATTCACCGTCAACCCTTTAAAGTAACATTCCCCAATCCATCCTAGCCAACTCGCGCCTCATGCCATCGTAGTTTCCTTTATTTAAATTCAGTATCCAAGTCTCAGAATTCTTCATTAAGATGGAGAGTGAAGTAGTTGATACAATCATATTATGATCGCTCCTCCCCAAGGGGCCCTCACACAACAAGATTGCTAATTAATCCTTTCTCGTTAATAATACCCAGTCTAAGATGGCCTGATCTCTAGTTGGTTCCTTGACATATTGGTCCAGGAAACCATCCTGTATACACTCTCTAGGAATTCCTCTTCCACAGTATTGTTACTAATTTGGTTAGCCCAATCTATATGTAGATTATAGTCACCCATGATAACTGCTGTGCCCTTCTTGCTCGCATCTCTAATTTCCTGTTTAATGCCATCCCCAACCTCAGCATTACTGTTTGGGGGTCTGTATACAACTCCCACTAACGTTTTCTGCCCCTTGGTATTTCTCAGCTCTACCCATACAGATTCCACATCATCAGAGCTAATATCCTTCCTTACTATTCTGTTAATCTTCTCTTTAACCAGCAATGCTACCCCACCGCCTTTTCCTTTTTGCCTGTCCTTCCTGAATATTGAATACCCCTGGATGTTGAATTCCCAGCCTTGGTCACCCTGGAGCCATGTCTCCGTAATCCCAATTATATCATATCTGTTTACATGTATTTGCGCAACTAATTCATCCACCTTATTACGAATGCTCCTCGCATTAAGTCACCAAAGCCTTCAGGCTTGTCTTTAACACTCTTAGACCTTTTAGAATTATTGTTTGCTGCGGCCATGTTTGATTTACACCCTTGATTTCTCTGACTTCCACTTTTGCTTTTCTCTTTTCTGTCTTTTGCTTCTATCCTTGCTTCCTTTTCCTCTATCTCCCTGCACAGGTTCCCAACCCCCTGCCATTTTAGTTTAAACCCTCCCTAACAGCACCAGCAAACACTCCCCCTAGGACATCGGTCCTGGTCCTGCCCAGGTGCAAACCGTCCAGTTTGTACTAGTCCCACCTCCCCCAGAGCCGGTTCCAATGTCCCAGGAATTTGAATCCCTCCCTCTTGCACCATCATTCTAGCCACATATTCATCTGAAATATCCTTCTATTTCTACTCTGATTAGCACGTGGCACTGGTAGCAATCCTGAGATTACTACCTTTTGAGGTCCTATTTTTTAATTTATCTCCTAACTCCCTATATTCAGCTTTAAGGACCTCATCCCGTTTTTTTACCTCTATGCACCACAACAACTGGCTGTTCACCCTACCCCTCCAGAATGCCCTGCAGCTGCTCCGAGACATCCTTGACCCTTGCACCAGGGAGGCGACATACCATCCTGGAGTCTCGTTTGCAGCCGCAGAAATGCCTATCTATTCCCCTTACAATAGAATCCCCTATCACTATAGCTCTCCTGCTCTTTTTCCTCCCGTCCCGTGCAGCAGAACCACCCATGGTGCCAGGAAGTTGGTTGCTGCTGCCTTCCCCCCCCCCCCCCCCATAAGCCATCCTCCCCAACAATATCCAAAGCGGTATATCTGTTTGAGAGGGGGATGGCCACAGGGGACCCCTGCACTACCTGCCTGCGCCTACTACTCTGCCTGGCGGTCACCCATTCCCTTCCTGCTTGTGCAACCTTTACCTACGGTGTGACCAACTGATTAAACGTGATATCCACGACGTCCTCAGCATCACGAATGCTCCAGTATGTATCCATTCGTAGCTCCAGCGCCACAATGCGGCCTGCCAGTAGCTGCAGCTGGATAAATTTCCTGCACACATGGTCGTCACGGACACAGGAAGTGTTCCTGATTTCCCACATAGTGTCGGAGGAGCATGCCATGGGGCTGAGCTTTGCTGCCATGACTTACCCTTTTATTAATTTAAATTAAATCAATACCACCAATTATACTACAATTAAATGATATCCTCAAGGGCCCTTGTTTCCTAGCACTCCCCGCTACACAACAGAGACCTTAGAAACTATAACCACAAAATTAAGACCACCTAAACTTTATAAACTATGAACCTTAACTGTCAAACTATGGGTGAGTACTTATACTACTCTAATCACCTGCTTCCTCCTGCCCGCGTCACGTATTGAATCGTGACGTGGCTCTGGAACGCCGCCGCCAGTCTGCGAGATTGGTAAGCCTCTTTTTAAAAAAAAAAAAAAAAAAAATTAAAAAAGTTAAAATGCCCGCAAAAGTGAGTTTAAATACTCACTGAACCTGCGCTCTCACCGCTCCCGACACTGGCCTGTGATCACCCTGTGCAGTTCTTTCACTCATGAGTGATGTTCCCTCTAATTTTTTTTGGCCCACACAGCCCCTTTAACTGGCTGCATGGGCCATTCAAAGTTCCGCGCATTCGTGGTTTTTTCTATTTAAAAGCAGGCTCACTGGCTGCGCGGGACCTGCAGAGCGGTGCGCGGCTGTGTAGCTTAGAGGGAACATTAACATAGAAACATAGAAGATAGGAGCAGGAGTAGGCCATTCGGCCCCTCGAGCCTGCTCCGCCATTCGATGAGATCATGGCTGATCATCCAAACTCAGTACCCCGTACCTGCCTTCTCCCCATATCCCTTGATACCTTTAGCTCTAAGAAATATATCTAACTCCTTCTTGAATATATTTAAAGACTTGGCCTCAACCGCCTTCTGTGGTAGAGAATTCCACAGGTTCACCACTCTCTGGGTGAAGAAATTCTTCCTCATCTCTGTCCTAAATGGCTTACCCCTTATCCTTAGGCTATGACCCCTGGTTCTGGACTCTCCGACCATCGGGAACATTCTACCTGCGTCTAGTTTGTCCCGACCTGTCAGAATTTTATAAGTTTCGATGAGATCCCCTCTCATTCTTCTAAACTCCAGTGAGTATAAGCCCAATCGACCCAATCTCTCCTCATATGTCATTCCTGCCCTCCCAGGGATCAGCCTTGTGAATCTTCGCTGAACTCCTTCCATGGCAAGAACATCCTTCCTCCGATAAGGCGACCAGAACTGCACACAGTACTCCAGGTGTGGTCTCACCAAGGCCCTGTACAACTGCAGCAGGACATCCTTGCTCCTGTACTCAAACCCTTTCGCCAGGAAGGCCAACATACCATTTGCCGCCTTCACCGCCTGCTGCACCTGCATGCTTACCTTCAGTGACTGGTGCACAAGGACACCCAGGTCTCGTTGCACTTCCCCTTCTCCCAATCTATTGCCATTCAGATAATAGTCTGCCTTCCTGTTTTTGACACCAAAGTGGATAACCTCGCATTTATCCACGTTATATTGCATCTGCCACGCTTCTGCCCAATCACTCAACCTGTCCAAATCATCCTGGAGTTTCTCGGTATCCTCCTCGCAGCACACATGCCCACCCAGCTTTGTGTCGTCTGCAAACTTGGAGATACTACATCTAGTTCCCTTATCTAGATCATTAATGTATATTGTGAATAGCTGGGGTCCAAGGACCGATCCCTGCGGTACCCCACTAGTCACTGCCTGCCACTCGGAAAATGACCCGTTAATTCCTACTCTCTGCTTTCTGTCCGCCAACCAGTTCTCTATCCAAGTCAATACCTTGCCCCCAATCCCATGTGCCTTAACTTTACACGCTAATCTCTTATGCGGGACCTTATCGAAAGCCTTTTGAAAGTCCAAATACACCACATCTACTGGTTCTCCCTTATCTATTTTCCCAGTTACATCCTCAAACATTGCTCATGAGCCAAACCTTAATGAATTTAGGATGACCCTCCGGTCGCCTGTCATTTTAATTCACCGCCCCATTCCCACTCAGACCTCACTGTACTCAGGCTCTTGCATTATTCCACGGAAGCTCAGCATAAACTCGAGGAACAGCACCTCATCTTCTGATTAGGCACTTTACAGCCTTCCGGACTCGATATCAAGTTCAACAATTTCAGATCATAACTTCGGCCCCTATTACATTTTTACTTATTTTTATCCACACCTTTGTTTTGGCCCTTCCCCTCCCCCCTTTTTTGTCTCCCATTCTGCCAGCACATTTCACACCTAATCTAAAGCTGTCTTTTGTCTCCACTAGTCCTATCACCATCTCGTCTCGTTTTGAATACCTCTTAATGTTTTGTCTTCACTTCTCTTTTGTTCTCCCCCAGCCCCCATACTGGCCTTTTAATCTATTTCATTTCCTGTGCTTCTTTATTCTTGACAAAGGGTTGTGACCTGAAACATTGACTCTATTTTCTCTCCACAGATGTTGCCTGGTCTGCTGAGTTTTTCCAGCATTTTTTGTTGTTATTTCTTAATGAATTTTTGTTTGGCGAACCACTAAGTAACTTCTTTCCTTGTAGGTTTCTGTTGCAACAGATGATGTCTTGTATCAAGAAACATATGATAAACAGGAAGAGAGTAAGCAGAAACATATTTCAGATGAGTCTTCCTTTTCTGGAAGCAGCCCTGAAAGTACGGTGGTAAAACCTTCTGAATGTGTCAGTCGTGAAGATGTGGTGGATAGTGCATCAGTAACTCAAAGCAAAAACAGTAAATCTCCACCATACCAAGAGCAGGAGTCAGCCCAGCAGGCAAAAATAGGACGATTCCAGGTCACAACAAGACGAGACACTGTTGGCCGTTTTTCAGTGGCAAGGACACAAGATGAGGTTACTTATGAAGCTGGCAAGGGAAACTATCCCTGTGTTCCTGTGAGTACTGCTCCATTAACAGTACTCTCATCTGGGCCAATGGATCACATTAGGGCTTCAGATCAAATTTTACCACCAAAAGATTCAATTGAGTCAGAACAATATCTGCACACGAATGGACCAGTTTTGTCGGAGGCCGGACAACAACCCTATTCAAAGGAACTGGATCAAACACAGGTTGATAGTGCAGGGAGTCCAGGCTCTCCTCAGTCACCAGAATCCAAGGGTACCATCATTGTACAGAACCTTACCAACTCATTTAATTCCTCCTACATGAGCAGTGATAATGATTCAGAAATTGAAGATGAAGATATGAGGAAAGAGCTGCACAGATTGAGGGACAAGTAAGTGTTGTTACTTTTCTCTCGATCTAGTTATAAAATTTGTCTGACATGTTCAATGTACACTGATGTAAGTAAGCCTGTTTCCAGCAGTTAAGTGAAATTTAGCAAGTGTTAAAACATGTAATATTAACACTGATCTGTGAATAGTCACCTGTCTGAGAGCAGGGAATGCTTTCCAGCCTTGAGATTCACAGGCTTGTATCTTATTCCATGTATAGAAAAGTGCAACAAATCCATTTTTTAATTTTTGTTGTTTTACCTTCAAAGGAGGAACTTTCTACTTTTTTTTCCTTTCCTGAACAAATATGCTGGAATACAGTTCCAACTGCAATAAATGACCAATTTTCATTGATTTGCCATGGGAGAGCGCATCATTGTCAAGCCCAATCCTGTCCCCTGATTCACAAAGATGTAGTTATGACCAGCAATGCAGATTGATAATCCAGAATGAATTTTTCTCTCCCTAGTTTAGGGGCAATGCAGTCAATTGCATTGTCCTTACTGCTGCTCCAGCTAAGATTAGCAAAACAGTGCACACAGATTTAACCTGGTCTGTACAGCTCAGTACCACAGCCAATAAAACATCACAGGTCATTCTCGTGGTTTTTACTGCAGGAATCTGATGTTTGTTTATCATTGATCCTGCTGAATGGTCCACTTGGTTCTGTAGTCATAATTTTGTGCAGCCATCTCAGCAGTAGTTTGGTGGCATTGAGAATGTGTGACCATATGTTTTATCCTTAAGCTGCCAATGAATCTATGCAAATATATTGAGGTAATTTAATGTTAAAACATTCCTCACTCCCTTGTAAATGTATGATCTGGTATGGTGCTAAGCTGTATGGACTAAGTTAGTCTCTGACGTGCACTGAATTTAGCTGATCATGGCTGGAACAGCAGTTGGCTACAGTGCACCTGGGTTAGGGAAGAAAGAAATCATTCTGGGTTGTCACTCCTGATTTTCATGTCATAAGTGTGTCTTTGTGAATATGAGGTATGGGCAGGACTATGATCCTTCCTTTCCCCCAACATCTGAAGAATGTCCACATTTTGCTGCTGGAACATGTAAGGCCATACATTAGGATGACTGAGAGAAGGGCAAAACTGAGAGAAATAAAATTCAGTCCATCTGCACCTGCTAAGTATTACTTGGATTTAAAAATGTACTTTTTTGTGTTTCTCTGGAGTTAAATACTCTTCACAAAGATTTTTGCTGCAGCAGCTTGGCTAATTATAATTAACAAATTGCAATAATGTAGTGGAACATAGGAGCAGGAGCTCCTTGAACCTACTCCGTCATTCAGTCAGCTCAATACTAATCTGTACCTTAACTCCAATCCGTACCTCAACTCCATTTATCCAAAAAAGGAGGGGGTGGGTGGGAAGAAAGAGTTCCAGATCTCCACTACCCTTTGTGTGGGGAAAAAATGCTTCCTAATTTCACTCCTAACTGGCCTAGCTGTAATTTTAAGATTATTCCCCTTATTCTGCATTTACCTCACCAGAGGAAATAGTTTCTCTCTATCCCATTTTAAAACAGGCGGTTGCTTATTAGGTGCCCTAATTAGGTGTTTGGGTTGTTTGTGATGGAGTTAAGATTTGTGTGGGTTTTTTCTCTCCTGTCTGAATTTTACTGAGATGCTCTACCTGGTAATAGCTTGTTTCTGATTAATGGAACCTGCTCCCTGCTCCTCCAGTTTCCTGATGACCTCTGCTAGGGTGAGGTTGGAGCTACAGATCTCTGGGTGCTTGGTCAGGTCTTAGAGTCCGTCAGTAAGGAGGCTTGTTCAGGTAGCGGTTCAAGAAGTTGCGGATGCTGTTGAACGACAGCAACATTCTTGTAGCGCTACCACGTTATACTTGCCATCGTGTATAACGGGCAAACGTGTTCACACGAACATGCCCGCTATAAGTGATGGGGACTGTATATACCCTATTGAAATTCTTTAACATTTTAGTCAAAATACCATAAAATATGAAGCATGTAAAACCAACACATACGGTTTACAAAATAGTACAGTATCCCAAACTTATCTGTTTCAGACATTTGAAAGAAATTCAGGAGTTGCAATCACGGCAGAAGCAGGAAATCGAGGAACTCTATATAAAATTGGGTAAGGCACCACCTGCTGTAATAATTCCACCTGCGGCACCCCTGTCTGGACGTCGCAGAAGACCCACCAAAGGAAAAAGCAGCAAATCCAGTCGGAGCAGTTCCCAAGGACAAAAGAGTCCTTTACTTTCTGGTAGGTGATGACTAGCATCCATTGTGATAGTTTTTTGTACTGTGATGTTTTCTGTTGATGTCATGTAGCTGCGCTCTAATTGCAGGGTCCATAACTGCTCAGAGTACTGCTTCGGTGTTGACACCACAGCAGATGCTGTTGCCGCCCTCAAGTACTCATGAATTCACTGTTTCTGGACAAGGTCAGTTGCCGAAACCCTCACCATCCAGTGAAAATTTGTACTCTGCTTACACCAGTGAAGGGGTGATTTCTGGACAAAGCATCTCTGGTACCGGACAAGGTAAGAATTTTGCTAACTTATGTAAAGTTTCTGGGTTACAAATTCTGTCTTTTTACAATCACTACCTCAGTTGTAGAAGTGCTCATATGCAAGGTTAATACATGCATAGTTGCTCTGAAGGCACATTTTATGTCTGATTTTGGGTGTGGACATTCACTGATTTTGAGGGAAAGTCCGTACAGCCCATCAATGACTAGTGTATTATTGGCCTGCACGGAGAGGTCCTCCAATCCATGCCAGAGTTACAACGAAGGACCTGATGGAAGTGCCACCATCTGAGCACATACACATTTATTACTACTGGCATCCAGTAAAATCTCATCCCAAGGAGGGTTTCACTGCCTCCAATGATCTTACCATTGGAAGTAATGCTATCATGTAGAGTATCAATGAATTAAAAGTCTGATCCGCAAACCTAATTTCTGTGCTGCACACATTAACTTTTGATAACTGCTTACTGTACTGTTTGGAATTTACACAAATATCCATGACTCCTCCATTCATCTTTCACCAATAAAGCAGTCCTGATTCTGTGCTTTATAAACTAAGCCTGAGAGAAGATTTTTGTGGACCTTTGTGTGGCGACTTCTGTTCAAATAAGGCTGCTTCTGCTTTTGAGTCTCTTCCGTCCACTTGAGAGTTACATTGTTCCTCTTGTAAAAGATGGAAGAATCTCTTTCATAAGTCCTTGAGCAGTGATGTCTACATATCTCTGTGAACATTACCCTAAACTATGGGCCATGAGACAAAAGGTTTGGTTGTGTTGCTCTGTTTTGTGATGCTGATGTATTGTAAGGTTATACCAATTTACGTTTACTAAAGGTACCTACACTACTCCATATGATTGCTCTACAGAAAATCATTTTAGCTTGCAAGTGGACAGTGTGCCAGAATGAAAAATGGTCATTACTTGTGTTTTATGTGAACTTTTAATTTTTCAGTTGTGCCATGAATTGGGATGAGACGTGGTGAACTTGTCATGTAGCAAATTAGCTGGATCGTGGAGTGGCCATGACACAGAAGTCAGTCAGGTTTTAGTGGAATACAGATCAAATCTCCTTTTGTTCTTTTTTCAGAATGATAGTAAATATCTGGAAGCTGGTCATTCATTGGCATTTGTTTCAGGGATGGAGGAACTAGAGTGAAGGAGGAAGAAAATATGGATTTTGAACATGCATGGGGGGGGGGGGGGGGCGGGGGGAGGGAACCACAAAGCTCTGGAAACATTTCATGAAGGTGGAAGAAGCAAAGAGGTCTATAATGCCCAACTGCAAAAAGTGCTTTTTATTTTACCGTGATTTTCCAATCAACTGGGCTAGTATAGGGATTAGAGCACGTATTTTCAGCAATCGTCCATACCCTTATTCCCTATTAGAGAAGCTGGGATTGTTTTCCGAGCAGGAAAGGTTAAGGGGAGGTTTAATAGAGGTGTCCAAAATTGAATGTTTTTGATTGTAAATAAGGAGAAACTGTTTTCATTGGCGGGTGGGTCGGTAACCAGAGGACACCGATTTAAGATAATTGGCAAAAGAACCAGATTGCCGATGAGATTTTTATGTAGTGAATTGTTATGATCTAGAATGTACTATCTGAAAGGGTGGTGGAACCAGATTCAATAGTAACTTTTAAAAGGGAGCTGGATATATACTCTAAACGGATAAATTTGCAGGGCTGTGGGCGAGTGTGACTAATTGGGTAGCTTTTTCAAAGAGCAGGCACAGGCACAATGGGCTGACGAGCCTCCTTCTGTGCCATAAGGTTCTATGATTCTAGTACTGATTAAAATAGAGAGAGAGAGAGAGCAGGAGGATTGTGGTTAAGAGGTGAGAGAATAACCCAGCTATCAAGCTTATTCTTGTATCTATCAGGAGTGTGGAAGAGTTAGTGCAAATGATTTGACACAGCACATCTCATGACACATCCTGCAAATTTCTACATTTAACAGCAATTTGCTGCCATAGTTTCCCAATTTTGTACAAGTCTTGGAGTGAAAATGCCAGTATCTGAGCAGTAGCAAACATCTTAACTGAATTACAAGAGTCTTTTTAAAATAATTTTTGTTGAGCTGCTGTTTGTATTTTAGCTAGAACTTCAAGGAGGAATGGCCATGCGTAGTATTTAGCTGGTTTTCTACAATGCCTGTGCGATAATGAATTAAGAATGAGACATAGAGACCATGCACATCAGTGGGTTTTTGCTTGCCCCTATTCTGACCGGTGAGTTGAGGACATCATGCCCTGTAGATAAAAAGAAAAAAATGCAAATGCCAAAAATTGAGATAAAAGCAACAAACATTGATAATGTGCACCATTTTCAACAGCATGTGTAAAGAGAAAAGGTAAGTTTATGTTTCAGATACATAGCTCCTTTGTTAGAACTGATAAAGTTCTATGTTTAAAACGCTAACCTGTCTTATTTGCTCGGTTACCATTTTGAACTTAACGCAGCGCTAAATGGCTTAAGCACTGATGTATTGATAACAGAACTTGGCCTTCAGTGTGGTTGCAGTTTAACCTTACTACAGTATGTACACCTCTCCAGTTATCTGTGTAGAACACAGGTTGTGTATTACAGCAGAGAAGGTGTTGTGTATCAGGAGTTTTAAACCATTTTTTCCACAGAGGATTTAGTGGAAAAAAAATACTTGTAATTATTTTTTAACTAAAATGATTCTCAAGTTTTTTTTAATAAAAAGGTACCTAAACAAATGGTGGTTAATATGCTGAATGAAAGTTGTTTCTCTCTTTCCTCCCTCCCCCCCCCCCCCCCCCCCCCCCCCCCACAAAAGACTAAAATAATAAGCAATTTGCCAGCTTGTCCAGATAATCGAGAAACAGCTTGCACGCATTGTATTGGAAAGTCCTTTGTCCACAGACAGGGATCAAAGGGACAGACAAGTTTTTTGAAAGAGTAAGGCTGCAAGGGCGTTTAGGTTTGTTAGAGAAAACTGTGAGGGCTTTCGCTGAGGCAAAGAGGTCAGAAATTCTGAAGGATAGTTAAAAGCCATCTTGCTTAAGTCAAGTAAGCCAACCCACTGATGTATATTTTATATTATTACACAAAGATGAGTTGTATGGATTTAATTGAGAGTTTGATCATAACGGCTCTTCTGTTTGTTCATCTTACTGTGGAAATAAAGCAGCTTATTAATTTAATCAGGCATTATTTTGCCAACTGTGTGCTTAGTATGAGGATGGAATCGGTGACTAGGGAATTGAAATTGTTGCGTTGGTCTAAGGCAATGGCTTTGGTTTTCGAATCTTCACTTGGAGGAAATGTTGACTCATCTGGGACTGGATGTTAGACAAGCAGTCTGACAACACTGAGGTACAAATTCACAAATCATTAAAAGTAGCAATGCCGGTTAACAAGGTCATAAAAAATGCAAACCAAGCATTGGAGTTCATTTCTAGAGGAATAGAATTGAAAAAGCAGAGATGTTATGTTAAATGTGTATCGAACCTTGGTTAGACTACACTTAGGATAATGTGCAAAGTTCTGGGAGATGAGGAGAAATGTTTTCACCAAGTTGTCGGAATCTGGAATGCTCTACCTGAAAAGGTGGTGGACGCTGATTCCATAAATAATTTTAAAAGGTAGTTGGACAGGTACTGGAGGAGGAGGAGGAACTTACCGGGTTACAGACAAAAAGCGGGGGTGTTGGACTAAGCACGACTGCTCTTTCAAAGAGCCAGTACAGGCACCATGGGCCAAATGGCCTCCTTCTGTGCTGTAGGCTTCTATGATTTCTATGCCTTCGGAGAGGTTGAAGAAGGATTTGTGAAAATGAAACTAATATCCACTCCAGATCACAAGGGGATGCTATTGTTGCATCCCTGGGTTATATTAACATGCAAGTAGATGCAGCACAGTGTAAATCAACTCCCATTTAAAAAAAAAAAAAAAAAAAAATGTTCAGGCTGGAGCGACTGACTCGAAGATACCCACAGCAAACCTTAATTTGTCACAGAAGTTAAAATCACATATTAATGACTGCTGTCTTCTAATGGTATATAAGTGTGTGTATGTATGCATACATCTATTTGTATGCCCATAACATCTACATACAAAATTTGTCCAACAGGCAAGATGCCATTTATTGGTTGTGCTAGGAGATGGAATAGTTTCTTTCATTTTAGTTTTTTTCTCCATATATTGACAACTTTCATTGTTTCAGTTTTTGTGAATTGTCTTAGTTCTGTGAAATTCAACTTGTAGAACAATTTGAAGTGATATTTTGATTGCTTCAGTTAGCACTGGTATATTTAAAAAATCTTTGAGGCAAATCTAGGTATATGTGCATGTAGATGAATATATATATATATATATATATATATACATTTTGATTGCTGTTATGCTATATATAAAGTGGTTTTAAGTTTACGGTGCCTATAGCCCTCTGCTGTAATAAAATAACCATGTTTTACACACATAACTGGGTACTTCCATTTTTTCTGTTTGAACAAGAAACAAAAATGTCTTTTGGAAGTTTCTTGACTATCTCCTGTTCAAGTTCTAAACGATCTGTTTTCTGTCTCCGAGCATTCCATTTCCACAGACTGATGGTATCTATATTTCTGGTTTATGCAGGCCAGATGTCTGGACAAGTGAAAAGCAGCTCAGTCATTGCCTCACAAAAGTTAAGAATGTCACAAACAAGCTGATGATTGTAGCTGTTGTCAACTAATTTTGTCACACTGAGAATCTGGTCATCTATTGTATTTTGAGTGTCTCCATATGCAGACTGAAGGCTCAAATAATTGCCATTGGTTTTGTGTGTGAATGTGCAGTGCAGTCTTTCTATACAGTAGAGATCCCAGTGTTTAATGGTTATATTTACTGAACATTTCTGCCAGCTATAAAATCAGGACGGTCATTGTGGGCTCTGGGGATTTCTCTACAGGGAGTCAGACTCTGATGGATGGTAGCCGTTAGGCAGCTGCTGTACACCCCCAAGCGTTGCCAAAAACCTGGAAACAGATTGTTCATACACTTACGGCTAGGAATAGTGTAATAGGACACCTGAGGTGGAGAAAAAAGATGTCACATCCAGTTTAAAAACATTGAAGGAAAAAACTTTTTTGCAGCTATTAAATGTTGCAGTATTAGATCTCTTTAGCAACCTTTAATAAATTGTTAAATGGTGAAAACAATTAGTGGAAAATAACCAGACCAGACTGAACTTGATCTGACTGAACTTGACTGAGGAAGAATCTGAAGCACGGATAGTGCACATTATTGGGGATGATGACTATTAAACTAAACTCCTATAATCAGCATCACATTTTCCAGGGCAACAAAAAAAAACAGGTAAACATTTCTCAAACTTTTTAAAAAGATGATTGGGACAAGGCTACATGTAGTCTGGGTGTGCCTACAAAATAGTTACTGTTTCATTGAAATGCTCAAGGATGAGAGGTTTTGTATTTGATGTGAAGTACTCCCTCAACTCTTTAAAAACTAACATTCTGACTCTAGTTGTCTGTTTTCCTCCTTTTCTGTTACTCTGTCACAGGCTCAGCAACGTTTCACTGTGCATCAGAGCAAGTGACTTTTAAACTTGGCGGCAGAAGGACAAGGTTTCTGAGTACGCCCTGTCTGGCTCTTTGTGTGTAACACTT
Organism: Somniosus microcephalus; assembly: GCF_052327205.1. Lineage (NCBI taxonomy): Eukaryota > Metazoa > Chordata > Chondrichthyes > Squaliformes > Somniosidae > Somniosus > Somniosus microcephalus. Next base: position 43,113,583 of record NC_141002.1, read on the forward strand.
TTATTCTTTTCTCATCTGCCCTTTTCTTCCTCTTCCGCTGCATAAAGCTTTGCTGCTAACTGTCCATAATCTGTTCACTACGTTTTCAGAATTCAGTCGCCTATTCGAAGTTTTCCCACTGGGCAGAGTGATAAATTCAAAAATTCAAGAAAAACAAAAATACTGTAATTTGACTAATTTCTGCTGAAGTTTGGAAAAAGAAGCAAAATACATTATGAAAGTGATCTTGACACAAAAGGTTGCCAACAACCAACCATGATTGCGTGTGTGTGTACGCGCGTGTGTTAGTGCACACATCACTTGAACTCCTTTTTAGGGATTTAAGTATTTGAATCCAGATTTCATTTTTTTGTCCACTTACATGAGGTTTTATAAAATTAAGCCTATTTCTTGCAGAAAGTTTATATCTTAAGATATTTATTTTTACCTTTTTGTGATGTACTTTATACTTAATTTATCTCAAAGCCCTGCTTTCAGAGGCATTTTTGCAAAATAAATGAGGTGATTTATACGCCACTGGAGGAAGAAGCCCTACCTTGTGAGATGGTTTCATTCCTTGTCTCTCATCAATGTGTCAACAGCAGCAAATGAGAGTGGCTGCCACCTACAGAGCTTCCTGTCAGCCGCCATTTTATTCTGGCTGCATGTGTGCTGAGTGCTCAGTCTACTAGCACAAGCTAGCAATGCCATTTTCATAATATTAGGCTGGACAGACCACCATCTAACATTGTTGAACATCTGCAGCCATGGTGAAAAAGTTGCAAACATGAGCAGAGCAAATAAGAACATTATCATGAAGGGAGCAAATTCAGAACATATAATTACATCATATTGCAGTTAGATGGTAACTTTACCCCTTTACACACAAGTTCTGCAAAGTAAATTAAGTGTCCATTTGAGTAAGTATTGCATTTTCCTTAAAATGAGGAAAAATTAAATAGCCCAAAATTGGCAGATTTTTTTTGGTGGAGTTCTCATTCACCATGTTCCCATCCTACCCTTTTGTTTCTTCTGTCCAATATTTCAGCATACTTTTATTAATACTATGGAGTGTGCAACTTCACAGCTACAAATGCACTTCTGTTCACCTAAACACGAGCAGCTCAACAGTTAACTCGGGCCTCCAATTTTAGTTTAGTCAATTTCTGTATGACTGACAGTGTTGAAGTCTCTGTCCAGTCTTTCAATTGAGTTGTAAATAATTTATGCTATTGGTCTAGAGGTTGATTTTTAAACCATTGGTGTAGAATAACATGCATGCAGTAATACCTACTTGTTATAGTCATTACAACTAATTTTCGGTGGCCCTTGGGTGGTTAGATTGTATCATTAACTCATTAATAATTCACCATTGAATGGTGTTGGCTCTTTGAATCGGGTCTGTATGACAAGTTACATGGGCATTGGAAAATTGTCAGAAATTACTGTTAAAAACAATTGAAATATTTTGCTTTTTTTTTACTAAAATGGACCCCATTCAGGAGCTGTGGTCTTAACGTCCAAAATGTACCACATACCAAAAATTTTTTTAAATTCTAAACCTTTTTGGAGTAATGAGCAGTAGATTCCCTTCACTGATCCCTGCATTATCATGGTCCCCCCCTCCTCAAAGCATCTTAACCACCCTTTCATGGTAGTAGGTAACCTTTCGACAATGGTAGGTCACTATTTCCATTCCTGTCCTAAAACTTTTAATAGGGGAGTTCAGCCATTTTTAAAATGTCCATGCATTGCATGGCATCTGTTTTATTCCAATGATGATTTTCTGACCATTTTGTTTGTTGCTGTTACAAGTTAGAAACATGGATGCATCAGTACAGAAAAAGCCCCCTTGTCCTTTATTCATGCCAGGTTTTCTGTTTTACAGTCAACAGAATCTGAACTTTTTCAAACTATTACGCAATTTTTTGTTCTAATTGCAAAAACTGAAAAGCATCTTTTTAATAAGAGTACATCTGTGTTTGGGCATTCCATCTGCCAGTAGTCAATCTGATTAAGTAAAAAGTGCTTGAAGTTTTTAAGAACTGATTCTAGATGTTTATACCATAGTTCTGGTTTTAGGAACTGTGGCATAATACTGCAAATGTTTTGCTTTCTATCATCATATAGGACTACTTTCATTCCAAATATGGAAATACTTAGTTGTATTAAAACACCCAAGACACTCAATTATAAGCTTGTGCCCTTTTACCAGCCTGGCCCACCATATGGTTTCACCAACCTTTTGACAAAATAGTTCAACACCAGCTGCCTGCAGCCTCCAATCCTTCCTGAATTATTCTTTAGTCTTAAGTACAGAGCAGTCATCAAATTGTTCTCAACCTGTGTAGTCCTTTTCCTCTCCCCCCTCCCCTCTTCTCCCAGCCTTTGTTACCACTCTACAAATGCATGCTGCTGCAGTATCTTCCTTTATCTAAGCAAGCCAAAGAGAATTTCAAGTGGCTTGAATAATTGGTGTAATGTGTTTAGCTGATGAAAAGACAAGAGTTGGCTGACACCACCTTGGATAACAATCCCGGTTGTGGTGTAGATGCTAGCAGTTCTTTTGAAGCAGCAACTAAAAAAACTATGCTTCAGAACCAACTTTCTAGGTATGTTTTACAAAAAAAGCCTTTCCTGTACTTTTCCTGCACCATAGGTTTCCTGGGTTAGATTGGGTTGGAGTACAACTCTCGGGCAGGTGCTAATGGCATTCTGAAAGGCCACTGATAGCTGCGTCAGAGTGGTTCCGAGTGGCTTTCCCTTCAACTTTCCATGCCAATGGAGAGGTACATTGTCTGCTTGCCACCCTTTCTACAAGTTCACACTTGGGATCAGGAACTTGTTTGGTCAGTTGCACAAATACAGTACACGGGTATGGTTTAGGTATATATTGCAGCAGTAGAGTGGTAAAGTAGGCTCGTGTGGTGAGGGAAAGGGGGAAGAAGACAAAGATTAGACTACAGCAACAGTTTGAGTTCTCTGGCTAGTGAGCTGACCTGAAAGCCAGATCTAGATTTCTTTTTGATATAAGGATTACTGTTAAATCCTTAAATCAATCCCCATTTAGTTATTTGTTTAATATCACAATTGAGTGCAAAAAAACAAAGTTTGTAATTGGTACTTAATATAACTGAAATTATGCTGTGGCATATGTTCCACTATAAACTCACCAAGTTTCAATAGTCCTGCATAGCAAAAAAAAAATAGAAATAATGGGTAACAATATGTACACCTGCTGAGAATTGACTTTACTGCTTGACTTGGTTTGTGGTGGAATGTTCCAGTCATCATCCTGATTTGCCAAAACACTTTGAATCCCACAGGCTGGTATGGATGCAGGTCCAGTGGACTTTATCTCTGCTAATCCTAGTGCATGTCAGTTTAAATGTTCAGCAAAAGCAGCATGGCTTCCTACGAGTTTACATCTCATGGAAGTTGTTTGATTACAGCTTTCTGACTGTCTTGGTCTCAATTTTCTGACCTTTCCGCTGTCTAGCTGCTCTGTGTAAGTAATTTCATATTATAAACTTGTGCTGTGGTTATTGAAGCTTAAACAGGAAATATCTTGGACTTTAAATGTTTTTACTTTATAATGATGCATACAAGACTGTCTTTTTACTTTTTTTCCTTAAAACTTTTGGACACGATCATCGGCAAAATCATTTTGCAACACCATTACAGCACCTCCTGCGTCATCAAAATGACTTTTTCCAAAAAATGTTTTATTCAATTTGCAGTATAATTGACTCTTTCGTGCAGATTAAACATACATTTATAACCATTCTATGCTGCTTATGAAATATTGATTGAGAAATTACTTTTGCATTTTTTCTATGAAAAACATTCAATTTTAATTTTCTGATTGTATTTATGGATTGTTAGTTTGTCAGTTTCTGTAATTAGGAATGACAGATTAGAAAATATTTTAATGCATATCATAAAACTTATTTCCCAGCTATAGTGTTGTTTGGCACAGCAAACCATTAAATTGTTCATCTTGATTGGTCAAAATTACAATTGCCATGGTTTTAAAGTTTACCTGTGCTTTAAGAATGTCATCGGGCGTTTCTTTGATACAAATCTCACTTTTACATGGCGTGAGTTAGCTTATCAGTAAAGCCTGACAACACACAACTTTGACTGCTAAACAAAATTGTCAGTAGCTTTTTAAAATCTTTAGAAGTTGTATTCTCTATGCTGTATGTCACTCTTTAGCTGAGTGAGCAGGTGAATGATCTGCTCGCAGACTTCTGCTAAATCTGCTTTGCTGCCCTGTCCTCACTTTCCACGGGCGATCCACTAATGTGTGTGCATCCATCTATCTCTCTCACTATCACATAAGCAGACTCGCTCTCTCTCCCGTGCACGCTATCTCTCACTCACTCTGGCTCTCACTCATTCAGACAGTTATATACATTAAAATATAATGTGAAGATTTAATTGCCCTCATTATAACAGGGAAATCTTATTTATTTTTTGCCTATTTGTGACGGTGCCCTCTCATCCAAAGATGATCTGGGTCAAGTAGTTATGAGCTAAATATATTTTTCACTGTACCCTCTGCTGTCAGGGAAATGGAGATGTTGAACCTGATATTTAGACAGGATCACTTTTAAACAGCGATGATGAGATATCTATTTCAGCAAATGTAATATTGAATTATTTAAATTGACCTGCATACATATTCAGATTCTGTGGCTGGTGTTGCTAAATATGCATGACCATAATCCCAGGACTAGAAACTATACAGCACAGGAAGAAGGAAAAGCTGACCCCAGGCAGGATCTCTTGTCTGCCGCTATGGGAATGGGACTTTACCTTTACTGCAGTGCACATTAATCTTCTGCTAAATAAGTTCCTTCCTAACCCCCCAAAGTTCGTCTACTGTTTGTTCACTTTGCTGGTCCATTACAACACTGAAGCAGAGATGCAGAGGAAAAAAAATCCTCCTCCATAAAGATTTGTGTGACCTGACCATTGCGTGGTGCTGCAGAGCAGTTGTGTTCTAGAGGAAGTGCAGATGTTTGAATAAACTCGAAATAAGAAAGCAGTGTATCGATCTTAAATAATATTTTGAAATACTAGAAATCGGAGGCTCTGTGCATACTTCTCAATTTGTAAATGTTTAAGTTTAAGTGATCAAATAACATTTTGGAATAGGTTCTGAGAAAGAAGCATACTTTTTTACTAAATTTAGTCAGTGATGAAGTCCTAACTTCCTGAATTTTGCACTCACGTGCTGAAGGATAAACATTTACTTCCTCTCTGGTTTTACTGCAACGCAGTCCCGTATGAGGTCACATTAATCAATTCAATTGATATTAATGTACTTTCTTCCATTCTGTATGTTTCTCTTCTCCAAGCACTTTTCTTTATTCTTTAGGGAAGATGGTGAAAAAAGTCTGCCCATGCAACCAACTGTGTAGTAATTATCTTTTTCTAACATTTTACTTGCATAGCATGTGACACTTGCTGTATAAAATCCTTGCATCTGATTTTAGCACTTGGGCTTCTCCTGATTTTTTTCGAGGTTTCTACAACACCATTGTTTGTTGGGAGGACGAGATGTTTTTCAGAAACCGCATTTTTTTTTTGCACTTAATGACCTGAAGTAGTGTCAGAAATGATCTTTTCTAATCTGGCTGCATGGCTTTGTGTTGCCTCAGGATATGCAGACTTCAAAAAATTGTAATAGAAGAATTCTTTCTGTAGACCAGCACCTCATGGAATGAAAAGCTAGAATTTAAAAACCCTTTTTTTCCAAGCTTTGTTTGAAAGGTGTTCGCTGCCCCCTTCATAATAGAATTATGCATTTTAAAGGAAAGCTAGTTAAGTACATGAAGGAGAAAGGAATAGCATGATATGCTGACAGGGTTAGATGCAGTAGAATGGGAGGAGGCTCGTGTGGAGCATAAAGACCGGCATAGACCAATTGGGACAAATGGCCTGTTTCTGTGCTGTAAATCCTATGTAATGTAGACTCGCAAAGCTTGTCTCATAGAAAAAGCCCAAGTGTAACTGCCTGACAGGACCTGGGCTCCAGACTTGGGACTCCATGTTCAGAGACTGTTGCTTTAGCTGAAAGGGATGGTTCATTTGTACTATAGATCCACTTTTAATTGCAAAAACATTTTAGTAACCACAAGGTTATTAGTAAATCTTTGACTACAGCAAATGTAATTAAAGCCAATAGTGCATCAGCTTGAGAGTAAAACATATCAAATACCACAAGCAGCAACCCAGAAAACCTAAATAGTTGAGTCCATGCAGCACAGTCATTTAACTAGACTATGAATCTCACCTGGTCATAATTAGTGCATGGATCACAGTATCCTATTAACTTTGGATCAAAACTTTTGAATTTCCTTTCCCTCACCCCTCAATTTAATTGGCCAATTATCAGAGACCACAGAACCTATGATGCTAAAATCAGGTGTAAAGGTAGCTTTGGTTTTTGCATGTGCTAAGAGCTGGTAAAAATAATTTGTGAATGTGAATGGGTTTAGTGTTTTCTTTTGTGATGTTCTCTAGCTGCACTGCATGTACAAATGCAGCTTGGCTTTAATGCAACATCTTTGAAGCACGTGTTACAGTAAAGGAAGACTGCATGAAGCCTTTATTAAATGGCTGAAACTAATTTGCTTTCTTGTATGTACAGTAAATCTTTTCTATAACACAATCTTGGACCTGCAAACTGCATGTTGAAGTTAGAAGTGCGTTATAAATATAATTTGTGCAAATTAGTTTGCTCTGTTCAAGGCTACATGCTACCACAGTTCTAGACCCATTGATGAAGGACATTTTAAAGATATTTATTGAAACTTGACCCCTCTTTGGTTGATTCAATCCTGCAACAACAACTTGCATTTATATAGCACCTTCAATGCAGAGAAACATCCCAAAGCGCTTAAATTCATTATTAACTTCAGATGAGGAGTAACGAGAAAATAAGAGCTTTCCTTTACTCTTACATCCTAGATTCTGGTAACTTTTGGTTGTGTTTGCCATGTATCAAGAGTAAGTATAAAGATGCAGTATAATGTGGATAAATGCGAGGTTATCCACTTTGGTGGCAAAAACAGGAAGGCAGATTATTATCTGAGCGGCAATAGATTGGGGAAAGGGGAAGTGCAACAAGACCTGGGTGTCCTTGTGCACCAGTCGCTGAAGGTAAGCATGCAGGTGCAGCAGGCGGTTAAGAAGGCAAATGGTATGTTGGCCTTCATAGCGAGAGAATTCAAGTACAGGAGCAAGGATGTCTTGCTGCAGTTGTACAGGGCCTTGGTGAGACCACACCTTGAGTATTGTGTGCAGTTTTTGTCGCCTTATCTGAGGAAGGATGTTCTTGCCATGGAGGGAGTGCAGCGAAGATTCACCAGGCTGATACCTGGGATGGCAGGAATGACTTATGAAGAGAGATTGGGTCGATTGGGCTTATATTCGCTAAAGTTTAGAAGAATGAGAGGGGATCTCATTGAAACTTATAAAATTCTAACAGGGCGGATGTTCCTGATGGCAGGGGAGTCCAGAACCAGGGGTCACAGTTTAAGGATAAGGGGTAAGCCATTTAGGACAGAGATGAGGAGGAATGTCTTCACCCAGAGAGTGGTGAACCTGTGGAATTCTCTACCACAGAAGGCAGTTGAGGCCAATTCATTAAATATATTCAAGAAGGAGTTGGATATATTTCTTAAGGCTGAAGGGATCAAGGGATATGGGGAGAAAGCAGGGACAGGGTACTGAATTTGGATGATCAGCCATGATCTCATTTAATGGTGCAACAGGCTCGAGGGGCCAAATGGCCTACTCCTGCTCCTATCTTCTATGTTTCTATGATAAGCAGTCATAAAAAGAGGTAATCTTCAAGTCGTATCCAAATATCACTGAAGACATGAGTTATAATGCTTTTCTTGTATTGAAAACTATATGCTGCCAAATCTGTAATCAACAACTTTTAATTTCTTTCTTACTTCCCAGGAACAACTAGCACAAATGCAGTAAGTGGAGTTGGGCAAATGGCTCAGCAACAGCAGCCAGCAATAACCAGTAGAAAAGGCACCTTCACAGATGATTTGCATAAGTTGGTAGACAATTGGGCTCGAGATGCTATGAACCTTTCCCAGAACAAGCGTGGCATGAAACAACAGGGTCAACCGGGCCAGCATTACTCTGAAGTAAGTAGGAGTCTGCTTCTTGGCTCAGATTTGTTTTAAATGTGTTTAAATGGCACACTAGGTCAAATGGTTGAGTATTGGACTGCTAACCAGAACTACCTGCTGCTTGAAATTACTTTAATCTTTTATTTGAGTCTTAAGATGAGTTTTCAATACTAGAATGTTCACCTTTGTCTTATGGCTGATCTGAGTGACAAGCAATCCCTATCACAGACTTTGTACCTACCTAAAATATCGACACTGAAAAAAAGCATAGGCTGTATAGCACCTTATCATATTTCAGAAACTTCATTAAGCACATGGCATACAATTTTAGTTACTTGTGTTTTTTTTGAGGGGCAGTGACTATTATGTAGCAAATATGTCAGTTAAAACTATCAGAATTATTCTGAGGGGTAAAAGGTGGGGGGACTTATGATGGGGCAGCTTCTGTTATCTCGGTGTCATTGGCAGTCCTATTCCTATAGGACTAATGCTGTTTGTTTATATAATTTTACAGACAATGCCAAGGAAGTATTCAGCACCAGGTCAACTCTGTGTCTCCATGACAAACTCCGTGGGGGGACCTTCTATTTCTACTGCCTCAGTTGGCTCCTTGGGTCCTTTCAACAAGACTCCTATCTGCCAGTATGGTTACCCTGGAGCGCCTTACAGTGGCCAATGGACTGGAGCACCTCCCCAGCAGCAACCAGGCATGACACCACCAACACCAGGCCTCCAGTTTCAAGCAGTCGGCACCACTTCACTACAGAGCTTTCCCTTGGGCACTTTGCAGAAATCTGTCAGCAATCCTCCTGGATCCAATCTTAGGACAACGTAGAGGCACATTTCTAGTTCTGGATAAGTGTGATCGATCGACTGAGTGGAATTCAAGGTTAAATGGCCTCTGCTGATGTTGCTGGGGATGGGTCATAGAGCTTTAAAACATACAAATGGCTGACACTGCTTTTATATACACAGCATCATTTGAGAGCTATTTTACTAGTTCTGTTTCAAACAGCGTTCTGTGCGGACATGTATTTACCCATCAGTTTTTGATGTTCAAACACTGTGATATATAAATGTTGTTGGACAACAGTAGTTAAAAGTGGATTTAGAGGGTTTAAAGTTTAAAAAAAAAAAAAAAAACTAAAGCTAGCTATAATCCATACTTATCAGAGACACTTTAACTTCCTTTGTTACTTCATTGTATTAGGTAAATAAATGTGAATGTAAAATTGTATAAATGTACTTGAATACCTGTTTTCCCAGTATGCTTGCTGGATTCATAGTGCCTTGTATTGTGCTTCTGACTTGTCTGCAGGAAAGCACTTAAGTGTCCCCAACAGAGAAAATAGAGGAAGAGAGCAAGTGAAGGTGGAGTTGTGGTAAAGTGGATAGTTCATACTTGTTCTTCAACAGAGCTGTTGTCATTTGCAGTGACCGAAATACGTCCATTATGTAAATCTGTTCCAGTCTTTGTCCTTCCCTCCCAAGTGATGTTAAAATATGGAGTCACCCAAGGCCAAGATATTAATGGTTAAAGTTTTCTCATGTAGATTCAAGATTTGCATTTTCCAGGATATTCAGCAAGTGCTGTTGCTTCTGGAAATGCATTGAAAATGTCAGTGGTTAGGTTAGACTATGTTGAAGTCACGAAGTCTAAAATATTAGTTAATAGTTGATACCCCCACTAAAGACTGCTGGTACATATTAAAAGCAGCATCCCCTCTAAGGCCAAAACATGTTTCATTTTCCTTCATGAAATACTGAATCTGGAAGAAAATGAGGTTCTGCCATGCATCTACCATTAATCTTTTTGAATGTAATTCATAATTGCAGTTTATTGGCCATTTGTTTTTTTTTTACTTCATTAACCCTGATACAATTTACTTTGTAGTTGGAGGTTGTCACCGTTAAAATAACTTGTGAACCAACACAGGAAAATGTTCTGAACCTGGATATGTGAGAAATGTGAAAAATGATGTAGGAAACCTAGTAATCAGTTTCAGGAAGGCCTTTCTGACATTCTACCCTGGTTTTTCCTAGTATGTCAATCTGATACATAAGTGATCAGAAATTCTAAACTTCACTGTCCATATTTTATATGCAGCAGTGACCATATAGAACAAGAATATGATTTGAAATAAATACAAAATTTAAGACTACACTGATGTATAAGATTTGTATTTTTCTTTACATTTCTCACTTAATGAAAAGGAATGCTAATTTAAAAATATTTGATAGTTTCCTGTAAGATCAACTACTTAAACCTGAGACTGTCTTCTTCCCCTCCCCCCAAAAAAGGATATTTTGTCCTTTTGCTTCATATTCATCCCAACTACAGAAGTTTAATTTTTGTTTCACCAGGTATTTGCAGAAAAGTAACTGGTAAAGAACTTGCAGTTTTTACTGATGTGGAGAATAAAAGGACAAATATAACAACATTAGGCTGTGAAGGTTGTTTTTAAAAATAAAAAAAAAGGTTTCAGTTCTCTGATTTATCAAAGAACTGTTAAAACCCTGCATATGTAGTTGTTGCAAAATGCAGGTCAGCACTTTATTTTGTTTAGTTTTTTTTTTAAGTAAAATTGAGGACGGTTGCACCATTTATATAAAAAAAAAATAAGACTTTTCAATATGAATGAATGGTTAGTTCTGCTGTAACTGTTGCAACAATTCATGGAACTGAAGAATTTCTACTGCAGCATCTATTGCAGACTGTTGCTAATATGTGAGCCTTAAACAATATTGAATGGAGTTGGGAAGCTTAAAAGTTGTAGAAGTAGACATACTATAGCAAATTATTCCAATAGCTCTTGTTTGAAATGCCCAAACTCTAAGAAAAGCATGCATTAGGAGTTCCCATGTATAAATTACCTGTTATGAAGAACACACTTCTGTCTTTCACTCGGCTTTGTTTAAAAAGAAAAACTTCAGAAAGAATTATTGTGTAATTTTATTGTTGGTTGAAAGTGTAATGGTATTTTCTGTGTGACCTGCTGGGGGTTTTACTTTTGTTTTAGGCAGATAGGCATGATAATGAAAAGCTTTTATTTCTCTTTCTGTCTTTGCTTCCCTTTTAATAAAATTTGAACTGGTACGGGGACCGTTTCAGCAGCTGCTTTCACTGTATCTCAACCCTATGATTCACGATGTTTGTTATTCTGTTGTGGATTCCTTTCTTTAAAACGAAGGAAAAATTGAGAAAGAAAAAAAAGCAAGTACTGCAATCAGTATTACTCCTTAGACTGCAATAAACTGTGAAAAGTCCACACAAATACATTGCATTTTTTTTTAGTAGAATAACTTTTTTTTTAGATACTGGTTGGGTTACTGACCTCGGGGGGGAAAAACCCTAGATGTTCTGTGAAATTTATGCCATTTGCATGGGGTTGAGGAGAAAGCTCAAGAATGCTTAACTTAAGTTTCTCAGCCCTCAATTTCCTCTTCCTTCTCTGCCCATCTGTTCCCTCCCTTCCCCAAAACTGTAGTGGAGGTGGATGTGGAATGATATGCAATAATTAGTGCTGGGATTTCTGATGGAGGTAGGCTGTTAGTTTACGTAATGTTTGTTTTTGGTTCCTGTTTAAGTACAGGTTGGCAGTTAGAGTTTCAGTATATGTATGCTATTCTTGTGCGTTGAGATGCATATTTTTATGCACTTGATATATTCTGCATTGTTTTGCTCTGTAGTTAAGAATTAACATCATCCAACATCTAAAGCAAAAAGCAGTTGGTTTCAATTTATTTTAAACTAGGATGCAGCACACAATTTTTCTCCCCATCTCCCCCTTGTTTCAGGCTTTTTAATATCGTGCAAAAAGCTGGATCCATTTGCCATTTCCCTCCTGTGGAAAACAAATTTAAAAAAAAAATGTACAAATGTTATAAATGCTACTGACCGGTGTTAAATTATTTTATGTAATACTCTTGATACCTTTTTTCCCCACAAATTGCAATCTTGAAATGACTGATTCTTCTGTTGCTCTGGAGTTCAGTGTCTGTCCTGAAGATCTCCTTTCATTATTTAACATTATACACTGTAAAGAAATGTGGGGATCATTTGCAACATGAATTGTATGTTTGCACTAAATAAGGGTGTTGAGCTACATGTAAGATTGCGCTTTGCGCTGAAATTTGTTACTTTCTTTGTAGATTATTAACTGAAATCATTCAAATAAAAATGATCAAAATCTCAACACCAATCTGTCTGCATGTTTATCGCACAAATAAAAGTCTACCCAGCCTGGATGACCTCGGCATTGTTTTTAATTAATTTTAGTTGCTGGTGGCTTTTGTGGTGGGTTCAGTGCCAGTGATGTGAGAGAACTACAGTGACCAACATGTGTGGAGGACCAATACCTCATGAGCACAAGTGAAAGTCAATTGATGATCTCATTGAACACCTGATAGTCTTGTTACTGATGACATTTGGTGTTGCTTCTAATGGAATATTTACAGTAAGTTGAATTTGGTTTTTTTAAACTTGTGATGTCCAAAATAATCCGAATTCACAAGATAATTGTGGATGATAAAGACTCGACCCACTTGGTTCATCCATCCAGAAAGTTCCTAAAATCCCCCTATTGAAGCATCCATTTGTTCCTTAAATGTTTCCAGGTTTTCCACTTCCACGACTCTATCTCGAAGCCTATTCCATGTATTTATTACTTTGTGCGAAGAAAAATTTCCTGTTACCTGTCCTAAATTTATCTCTTACTTGTTGGGACTTGTGACCCTTTTTTTTCTCAATTTAATTTAAAGTAATATTCCAAATTTACTTTATCCTTTCCCTTAACTATTGTATTCTGTTATAAGATCACTTCTTGGATGCCTCCTTTCAGGCAGATGAGATGAAGTTTCTGCAGTCTTTCCTCAACTTGACAGTTGACACTTGAGATCAGCCTCATGGCTCATGTCTGCACTGCCTCCAGCACTTGAATGTTATCTCCGTTGTGTCTCGGTGATCAGAACTAGACATAATACTTGAGTCGTGATCTGACCAGAGCACACTGCAGTTTGATTAGAACTTCCTCTGACTTAATAGAATAGTGCAGCACAGAAGGAGGCCATTTGGCCCATCAAGTCTGCGACTGCTCTTTTGAAGAACAATCCAGTTAGTCCCACTCCCCTGCTCTTCCCCATATCCATGCAATTTTTTCTCCTTTTCAAGTATTTATCCAATTGCCTTTTGAAGACTATTATTGAAACTGTTTCCACCACCCTTGTGACTTGTACTCTACTGTTTAGTTATGTAGTTCAACATTAGTTAGATACGTTTAGTGTCCAGTCTACTAAGATCCTGTGGTCTCTTTCAGCTCATCAAACTGCTGTTTCAACACCATTTATGAAGTCTGTATGTTACCTATCTTTCCTTCCAATGCGCAATACTCTACACTTGTCTGCATTAATTTTTATCTGCCGTTGTTCTGCTCACTTGCATATTCTGCCCAACTCAAATTGTCATTTTTGAGCTGCCTCTTGTGATTCCACTGCCCCCTCCTAGTTTGGTATTGTCTGCAAATCTGACCACTTTGCATTGAGTTTCTAAATCCAAGTCATTTATGTAAATTAATAATAGTCTGAACAATGACCTTTTGAGGCACCCCATTCAGTATTTCTCCCCCAACCGCCCTCTTTCTCCCCCCCCCCCCCCCCCCCCCCGAATCCTGACCACTCCTCTGAGGAATATTCATTGTTCGCTACCCTTCAGTCAGTCAGAGGCAAAACGCATGGCGTTAGGTTTTATTTCCTGTTAATGACTGTTGAGCAGTACAAAATCTCTGAACCGTATCAAACGTGTGGATGATTTGTCCATTGAGCCTTACTTCTACTGTTGTGGTGCAACTTATGCGCACTATGACTCCCATCTGTCCTCACCAGCCAGCTATGTAATATCCTGTAAGAGGTGAAAAACAGACAAAAACCCAAGGCCAATTTTGGGGGGTAAACCTCGAGGAAATTTCCCTCCATCTCCTGAAGGTGAACAAACAAGTTCCAGGAGACCACAGTGACTGGGAGATGCATCCGCCAATACCCTACTATCTCCTATAAGTAGTGAGGTCGGCCACTTTCAGGAACTGGTTCAGCTTCCTTTTGAACGTTTGCAGCGAATCTGTGTGAGCTGGTAACTTGTTCCATAGGTTGACGATTCTTCTGTGGAAAAAAATACTTCATGATATCTAACCTAGTTCTAAGCTTATATAGCTTACTCATGTCCCTTGATTCTCCCTAATCCACACAACTCGAATAGCTGATCTAGAGAGACTAAATCTAATCTTTTTCATTATTTTAAAGACATCAGTCAAATCTCCTCGGTCTATGTTTTCTAGAGATAAAAGCCCAGGCTGTCTCAGCCTATCATGGTAACTAAGGGCCTTTAAATTAGGTATCAATCTAGTAGCCTCCCTTGAACCTTTTCCAGGGCCTCCATATCACCCAACATGAGGGGACCCAAACTGGACAGCATATTGTAAATGAAGCCGAACCAAATTCTAACACAAGGACAGTTTAGATCATTCCAGCCATGTCCACATCGCTGGCTAACTTGCAAAAGATTTAGTTAGAAGACTGAAAGCTGCTGAAACAGTGCGTGCAAGATGCATTCTGTAGATGTCAACAAAAGACAGAAATGATACAAAATTATTTGACAGCATTATGTGAATTCCTGTATGCATAAGATGACTTTTTAAAATGTATTTTGTAACACCTAGGGATGAAAAAACAAACCAAACACTACACTGGCACTGGATGTTGCCTCACTTCTCATTAATGCTGCTGACTTGTCGCACTTGTAACAGGCAACAGCACAAGTAATGCACATTGAAGTTTTGTTGGCAAGGTTAAAACTGCTTCTGGCTTGCAGTAGATTATTCTGTGAAGTACTTCAGAATTAATTTTGAAAGTGGGTTATTCAGGAAATAGCATTGATTGATTATTTCAAAATGATCATTGCTGCAATAAAAATCCTACATATAAATATATCTGCTCATCTGTTGCGTTTAATCCAATTGTTCTTTGAAGCTCTAAGTTTAAAAACTAGTAAATCTCCCATGGTGTTGCTCAAAATAAATTGGTGCCTATTGTCTCTTAGCTGTGTTTATTGTCTGTGTGTTGCTTGGCCTCTTGTCTTCTCCTTCATGTCTGTTCTCCCCCTTTTCTGCTTTTCTGTCTTCTCTCTGCTTTCATTTGGGAGTTGGTGGGTTACATGACTTGATGGGAAGGAAATTCCATAGCTGAAGGCACGGAATGCCTGGTGGGGTGAAGAAAATCAGGGATACACCAGAGGCTAGAACTGGAAGAACGCAGTGTTCTTGGAGAGTTGTAGGGCTGGAGGAGGTTAGAGATAAGGAGGGGTGAGTCCATAGAGAGATTTGAAAAGATGAGAATTTTAAGGCGTTGGACTGACTAGCAGATTTTCAACTTTGTAAGGACACGACTGAAGTGTATGGTATGGAAAAGGTAGATTCAGTAAGTTATTTCAAACTGCACTATAAGAGTAGGATAGAGACATAGGTTCAAAATAGTAAAAGGCAAATTTAGGACTGATGACAGGAAGTTCTTAACACACAGAATGGTCACCACAGGGAATCCAAAGGAAGAGTGCAGGCAAAAACACGAAGTATACAAAAAGCAATTGGAATGCAGTGATGAAGAAACTGTAGGGTCTTTCTGGAAGAATGAGCTAAGATGGGCTGAATGGCCCATCTTGTGACAGCTTTTCAGTGACAGTTCTCCAGAATCCACACACTGGATGCTAAATTGCAGAAAAGCCATTGAGAAAGTCTGTGAAGTGTTGGCTAAATGCTTGCCCACAAGAAAGGAGTGAAAACCTGAGTCTGGGCGAATGAAACTAGTCTGCTTTTGTACAGCTACATGTGCCTGGTTAAAGAGCAGCATTTTGCAAGCCTTGTCATCTCACTGGGACTAGTAGGGGTGGGCTGTGGAAATCATAACTCTCACAATATTCCTTTTGAGACAGAAGATGTGCATTGATTATTTTAAACAAGAATTTCCCCCTTGTTTTCTTTGCTTCTTGTTAGAAGGTGCTTTCTCTTGCTGGGGTATAGTTGACAATGCTCTGGTAGCTCATGCAAGCGGCATAAACTGTGCACAGCAGCGGACCAGGTGATTGTGGATCCGCTGCTTTTCTGTTTTTCTTTGAGAGAGGTGGATGAAGAGTGAAATTCAGCCATTGTGTCAACCAGAATTTGGTCTAAAGTGCACAGAATATGGAATATTACAACATCTCCAGTATGTCTGCTAGCCCCAGAAACACAACTACATTCTCAGCAATGTTTTCACTGACTTTAATACTAGGCTGAAGAGTGCTATTCTGAATAATTACCATCTGAGAAATGTATTTGGAGAGATGAAAATAAAGTGCTTACTCCGTGACAAAATAATATTGAATCACAAGACTTCTGAGTAGGGGACAAAATGTAATTATTTCATTTGATGGGTAAGTCTTGAATAGTATAAAAAATTAGCTGGGATGGAGCATGGGTATTTCTAGGTCTTTTACCCCATTCTCTTGCATCACTAAGAAGTCACATTATAAACATCAATCCTGATCTAATTTGGATACACCATCCTAATTGAGAATGTTTCCCAAAAACGAATGTTTTGTATGGTTAGAGAGGCATGTGAAGAATTGCGGGGGAGACCCAGAAAGTAAGTATAAAAGGAGCAGTGTGAAAACCAACCCGTGAGAAAATGGAGAATCGCAGGACAAAAGGAGAGCTGTGAAAGCTGACCGGAGAGAGTGGAGAATTGCAGGAGGAGACCCAGAGTGTGCGGATAAAAGGAGAGCTGTGAGAGAGCAGAGAATCGCGGTGAGACAACAACTTGCATTTATATAGTGCCTTTAACATAGTAAAATGTCCAAGGCACTTCACGAGCGCCATCAAACAAAATTTGACTGAGCCACAGAAGGAAATATTGGGACAAATGACCAAAAACATGGTCAAACAGGTACCTTTTAAGGAGTGTCTTCAAGGAGGAGAGAGAGGTAGAGACACGAGGTTTAGGGAGGGAATTCCAGAGCTTAGGGCATAAGATAAAAGGAGTGCTGTGAGAGTACAAAGAAGGGGGGAGGGGGGGACCCAGAGAGTGAGGATAAAAGGAGTGCTGTGAGAGAGCGGGGAGTATTAGGAGATTCGATAGGTGATAAAGAGCACGACCTCAAGACTGGTAATCTGAACAACAACTTGTATTTATATAGTGCCTTTAATGTTATAAAACACCTGGAATACTCCCACTGCCGTGTGCTAATGAGTATAGGAACAGCAAGATAAAGCAGGTTAATGCATGGCTGGAGAACTGGTGCAGGAGGGAAGGCTTCAGATTCTTTGAGCATTGTGTCCACTTCTGGGGCAGGAGGGATTCATACAAGATAGACGGGTTGCATTTGCACAGGGCTGGGACCAACGTCCTCAAGTGGAGGTTATCTAGTACTATGGGGGGAGACTAAGCTAATTTTGTGAGGTTTGGGGGGGGGGGGGGGGGACCAGGATGAAGCATCAGAGAGGAGAAACAAAATTTCTGTTTTGATAACAATTGGGAAATTGACGCAAATTGCACTTGAAATTGCACTGGCTCGGATATACAGTGTTGTATCTCAAGGGGTTTTATACCCTTACCTATATAACAATTAAGGACGACTCCGGGGTGGAGAGTTTAGTTAACGGCCATTTTATTTACAATGTGCTGCTTCACTCAATGCACTACATTTCCCATAGTACATTGCAAATCACCACTACGGTATCCCATGTGGGACAATTCTAATACACATTCAAAATACACAACATATTTCCTCCCCCTTAAAATAGAATGTCCACAAAACAGAATAACTGAAAATGACTATAACTTTGGAAGAGAGGGTAGACTGCCTCTACATTATGCTAACCCTGGGGATTATTCTGCCCCATGCACACAGGTTAGCACTAACTAACTAAGGCGCTCTGGAGGCTGCCTTTCTCTTTGGGGGTAACACCTAGTCTCAGGAGCAGGCTCTGGCTGGCTCTCCCGTGACCCTGCAGGCATAGCTTCCTCCCTCGATGGCACAAGAGTGGATGGTGCCACCGTTTCAGGGTCGGATGACCAGTCCCTGCTGGAGCCGCCAGCAGGTCCTTGATCCTCTGTTTCTTGGGTTACCTGTGGTGACTGTCTTGGCAGTAACTGGTCTACATGCCGTCTCCATGTTCGGTTGTCTCCGGTGCGGACTCGGTATGAAACGGGGCCCATTTTTTGAATGACCATAGCCGGGACCCACCGCGCCGGGGTGGTGTAGTTACGCGTGAGGACTTTGCCCCCCACCACAAAGTGTCGTTCTTTGGACCTCTGAGCTCGTCTGCTGACTTGATCCTGCTGATTGGCGTGCACCACTGCTTCTGTGGACGTTGGCCTCAACAGGTCAAGGCGTGTCCGTAGCTGCCTTCCCATGAGTAGGTAAGCAGGAGATGCTCCAGTCGTAGCATGAGGCGTGTTTCGGTATTTCAGCAAGAAAGCATTCAGGCACTGCTTTAGAGGAGCATCACTTCTTGCCGCTTTCAACGCGCGTTTCAGCGTTCTGACAAATCTCTCTGCCAATCCATTCGTGGACGGATGATAAGGCGCGGAGAACGTGTGCTCGATTCCATTGCTCTTGAGGAACTCCTCCATCTCCTGGGATGTGAACTGTGTTCCATTGTCGGTTACGATCTGCTCCGGCAGACCAAATCGCCCGAACATCTCTCTCAGAGTCTCGATGGTTTTCTCCGTAGTGGTAGTGGACATTACTGCAACCTCCGGCCATTTGGAATGGGAGTCCACCGCAACCAGGAACATCGCTCCTTCCACTGGTCCCGCGAAGTCCAGATGGATCCGTTGCCACGGTGTCGCCGGCCATTCCCATGGATGCAGTGGTGCTGCTCTTGGCGTATCCCTGGTTGTCTCGCATGATGGGCATGATTTCGCTTCAACTTCAATTTCATGATCCAGGCCAGGCCACCAGAAGTAGCTTCGTGCCAGCTCCTTCATCCGGACAATACCACAATGTCCTGAGTGCAGCTCGTTGAGGACATGTTTCCGCAGCTTTGGTGGTATGATCACTCGCATGCCCCAAAGGAGGCACCCTGACATGACAGACAACTCCTTCCCTCTTGACAGGTAAGGTAGGAGCTCAGTTGGTGCATCTGACACCCGTGATCCGTCTCCTCGCATCACCCGATCCAGCACCTTGGATAGCGTAGGGTCCACTCTGGTCTCTTTCTTGACCTGCCGGGCCGTGACAGGGGCATTGCTCACCATGTCAAAGTAGAAAATCTTCTGCTCACAGCCTTCAGAGGGCACAGGCAGCAGAAGTCTTGACAATCCGTCCGCATTGCCATGTGCTGCTGACCTCCGGTATTTGATGTTGTAATTGTGAGCGCTTAACATAAGTGCCCAGTGCTGCATCCTGCACGCTGCCAGGGAGGGTATTCCTGTGTGTGGACCAAAGATCGATGTCAGAGGACGATGATCCATCAGCAAGGTGAATTTCCTTCCGAACAAGTAGTGATGGAACTTTTTGATTCCAAAGATGATGCCCAAAGCCTCTTTTTTGATCTGCAGGTATTTCACCTCCGCCTTGCTCAGGGACCTTGACGCGAATGCAATCGGCTTCTCTTCGCCTGAGGGAAAGATGTGGGACACGACTGCGCCAACGCCATAAGGCGACGCGTCACAGGCCAGCTGAATCTGCAATGACGGGTCAAAGGGCGTCAACACTCTGGGGTCAGTCAAAGCTGCTTTGGCTTTCTTGAATGCAGCTTCGCACTCCTTCGTCCACGCCCAGGCCTTGCCCTGACACAGCAACTCATGTAATGGCTTCAACAGTGATGCCAGCTGTGGAATAAACTTTCCGTAATAGTTCAAGAGACCTAAGAATGACCGCAGCTGGCCGACATTTGTAGGTGCAGGAGCGTCGGCAATGGCTTTCATTTTCGACGGTGCTGTGTGTAGGCCGTCCGCGTCAATGACATGGCCTAGGTACTCCACTGATGGCTTGAAAAATTCGCATTTGTCCTTGCGAATGCGTAAGCCATATTCTTCAAGTCTTCCCAGTGTCTTCGTCAGGTTCTGCAGATGCTCGTTGTCGTCCTTTCCTGTGACAAGGATATCGTCGAGATAACATTGTAGCCCTGGAATGCCGCTTAAGATCTGGTCCATAGCCCGCTGAAACAATGCTGGTGCTGATGTTATACCAAAGGGTAGGCGGCAGTACCTGTAGAGGCCCTTGTGGGTGGTGATGGTGAGGTACTTCTGTGAGTCCTCTTCTACATGCATCTGCAAGTAGGCTTGGCATAGATCAATCTTGCTAAACGTCTGACCACCTGCTAGACCCGCGAAAAGATCTTCAATGATGGAGAGAGGGTACTGTTCAGCTGAGAGCACAGGATTCACTGTTACTTTGAAATCTCCACATAAGCGAACCGCGCCGTCACTCTTCATCACTGGTACCACGGGCGTGGCCCACTCACTGTGCGAAACCGGCACCAGGACCCCTATCTTGCCCAGACGCTCCAGGTCAGCCTTCACCTTTGGTCTGAGGGCGTAGGGAGCGTTCCTGGCCTTCAGGAATCGTGGCTGGCTGTCAGGCTTCACCTTGAGTTTGACCGTAATCCCCTTCATACTCCCCAATTCTCCGTCAAAGACAGCCGCATGCTTTGTCAACACTGCCACTAGCCCCGTCTCTTCGACTGACACCGCATTCACTTTTTTCCAATCCAGATGAATTTTCTCCAACCATAGCCTGCCCATCAGGGATGGATAGTCACCTTTGACCACGTAAACTGGCAGCATCACGGTTTGTCCATTAAGCTCCACCTTGACCTCCGTCTTACCCAACATTGGGACTGTTTCCCCAGTGTAGGTCTTTAAGGTGAGCTTGGCTGGCGTCAGTGATAGGTGGTTCAGTTTTTCTTTGAATAGCTTCTCTGAAATCAAGGAGACAGCGGCCCCCGTATCCAGCTCCATTTTGACCGGTATTCCCTCTAGTAGTGGAGTGACTCCATAGCCTGATGAGCCTTCATTCACCGTTAACACATGGAGATTCAGCTCCCCATCAGAGTCTGTGTCACTGTC
The DNA here is from genome assembly GCF_052327205.1 of Somniosus microcephalus. NCBI lineage: Eukaryota > Metazoa > Chordata > Chondrichthyes > Squaliformes > Somniosidae > Somniosus > Somniosus microcephalus. The sequence continues at coordinate 43,134,825 of NC_141002.1, forward strand.
TTCCTGTTCTTGTTTCACCATGTGTAGGTTTTTCTTTTTAGAACGCCAGTTGGATGTGTTTCCTTGTTTGTTTTTGTGTGTCTCTGTGTAGGATTGTTTGCTTTGCCCTTTACACACATGTTCAATGTGTCCTTTCTTTTCACATTTCCGACAGGTCAGGTCTTTACACCAGCAGTCAGATGGCTGATGACCTGACCTTCCACATCTGTAACACTCTCTGGCGCCCCTTGCCTGCTTATCCGGTGTAGCTGCTACCCTGTGCACTCTTGTTGCAGCCCCCAACAGCTGTGCATCTTTAGCTGCTAACTCCATAGACACAGCGAGCTCCACTGCTGATTTAAGCGTCAGTTTGTCAGTCGTGAGCAAGCGCTTCTGTGTTGCTTCACATCTTAATCCACACACAAACCTATCATGGACAGTGTCATTTAGAGTTTCACCAAACTCACAATGCTCAGTTAGCTTCTTTAGCACTGCAACATATTCGGCTATGGACTCACCCTCCCCTTGGTTTCGTTTGTGAAACCTGAACCTCTCGGCAATCAGCAGCGGCTTGGGTGCGAAATGTGTTTCCAAAACTTCCACAATCTGATCATATGTCTTAGCGCCGGGCTTATCCGGGTGCATCAAACTCCGTAACAAGCCAAATGTTTTTGCTCCGATCACACTGAGGAACGTCGCCACTTTCACGTCATCTTTAATGCCATTTGCAGTTAGAAAAAATCCGAAACGCTCTGTACAAGCACTCCATTGCTCCGCCGTTTCATCAAATGGTCCAAACGCTCCGGTTAACATAGCCATTTTGTTTTCTTTTTTTTTTCTTTACAGTCCTTTTCCTCCACTTTTTTTTTTATTTTTACAGTCCTTTTCCTCCACTTCGTTTCACTGTATCGTTACTCTCCCCCTTCTTATTTGTGTAACACACGAACCGCCACCTTTACGAGGCGATTGCATCAGCACTAAACTGCGGGCGCGCCATTAAGAAAAGACAGGAACTTCTTACTTTAAACATCGCCGATTCCAGTGCAAAGTGATGCGCAAGTCCGTCGTCCTCGTCGCCAGTTTTGTTGTGTCTCAAGGGGTTTTACACCCTTACCTATATAACAATTAAGAAGGACTCCGGGGTGGAGAGTTTAGTTAACGGCCATTTTATTTACAATGTGCTTCTTCACTCAATGCACTACGTTTCCCATAGTGCATTGCAAATCACCACTACGGTATCCCATGTGGGACAATTCTAATACACGTTCAAAATACACAACATACAGTAATTCACTTTTCCGGTAAAAAGCATTAGCCTAATCACAAACATAAAATCTTCTCTGAACAGGCTCAATCGGGCAGTTTTGAAAATGGGTTTATCACAAAAAATAAGCAAAAGTGTCTAGTCCGCCACCCATGACTAACCTTATTTTAAATCACTGAAAATTACTTTAAAAAACTATACTGAACCATACTACAGGAAACTTTTTTATCCGGCACCAACGGGACCGGCGTGCTGCCAGTTGATCAAAAAGTCCGGATTACAGTGAGGTACACTTACCAAGATACGAGAGCCTTGTACACGGCCACAGGTGCAGGAGCCCCGGTTACACGGCACTTGTGCAGGAGTCCCGGTTACACGGCTACAGATCCAGGAGTCCTGTTGCACGGCCACAGGTGCAGGAACCCCAGTTACAGGGCCACAGATCCAGGAACCCCGGTTACACGGTCACTAATATATAGTAAAACTTACTTGAACCTTCTCTTGAATTTTGCCGGTTAAAAGAGAGTTTCCTGTAGTTTTATTGGTGTACACTAGTCAGTTTCTTAGTAAATTAAATATTGTTTAATATGTTAAAAAAAAATGTAATGTGCCTGCCACAACAACTTGCATTTGTATTCAAAAAATTGAAGTCAATGGGAATCAGGGGGGAAACTCTCCACTGGCTGGAGTCATACCTAGCACAAAGGAAGGATTGTGGCTGTTGGAGGTCAATCATCTCAGCCCCAGAACATCGCTGCAAGAGTTCCTCAGGGCAGTGTCCTAGGCCCAACCATCTTCAGCTGCTTCATCAATGACCTTCCCTCCATCATAAGGACAGAAGTGGGGATGTTCGCTGATGACTGCACAGTGTTCAGTGCCATTCGCAACTCCTCAGATAATGAAGCAGTCCAGACCCACATGCAGCAAGATCTGGATGCCATTCAGGCTTGGGCTGATAAGTGGCAAGTAACATTTGCACCACAGAAGGGCCAGGCAATGACTATCTCCAACAAGCGAGAGTTGAACCACCTCCCCTTGACATTCAGCGGCATTACCATTGCTGAATCCCCCACCGTCAACATCCTGGGGGCCACCATTGACCAGAAACTTAACTGGACCAGCCACATCAATACTGTGGCAACAAGAGCAGGTCAGAGGCTTGGTATTCTGGGGCGAGTGTCTCACCTCCTGACTCCCCAAAGCCTTTCCACTATCTACAAGGCACAAGTAAGGAGTGTGATGGAATACTCTCCACTTGCCTGGATGAGTATGTTATGTATTGTGTGTTCTATTGTGTGTTCTCCTCCCACCTGTGGTGGCGCTGTCACAGGAGATAAATGGTTGGGTGTTCTCTGTTAAGTTTAGCTCTCTTTGTTCGGAACTTTCCAGAACTGCAGGTGATTTAAATGGCTACTATATTAGGAAACATCGGTGATTTTGATGAAAACGTGGAGCAATGGAGCGCTTATACAGAACGTTTTGACTATTTTGTATTGGCGAATGCGGTGGCAAATGAAAAGGTCGTGCCTACCTTTTTGAGTGTAATCAGGCCGAAGACATTCAATTTACTTCGCAGCCTCGTGCAACCAGATAAGCCAGGAACTAAAACATATAAGCAACTAGTGGAAATTCTTGGAGCACATTTTTCACCAAAACCTCTGGTTATTGCTGAGAGATTTAGATTTCATAAACAGAATCAAGAGGAGGGGGAATCAGTGACGATGTTTATTGCTGCTTTAAAAAGGTTGTCGGAACACTGCCAGTTCAAGGAGGTGCTGAATGACACCATTAGAGACAGACTTGTGTGTGGTCTGCAAAATGCAGCCACACAGAAGCGCCTTCTTACTAAGGACAACCTTACTCTTGAAAAGGCCATTGAAGTTAGTGTCTCCATGGAGATGGCGGAAAAGGAGGCTCACCAGTTGAGTTCAACAGGGAGAGTTCACAAGGTGTCGTCTAAGCCTAAAGGTGCGCGGAACGGCACATGTTATCGTTGTGGGAAAACGGGCCATCACACTAATGACTGCTGGTGTACGGAGCTGGAATGCCGAAATTGTGGCAAAAAGGGTCACATTGAACGCGCCTGTAGAGGTAAAAAAAGAACAGACAGAGCTGGGAAGCATGGAAGCAAAATGTCTGTATTTGGACAAGAGAGGAAAAAGAGTGTTCATTCAGTGCAGTATGATGGAACAAGCAAAACAGAGGGGAGCGACACCTCTGAGGAGGAAGAGGTCAGTATGTACTGACGGTTGCAGGTGATTTAAATGGCTACTGGGTGTCACCACTGGTGGAGGGACAATCAGTGCGGATGGAGGTGGACACAGGCGCGGCTGTGTCCCTTGTTTCAGACACTGTCTACAACAAAATGCTAAAGCATCTTACCCTTCAGCCAACAAACATTGTGCGAAAGACGTATACCGGCAAACCTGTGGCCATGAGAGGCGTCATTGAGGTGACAGTTAAATTGAACGGACAGACTGCAAAACTGCCACTATATGTGGTAAAGGGGAATTACCCATCGCTACTGGGACGTGCGTGGCTAGAGAAAATCACGCTGGACTGGCCTGCAGTCCGCATGATGTCAAAAGGGGAGTCAGGTCTGACTGCAGTGTTAAACAAACATGCAGAACTCTTCAATGGGGAACTTGGGAGCATGAAAAAGATCAGCGTGAGACTGGACATTAAACCTGACAGCAAGCCAAAGTTTCACAAAGCCCGACCTGTACCCTATGCAATTAGGCCAGAAGTTGAGGCTAACTTGGAGGCCTTAATCAAGAATGGAGTCCTGGAGCCTGTGAGCGTGAGCAAATGGGCCACACCCATTGTTCCTGTCCTGAAAAAGGATGGATCTGTTCGAATCTGCGGGGATTTTAAAGTGACTATTAACCCGGTGCTGTCTGCGGAACAGTACCCTCTTCCCCTCATTGATCTTTTTACGGGCCTGGCCGGAGGGCAGAAGTTCAGCAAAATAGACTTATGCCAGGCTTATCTACAAATGCATGTCGATGACAAATCAAAGGAGCTGCTGACAATTGTGACACACAAGGGGCTATACAGGTACTGCCGCCTTCCGTTTGGAATTACGTCGGCCCCTGCTCTATTCCAAAGGGCAATGGATCAGATTTTGAGTGGACTGCCAGGAGTCCAGTGCTACCTGGATGACATCCTTGTCACTGGGACAAATGAGGAGGATCATCTTCTGAACTTGGATGCGACACTACAACGACTGAAAGAGTACGGACTCAGAGTTTGTAAAGACAAATGTGAATTCTTTCAGTCTTCAGTTGAGTACCTGGGGCATGTGATTGATGCTACTGGCCTGCATAAGGCACCGTCAAAGGTCAAGGCGATCGTGGAGGCCCCAGCACCCCAGAATGTGAGCCAGTTACGTTCATTTCTGGGGCTACTTAACTACTATGGGAAGTTTATTCCAGACTTAGCAACATTGCTGAAGCCATTACATCAGTTGCTATGTCAAGGCAAAACATGGAAATGGACTGAACTGTGCAACGAAGCTTTCGCCCAAGCAAAGAAAACATTGCTGAAATCGGAGGTCCTGACACACTTTGACCCAAAGCTACCCGTGCAGCTAGCATGTGATGCATCACCATATGGTGTGGGAGCAGTCATATCCCACATTATGCCTTCGGGTGAAGAGAAACCTATCGCCTTCGCATCACGCACCTTGAACAAGGCCGAGAGTAACTATGCGCAGATCGAGCGCGAGGTCTTGGGAATCGTTTTTGGAATTCGAAAATTTCATCAGCACCTGTTTGGGAGAAGGTTCACACTCCTGACGGACCACCGTCCATTGACTTCAATCTTCGGGCCCCACACCGGAATTCCATCTCTCGCTGCAAGCAGGATGCAAAGGTGGGCTTTACTATTGTCAGGACACACATACGACATCAAATATCGCAAATCAGACTTGCACGGCAACGCAGACGGTCTCTCGAGGCTACCCTTGCCTGTTACTCCCCCAGAGCCTCGTCAGATAGACATCTTCTACTTTAGACAAGTGGAGGGAGCACCTGTCACTGCAGTTCAGGTGCGAAGGTACACCCGCAACGATCCAGTCCTATCTGAGGTACTGGACGATGTCATTCGAGGGAGAGCTATAAGAGATTCTCCTAGTTTGAAACCTTACGTTTCAAAAAGAAATGAGCTCTCCGTCCAGGCAGGTTGTCTTCTTTGGGGACGCCGTGTCATCATTCCGCCACCTCTGAGGGAACCTATACTGCAACAACTTCATACAGGCCACAGTGGGATGGTTCAGATGAAGGAAATGGCAAGAAGCTACTTCTGGTGGCCAGGTCTCAATGGGAATATTGAGGAGAAAGCCAAAACATGTTCCCCATGTCAAAGGGTCCGGAATGTTCCACAGCTGGCAACCCTACACCCCTGGGATTGGCCTGCAGAAGTGTGGCAGCGAGTACATGTGGACTTCGCCGGTCCTTTCGAAGAGAAGATGTTTATGATGGTTGTGGACGCTCGTAGCAAGTGGCCAGAGGTCGCTGTGATGAGGTCTACCACGGCAGAGAAAACAATTGAGAAACTTGGTGAGATGTTCAGCCGTTATGGCTCACCGGAACAACTCGTAAGTGACACCGGTCCACAATTTGTATCACAGGAGTTTGCAACCTTCCTGCATGTGAATGGTGTCCAACACATCAGGTCTGTGCCCTATCATCCCTCTACTAACAGCCAGGCAGAAAGGTTTGTGCAAACTTTGAAGCACGCCTTGAAGGCATCGCAAGGTCAGGGCTCAATCCACCAACGTCTGAACAGCTTCCTGTTGTCCTACAGGAACGAGCCGCATGCCACAACCAAAACTTCCCCCGCTTCGCTCATGATGAAGAGGCAGTTGCGGACAAGTTTTGACTTACTCAAACCTCCAAGGGCAGAACAGGTTGTCCATTGTCAACAACAAGCTCAAGTTGAAAAGAGAGAGAAAAGAGCCAAGGAGAGACGGTTTCACCCTGGAGAGCACATCCTAGCTCGAAACTACAACACTGGACCGAAATGGGTTCCTGCTACGGTGATCGCGCAGACGGGCCCTGTGTCTTACACGGTTGAGACTGCTGAGGACGTCGTCTGGAGAAGACACACAGATCAACTGTTGCTAGGAGCAGAGACAGCCACAGAGGCTCCAACGGCTGGTTGGCCTGAACTGTTTCCGGATGATACCGCAAACCAGCATCCTTTGCCACAGTGCTCTTCTCCAACACAGGAAGTCAAAGAGACTGTTCCACCTGTGCAAACTCCTGACTTTCAACTGACACAGGCACCTTCTCCATCCAGGCCTGTGTCAATGCCTACTGCTGTGGAAGCCAGCGATGACCGCCGGTATCCTGTCAGAGAGCGGCGGCCTCCAAGACGCTTGGATCTGTAGGCTTAGTGACTTACCCACAAGACTGGGGCAGAATAAACCCCAGGGTAAAGTCAGGGTTTGAGACAATCGACCTCTACCCTAGGTTCGTTGAGTGCATTGAAAGTAACTTACCTGTTGAGGAATAATGTGGACCTTCCATTTAAGAGGAGAGGAAATGTTATGTATTGTGTGTTCTATTGTGTGTTCTCCTCCCACCTGTGGTGGCGCTGTCACAGGAGATAATGGTTGGGCGTTCTGTGTTAAGTTTAGCTCTCTTTGTTCGGAACTTTCCAGAACTTCCTTTCCTTCCAATAAAGCACTTCATGTTTGAATCTATGAGTTCTGAGTCCTAAATTGTGTCTAGGTAGAAAGGTACCGACACAACAGAGTGCAGCTCCAACAACACTCAAGAAGCTCGACACCATCCAGGACAAAGCAGCCCGCTTGATTGGCACCCCAACCACCACCTTAAACATTCACTCCCCTCCACCAGCGGCATACTGTGGCTGCAGTGTGCACCATCTACAAGATGCACTGCAGCAACTCACCAAGACATCTTCGACTGCACGCTCTACCACCTAGAAGGAGAAGGGCAGCAAACACGTGGGAACACCATCATCTCCAAGTTCCCCTCAAAGTCACACACATTCCTTCATCGTCACTTGGGTCAAAATCCTGGAACTCCCTAACAGCACTGTGGGAGTAACCTCACCCCACGGACTGTAGCAGTTCAAGGCTGCGGCTCACCACCACCTTCTCAAGGGCAATTAGGGATGGACAATAAATGCTGGCCTTGCCAACGATGCCAACAACCCATGAACGAATAAAAAATAATTTATATAGCGTCTTTAACATAGTAAAACGTCCCAAGGAGCTTCACAGGAACGTTATAAAACAAAATTTGACACTAAGCCACATAAGGAGATATTAGGGCACACAAAGGTAGGTTTTAAGGAGTGTCTTAAAGGAGGAAAAAGAGGCGGAGAGGTTTAGGGAGGGAATTCCAGAGCTTAGAGCCTAGGCAACAGAAGGCATGGCCACCAGTGGTTGAGCGATTAAAATCGGGGATGTTCAAGAGGCCAGAATTAGAGAAGCGCAGATATCTTAGAGGGTTGTGGGGCTGAAGGAGATTACAGAGATATGGAGGGGTGAGGCTATGGAGGGATTTGAAAACAAGGATGAGAATTTTAAAATCGAGGCGTTGCTTGACCGGGAGCCAATGTAGGTCAGTGAGCACAGGGGTGATGGGTGAACAGGACCTGGTGCGAGTTTTGGATGACCTCACGTTTACAGAGAGTAGAACGTGGGAGGCCGGCCAAGAGTGCGATAGAATAGTCAAGTCTAGAGGTAACAAAGGCATGGATGAGGGTTTCAGCAGCAGATGAGCTGAGGCGGGGCGGCGTCGGGCGATGTTTTGGAGCTGGAAATAGGTGGTCCTCGTGATGGCGTGGATATGTGGTCAGAAGCTCACTTCGGGGTCAAATATGACACCAAGGTTGCGAACAGTCTGGTTCTGCCTCAAACAGTTGCTGGGGAGAGGGATGGAGTCAGTGGCTAGGGAGCAGAGTTTGTGGCGGGGACCGAAGACAATGGCTTTGGTCTTTCCATAATTTAATTGGAGGAAATTTATGCTCATCCTGTACTGGATGTCCAGTCTGACATTTTAGAGACAGTGGAGGGGTCGAGAGGCGTGGTGGTAAGGTAGAGCTGGGTGTTGTCAGCGTACAAGTGGAAACTGACGCTGTGTTTTTGGATGATGTCGCCAAGAAGCAGCATGTAGATGAGAAATAGGAGGGGGCCAAGGATAGATCCTTAGGGGACACCAGAGGTAACAGTGCAGGAGCGAGAAGAGAAGCCATTGCAGGTGATTCTTTGGCTACGATTAGACAGATAAGAATGGAACCAGGCGAGTGCAGTCCCACCCAGCTGGACGACAGCCTACTCATACCTGTGCGCTTAAGAAAACAAGCTCAATTTGAAAACCCTCCTCGAATGGCAACAAACGGACGCAATTGGTGGAGAAATGTCTTAGTCATTTTTTCAATCTGGGGGTGGGGCCAGTTTTGTAGCTGGGGTCAGCTTCTGGTGAAATGACTTTTAAACCAGCGTGAAAGATTGCAGAAACGCCATTACGCTCGACATGACTTATGTTTAAAATTACCAGATGTTTTGTGCTGGTTTGGCCAATTTCAGCCGGATTGAGCTGATAAAATAAGAGGAAACTCTACCCCAAGATGCATAGAGGACTGGGAGAGACAAACATTATTAGAATAAAGAGTAGCCCAGAAATAGGAGAAATCAGACGGGGGAGCAATGCAAGGCAGACAAAGGCAGGTTTGGAGTGCATGTGTATAAATGCTTGAGTGTGACAAAGGAACATGAGAATTAGGAGCAGGAGTAGGCCATACAGTCCATCAAGCCTGCTCTGCCATTCAATAAGATCATGGCTGATCTTCGACGTCAACTCCACTTTCCCGCCTGATCTCCATATCCCTTGTTTTTCCTGGAGTCCAAAAATCTATCTATCTCAGCCTTGAATGTACTCAACGACATTCTTTCGGATAGAGCATTTCCACAAATTCACAACCCTCTGAGTGAAGAAATTCCTCATCTCAGTCTTAAATGGCCGACCCCTTACCCTGAGACTATGCTCCCCAGTTCCAGACTCTCCAGCCAGGGGGAAACAACCTCTCAGCATCTACCCTGTCAATCCCCCTCAGAATCTTATATGTTTCAATGAAATCACCTCTCATTCTTCTAAACTCCAGAGTATAGGCCCAATCTACTCAATCTCTCCTCATAGGACAACCCTATCATCCCAGGGATCAATCGAGTGAACATTCGTTGCACTGTCTCTAAGGCACATATATCTTTCCCCCGATAAGGAGACAAAAACTGTGCACAGTACTCCAGGTGTGGTCTCACCAAAGCCCTGTACAACTGTCGCAAAACATCCTTACTCTTGTACACTAACCCCCTTGCAATAAAGACCAACATGCTATTTGCCTTCCTAATTGTTTGCTGAACCTGCATGCTAACTCTGTGTTTCCTGTACGAGATAGAGAAGATGATGAAACAAAAAAAGAGGGTGTATGATGCATGTCAGGTAAATTCTTCAAGGAAGAGCCAGACCAAATACAGGAAATTTTCGATTTACCGGCACCTAAATAACCGGAAATCTCGGTTAACCGGCAAAATTCAGGAGTAGGTTCAGGTCACTTTTATTACTTGCCTTCCTCCATTTGTTGCTGTGCAAGGGTGTGGCTGCAGCTGTTGTTAAGCTACAGAGACGCTTGCAACTTGTGGCCATTGTTCTGAAGCTGTTGCTAAGGAACAGGGTTTGTTGCTTTATACGGAGCTCTCAGCTCCGTATCTTTTACTATAGCTTTCGGTTATCCAGAATTTTTGATGAACCGGCACCACGTTGGTCCCATCCGTGCCGGATAAAAAAAAGTTTCCTGTACAATAAGTTGAGAGGGGATGTGAAGATGAAAATAAGATTTGCAAAGAGAGAATATGAGAGTAGAATGGCGGTTAACATAAAAAGGGAACCCAAAAATCTTCTACCAGCATGTAAACAGTAAGCGGGTAGTAAGAGGCGGGGCGGGGCCCATTTGCGACAAAGAAGGTGATATATGCTTAGAGACGCAGGGCAAGGCTAGAATACTCAATGAGTACTTTGTATCAGTGTTTACTATGGAGATGGATGCTGACAAAATATCGGTGGAAGTGGAAAAGGTAGAAGCAATGGAAGGGGTGAAAATTGATAGACAGGATGTACTAGAAAGGCTGAGTATGCTTAGAGTGGATAAGTCACCTGGTCCAGATGGCTTGCATCCCAGATTGCTAAGGGAATTGGGGGAGGAGATAGCGGAAGGGCTTGCCATAATTTTCCAATCTTCCCTAGATGTGGGGGAGGTGCCTGAGGATTGGAAAGTGGCAAATGTGACACCATTGTTCAAGAAAGGGTGCAAGGACAATCCTAGTAACTACAGGCCAATCAGTTTAACATCAGTGGTGGGTAAAGTTTTAGAAACAATAATCAAGGAAAAAATTAACAGGCACTTGGAGAGGTTTAAGCTAATTAAGGAGAGCCAACACGGATTTGTAAAAGGCAGAGATCATGTTTGACTAATTGAATTTTCTGATAAAATAACAGAGTGAATTGATGAAGGGAATGCAATGGATGTTGTCTACATGGATTTTAGGAAGGTGTTTGACAAATTATCAAATAGAAGGCTGGTTAACAAAATTGAGGCTCATGGAATAGGTGGGTCAGTGGCAGCTTGGATAAGGAATTGGCTTAAGGACAGAAAACAGCAAGTTGTGGTAAATGGCTGTTTTTCAGACTGGAGGATGGTAGAACCCAAGGATCAGTGCTGGGGCCACTGCTTTTTTTTGATATATATATAAATGACCTGGATATTGGAATACAGAAGTAGAATTTCTAAATTTGCCGATGACACCAAACTTGGGGGTGTGGCAAACAGTGAGGATGATATCAATCGACTGCAATAGGATATAGAAAGGTTAGCAGAATGGGTAGACAAGTGGCAGATGGAATTTAATACAGAGAGGTGTGAGGTGATGCACTTTGGCAGAAGGAACAGGGAGAGGCAATATACACTTAATGGCACAGTTTTAAAGAGTGTACAGGGACAGAGGGACCTGGGAGTTAATGTGCATAGGTCCCTAAAGGTGGCAGGACATATTGAGAGAGTGGTTAGCAAAGCATATGTGATCTTGGGCTTCATAAATAGAGGTATTGAGTACAAAAGTAGAGAAGTTATGCTGAACCTTTATAAAGCGCTGATTAGGCCACAACTGGAGTATTGCGTCCAGTTCTGGTCACCACACTTTAGGAAGAATGTGAAGGCCCTTGAAGGTACAGAGGAGATTTACCGGAATGGTTCCAGGGATGGGGGGTCTTAGCTACAAGGACAGGTTGGAGAAGCTGGATTTGTTTTCATTAGAGCAAAGGAGGTTGAGGGGTGATTTGATAGAGGTGTACAATATTATGACGGGTTTGGATAGGCTGGACAGGGAAAGGCTGTTCCCACTAGTTGATGGTACAAGGACTAGGGGACACAGATTTAAGGTTTTGGGCAAGAGATACAAGGGGGATGTGAGGAAAAACCTTTTTACGCAGCGAGTGCTGAGGACCTGGAACTCACTGCCGACAGAAGTGGCGGAAGCGGAGACACTCAATGTTTTCAAGGGGAGACTGGATAGGCACTTGAAGGAAATAAACTTGCAGGGCTACGGGGATAGAGCGGGGGAATGGGACTGACTGGATTGCTGTACAGAGAGCCGGCACAGACGCGATGGGCCGAATGTCCTCCTTCTGTGCCGTTATGACTATGACTTACTTAACCTGTCTATATTGCTTTGCAGGCTCTTAGTGTCCTCCTCACAGCTTACTTTCCCACCTAGCTTTGTATCATCAGCAAACTTTGATACATTACATTACACTTCATCTAAGTCATTAATATAGATTGTAAATAGCTGAGGCCCAAGCACTGATCCTTGCGGCACCCCACTAGTTACAGCCTGCCAACCGGAAAGTGACCTGTTTATTCCTACTCGCTGTTTTCTGTCCCTTAATCCTCTGTCCATGCTAATACATTACCCCCAACCCCATGAGCCCTTATCTTGAATAACAACCTTTTACGTGGCACCTTATCGAATGCCTTTTGGAAATCCAAATATATTACATCCAGTGGTTTCCCCTTTATCTACCCTGCTAGTTACATCCTCAAAAAAACTCTAATAAATTTGTTAAACACTATTTCCCTTTCATAAAAACATGCTGACTCTGCCTAATCATATGATTTTCTAAATTCCAAGTTATCACTTCCTTAATAAGGGATTCCAGCAATGACAAATAAGGTTGGTGAGCTACAGGTACAAGTTGCCACATGGGGTTGTGATACAGTGGCAAGAATGGAAAATCTGGCTCAAACAAGGGCAGGAATGGGATCTTAACATTCTTGGCTACAATGTATACAGGAGGAATAGGGAAGGAAGAAACAAACAGATGGTGGGGACAGTATTGATCGAAGATACTGTTACAGTAATGCACACAAGTGTCCGAAATAAAACAGGGGAGCTGGAGGCGATCATGCATTGGGAGGAACCAGACATAGTTACTGAGACATGGCTACAGAAAAATCAGGACTGGAAATTAAACATTGCAGGGTATAACATATTTAGAAAAGATAGAGAGGGAAAAAGGGGAGGTGGAGTAGCTGTGCATATTAGGGATAACATAATGGCGGTAGAAAAAAGGGACGTAGATATCAGCAAGAGAAAAATAGAATCCATATGGGTAGAGATAAAGGATCACTCACACTAATAGGCATAGTCTACAGACCACCTAATAGTGGAAGGGAGGTGGAGGAAGAAACATACAGACAAATTAGAAAAATGAGTAAAAAACATAGAATAATAATCATGGGGGATGTCAATTACCCCTGTTGGTGAAAAATAGATTCACTCGAGTCTGTCTTAAAGTAAAAGTACACAGTTTATTAACAGAATGTTCTGGGAGAAGAACCATAGACCCCGCGGTCTAGTGATAAGCTTCTCACCGTTCAGTGGTATCGAAACGTCTTTTATACAGGCAAAACATTACACACCAATGTGTTCACCCAATCATGTTCCCCCAGCAACAACTCTCTTGTCTTCATCCAATCACGTTCCCCCAGCAACAAGGTATTGAAACTTCTTTTATACATTATAGCAAAATATTACACACAGGTGTCTTCAACCAATCACGCTCCCCCAGCAACAACTCCCCTGTCCTCACAGGAATGATATGGAACCTTCTAGAACTTTGGGCGGTTTTTAATAGTTAATTACAAAATGGGCAGTTTTGCAGCTACCAATTACTCTAACTCATCAATACACACAATTTTGATTCATCTACTTTGCATTATAGAATAGTAGAATTACATTAATACATCCAAAGGGCTTCCAGCAAATAGTTTGCAGAAGGCTGCACCACTGAATAATTGTAAAATATTTAGTGTTTCCCACATTCAATAACTGTTCAACAATAATGTCAAGCACAATGGTTTTAATGGGAGCGGACACAAACAGTTAATTCCTGCCCCGTCTTAAGCTGAGTTTGTTTTGTCTTGTGCCATTGTTTCTTATTTACAAGTTCACTTCTTACAATACATTCTTTAACTCTTTATATTGCTGCTTTAAGCTATATAATTTTCACCCTAACACCCCGATATTAATTGGACAGAAGAGGTAGGTAAAGGGGATAAGGGAATGGAGTTCCTGCAATGTCTACAGGACTCCTTTCTAACCCAATATGTAAAAAGCCCAACAAGGGATGATTCGCTATTGGATCTAGTTATGGGGAATGAGCCAGAGCAGATAAGAGAAGTAAAAGTAGGGGAACATCAAGGCAATAGTGACCATAATATAATACGCTTTAAGATGACAATAGAGAAGGACATAAGAATGACAAAAACCAAGTTAATAGATTGGAGAAAAGCTGATTTTGAGGGGCTGAGAATAGACCTTGGGATGATAAAATGGGCAACAATATTGGCAAACAACTATGTAGAGTGACAAAGGGAACTATTTAAAACAGTGTTCAACAGAGTACAGGAAAAATATATTCTGCTAAAAGGAAAGAACAAACTAAACACTAATGAGACTCCATGGATGAATAAAGACATAAGGAAACAATTGAGGGTAAGGAAAGAGGCATACATTAAGTACATAGACAGCAGAGGAGTGCATGATAAGAGAGAATACGAAGGGATTAGGAGAGAAGTCAAAAAAAATTAGGGAGGCAAAGAGGACTATGAAATTAAATTATCAAGGAACATAAAACAAAATAGTAAAATATTTTACAGGCACATCAATAAAAAAAGAAATGGGATGGGAATAGGGCCATTAAGGGATGGACAGGACAATACCACAGGTAACGACAGGGAGATGGCAGAAATATTAAATAATTATTTTGCTTCGGTATTTACCAGGGAGATAGAACAGATGGACATGACATTGGATGATGAAATGAGTAATGAGATAAGTGCATTTAAAATAAAAAAAGGGGATATATTAAATAAACTAATCAAACTCAAAGAGGATAAAATCTCTAGTCCGGATGGATTGCATCCACACATTTTAAAAGAATCTAGGGAAGAGATAGCAGAGGCATTACTACACATATTTAATAATTCATTAGAAAAGGGTATAGTGCCAGAGGACTGGCGGATAGCTAACTTAATACCTTTTTAAAGAAGGGGGATAGAACATGTCCAGGGAATTATAGACCAGTCAGCTTAATATCAGTGGTAGGAAAATTAATGGAATCCCTACTAAAGGAGAGAATAGAAGAATATCTAGAAACCAAAAAGTATAATAATGAATAGTCAGCAAGGATTTCAAAAGGGAAAATTTTGCTTGACCAACCTTATTGAATTTTTTGAAGAGTTAACAGAGAGAGTAGACAATGGTAATGCAGTAGATGTAATTTATCTAGATTTTCCAAAAGGCCTTCGATAAGGTACCCCATAATAGACTAATGAATAAGGTCAGAGAATGCGGAGTCAGGGGACAAGTAGCAGAATGGATTGCTGGCTGGCTTCAAGACAGAAAGCAGAGAGTATGGGTATAGGGTAGCTATTCACAGTGGCAGAAAGTGGGTAGTGGTGTTCCACAAGGATCAGTGCTGGGACCACTGCTGTTCACAATTTACATTAACAATTTAGACTTGGGAATCAAAAACACAATTTCAAAATTTGCGGATGATACCAAATTTGGGGGGGTGGTGACTGCAACAAATTACAGGACATTAGTAAATTTGCAGAATGGGCAAATAATTGGCAAATGAAGTACAACACAGATAAATGTGAGGTATTACATTTTGGTAGGAAGAATAGGGAGGTCACTTATCACTTGGAGGGTGCGAGTCTAGGTGGGGTAGACGAACAAAGGGATCTCGGAGTACAAATACACAAATCACTAAAGGTTGCGCCAGAGGTGTGGCTTTTTCCAATTGTCGCTTGAGGAGGTTGAAAGCTGAAATAGCCATTGCCTCCAACGGAAATGACTTCGTGTGAAACAGGGGCTGGATCTTGTCGGAGAAGTGGGGTATCCACTTCGCATAATAGGCGAACATGCCAAGTGCCCGACGAAGAGAGCCGAGATTCGTAGGGGGAGGGAGCTCCTGAAGTGGACGAAGTCGCTCCGGATCTGGTTTGATGACACCGTTGCCCACCCAGTAGCCAAGGATTTGGACTCATTTAAGGTTAAGTTGCGACGACGGAGAACGTCAAAAAATTTCTGGAGGTTGGCATCATGCTCTTTCTGGTCATGACAGATATGGAAAAGTGTCCGTTAAGTTCTCCTGTTTGACTAGGCTATCCATTGCCCATTGAAAGACGGCCACCCCGGCCATCCCGTTGGTGACCCCAAATGGAAGGCGACAAAACTGGTAAAGCCGACCATTGGCCTCAAAGGCTGTATACTTTTTGTCAGAGTCCTTTAACGGTACTTGATGGTATGCGCTCTTTAAATCAAAAGTTGAAAATACTTTGTAGTTGGCAAGGTTATTGACCATGTCATCGATGCGTGGTAGTGGGTAGGCATCCGGCTTGGTATACTTGTTAATAGTTTGTGAGTAATCGATGCAAAGACATTTCTTGTGTTGCTTCAGAGGATTTTTAACGACGACTTGAGCCCGCCAGGGAGATGAACATGGCTCAATGATACCGTCAGCTAGAAGGCGAGAGATCTCTGCCTCGATAAAGGATAGATCATCTTGGCTGAAACGCCGTGATTTAGTGACTATGGGCTTACATCGGGGGGAAAGATTGGCAAACAAGGAGGACTCGTCGAGCGAAGTCGCAGAAAGCGCACAAAACGGTACTGTGGAAATAGTAAGCTCCGGCTTTGACCCTCCAAACTCGAAAATGAGTCTTTTGTGTTGTTTCTGGAAATCCTGTCCCAGGAGCACATCACTGCATAGGTTTTTGAGCACCCTGAGCCGGGTGGAGAAATAAGTACGGCCATTGAGAATAAGGTCGACAAGACAAAAGCTGGAAGAGTTGGTGGTCAGTGTCATCAGAGCCATTGCAATTTCCCTGTCCGAGGGGTAAATACACAGTTTTAACTTACTGACAGCCCGCTCACTGATGAAGCTGTCAGAGCTGCATGAGTCGATTATTGCACTCAAAATGTGTCCATTTACCGAAACCTTCATGGCTGCATGGGACAGGCTTTGGGGAAAACAGCTGTGATAGGAGGAGGAGCAGTTTTACCCTTGACAGCTGTAACCTTAGTAGTGGTTCTTGGGGGAGGAGCAGTTTCATAGATAGCAGCTGTAACCTTAGTAGTAGCTCTTGGGGGAGGAGCAGTTTTATAGATAGTAGCTGCAAAACTAACAGGGGCTCTCGACCGGTATACCTTAGAAAAGTGGCCTTTCTTCCTAACAGAGGCTCTTGACTGGCATACCTTAGAAAAGTGACCTTTCTTACTGCAATGATTGCAGGTTGCGTTATGAGCAGGACAAAATTTCCTATAATGGAATGCACCTCCACAGAAGAAACACTTTCTTCCAGATTGCCAAGATGCCGCTAGGGCAGGGTCATCATCAGTGAAGGCTTCTAGGGTAGGGTTGTCATCAGCTAAGTCAGAGTTATCATCAGTGAGGGCTTCCGCCCGAGGCCTATCGAAGGAGTCATTAAAAGTGATAGCAGCAGCCCATGCACGTGGTAAAAGATAGGTATCTGCATTCCTCTTTGCTAAGTCCAGGGAACATGCCTGGTCATAGGCAGCCTATAACTAGAGGGTTTTATTCTCCAACAGACGCTGGCGTATGAAGGGAGACGCAATCCCATTAATAAAGGAATCACGAATTAACTCCCCCTGGTACTGCTCAGCTGTGACAGCTTTAAGATTACAATCCTTGCTGAGCCTGCAAAGCTTTTGAAGGAATTCATCAAGTGATTCCCCGGGTTGTTGTCGAGTTGTGGCCAGTAGATGCCGAGCAAAAATTTTGTTTGGGGCCTTAACGTATAGTCGTTGTAATATTAGGATAGCGGAGTCATAGTCTACACAGTCTTCGATATAGTCAAACACATGAGGGATACATAATTGGCAAGTATCTCTAATTTATCAAAAACATTTTCACCACACACCCTGAGGAAGTTGCTGAAGGTACGATACCAGTGTTTCCATACCTTAGCAGTTGTAGGTGAATTCGGGTCCAGGTCAAGACGGGCGGGTCTGAGTAGTTTGTCCATGGATTGATTACTACGTCGGAGTTCCTTTCTACAGTTGACGTCGTAGCTGGCTGTTCCCGAAATCACTCAGAGCGTGGAGCCAATACGCAGTTG
This sequence comes from Somniosus microcephalus, assembly GCF_052327205.1. Lineage (NCBI taxonomy): Eukaryota > Metazoa > Chordata > Chondrichthyes > Squaliformes > Somniosidae > Somniosus > Somniosus microcephalus. The sequence goes on from NC_141002.1 coordinate 43,152,805, forward strand.
ATTAAATTGACGTAAGAAAACTCACTAAGCACTTGGTTGAGTATAAAACAAGGCTTTAATCAATGGTTTCACAACCATGAGATTCTAGTTACATCACTAGTTCCTGGTTACAAAAACATCCCTGGGCAAGCTGGGCCCACGCCCGAGTATTTATACTCCTTGGATGGTGCCACCAGCTGGCCGTCCAGTGTTATTTCATGAGTCATTTCTTCATGAATGATGAGATTCATGACACAGTCCATGTTGGTCTTTATGCTCCGCTCGAGCCTCCTCCCATCTTTCCACATCTAAATCTATCAGCATAACCCTCTATTCCCTTCTTCCTCATATGCTTATCTAGCCTCCCCTTAAATGCGTCTATACTATTCGCTTCAACCACTCCCTGTGGTAGCGAGTTCCACATTCTCACCACTCTTTGAGTAAAGAAGTTTCTGCTGAATTCCCTATTGGCTTACTTGGTGACTATCTTATATTGATGGCCTCTAGTTATGTTCTTCCCCGCAAGTGGAAACATTCTCTCTGTATCCACTCTATAAAATCCTTTCATAATTTTATAGACCTCTATTAGGTCACCCCTCAGCCTTTCTTCAAGAGAAAAGAGACCCAACCTTTTCATCCTTTCCTGATATGTATACCCTCGCATTTTTGATACCATCCTTGTAAATCTTCTTTGCACCCTCTCTAGTGCCTCTATATCCGTTTTATAATATGGTGACCAGAACTGCACGCAGTACTCCAAGTGTGGTCTAACCAAGGTTCAATACAGATTTAGTATAACTTCCCTACTTTTCAATTCTATCCCTCTAGAAATAAAACCTAGTGCTTGGTTTGTTTTTTTTATGGCCTTCCTTTCGTGGTCGAGTGCGATGCATCGGAGGTGGTCGACCTGTTGCATTTCTGTCCAGAACTTTGCAGGGTAGCGAGCTCCATTATCCTCCTGTCGAGAAGGAGGCTACGGCTATCATCGAAGCAGTATGTAAATGGAGTAATTTTCTTGCTCGTCGCCATTTCACGCTTATAACTGATCAGCGCTCCGTGGCCTTTATGCTGGATAACCGGAAACGCACTAAGTTCAAGAATAACAAAATACAGCTCTGGAGGATGGAATTGGCCGCCTTTGGCTACACCATACATTATCGACCTGGCAAAGAGAATGTAGCCCCTGATACCCTCACACGTGCATTCTGCTCGTCTATGTCAACTTCGACTCTTGCGGATCTTCATATTGACTTATGCCATCCTGGCGTTACCCGTATGTTGCACTTTGTGCTATCTAAAAATCTCCCATTTTCTACGGAAGAGGTGAAAAGAACATGCTCTACCTGTGGAATTTGTGCGGAATTAAAACCGCAATTCTTCCGTCCATCGGATGGCTCGCTCATACACGTTATACAGCCTATGCAGCGACTCAGCATTGACTTTAAAGGGCCATTGCCTTCCTCAACATGAAACACCTACTTACTTACTATGGTGGACGAGTATTCATGCTTTCTCTTTGCTTTCCCCTGTCCCACTATGCTTACTTCCACAGTGATCAAATGCCTTGATCAAGTCTTTTCCCTTTGCGGTACGGCCAATTTCATCCACTCTGATTGGGGTCCCTCCTTCATGTCAAGCGAACACAAAAGTTATCTTTCCCAACAGGGAATCGCCACAAGTAAAACTACACCATATCATCCCATCGGTAACGGACAGGTTGAGAGATACAACGTTATCATTTGGAACGCTGTTCATCTTGCACTGAGGTCACGCAAACTACCAGACCAGTAGTGGGAAACTGTGCTCCCTGACGTGTTGCATTCCATCAGGTCTCTTCTTTCTATGTCCACCAATGTCACTCCTCACGAGTGATTCTTCAGGTTCCAGCGTCGCTCCACTCATGGGACGTCCCTACTGTCATGGTTGGCAGCTCCCAGCCCCGTGCTGCTCCGAAGATTCGTCCGATCTTCCAAAAATGATCTCCTCGTTGACGAGGTGCAACTAACAGACGTTAATCCCACATACGCGCACGTGCGGTACCCTGATGGCCGGGAGTCCACTGTTTCACTCTGAGATCTGGCTCCCTGTCCAACCAGTCCCAAGGACCCAACTGATAGAGGGACCCATAGTAATGATGCCGACACTCTGCGCTCCTTTGAGGACGACACCCTGCCTGGAGCATCAAGGGATCTGCTGGCTACTCCACTGGATCAACTTGGGAAGCCGATCGCTCCCCACGGGATGGCCACCCGAAGCCAGGACACCGGTCAATCCCTGGCTACCAAACAAGATGAAGTCAGCTCTGCGCCTGTGGGGACCCACACCCAGAGTCACGATTTCCCCAATCTCCCTCAGGTTGATCAAGGCGACATGGGCCCTGTCGATCTACCAGTATGGACCAAGCGACCCAGGGACCAAGACATGGTCCGAGGAGACGTGCCTGCCAGTCACAAACAAAGGTCTAAAAGACTGCGGCTATTTGTGGTCCGTCTAATCCGCTAGAAGGAAGTCATTGGACTTCCAAATCTTTCAGGCGGGAAGAATGCCATGAATCTCATCATTCATGAAGAAATGTCTCATGAAATAACACTGGGCGGCCAGCTGGTGGCGCCGTCCAAGGAGTATAAATACTCGGGCGTGGGCCCAGCTTGCCCAGGACGTTTTTATAACCAGGAACTAGTGATGTAACTAGAATCTCATGGTTGTGAAACAGTTGATTAAAGTCTTGTTTTATACTCAACCAAGTGCTTAGTGAGTTTTCTTACGTCAGACTGATTGGGCTGAATGACCTGTTTCTGTGCCATATATCCAATGTAATCCTATGTAATTCAGCAATCACAGTTTCAAACAAAACTGCTACAGAAACCAGTAAAAACAATAAACAAGTTTGAATCCATCTAAGTGTTAAAAAAACCCATCTTAAAACATTACTATATTTTTACATAAGAACATAAGAAATAAGAGTAGGCCATTTGGCCCCTTGAGCCTGCTCCACCATTCAATAAAATCATGGCTGATCTGATCTTGGCCTCAACTCCACTTTATGCCTGTTCCCCATAACCCTTGGCTCCCTTGTAGCTCAAATATCTGTCTATCTCCACCTGAATATATTCACTGACTCAGCCTCCACGATAGAGAATTTCAAAGATTCACGACCCTCTGAGAAGAAATTCCTCATCTCTGTTTTAAATGGGTGACCCCTTATCCTGAAACTATGCCCCCTAGTTCTGGATTCCCCCATGAGGGGAAACATCCCCTCAGCATCTGCCCTGTCAAGCCCCCTCAGAATCTTATATATTTCAAGATCACCTCTCATTCTTCGAAACGCCAATGAGTATAGGCCCAACCTTTCTTCATAAGACAACTCCATCTCAGGAATCAACCTAGTGAACCTTCTCTGAACTGCCTCTAATGCAAGTATATCCCTCCTTAAGTAAGGAGACCAAAACTGTACGCAGTACTCTAGGTGTGGCCTCACCAATGCCCTGTACAGTTGTAGCAAGACTCACCTACATTTAAATTCCATCCCCCTTGCAATAAAGGCCAACATTCCATTAGCCCTCCTAATTACTTGCTGTACCTGCATGCTAACTTTGTGTTTCATGTACAAGGACACCCAGATCCTTCTGTATCGCAGCATTCTGTAGTCTCTCTCTATTTAAATAATATTTTGCTTTTCTATTCTTCCTACCAAAGTGGATAACCTCACATTTTCCCACATTATACTCCATCTGCCAAATTTTTGCCCACTCACTTAGCCTATCTATATCCCTTTGCAGACTCTGTGTCCTCTTCACAACTTGCTTTCCCACCTATCTTTGTATCATCAGCAAATTTGGCTACAGTACACTCGGTCCCTTCAACCAAGTCATTAATATAGATTGTAAATAGTTGAAGCCCCAGCACTGATCCCTGTGGCACCCTACTAGTTAGTTTGCCAACCTGAAAATGACCCATTTATCCTGACTCGGTTTTCTGTTAGTTAGCCAATCTGCTATCTATGCTAATATATTAGCCCCAACACTGTGAGCTCTTATCTTGTGCAGTAACCTTTTATGTAGCACCTTACTGAATGCCTTTAGGAAATCCAAGTACACTACATCTACTGGTTCCCCTTGATCCACCCTGCTCGTTACATCCTCAAAGAGCTCTAGTAAATTTGTCAAACATGATTTCCCTTTCATAAAACCATGTTGACTCTGCTTAATTGTATTATGATTTTCTAAATGTCCTGCTACTACTCCCTTAAGAATGGATTCAAACATTTTCCCAATTCAGGCAGTCATCTCACCTTATTCAACACCAGTGAGTTCACACTGGGGAGAGGCCCTTTATCTGCTCCGTGTGTGGGAAGGGATTCACTTCAGCATCCAATCTCCGGACACACCAGCGTGTTCACACTGGGGAGAGGATATTCACCTGCTCCGTGTGTGGGAAGGGATTTACTCAGTCATCCAACCTGCTGAGACACCAGTGAGTTCACACTGGGGTGAGGCCGTTCACCTGCTCAGTGTGTGGGAAGGGATTCAGTCGATCATCTCACCTACTAAGACACCAGCAAGTTCACAAATGACTGCAGGAAGGATGTTCCCGATGGTCGGGGAGTCCAGAACCAGGGGTCACAGTCTAAGGATAAGGGGTAGGCCATTTAGAACAGAAATGAGGAGGAATTTCTTCACCCAGAGAGTGGTGAACCTGTGGAATTCTCTACCACAGAAGGCAGTAGAGGCCAATACATTAAATATATTCAAGAAGGAGTTGGATATATTTCTTAAGGCTAAAGGGATCAAGGGGTATGGGGAGAAAGCAGGGACCGGGTACTGAATTTGGATGATCAGCCATGATCGCATTGAATGGCGGAGCAGGCTCGAGGGGCCGAATGGCCTACTCCTGCTCCTATCTTCTATGTTTCTATGACAGATGTTAGGCTAACTGGCCTATAGTTTCCTGCTTTGTGTCTCCCTCCTTTCTTGAATAGGGGCGTTACATTTGTGGTTTTCCTATCTGCTGGGACCTTTCCAGAGTGTAGGGAATTTTGGAAGATTATAACCAACGCATCCACTATCTCTGCAACCACTTCTTTTAAGACCCTAGGATGCAGGCCATCAGGTCCAGAGGACTCGTCAGCCTTTAGTCCCATTAGTTTGCCTAGTACTTTTTCTCCAGCGATAGTGATTGTTTTAAGTTCCTCCCTCCCTTTTGCCCCTTGATTATCTACTATTATTGGGATGTTCTTAGTGTCTTCCACCGTGAAGACAGATCAAAATTTTTGTTGAAAATCTCTGCCATTTCCTTGTTTCCCATGATTAATTCCCCAGTCTCATTCTCTAAGGGACCAATGTTTACTTGTAGAAGCTCTTAATATTTCTTGGTAGTTTACTCTCTCAACCATTTTCTCCCTCTTATTTTTTGTCATCCTTTGCTGGTTTCTAAAAATGTCCCTATCTTCTGGCCTACCACTAATTTTCACATTGTATGCCTTTTCTTTCAATTTGATACCATCCTTAACTTCCTTAGTTAGCCACAGATGGTTCATCCTTCTTGTATAGTCTTTCTTTCTCACTGGAATATATATTTGTTGAGAGTTATGAATTATCTCCTTAAATGTCTACCACTGCTTATCTACTGTCTTACTTTTTAATCTATTTTCCCAGTCCACTTTAGCCAACTCTGACTTCATACCTTTGTAATTGCCTTTATTTAGGTTTAAAACACTAGTTTCAGACCCAAGTTTCTCACCCTCAAGCTGAAAGTGAAATTCTATCATGTTATGATCAGTCTTCCCTGGAGGATCCTTTACTATGAGATCATTAATTAATTCTGTCTCATTACACATTACCAGATCTAAAATAGCCTGTTCCCTGGTTGGTTCCACAATGTATTGTTCTAAGAAACTGTCCTGAATACACTCTACTCATCCTCAGGGCTACCCTTTCCAATTTGATTTGTCCAATCTATATGAAGATTAAAATCACCCATGATTATTGCAGTACCTTTCTTACAAGCCCCCATTATTTCTTGATTTATACTCTGTCCTAGTGTAGCTACTGTTAGGGGGCCTATAGACGACTCCCACCAGTGACTTCTTTCCCTTATTATTTCTTATCTCCACCCAAACTGATTCTACATCTTGATCTTTCAAGCCAAGATCATTTCTCACTACTGTACTGATGTCATCCGTTATTAACAGAGCTACCCCACCAACTTTTTCTTTCTGCCTATCCTTCTGAAATGTCAAATACCTTGCAACCACATCTCCGTAATGGCCATCAGATCATACCCATTTATTTCTATTTGTGTCATCAATTCATCTATCTTGTTACAAATGCTGCGTTCATTCAGATAAAGAGCCTTTAATTTTGTCTTTTTACCATTTTTATTTTAAAAATTCCAGAAATTAAGGCAAATGTGTGTTACAAAGATAAGTTTTGTAAATTTAAAATACAATTAAGGGGGGGGATCAGAAAAAATGAAATTATATAGGGGTGGGTAGAAACCAGTGCCCATAGAGAAGCTGAAAATGTTGTGATTCAGGATCCTGACTATGAAGATATGAAAATCACTGTCCCTGGGTGATTAAGAATAATTCCCTGTGTAACTGTTACTTGTCCAGAAATAAAGCTAATGGATTTTCAGTTTCACTCAGCAGTATTGCAAATACTTTCAAAGCACACCAGACATTCCAGCATGTCAACCAATTCTTGCTGATGGGTAGCTCAGCAAATCTGATCAATTCAATAATGGAAAACAAAATCTCTGGTTGCTTGGACCATTATGATAGTCAAAGGACTGACTATGCAAAATGATATTGCAGTTAGGCCAGGGTCAGCCACATTATCTGATAAAGTAACCCCTCCCAGTGTAACTGGGGCATGATAAATTCACCAGTAGGTTATGATCAGCCTCATACCTTGAGATATATCTCATCAGACATCTGGTTGGGACGCATTCTACAACATTCCTTGTAGGCTTGCAATGTGTATACATCTATCAAGATGCTCCTTAACATCATGTCAATGGAATTAATACAATTCTGATTTCCCATTAATATTTTCACACACATGGTCACGGCACACAATTAGCACCTCACAATACAGCCTAACCGGTTAACTCAGGTGAAAGTCTCTGCAGCACTTGTCTTCCGTCATAGCACTGTTTATTCACCGCTATGGCAGCATAAAAGATTCCCTGGAGATGGCATCATAATAAATTTGAAATCAACTTACTGGATAGGGGCAAACCCTATTAAGAAATTCAAAGAGCAACACCTCTAAATAAGGAAAATATGTTGAAATTGTCCTTTAACCAAACAAGTTAATCAGTAATTTGTTGCATCACCTGGGATTTATTCCTCAGGCCCAGAAAATTATTTCACAAAAGTCTTTGCCATTTTTCCATGAGTGCACAACATAGACATGAAATTATATCACAGTTTAGGGATAGCGGTATACAAAACTTGTATCAACACAAATTAGAAATGCAAGCATGACAAGTTTAGTTTTACTTAAAAACTGCATTTTGGAGTGGCACCAGACATTTCTCCATGAACACAAAAACACCATACATTTACAACAAATCAGTAAAAAAAAATATATATATTTAGTGACAATTCAGTTTGGCACGTTTGATCCTTTCAGGCAGGTTCCAACCTCCGTTTCTTCATAAACTGTCCCAGTCGGCAAGGACTGGACCCCACTGGGAAGAAAACAGAAAGGTTGTATTTAAGATCCATTTTACTGAACAGGTACTTTGAATCTACTGTAACTGACAATTAATAACTGCAGTCATTTATTTAGATAAAGAGTTTTATTTTAGGAATAGGGCTAGATCACAGTCCTCAAAGAGCATGGAGAAAATATTTCTGTTGGGAAGCAAAGCAGTATGGTAAATTTTGAAGTATCACTTATACTGCATAATCAATATAAAATTTAAAATCAATATTCTCAATAGCTTTGGCCTTCTCCATATTGGGAAAGAAAAAATATATAGTCATGGGCATGCTGCCTACTCAGGGAATGTTGACTGGCAAACTGTATGGAAAATAAACCATAAATGGAGACAAAAATAAAATTAAAATGGGTTCCAATTTTTTTTTTTTAATGACATCCATAGATACTTGCAGTACTAATCCAGAAAGGGCTGAGAGTTGGCTATTTGTACTTATAAAATGCTAGATAAACAGTTAACAGATTATATACTTATATCTATTTGCATTAATGAATGACTTCAAGGACATTTTGGCTTGCAACACAATTTTGGCATTCTGACTATGGTGTATGAACTTTGAGCTGCACTTTCAGTCTAGGACTTAACCAGAAGCTCCAAAGTGATACAGCCTTGCTACACACTTCCAAGTTTTTTCCTCCCTTGATGATTTCTGCATACTGAATCACCTTTTGACACTAGCAGAATTTCTGACCAAGTTAGAAGTGGTTTTGTCACATAATTTAACCCATTCTTACTTGCTCTGTGTTGGTATGCATTGTGTGGTTGTTGTACAGGTGGTTGTTTTGAGGGATTTATCCTCTGTGGTGTCCTGCTCCTTGTCATCATGTGGTGCTGGCCAGTAGGAGGCGTAGATGGAGCTTGTTCCTGGTAAGGGGCATTTGGATTGCTCTCAACACCGTTACCATCCAGAGGAATATCCCAGAGTTCAGGATTATCTGCTGTTTTAGAGCAAAAAAGTTACAGCAGAACCCTGCTTTCTCCCTGGAATTAACTTTACATCACCTCCTGGAGCATAAATCTTCAGTGGCATTCATTGGAACAGAAGGGACACGTCTGATGGAATGAAAAATCTGCTTCTCTACATTGTACTTCGTCCCACGATCTCCTCGCCCCAAGCCCCCTTCTTCTGTGTAGTTAATCCTTGCCTCAACTAAGCTACAGTAATAACATGGAACAGAAAACTAGAAACACAGTTCTCAGCTCAATCCCTCTGCACCTCATGTGCAGATCGAAAGACCACACTAGAGTGCAGGAGCCACAAAAATATTCACAATGTCCTCTGACAATTGAGCTGATGTGGCAACATTTACTGAAAGATCACATAGCAGTTGCTGGGCAAATAGCGAAAATCTCAAGATACTTTTTCCACAGTCCCAGTCAGATCTCCCTCTCACCAATACTTATTTTAACCTAAGGCATATTTAAAATGCTTGTGTTCTGCTTCTAGTAGCTGCCTAACATTGGAAGAAGTTTGGCTGGTTTACGAGAACAACCAGTTGCATGGTCAGCAAGTGCTCAGCTTTCTGGCACTGTTTAAAGTTAAATTGGTGGTAAGCGGAGCATCCACTTGCATCTAGCATGAGTGTAGAGTAACAAGTTACAATCAATTCTCACTTTAACTAACTTTGGATCTCTCCTGTCAACAAGATAAATAATAAAAATATGCCACAGAATCTCGATTAGTGGACTCAATTAACTGTTCCTGGTCAGCCTTCTGGCTCTGGGCTTGAGATGAGCAGGTTTCTTTTGGTTGACCAGACTTTCTCCCCAGACCCAACTGGACTGACTGGTGGGGAGACCCGACATGGGAAGTCTCCAGCTGGCTGCTGCAAATGGTTAAAGTTTTGATTTCTCGTAGCAGACATAGCTTTATAATTTAAGGTGTGTGAATAGAAATACCTCTTCAAAATGACATTGCCCTTTAATTTTTCTCAATAAAAGGAAAGAGCCACTATACTGATGAAAAGCATGAAATAAAAACCTACCAGCCAAGAACTTGTCTTCGACAAAGTGTGCCTCATAGCTGACTGGTGTGCTGTGATTAACCTGTGGTGTCAATTTAGACTTCCCAGCTGCCACTATAAGTAGGGGGAAAACAATTTAAATTAAATCAGCATGCATAAGTAAATAAAACCATTAAAAGACAAATAATTATTTTCAGGAAAGCAGTATGAGGGACACAAACAAAAGAAATGATCACAGGAAGTGGGACAATAATTCACGGTAGTGATTCCCCACACAGTGAGTTCCTCATCTCCAAAGTATCACCATTTGAAAGTGCTGCTTTTTAAAATTTTGTATCCATTTTTACCTGGCCTTGACTTTAAATATAGAAATAATTCAAGGATGCTATCATTGTAGAGGTTTGTTATGGGCAAGGCCACTGGTCTGCAGTATTCATGGGATGCAATTGTGAGCGTGATCCTCAAAATCTGGTAAAAGTCGTGGCGTCCTATGCAATAAAGGAACTTGACTTTTTCAGCAATCCTAACAGAGTCCTTGATTATGAGCAACCCTGTACCCTCATGGAATTAGAGATCAACTCACAGGCTAAGGCCTTGGTCTTCATAGATCAGGGGCAGGGCTAATTGCGTTGTCAAGCATGCCTCCCAGGCAGTGATAAGGATGGCGTCTAGAGGTTTGTAGGCTGGTATCCCTAAGGTATACTGTACTGGGGTGGGGGGGGGGGGGGGGGGGGGAGAAGAAATGAGGAGAAAGGGTAACAAAATAATTTTAAAAAAATGAAATATTGCTTGCATTGTGGAGGCGCAGAAATGTAAGCTTGTCAATTTTTAAATGTCTTTTGAATACAACATATATGGAAACACTGATATTTTTAAGCCTGACTGCATAGATTTAATGTGAAGCTCGGATTTCCAAGATCAAGGAAGAGATTTTTTTCCCCTATTTTATGCAGCTGATATATTTGGAGGGGGTCAGTGAGAGTAGGGTAGATAGATTAATCTAATATACAGTAGAACAAGAGTCAATTGTTAAGCTTGAAATTAATGTCACTTCCTATAATTCTAAACTGTGGAGAATACGAAGATATCGCAAATGTTCTCAAGCCCACTAAGTAAATTATATATGCTTTTGTATAGGTGTTATGATGCTCTTTCATTTGAGCTTTGCTAATGAATTATGGGGTCTTTTTTAACCCAAATCCCATTTAAGATGTGATAAGATGACCCCTGGTCAACCACATCATTTTATATGTTTGGTATAAAATTCTGGAACATGTCATTGCCTTGCTGATTCTCTCTTCAAAGATCTCCAATCAGGCTTCCACCTCACTCAATACTGGAACTGCACTGGTCAAAGTTATCGATACCTGGAGACATTGTTAAATCATACAGTAATGGTGCAATATTAAATTTATTTCACCTACTGGATCAGTTTAAAAATTGTTCACATTCATTTTTCAAGTTTAATTTTGTTTCAAATTAGAAAGATTTGATATAAGAACAATGTACTCAATTTCTAACAGATAAATGAAATTTGAGGTAGTTATTAGACACATTAACACACGGGACAGTTTTGTGAGGAGTCCTTTTTTTATTTACAAAAATCTGGTAGCAACTTCTGACAATTTGGACAGCTGTACTTTTTGCACAGGTGGAACTCCAGTACCTGGGTGATTGCATGCTTGTATTCCACTGCAACTACCAGTCTCCTGTGGCGGTGACTTGACTTTCTTGGCCATCCGATCTCTGAACTGTTGTTGAAGTTGCTTCTGTCGAAGTTTCCGTTGGTATGTGGGATTCAGTTCCTGTGGCAGGGTAGTCGTGTCAGTGCTGTAATCCATACTTCTGTGTAAATACAGAGCCCATACAATTAGTTTCTTCATATACTCCTCCTCTCCCCTTCCCATCAATCCAAGGATCAATTCAGTCCATTTTTCTCACTGGCCCAGCGAGAGAGACCAAAAAGCTCATCTCTAGCTATGCCATTTTAAACTGATGGCAAGGTGGTGTGCAACAACAGTCCCAATATGTGGAATCCAGTTCCTAATCTTCTGGCAGGGTAATTTGGTCAGTGCTGCAATTTGTACTGCGACAACAATCCTTCTGATTTTACTCTTCTATGTTGAAGTGCCTGGTGACCGCATGGCAACATGCTGATATCAGGAAACCAGCAAAACAGAGTCGAATCTGCATGTTGCCAATCTGTGGCACTGTGCAGGGGTACTTCACTGCATCCCCTGTCTGTATCTGTATTTTATACACAGCAGAAATCATATGACTGACATAACAAAAACTACATAACATAGAAAGATCATACTTATGTTGACAGCTAAATATCAGTAAATTTTGTTTCTCCCTCAGATAAAGAAATGAAATATAGACAAGGATAATGAATAATATGATGCAACAAGCGAGATTGTGTAGTGCAGTTGGTTAGCAGTCTGTCTTTCCACCTCTGGCACTCCAGGTTAGTTTGAAACTCTTGAAAATGAGCTTATAAAAAAAAAATTGGTTTGAATTTCCAAGTTTAATTAGGTGGTAAAAGAACTTTGTTCCTACTATCACAATATTATTTTGCGCAATCAAGTTAGAAGAATGTCTACTGTAAATATGTAACTATGTTATTACATGACCATTACTAGTTTATCTTTCGCAAAATAAACTCACTTGGTATCTTAAACCTTATGAGATCTGATGTGTTGCTCAAAGACTTTCAAAGACTGAAGTGAGATCTTATGAAGGCATAGTCCAGTAGCTAAAAGCGATTATCAGATAGGGTTTGCTCTTCCCCCCCCCCCGGCAGGTTATCAAAAGCTTACCTAAATCTCAAGGCAATGATAGTACTCTCGAAGTTATCAGTAGTTGGGACTCGCCTAGGCGAGTAATCTAACAAAGTATAAAATTATATAGAATTTACACCACAGAAACTTGGCTCAACATGTCTATGTCACTGTTTATGCTCCACACGAGCCTCCGCCCACCTTACTTCACCTCACCCTATCAACGTATCCTGCTATTGCTTTCTCCCTCATGTACCTATTTAGCTTCCCTGTATGTGTCAAGATAATCTACAATAAGGTGGTTAGAAAATACCCAAAGGCACTATACAAGGCAATATTAGAGGATAGTTAGACTGCACACCCACACTCCTGTAGAAAAGTTGGCAAGAGAAGGAAAAAATTATTAAATAGTTCTTCTCACACTTGTCCTTACAAAACAGTGCATCGTCCGACTTACTGTGAGCAAGACCACAGGAGAGCGCCAACATATTAAGCATGGTACATCGATCACATACAGTAATCAGCTGGCAACTGTACCAAATAATACAGCTTTGTGCTGTGCAGTCAGGTTTTAATTCCAATGCTTTTTTGTTATTATGGCGATGAATTCCATAGGGGGACACTGCATCTGTATTAATGGGTACGATAGTGTAGTGCTTATGGTATTGGGACAAGTAGCCCACGGCAAGTTCCGCTATTGAACTGGGCAAAGCACAAAAAAATAACCATGAATGTAGCTGGATTGTCATAAAAATTTATTATGTCCTTCAGGAAGAGAATCCTGATGCCCCATGAAGTAGCGTAGCAAACTACTCAGTTATAACAAAGTTCAATAGCAAGGGAAAATAATCAGACAGTTAAGCCAGGAGACCAACCCTGGTTCAATGGGGAGTGTAAAAGGCTGTGCCACACTTTAGAATGAAGTACCAACCCAGTGAAGCTACAACACAGGCCTACTACGTGCTAAAGACCAAAAGAAATATGATCTGAATTGTGACAGAATTCCTATTTATCACAGTGGGTTGATATCCATATCTCCTCAGACAGTGATCTCTGGATCATAACTGGGCCACCATGGGAGGCGTGTCAAGAGAGACTCTAGGATTTGAAGTTCACACATATACAAAGCTTTCAGCATGATTGGCAATGTATGATCAGATACTTCAATGATCAGACAAGCAATAGAGCACTTATGCCAATCTTAGATATGTTCATCACTTAAGTGTTTGAAATCTACATAAACACCAACCGTGAAAAGCTACATGTTCCTTCTGCCACATCTTCCTTCCTTTCTGCAAATTCTCCTTTAACACCTTCATTTGGGGGATGTGAAGCAGGAGCAGGCAGAGGCTGGAACTGAGCCTGTAACAAGCTGCTGTATCTGGCTTTCTGAACCATGGGTTCATTGTCCCTTCTTTTAGCATAAGCCAACTGAAAATCTGATTGCTAAAAGAGAAAAAAAATTAACTTAATGTTTGTACAAAGCACATGTAAAGTAAGTGAATCAGATCTATTTGGGTACAAAGTGGTCATTGTTCCATGAGACTCCAAAGGTCTTTTCTACCTTTGTTCATTCCAATTCCAAGGATAACATTAGACATACAAAGCCTTAAGTTATTCAGTTGAACTTTCCCATCTCAGCAGAAAAATACAACCACAATGGAGGTACTGGGCCTAGAAGGTCCAATGTTCTGTCTTGGCCTATGCTCAGTTAGTTGATCTCAGATAGGGCTCCATTGGAGGTGCTACTACAGGCCTCAGCATATATAAGCTTGGAAGGGTAAAAAAAACACAACAGGTCACTCAAAGATCACAGTTGTGATTGCTATCCAGTGCCCCCTATTGTAAAGTACCTGTGTGTGGATTTTGGGAAGAGGGCAGGACGATGCTCAGCTATATATAGCCCAACAGTCTAATAACCTGCTGACACTTGCTGTAAACTCAAGTGAAGAATTGATGAGATTGTTGAGGCTGGTTGGCGCCCAGGAATCTGTACCTCTGCACAAATCAGTGCGTTCAGGACAGAAGAAAACATTGGAAAAGAGTAATTCAGTTTGTTGTAATTATTGTCCAGAGCTTGCTGGTCTAATCTGGTTTATATTCTTTGCAGATATTTGAACAAAATGTTTCACAGCCAAGGGAAATGTTAAAGCAGAACTACTCTGCCCATCTGGTTCCTTTTGGGAAGGGAAAAAAAACCATGGTAACAAGCAGGCTAAAGTTACAAAATGGAGCTGTTACTGCCCGAGACAAGTTAAAACATTTAATGGGGAGCAAGGAACAAAAAGAGTATCTTCATCCAAAATCCAAGCTCATAGAAAACTTTCAAGTGGCTTACTGCAAACAAAAAGAAAATCAATCTTTTATCAACATCTTATAACACAAAAACACTCAAGGTGATTAGATTACATCTACACACCAATTATTTAGTTAATTGAAGGCACTCTATTACACAGAGTACAAGCTGCCTGAGTAAGCTGGTCAAGCTTATACTCCAGTTACAGTCCCCACTACTTACACCATCCACGCTTATCATGGGCAACCGCCTATGTCGGGCAAATAGCGCTAACCATTTGCCATAGGAGCCAGTTGCAAAGGCACCGTTTATAACATATTAAGCATGCCAGCTATTTCAGACAGTTTCATAGGTTCTTCCATAGGTTTGTACCTCGTTAATCCCCTGTATTTGTGAAAATCGACCCTCTGATTTGATAACTGGATTCATCACAGGTATCAAAATATAGCCATGATGAAGGGGGAAAAGAAACTGGCTGTGAATTTACAGGTTACCGTTTAGTCTTTAGTACCTGAATATTGTTCGATTTCAGCCTGTCAAGAATATGTTCAGTCTGTTAAAGCATCGAAATGAGGAGGCGTAATCTATTATGGTTTAACTGCTTAAAGCAGGCAAATCACGTTAACACCAACGTGCCCGCTATAAGAGGCAGGGACTGTACTGCACAGGGCAATCACTTAATTATGACAAGTGTTCCCAACAAATCCTCACCTGCCGGGGGAGTTTATTAACCAGTCGCAGATACTCTTTATCCAGAATACAATTACCCAAGACATTGCCAAAGGATCTGAAAAGCAAAACATAATAACATGAGGATTCTGCCATTTACACTGCTATTGGACCAGTTAGAAAGTAGTGCTAACTTTCCACTGCATTGCGGTGTGTATTTTCCAGCTTTGTTATTCCATTAATTATCCTATGGTCATTTATTCAGCCTGTCCCTGCTCTCAACATTAGCAATTAACAATAAAGTAACCCAGGTAAGGTAACCAATGGAGTTCCAAGTAGAGGAATTACAAACTGTTAAGAAGTTATCGTATTATTTTTAATGGAGTTTTAAAATTTAGATGTGTTAAACACCTATTCCCCTGCCTCACACTCTCCTATCCCCATTTCAATGATTGATCGCTTACTAGAGACAAGATTTCATAAATCAGCTTCTTACAATGAAATTATATTTCTAGTTCACATTTGGGATAATTATGGCATTTTCCTTGGTCAAGAGCACACATAGCTGACCTTTCTCATTAAATCATGATTCATTAGTTTAAGGTCAGTACTTATAAGTTCTGTCAGTGCCTTGCACCATTTTCTTCTTTTTTGTCTCCTCTGGAATTGAACCTGGGACATACTAGTCTGTGTGTCTTAGTACTACTCCAGGTGGGACACTGGGGAACATATCAGAAACATTTTTAACATCACACATGCATGATGTTATGTTATTGGGGCAGGAGAAGAGAGAAAGGAATGGAAAAAACCATAATGAAGATTAGTGGAATATAGATGGCAAACTAAAGATAATCTAGGGACAAAACATCTTCCACTTGAACGCCTGAATCTTAGACACATGGGTCTGAAAGCCCTTCAATGTCAGAGGCAAAAGTCAAATAGTGGTTCGACTTTAAATATAACAAAATATGACTTAATTGGTTAGCTGTTTGGAACTCCGATAATGGCTGCTACACGACACTAAAGAGACAAGTGGTTAACTACTTCAGAGATCTCTTCAGTCCATCGGTGACTGCTTCCTTCCTGGCCTTCTCCAGTGACAGTGCCTTGGATTTCAGTCCCTCACTCACTCCATAACCAACATCTTCATGGAAAGACCCATCCTGATTTTCAGGAAAAAAATTGGAAAATGTTGCACTCTCAAAGCACATGTAACAGTTGCAGTATTATATCCATTATAATTCAAGAGATATTTATCAGGACAAAAATTGTTAATTTTCCTTCTTTATACCCTTAAAACAAACCCAGCATTTGAACAGATATACCTTGAGTTGGACCTTAATAAACGCACTGACGCCCACATAAAATTTTCCATTAATGAGATCCACAAAATCTGAAACAAAGAAATCAAATAACTAAATTAAAGCACAACTCTAAAGTAGTGGTGGCTTTTCCAGTTACATTCATAGACAACAGACTTAGCAGACTGGTTCGAATCATACTGTCACAATGTTTCAAATGTTTACTGGATTTTGTGTTCTATGGTGAAATCTGAATCTGATGCAAACCTGAAATTAGGTTCCAAGTTTGAACTCTAGCTGGATAATCCATCCATTAACTCTACTCGGGAACAACAGAAGTCATTTCCACATGAAATGTAGAAGTCGTGTCAGCCGTGGCTCAGTGGGTAGCACTCTTGCCTCTGAGTCAGAAGGTTGTGGGTTCAAGTCCCACTCCAGACACGTGCACAAAAATCTAGGCGGACACTCCAATGCAATACTGCACTGTTAGAGGTGCCGTCTTTCAGGTGAGACGTTAAACTGAGGCCCCCGTCGGCTCTCTAAGGGGGACATAAAAGATCCTATGGCACCATTTCAAAGAAGAGCAGGAGAAGTTATCCCCAGTGTCCTGGCCAATATCTATCCCTCAATCAACATCACTAAAAAACAGATTATCTGGTCATTATCACATTGCTGTTTGTGGGAGCTTGCTGTGCGCAAATTGGCTGGCGCGTGTCCTACATTACAACAGTGACTACATGTCAAAAAATACTTCGTTGGCTGAGAAGCGCTTTGGGACCTCCGGCGGTTGTGAAAAGCGCTTTATAAATGCAAGTCTTTCTTTTTTCTTTTCACGTTCAATTCTGTTATCAAAAGCCCCCTGAAATGAATAATCCTTCATTTCCAAACAGCCACTTTGCCAACAACCAAAACTAAACCACTTGTACTTACCAACATTTTGTTGTGTGATGGAATGAGACCATCCGTTATATCCAAAGAGTTCATTAGCTAGGTTGACAACCTTGTGGCCCTCGATGTAGCAGACCTGATAATGTAGCAATTAGGATAGATTGAGTGAATTAGTGGTTATTGGGAAAATATTTACACATAACTTGCGTAGGAGTGCGACAGATCACAAGTGGATAAAGGTTTTTTTTTTTCAGGCTGCTATGGGGATAGGTTGTTTCAAAGAGCAGGACTGGGCATGACCAGGCAAGGGAGCAAAGATGCATGGGCAGTGATAGGCCTGAAGTTTTTCATTTAGTTTGCTGTGGGGGAATAGGGTCTTCATTGGGCAGGGCTTTTAGAGGCAACAGTGATGTGGTACAGGAGCAGAGAGATGCACAAGGTATGGACAAGGAAGGGGATGTTATAGTGGCAATAAAGAGAAATAGGGTTCTGGGGCCAATAGCAGGCTGTAACAGGATACAGGCAAGTGGGCAGAGAATGGGTGTGGGAAAAGTAGGTTGTGAAGGTGGAGTTAGTGATGGAAATGACAGAACGCCTCTGGCTGCCTGGGCATATAATAGGATGGATGGGGAAGACTAGGATTTTTGGGGTAAGGGTGAGGTATAATGTACAGAGGGGAGTAGTTACAGTGGTGGAGATAACGAAAGTGTGTGTGGGGGCAGTCTTTGGGTGAGTGAGGCGATGGGGTGGGATAGTGGAAGGTGATGAGGGGATCAAGTGAAGTAGGTTCTAGATGCTCATCTGAAGTGGAGAAATTCAGGGCTGATGGGATGGATGGAGGGATGAGACAAGCGTGTAAGGGGACAGGCACTGTGGTGGAATCCAGGGTGCCTTAATCTTGGGGAACAAACATTGGGTTAATGGTTGTTGTTATAATCATAGAATCTTACAGCACAGGAGGCGGCCATTTCGTCTGTTGTGCCTGTGCCGGCTCTTTGAAAGAGCTATCCAATTTAGTCCCACACCCCAGCATTTTCCCCATTATCCTGCAAGTTAGTCCTCTTCAAGTGCATGTCCGATTGCCTTTTGAAAGTTCCTACTGAATCTGATTCCACCACCTTTCAGGTAGTGTGTTCCAGATCTCAACAACCCTCTGAAAAAAATTCTCCTCCTTTCCCCTCTAGTTCTTTTGCCAATTATTAACCTCTGGTTACCGACCCATTTGCAGAGGAAACTGTTTCTCCCTACTTGTTCTATCAAAACTCCTCATAATTTTGAATACCTCTATTAGGTCTCCCTGCTGTAAGGAGAACAATCTCAGCTTCGCCAATCTCTCCACATAACTAACATCCCTCATCCCTGGTATCATCCTGGTAAAGCTTCTCTGTACCGGCTCCAAGGCCTTGGCATCCTTCCGAAAGTGTGGTGCCCAGAATTGTACACAATACTCCAACTGAGGCTGAAAAAGTGATTTGCAAAGGTGACTTCCTTGTTTTTGTATTCAATGCCCCTATTTACAAAGCCAAGTATCCCATACACTTTCTTAACCACCTCATCAACTAGTTGGATGGGGAAGGTGAGGGGATGATGATGGATTGATGGCTGATAACAGAAGGTGTTCAGATTCCAGAGCATATGGGTAAGCTGGGTATAAATAGAAGGGGACAGGAATATTTGCGTAAAAGCAAAGGACAAGCAGAGCTTAAGGGAAAATGACAAGTGGAAAACAGAAGTGAAAATGTAGGAAGGGACCGAGTGCAACGTATCCAAGTTTGCCGACGATACAAAGATGGGAGGGAAAGCAGTGAGTGAGGAGGACATAAAAAAACCTGCAAAAGGACATAGACAGGCTAAGTGAGTGGGCAGAAATTTGGCAGATGGAATATAATGTTGGAAAGTGTGAGGTTATGCACTTTGGCAGAAAAAATCAAAGAGCAAGTTATTATCTAAATGGAGAGAAACTGCAAAGTGCTACAGTACAAATGGATCTGGGGATCCTGGTGCATGAAACACAGAAGGTTAGTATGCAGGTACAGCAGGTGATCAGGAAGGCCAATGGAATCTTGGCTTTTATTGCAAGGGGGATGGAGTATAAAAACAGGGAAGTCTTGCTTCAGTTATACAGGGTACTGGTGAGGCCACACCTGGAATACTGCGTGCAGTTTTGGTTTCCATATTTAAGAAAAGATATACTTGCTCTCGAGGCAGTTCAGAGAAGGTTCACTCGGTTGATTCCGGAGATGAGGGGGTTGACTTATGAGGAAAGGTTGAGTAGGTTGGGCCTCTACTCATTGGAATTCAGAAGAATGAGAGACGATCTTATCGAAACATATAAGATTGTGAGGGGGCTTGATCGGGTGGATGCGGTGAGGATGTTTCCACTGATGGGTGAGACTAGAACTAGGGGGCATAATCTTAGAATAAGGGGCTGCCCTTTCAAAGCTGAGATGAGGAGAAACTTCTTCACTCAGAGGGTAGTAAATCTATGGAATTTGCTACCTGAGAGAGCTGTGGAAGCTGCGACATTAAATAAATTTAAAACGGAGATAGACAGTTTCCTAGCTGATAAGGGAATCAGGGGTTACGGGGAGCGGGCAGGGAAGTGGACGTGAGTCTAGGTTCGGATCAGCCATGATCCTATTGAATGACGGAGCAGGCCCGAGGGGCCGTATGGCCTACTCCTGCTCCTACTTCTTATGTTCTTATGACACACAGAACAGTTGGCGTATAGAGGCACATGGGGGAATAGCAAGGTGAAGAATGTGGGAACCGAGGAGGGTGGAAAGAAAGCAGGGGGGGGGGGGGGGAAGGGCGCGGGCGGGGGGGGGAAAGAGTGTGATTTTGTAGTAAATCTGTAATACATGAAATAAAACTACAAAATCAGCACTAGGCAAATGTGGAAGGACAGAGCAGTGAACTATTTTAAAATCTGCTGGATTGCTAAGCACCACACAAATTTTCAGTTCAGTGCCAAGTTTGATGAATCTCCCTGTGAGCATGTTTTTCCATTTTCCTAATTAAAATCACAAAAAGGATCAACATGTAGTAGTGCTGATCCACATTGGGCCGGCCAATCAGAAGTGGCAGAGAGCCAGGACTGAAAGCGAGGAGGAGCACGGCCAATCATTTAGTCAGCGGATAGGCAACTAGGAGAGCAGCAGTGGGTCGGGAGGCTAACACCAACTAGGAGAGCAGCAGTGGGTCAGGAGGCTAACACCAACTAGGAGAGCAGCAGTGGGTCGGGAGGCTAACACCAACTAGGAGCAGCAGTGGGCCGGGAGGCTAACACCAACTAGGAGAGCAGCAGTGGGCCGGGAGGCTAACACCAACTAGGAGAGCAGCAGTGGGCCGGGAGGCTAACACCAACTAGGAGAGCAGCAGTGGATCAGGAGGCTAACACCAACTAGGAGAGCAGCAGTGGGCCGGGAGACTAACACCAACTAGGAGAGCAGCAGTGGGTCAGGAGGCTAACACCAACTAGGAGAGCAGCAGTGGGCCGGGAGGCTAACACCAACTAGGAGAGCAGCAGTGGGTCGGGAGACTAACACCAACTAGGAGAGCAGCAGTGGGTCAGGAGGCTAACACCAACTAGGAGAGCAGCAGTGGGCCGGGAGGCTAACACCAACTAGGATAGCAGCAGTGGGTCAGGAGGCTAACACCAACTAGGAGAGCAGCAGTGGATCAGGAGGCTAACACCAACTAGGAGAGCAGCAGTGGGCCGGGAGACTAACACCAACTAGGAGAGCAGCAGTGGGTCAGGAGGCTAACACCAACTAGGAGAGCAGCAGTGGGCCGGGAGGCTAACACCAACTAGGAGAGCAGCAGTGGGTCAGGAGGCTAACACCAACTAGGAGAGCAGCAGTGG
Source organism: Somniosus microcephalus (assembly GCF_052327205.1). Lineage (NCBI taxonomy): Eukaryota > Metazoa > Chordata > Chondrichthyes > Squaliformes > Somniosidae > Somniosus > Somniosus microcephalus. The sequence continues at coordinate 43,174,275 of NC_141002.1, forward strand.
GTCGGGAGACTAACACCAACTAGGAGAGCAGCAGTGGGTCAGGAGGCTAACACTAACTAGGAGAGCAGCAGTGGGCCGGGAGGCTAACACCAACTAGGAGAGCAGCAGTGGGTCAGGAGGCTAACACCAACTAGGAGAGCAGCAGTGGGTCGGGAGACTAACACCAACTAGGAGAGCAGCAGTGGGTCAGGAGGCTAACACTAACTAGGAGAGCAGCAGTGGGTCAGGAGGCTAACACCAACTAGGAGAGCAGCAGTGGATCAGGAGGCTAACACCAACTAGGAGAGCAGCAGTGGGTCGGGAGGCTAACACCAACTAGGAGAGCAGCAGTGGGTCGGGAGGCTAACACCAACTAGGAGAGCAGCAGTGGGTCGGGAGGCTAACACTAACTAGGAGAGCAGCAGTGGGTCGGGAGGCTAACACCAACTAGGAGAGCAGCAGTGGGCCGGGAGGCTAACACCAACTAGGAGAGCAGCAGTGGGCCGGGAGGCTAACACCAACTAGGAGAGCAGCAGTGGGCCGGGAGGCTAACACTAACTAGGAGAGCAGCAGTGGGCCGGGAGGCTAACACCAACTAGGAGAGCAGCAGTGGGTCGGGAGGCTAACACCAACTAGGAGAGCAGCAGTGGGTCAGGAGGCTAACACCAACTAGGAGAGCAGCAGTGGGCCGGGGGGCTAACACCAACTAGGAGAGCAGCAGTGGGCCGGGAGGCTAACACCAACTAGGAGAGCAGCAGTGGGCCGGGAGACTAACACCAACTAGGAGAGCAGCAGTGGGTCGGGAGGCTAACACCAACTAGGAGAGCAGCAGTGGGCCGGGAGACTAACACCAACTAGGAGAGCAGCAGTGGGTCGGGAGGCTAACACTAACTAGGAGAGCAGCAGTGGGCCGGGAGGCTAACACCAACTAGGAGAGCAGCAGTGGGTCGGGAGGCTAACACCAACTAGGAGAGCAGCAGTGGGCCGGGAGGCTAACACTAACTAGGAGAGCAGCAGTGGGCCGGGAGGCTAACACCAACTAGGAGAGCAGCAGTGGGCCAGGAGGCTAACACCAACTAGGAGAGCAGCAGTGGGTCGGGAGGCTAACACCAACTAGGAGAGCAGCAGTGGGCCGGGAGGCTAACACTAACTAGGAGAGCAGCAGTGGGCCGGGAGGCTAACACTAACTAGGAGAGCAGCAGTGGGCCGGGAGGCTAACACCAACATGCAGTAGCAGCAAAACAGAATTGGCAGTTAAGTATGTCAGGGCAGAATGGAGGACCAGACTGTGGCGGCACAGGACTGCAATCAGCACACAAATGAGAGTGGCCGGATAGAGGGGCGACACAATGAGCAGCGAGTTTAAAGATTGGGGGTGGGGGTGGGGTGGAGGCAGGCAGGAGTCCCAGAACCCTCTGAAGAACAATCGGAGCAGGTCGAAGCAGAGGGCGAGACACAAAACAGCGAGACCTGGTGGTAGTAAACAATGGAACAAAACTGATCTTCTGGCAACAAAATAGCAGGACGGGAGTCTCAAAGATGAGTTTTAACAATAAAATTGTATTATGACATGGGCATGAGGGAGTTAAAAAATGTATAAGAACATAAGAAATAGGAGCAGGAGTAGGCCATATGACCCACCGAGCCTGCTCTGCCATTCAATAAAATCATGGCTGAACTTCTACATCAACTTTTCCACCCTATCCCCATATCCCTTGATTCCCTTAGTGCCCAAAAATCTATCGATCTCAGTCTTGAATATACTCAGTGACTGAGCCTCCACAGCCCTCTGGGGTAGAGAATTCCAAAGATTCACCACCCTCTGAGTGAAGACATTTCTCCTCATCTCAGTCCTAAATGGCCGACCCCTTATTGTGAGAGACTGTGACCCCCCTAGTTCTAGACTCCCCAGCCAGGGAAAACATCATCCTTGCATCTACCCTGTCAAGCCCTCTCAGAATCTTATACATTTCAATGAGATCACCTCTCATTCTTCTAAAATCTAGAGAATATAGACCCACTCTACTCAGTCTCTCCTTTTAGGACAACCTTCTCATCCCAGGAATCAATCTAGCGAACATTCGTTGCACTCCCTCTAAGGCAAGTATATCCTTCCTTTGGTAAGGGGGCCAAAACTGTGCACAGTGCTCCAGGTGTGGTCTCACCAAAGCTCTATATAATTGTGAGCAGATGAAGAAAAAAGTAGCAGGGCGGTCCATAAGGATTTTTTTTATATAAAACCTGTCATTCATTGAAATCAACATGGTACTGGAGCTGTGAAAGGATACCAATGCTCCGAAGTGGCATCTGGTAGCCAGAATGTGGAGCTGCAGGCAAACGCACACCAAGCTTTTTAATGAAGAATTGCAGTGTCACAGGCTTTTGTGACTGAAATGCGTGACGAGTGCTGAAAACTGGAAAACCCTATTAAAGTGACACCTACCAGAGGTGGGAGAACAAAGATAAGGAAGTTATCTCTTTATTTACTTCTTTACCCAAAGAGTGATGAGAATGTGGAACTCCTACCACAGGGAGTGATTGAAGCGAATAGTATAGATGCATTTAAGGGGAGGCTGGACAAGCATATGAGGGAGAAGGGAATGGAGGGTTATGCTGATAGAGTTAGATGAGGAAAGACAGGAGGAGGCTCGAGTGGAGCATAAACACCGGCATGGACTGGTTTGGTACGAATGTTCCATATATTCTTTGTAATGTAATCCTAATCTCAGCTGGGACAGGTGGCTAAACCTTCCTAGACTCCAAAATTTCTATTAGTGGGGGCACACTTCAGCTAGGAAACTACATTATGCTCCGTGTTGTTGGGCTGGGGTACTGTGGTGGAGGGGTTCTGTTGTAATAAGATGCTGCATTATGCTCATTGGAGGTGGGGTTGGAGCGGGGCAGAAGAGGCACCTGCACCATTTCTTTTCCATTCAGCTCCATGCAAAGTTGTTTCAAGTGCGGGAGTGAAATAAGTGGTCTCATCTTGGGCGAGTATTCCACTGTTTGAGGCAACTACAGCAGAAACAGCTGATCAAAAGTCGAGAGCCACCTGAGTTCACAGAATTAGAGGTCGGGGTATGTTTATGTGCCTAGTTTCAGAATGACTTCATTTCATTATTTCACTGATTTTAGCAAAAGTTTGGATGTTGCAAAGATGCTTACTGGAGCAGGGTTAGTTGTTCAGCACACGTGATGGGCAGATCAGGTCAGATGCTGAGAGACGACAGTTCGAAGAATTAGGGGATGGAGATTGCTTCAGAGGCCCGTGTCAGCAAGTGAAGAACTGACTTAAAATTTTTACACTATTTTGCTTCTCGTTGTTCAGTTATTTCTGCTGTGTGGGACGCCAGGCTGGGTGAATGTGTGACAGGCAAGTTGTGACATGCTTGACATTGAAAACTCCCATCACAGTTTTAACTGGTATTAAAGGAATATAATGGGCTTGCCTATAAAGTAAAGGTTATCATGAAAATGTTCCATGAAACACATGCCCTATGTCCCAAATTTAAAAACATTATATATAACATTTTACATATGTTCTATGATATAACATTGGACAGATTTCTGATTAGTCACATCAGCAGCATGTTTGTTCAGCTACATGTAAAATAATTATTGTACAGGCATATTTAACTTACAGAGCATAACTTCATTTTGTATAAGAAAATTATGCATCAATTTACCTTTTGCCCCCCGCCTGCTGGACGTTGACTGATGTATTCTGGACCCAGGCGCCTCTGCAATGCATTCTGGATTGCCTGATATTCTTCAGCAGTGTACTGATACTACAATGAACAGAAATTGCACCCACAGTTAATTTGGTATAGTTCAGCTGGTGCATACAAACGGTATTGTTTGAAAGAAACAGTAGGTTTCATTTTTAAGTGTTAAAATGTAGTATCTTACTTCCTAATGGCTTAGTAAATAAATGCAGAGTGGCGTATTACTGAGTCAGCCAGGGCAAGGTGGTCACTCCATCCAGAGTTCATTGATCTCAAATGCATTGGCAGTAGGGTGCTACGACTGGCCTCGTGATCCTTGGGTTAGAGACGGATTACTATGCAGCAAACCTTGCTGCAAGCAACAGTCCCTGCTGGGTTGGGCTCAGATGCGATGGCCTTTCACACTTGAATAACCCACTGACACGCACCTTCTATCTCCTACATGAAGACTAAACACTTGGGTGAACTAATGGAGTGAAACCACTGCCCATGGAATCAAACTCCAGTATTAGTCACTGCCATCAGAAGAGCATGTGGGGAGAAAAGTCAGAGGGACAGGTGTAAGTGAAGCAATTTTTACAGGCTTTCTGCAGAATAAGGCTCTCTTATTGAATACTGCTAGCATCAGCTAAAGATTGCCTGAACCTTATTTAGTTAGTGCATCCTTACATGAATATCATGTAATGAGACCCCTTATCTCCATTATTGTCTCATGTTTATAGGATAGTGGCAAGGGAAGGGTTACTATCAGGTACTGTCTGTTTCTGCCTTGTTGTGGAATGTGCAGGAGTCAGCAGATGGCTGCTTGTCTTGGGAGATAGTGAAATGATTGACAGGAGGGCTCAAGAGTGCTGAAGGTCCTGCAAGGACGAATGGGCGATGTAACGTATACAAGTCAAGACTTAAATCGTATCTGTTAGAACATTCTCGGAGTGAGACTGGGCCCCTCAAATGTTATCACAAGGCCTTTCGAGAGTGCACTTTGGAACCTTGTCGGTGTTGAGCTCTGCTAGGTTGTATCTCAACGTCTTATTTAGTATATTATAATTGTACTCTTGTATTTTAATATCTTTACTACTTATATTGTAACTTCTTAATAAAGCTTTTGTACTTTGAAACAAAACACCCTCTAGTCTCTTTGTGCAAGGGACCAAACCTCACAACGGGGAACCTCAAAGACAACAAAGAGAGTAAGTGGTACCCTCATTCCTCCAGAGAAACTGGGTTTGCAGAAGTATTTAAAAAAAAACTAATTTTGTTTAGATTTGTGTTGCAACCCATTTGGAGATCAAATGGAGATAGTGAACCTATCAAGTATGTTACTGTTCCATCGACTGCTGTAACACAAAGTCAAACATATAAACAGACAGGAATACATGAGAGGTAGTTTGCTCAATCACCTGAGATTGAAACATTGGGCTGGATGGGTAGCAATACGCATTTGCTTTTGTTTAAAAAAAAATATAGGTATGCACCTCCTATGAGGGCATATATGCTCTTTCTTTTCTCACAGGCCCTCCCCTTCATACGTTTCCTGCTGCCAATAATGTAGAGTGGTGAGAACCTACGCCATACTTGGCTAGCTGCTACTAAAAGGATTATACAAAGGACACTGCAGGCAACACAAATCTGATATCGAAGAATTGCAATACTATAGAAATTGTGCGCAAAGGCATATATTTTTCAAGCTTGAGCTGCAAGTTTGCAAAACTTTGATCCTGTGTGCACACATTTGTTTGAGCTAATGACTAAAAATGCCAACTGACTGGACTTCAAGCTTTGATTTAGAATAACAATTACAGCTGAAAATTATTACAAACAAAAATGTAGTTTAAACTGTTATTTTTCAGAGATATAGATGTTGCCAAACAAAATAGTTACCTTTTTTACAATACTGTGCACAAATTGTTGAATAAATCTGCAAAAATAAAGCTACTGCATCTTCAAAGTCCACTTATGCTTTGCAATCAAGCACATACTTGGATAATTTAGAGGATATTTTGACTGGCAGAAGCACACTTGCCTTGTTTTTTTTTCCCATTTATATAAAGCATACAGTATTAGAATCAACTGTATTCAGTAACAGTTACACATAGGACACAAAACAATTTATAACATGATTCTACATTGCCACCTCCAGCACTACTTTAGCTTTATCCTAACCCTTAAATCACAGCTGATGCTTCAATCCACCAACTACATAACAGTTCTGTCCAAATTATGTTTTAATTTGGATTGTCTGTCCAGTATTTACAATATAGTTGATTTAAAGGGCTGCTTGAAATAACTGATGGAAGTTAAATACTGGCTTTTCACTCGAGGCTTGGGTTCAAATCCAACCCAGACTGAGGTCATGAAAAATTCCTTTATTTCTGCAAAGCTCTATTGTGAAATGAGTTTGAGTAGTCTTGATCAAGTTTCCATTGGGCAAGGGCCCAGTAGACAAAATGGACTCAATTAGCAGTCTCACAGAGAGACGAGGAGACATGGAAATAGATGCAGTAGGATGCACTCTTCGGAGTTGGGGACTTTCCCTAATCTGGGAGTGTGAGACACGATAATGTTGCATTGTGCGAATAGTGCTAATATCCCCAACTTGAATACAGCAAAATTTCACAAAATAAAAAAGCTCAAAATATATTATTCAGACTTGTTCATTAACAATTATGTAGTATGTTTTACCTCTAAAAATGGACTGTTGTGTTAAAACAATCTATTTTACAGTTGTTAATATAATAGATTACATTAATGATTTATCATAGGAGTGAAAGAATAATGGTTTACTGAGTTGAAACTTATATTGCATTTACTAGACTACTCTTCTGGATTAAAATACAATGCAAGCTCTGAGTTATGGACATTTTATGGCTGGGGCTCCTATTCTGCTTCATAAGGATTATTTCTTTCTTTAATTCCCTTGCAAAAAATCTGAATGCTTGTTGCAGAGATATCTATATATCAATATTAAGAATTTTACATCTGCACACACCTGTCTATAAAACTGTACTTTCTGTGGGCACGTTTTTATAAATTCCTGTCCACATATAAAGGATTCGCCTCAACTAGCGAGGCTGTAATTGCATCTTCGTGACGCATGGTGGCGCTGCAGCACGCCATTTCTGCCTCTCCCAACAAGGCTACTGTCGAGAAACTCCTGTGCAAACAACTCGACATCTCAGAAATAACAACAGAAAATGCTGGAAAAACTCAGGTGGTCAGGCAACATCCGTGGACAGAAATTTGAGTTGACGTTTCGGGTCGAACCCTTCTTCAAAACTGGAAAGAAAAGATAGATCGGAGGCAGGGCTGCGATCGGACAAAAGAATAAAAGAAACAAAAGTAGTAAAAAAGAGACAATAAAAGGTATTAGAAACTAGACGAGATGGTAATAGGCTGAGATTAGGTGTAAAGTGTACTGGCAGGGCAAGAGATAGCTGCCAGGTGTGAGAAACAAAAGGAAAAGGGGGGGGGGGAAATGAGTGGAAAAATTACAAGAAAAAATGAAATAGGGGCCGAGGTTATGATCTGAAATTGTTGAACTCGATATTGAGTACGGAAGGCTGCAGAGTGCCTAATCGGAAGATGAGGACATCTCAGATTCCTGTAAGTTTTGCTATTTAAGCATAAATCAAAATCAAAATATTATATAAAAATAAGGATAGAAAATGTCATTAAAATGGGGCCTGAAATTATGTCCACGTGCCATGGTCCAACTATCCCCTGCCCTTTAACCCCACTTCATCTGAAGATTATACGTGGGAATGGCCTGCTGTAAATTTTATGTCTTAACTCCCATGTGGAACAACCTTCCAGGATTGTCCTGGAGTCTCCAAGAATTAAACATTCATCTCCTGGACACTGCTGCGAGCAACCCAGGAGAAAAATCACAGCGGCATTAAAAAGTGTTTTTTTGTTGAACACTTCCATTAGTTATAAAAATATTGATGGGGGGAAAAAAGGACGGAGCAGGGTGGTTGGAGGCAGGTCATGTAAGAAAGCTCTAAGAATATGTCCAACCAGACTCGGTAACCCAAGTGCAACACTACAGGACATACGCTAGTTTCTTTGTTAAAAGTTGGCATATATTGCAATTTGAAATATTTTGTTTTAAGGAAAGGTCTTAATTGTTCAGATAATTTGCATTGTATATGGCGACAGTTCAGATTTAAAAGACACCCTTCCAGGAGCAAGGATAAGATGCTCAGACAAATTCTAAAGCGAGAGACATCTCGACGTAGCGAAGTAGCAGCGGTCTTACACTCCGCGCAACTTCTGCCTTAGCAAATATATATTTTATTTTAAACTGTAATCAGAGAAGGCGAGGGTTACAAATTGGGATAGAACACCGATGGTTTAGAGAACGTGCGACAAGGGCGCGCTGGACAGGTGCCACTATTTACAATTTTTACAATTTAAATCGCTTTATTGGCATGATAAGTTACATCTTATGTTGCCAAAGCATCAAAATACATTTATGGTTTAGCACATAAACGCAGTTCTATTCATACAGTGTATAAACAGGTATATCCCTGAGTGTATAAATATACATTCGCATTGTTTATATATATTTTTTTCTTAGTTTACTGGTTGTCCCTCTGTTCATGGCAAGCTGTAACATAGTGCGCCGCCAGTGTTATACAGCTTCTCTCCTCTCCCAGTAGGAATGGGAGTTTTTGGTTGTCATTCAGATTTCTGAAATCAGGGCATATTTGTGAGAATTTTTGGTAGAAATTCTCCCTGATGCCCTGATATTTTCCACAAGCTGTGAGGAAGTGCATCTCTGTCTCCACCACTCCCTGACTAACCTGCCCAAAACACAGAGTCGGGCTGCACTGGGGACTCGTCTGAGCTCTGGCTTCAGACATCCTCCCGCATTTCAAACGATGCTGCAACACCGAACCGAACCAGACTAAATGTTAAGGTGCAAAGCCTATCGGGAATAAGGTCATAAGGGCCAATCACAAAAGTTATATTTTTTGGTCCGCAGCCCTGTCCAATGCGGGACTCCAAAGATGTTCGCGGCGCTCTGGATGCCGGGAGGAAGGACAGGGTGGGGATTAGAACCTGACACCGCAGAGGACGCCGGGAATGAGGTCGGAAGGCGAGGCGAGGCGGGGGGGGAGGAGAGCGAGACGCGCAGGGCAGGCTGGGAAAAGAAGCCAGCGGAAAAAAAATCCGAGGAGGGTTTGCGTCAGTGGCAGCGTCTGTAAAACTGGTACTGAGAGAGGGAGAGGCACCGGGGGGGTAAAAGGGGTGCGAAAGATCTGGATCAACAGCGACTGAAGCGGCTCCCTACCTGGCGGAGATCGCGTTAGCGACAGGTGAGTACGTGCCAAGAGGAGTAGCAGCGCGCGTCGAGCTCAACTGTCAGCGAGGTGGAGAGTAGCGCAGAAGGTGGAGGGTTTGGTGTTGGTGTCTGTGTCTCGCTATCACAGTCAGAGCAGGCGATTCAAGGCTCTGGCACGCAATGGGGGACCGGGCAGGGGTGGGAAGGAAATGCCAGCTCTTATGTCCCCGACGCGGACACAACCTGTCGGTTATTCAAGTGATCACACACGGGAAAGTTTTACTCTTCGATTTTTAAAAAAGGGAGCCATATCGCGTTTTGCTTTTCTATCGTAAAGTGCTAACGTGCCTCACTTTATCAGTTTCATTGATTTTATGCTCGGAAAATGTCACTCATTGTAAGGTCTGCCATCTGCCTTAAAATTAATACACGCAAGGTGCATTGAATAATGGAAATTGGGCAGTGAGTGCACAGCTGGCATCTTGATGGAGGGTTTCAGGTGATGTCACAAACCACAAGATTGAAGAGTGAGTGATTTGTCTGAGCTCCATAGTTAGATTGTAGACTTGTTTTTGTTCTTTTCCGTTATTTAAAATGTACATTGGACACGTCTGTGAAATAGCAGTATGTGTCTTTTAAAGAGGTATCATTTTTAAGTAACTCATACTATCCGTTTCTGTTCAGGTAATGGTATAATCATTAGATATCGGATGTTTGTAATGACTAAAGTGACATTGAAATGATAATTACAGGGAATTGTGTTCTGCAGTAATATCAGATTAGATCTTGTAACATATCGACTGTGCAATTTGCAACTGGTAATTAACAGTTCAATTTATTAAATAATCTTAAATTAGTTATTCAAAATTGTAATTTTCTCTTTACTGGTTAAAAAAATTAACCAGTATTGGTAAAATCATTAATGTTGAAGTTCCCTAGCAATCTTTAGCCTTACGTTCCCACCCACCTGTAGCCTGACAGATTTCCTTTGCAGTATATGGGTTGGGTCAATATCCTGGAATCCTTTCTCTTTTTAAGAGTGTAACAAAATTTACTCTTGAATTTGTAGATCTACACCTAATTGGTAAAACTCATGACAACTGTAGAGAGACAAGTATTGGTGGTTGACAGAAGTTTGGCTCTGGCTGTATAAGTCATGAGCAACAACACTTTTTAAAAAAAATAACTAATTTAACTTTTAATCACTGCTGGCCAAACACATCAACAATGCACTCGCTCAATCAGAGGCTGCTGAGTGATTCTCATTGTGAAATGGTGTGAAATTGGTTAGAAGTAAACCATGAACAAAGAGGACATATGTTTGGATGATTGTAAATGTTTTTTTTGTTAAATTTTTTTTTTTTTCTTCTCTTGCCAATTCACTCATCTCCACTCCTGAAAGCATTGACTCCTTGCAGGGTGCAATTCTACAGATACCTGTTGCCCTCTCGTACCTTGTCAAGTGACTTATCATTTATCTGTGAACCTTTTCAGTGTGTTGAAAGACCGTTTGACTACAGGAGTTTCAGCTGAGCTCAATTCTGGTCCTACCTGACGTCTACTTCCAAACTTACCCCATTTTTCACTTCCTAGTGTATGGGCACTGGGACCAATTATAATGCTTTGGCTATTTAGATAACCTAACTCAGCACAGATTAAGAACTGAGTCTGAAACCTTCCTGATTTTGTATGGCTCAACTATTCACTGGATAAACTTGCTGAGCCATTGGTAAGCCTGATGCTTTATAACTCCGCCATGAAAGTTTTCAAAATAAATTGAGCAATTTGTGTCTTCAATATTTTTCTTTACAATTGACATTTTATAATTAATAAAGCTGCATACAAACATGAAAGTTCAGCAATGCAAAAATACATAGTGTGATCATGACTTTTAAAACAATTTCAAAGCCTAGAGACAAAAAAATTGGTGAAGCATACCAAAGAGAAAATGAAACACAAGCTTCGTATTTCCCCACCCTCTTTCCTCAACCCTGTGTATTCTGCTAGAATGACCATTATATTCACACATAAGGCACTGTCAAAACCTGTGGAACTCGAGGAATGACAATTGTATATCTATCAAATCTTTAGCTTATTGCTACTAAATTCATAAACTTACTGAAGGCTTTTATAACTTAGATGAAAGAAGCTGACTGCCTCTGGAGCTATTAATGCCTCTCTTGCAGGAGTAGTGTCAAATGTTAAGAATTGAAGAATACCTCATTAGGGCTGTTGGGTTAACACTAGCTTTGTTAATACTTGTTATAATATTGGTCCTTAGTAATGTGACATTGGAGGGAATAGAACCCACTTTCAGTGAGATTTAAAAAAAATTGACAACATCAATGCTCAGAAAGATGTCTTGAGGAACATTGGATGCTGAGCAGGAGGAAAAGCAGGAGAGACAAAGGCAGGGTTGAGACAGAAGGGTTTTGAGGAAGCTTTTGAAAGCATGAAGCAAGTTCCAGAGGGCAGGAACATGGGGGCTGAGAGAGTGAAATATAATGAATGAAATAATAATTCTAAAAGGACTAAGAGTGTTAACAACAAGCCTGAAGGCTTTGTGTCTTAATGCGAGGAGCATTCGGAATAAGGTGGATGAATTAGCTGCGCAAATAGATGTAAATGGATATGATATAATTGGGATTACGGAGACATGGCTCCAGGGTGACCAAGGCTGGGAATTCAACATCCAGGGGTATTCAATATTCAGGAAGGACAGGCACAAAGGAAAAGGAGGTGGGGTAGCATTGCTGGTTAAAGAGGAGATTAACACAATAGTAAAGAAGGATATTAGCTCTGACGATGTGGAATCTGTATGGGTAGAGCTGAGAAATACCAAGGGGCAGAAAACGTTAGTGGGAGTTGTATACAGACCCCCAAACAGTAATGCTGAGGTTGGGGATGGCATTAAACGGGAAATTAGAGACGCATGCAATAAGGGCACAGCAGTTATCATGGGTGACTTTAATCTACATATAGATTGGGCTAACCAAATAAGTAACAATACTGTGGAGGAGGAATTCCTAGAGTGTATACGGGATGGTTTCCTGGACCAATATGTCAAGGAACCAACTAGAAATCAGGCTATCTTAGACGTGGTATTAAGTAATGAGAGAGGATTAATTAGCAATCTTATTGTGCGAGGCCCCTTGGGGAGGAGCAATCATAATATGATAGAATTCTTCATTAAGATGGAGAGTGAAGTATTTGACTCAGAGACTAGGGTCCTGAATTTAAATAAAGGAAACTATGATGGAATGAGGCGCAGGTTGGCTAGGATGGATTGGGGAACGTTACTTAAAGGGTTGATGGTGGATAGGCAATGGCAAACATTTAAAGATCGCATGGATGAACTACAGAATTTGTTCATCCCTGTTCGGCATAAAAATAAAACAAAAGGTGACGCAACCGTGGTTACCAAGGGAAATTAGGGATAGCATAAGATCCAAGGAGAGGACATATAAATTGGCCAGAAAAAGCAGCAAACCTGAGGATTGGGAGCAGTTTAGGATTCAGCAAAGGAGGACAAAGGGATTAATTAAGAGGGGGAAGATAGAGTAAGCTTGCAGGGAACATAAAAACTGACTGTAAAAGCTTCTATAGATATGTGAAGAGAAAAACATAGAAACACAGAAGACAGGAGCAGGAGTAGGCCATTCGGCCCCTTGAGCTTGCTCCGCCATTCAATGAGATCATGGCTGATCATCCAAAGAGTGGTGAAGTAGGTCCCTTGCAGTCAGAATCAGGGGAATTTATAATGGGGAACAAAGAAAAGGCAGACCAATTAAATACATACTTTGGTTCTGTCTTCACAAAGGAGGACACGAATAACCTCCCAGAGATGTCAGGGAACATAGGGTCTAATGAGAGGGAGGAACTGAATGAAATCAGTGTTTGTAGGGAAATTGATGGGATTGAAGGCTGATAAATCCCCAGGGCCTGATAATCTACATCCTAGGGTACTTAAGGAAGTGGCCCTAGAAATAGTAGATGCATTGCTGGTCATCTTCCAAAATTCTATAGACTCTTGGCACAGTTCCCATGGATTGGAGGGTAGCTAATGTAGCCCCACTATTTTAAAAAAGATGGTCGAGAGAAAACGGGGAATTATAGACCGATAAGCCCGACATCGGTAGTGGGGAAAATGCTAGAGTCCATTATAAAAGATGTAATAGCAGAGCATTTGGAAAACAGTGACAGGATCGGACAAAGTCAACATGGATTTACAAAAGGTAAATCGTGCTTGACTAATCTACTGGAATTTTTTGAGGATGTAACTGGTAGAATAGATAAGGGAGAACCAGTGGATGTGGTGTATTTGGACTTTCAGAAGGCTTTCGATAAGGTCCCGCATAAGAGATTAGCGTGCAAAGTTAAAGCACATGGGATTGGGGGTAAGGTACTGACTTGGATAGAGAACTGGTTGGCAGACAGGAAGCAAAGAGTTGGAATAAACGGGTCTTTTTCCGAGTGGCAGGCAGTGACTAGTGGGGTACCGCAGGGATCGGTGCTAGGACCCCAGCTATTCACAATATATATTAATGATCTAGACGAGGGAACTAGATGTAATATCTCCAAGTTTGCAGATGACACAAAGCTGGGTGGGCATGTATGCTGTGACGAGGATGCAGAGAAACTCCAGTATGATTTGGACAGGTTGGGTGATTGGGCAGATGCAGTTTAATGTGGATAAATGTGAGGTTATCCACTTTGGTGGCAAAAACAGGAAGGCAGATTATTATCTGAATGGCAATAGATTGGGAGAAGGGGAAGTGCAACGAGACCTGGGTGTCCTTGTGCACCAGTCGCTGAAGGTAAGCATGCAGGTGCAGCAGGTGGTTAAGAAGGCAAATGGTATGTTGGCCTTCATAACGAGAGGATTCGAGTACAGGAGCAAGGATGTCTTGCTGCAGTTGTACAGGGTCTTGGTGAGACCACACCTTGAGTATTGTGTGCAGTTTTGGTTGCCTTATTTGAGGAAGGATGTTTTTGCCATGGAGGGAGTGCAGCGAAGATTCACCAGGCTGATACCTGGGATGGCAGGAATGATGTATGAGGAGAGATTGGGTCGATTGGGCTTCTATTTGCTGGAGTTCAGAAGAATGAGAGGGGATCTCATTGAAACTTATAAAATTCTAACAGGACTAGACAGACTAGATGCAGGAAGGATGTTCCCGATGGTCAGGGAGTCCAGAACCAGGGGTCACAGTCTAAGGATAAGGGGTAAGCCATTTAGGGCAGAGATGAGGAGGAATTTCTTCAACCAGAGAGTGGTGAACCTGTGGAATTTTCTACCACAGAAGGCAGTAGAGGCCAATTCATTAAATATATTCAAGAAGGAGTTAGATATATTTCTTAAGGCTAAAGGGATCAAGGGATATGGGGAGAAGGCAGGGACAGGGTACTGAGTTTGGATGAGCAGCCATGATCTCATTAAATGGCGGAGCAGGTTTGAGGGGCCGAATGGCCTACTCCTCCTATCTTCTATGTGTCTAAGCCAGTCACAGGAATGGAGGCTATGTGTGAGGTTGTATAGCTGGCAGGGATAACTAAAGTAGCATAGAGTAAGACCGTGAACAACTTGAAGATGAGGATCTTCAAGTTAAATTTGCTGGAGCTCGGGAAAGACGAAGGGTCATGGGGGTACCTGACTCTGGGTGAAGACACAGACTGTTGCATTTTAAATGAGTTATAATTTGAAGGGTGGTAGTTGATCAGGATTGTGTAGGGCATTGAGCTTCAAGGTGATAAAAGTATGGACTGGTGTTTTGGCAGCAGTGAAGGGAGATGTAGTTGGAAGAAAGTTGACTTGACTTGTTTGCAGAATGGATGTGCGGAAAGAAGCTCCATTTGGGGTTGAATTATAAAAAGTTTTGTATGTTGTGAGTTGATACAAACCATTGGTCGACATGAAAACGTGTACCGAATAAATCCAGTTATAATAGATAAAGTATTGCTACTCTAAGCCTACCATGTGCTCTAACTTTTGGAATTTGATATCAAAGCAAGTTACAGTATATAGAAGAAAACATGGACCCTAATTAATTTTTCCGAGGCTTATAAGAAAGGTTAAAGTAAGGCCAAAATTTAGACGTATTATTCTGTAGGATATGTCGTTGGATCTTTGTGTATCTGCCAATAATAATGATTTCTGGATAAATTGCAGGAAGTAGATTGTGAAGCAATAGTTCACTGGAAGTGTATAGGTGACTTCACAAGCCATGGGGGCGATGAGTCCGAATGAGGTGGGAACTTGCAGAATAGTGGGTTCATATGCAGTTTGGTGCAGGCCCCATATAATTTGGAATTCAGATGTTTAATAATAACATTCTTTATACATTTTTGGCATACCCTATACCTCCAGCAAAGAAGCAGCAGCCGCCAGTGTGCTTGACTGGAGGGAGAAAGAAAAAATCACAAGGTAATGTTCTTTGGAGAGAATTTTATAAAGGGAGAATCCCGGCTGAGTTATGACATACCTGGCGCACGCACAACGGCTTTTTTCTCCGCTGGTTCAATTTTCTGTGCATTGGGTTTGTTGTGAAATTTTCATCCTGGTTTATACTTTTCCTCAAATTTTTCACTATCTGCAATTTTTGTTAATTTCTTTCTACATTCACGCAATCATTGTTCTAAATTCTCAACACTTTCTCTTGATGAGCTATGTTGGTGCATACCATGGAACTTCAGGGGCCACATGAAGTTTAAATCTATGTTCTTCAATAATTTGCATATGTCATCCTATCAGTTTTCTGATTTGGGATTTATTAATCAGTGAGGCAGCAGTGCATTTCTCATTTCCAAACCTCCATCCCTAATTGCCCTTGAAGGTGGTGATGAGACATCATTTCAGAGGGCAGTTAAGAGTCAACCACATTGCTGTGGGTCTGGAGTCAGATATAGACCAGACCGGGTAAGGACGGCAGATCTCCTTCCCTAAAGATGGGTTTTTACAACAATCCGGTACTTTCACGGTCACCATTACTGATACTAAATTTTTATTTAATTGAATTTAAATTCCTCAGTGGGATTTGAACTCTTATCTCTGGATAATTAGTCCAGACTTTTGGATTACTAGTCCAGAAACATAACCACTATGCTACCGTACCCCTTAGATTGGTGTCTCCCAGCTTAACATGGTACCTTGTGCTTTCACCTGTATGGGCTTGTCTATCTGCAGGACAGACACTCGCACTGTGGTAAATTATTATCCAAGAAAAAACTTGCCAGATGAACCATTTGTGGTGTGCCATTGGCAGTGACTTGGGCTCATCCTGACAATCAGTTATCAGTCAATATCTTCAGGACTGTTTGGATCACTTCCTAAGCCTAAGAAAGACTAGCTGATCATGACCAAGTCTTCCAAATTGACAACAAATGCTCGCACTCTTATAAACTGGGTACTGGTACACCATCACGCTCCTTCTCATCCATTCTTACCTGAAGTGCCACTTAGGTCTATGATTTTGGCCCAGAGACATGCTTTCTGTTCACCTGTATCCTCTCTGCAGCAGGAGCTGATGGGTAAGGGTTTAACTGCATTAACTTCTTGATTAACCATGCTGTTGCTCATTTGCCCTCCTCCCCTAACTCAATTATTTTGACCTATGTTGAAAGACCTGCCTGGTGATTTTTGGGAGATAGATGATCAGGATGAACTAGACAGTCTGGACAAATATCCTCTTGACGAGTCTGGCAAAATCTGCAATTCGTTCAACTTGACTAAGCCAAAATTTTATGGAATCATAGCCTCCTGTGCTACAATATTCTATTTGGTCCCAACTCTCTGAAAGAGCGATCCACTTAGTCCCATTTGCCTGCCCTTTTCCTCATCTACTTTTAAATTTGTCTTTTACAAATATTTATTCATTTCTTTCTTTAAAAACTATTATGCATTCTGCTCCTACCATTGCTGCTGGTAGGGCATTTTGTTTTAAAAGAAAAATTCTCCTGACCCCTCTTCATTCTTTGGTCTTAAATTTATGCTTTCTAGTTGCTGACTCACTGACCAGTCAAAATAGGTTTTCCCTATTTACCTAATCAAAACCCTTCATAATTTTGAATACCTCTATCAGTTCTCAAAACTTTCTCTAAGCTAATGAAAAGAACTGCAATTTCTTTAGTCTCTCCTCACAACTAAAGCCTCCCATCCCAGGTATCATCTTCGTGAATCTAGACACAATATTTTAACTGTGACCTAAACAAAGATTTGTATAGTTTTAACATTACCTCTTTGCTTTGTACTCTATACCCCGATTAATAAAACCTAGGCTGCCATACATTTTTTCTTTTACCGCTGTATCAACTTGTCTTCCCAATTTTAATGATCAATGTATCTGGATCACTGCTTTTTGACTACGTTTAAAGTTTTACCACTTTGTGTATATGTCTTCTCATTCTTCTTCCCAAAATGTATTGCTTAACATTTTTGCGCATTCATTTTCCTCTCGCATTTGTCCCGCACTATACTGACCTGTCTGTGGCCTTCTGAAGTCACGTACAGTCCTTTTTGCAGTTAACCATGCTCCTCGGGTTGTGTCATCTGCAAATGTTGATATTGTGCCTTCTATAGTGAAGTCCAGATCATTTTGATATGCAATTGCCCCATCACTGACCTGTGGAGAACCCCACTCTTGGCATCTCTCCAGTCTGAAAATCATCCATTTGCTACAACTGTCCTTTAACTGATTCCTATCCATGTACGCCTCAATCTAATCAACGAGTCTCCTATGTGGCACCTCCAAAAGTATTATGAACACCCACTGTATTTCCTTTATCAATACCTTCTGTTACTTTCTCAAAGAACTCTTACCAAATTTATCAGACATAAATTGTCTTTCACAAATCCATGTTGGCTGTCCTTAACTGAGATGTTACATTGACAACCGCCAGGCCTCTTGCATATCCAAGGATGTATGAAATGTGGTCAGAATCTCTGCTATTTTCTCTGACTTCCTTCAGCACTTTAAGATGCCTTCAGGGTCTGGTGCTTTTTTCACTGAGTTCAACCAATTTTTTTCAGCACTACTTTCTCATTTATAGTTATCTAATTTCCCCACATACTCCTCTTCTACATTTTCATTTCTACTACCATACTCTTCTCTGGAAACTGAAGCAAAGTACTCATTTATTATTTCTGCCATTCTTTCATCCTTTAAAAATTTCCCTTTTCATCTTCCCTGCTCTTGTTTTATTTTTGTGTTCATAAAATCTTCTACTACTTTGTTACCTTCCAGTCTTTCTTCATACCCTCTCCACGTTTCTAATCTTGTTTTGCTTTCCCCCTCTATTTTCTATATTCATAAGAAATAAGAGCAGGAGTAGGCCCTTCGAGCCTGCTCCGCCATTCAATAAGATCATGGCTGATCTTGTACCTCAACTCCACATTCCCGCCCGATCCCCATATCCCTTGAGCACATTTAGTATCCAAAAATCTATCGTTCTCTGTCTTGAATATCCTCAATGACTGAGCATCCACAGTTCTCTCTGGGGTAGAGAATTCCAAAGATTTATAACCCTCCGTGTGAAGAAACTTCTTCTCGGTCCTAAATTGCTGACCCCTTATTCTGAGACTGTGACCCCTGGTTCTAGACTTCCCAGCCAGGGGAAACGTCGTCCCTGCATCTACCCTGTCAAGCCCTTGAAGAATTTTATATGTTTCAATGAGATCACCTCTTATTCTTCTAAACTCTAGGGAATATAGGCTTAGTCTACTCAATCTCTCCTCATAGGACAGTCCCCTCATCCCAGGAACCAGTCTGGTAAACATTTGGTGCACTCCCTCTAAGGCAAGTAAATCCTTCCTTTGGTAAGGAGACCAAAACTGTACACTACTCCAGGTGTGGTCTCACCAAGGCCCTATACAACAAAAGTAAGACATCCCTACTCTTATACTCCAATTCCTTTGTAATAAAGGCTAACATACCATTTGCTTTTCTAATTGCTTGCTGTACCTGCATGTTAACTTTCTGTGATTTGTGTACAAGGACACCCAGGTCCCTCTGAATACCAACATTTCCCAATCTCTCACCATTTAAAAAATATTCTGCTTTTCTATTTTTCCTACCAAAGTGGATAACTTCACATTTCACCACATTATATTCCATCTGCCATGTTCTTGCCCACTCACTTAACCTGTCTATATCTCTTTGCGTCTTCCTCACAGCTTACTTTTCCACCTAACTTTGTATTGTTAACAAACTTTGATACATTACACTCAGTCCCCTCATTTAAGTCATTAATAAAGATTGTAAATAACTGAGGCTGAAGCACTGATCCTTGTGGTACCCCACTAGTTACAGCCTGTCAACCCAAAAATGACCCGTTTTATTCCTACTATCTGTTTTCTGTCTGTTAACCAATCCTCAATCCATGCTAGTATATTACCCCCAATCCCATGAGCCCTAATTTTGTGTAATAACCTCTTGTGTGGCACCTTATTGTATGCTTTTGAAAATCCAAATGCAGTACATCCACTGGTTTCCCCCTTATCTACCCTGCTAGTTACAACCTCATCAAACTCTAACAGATTTGTCAAACACGATTTCCCTTTCATAAATCCATGTTGACACTGTCCAGTCATACAGTATTATGATTTTCTAAGTGCCCTGTTACTATGGGAGTGATTTTGCCAATCTGGAGCTTTTGGAGGCGGGACTCCCACTTGTCAGGTTTCAGTCCCACCTCCATCAACTTCTGGCCAACCCACTCTACTTTCCCTTGATTAACCTTGTTAAGCTCGCCCAGCGTGCTTAGCAGGCCAATTAAGGGAAAGCCGGTTGCAGAGAACGTCAACGTATGACGTTTCATCTGTCAAAGTTTTGACAGATGAATTGTCATCGTTTGACAGTTCTGTGAAGCTGTCAAACAGTGACATTCTCTGTAGTTTGAAAGACCTCAACAAACATCTTTCTTTTGTAGAAATTAGATGGTTGCTGCATTGGAGAATGCAACGGCCATCTGTCATCTCTACCGCGGAGGTGCGAGACTCTCCGCATACCCACCGACTGAAGCCTGCAGGAAGAAACAAAGGTGAGTAAACTTTTTCGAACACTTTGCATTTACCTCAGATACTCACCTCTCCACACTTGCACCCATCACTCACCTCCACAGCACACTTTTGGACCCCTCCAACCCCCTGCAGACTACTCACCTCACTGACCTGGCTGGTATCGGAGCCTTCGGGAAGCCCGCACTTGAGGGCAAAAAGGGGATAATCCTATTTTCTGCCTGTTAACTACCTGTTAACAGGCAGTTAAGTGGCTTTAATCCCTTCCTGCCTCCAAGGAGACAGGACCTGGCGCAGGACGGCTACCCGCCTCCTGGCAAGATGGCATGGAGGCGGGTTGGGGGTGGGTTGGGCACCCACCCCCAAATTCTGCCATTTTCCCGGCAGTCCCGCCTCCCTAGGGCTGGCAAAATCGGCTCGTATGTCCCTAATAGATTCTAGCATTTTCCCTACTACTGATAGGCTAACTGGCCTATAGCTCCCTGTTTTTTCTTTCCCTCCTTTCTTGAATTTCTTTTTATTTTCTTTTGTATTAGCCCTAGATTTGTTATGTGCCTCTCTTTTTAAATCTCCTTTTTACTTTCTCTACCCATCCAAGGAACTCTAGCTTTTGCTGCACCTTTTCTTGTGGGATTATGTCTACTCTGTGCCCTAATCTTTTCTTGTTATTTGTGCATTTCCATATCTACTGATTTTTCTTTCCAATTTGTCTGGGCTAGCTCTCTCTTTATCTAATTGATATTAGCCTTTCCACGCAAGTAACTTTAACTTTGACTGTTCCCTCTCCCTTCCAACATTATTATTAAACCTTTTTGTTATGGTCACTATTTCCTAGATGTTCCCCTACCTTTGCGTTACCTATTTGCCCCTCTTCATTTCCTAGAACTAGATCCAACACTGCTTGTTTCCTTGTTAGACTAAAAACATACTGATTAGAAAGTAGTCTTGGACACATTGTAGAAACTCCTCCCCTTCTGTGCCACATGCATTACTTTTACCACAGTCTATCTTTACATAATTAAAGCCACCCATTAAATCTATCTGCCTTGGGTGTTCATGCTCTGGGAATGAAGTGCTTTCTTGAATTTTACTTTGTACTCCTTCCTTGGCCATTGTGATTTATCTAAGTGTCATCTGAATTTTCAGTACAGCTTAAGCTGTTGATTGGGGCAGAATTTTTTTCGGTGGTCTTTCCAAAATGCCAATCATCTGCAACAACATATGTCCTCCGCATTATGAAAAAACCGCTGATATAAATCCTGTCTCGTTAAAAGGTCTTGAGATTATCAGATCTTTTCACTGGGATTAGTGTAGCTTTGGATTGTTTGCCTTCTCTGATCAGCAAAGCAGTCCAAATTCAAGCTGTGGCTTTAACCTGATGACATTTTTAAATTACATGCAACAGTAGACTTGCTTGGTTGACCTAGATGTGGGGTGTGGTCTTCTGCATTAATTGGTGTTTGAGGGTACTTGAAGGAACTGCAGTAGACACTTCTGGAACTCTCCTTATGGCTCTCTGATGGTAAGCACTCGGCACAATTTGAGGAACTGCTTGACCGCTGCGAGTACCATCAACAGGCTCTGAGTAATTCTAGAAATGGCTCCACAGGGTACAGCTATGTAATGTGGGTCAGGCTGCCCTGTCTACAGGAGCAACACCAGTAACTTTTTTTTGTGGCTCAGGCTGGGGTACTAGAGTCCACAGTGCTTTTTTCCATGACCTGGTCTGCAGATAGCTCTACTCTGGCCTAACACCACCTGAGATGTATTTCCTCCCAACCTACTACTAACTGCGAGAATATAGATTATACCTTGCAGAGGTTTGGCTTACTGCATTTACTGCAGTAGGTTCTATGAAAAAGCCAGGCAACTTGCTGTCTCCTATGGGTCTGCAGCTTTAGGTAAAACAGTTACTAAGCAACTTAGTCAAGTGGCTAGTTGAATACATTTTGATTTACCACATTAAGGCAAGAAGCCATCAGTGCCATTTCTTGAGTATCTGATGCAGATCTTGCTTGATAAAAGGTCCTCCCGCTGTTTAATCCTTGTACTTGGGTTAATTGGATAGGGGATGCCAGAATGAATAAGAAATTATCAACAATGTGTAGTTGATTTCAGTCTTCAAATGGTACACTGGTCTCCATGCACCACATTCCCTTTTTATCCCCTTAGATCTTTACAGGATATGAATTTTGATGGCTCATTATTGCAGTATCAAATTAAACAAGCTCCCATTTCCTGCCATGTAGAATACATACGATGTAGAATACATACGTGAGAGGGAGATAGTGAAGTTTGGATGTTCCTTTCTGAAATTCTCTTAAAGGGAGATTATCATTTTATTTTTCTCTAGCGTGAGCATACTGGGTGCTGGCCAACTCCAGCAGTGTGTGGAGGATACCATACCAATCAAAGAGTGAAGTCTGTACAAAGTGGGTACTCTTTCTATTAATTTTTTCACATAATATATCCTATTGACTTGCATTTATTCATGGTTGCTTCATCTATAAAGCCCAGGGAGTAAGAATAATGCATTTTTTTCCTGTTGACAAAACTAGTAAAAGTGACCAGATTGATGAGGTACTGTTGACAACTGGGGAACCAAGAACAGCTGCATGTCATTTTCCCTTACACAATAATGTGTTCTTATGTGAATTGCTTTGTCAAATTAACATTTGTCAAACATTTTTGCTCAACAGATGTACATTTTTTCCTGTTGAGATGGTGCTTTTTAAGAAATACTATTGTCTTATCTGGACACAGTGGGGGGATTGATTTATATTCTTGAAAAACCCTCCTCTATCCATTGATCCATTACATAGAAACATAGAAGATAGGAGCAGGAGTAGGCCATTCGGCCCCTTGAGCCTGCTCCGCCATTCAATGCGATCATGGCTGATCATCCAAATTCAGTACCCTGTCCCTGCTTTCTCCACATACCCCTTGATCCCTTTAGCCTTAAGAAATATATCCAACTCCTTCTTGAATATATTTATCCTACTCCTTCTTGAATATATTTAATGAATTGGCCTCTACTGCCTTCTGTGGTAGAGAATTCCACAGGTTCACCACTCTCTGGGTGAAGAAATTCCTCCTCCATGTAGGGTTTTTTTTCCTGCTCTCTTGCCCGTTCTGGCCCCCTGCCAGGCTTCGTGCAAGAATTACCCTTGAGTGGTTCGACCCACCCCCCCCCCCCCCCTACGGTTCTAGACCTTGGACTTAGATGTAGAGAACAGTAATGCAGAGACGAGGACTCAATAGACCAGGCTGAATAGCACGAAATGGATGCTTTTATTTTTGAACAGTTGGAAGCATTACAAAATACATGTCATAGGCACAGATTAAAGTAACTACAATCATGCACAAATTTATGAACTTGACTATGGAAATGGGGAACACACGGCACATCGTAAAAGGGGAAACACATTACGATTTCCCTTAACTCCCTCCCCTATACCTAAACTAAGTTTCGACCTGGGGAACTTGGGATCATGCTCACCACTCTCGAAATCGCGAAAAGGGGTTCGCAGCCTTTTTGGCACCGCTTCCCGTCGTCACGTGGATTGGAAGCTTCTGGCGCAGTCGATACTCTCTCCTCCCTCGAGGCGGTGGGGTAGACCCAGCCTCGATGAGCGCTCGTCAAGGTTGAGATCCACTAGGCCTGTCGTGGATTTTTGTTCGTGGAGTAGACCTAGATGCAGGTTATGCACATGGGAGAATCTTGTGGCATCGATCGCCGGTTCTCCAGAGGGTTTCTTCTCCGTCGGCCTGGGTTGTCGATGATCTTCCGACCCCAGTACCCGGGCCACCCTTGTCGTCTTCTCGTCGTGGCTGAGCCTTGTTTGGCTGAACACCGGCCACGTTGTCCTTTTTCCGAAACCGTCTGTCTTTAAAAAGACGAAAACGTTTTCATCGATCTGCCGAAGTGGAAGAGGCGCCGATCCGGGCACCGTCCGCCCTTCGTTCGTTCCTCGTAGAAGAAAGTTCTTGAAGAAATGGAAGCCTGAAGTCGCCCAACAAGAAGCCGTAGCAGTGAAGGAGGACTTAGATGGACTTTCAATCCATAGTTATACTCTTTTGGGACAGTCTTATCTCCCGCCAAATCATAGTCCTGTCTTTGTATTAATTTCGGCGGGCAGAGATCTCTGCAGGGGCGCTTTGTCTTGTAACGGAGCCGGTGATAACTTGAACTGGCCTTCCTGGCCGATAATGTCTGTTAATGTCCTTTGCATTGTCACCGCGGCTCGGTTCGCATATTGATCGGTCCGGACATTTTCCTTGATGGCTGCTAAATGGTTTTTCCTTTGTACAATACATGGGTATAAGTGTTTTTACATTGTCCGCCCATATCTTGATGGGCCCCATCCTGTACTTATAATCCATTGAATATGTATGCTGTTGCTCTGAGTTTCGGTTCCCAGATACTGGCTTTCGCGGGTTTACTGTCTTCAATCCACAAGCCTGTCTAGCTTGCAGTAACAGAAATAAACTGGTTCAGAAACTGATCACGGGGCCTGGCGGCCATTTTGTATGCCCTTTTATCAAAGGTTTTTCTGTGCAAGCTTACTTTGGTCAATAAACAGTCTTATTTTATCCAGTTTTCTTGCTTGATTTTTGCTGAAAATTTTCGAATCTTACATCCATTTCTGTTCTAAATGGCCTACCCCTTATCCTTAGACTGTGACCCCTGGTTCTGAACTCCCCGACCATCGGGAACATCCTTCCTGCATCTAGTCTGTCCAGTCCTGTCAGAATTTTATGAGTTTCAATGAGATCCCCTCTCATTCTTCTAAACTCCAGCGAGTACAAGCCCAATCGTCCCAATCTCTCCTCATACTCATTCCTGCCATCCCAGGTATCAGCCTGGTGAATCTTCGCTGAACTCCTTCCATGGCAAGAACATCCTTCCTCAGATAAGGTGACCAAAACTGCACACAATACTCAAGATGTGGCCTCACCAAGACCCTGTACAACTGCAGCAAGACATCCTTGTTCCTGTATTCAAACCCTCTTGCTACGAAGGCCAACATACCATTTGCCGCCTTAACCGCCTGCTGCACCGCTGCACCTGCATGCTTACCTTTAGCGACTGGTGCACAAGGACACCCAGGTCTCGTTGCACTTCCCCTTCTCCCAATCTATTGCCATTCAGATAATAATCTGCCTTCCTGTTTTTGACACCAAAGTGGATAACCTCACATTTATCCACGTTATATTGCATCTGCCATGCTTCTGCCCAATCACCCAACCTGTCCAAATCATCCTGTAGTTTCTCGGCATCCTCCTCACAGCACACACGCCCACCCAGCTTTGTGTCGTCTGCAAATTTGGAGATACTACATCTAGTTCCATTGTCTAGATCATTAATATATATTGTGAATAGCTGGGGTCCAAGGACCGATCCCTGCGGTACCCCACTAGTCACTGCCTGCCACTTGGTAAAAGACCCGTTTATTCCAACTCTTTGCTTTCTGTCTGCCAACCAGTTCTCTATCCAAGTCAGTACCTTGCCCCCAATCCCATGTGCCTTAACTTTACACGCTAATCTCTTATGCGGGACCTTATCGAAAGCCTTCTGAAAGTCCAAATACACCACATCCACTGGTTCTCCCTTATCTATTTTACTAGTTACATCCTCAAAAAATTCCAGTAGATTAGTCAAGCACGATTTACCTTTTGTAAATCCATGTACAAGTACAGAAGAGTTGATTGAGAAAAAAGTCTATTGAGAAAAAACCCCTAGATACCCAGATGAAATAAAGTAAATGCTCATATGAAAATCAAACTATTGGAAATAATAAAATTTCCAAAAGAACTTTAATGAAAACTAGATTTCTGCCAATTAAACTAGATTTCTGCCAATTATGTAATTTTTGGCTAATGGGTCAGATAGCTGGACAAAATTGCTTTTTACGTGTGATCTGGTTCTCATTTTGATGTTTGTGGATTTTAAAAGTTTTGAGGAGGAATCAAACAGCCAGTGCACACATTAAACCGGAAGATTTAATGAATTAGAATTAAACTCCGCACAACGCTTTATTTAACTGTAGCTTCACAGACATTTTTTCAGGTTGCCTACAATTTTCCGCTGTCGTTTCCATTTAAGGAGATTAATTTGTTTAGAATAAAGAAATAGAATAAGAATTTGAAAACTACCTGATACTTTTGAAGTCCCTGCCTTTTAGTGTGCTGCTCACTGGGGTGAGAGAAATGTATTTTGGAGCGGCATGTGAGAAGAGAATGATCGTGTGGCAGCTAAGGACTAGAATAGCACCACAGCATCATCTAGGTTAGAGGCACAGGTAGGAGGATGCGATCACAGCTAAGGCCAATAAATAGTAATTTGAAGCTAAATAGGAAAATTTAATTGTATTGAGAGAGAGAATGTTAAAGGATGTTACTGTTGCAGGTAATGGAGCACTTTTAATGCATTACTGGCTTTCTCATGGCATCAGCAGGTTTATGAAAACTGGTGTTTTGCCAAGTATTATTAAGAACACTGATTCATCAGAATGGGGTCTGGAGTCTATTATTATGGGGTTGCGGTACGTTGAGGTGGGGTTCCTGGTGTTCAGGAGCACTACAGAGTGGAGCATTGCGGCAGTTTGTGCAGCATTGGTGAAGGAGGATGTGTGTGTGTGCCCTTCTCTCCTCTGACCCATCCGCAGCCTTTTTGGTCTGTCGGGCATTTGTTTACTGCTTTCTTCATCACCTGGTTCCTGCCTCGATGCATTTGGTGCACTTTGTGTGTTTGTTGACTTAGTTTTGAATGTTGCTGTGGTTTCAGAATTTCTGACTTACCAAGGTGGGGGGAATAACCTTGGTGTGATATGTTAAAAATGCTGCTGTTGAGTTAGATCTCATCACAAGACAGAAAGATTAGAATTCAGATGGGGTGTCTGAACCAACATGCTTCAGACAATGAAGGTTAGTTTGGGCAATTCAGTAATCAGTCATGGCTGTTCTGGTTGAGATTAATTTTACCTCACCAGGGGTAGTTGCCAGGATAGTCTGGGAAGATTGAGCTGCCTGGAGTCAATTAACAAAAAGGATAGAAAAACCTGTGTTTTGGTTCAGTCAGGTATAAGCGAGGCTGTGAAAGGCAGGTTCTGGCCTGAGCTGGGAATTAAATTGAAGCAGGTCAGTTTTCCCAGTTAGAAATTATATCCTGCATGCTAATCTGAAAGGAAATGAAACAAAGTGAATATTCCATCCGCTGTTGGATAGTGCAGAAAATGTTTATTTTGTGTTGTTACGGGAAGCACTGTAGGAGAAGCTTCAAGTTTCCAATGCTACTTTTGTTCAGTCAGGTCTATTTTGCAAAATAAATCAGCTCCTTGATTTGTCACTGACCTCATCTTACCAGATTGTTCATTAGCTCTGCCTGTTGACAGATTGGGGAAAAACTCATGGGGTCATGTGCATGTTTATGGTATCCAGTTCATATGATGAGAGGGATGCATTGTTACATCACCCCAGTTTATATCATCATAGGCAGGTAGTGGGCAGTGTGAGTTAACTCGAATGGGTGTGAGGTCTGCTTACAGAGTTAGCCTGTGCTACTAAACCCATGAGAATATCTATGGCTGACCTGAGAATTGTAACCAATATATTATTTCTATGAACAAAGAAAAATCTCATTACTCAAAAGTTAATTGTTTATACACTTTCTCATTTTTATTAAAAGCACTTAAATGCCCCCGAAAATTATTTGCATTTTTTTTTTACCTCAGCCTTGAGCCATAACAAAGAAGAGAGGAGCTTACTGTGATTCACAAACTGTGACCATTCAGGAGAAACCAAACAATTCAGATTCATCTTTCTGCTGGGTTTAAATCATTTGGAAAAACAAACTGAAATCCTGTTCAAATTTCCACAGAGAAAAATCAATTTATTCTCGATAAACAATATCCCTTTTGTGTTGTCAACATAAGAGACCACTGGTGTTGTTTGAGGTAAACATTGAGCAGCTCATAATTGAAAAGGAGTAGTTAATATTTCAAATGTGAAGCTTGCCTGAAATAAAGCTTTTGAGAATTCAATCTCATTTTATTTTGATACCTTTTGGAAAAGCAAGGAAACTCTGGGATCCTAATGGGATCTGTATGTACCTTTCTACTTGAATGCAAGGAGCGCACGTCAACCCAAGCACCCCACCCGCCCCTTCAACCACCATCTGCCCCACCTGTGACAGAGACTGTAGGCCCCGCATTGGACTAATCAGTCACCTGCAAACTCATTTTTAATGTGGAAGCAAGTCATCCTCGGTTCCGAGGGACTGCCTAAGAGAGAGAGAGACTTGAATTCATAGAAACCTACTGATTATATACTAGGAAATTCTGAAAACTGCATATGCCCTGAGTGCAGAAATGTGGTTGGCAACTCCCTCCAACTATTCTTGAGGTGGGGTTTGGGGGGGGGGGGTAAAGTACATAATTGAAGCCTTGGTTGAAACAAAAACTTTAATGAAGGTATTCAAACAAAAAACACAAGTCAATTCAATTAGTACATTTAATTGCTATTTTGAAATGTCAAATTTTGATATTTTTATATTAACTTTATTTTGGACACAAGAAATTTCAGTAACCGAAAAGAAATGAGTTTTTTCAATTAGAATTTTGAGAGATTTAATTGTATGCAGTGTACATGGAGAGCCATATTGGATGGGTAAACAACTAATTGGCATTTGTTATGATGAGGGTGTGTGGACACAGATGATAGAATAGTACACAAAAATGGAATAGTACTTAATAGAACATGCTTTGATGGAAACAAATCAGTGTAAGGGGGACTTATTTTATATATAAAAAATTGGCCAATTGAAGAGTGAAGTCTTCGGTTGTTCAGATTAATATTTCCTTACTAATACTATGCCGCTCTTTGCTAATTTGTGAGGAAAGTTGGAATTAAATGCTCTGTTTTTAGGACTTGTTGATGACTATCGGTGCACAGTGCTAGAAAATAATGTATTGATGCTCTCTCTTCATTTCACTAAAATGGTGTTTTCTTTCAATTGCCTGTGCAACACTCCCTAGCTGAGAGATTCAGCAGGCACCCTGAGGACTCTGATCATTTTGCTCTTGTTCTGTTTACTAAAATATGTGCAAGAGTGGGTTTGCGCTTACTTTCCAAACAGTAGAATTTTATTTTCTTGTTCCTCTACTTGCGTGATTGTTTGGGATCTGCTTGATGTCTCTGTGATGGTACGGCCAAAATTGAGCACTCACTTTATGGATGCTCACATGCAAGAAAATGCATTCTTTTGCTTCATTATTTCTTTTTTATAAGTTTTGAAAGCTGTGATATATGGATGTTGTATTAACTTTTTTTTGTTTTTATTTAAACAGATGAGACTTAATGGTCTGGCATGGATGTATCATCAATCAAGTGTAAATAAAATATGCTGAATCTGACAAACTCGCAAAACTAAAGCCAAACAAAAGGAATCTTTTGGTTTAGTTTCTCACGTACACATTTGGCAGAATTCTGTTCAACCATGCATGGAAGTTCCCGGTCAGTGGGTAAAGTGGAACAAAGTAACCAGAGTCCTGGACGCTCGCCGAGACTGCCACGGTCACCACGTCTGGGTCACCGTCGAACAAACAGCACTGGGGGCAGTTCTGGTACCAGTACTGGTGGTGGTGGTGGGAAAACCCTGTCCATGGAGAACATCCAGTCGCTGAATGCTGCATATGCTACATCTGGCCCCTTGTATCTAAGTGACCATGACCATGTTGGTACAGACTCCCCTAAAGCGACAATGACATTGGGTAGAGCTTCTGGACGCTTACCATTTGGTGTTAGGATGACCACCATGGGAAGTAGCCCCAACATTGCCACAACTGGTGTGGCCAGTGATACCATAGCTTTTGGAGAACATCACCTGCCAACAGTGAGCCTAGCATCTACTGTACCACACTCTTTGCGGCAGGCTAGGGATAATACCATTATGGATCTGCAGTCACAACTGAAGGAGGTCCTTCGTGAGAATGATCTGCTTCGCAAAGAAGTCGATGTGAAGGAGAGTAAGCTCAGCTCTTCGATGAACAGCATCAAAACTTTCTGGAGTCCAGAGCTGAAGAAGGAGCGAGCACTCCGGAAAGATGAGGTGGCTAAGATGACTATTTGGAAAGAGCAGTTTCGGGTTGTACAGGACGAAAATCAGGTGGGCTTAACATTCAGTCTTATGGCGATGTAAAATTACGGGAGA
The DNA here is from genome assembly GCF_052327205.1 of Somniosus microcephalus. Classification (NCBI taxonomy): domain Eukaryota; kingdom Metazoa; phylum Chordata; class Chondrichthyes; order Squaliformes; family Somniosidae; genus Somniosus; species Somniosus microcephalus. The sequence goes on from NC_141002.1 coordinate 43,204,487, forward strand.
AAATTTGATAAGTCTGCGGTTAATATATCATTTGATTAAGTGAAAAGCAAAATACTACAGATGATGAATATGTGAAACAAAGACAGAAAATTCTGGAAATGCACAGCACGTCTCGTCAACTTCTATGGGGAGAACAGATAAGTTAATATTTTGTGTGGGGACCCTTAGAATTTTAAATTGATAACTGCAGTTTGTGAAGTGTTGCCTGGAGACTTCCTTACATGCGGCAGAACATTAAGTTGTACATCAAGTGTTTCTTGGTGTGCGAGGGAGTTGAGAGATTAAATCTGCGGAAAATACCCCCAAAATTCTTAAGTACACATACCACTCCATCCCTGCAATTTGTATTTTCTTAATCTTCGGGCCAGAATGGGCTTTTAGAAATTAGATTTGTTGTGATCCAGCATAGGCTGAGAATTGAGTCTATGGGCTGATAAGCAACAGAAGGTACAAAGGCAGTGATACTGAGGCTGTCTGTGCTTTTAGTCAAGAGTATTGTTTAAGCATCTTGGCATGCTAAGCCATCATTTTAAATAGCAAAATGTATACTCTGAATATGATTCTTTATTAAAGCAGTATTGCTGACACTGCCCTAGTAATAAGAAATACGTGTAGAGATATGTATAGTTGCTTGGCAGAGTAGGAGACTCCTGGATCCAACAGTAGGATGAGGGTGTTTTGATTTTTATGTTCTGCATGCATGTTCTTTGTTTATGGTACTGATAACATAGTACCATAAACTGTTTAGTGGCAGTTAGTGTGAGTTACTATGGTTACATCTGGCACTCACTGTGTAAACAGGTTTTAGAACTTCTGAAGATATACGAGAAGCTAGCACTGGTGAAAGTTGTCTTGTGTACGTTGAATAAATTGCATCTAAGTGTGTTAGAAAATATGAGCGCATTTGTGGGTTTATTTAAAAGTTGCAGATCTCCCATGGCTTTGGTCATTGAGTCAGGATATGCAGTTTTATCACAACAGGGGTACTTGTACCTTACAACAGTGACTACACTTCAAAAATACTTCATTGGTTGTAAAGCGCTTTGGGATGTCCTGAGGCCATGAAAGGCGTTATATAAATGCAAGTCTTTCTTTAAAAACTACCTCTTTGATCAAGCTTTTTGGCATCTGTCCTACTGTCTCTTTCTTTGGCTCAGTGTCAATTATGTTGGCCTTCATTGCAAGAGGATTTGAGTACAGGAACAAGGATGTCTTATACAGGGCCTTGGTGAGACCACACCTGAGTAGTGTGTGCAGTTTTGGTCTCCTTACCTAAGAAAGGATATACTTGCCATAGAGGGAGTGTAGCAAAGGTTCACCAGACTGATTCTTGGGATGGCAGGACTGCCGTATGAGGAGAGATTAGGTCGACTAGGCCTGTATTCAGTAGAGTTTAGAAGAATGAGAGGGGATCTCATTGAAACGTATAAAATTCTGACCGGGCTAGACAGACTGGATGCAGAGAGGATGTTTCCCCTGGCTGGGGGGTCTAGAACGAGGGGTCACAGTCTCAGGATACGGGGTAGGACACTTTGGGCTGAGATGAGTAATTTCTTCACTCGGAGGGTGGTGAACCTGTCGAATTCTCTACCACAGAAGGCTGTGGAGGTCAAGTCACTGAATACATTTAAGAAGGAGATAGATAGATTTCTAGACACAAAAGGCATCAAGGGGTATGGGAAGAGAGCAGGAATATGGTATTGAGATAGAAGATCAGCCATGATCATATTGAATGGCCTACTCCTGCTCCTATTTTTCTATCTATGTTTCTGTGACCCTGGCATGAAAAGACTCTTAATGGGGGGAGGTGGCGATGGCTGCCATGGATTGGTCTGCTTTAAGTTTAACTAATAGCGGAATTTTGTTAAATGCCTTTTGGAAGCCTAAGCATACCACATTGTCAGTTTATCCACAGTCCACTTGGGTTGTCACTTTCAGTAAGAATCAAAAGATTGGGTTAAGCAGGATCTTCTACTTCTGAATCCAGTGTTAACTAAGTTATTGTACAGATGATCTTCAGGTTTACTCCTGATCGATGCCATTATTTTATACACAATGGAAATTAGACTAATGGGTCTGTAGTTCCCTGTGTCTATTTTTCCCACCTTTTTTAATGTAGGCACCGATTAGCCTGTTTCCAATTGCTCGTCATATCCAGTGACCTACTCTGCCTCTGTTCCCTTTGTTCTAATCATGTTAAGACTTGTTCATCTTTTTCTATCAGTTCTGAAGTGCTGTAGGCCTCAAATGTTAATTTATCTGTTCTTTTCAAAGATGCTGACTGACCTCTGCATTTCCAGCAATTTTGTTTCCGATTTCCAGAATTTGCAATTTTTTGCTCTTCATTTTTAATTGTGTCCTCACCTTGGGCACTTTTTAGCAAGTCTCACGTAATGGTGCTCAGAAGTGGGAACCTTAGCTGACTTCCCTCTTTCCCCACTGCCAGCCAGGGATGTTGAAGCTAAATGTACCCTTCACCCGTTCTGCCACCTCCGCTAAATCAGCTCACACCTGCGGTCTTTTGGTCTGTGTTGCTGTTTACCTGTTAGCTTTTTCAATTCAGCCACCAGGGAGATATACACACACACCAGTCTTGTCGGAATCCTACCATTCTTCTATCCCCCAACTTCGGCACAGTCAGTGGACAAATTCCACCTGGTTTATTGTATCGAACAGTTTGCCTACCAGTTAGACATATGCTGCTTCATCTGCTGTTCCACTCCAAAACTAAGTGTTCTAAGCAGTTGATTATTTCATTTGTAAGGAAGCAGCAGCATTTTTATTATTTTAATGAGTACAATTAATGCTTCATGTATGTTTTAGATCTGTGATCAGTTTCATTTTTTGCAGTGTGCTTTTGGGAAGTGTGGGTGTGGTGGTGGAGAATATTCTAATATATGAAGCTTCCCTTTCTATAGCTACATCACTTTTTCTCCCCCACCCCTAAACCACAAAGGTGCTCCTACAGTTAGATGATAGTACTTTCTGTAGAATTAATTATTATATAACAGCTTTTTCCTAAACAGCACATGAGACTGCTGGTGATATCTGAGGCATATTTCCTCCTGTACCCATACCTTCACTGTCACCTGCTGGAGTTTTGATATTTAAAAAAAAGTCTTCAGAGTACCAAAATTATGAAAAACATAATACTGGGCAATGCAGACAAAACCTTAAATGCTATGCTGAATAATGTAACATTCTGAAATAGTTATCATTGGAAGCCCAGAGTGACATGCTGCAACAGTAATAACATTGTTATTTTAATAGTTCATTATATTTCATCAGTTGTGAGAATTAAAGAATTGTTCAGTTGAAATGTTTGAATTATTGTGTGCACTTCTGACCCTATATCCTCTCCACCTCCTGTAGTATCGCCTGGCTCTTGCTCCAGCCTCCGTCCATCTGCTGCTGAAATCCTTGTCCGTGCCTTTGTTACCTCCAGACTCGACTATTCCAATGTTCTCTTGGTCGGCCTCCTACCTTCCACCCTCCTTAAACTTAAACTCATCCAAAACTCTGCTGTCCATATCTAACTTGCACCAGGTCCCTTTCACTCATCACCCTTGTGCTCGCTGACCTACATTGGCTCTCGCTCCCCGAACGCCTCCATTTAAAAAAAAAAAAAAAAAAAAAAAAAAAAAATTCTCTTCCTCATGTTCCTATCCCTCCATGGCCTTTCCCCTTCCTATCTCTGTAACCTGCAGCATTACCTTTTGAGAACTCTGCATTCCTCCAACTCTGGCCTATTGTCCATCCCCCACTTCCTTAACCCCACCATTGGCAGCTATGCCTTCAGGTATCTAGGCCCTAAGCTCTGGAATTCCCTCCCCAAGCCTCTCCACCCCTCTCCTCTTTTTAAGGCAGTCCTTAAAACCAATCTCTGACTAAGCTTTGGTCACCCGTCCTAATATTTCCTTATGTGGCTAGGTGTCAAATTTTATCTGATGACGCTCCTGTGACATACTATAGGATGTTTTACTATGGTAAAGGTGCTTTATAAATGAAATTTGTGATTTCTAGTGAGATTTGATTCTTACGGCTTTCTGCCTCAGAAGGTTGAGCCGTTTGTCCATCAGTTGAAAGAGTGGGTAGTGGTGGCATATGAGGTAATCCTACCAATTGAGAACAAGTTTTAGCTATGAATATCGCCATCAGTTTTCTTTTTTGAGAAGTTATACAGAAGAAACAAAAGTTGGAATAGATTATGTTGCCAGGCAGGAAGACATCGAAGGATTCGCTTTCATAGTTTAACAACATATGAACTGAGATGTGTTATTCCCTTGAAATACACGATTGAAATGTCATCTTTTGTGCAACTAGTATGTAACTTTTTTTTTTAAATGAGCTGACTCATTTGCTGGAGAATTTTGAGTGGTATTAATTGTGTGCTTATCTTGGAGGGAAAAAATGCACTTGTCTCCAAATCAATTATCATTAATGTTATATAGACCCCTAGGTTGTTGTCCCTTCTACTCTCAGCTCCTTCTTGTTTGAGCACCGCACCCTCAGCCACCCCTCTTTTTTTCAGGGTCCTTATTGTCTGCTGCCCTCTGAAGCTCCTGCTGACTTTCTCACTGAAATCTCCACTCTCTTCTTCGAAATCCTTGTACTTTGTGACTCTTCTGAAATGCCTGACGCAAATCTACTTGCAGTGTCTCTCGTCCTCCCCCTCCCCCACCCCAACCCCTGTTGCTGGCTCTCTTCCTCCCCACACTGTCGGTGTCTCTTTTTCTCTTCCCTGCCCCCCCCCCCCCCCCCCCCCCCACTCACACTCGCTCGCGTGCTCTCTCTCTCTTTCGTGCAATGAATCCTACTAGTTTCGTGTGGGTTACATATTTATATATAGACTGATAAATTCTGTGATCAGTACACAACACTTGGTAATCAAGCACGTCTACCAGATTATTTCGGCAACAGATTTTCACACATCTAAAGTTGTAAACTTGCTGAAATATGTTGAGCATTTACTTTTGAGTTTTCAGTGTCATTGTCATTGAGGAACAAGAACAGCGTGTAAAAATAATTTTTATTTGCAAGATCAGAGAACCAAACTATCTTCAGAACTGCTGTTGGATATTGATTGGGATTAGAAAGGTACTTAATCTGTGATTTGTACTTGGAACTTGGAAGTATAGAAAAGCAGAAAAGGGGTTCAATTTGATTAAAATTCTCTCCTTCATCTTCAGTTCTTTTTCCTCATGTTTCTCAAAGGAGCTGTGAGGCTGGTGTCGATAAAGTCAACTTGGTCTTGACGTCAAGTTCAAACTGCTCTGATTGAAAATGAAAATTTCAGTCTGCCATCCATCCTGATGCCATCGGTGGAATTTGTCAGGATGTCACTGGACCAGGATAAATAATGTGCTAGTGAGTGAATGTTGTAGTGGCCTTAACTTGTGGGTGACCTTGGAGAGTAGTGTAAGTGCATAATGTGCTTACGCATTGCGTCTCTGTTGCACCAACTTTGTGTGACTACATTTGAGTGGGATGTAAGTATTAAAATTATTTGAGGAATATTGCAGAATTGCAGGACAGTCACTGCCAGTGGTCCAGAAACAGAAACAGGCTCCTGCTTCAGCCTCCGCAAGTGCATGATTTTTTTAGATTAACTATTTTCTGCAGTATCTCAATCCACATTGTCAGGGTATCTGTGCCAATTTGTTGTCACCTCCGTATACCTTGCTTGGTGTACCAGCAAGTGCAGTTTGAAGGAAACCAAGCAAGTGTGGTGAGGTCCAGAAGTCATTGGCTCTGAGTTTGCTGTCAGTGGCAAAGAAATGACGCTCACTGTTCACCTTGATGACAGCTGCCCACAAAGTTTCTGTGGGCTTCTTGGTGTAGATTTTCTCTAATCCGGCGTCTTTTCCAGCACGGTGCCCTCTACAGGCGATCTGTGGTGTCTTGTGAGCAGGGAAAGAAACAGCGAGGCTCTTCAACCTATCAGCTTGAAGAACCTTCTCTGAGACACGCAGTGTCCAAACCAGGAAGTATAAAGCAGGAAATATAAGTTAGATTTAAATTATTTGCAGAAAGCAAAATAAAGATTGAAGTACAGATGGGATTAAGGGAGAAAGATAAGAGACAGAAAACATTTTTTTAAAAATATTTTAAAAAAAATGCTTCAGTTGTACAGAGCCTAGGTGAGACCTCATCGAGAGTACTGCGTTCAATTTTGCGCACCGCACCTCAGGAAGGTTATATTGGTCTTGGATGCAGTACAGCGCAGATTCATCAGAATTATACCAGGGCTTAAAAGGTTAAATGATGAGGACAAATTACATAAACTTGAGTTTAGAAAGTTGAGGGGTGATCTAATTGAGATGTTTAAAATGATAAAAGGATTTGATAGAGTAGATACAGAAGTTATTTCCTCTGGTGGGGGAACCCAGAACAAAGGGGCACAATCTTAAAATTAGAGCTAGGCCAGTTAGGAGTGAAATCGGGAAGCACTTTCTACACACAAAGGGTAGTGGAAATGTGGAATTCTTTCCCCCAAAAAGGCTCTGGATGGAAAATTTCAATACTGAGATCAACACATTTTTATTAGGTAAGGGTATTGAGATATGGATCAAAGGCGAGTAAATTAAATTGATGTATTGATCAGCCATGATCTAATTGAATGGTGGAACAGGCTTGACGGGCTGGATAGAATAGCCTACTTCTGTTCCCCTGTTCCAGATACAAATTGTATTTCAATCGTGTACTTTGATTTGAAGTCCACATGCTGTAATTGGTTCCTTGATCTATTAGTTTATTATCCTTTTTTTTCGTAGGGGGTAATGGAGGTTGATTGCTTGTATGAAAGTCAGTGTTTTGCAAAAACAATCTTAATGCAAAATGATTTTGAGAGTGGATAGTGGAGTGACTAGCTGAAATGTAGAATGAATCCTTATGAATGACGTGGTGATTAACCATAATTGAATAATGAGCGTAACATGAATTGTAGCTGTTGCGGTAAAGGTGCAACTAATGACACAAAATGAGCAAACAACATAATTTACTGAGCAGCATGGTTGCAGTGTATTGGGAGCAATGTCTCTGCCTTTTTTGGGGGTGTGTCTCTTTCTGCTACAGTGTGGCAAATAGAAAATGCTTTTTTTTTTGTTTGTTTGTCATAACTAAATAACAATGGCCCGTAATTTCCGATAGGAGACTTCCTGCGTGCAGATGCCTCCCATCAGGGGAAAAAATCTCCGAACATACCTGCAGGCTCCCGAGGTCTGGACATTTCTGCTCCTGGGCGCCTCCACAGTCGAAATGTGCAGGGCCCTCGTATCCCAGGGGCGCAGGCGGTTCGCAAGCATCCCTGGGATCATGTGGGCCAGGCCAGCCAATAGGAGAAGGGCATCTCCCTTCATACTTTTGACAGACCTGTCAAATATATGAATGAAGATCACCCCAAAAATACACAAACATTAAATAATTTTTTTTTTTAAATCACTTTTTTAAAATGTTAAAATTACATTAAATATTTTAAACAATTTAATTTTCTGAAAATTAGGTTTTTACGGGGCTAAAAATTTAAAAAAAAAAAAAAAAAGTATTAAAATTATAAATAAGTGGGAAATTAAAAAAAAAACTCTAACTCTTATGCTGGCAAAAGCAGGCCTTACACCTGCCAGGCGTAAGATTTCTAAGGGTTTTCAGCGGGCGGAGGTTCTGCAGAAAGCGGAACTCTCCACCCGTAGAGGCCCTTCCAGGGCAAGCATCTGATCTGTCGAGAGCGTTTTTGACAGATTGGAAATGCCGGTTTTCAGCGCATGCGCTTTGCATGCCTGAAACCAGCATTTCCGATGTCCCTACGGGTGTGTACACACCCATAGGCATTGGAAAATACGGGCCATTCTTTCCATAAACTATTCCCCATCATTTTTGGCCCCTTCCTTCTGTTCTAGAAGCTCAATAGAGTGCATTTTTGATCCATTTGACTGTCCATTGATCAACAATATGTTTAATTCAGAAAGCTAGCGGTGACTTTCCCAGCAGCCCCAAAGTAGCTTGAGCTCCTGCAATGTGCAGCCCAAATCAAGAGCTTTGTGAAAATGAGAACTGAAGAATCAATTAATTGAGTGAAATTATTGTACTGTACATAATAAAGATGCAAGATAACCAAAGGAAAGCAATTGCAGGTTGAAAGCTGAACAAATAATGTATCAGTTTGCCTGTCGTTCAAGGAACATTCCAGTCATATTTGATAAAGAACAATAAGAATCATAGAGTCTTACAGCACAAAAGGAGGTCAGTCGGCCCATCCTGTCTGTGCCAGCTCTTTGAAAGACTTATCCAATTCGTCCCACGCCCCTGCTCTTTCCCAAGAGCCCTGTAATTTTCTCCTCCAAGTATGTATCAATTCATTAGGTAGCAGGGTACAGTAGCATAATGGTTATGTTACTGAACTAGTAATCCAGAGGTCTGGTCTAATGATCCAGAGACATGAGTTCAAATCTGGAATAAAAAGCTCGTATCAGTAATGGTGACCATGTAACTACCAGATCGTAATGTCCTTTAGGGAAGGAAACCTGCTGTCCTTACCGGATATGTGACTCCAGACCCACAGCAATGTGATTGACTCTTAATAGCCCTCTGAAATGGCCTAGCAAGCTGCTCAGTTAAAGACAATTAGGGATGGGCAATAAATGCTGGCCTTGCCAGTGATGCCCACATCCCATGAATGAAGAAAAAAAGGTGCAAAGCATTGAAGCACTTCAATATTTGGGGATAGGTGTTATCCAAGTATCCAAAGAACCAAGAAGGACAGACCCTCTCCATTGTACTGCAATGAGTAGGGACAACAAATGATTTTGCAGATGATGTACAAATCTCCGTTTCATATGTTGGTTTTCCATTGTATTTTACCTATTGCGTGCTTATTTGGGTGATTTTTATTCTGTTTTATGCTTCTGTTTACAATTAATCTTTATTGTATACCAGATTATCTGGTCATTATCACATTGCTGTTTGTGGGACCTTGCTGTGTGCAAATTGGCTGCCGTGTGTCCCACATTACAACAGTGACTCCACTTCAAAAGTACTTTATTGACTGTAAAGTGCTTTGAGACGTCCGGTGGTCGTGAAAGGCGCTATATAAATGCAAGTCTTTCTAACAATCTGTGTACACTGTGCTTTGTGACACTTTAGCCGAGGAGAAGGAAACCTTTCTCACGTCAGCTAGGATGGGGGTCAGGAAGAGAAGTTAGGTGGTGAGTTTAGTGGGAATGGGGTCGAGGAGGTAGCTCTTGTAGACAAGACGAGCTTGGAAAGCTGGGAGGATAAACCTAGAGAGATGGGATTCAATGCTGGGAGTGGGACTGAGGGACGTTTGGCTTGGGGAACAAAGAATGGGGAAGCAGCTGTACAGATGTAAAGATATGTAGTGAGTGTTTTTCTTCCATAAGTACTTGGTGCATTTCTAGTCATTGGGAAATTTTAGCACATCAGCATTGTTTGCTTAACTGGTGGTTTGATTTTATTGGGGGAGATTTGAGCTATATACTACTTGAACTAACATGGTGTTGTGCACATGAAGTCAAGACTAAGTGTGTGTAGCCTTCAAGTCGAGGAGGGTTAGAAGGTGGAAAATAATTGGACCAAGACTGAGAGGATTGTTTAGATAGGGAGCAAGAATGGGGCAGAGGGTTAAGTGCAACAGGGCAGGAAGGGTTCGAGGCTGGCGTGGTGGGAAAAGAGGAAGATGGAGCATGGTTGGATGGTGTTTGGGAATAAAGTACTGTGATGGGCTGGAGGAAGAGAGGAAAAGGTCTGCCATTTGGTGGTGGGGTGGGGGGGAAGAGGACAACAGAGGGGCTGTGTTAGTTGAAAAATCAATTAAATGAAGATGGAACCTTCATGGTCTGTACAACTGAGCAACTTTTGGAAACTGAAACAATGAGACAGTTTTTTGATTCAACGGAACTGTTTCATTTTTAAACCGTCTGGGAGTGGGGAAAATGTCAAAAGGTAGGTCACCTTTAATAGATTGAAGACAGTCTGTGGCATCTAATGTCAGCACAAAGGCTGGCTAAGCTTGTCTGATTACTGTACTTTTAAATGGCATAGACTCTTGCTATATTGTGAATAATTCGCACTTTTTCAAACTAAGAGAAGGCCATAATCCGATTACATGGCATCTCGAAAGGTTTTGCAATGGAAGAACGTTATACAACAAAAAGTCCCTAGCAATGTAACAAGGAAATAAATGAGAATCAAGGTATTCAGATTTCCGATCACAAAGGGCAGTCAAAGTCTCGCCCCACACTTTCCACTTGTGTTCTCAATGCAAATTTTAAAATTTATTTGGAACCCATCTATACCCGAAATATTAGACTGTTTTGCCTCTCTCCAGATGCTGTTTATTTCCACATTTTCTGTTTCTATTTCAGATTGGCAGTTTTCCCTTTTTATTTATCTTTTATAATGCTACTGCCAAGGAGTTGTCACACCATGAACGTTTCATATGCTGGCCATTATGCTTAATGCATTATCACATGGATTTCACTTAACAGTAATAATGTTAGAGAGCTGCTTAGAATCCATCAGATCATGCACTTCTATTGACCAAGGTTTGTCTGTCTCTCAGGTAGGTGTAAAAGATCCAATCGCACTTTGTAACTAGCAGGGTAGATAAAGGTGAACCAGTGGATGTAGTATATTTGGATTTCCAAAAGGCATTCGATAAGGTGCCACATAAAAGGTTATTACACACGATAAGGGCTCATGGGGTTGGGGGTAATATAGTAGCATGAATAGAGAGGATTAGTTAACTGACAGAAAACAGAGAGTAGGGATAAACTGGTCTTTTTCAGGTTGGTCGGCTGTAACTAGTGGGGTGCCGCAAGGATCAGTGCTGGGGCCTCAGCTATTTACAATCTATATTAATGACCTGATGAAGGGACTGAGTGTAATGTATCCAAGTTTGCTGACGATACAAAGCTAGGTGGGACAGTAAGCTGTGAGGAGAACAGAGTCTGCAAAGGGATATAGATAGACTAAGTGAGTGGGCAGTAAGGTGGCAGATGGAGTATAATGTAGGGAAATGTGTGGTTATTCACTTTGGTAGGAAGAATAGAAAAACAGAATATTTTTTAAATGGTGAGAAACTTTCAAATGTTGGTGTTCAGAAAGATTTGGGTGTCCTCGTGCAAGAAACACAGAAAGCTAGCATGCAGGTACAGCAAGCAATAAGGAAGGCAAATGGCATGTTGGCCTTTATTGCAAGGGGGTTGGAGTATATAAGAGTAAGGAAGTCTTGCTACAATTGTACAGGGCCTTGGTGAGACCACACCTAGAGTACTGTGCACAGTTTTGGTCTCTTTTTATCTAAGGAAGGATATACTTGCCTTGGAGGCGGTGCAACGAAGGTTCACTCGATTGATTCCTGGGATGAGAGGGCTGTCCTATGATGAGAGATTGTGTAGAATGGGCCTATACTGCCTGGAGTTTAGAAGAATGAGAGGTGATCTCATTGAAGCATACAAGATTCTGAAGGGGATTGACAGGGTAGATGCGAGGAGGTTGTTTCCTGGCTGGAGTGCCTAAAACTAGGGGGCATAGTCTCAGGATAAGGGGTAGGCCATTTAAGACCAAGATGAGGAGGAATTTCTTCACACAGAGGGTTGTGAATCTTTGAAGTTCTCTGCCCCAGCGGGCTGTGGATGCTGAGTCTTTGAGTATATTCAAGGCTCAGATAGATAGATAGATTTTTGGACTCTCTGGAATCAAGGGATATGGATATCGGGCAGGAAAGTGGAGTTGAGGTTGATGATCAGCCGTGATCTATTGAATGTCGGAGCAGGCTTGAGGTGCCATATGGCCTACTCTTGCTCCTATTTCTTATGTCCTTATATATTCAAAGAAGAGCTGGGAAGTTCTGGCTAATATTTATCCCTCAACCAACACCACAAAAGCATATTTTCTGATCATTTATCTCATTGCTGAGTCCAAATTGGCTGTTACATTTCCCTACATTACAGCAGTGACAACATTTCAAAAGTACTTCATTCGTTGTGAAGTGCTTTGGTACATCCTGAGGTTGTGAAAGGCTCTATATTAATGCAAGTTTGTTCTTTTCTTTTCATGGGTGATTTAATTTAAAGCATCTGTATACAGAATGGGGAGAAATGGCACTAAATAAATTCAATAAAAGTTGACGCTAGTGGGATAAATTAAATACATTTGGAGAAAATTGCCAAAATGAAATAAAATTGTGGCGTTAATGAGGGGTTCTTGCATATTAGCAATGCGAATTAAATATTGATCCTTGGTTCACTCAACAAAATTTTGACCATGGCTTCACTGGGGAAAATTAATTGAATACCAAATCATTGAGTAGCTGATTGGTGATTACAAAAGGATGTGCAAATTTGGAACACACTCTCTGCCGCTGCCCCCCCCCCCCCCACCCCCCCCCGCCCCTGCCCCCAACCAAAGGTTATGGCTGTTGTGTCAAATTTCCAAGACAGATCAATAAAGCCCAGGACTGGAAACGTTAACTCTCTTTCTCTGTCCACAAATGCTGCCTGACCTGAGTATTTCCAGCATTTTCTGTTTTTATTTCAGATTTCCAGCATCCGTGGTATTTTGCTTTTGTGTTGATAGATTTTTGTTGGGTAAGGGTATCTAAGGGATATGGAGCAAAGGTGGGTAAATGGAGGTGAGCTACATGTCTACTTGAATGCTGGAACAGGCGCAAAGGGCTGAATGGCCTACTCTTCCTTTTTTCCTATGTTCCTATACACTAGAAGAAGTGTAAGAAGTCACACAACACCAGGTTATAGTCCAACAGTTTTATTTGAAATCACAAGCTTTCGGAGCGCTGCTCCTTCGTCAGGTGACGTGGAGAGATGCCTATAGACACAGATTATATAGTCAGCGAATAATGCCAGATGATTACAGGTAATCTTTCTAACTGCCATTTATCACATCTCTCCACTTTACCTGACGAAGGAGCAGTGCTCCGAAAGCTTGTGATTTCAAATAAAACTGTTGGACTATAACCTGGTGTTGTGTGACTTCTTACATTTGTCCACCCAAGTCCAACACCGGCATCTCCACACCATGGCTACTAGAAGTACCACCAGAGGTTTTTCCCTCTTGTTACTTCGGACCTATCGGGTGGCGATTGCAAGTGATTAGGCTGCAGCACTGCAAAACCAGCACGGTGGGCAGTTGAGTGAGGGAAGTTAATCATTCAGCAGTTGCAGGAAGAATGTTAAATGGCTATCCTACCTGTGATAAGGGAGAGACCCATCAGCTGTGGCAATACTGCTATTAAACAGAAGTGCCTGGTAAGCAGAGTGGACTCGGAGCTGAACCCAAAGTATGAGGAGCGGGGGTGGGGAGAAACGAGAAAAGGTGGATATCTATGGGCCCTGAGGCAAGTACAGAGGACTTAACCTTTTACTAAGATGCCCACTGTTCTCCAGGAATGCACCTTCACAGTGCCACCATGTGACTAATGTTAAGTATTGCAGTTAGCATAAATGGCTGAGTTCAGTTGATTGGTCACGTAATGTTAAGTTACTTAACTTTGTGCCCAGTGTTACCTACAGATAGTGTCATTAGAATGTTGTAACCATGCACTGTTTTCAATATATAATAAATTCAAAATTTTATAGAATTTTTGTTCTTTGTCACCTGCTTTTATGGGGAGTGGCAGCTCTTTCTTTGATAATGCTGTTACACAAGATTTAACTGGATGTTATTACTGCAGGTTAATTACCAAGAAATGTGTCCAAATATATATTCTAAATCTTTATTTTTGCATCTTTACTGCAGTTGCATAATACTGCAACTTTTGGGAGTGAAATTCCTCCTGTTAATTCTGGTGAAAAAGTTGGTGTTCCCCATTTTGTACTCACCTTTTTTTGTAAAATTTTCAATGGGAGGAATTTCACCTCTTTGTGTTTGAATAAGCAATTCTATTTTGCCTGGTTCTTTATGCTCATGATTGCACATGATGCCTCCTACTTGTTTTTTTTCCCCTCCCTTTTTGTTGGTAATTCCAGTAAGTCCTGAGTACATTCAACAAAGCCAGGGGCTTAGCTTGATCTCCCTCTAGTGTTTAATATCTCCATGTTATTGCAGTTCATTGAGCCGCAAGTGTCCTATTGTTCATACACTTACTGAAGAAATTACTTGGGATAGAGGGCCTAACATTGCAAATTCATTTTGCATCTGTGTGGGCTGCAATTGAATGTCACATTAATGCAGCGATTCCATATTGGACTCCATTTATTGTAGTTGAAATGCTTTAACTGAAGATTTAGAGCACGTGTCCTTTAAGAGAAGGAGGTAGATAATTTTTTTTTTGTTGCTTTAGTCTTAAAGCCCTCATCTGAATAACTTTAAATAGTGAGACCCCTTCTGGATAGGTGGTGAGCTTTTTTTCCCCATTTAATGTTCAATTCCCAGTGCTTATCTCCACAATGTAAATACTACAAAGAACATTTCAGTCTTTCCCTTACGACACAATACTTTGCTCATTGATCTTAACCAAGCACTGCTGAGTTTGCGGGGAATCTAAGGCATGAATTTTTCATTTTGTTAATTTTGCTTTTTCAGTACCTGGGAGTCTTCATTCCCTTTCAGCAATGTGTATTTATTTCCTGTGATAGTTGTACTGCAAAAAAAAAAAAAAAAAAAAATTCCATTGTAGCTCTCTCAAAATTAATCAAATGTTGATATTTTTGAAGCTTTTACTTGCTGCACTTAAGTATTTTTTTTCTCAAGTGTTCCTATTTCATTTAAATTGTCCCCATTATAAGTAGAAGTGCTGCAAAGTATGTAACATTCAGTAATGTGTCCGTATTTTGTTGTTTGTAACTGATAATTGGGTAAGGAAAAGTATGGTGATCAAAATTTAACTCCTGCATGTAAAATGGCAGACATGATAAGGAACTGAGAACATCTTCTTGATGTATTCAGAGCAAGGGGGCATAATCTTGAAATTAAAGGTAGACCAGTTAGGAGTGAAATCAGGAAGCATTTTTTCATGTGAGGTAGTGGCAATCTAACTTTCCCCAAAAGGCTGAGGATGCTGGGTCAATTGAAATTTTCAAGACTGAGATCGATAGATTTTTTTCTGAGATAATGGTATCAAGGGATATGAAGAAAAGGTGGGTTAATGGTGTTGAGGTACAGATCAGCCATGATCTAATAGAATGACGGAACAGGCTTGAGGGGCTGAATGGCTTATTATTGTTTCTATGTTCAGGGAGGTCTGGCATACCTTTGAGGCTGGTTACCAGTGGCAAAATCCTGCCTGACCACTTGGCCTGGGGACAGTGTGGGGCAACCTGCAGGAATCCCAGATATTTCAGAGATTTGTGTATATACAGGAAAACCCCGAGTAATTTGGTTTGAACAGGGACAACCCTACCACTACCATCTCCCCTGCTACCCTAGAACAGTAGTCCTCTCTTGATAAGTGTGAACACTTTCAAATGGAGAACAATGAAAAAGGCTTGTGATTTATCATGGTGTGATATCCTCTAACAGAATTAAACAGTGAATATTAAAATTTTAAAACATTGCATTACTTTTTGATAAAACTGGGAATGGAGGGAGTGTTGCTGGTGTCTTGAGTTGGGATGTTGCTGGAGAGTGGGAGTTTTAAGTGGGTGCACAGACTTGCTCAGGATTGAGACAAGCAGATCAGTTTATTTCCCAAGGGCTAATCATGGTGGCTGAATTTTTCAGGGAGACTTTGGCTTCTGTTAGTGTGCAGTATTTTGTCAAAGTAAATTGCAATGTTAAAGGTACTTCAGTGCTTAGGAAGTTGGCAGAGAGAATTCAGAGTAGATAAATTAGTAAGTTCTAGCAAATTTCCTGTGGCGTTGTTGATGGTAATTCCGATTTGGATGATTTATAAAACTGAAATACCAAGTAATTCACAATGTTCTTTGCAGCTAAGGTGCAGCTACATTTAATTTGGCCTACCCTTTGAAAGCTACAAAGTCTAATTGCTGGAAATGTGTGCATCTTGAGATCAATTAGAGGCTAATTGTTGTTGGTGTGGGTATGTTGTAGATATGGCAGCTACTTTTACATTTCTGGTTCTGTTTGAAGAAACCAGCATGAAATTAATGCCCTCTTTTCAATACTTCTGACACTTTACATAATGCATGTCTGTGAGATATTTCAGCGTGTTTGACCTTTTTTGGATTTGGGAATGAGATATGTTTGCGTGGTGTTTTAAAACAAAGTTTGAGAAAAAAGCTGCCGTTATTAAAACCAGATGAACCAGTTTGTGGAATGTTGCAGCTCTGACTATTTCAGCCCTATTTCCAATTTATACAATGAGGTTCAGTCCTCTCATCCCAGGCCCATTAAGCTAGAGTGGCCATTGTTCATTTTGACAGTAAGTAGATGTTTTATTTAAACCTGCACCCAAAGGAGGGGTCGGAAAGAGGTAGTCAGTTATAATGACACCTAGCTGTATCCCTCGACTCATCAACTGCTTCTTTGCTGTTAGATTGCATGTCTGACATCAGTCTTGGATGATTCACAGCTTCCTCCAATTCAACATTAGGAAGACAACAGTTTTAGTGCAAATGTTGTTCCTTTGCCGCTGATTCCATCTTTCTCTTCCTGATTCCATCCCCCTCCTTGGTCTGGCTTAATCAGACTATTCACAAACTTTCTGTTTTGTTTGATTCTGAGCTGAGTTTCTGCTTGCTTCCATCTCTGCAAAGTGGCTGCCTTTTCCCCTACATCAGCCTCTCTGCAGCTCCTGCCTTGTCACTTCCAGATTAATTATTCCAAATGCTCTTCACTGGCATCCCAACCTCCAACTGCGGAATTCATCCTGTTTCACACGTTGTCCTGCTCGCCCATCACCCCTGCCTTTGCTGACCTACATTGGTTGCCTATCCCCCAACGGATGAAAAAAGCTGCACAAAACCCATGTCTTTGACTTAAGTTTTTGATCACTCCTCCCAACCTCTTGGTGTTGCAGATACTCTGGCAAATGATACATCACATCCTTTATAGGGTGACTGGTTTCTCAGAAGACCTTCCACCATGTGAATTCCTGCTTGGCCTACTGGTCGAGATTCCAATATACCCGCCCATTGATATTCCTCCTTGCTGTGTGAAGGTCCATACCCGTACTGGCTCTTCCTACAAAGGTGGCATGCATATGCTTGCTATGGGAATTGGTCCAGTAATAGATTGTGCACATTAATCAACTGAATTGAGGGATAAATTCATGCTGAATATAAGCTCTCATCCTAGAATTGTGAAATCACACCCTCTTCCTAATGAGCAGTCAGGAGCGCCACCTGTCAGATGAAAATACTCATCCAACTTCTCTTAGCAGCACAAAAACATGGCCCATACACCCCAATCAAAGTTAGGCCTATCCCATGTTTTAACCCTATTCATTGGCCACAATTCCCAACCTATCCAAGTATGTTCCGGCAACTCTGTTAGTCTATCTGCAAACTGTCACTGCTTGAAAATGGTTTCTTTAAGTTTAACTATCCTTCAGAGGGTGGCTTTCTTCCACAGGTTGGAATATCAAAAGCTATCTGTCTCTGATTTCTGAAAAACTAGTGACTGTGACTTCAACAAAACAATTAAGAATTTTAATTATGGTGTCACTTGAGCAGATATGATTGTAGGTAATCGTCACTGGACAAATGAAACACAGTTTTATTACGTGAGGCTAAGAAAGCACTCCATATTTCATGCTTCCATTACCTGTTTTGTACTCGGGCCAACATCTTCGATAAATCTATCAAGAGGATTTACATCCCCTCGACTTTTATTTATATCCAAGTCCCCACGTCCTCATTTCTTCCACCCCCCCCCATCTTTCCTCTCGCCCCCCTCTTCCCGGCCAAAATTTGTTTGTCATTGGGTCTGTCACAAATTGGCATTTTGCATCCAAGTCTTTCATCTTGGTAGGGAGAGTCCAGGGGGCAATGACCTATCTGTATTTCAAATTATTTTTGAAAATTTTACCTGATGTGACACGAGGGGATATTCTTTCACCCATTGTGTGTGTGTCACTTTAGAAGTAACAGATTGCACTACAGCTGACTGTGTCCCTAGATCCTGCTGAATGATCTTTTCTGCTGATGTCATAGCAGCATTTGACCTTGGTGGCAAATATCGTTAGGAAATTGAACCACAAATCCAGATTTGAGTAGAATAAGCATGAACTTCTGTATTTGTTTCTTGAATGTTGGTCCTTACTGCAGAACACAAAATAGTCAATCAGTTATTGCAAGGATGTATCAGTGCAGTTGCATAATAAATGCTGCCTGTCACCATATAATTGTCTCAGAAAGCTATTGATTTTCGTGGTGTGGGTAGGAGCCAAATGCTGTTTTGAGCCTTGTTAGTGTTAACACAATTAGATTTTATTAGGTTAGACTTCAGAAAAAAAAAATTTCTGGCACTTTTATTTTGATAAATGTAAGAAGTCACACAACACCAGGTTATAGTCCAACAGTTTTATTTGAAATCACAAGCTTTCGGAGCGCTGCTCCTTCGTCGGGTGAAGTGGAGAGATGCATAAAGACACAGCTTATATAGTCAGAGAATAATGCCAGATGATTGCAGGTAATCTTTCTAACTGCCATTTATCACACCTCGGCAGAGAGATAATCACAGCAATCAAAGATGTGAATGGTGTCCAAACAGGTCAGTCAGGAAAACATTACATCAAAGAACAATGAGGTGGGGTCACAAGGGGTCAGATGTTGCAGATGCTGGGGTCTGTATGGAAAAACAAAAAACAGACAAAAAAACTTTTTTTTTGCTGGAAATCACAGCAGGTCCGGCCGCATCTGTGTAGAGAGAACAAGCCAACGACGACTCGAGTCTGGATGACCCTACGTCAGGTGGGGTTACATGTAGCGTGACATGAACCCAAGATCCCGGTTGAGGCCGTCCTCATGAATGCGGAACTTGGCTATCAGTTTCTGCTCTACGATTTTGCGTTGTCGTGTGTCTCGAAGGCCGCCTTGGAGAATGCTTACCCGAAGATCGGAGGCTGAATGTCCTTGACTGAAGTGTTCCCCGACTGGGAGGGAACACTCCTGCCTGGCGATTGTTGCGCGGTGTCCGTTCATCCGTTGTCGCAGTGTCTGCATGGTCTCGCCGATGTACCATGCTCCGGGGCATCCTTTCCTGCAACGTATGAGGTAGACAACGTTGGCCGAGTCACATAAGTATGTACCAAGCCCACGGACAACCTCAGGATGCTCCACTTCTCCAGCTTCCACCCTAACCACGTTAAAGAAGCCATCCCCTATGGACAAGCCCTGCGAATACACAGGATCTGCTCGGACGAGGAGGAACACGATGGACACCTACAGACGCTAAAAGACGCCCTCGTAAGAACGGGATATGACGCTCGACTCGTCGATCGACAGTTCCGACGGGCCACAGCAAAAGATCGCATAGACCTCCTCAGAAGACAAACATGGGACACAACCAACAGAGTACCCTTCGTCGTCCAATACTTCCCCGGAGCGGAGAAACTACGCCATGTTCTTCGCAGCCTTCAACATGTCATCAATGATGACGAACACCTCGCTAAGGCCATCCCCACGCCTCCACTACTCGTCTTCAAACAGCTGCCTAACCTCAAACAGACCATCGTTCGCAGAAAATTACCCAGCTTTCAGGAGAACAGCGACCACGACACCACACAACCCTGCCACGGCAACCTCTGCAAGACATGCCAGATCATCAACACCGGAGCATGGTACATCGGCGAGACCATGCAGACACTGCGACAACGGATGAATGGACACCGTGCAACAATCGCCAGGCAGGAGTGTTCCCTCCCAGTCGGGGAACACTTCAGTAGTCAAGGACATTCAGCCTCCGATCTTCGGGTAAGCATTCTCCAAGGCAGCCTTCGAGACACACGACAACGCAATATCGTAGAGCAGAAACTGATAGCCAAGTTCCGCACTCATGAGGACGGCCTCAACCGGGACCTTGGGTACATGTCAGGCTACATGTAACCCCACCTGACGTAGGGTCATCCAGACTCGAGTCGTCGTTGGCTTGTTCTCTCTACACAGATGCGGCCGGACCTGCTGTGATTTCCAGCAAAAAAAATGTTTTTGTCTTTTTTGTTTTTCATACAGACCCCAGCATCTGCAACATTTGACCCCTTGTGACCCCACCTCATTGTTCTTTGATGTAATGTTTTCCTGACTGACCTGTTTGGACACCATTCACACCTTTGATTGCTGTGATTATCTCTCTACCGAGGTGTGATAAATGGCAGTTAGAAAGATTACCTGTAATCATCTGGCATTATTCTCTGACTATATAAGCTGTGTCTTTATGCATCTCTCCACTTCACCTGACGAAGGAGCGTCCACCCCAGTCCAACACCGGCATCTCCACACCATGGCTTTTATTTTGATAGGTTACAAATTTCTTGTTGAATTTAATGTCTTTTAAAAACTGTCCTGCATGCTTGCTAGATGACAACAGGAACAACTTGCATCTGTATAGCGCCTTTAACATAGTAAAATGTCCCAGGGCGCTTCACAGGAGCTATTATCAAACAAAATTTGACACCGAGCCACATAGCTATTAGGACACCTGCCTTAAGAGGAAGGTTTTAAGGAGCGTCTTAAAGCAGGACAGAGAGCTAGAGAGGCGGAGAGGTTTAGGGAGGGAATTCCAGAGCTTAGGGTGTTGGCAGCTGACGGTTGGAGTGAAGATGGGGAGGTGCGAGGCCATGGAGGGATTAGAAAACAACGATGACAGTTTTAAAATTGAGGCGTTGCTGGACCGGGAGCTAATGTAGTTCAGCAAGCACGGGTGATGGGTGAACGGGATTTGGTGTGAGTTAGGATATGGGCAGCAGAGTTTTGGATGAGCTCAAGTTTCCACAACCACCACAATTAAGAATAATAACGATGCAACAATTTCAGGCAAGTTATCACTATAAACATGGCAGTACCACCATGTTGCATGTTTGTGCCTGAGCAGACTGTAATGTTCCCACCCTGAGTAGCTGACTCTATTCCCAATGTATTGCATGGGGAAAGTGACAGTTGCGATATGTTCACTTTGTGTCCGTCACTCCAGGTGACCTGAAGACTGGGCAAGAGGAAGTGGACCAATTGTACCATCATGAGTAAAGTGGGAGTATAATCTGAATCTCAACCATTTAAAAAAAAAAAAAGGTTACTAAGATTGAATGTCCTTTGATCTTGATCGATGTATTGATTTATGTTGCCATTTAAATATAGTGCTGATCATGTTGTGAGGAAGGGGCAAAATTAGTCTACAGTGTACTGAGTCTGATGGAGAAATCTCAGTCAACATACAGTTGATATTGAATCATCCTGAGAATAATTAGATCCATATTGATTTTTGAATTCGGTTCTCTAAATTTCTTGAGCTCAGTATCTCATTCAAACTGTGATTCTTGGTGTTGGAATGAAAATGCTCAGAAGTATAAGATACTAAATGAAAGAAAGCTGATTTATTTGGATATAACAAAGGCTGTGGGCCTTGAGAACATCCCGGCTGTCGTGCTGAAGACTTGTGCTCCAGAACTAGCCGAGCCTCTCCCAAACTGTTCCAGTACAGCTATAACACTGGCATCTATCCGACAATGTGGAAAACTGCCCAGGTATGTCCTGTCCACAAAAAGCAGGACAAATCCAATCTGGCCAGTTACTGCCCCAACAGTCTACTCTCAATCATCAGCAAAGTGATGGAAGGTGTCGAGTTAGTGCTATCGAGCAGCACTACTCACCAATAACCTGCTCACTGATGCCCAGTTCGGGTTCCAGACCTCATTTCCGCCTTGGTCCAAACCTGGACAGAACAGCTGAATTCCAGAGGTGAGGTGAGAGTGACTGCCCTTGACATCAAGGCAGCATTTGACCGAGTGTGGCATCAAGGAGCTCTGGTAAAACTGAAGTCAATGGGAATTGGGGGTGGAGGGGGGGGGGAACTCTCCACTGGCTGGTGTCATACTTAGCACAAAAGAAGATGGTTGTGGTGGTTGCAGGTCAATCATCACAGCCCCAGGACATCGCTGCAGGAGTTCCTCAGGGCAGTGTCCTAGGCCCAACCATCTTCAGCTGCTTCATCAATGACCTTCCCTCCAACATAAGGTCAGAAGTGGGGATGTTCGCTGACGACTGCACAGTGTTCAGTGCCATAAGTGTCAGCTGTGGCTCAGTTGGTAGCACACTCGCCTTTGAGTCAGAAGGTTGTGGGTTCAAGTCCCACTCCAGGGACTTGCGCGCGCACAAATCTAGACTGACACTCCAGTACAGTGCTGAGGGAGTGCTGCACTGTCGGAGGTGCCATCTTTCGGATGAGATGTTAAACTGAGGCCCCGTCTGCTCTCTCAGGTGGATGTAAAAGATCCCATGGCACTATTTCGAAGAAGAGCAGGGGAGTTATCCCTGGTCTCCTGGCCAATATTTCTCCCTCAACCAACATAACAAACAGATTATTTGATCATTTTCACATTGCTGTTTGTGGGAGCTTGCTGTGCGCAAATTGGCTGCCGCGTTTCCCACATTACAACAGTGACTACACTTCAAAAAGTACTTCATTGGCTGTAAAGCGCTTTGAGATGTCCGGTGGTTGTGAAAGGCGCTATAGAAATGCAAAGCTTTCTTTCATTCGCAACTCCTCAGATAATGAAGCAGTCCATGCCCGCATGCAGCAAGACCTGGAGGACATTCATGCTTGGGCCGATAAGTGGCAGGTAACATTCGTGCCAGGCAATGACTATCTCCAACAAGCGAGCGTCTAACCACTGCCCCTTGGCTTTCAACGGCATTACCATAATTGAATCCCCCACCATCAATATCCTGGGGGGTCACCATTGACCAGCAACTTAACTGGACCAGCCACATAAATACTGTGACAACAAGAGTAGGTCAGAGGCTGGGTATTCTGCGGCGAGTGTCTCCTGACTCCCCAAAGCCTTTCAATCATCTACAAGGCACAAGTCAGGAGTGTGATGGAATACTCTCCACTTGCCTGGATGAGTGCAGCTCCAACAACACTCAAGAAGCTCGACACCATCCAAGACAAAGCAGCCCGCTTGATTGGCACCCCATCCACCACCTTAAACATTCACTCCCTCCACCACCGGTGTACCATGGCTGCAGTGTGTACCATCTACAAGATGCACGACAGCAACTCGCCAAGGCTTCTTTGGCAGCACCTCCCAAACCTGCGACCTCTACCACCTAGAAGGACAAGGGCAGCAGGCGCATGGGAACACCAGCACCTCCAAGTTCCCCTCCAAGTCACACACCATCCTGACTTGGAAGTATATTGCCGATCCTTCATTGTCACTGGGTCAAAATCCTGGAACTGCCTACCTAACAACACTGGGAGTACCTTCACCACACGGACTGCAGCAGCTCAAGAAGCTGGCTCACCTCTACCTTCTCGAGGGCAACTAGGGATGGGCAATAAATGCTGGCTTTGCCAGCGACGCCCACATCCCATGAACGAATAAAAAAATTAAAAAAACTACTGTCTATGGTAACTTTCACTTCAAGAATCATAGTGCAGAAGGAGGCCATTCAGCCCAATGTGCCTGTGCCAGCTGTTTGAATGAACTATCCAATTAGTCCCACTCTCTTTCCCCATAGTTCTGCAAAGTTTTCCTTTTTCAAGTATATATCCAATTCCCTTTTGAAAGTTATTGCTTCCATTACCCTTTCAGGCAGTGCATTCTAGATCAACATAACTCGCGTTTTAAGAAAAAAATTCTCTTCATCTCCCTTAAATCTGTTCCCTCTAGTTACCGACTCTTCTGCCAGTGGAAATAGTTTCTCCCTATAAAACCTCATCATTTTGAACACTGCTAGTAAATCTCCACATAACCTTCTCTGCTCTAAGGAGAACAATCTCAGCTTCTGTAGTCTCTACACAACAAAAGTCCCTCCTTCTTGGTATCATTTTGGTAAATCTCCTCTGCACACTCTCCAAGGCCTTGACCTCCTTCCGAAAGTGTGGTGCCCAGAATTGGGCACAATACTCCAGCTGAGGCCATATCAGTGATTTATAAAGGTGTAGCACAACTTCCTTGCTTTTGTAATCTATGCCTCTATTTTATAAAGCCAATGGTCCCATATGCATTTTTAGTAACAACAACTTGCATTGATATAAGTGCCTTTTAACGTAGTAAAATGTCCCAAGGCGCTTCACAGGAATGTTAACAAACAGAATTTCACACCAAAGCACAAGGCGATATTAGGACAGGTGACCAAAAGCTTGGTCGAAGAGGTACGTTTGAAGGAGCATCTTAAAGCAGGAGAGAACGGTAGAAAATACTGAGGGGTTTAAAGAGGGCATTCCAGAGCTTGGGGCCTTGGGAGCTGAAAGCATAGCCTCCAATGGTGGAACGAAGAAAATCAGGGATGTGCAAGAGGCCAGAATTGGAGGTGTGCAGAGTTCTCCGGGTTGTAGGGCTGGAGGAGGTTACAGAGATCGGGAGGTGTGAGGCCATTGGCGGGAATTGAAAGCAAGGATGATAATTTTAAAATGGAGGTGTTGCCAAACTGGGCACCAATATAGCTTAGCAAGCACAGGGTTGATAGGTGAATGGGACTTGGTGCAGTTAGGATACGGGCAACAGAATTTTGCATGAGCTCAAGTTTACGGAGGGTGCAAGGTGGGAGGCTGGCCAAGAGAGCATTGGAATATTTGAGTCTAGAGGTAACAAAGGCAGAACGATTTGTGTATGTGAACCCCCAGGTCTCTCTCTTGCTGCACCACTTTTAAAATTGTACCAGAATAAATTGCTTATGGCTCCTTTTTTAAATAAAGCAGAATATTGCTGCAAAACTCATTGATTAAATTGGTTATGGAGGTGAAAAGAGGTTGGAGGATGCTGGAATGTGCATTCCTGTACATGTCCTATAATATTTTTCAAAGGAACGTCTGGAATTTGGTAACTGGTATTTTGCTTTGGGAGCATATGGAACTCAATTTCCTGAAGGTGTTTGATTAATAAAACATAGAGTTGGGTTGTTTTACATTATTCAAATCAAATAAATTGATTTCTGGCATATATTTAGTAATCTACTGTTCAAATTTGTTTTTGTTTTGTTATTTGTACTCATTTAAGGTATTCACTGATTTGGTGCGATGCGGGCGAAGAGCCAAGCTCAAAGGTAGCACTCTGTTTGAGCGTGGTTTTCTGCTGAGATTGGTAACTTGGCCTGTAGTTTCAATGAAAAACAATTTTCCATTATTATCACACAGAACCATGTGCTCTCGGATCAGGCCCAGTATATGTTGTTTACAGATTTAATACTTTCTGATTGAAGAACTCAACCACAACCCCAAGGACCACCATTAAGATTTTTCACTTCCCAAATCAGCAATTCTTATGCCTCTCTGGCTGTATTTAAACTGCAAGTTTAGCGTTGATCTGAAGTAGTTTTGGCTTTTCACCAACATTTAAAATCATGGGGGTTAATTTTGACTTTTGGGTGACTGACTGACGGAGAGTGCTGGCCAGGCACTTGGACTGGCGATTAAGGGTCTCCGTGATTTTGAGGCCCCGGCCTCATTTAAATTTGGCAGGTGAGCTACGGGGCAGCAAACCGGTGTCCCGGTGCGGTTCGCCAGATTGAGGCCCAAGATTGTGCCAAGGCGGTCACCAGAAAGGTTGGTTGTTGGGGGTGGCGAGATCGCGAGGGTGGGGGTTCTCTGGGGCCCACAAAAATAAATCAACACAACTTTGGCAGGACTCTTCGGTTCCATCGCCAGTTCTGATTTGCAATGGCACTTGGGGTCCTATTTACGTCATAGGACCACAATTTCCACATTAAGAGTCTTATTGCCTGCAACAAGCTAGTGCTTTGGACACCCGGCAGTAGGCCCTCAAAATGCAGCCGCCTGCGTTGCTTGTGTTATCGGGGTGGTATAGCTACTGACCCCATTTTGAGGTTGTTAATACCAATGAAGACAGTGAAAATCATTCCTGTGTAGTGTAAATTGGATGTTAAAATCCAAACTGACTCTTGACAGGAAGTCTTCCTCTGCTTCTCTTTGGTGTTAGATTAGCCTCTGACTCTGGATTAAGCTGCAGTACTGCTGTAAAGTGAAGCTGCTTATAATGTAAATTGATGCTCTGAATGAGATTGCCATTTTGTGCCATAATCTTATGCTTACAAGGAACTAAGGATACATCTGCATTACAACTTAATTCAAACTTACTGCAGAAAAGCAATATATTTCCTGGAGCAGGTATTCTTTCCACTTCGATTTGACATTGCATGGTGTGCAACTCCAATGCAATGTCAATCTGACCTTAAAAAGTGGCCATAGAATCTTGTGTGGCTGGAACTGGCAATGCAGCTAATGATCAGAGATTAGTAGCTGTCCAAGTCCAGCGTTTGATTGTCCTACTCTCATTTCACTGGAGACCCAGACTGCTTGGAACGAGGAGATCTTCATTGTATTAGTTTGGGCTGTAGTCAAAGCCAAGTCCCAGAGGTTAGGGGACAGCATGCTAACGGTGTGCACCACCCACTATGTCTGCGTCTCTTCTCCACAGCCCACCAAAATAATAAAGCAATTTATTTTGGACATAAATGCTAATATAACATTGAAAACTTGCCACTTTGTACAGTATGAAATTGGATGTTTTGTAGATTTATTTTTAATTTATTTTTTCTGGGATACAGCACCTTCAGATGACAATTCAGGCATTGCAGGATGAGCTCCGAATCCAGCGGGACCTGAACCAGCTCTTTCAGCAGGACAATAGCAACAGAACAAGTGAACCATTTGTTGCTGAGCTAACTGAGGAAAATTTCCAACACCTTCACACCGAACATGAACGTCAGGCCAAGGAGCTATTCCTATTGCGCAAGACTCTGGAGGAGATGGAGCTGCGCATTGAGACGCAGAAACAAACACTCTGTGCCCGTGATGAGTCTATCAAAAAGTTGCTGGAGATGCTTCAGAGCAAAGGACTGTCCTCCAAGGTGATGGAAGAAGACCATGAACGAATACGCCGTCTAGCTGAAGCAGAGATGCTTGTGAACCAGTTAGAAAACATACTTGAACAAAAAGAAAAAGAAAATCATCAGCTGAGAGAGGTAAGAATTACTTTGTACTAATCATTTCTCCTATTTTAAAAATGTTTCTTTTCATTCTTCAGATTCCCTTTCTTCCTCCTAGCACCATTCACCAGTATCTCAACTAAATGGGTTGCAGTAGCCATATTTTATTCCCGTGCCAAAACTGGCGACAGATGTGCAGGATAGTGCACAGTTGTCTGTTTCTCCAATCCCACCCCCCCCCCCCAATACAGGACAGCTCAGATCAGTAAGGATACATGCCCCAAAATCTCTGATGTAATCATTTGCACAGATACATGTTGCCTTGTCTGTTGCTAATCTGTCTATTTTTAAAATGTAAGCTACCTGATCCTACAAGTGTGAAGTTTTTATTTCTTCGTAATCAGATCTAGCACTTCGCACTTTGGAACATAGGAACAGGGGTAGGCCATTTTGCCCCTCAAGCCTGTTCCTCCATTCAGCGAGATCACTGCTGATCTGTGGCTTAACTCCACGTGCCTTTGCCCCATATCCCTTAAAGTTAGTCAGTTTATTTTCAAATGTTGGGTAGTCCTTCATTTTAAAGAGAAAGTATCGCCATTAAAAAAAAAAAAAAAAAATCAATGTGTCCAATAATTATGATCAACGCTAGCATTTTTTTCCCCGTGTTAATTCTAATTATAATAACACTGGAATGAAAAGAAAAAATACTTGCATTTTTATAGCACCTTTCACTACCATGGGAAGTTCCAAGGTGCTTTACAGCCAATGAAGTACTTTTTTGACGTGTTGTCACTGTTGTAATGTAGGAAACTTGGTGGCCAATTTGTGTACAGCAAGGTCCCGCAAACAGCAATATGATAATTACAAAATAATCTGTTTTTAATGTTATTGGTTGAGGGATAAATATTGGCCAGGACACCAGGGAGAACTCCCCTGCTCTTCTTCGAAATAGCACCTCCCTGAGAGGGCGGACAGGGCCTCACTTTTTGACAGTCCCATCCAAAAGATGGCGCCTCCAACTGTGCAGCACTTCCTCAGTGCTTGGACTGTCAGCCTAGATTGTGTGCTCCAGTCTCTGGAGTGGGACTTGAACCTTCTGACTCCAGCGAGAGTGCTACCACAGAGCCATGGCTGACACCTTATATGGGTTTATAAATGTTGCTGAGCTTAATACAAAGGAACTAAATGAACATCTGTAGACAACCATTCTCCCAATGTGCCCGAGTGATTTTTTTTACCTCTTCAACTTTTTATAAATTCCACTTCCTTGCATTGTCAAGCTCTCCACTTCTCCAAATCAGTCTCCTGCATAATATAATGTAAAATTAATTTAATATTGAGAATGGGTTTAAGCAATATTAGTAATAGGTGCATATTAGTTAATAATATAACAGGATTTCACACATTTGCATTATGCTTTTAATACAATAGGTTGTGTAGGAAACAAATATTCTCTAAACTAGTTTCGAATTAGCACAGGCATTTGGGTCACTGAACTTTTAGCAGCGGAGGTAGAAATCTAACTAGTACGTGTTGCACCTTTTCATTGCTGAAAGCTGGCAAATACCCTGGTTTGTAAAGTATCTACATTTGCTACCCACCATGACAGTGCCCTATTTCATTTTCACTTATATTTTTCCACTCCTTTCCTTTCCCCCCCCCCCTTCCCTTTTGTTTCTCTCTCACGCCTGGCAGCTATCTTTTGCCCTGCCAGTACACTTTACACCTAATCACAGCCTATTACCATCTCGTCCAGCTTCTAATCTCTTTTACTTCTTTTGGTTCTTTTATTCTTTTGTCCGATCGCAGCCCTGCCTTCGATCTAGTTCCTTTTCTCTCCAGTTTTGAAGAAGGGTCAAACCCGAAACGTCAACTCAAATTTCTCTCCACGGATGTTGCCTGACTTGCTGAGTTTTTCCAGCATTTTCTGTTGTTATGACAGTATTACTTGTGTATTTGCAGTTGAGTTACTAATGTCAGTAATTCTGAGAAACACTAGAGAGAGATACCAAAAGTGTGTGTTAACATCTCAGTAAAGGTGTGAGGGGCGTCTGCAGTCAGCTTGGCTTAGTTGATGTCACTCTTGCCTCTGGGCCACTATGTTGTGGATTTAAGCCTCACTCCAGTACTTAAGTACTCTCGGCTAGCTGGTGTGGTGCTAAAGGAATGTTGATTCGGGTGATGCATTAATTTGAGGCCTTATCTGCTTGTTCTGGTGGATACTCGAGATTCTTTGACAATATTTGAAGAAAAGCAGAGTTCTCCTGATGTCATGGTCAACATTCGTCCCTCAACCAGCACCACCAAAACTGATTGATTAACTGGTTATTTGTTTCATTGCTTGTGAAATCTTGCTGTGCACAAATGGCTGCCAGGTCTGTCTGCATAACAACAGACACTGGATTTCAAAATTATCATATGTGATGTACTTTTGAGATGTTGGAGATGTACTGAAGGGACAATAAAATGCAACTTTTTAATCACAGTTTAAACAGTAGAAAGTTAAAGGAATATCAAAAAAATTAAATGGCAATAACAGGAAAAAGAAATGAACATTGTTTCAAACATTTGAAGTCAGGATTGAGTGTTACATATGTGGATGTGCAAAGTGTGAAAACAAAATTGTAACGTTGGCAGCATTAATAACTATAGAGTGATATGACCTAGTAGCTATAACAGGTATTTTAAGTTTGGATGGTACTGGGAATTTAATGTTACTGGTTATAACATTTTCAGGAATAATTGGGAGGGGAAAAAAGTGGGGTGGGGTGTCAGAATCCGCACTATCATAGCACTGGAATGTAAGGAAAATCCCACTGTGGAGCTGCGTTAGGATAGAATTCATATGGATAGAGTTAAGAAATAAGGAAGATAATGATACAGTTTTCAGTGCATTGCAGTGCTGACGACCAAACAGTGGAGATAAGAGGTGGAGATGTGCAACCAGTTCAGAATTATGCAAGATCAACAGGGCGATAATGGTGACTGACTGATTGATTAACTATCTCAAGATAGACTGGAGTAAAGGTAATGCATGTGGTCAAAATGAGAAAGCTTTAGAGAATGCATCCAGGTCTGCTTCCTAGATCAGTGTGTTTCCAGTCCAACAAGGACAGAAGCATCATTTGATTTCCGTTCTGGGAAATGAAGCGGGGCAAATAATTGATGAGATGGGAGAACAATTGGGAAATATCAACCACAACATAGTTAGGTTCAATCTAAGAATAGAAAATGGTAGGGAAGTATCAAAGGAAAGGGTGCCGAACTGGAAAAAGGTTAGGTTTAACAAGGTAAATGGGGACCTGGCCTAAATTAACTGGGCAGATCAGCATAGGAAATTTTCAAATATGAGATGCAGTGCAATATAAATACATTCCTATAAGTGAAAAAGGGGTTTATCAAAGGCTAGAGCGATTTTAAAGCTAAACTAAAATGAAGACAAATGATAAAATTCTAGCCTCTACAATTAAGTTTCCTCCTTCATCTGAGCGGTCCTATTTTTTAAAATGTTTATATGTTACATGCTATTTCATTTTATATTATCTGCTAATCTTATTTCACATTCCCTTTTCTCTCATTTTAGTCTCACTTTTCACCACCTACACTTTCTGTATTCCTCATGTTTATCTTTAGTGTTGTTGGCCCTAATGGGAAGTTTTGATTCATGGGGCACTGGCACCAGCACTGGGGAAAGAGGGAGCTGGTCCGTTGGGACGGGCTTCACTTGAACCATGCTGGGACCAGTGTCCTGGCGAATCGAATAACTAGGTCTGTAGATAGGGCTTTAAACTAAATAGTGGTGGGTGGGGGGGGGGGGGGGAGGGTTCAAGTGAAGGTGAATTTAGAAAGGAAAGGAGAAGGCAATAGTGCAGGGTAGCGATAGGGGTAATGATAACCAGAGTGTGACGGGAAGAGACTGAGCATACAAACATGAGAGTGCACCAGCAAATAGAGTCAGAGTAGGGAAAAATTATAAAAAGACAAAATGAAAGGCTCTTTATCTGAATGCACACAGCATTTGTAACAAGATAGATGAGTTGATGGCACAAATAGAAATAAATGGGTATGATCTGATGGCCATTACAGAGACATGGTTGCAAGGTGACCAAGGCTGGGAACTGAATATTCTTTGGTATTTGACATTTCAGAAGGATAGGCAGAAAGGAAAAGGAGGTGGGGTAGTTCTGTTAATAAAGGATGAGATCAGTGCAGTGGTGAGAAATGACTCAAATTGGCTCAGAAGATCAAGATGTAGAATCAGTTTGGGTGGAGATAAGAAATAGTAAGGGAAAGAAGTCACTGGTGGGAGTAGTCTATAGGCCCCCTAACAGTAGCTACACTGTAGGACAGAGTATAAATCAAGAAATAATTGGGGGCTTGTAAGAAAGGTACTGCAATAATTATGGGCGATTTTAATCTTCATATAGATTGGACAAGGGTAGCCTTGAGGACGAGTTCATAGTGTATTCGGGATGGTTTCTTACAACAATACATTGTGGAACCAACTAGGGAGCAGACTATTTTAGATCTGGTAATGTGTAATGAGACAAGATTAGTTAATGATCTCATAGTAAAGGATCCTCTAGGGAAGAGTGATCATAGCATGATAGAATTTCAAATTCAGTTTGAGGGTGGCAGATATTTAAAGAGATATCTCATAACTCTTTAATAAGGTTTATTCCACTGAGAAAGAAAGACTCTACGAGAAGGATGAACCATCCGCGGCTAACTAAGGAAGTTAAGGATGGTATCAAATTGGGGGGAAAAAAAGGCATACAATGTTGCGAAGATTCATGGTAGCCCAGAGGATTGGGAAATTTTTAGAAACCACAAAGAATGACAAAAAATAATAAAAAGGGAGAAGTAAAAAAAACAGACAGTAAGAGCTTCTACAGGTATATAAAAAGAAAGAGAGTAGCTAAAGTAAATGTTGGTCCCTTAGGGGATGAGACTGGGGAATTAATAATGAGAAACAAAGAAATGGCAGAGACTTTGAACAAATATTTTGTATCAGTCTTCACGGTAGAAGACATCCCTATAATAATTGATAATCAAGGGGCTATAGGGAGGGAGGAACTTAAAACTATCACTAGAGAAAAAGTACTAGGCAAACTAATGGGACTAAAGGCTGACAAGTCCTCTGGACTTGATGTCCTGCATCCTAGGGTCTTAAAAGAAGTGGATGCGTTGGTTGTAATCTACCAAAATTCCCTGGATTCTGGATTGGAAAACCGCAAGTATAATGCCCCTATTCAAGAAAGGAGGGAGACAGAAAGCAAGAAACTATAGGCCATTTAGCCTAACATCTGTCATTGGGAAAATGCTGGAATCCATTATTAAGGAAGCAATAAATAGCAGGACATTTAGAAAATCATAATACACTCAAGCAGAGCCAACATGGTTTTATGAAAGGGAAATCATGTTTGACAAATTTACTAAAGTTTTTTGAGGATGTAACAAACAGGCTGGATAAAGGGGAACCAGTAGATGTAGTGTATTTGGATTTCCAGAAGGCATTCGATAAGATGCTACATAAAAGGTTACTGCACAAGATAAGGGGTTGGGGGTAATATATTAGCATGGATAGCGGATAGGCTAACTAACAGAAAAGAGAGAGTCGGGATAAATGGGTCATTTTCAGGTTGGCAAACTGTAACTAGTGGGGTGCCACAGGGATCAGTGCTGGGGCCTCAACTATTTACAATCTATATTAATGACTTGGATGAAGGGACTGAGTGTACTGTAGCCAAATTTGCTGATGATACAAAGATAGGTGGGAAAGCAAGTTGTGAGGAGGACACAGAGTCTGCAAAGGGATATAGATAGGTTAAGTGGGTAGGCAAAGATTTGGCAGATGGAGTATAATGTGGGAAAATGTGAGGTTATCCACTTTGGTTGGATGAATAGAAAAGCAAAATATTATTTAACTGGAAGAGAGACAACAGAATGCTGCGGTACAGAGGGATCTGGGGGTCCTCATACATGAAACACAAAAAGTTAGCATGCAGGTACAGCAAGTAATTAGGAAGGCAAAATAGAATGTTGGCCCTTATTGCAAGGGGGATGGAGTATAATAGTAGGGAAGTCTTGCTACAACTGTACAGGGCGCTGGTGAAACCACATCTGGAGTACTGCGCCCAATTTTGGTCTCCTTATTTAAGGAGGGATATACTTGCATTGGAGGCAGTTCAGAGAAGGTTCACTAGGTTGATTCCTGAGATGAAGGGGTTGCCTTGTGAAGAAAAGTTGGGCCTATACTCAATGGAATTTAGAAGAATGAGAGGTGATCTTATTGATACATATAAGATTCTGAGGGGGTTTAACAGGGTAGAGGCAGGGAGGATGTTTCCCCTTGTGGGGGAATCTAGAACTTGGGGGCATAGTTTCAGAATAAGGGGTCGCCCATTTAAAACAGAGATGAGGAGGAATTTCTTCTCTAAGGGTCATGAATCTTTAGAACTCTCTCCGCCTCCACAGCTCTCTGGGGGTAGTCATTGAATATATTCAAGGCGGAGATATTTGAGCTACAGGGGAGTCGAGGGTTATGGGGAGCTGGCAGGAAATTGGAGTTCAGGCCAAGATTAGATCAGCCATGATCTTATTGAATGGCGGAGCAGGCTTGAGGGACCAAATGGCCTACTCTTATTTCTTATGTTCTTATGTTAATTTTATCATTTTGCAGCAGCAGGGACAACTGAATGTATGGCCTCTATCTAGGTGATAAATTTCATGAGCTGCTTGCATTTGTTGTTGCAAGTGAGGATGAAGGGGGCAAGTGAGAGGGGATTAAGGAGGTGGTTAGTAGTGAAGAAAATAAGCCAGGGGTTATCGTAGCTCTCTAAGATTACCCTAGAGTAGTGGCCAGTTTTGGTGGAAGGGAGTTAGGACTGATGGAGTTTAATGTCGTCCAGCCAGATCTGGCGACTGATTGCTAAACTAGTTGTGTGCCAGATATGTTCAAATCTGCACCCATTGGACTTGAGGGAGTGAAGATGAGAGCTGTACATGGTAGGGGGGGAGGGGACGATGACTGAGATGGGAGACGATGAAGATTTTGCTGGGCATGAGTACCAAAGAAGGAAATGGGTTGGCATGAGGTAGGGGGATGCGGGTAGTGAGGGTTACAACAAAGTAGTCAGAAATGGCTTTATCAGTGAATGAGGCCATGAGAAATAGTGTGGTCGATGAATATGGCTGGGAAAGTTTATATGGAGGGAGAGATTTATAAGGAGGTGCATGGTGGATTCAAAAGTGAGAGCAAGAGTTGCAGCGATGGGAATTGAAATTGCTGATGGTGAGGAGTTTGTGCAGAGGCTGAGGGGAAAGGAGGGAGAATATCTGGGGGTGGGTGGTAAACAATGAATATTTTGAAGAACTGGCGAGAGGTGTAGAATGGGGTTCTCTTTATTAAAAAGAGTATATAGTTTTTAGGTTTTTCAGTTGGGTTTTAGCATAGTTGCGGCAAGTGATGTCATTGATGAATGGAGAACCAGTACCATCAAGCCAGGGGACCAACCCTGGTTCAATGAGGAGTGTGGAAGAGCGTACCAGGAGCAGCACCAGGCGTACCTAAAAATGAGGTGCCAACCTGGGGAAGCTGCAACACAGGACTACATGCATGCTAAAAAGCGTTGGACAGGGCTAAGCGATCCCACAATCAACGGATCAGATCAAAGCTCTGCAGTCCTGCCACATCCAGTCGTGAATGGTGGTGGACCATTAAACAACTAACGGGAGGAGGAGGCTCCATGAATATCCCCATCCTCAATGATGGTGGAGCCCAGCATATGAACGCAAAAGACAAGGCTGAAGCGTTTCCAGCCAGAAGTGCTGAGTGGATGATCCATCTCGGCCTCCTCCTGAGGTTCCCACCATCACAGAAGCCAGTCTTCAGCCAATTTGATTCACTCCACGTGCTATCAAGAAACAGCTGAGTGCACTGGATACAGCAAAGGCTATGGGCCCCGACAACATCCCAGCTATCGTGCTGAAGACTTGTGCTCCAGAGCTAGCCGTGCCTCTAGCCAAGCTGTTCCAGTATAGCTACAACACTGGCATCTATCCAACAATGTGGAAAACTGCCCAGGTATGTCCTGCCCACAAAAAGCAGGACAACTCCAACCCGGCCAATTGCCACCCCATCAGTCTACTTTCAATCATCAGCAAAGTGATGGATGCTGTCGTCGACCGTGCTATCAAGCGGCACTTACTCACCAATAGCCTGCTCACTGATGGCCAGTTTGGGTTCTGCCAAGACCACTCGGCTCCCGACCTCATTATAGCCTTGGTCCAAACATGGACAAAGCTGCTGAATTCCAGAGGTGAGGTGAGTGTGACTGCCCTTGACATCAAGGCAGCATTTGACCGAGTGCGGTGTTAAGTCTGTGTGTTATAATGAGAATTACTACACAGACCACAAGAGTAACTTTTAACAGGTCTTTACTAGTCGAAGGTCAGGGCGGAACTGCCCAATAAATCATTACACAGCACTTATATACCGGTGTGGTCACCACCGGTATTACAGTATACAGCAGCCAAGATAAAGTAGTGCAACTCTTAAAATAGTTCTCTTAAAGGTGGAACGGTTACATACACCACATGTGGCATGAAGGAGCCCCAGTAAAACTGAAGTCAATGGGAATCGGGTGGGGGGGTGGGTGGCGTTGGGGAAATGCTCCACTAGCACAAAGGAAGATGGTTGTGGTGGTTGAAGGTCAATGATCACAGCCCCAGGACATCGCTGCAGGAGTTCTTCAGGGCAGTGTCCTAGGCCCAACCATCTTCAGCTGCTTCATCAATGACTTTGCCTCCAACATAAGGTCAGAAATGGGGATGTTCGCTGATGACTGCACAGTGTTCAGCACCATTCACAACTCCTCAGATAATGAAGCAGCCCATGTCCGCATGCAATAAGACCTGGATGACCTTCAGTTCCCCTCCATGTCGCACACCATCCTGACTTGGAAGTATATCGCCGATCCTTCATCGTCGTTGGTTCAAAATCCTGGAACTCCCTACCTAACGGCACTGTGGGAGTACCTTCATCATGTGGACTGCAGCGGTTCAAGAAGCCGGCTCACCACCACCTTCTCAAGGTCAATTAGCGATGGGCAATAAGTGCTGGCCTTGCCAGCGACGCCCACATCCCATAAACGAATGTAAAAAAAAAAAACTATAGTTTGTCTACCAGTGTCGGCACTGAGTGCTTTCAGGTCAGATGTATTACAGGCTAGATGCAGAATAAAGTTTCCACCATTCTGTTCTAACCCTAACCCCAGAAGAGGATCCTGTACCGCACCGTGTTTATTTCCCAATTTCCACTCCAGCTGACCTTTGAATGAGATTACCAGTTTATTGCTAATTGCCCGTAAGTTAGTTTTGTGCAATGTGTCTGCATCCACAAGGAATTGGGTTGAGGCTGCCCAATTCATTTTGTGTAGCTTCTTAAATTGGACAAAGAATTTCATTCAACCTTTTGAGCTTAATTTGAACACAGGCCCCAGAGGTGGAATGGACTGTGGGCCATTAAACCTCCCTTTTTCTACTTGGAGGTAGTGGAGGGGGGATTATTGCTGCGGTCCATCTCGCCACAGAAGAGATGGCTATTCATGTTCTTTCCACATTCTTAATATAGAGAGGAGGGGAGAGAGAAGTGTGAAGACTGTTATTGCTGTCCCTTTCTGCATAGTGCATGAGGGGGTCGTGATAAGTATCCTTTTTGTGCATCGACTTGGCATCTTAATACCGCTGGAATAATATGTTTTTAAACCAGTTTGTAGTTGACCTATTTTCAAGTTAATTAACTACTTGTTTGATTATTGAATCACAAGTTGCCAGTTTATCTGATGCCATAATAAGGGCTGGCAAAATATTGTAACAATGTAAAAACCCATAATAATCACTGTTTTTCCTCAGTTATTATAATTGTAAACCACAATAATGTAAATAGTTGTTCAGAGAATCAGTTGAGGAGCTTTTTCCCCCCACTCTCTTGTTTTGTACTTTCTATTGCGTGCTTGCCCCAGATTTGACTACTAAGACTGCTGATGAGCATAGGATGGACAATTGATCATTTTTTGTTTCTATGGACCCTATGTAACCATTGGGCACTTCTCTCCAACCCAATCTCTTCCCAGTGCAACAGCATAGCATTTCCTATTCCAACACCAGCTGTATTTTATGGATCACTTCTGAGCACTCTTGTCAATTATTTTCAAATTATGTTTTATGTTGTGAGCATCAGCCAACTGGAAACTAGATTCGGTGTCAATTCATTTCACGGAGTATCTTTCACAGCTGCCAAAGGGACTGTCCATCTTGCTCTTCGTTGAATTGAAACCCAGTTCCTGGAGATAAAGGGGTTGTACTGTCATTTCAAGTATTATCAACTTTTACTCAAACAAAGAAAGAACTTGCATTTATATAGTGCCTTTCATGACCTTGAGATGCCCCAAAGTGCTTTACAGCCGGTAAAGCACTTTTTTCTTTGATGTGTAATGACTTGTAATGTAGGGAAATGTGGCGGCTAATTTGTGCATAGTAAGTTCCCACAGACATCAATGAGATATGACCAGATAATCTGTTTTAATGATATTTGGTTGAGGGATAATTGCTGGCCGGGACACCAGGAAATCACCTCTGTTCCTGAAATAGTGCCATGGGATTTTTGACGCCCACTTGATGGGCATCAGTCTCATCTGAAAGACCGTGGAGGGCTGGGCATGGGTCACCTTCCTGTCCTTTAAGCTGTTTCTTGGTGGAGGTCTGGGTATGGATCACCTACCTGACCTTTTGGGTGTAGCTGGTGAAGGGCTGGGCATGGATTACCTGCCTCCCCCCCTCACCTGTAGCTGGTGAAGGGCTGGGCATGGATTACCTGCCTCTCCCCCTCACCTGTAGCTGGTGGAGGGCTGGGCATGGATTACCTGCCTCCCCCCTCACCTGTAGCTGGTGGAGGGCTGGGCATGGATTACCTGCCCTCCCCCCCCCCCCCCCTCACCTGTAGCTGGTGGAGGGCTGGGCATGGATTACCTGCCTCCCCCCCCCCCCCCCCCCCCCCCCTCACCTGTAGCTGGCGGAGGGCTGGGCATGGATTACCTGCCTCCCCCCTCACCTGTAGCTGGTGGAGGGATGGGCATGGATTACCTGTATGCCCTCTTGGCTGTAGCTGGTGGTAAGCTAGTTCTTCATCCATCTGACCAGTGGACTACTTCTCTAACTTGACTATTATAACAGCTTGTTTACACACATCAATCAGCCAATGTACTGGGCTTCCATT
This sequence comes from Somniosus microcephalus, assembly GCF_052327205.1. Lineage (NCBI taxonomy): Eukaryota > Metazoa > Chordata > Chondrichthyes > Squaliformes > Somniosidae > Somniosus > Somniosus microcephalus. The sequence continues at coordinate 43,242,806 of NC_141002.1, forward strand.
AGCATACCTGAAGTATTCGGTGCAAATCTTTTTTTAAATGAACACAAGTGCTGTTATTCAATTCCTGAAAATCTGCTACAAGAAACTATGCCTAGTAAGTACTGAATTGTTATGCAAGATTCTGTCAGCAAGGCATTTGCTGCACAACATCTGCAAACTATTTCTGTCTGTTCTGTATGCTGAACACCAGCTCATTCACCACCTATACTGCCAGACTAGGATCACTCACTCATGGTTCATGCCCATCCTGATGGAGTAGGATCACTCGCACAGTTCACACCAAATGTGGAAGGGCAGGGTCACTGACTCACTTACAGTTCATGTCTCCCATGGCAGGGCAGGCTCACTTAATCCTAGTTCATACCCCTACTATGGGTAACTCAAAGTTCACCCCTATCATTGCAGGGCAGGATTACTCACTTGCCTTGTCATTCACACCTACAGTGCCAGGGCAGGGTCACTCACTCACCGTCACACCTACAGTGCCAGGGCAGGGTCACTCGCTCACCATCATACCTACAGTGCCAGGGCAGGGTCACTCACTCACTGTCACACCTACAGTGCCAGGGCAGGGTCACTCTCTCACTGTCACACCTACAATGCCAGGGCAGGGTCACTCGCTCACCATCATACCTACAGTGCCAGGGCAGGGTCACTCACTCACTGTCACACCTACAGTGCCAGGGCAGGGTCACTCTCTCACTGTTCACACCTACAGTGCCAGGGCAGGGTCACTCTCTCACCGTTTACACCTACAGTGCCAGGGCAGGGTCACTCACTCACCATCACACCTACAGTGCCAGGGCAGGGTCACTCACTCACCGTTTACACCTACAGTGCCAGGGCAGGGTCACTCTCTCGCCGTTTACACCTACAGTGTCAGGGCAGGGTCACTCACTCACCGTCACACCTACAGTGCCAGGGCAGGGTCACTCACTCACCGTCACACCTACAGTGCCAGGGCAGGGTCACTCACTCACCATCACACCTACAGTGCCAGGGCAGGGTCACTCACTCACCGTTTACACCTACAGTGCCAGGGCAGGGTCACTCACTCACCATCACACCTACAGTGCCAGGGCAGGGTCACCTCACTCACCATCACACCTACAGTGCCAGGGCAGGGTCACTCACTCACCGTCACACCTACAATGCCAGGGCAGAGTCACTCACTCACCGTCACACCTACAGTGCCAGGGCAGGGCCACTCACTCGCCATCACACCTACAGTGCCAGGGCAGGGTCACTCACTCACCGTCACACCTTCAAATCCATAAACCCAAGCATGGACCTGGGTTGAACAGCCTGTTTCTGTTGTAATTTACCCACTAAGCCTTTGGGGGAGCGACTTGTGGTTCTTGACTGTTTAAACTAATGTAATTGAAATGGGGAAGATTTCACAGATCTGCATTTTTTTTCTTTTGTAAAATCCAGTTATAGAGAAGTTTGTTATTTCAATTGAAATGTTGCAGTATTTATTTTCTGCTGCTAAGGAGAACTATACTGTTTACATGGCTCACTAAGCCTCTTGTAGCAGAAATGCAGCATTGGGGTATTTCGAATGATGTCCAGGATGTTATGGCAGGATTGGATGACCTGTGACGTTACAAAAAAAACCAGCCTTGACAATAGGCAACATGCATGTTCAATATTTTATTAATTTGCCTGATGGGTTAATGGGTAAATGAAGAACCCATTGTGGTTAAATCAACGAAACCAGGAAGGCAATGATGGACTGTCAATAAAAAAGGGTAATGGAAATGTTCTAAATTTGGTCCTCAGTCTATGCTGGGGTAGCATTGGGTCAGTATAATTGGGTTTAACATCTTTGGTTAGGAAGAGATAAAACAGCTAAAGTTTCCATCCTTAATTATCCAAACATTCACTAATTGGGCTCATACTTGAGGAATGGCCACTTGGCTGAGGAGTATGATGGCACCTCGAGCACTTGGAGGAAAGTGGAAGAAGTAGAAGAATAAAAGGTTTTGTTGTTTCTAGGTTAATGTGCAAATATGAGTGACCGTGTCTTGGAGCAGGTGCTGAATATTTGTTACACAACTGAGAAGTGGCTTCTATGTTTTACAAAAAAAAATCAGTATAGAAAAACCAGATATTACAAATCTTTTCTTCCCTGCAACCTGGAAGAATATTTCAACTACCTGTACTATCCTTTTTTCCTGCCTTTCTATTGATAGTAAAACTATTTGGCTATTTCTCTTGTGTCGAACTCATAAATCTACTGTCCTTGAGTATGTACTATTTTGAACTGTGTAAGAAATAAGAATTTATTCATGTATGCATTCTTTTATCTCTTTGCTAGTTTTCTAATCTCTCCGCTAGTTTTCTAATCTCTCCTGAAGGCATTAATTCACAATAGTTGCAGTTGCATGAATGGTGGTATTCTGGTACCATTTAAAATATAAACATAAATAAAAACAGAAAATGCTGGAAATACTCAGCAGGTCAGGCAGCATCTGTGGAGAGAGAAACTGAGTTAACGTTTCAGGTCGATGACCTTTCGTCAGAACTCAAAGAACCCGATGTGGTAGAGTCAACTCAACCAGGAAGAGGAATGATATAACACTTTTACCATGAATAAAAAAGGGTAATGGAACTGTCCTCAATTTGGTCCTCAGTTGATGCTGGGGCAGCAGTTAGGTCAGTATAATTGGTCAGTATAAAATATAAACATTTCTCTTGTGTGATGCTGGACAAGAAGAATTGGTAGACGTAGGACAGTCGCCTTTGAAATCAACCACCTGCTATCTGTACACCATTCCAGCTCTCTACATACTTGACAGATTTTGTTTCTACCTCGTCCTTCCACAGCAACTAGTTGTAGTACTTCCCTGTTGCCATGGTTGACATTAGCTAATGGCATACATATTACAGATTTCTGTTCTGTATGGATCAATTCCATACCACGTGATACATTTGCTCACTGAGCGATCAGGGGTTTTGTATGCTCACTCTTCAATGCATAAAATTACAGACAAGCTGTTTTCTAGATTTACTAAGCTGCCGATGTTCCTTTATGCCCTCTCCAGTAGGAGAGAAAGTCAGCAGTTAAGTAAATTTGGGCCTTGCTTGTACTCCTAAATTCAAGAGTGATATGAGTAGAGGCCTGGGAGCAGATTAACTGCTTGTCTGGGAATCTTATGTGGCATAGGAATGAAGAGAGAATTTGAAGAGGGGAGATAAAACAATTTAGAATCTGAAGAGCAGAGAGAAATAAACAGAAGTTAAGGACATGTGATTGCATTAGCTCTGAATGTTAGCAGCCGGTCTCTGTAACTAAGCAGGTTGCTATGGAAACAAGCAACCAGAAATTATCAAAGGGCATTTATCTACCTCTGGAGGCTGAGAATGTAGTTGCATGAATAGCATTGGGGTCGGACCAACCTCCAATGCTCTACTAAACATCTACATTATTTGGCAAGCTATTTTCATAGATTTGTTTGTGATACTCCAGGTTATGAGAAATTTAGGATATATGTAGCTGCATTCTTCATTCAATATTAATTTCAGAAAATATGAAAAGGAACAATGTTTTAATTATGACAGTTTTGGATTTTTAATATAAAAATACATTTGGACATTAGAAAATACAGTGAGGTAGTTCACAAGGATTGAAATAGAGCACACTGTAGGCATGCTGAAACAAAGTTTCTGCTGTCTGGATAGGTCTGGTGGTGGTGTGCCATACAGGCCTAAAATGTTGTCCAAAATGATGGTCCATATCTGCACAATTACGCTATCTGAATGTAGGTGCAAGAAGAGTGTCAGGAAGGTCCAGAAGTAGTTGTGAATGATCCTAAGGTTGAAGTGTTACCAGCTCCATTGGAGACTGGGCAGGGAAGACAAATCCAATATTTACTGATGAGCTCCATTTCACTTAAACTTTGAAGACCCCAGCACCAACATGCCAGCGTCATGTTCCTAATGAAGTAATGCACCAAACCTAAATGACATCAGGATCCTGTACTTCACCTCACTCACCATACTTGCACACCCGTTCGTCTCCTGCTGCAGAAATGTGGCTGGTAACAAATGAATTCTTTGTACAAAGTTCAATTCCAAAGTTTTTTTTAGTGTATCGATGTTTGGTGTGCCAAAAGTGTCTCATCGCCTATGCTTCCCCTTTGTGCAAAGAGTGTATCCTACTTCCTATTGTAGTGCCTCTTTAAGTGCTACCCTTGTGGGATAAGGAAGCAAGGCACTTGCTCCTGCATGTCCTTGAGTGATTCCTGGGATGGTGTTCACTCTGCTAAATTTCCCATTGATCAAATACCTGAGTGTGAGACACATTTATGGAGGTAAGAAACAGCAACATTAATGGTTATTAGCCTTGAGATGTGGGTCAGTCACCTGTAAGACACTTTCTGTTGGGCTCTGTGGGTTAGTGGCCCACAATCTGCAGGGTCATTTCCTCCAGGACAGCTTCATTGCCACCACCAGTTGCTTGAGATTGAAAAATTGGTGAAATGGTGAAGACTTCATGAGTCCGACCATTGCTATGCAACTGGCCTTTTGTTTCCCAAAAATAGTGCATTAGTCTGCAGGATAGAAATGGGTTGTAGTGGAGTCTTTTTGGCCCCATTTTTTTCCTATTAATTTAGCATTATCCACAAAGATTTGCTTGGAGTTTGGAACATATGTCATGCATGAATATGGGGTGCCTTGGATTGTTTGAGAAAGGTTGAGGGGTTCCTACGAGCAGCTGGTTGAGGTGAAGATGTGTGTTGTTGCCATGCTGTACCATAGTACTGGAAACGGGTACCTTCTGTGGTGACTTATCTTGACATACTTGTTCAGTGTCTTAAAATTGTTTCCCTTCATCACAAGAACTGAATTCACCTGAGCCAACTCTCTTGCAGCCTTCTGAGGAGGGTGACGCACCAAACCAAAGATGGCAACCCTCCTTTGCTTCACCTCTTGCAGTCCAAATTAGCGCACTCTCTCGCGCTCTAATCCTTCTGTCACCCTAATCCTGTTTATTAAAAAAAAAGTTTTAAATGGTGGTAAAAAATTCTAATCAGGATTAAAAATTTGCCTAGCCCTCTAATATATATTATGTGAATATATGCGTGTGAATTCAACAGGTACTTCATACGGTTTTGATCGATATCAGGGTAGAAATTGAAAACTTTGCATTTTAAAAGAAAAGCAACGAGGACAATTTCCATAAGCTTACATGTTTTAGAAGATGTGACATTGCTAAAACGTTTCATAGGTGTATAACAGACTGGACAACACCGTACATAGAGTAGTCGGCATGTTCCCTTTTTAAGTGGGAACATTGCTTTTATTTGAACTGCAATATCAAATAGGAACTTTTACTTTACCTTCCAGATGACAAGAGCCCAAACATAGCAACAGAGGGCGCTGCTTCATCATAAAATAGGAGACCGGGTTTGGGATATGATTAATAATGAGCAGTAGTTGGTGGTTACACATTTGAAGAGAACATCTGACAGTATAAAATTTCCCTGTTAGGAATTCGTAGGAATGATTCACTTAAATAGGCTGTCTTTTTTTTCCAACGGGTCTGTTACATAGGACTTAAGAAAAAGCAAGGGTGAATACGTGGCAAATGCAAAGTTCTGGAATTCTGTTTATTCTATGCACCTTTGTTCAGGTGTTTAATGTACCATTTTGTGTCAGTGGATAGCTGTAATGACAGAAAATCCATTTTCACATCTATTTTAACTTGTCTGAAGTAATATTTCATAAAGTATATCTTCCATGAAATGAATTTATTTTTGCCATAGTACTTGTATAATGTAGTATTTTTTAGTTATTTGAAATCCCTTCTTTCTCCCTATTCCTCCAATTTCCATGTTACACAACTGGAGCATGCCCCATGGCTTGAATACTATAGGGGAATTAGAATAAAAACCGAATGGTTTACATCCTGTTATGACTGAATATGAGAGTGCTGTCAGTTTTATCCCCCTTTTCTCTTGTTTCATGTCTCCTGCAACACCCTCCCTCCACTCATATACCTGCTTCCTGTTCTTTTGAATCTTTTTAACGCGAATGAAGGTCTGGAAGAAAAGAAATGGTGGTAACTTGGCTGCTGATCCTCAAATGTTTTTTCCTTTTTTACTCCACTAAGAGAAAGTGCCTTGATATTTTCATCCTCTACACTGTAGGGCCAAGATTTGGCATTTTCTGTGTAGGGTACATGATGAGATTACTGTCATCAGGTTTGAACAGTCAAATTATTTTTGTGTTCACTGAATTGTTTATACTTAAGTGTTCCATCTCTGCTAGTAGTACTGTAGTGTATTTCTTTACTGTTTTATGTAATTTTGATGGCAAGCTCCTGAAATAAATTTTGGACGAAAGATACTAATGATGAGACTCCCTCAGAGACTAGAATTATTATAATGGAAAAGACTAACATTATCTCTGCATGATTCTAATTCTATCAGTACCAGTGGATCTCCTGTAGTTCATAAAATACATTGGTGTGAAAGTATTTTCCATTTGACACTTGAAGATTCTGAGACTCAGATCCTCTTTCAGCGTGACATTTCTGGAAACCTATATTAAATAATTTATTCAGATTTCTGATTTGTAAACAGTTTGAACTTGGCAGAAGGCCCTGCTCTCTGCTTGTTGCCCAGATCCCATTACATCCCCAGTCAAAACAACATTAGTATGAATAAATAAATAACCTCCCTATGCTATAGAATAGAGACGGTAGCAGCTACTTCCATGGCAAAAATAAATGTGCTAATGAACCACTGATTTATGAGGTATTATTGCTCCACCACATCATGCAATATAACTGATTTTGCCTAACATTTTGAAGGGTATGCTGTCAGTGTTATCCCCTTTCAGCTTATCACTGCAGTAGTTTTGAAATACATTGTTTTGTGCACATAATTAGCATCCTGAAACAGATGCAGGTAGAAATAGAGCAGGTACCTGCACATTGAAAGGGTGTACCGAAGGTTTAGCGTAGTGGTGGAAGCACAAATGTGAGGGACTTCATCATGTTCAGAGTTTGGCTTTATTATACCCTTCTTTAACTCCTCAGGATATACAGCGGAGATTTGAAGTGGCGCCGGAATCAGCCAAGACAAAAGCATTACAAACAGTCATTGAAATGAAGGTAAATGAAGATCTTCAATTTTCTTGTGGAGAGTTTTTATTGTTATTTTATTGTTATATTGGCAAGTCTGCAGTAGATACTGAGCTTGGTGGGATATCAAAAATGGAGTATAATAATACCAGATAAAAGGCAGGTGTTTGTCACCACATACTACAGTAAACTCTTTCGTATCCGGCACCGACGGGACCGGGATGGTGCCGGTTGATTGAAAATTCCAGATAACGGAGAGGTATATCTACTGAGGCTATTTTTAACAAACAAAAATAAAATAAGATTTGAATGCTATTTACATAACACGACTAACTTTTATCTGGTATAATCCTTATCTGGACATCAGTTTTCAGCTTCCACTGGCCAGTGTACATGCCCTCCAAGTAATTTATCCACACCAATGCCTTCTATATAGCTTATCCACACTCACATTTCAATCTCTACCTAACTCACCAACAGCCAGTCACCTTTCTCGTCTGGGTAAGTCCCTATGAAGTAATTATTATTCCCTACCAACTATATTATTCCCTATACAACTGAAGATTTCCGACCTATCACCTGGCAGCCAGGAATCCATCGGGTGGTTAACACGCAATCTGTGCTATACATAATCTGACTGTCCTTGATGTCAATTTCACATCAAATCGGCAATAGAACCTGGGACTTCCCTAGTCTATATGGCACAGTAACATACTGAAAAATGAACTCATCCATTGAGTCTCCGGGAAACACACATTCAATTCTAAAGTAGCTGCCACTCTCAATATTCTGAAGCAAACAGAAACTAAGACTCGGACTCGGCAACATTTCCGGTTATTGAAGTGTTGTTTTCTGAGTATCAATTTTGCCGGTTATTAGAGAATTCCAGATGATTAAGTGCTGTTTAAACAAGAATTTACTGTACATAGAAATGTGCATTCAAGCTTTAAAGAAGGGGCCAAAATGTGTGTTTTGTTTTTAGTTTTGAATGTGTGTGTTTCCTATTTTGGCCAACTTTGAACAAGGAGAGTGTTGCTTTGGATTTCAGGAGAATTGAGGAAATTTAGAGTGTTTGGCAACTTTTACTGTAGAGGCTCGGGATTTATATAGTTTTCCTTTTTCCAAAACCTGGAAATGTGTTGTGACACTAACTCCTACTGTTAAATTTTCTTTGTGTGTGCGGTCGCAGACGTGACTCCAGGGTGGTATGTTGCCTCCCTGGTGCCAGGGTCAAGGATGTCGCTGAACGGCTGCAGGACATTCTGAGGGAGGAGGGTGATCAGCCAGAGGTCGTGGTCCATATCGGTACCAACAACATAGGTAGAAAGAAGGATGAGGTCCTGCAGGCAGATTTTAGGGAGCTAGGCAAGAGATTAAAAAGCATGACTTCAAAGGTACTAATCTCTGGATTACTCCCAGTGCCATGTGCTAGTGAGTACAGAAATAGGAGGGTAGAGCAGATGAATGTGTGGCTGGAGAGATGGTGCAGGAGGGAGGGCTTTAGATTCCTGAGGCATTGGGACTGTTTCTGGGGGAGGTGGAACCTGTACAAGCCGGACAAGTTAGACCTCAACAGAGCCGGAACCAATATCTTCGTGGGGTGGGGCGGGGGTTGCTAGTGCTGTTGGGGAGGGTTTAAACTAGCTTGGCAGGGGGATGGGAACCTGAGAATATTTTCAGAAGGGAGAGAAGCAAAGTTGGAAATGGAGGACAGAAAATTAGTAAGCGAGTTTGGAAGGCAGAGGAAATAAGGGCTAGGAAATAGACAACAAGGCAGTTTGGCAATGTTAAATGATATATACTTTAATGTCAGGAGTCTAGAAAATAAGGGAGATGAGCTAAGGGCACAGACACGTGGGAGTATGTTATTATAGCCATTACTGAGACATGGCTGAAAGAAGGGCAGGAATGGCAGCTCAACATTCCTGGTTACAAGGTTTTCAGGTGAGATAGCGGATTAAAAAAGGAGAGGGGGGTCGCAGTATTGATTAAAGAGACAATTACAGCTGTGAGGAGGGATGATATTTTAGAAGGATCATCAAATGAGGCCATATGGGTTGAACTAAAGAACAAAAAAGGGGCAATCACACTGCTGAGAGTGTACTATAGATCCCCAAACAGTCCGAGGGAGATAGAAAAGCAATTTGTAGGCAAATTTCTGACAAGTTCAAAAACAATAGGGCAGTAATAGTGGGGGATTTCAATTACCCCAATATTAACTGGGATACTACCAGTGTAAACGGTATAGAGGGCACAGAATTCCTAAATTGCATTCTGGAGAAGTTTTTTTTGCCAATATGTAGCAAGCCCAACAAGAGGGGGTGCAGTTCTGGATTTAGTTTTAGGGAATGAAGCTGGGCAGGTGGAAGGAGCATCAGTGGGAGAGGATTTGTGTTAGTGATCATAATTCAGTTAGTTTTAGCATAATTATAGATAAGGACAAAGAAAAAACAGGAGTAAAGGTTCTAAATTGGGGGAAGGCCAATTTTACTAGGTTGAGAAGTGATTTAGCAAAAGTGGACTGGAAACGGTTACTTGAAGGTAAATCAGTGTCAGAGCAGTGGGAGGCATTCAAGAGGGAGACACATGGAGTTTAGGGTAAACATGTTCCCACAAAGAAAAAGGGTAGAACTGCCAAATTTAGAGCCCTTGGATGACGAGGTGCGAGGTGCTTACAGGGTAAGATGAGGCAAAAAAGGGAGGTTTATATCGGATATCGTGAGCTCAATGCTGCAGAAAGCCTAGCTCAATGCTGCAGAAAGCCTAGAAGAGTATAGAATGTGTAGGGGTGAAATTAGGAAAGCAAAAAGAGGGCATGAAAAAATACTGGCAAATAGAATCAAAGAAATCCCAAAGATCTTTATAATTACATAAAGAGCAAGAGGATAACTAATGAAAGAGTAGGGCCTATCCGGGACCAAAATGGTGATCTCTGTGTGGAGGCGGAGGATGTAGGTAAGGTACTTAATGAATACTTTGCAGCTGTATTCACAAAAGAGGGGAACGATGCCGACTTTGAGGTTAAGGAGGAAGATAGTGAAATATTGGATGGGGTAAACATAGTAAGAGAGAAGTATTAAAGGGTTTAGCATCCTTGAAAGTAGATAAATCGTCGGGGCCGGATGAAATATATCCGAGACTATTAAAAGAAGCAAGGGAGGAAATTGCAGAGGCTCTGACCATCATTTTCCAATCCTCCCTGGCTACAGGAGTGGTGCCAGAGGATTGGAGAACTACTAAAGTTGTACCATTGTTTAAAAAGGGAGGAAGGGATAAACCGAGCAATTACAGGCCAGTGAGTTTAACCTCGGTGGTGGGCAAATTACTGGAATAAATTCTTCATCTAAACCTTCTTTTAGAAAGACGCAGATTAATCAAGGACAGTCAGCATGGTTTTGTTAAGGGAAGGTTGTGTCTGACTAACTTGATTGAATTATTTGAGGAGGTAACAAGAAGGTCAATGAGGGCAGTGCGTTTGATGTAGTCTACGTGGATTTTAAGGATTAATTTGCAAGGCTTTTGACAAGGTCCCACATGGCGGGCTGATCAAAAAAGTAAAAGCCCATGGGATCCAAGGGAGAGTGGCAAATTGGATCCAAAATTGGCTCAGTGGCAGGAAGCAAAGGGTAATGGTTGAGGGGAGTTTTTGTGACTGGAAGACTGTTTCCAGTGAGGTTCTACAGGGCTCAGTACTCGGTCCCTTACTTTTTGTAGTATATATTAATGATTTAGACTTAAATGTAAGGGGCATGATAAAGAAATTTGCAGATGGCCATGTGGTTGACCGTGAGGAGGAAAGCTTTAGACTGTAGGACGATATCGATGAACTGGTCAGTTGGGCAGAAAAGTAGCAAATGGAATTCAATCTGGAAAAGTGTGAGGTAATTCATTTAGGGAGGGGCAACAAGCCAAGGGAATACATAATTAATGGGAGGATACTGAGGTGTGGAGGAACAGCGAGACCTTGGGAGCGTATGTCCACAGATCCTTAAAGGTAGCAGGACAGGTCGATTAAGTATTTATAAAGGCATACAGAATGCTTTCCTTTATTAGCCGAGGCATAGAATATAAGAGCAAGGAAGTTATATGCTAGAACTGTATACAACACTGGTTAGGCCACAGCTTGAGTACTGCGTGCAGTTCTGGTCACCACATTACAGGAAGGATGTGATGGCACTGGAGACGGTGCAAAGCAGATTTACGAGGATGTTGCCAGGACTGGAACTTTTTAGCTATGAGGAAAGATTGTATAGGCTGGGGTTATTTTCCTTGGAATAGAGGAGGCTGAGGGGAGATTTAATTGAGATGTATAAAATTATGAGGGGCCTAGATAGAGTGGATAGGAAGGACCTATTTCCCTTAGCAGAGGGGTCAAGAACCAGGGGGCATAGATTTAAAGTAGTTGGTAGAAGGATTAGAGGGGAGATGAGATTTTTTTTCACCCAGAGGGTGGTGGGGGGGTCTAGAACTCGCTGCCCGAAAGGGTGGTAGAGGCAGAAACCCTCATCACATTTAAAAAGAACTTGGATGTGCACTTGAAAAGCCGTAACCTACAGGGCCACGGACCTAGTGCTGGAAGGTGGGATTAGGCTGGGTAGCTCTTTTCTGACCGGCACGGGCACGATGGGCCGAATGGCCTCCTGTGTCGTAATTTTTCTATGATTGTATGACTAATTGGAATAAAAGCTGAGTTGTTAACCAAGGTAATGCAAAAAAACACTGAATTCCTGAACTGTTGGATGTTGACCCTGTTGGATATTGGACTTGTTGAGATATCAGCCTTGTTGAGATATTGGACTGTGGCCATTGAGAGCAAAATTTTATTAATGGTCGAATGAAATAATTATTTAAGAAAGTAGAATTAATTATTCACCAACTATTTTACTGTTAGCATCAATTCAGCTTGAGGGGCTGAATGGCCTACTCCTGTTCCGATGTCCCTGTGCATTAGCTAATTATTACTGTGGTGGCCTCAACCTGCTGTAATTTTCTTTAGGCACAATTGTCATTCGAATCATCGAAATTGCAGCACAGAAGAAGGCCTTTCAGCCAGTGAGCCTGTGTTGTCTCTTCAAATGGAGCTGTCTATTTTAATCCCATTCCCTGCAGTTTTCTGTATCATTTCATATTCAAATCCCTTATAACTGTGTAGACTCTGCCTCTAACTACATGTGCTAAAGTACTCCATGTTGAGAGTTGGATTCTCGGCCTCTTTAAACGTCATCTGTAGCTATTTGGACACCATTCATGGAGTACATGTGTCATCCAATTTTTCTTCCCTGCTTCCTCCACCCTTGCCTTCAGTAGGTGTGAGGAGCTCATGGATTCTTAGTCATTAAAGTTGAGACCATTTGTTCAGCTGCCATTTAGGTTCCCCTTTGCCCTACCCCTAAACCCAAACCCATATCTCTCTTTAGCTTCTCTTCTATCGCCCATCACGCGCTCTCCAAGCTCATCTCATTCGTGAGACCCGCCTCCTGCTCCCTTGACCCCATTGGCACTAAACTGTTCACTGCTCAACTTCATTGTGGATGGAAAATTGTGATTTTCCGAGATGCGCAGTTGGTGGGAGAGGTATCTCATTGCTGTAACAGACTCAGAAAATTTACTCCAAATTGTTTTTAGTTTGCATGGTACAGTATTATGATGCACAAGAGAAGTTAATGTTTAAAAAGTAATTTATAATGAGGTGTTGTTTTGATTGATCTGTAAAGTTGAAAACAAGATTACCTTCCTTTATTTCAGTGTTAGCCCATACAATAAATGAATCATGGTGCTACTCTTGACTAATCAAGAATATCATTACAGTTGGAAGAGCACAGTAGTCTACCACCAGTTGTTTGCTTGAAAATGCAGTAATCAGTGGGAAGGGAGGACTTTGAACACTCAAATTTTCAGGCTTGGCCCAGTGTATTTTACTTAAAGGGGAAAAATTATTAGGTTTTATGATGCAGTCAAATTTTGTTATCAGATAGTTTTGCAAATTGATTAAGTAGTTCTCGGTAGTGATTTATTGTGGCTTAAGCGCATCAATTGATATTGGGCAGCTTTAATTGGGAGAAAGGCTTCCATCAGGACGATCACTAAGTTTGCTATGTATGAGGGTGGTTTATTTGGTTTTGGAAGGCTTAATTAACCAAGCTTGTTGTTTGGGAGAAGGGTTGCATTGCAATAAAAGTTTGCATGGAGGGTGGTAGTTTGTGGTATTGCATTTGTATTATTGAAGTTAGGGTAGGCGCATTGTTTAGTATGTTTGTGACTAATTTTTTGCAGTCGGAAGTTCAGCTGTAACTTTATCAGCAGTTTGAGACCTGTCCTTAATGTGTACTTGTGTTTTGCAAGAAGAATGTCCTTGAATGCAAAATGCTTTTATGAATCCCTATGCTTGCTGCAGTATTTAAACTGTGTTGTGACTTGTTCTATATTTATTCTTGGGATGCAGGCAATTTTATTTATTGCCCACCCCTAGTTGCCTGGAGGGCATTACGAGTCAACCACATAGTGTGGGATTGAAGTTGCAAGTAAACCAGACCAGATGGGTGGTAGGTTTCGTTCCCTGAAAGACATTGGTGAGCCAATTAGGTTTTTATGACAATCGGACACTTACATGGTCATTTTCTGGTGCCAGCTCACAAATTACCAAATTTATTGAATTTGGATTTATTTCTTACTATAGTGGGATTTGAACTCATGACCTCTAGGTTGCTGGTACAGTACCATAACTAGTAGGCTTCTGTACCCATTTACTGAAAATTCTAAATAATCAAATACTTTTAGCAGTAGAATGATACTGTGAACCTTTACAAGCTAAATACCACTCTGTTTTCATACTATAGATGACTGAAACTTGGATATTGGTTACTGTGTTGACGTCACATGGTTGTTATGAATGTATGTAGTTTTAAAACATATCTATCTATATATATATATAAAGCGGCTCTTCTGTCTGTCTGTCCGTTCTCTATACGTTTGAAAGTTAGAGCGTACCGACGCGTGCGTCGCCTCAAAAGAAAGCTTGCGATTCCGGACCGGTCATAGGCGTATTTACGTTTCGGCCGGACAAAAATCCCGCCCGCGGTATCCCGTGCGGGGGGGGGGGGGGGGGCCGGGGGCCGGGGGCGGGGTGGGCAGGGGGGGGGGGGGGAAGAGAGCCTCGGGAAATCGCCGGGGGGTGGGGGGGGGGAGCCTCGGGAAATCGCGGGGGGCTCGCGCCGCCTGCACTGACCGCACATGCGCCGCCCGCACTGACCGCGCATGCGCCGCCCGCCCGCCCACAGCGGCCGTCCATCAGCCGCGCCATACAAGGGGGACCTCAGCTCCGGACCTCAGGCGCTAGGCAGTGGGAGGGGCCGGAGAGAAGGACAGAGGGGAGGGGTGGGGGTGGGCGAGGGGAGGGAGGGAGACAGGGGAGAGGAGGGGAAGGGATGGCGGGGAGGGAGGGGAGGGGAGGGAGGGATAGGACAGGGAGAGGACATGACAGGGAGAGGGGGGACACACAGGGGCAGGGAGACCAAGCGCCCCAAAATTGCCCTCGCAACGCAGGGCTCCCCAGCTAGTATTGTAATAAAGAAGCCCATAAAAAAGACCTGTTTTCAGCTATTTGTGTTTACATAGAAGATAGGAGCAGGAGTAGGTCATTCGGCCCCTCCAGCCTGTTCCACCATTTAATGAGATCATGGCTGATCATCCAAATTCAGTACCCTGTCCCTGCTTTCTCCCCATATCCCTTGATCCCTTTAGCCTTAAGAAATTTATCTAACTACTTCTTGAATATATTTAATAATAAGTTGGCCTCAACTGCCTTCTGTGGTAGAGAATTCCACAGGTTCCCCACTCTCTGGGTGAAGAAATTCCTCTTCATCTCAGTCCTAAATGGCTTACCCCTTATCCTTAGACTGTGACCCCTGGTTCTGGACTCCCCCACCATCAGGAACATCCTTCCTGCATCTAGCCTGTCTCGTCCTGTTAGAATTTTATAAGTTTCAATGAGATCCCCTCTCATTCTTCTAAACTCTAGCGACTATAAGCCTAATCGACTCAATCTCTCTTCATACGTCATTCCTGTAGGACAGTAAAATCTCCTCACTGGAAAGGAACATTCGAGACCTGGAGGATGAAATACAGATGCTCAAATCAAATGGAGCCCTGAGCACTGAGGAGAGAGAGGAGGAGATGAAACAGATGGAAGTATACAGGAGCCATTCCAAGTTTATGAAGAATAAGGTATATAGCTCTGTTTAAATATTAAAGAATTGTACCAAATATCAATAAAACCTTTTTCAGTGACAAAATGTGGCTTATGTAAAGTGTTTAAGTCTGCTTGTGTGAAAAGAAATGCTGCCGCTAAGATTCAGTGCAGAAAATGAACCAGATCTTTCCTTTCAATACAAGTCTTTTGCTGGCTTTTGTGATGTCCAACAACCTCAACAAGTATTAGGTTTCAGAAGTTCTCAAAGTGTTACTTTTGTCAATTACTTCTGATTTATATATGTAAAATTATCTTCATTTCATTCACACAAGGCAGAACAGTTTGTGTAAAAATATTTTGTTTAAAGAAAACTTTATTTTCATTTTTCTTCTCCATTTTCGGAGCTCTCCAAACCACATCAGCTGTGGCTGAGAGGACAGGTGGAAGGCCTATGGAGGCCTCTGCCTTTGCACTTCTAAAATTGGCCCCAAGATGATTATAAGTGACTCATTAATGGCTCCCTCTTTAATTGTTTGAAAAGTGAATGCGACTTGTCATATGTTGTAAACAATTTCATGCCATTTATTTTTCCTCATTGTCATGAGAGTTTACATTAGCAGTATATCCGAACATTGTAAAGTTTCTGGTTCGTAGTAATTCTTCCAGGTTGGCACTTGGTGTTAAGACATGCATCGTGCTTATCATTGCTCAATCATGAGTAGGTTGCCAGTGATTGCTGTTGATTTTTTGTTTAATTTGGAGATTTGAGAAGAATAACAAATGGAGCAGAGTGCCAGAGAGGGTGTGAACAAGTGGTGCATTTCCAGAAGCTACAATTTTATAAAAACAGGCTTCTGGTTAACCGTTGATATTGCTTGAATGGCGATTGAGATACTTCAGTTACAAATTCAAGTGAATCCCCAGTTAAGTGTTCTGTAGTGTTGCATCCAAAATTATGTATTTTTTTACTTTTTTGTTTACTTGCCTCTTGTCTTTGTGGAGTCCCCCAGATCCCTGATCGAGAATGGGCTGAAGATTGTTGTCAACTCTTCACAGGAAAGATCTGAAGATGACTGCTCCTGATTTTTTTTCCCTCCTCCTTTGGGGAGACATGTCCTCACAGTGTCAACCTTGGCTCAGTGGTAGCACTCTCGACTCTGAGTCAGAACGTCATTGATTCAAGCCAGAATCCAGAGACTTGAGCACATAATCCAGGTTGACACATAAGTGCAGTACCGAGGGAGTGCTGCACTGTTGGAAGTGCCGTCTTTCAGATGAGATGCTAAACTTGGCCCCATTTGCCCTTTAGGTGGTATAAAAGATTCCATGGCACTATTCAAGGAAGATTAGTTGAGTTCTCCTGGTGTCCTGGCCAAGATTTATCCCTCAACCACTAACACTAACACAGATTTCTAGTCATGTATCTTATTGCTGTTTGTGGGACCTTGATGTCACATTTCTTTAAGTTACAATGGTGGCTACACTTCAAAATACTTGATTGGCTGCAAAGCGCTTTGGGACATCCTGAGATTGTGAAAGGTACTATATAAATACAATTCTTTTCATGCTGGTATGATTGCGATAGAGATCATGCATGGGAAATCTGACTTAATGCGTGCTACCTATTTTTAAAAAAGTTGTTGTTCAATTTGTAGAGAATCCTTGTTGATGTACGTTATATCGAATTTGGGACGAATACAGGGAATAGCAAACAGACCAATATTCAAGATGATAGAGTAGGTTATGCACATTTGCACTGCCACTGCAGATCTCTATGTGCCAGGAGTACGTATTGAGAATTTGAATTCAGAGGTCAGCGGACTCCCTATGGGGCCCACAGATCTCTACGCTAAAAGCACAATTTCATAAAACCAACCCTGATATTCCTTTTTGTTGTTCTGCCTGGTACATTGCTAATTATGTAATGACTCAGTTGTGATAATATAGAGGAATCCTGTAACTAGTGTTTTTTGAAGTCTGCAGTAACAGGTGCTTCTTAGTAATGATGAACAAGTTGCCAGAGCTGGATTAAGAATTCTTGATGCCCTGGGCACCACCCACACAACATTCCCTTCCTCCACCACCCCCTTGATCTAGTATAACACACGTGTCGTAAAATGCCTGAAGAAATAGGCCTGTAGAATGTCTGTCTGGATTTTCTTATTTATTTCTGTTGCTTCTAAGATTCCTCATACCTGAACAAATAAATGTTTTATAACTAGTGATTTGTAATGATTAGTGTCAGTATTTATATTGTAACAAATTTGCCAACTCTGGCTTGCCCCCTCTGACTATTTTAAATGCTAGAATTTTTCAAACCAGCAGTTTTTCCCCATTAAGGTGAGTTTTACTGGTGTCCCATATTTGACTGGGGCACCTGGCATCATAGGCCCATGCGTTAATCCGCCCCTGCAAGTTGCTCACAACCTAAAGTTGATGTGCCATCATTCCCTCGCTGCCATCGTTCCATTGCTGCCATCGTTCCATTGCTACCATCATTCCAAATAAATACACATACCACGCTGGGATATATCTTGTCTTCAATGACAGTCCAAGTATATTAAAAAGGTGGTAATAGACATTGTTAGGATTATGCTCCACATGCTAATCAAGAAAACTGGAATGAGTGTTTGTTTGGAAGTAATGGAAAATACACTTCCAACATAGTCTATTCTTTGTTCATAGACCCTCAGAACCAAGAACAATCGCTTCCCCTTTATGCGATTACTCATAAATTGGGGTCATTTTGAGTGATTTATGTCAATCAAGTTCTGAATAAGTAACATTGTCCATTACACGCAAGTGCCTCCAGACTTTGCATGAAGAAAATATGTGGTTCTTTTCTTTTTAATTGCTTTTGTGCCTTTGGTATCTAACCCCAGTTGAATGCAATACATGAATAATCCCCTAAATTCCTCATGCTAGAAACTGTACACCAAAAAAAAAATCTATATGCTATATTTTCTTAGATTGTGGAGAAATGTTGGTATCTTTCTATCTCCAATTGCGTGATGCAATGTTCCTTTGGACCCAACATCTATCTAATATATTAAAACTCTTTTGTGTAGGTTGCGTGTTCTGTTTAACATGTGTAATGGAAATTCCAATGTTAAAATGCCCAAATTTGCATGTTATACTTGTAACTACTGTTCGATCCCCCGAGGTACTTCCCACAGTGAGTTGGATTGCACACCTCAACTACCCTTCCCTGAAGTCTATTTGAAATGCTCAATACTGTTCCTTCCAGATAGTTTATTTTGATGAGATTGAAGGAATGTACCTTTAGAACAAAATCCTTTCTCCAGCTGTGCAGCTCTTCTCTGCTTTCCCTCAAAGAATGTCTCGAGAGGCTTTGGCCTCCAAAGTATCTCTGTTGACCATGGCGTGATCCTGTATTTGTAAGATGGGGAAGCTTTCAGATTACTCGCTAGTGTTAGTCAGCAGGAGTGAACTTGTGTGGGGCCAATGCCAAACCTAAATTGTAGAGCAGAAGTGGTAGAATGTGCCTGATGGGCTTGAAAAATTTGGATTAAAATTATGTGCTAAGCAAATAAAAGGAGCACAGCACATTAAAGATCGAAAGGCCATATAAAATTCATGTCTCAAACTTGAATGTCTTATTTCAGAGGAAGATTGGGAGCAGTTTAGGATTCAGCATAGGATGACAAAGGGATTAATTAAGAGGGGGAAAATAGAGTGTGAGAGTAAGCTTGCAGGGAACATAAAAACTGACTGTAAAAGCTTCTATAGATATGTGAAGAGAAAAAGATTGGTGAAGTCAAGCGTAGGTTCCTTGCAGTCAGAATCAGGGGAATTTATAATGGGGAACAAAGACATGGCAGACCAATTAAATACATACATTGGTTCTGTCTTCACAAAGGAGGTCACAAATAAACTCCCAGAGATGTTGGGGAACATAGGGTCTAATGAGCGGGAGGAACTGAATGAAATCAGTATTTGTAGGGAAATGGTGTTGGGGAAATTGACGGGATTGAAGGCCGATAAATCCCCAGGGCCTGATAATCTACATCCTAGGGTACTTAAAGAAGTGGCCCTAGAAATAGTAGATGCATTGCTGGTCATCTTCCAAAATTCTACAGACTCGAACAGTTCCCATGGATTGGAGGGTAGCTAATGTAACCTCACTATTTAAAAAAGGTGGTAGAGAAAAAACGGGGACTTATAGACTGATAAGCCTGACATCGGTAGTGGGGTAAATGCTAGAGTCCATTATAAAAGATGTAATAGCAGAGCACTTGGAAAACAGTGACGGGATCGGACAAAGTCAACATGGATTTACAAAAGGTAAATCATGCTTGACTAATCTACTGGAATTTTTTGAGGATGTAACTGGTAGAATAGATAAGGGAGAACCAGTGGATGTGGTGTATTTGGACTTTCAGAAGGCTTTCGATAAGGTCCCACATAAGAGATTAGTGTGCAAATTTAAAGCACATGGGATTGGGGGTAAGGTACTGACTTGGATAGAAAACTGGTTGGCAGACAGGAAGCAAAGGGTTGGAATAAACGGGTCTTTTTCCGAGTGGAAGGCAGTGACTAGTGGGGTACCACAGGGATCGGTGCTAGGACCCCAGTTATTCACAATATATATTAATGCTCTAGACGAGAGAACTAGATGTAATATCTCCAAGTGTGCAGACGCCACAAAGTTGGGTGTGCGTGTGTGCTGTGAGGAGGATGCAGAGAAACTCCAGTATGATTTGGACAGGTTGGGCGATAGGGCAGATGCAGTATAATGTGGATAAATGCAAGGTTATCCACTTTGATGGCAAAAACAGGAAGGCAGATTATTATCTGAACAGCAATAGATTGGGAAAAGGGGAAGTGCAACGAGACCTGGGTGTCCTTATGCACCAGTCGCTGAAGGTAAGCATGCAGGTGCAGCAGGCGGTTAAGAAGGCAAATGGTATGCTGGCCTTCATAGCGAGAAGATTCGAGTACAGGAGCAACGATGTCTTGCTGCAGTTGTACAGGGCCTTGGTGAGAACACACCTTGAGTATTGTGTGCAGTCTTGGTCGCCTTATCTGAGGAAGGATGTTCTTGCCATGGAGGGAGTGCAGCGAAGATTCACCAGACTGATACTGGGGATGGCAGGAATGACATATGAAGAGAGATTGGGTCGATTAGGCTTATATTCGCTGGAGTTTAGAAGAATGAAAGGGGATCTCATTGAAACTTATAAAATTCTAACAGGACTAGACAGACTAGATGCAGGAAGGCTGTTCCTGATGGCGGGGGCGTCCAGAACCAGGGGTCACAGTCTAAGGATAAGGGCTAAGTCATTTAGGACTGAGATGAGGAGGAATTTCTTCACCCAGAGAGTGGTGAACCTGTTGAATTCTCTACCACAGAAAACAGTTGAGGCCAATTCATTAAATATATTCAAGAAGGAGTTAGATATACTTCTTAAGGCTAAAGGGATCAAGGGATATGGGGAGAAAGCAGGGACAGCAGGCTCGAGGGGCCGAATGGCCTGCTCCTGCTCCTATCTTCTATGTTTCTATGAATGGTGCTGGATGCTGACATTTTAATACCATAGCAGGCCTGAAAGGCTGGGGAGAGACAGAAAAAAAATAAGCGCGAAGGAAAAAATGAAGACAGTACACCATATTTTTAATTGTGATGGCTCATAACGGCAAACCGCAGTCTGAATCTGGACTACCGGATCCCGGTTACAGCAATACTGGGGCAGTTTACGTTTTTCACTTTGTCTCTCGTCGTGGTATTCAAGGATGAAGTCAGCTGCGAAGTGCTCATTAATAGAGAACCTTGTGGCTGGTTTAAAAAGTTGATTATTTGTCTCTAAAACGTATGTAGACTCCTTCCTTGCCAGTATAGGCTTACAGTAAGAGGCCATGACATTGTTATAATTTTCTTGAAGAACATGGAAGATCCCCTTATGTGAAATCTGATATTGTTGATGTGAAGGGCATACCAGCTACTTCACCTCACTGATATTGTAAGAATTGGCCAATTTCAAGTTGCAAATGTTTATAAACCTCCTGATGAAGCTTGCAATGCCCTCCCTTTACCGATACTTCAACATCCATCCATCCATGTTGGGGACTTCAACAGCCACCACACCTCGGAGCTACAGAGAATCTGAGAAAAATGAACTGGATCTTGTAGACTGGGATTCTATAGATGATATTTCCCGCATGATCCTAAGCAGCCAGCCACATTGTTTTCTGCACGGTGGAGGTAGAGTTGCTTTCCTGTCCGTAGTTGAGCCACTTCAGCAATGGACTAACAGTTGCTAGCGACCTCTGGAGTGCTTTGCAACTGCCGCACCGCCAGTATCACCCCATTCTTATCGGACAGAAGTGATGATCCCAAGATTGAGGTGGATCTACAGAAAAGCAGACTGGAAAAAAATACTTGGAGCTGACTGACAAGTATGCAGTATGCACCACATAATACTGGAGTAGAAAACCGTTACATTCACTTCTCCAAAGCAATTTTCAAAGCAGTCATTAAATCTGTATGGCTGTCAAAAGGCTTGTATGCCCTGCTTAAACTTTTGCAACAGTGTGAAGAATCTGCTCCAGCATAACAGCATAGTCATTCATGAGGAAGCTTGGTGCAGCACAGAAACCACCACCCCCATACGTCAGTGTAAAGTGTGTCCGAATAGCATTGGCACGTACCTAAATACAAAAGCCAACAGGGATGAGCTCTTTTGAAGAATCCGTAAAGTGGAAGTGGCACAAATACAGACAGATCCTACCTTGGAGTGACCTCCAGCCATTCTTGACTGAAGAAGTGGAGAGAGCATTGAGTTACGTGAAAGCAGGAGAAGCTTACAGCCTTAAGAAGATTTCACCAGAAATGCTGCTATTACATCTCAAAGAAGAGCATGAAGTGTCTGTCCATGTTTATGTAATAAAAACAGAAAATGCTGGAAACATTCATCAGGTTAGGCAGCATCTATGGAGAGAGGAAGCTAGTATTAATGTTTCAGGTCGCTGACCTTTCATCAGAAGCCATGCTGCCTGACCTGCTGAATCTTTGGATCATTTTTTGTTTTTATTTAAGATTTCCAGAATCTGCAGTATTTTGATTTCTGTTTTGTTAATTTTTATGTCATTCAAGAGAGAAAGATGTCTAAGATATAGTGGAAAAGTAGGGTGATAGCTGTGCTAAAACCAGGGAAGAACCACACCCTCCCAGCAAGCCACCATTCTATATCATTTCTGAGCTGTGCTCTGGAGTGGCTAATTCTGTGAAGTATTATGCCCACAGTAGAACATGCTCTAAAGGGTGACCAGGCAGGTATCAGACCAAGTGACCAAGTTCTCGCTTTTACCACCTACAGTATATAGAAAATGGTTTGCAACAGACGACGATGGGAACTGTGCTTCTTGACATGACAGTAGCATATAATACCATCTGCCATACCAACCTACTGGTCAAGATGTCAAGATTGCACCTCAATGGGTTGTTATGGCTATGGAGAGGATGTTTCGAGACATACAATTCTACGAAATGCTGGGCAATAAGATGAGCACATAAAAGATCCAGAAGAATGGACCCCCCGTGATCTGTTCTTTCTCCAGCTCCTTTCAACATAATTGTAAATGATTAGCCTCCAACAATTTCCAGGCCATTCAAGTATGCAGATGACATCTGCCTGGCTTCAAAATACAGGAAACTCTCGTTTAAACGGCACCCAAATATCCGGAATTCTCTATTAACCGGCAAAATTCATACTCCAAAAACAACACCTCAATAACCGGAAATGTTCCCAAGTCCGAGTCTCCCGCGGTGGCCGAGTTAGTCAGTGGGGGTAGTTCTCCAAATTGCCACTACTCGGCTTCTTGGCGCTGTCGGAAGTCCGAACACCTCTAACAGGAGTCTGACTCTCCCGTGCTGCCGGTAGTCTCTTCTGATCCGCCATTTTTCTATTTACTGTAAGTTTTGTTTTACTGTTAAGTAATTAAAGAGTTATGGATAACCCTCAACTGGCAGTACTGTACTTAATCAAGCATCTTCCACCATCCATTTAACACAACGTTCTGTCGTTGAGTACCCAATTACTGTATACTGCACATTTCTTGATTTTTTTTATTTTTGTTTGTTAAAAATAGCCTTGGTAGATAACCCTCTCCGTCATCCAGAATTTTTAATCAACCGGCACCATCCCGGTCCCGTCTGTGCCGGATACCAAAGAGTTTCCTGGTACAGAGACTTCAAAATAATTGAGGACAAATTGAATAAAGGCATGGCAACCATCAGTGCCTATTTCAAAAAGTGGCGACTTGAGCGCAGTGTGTCAAAGACAGTGTCATGCTTCCATCTTAATCATGTCACGCTTCATGATAACTCAACATCTTGGATGGAGATCCGCTGGTGCATGACCCAAAGTCAGTATATCTAGGAGTAACTCGAGATTGTCACTTAACTACAAGGACCACCAAAGACCATCTCACGAAGGTAGCTCAGAAGATCAAGAGCAGAAATGGCCTCCTGAATAAACTTGCATGTTCAACAGGAACCTCACGTGCAAACATTGCGCAGTTTGGCGCTAGCTCTTTGCTACTCAGTTGGAGAATATTGTGCTCCTGTGTGATTAAACTCTTTCCACACAACTGGTTGATGTACAATTAAATCAAACAATGAGAATAATAAACGACTGAAACCAACACGCACCGAATATGTACCAGTCCTCTCAAACATATGGTGTCATATTGCAACATAGAATCTTCTTGAGTAAATCCAGGACATGCCACAAATGTCACTTTTCACATATATGGGAGGCTCCTAACAGCTGACTCAATCAGCAGAAGACCAGTCTGAATTATGCTACCAACCATCTCCGTGGTGGACACTGCCTTGTTATGGCTAACAGAAAGGTGAGAGGATCCTAAGAAATTCCTTCATTACCCAGCCTGATGGACTGCCTGGCTTTAAGCTGGCATGCCAGGTGGGAAGGTGTGTGGCAAATGACTACATCTGGGTACTCGGGAACAGCATTTATCGCCCATCTCTAGTTGCCCTTGAGAAGGTGGTGGTGAGTGGCCTTGAACCCCTGCAGTCCATGTGGTGAAGGTGCTCCCACAGTGCTGTTTGATGGGGAGTTTCCGGATTTTGACCCAGTGACACATTTATTTTGCATAACTGACTTATTAGGGATACTTCTGCAATTGAAGTATTTTACCAGTTGTCATAAATAGACCAGGGGTTGCCTTGATTTTTAAACTGGTTTGTTTAGAAGAAACAAATTAAGTGTTTGACTTTGCTTCTACTACAGTTTTTTTTAGATGATCTTCTCTTAGGCAGTCCCTCAGAACCGAGGATGACTTACTTCCACATTAAAAATGAGTTTGCAGGTGACTGATGAGTCCAGTGCGGGACCTACAGTCTCTGTCACAGGTGGGGCAGACGATGGTTGAAGGGACAGGTGGGTGGGGTGCTTGGGTTGACGTGCACTGCCTGCGCTTGGCTTCCGCTTGCTCCCGGCGAAGGGACTCGAGGTGTTCGGTGCCTTCTCGGATGCTTCTCCTCCACTTTGTGCGGTCTTGGGCCAGGGATTTCCAGGTGTCGATGGGGATGTTACACTTTTTCAAGGAGGCTTTGAGGGTGTCCTTGAAGCATTTCCTCTGCCCACCTGGGGCACTCTGGCCGTGCCGGAGCTCCGAGTCGAGCACTTGTTTTGGGAGTCTCGTATCGGGCATGCGGACAATGTGACCCGTCCATCGGAGTTGATTGAGCGTGGTCAAAGCTTCGATGCTGGGGATGTTGGCCTGAGCAAGAACACTGACGTTGGTGCGCCTATCCTGCCAATGGATTTGCAGGATCTTGCGGAGGCAGCGTTGGTGCTACCTCCCCAGTACTTTGAGGTGCCTGCTGTACATGGTCCATGTCTCTGAGGCATACAGCAGTGCAGGTATCACTGCTGCTCTGTAGACCATGAGCTTAGTGCTGGGTTTGAGGTCCTGGTCTTCAAACACTCTCTTCCTCAGGCGACTGAAGGCTGCACTAGTACACTGAAGGCGGTGTTGGACTTCGTCGTCGACGTCTGCCCTTGTTGACAGTAGGCTCCCGAGGTATGGAAAGTGGTCTACGTTGTCCAAGGCCTAGAGGATCTAGAAATTGCTTGAGTATATAAACGTCACATACTTAGTCCTTTGACCAGCTGATTTCCTTTTAAAGTAGAAATGTCAGTCAGCATTTCAATGCACTTAGTATCACACCAGTCGTGGCCTGAAATCTAAAGTTTCTGTTACACACTATCTCGCCTGATGGTTTAAAAAAAAAAAAAAATTCACCCTCCTTTCCTAGAGTCATGTTTAGGTACAGTTCCTCAGGTGAGATAATGGTGCTCAACCAGCATCCAGGTGGACATTCATCATGTGTAAGCTTACCCAGGGTGTAATGCCAGACAATTTGACCATAAGGAGAATTACAAGCAAGTCTAATCCTGTCCTTATCTGATGAGTATACATACACGGGTTCCACCAAGGCTCACTGGATAGTGATCAGTAGTGAGAATTACGGGTGAATTTTGTTTTCTGCTCACGAGCCCAGGAGTATGGAGGCCAATTGTAGTGCTCCTGCTGCCACCCTAGCTGAGACCAGCTAACTGAGCATGGTCTGCAAATTGAGCATGCAATCCCTAGTCTTTATGACCTGATTGCACATCTCCTTTGCTGACTGTACCATTGGTGAGGTCTCTGTTGTATGATATCGCTCACAGATAATTGTAATCTACAAATATTAATTAGTGTTAAATAATGGAATCTTCTTTGTCATATGGTGAGTTTAATTTTTTGGAGCGACTTATGGTTTTGTATTTTTTGCTTGTGAGTTAAACAAACTAGAGAGAACATTTTGCTATCAAGTTAGCTATCAGTTCAGTTACAACTTCAGGTACTGCATGTATACAGTTGCTGTAATTATTACAGCAGCAACTTACGCAGAATTGTGGGCATCACGTTCTGTGAAAGAAATTCAAATTCAAGACTTTTCTTTACGGGAAGAATCTCTTAATTTTTTTTGTTTTACTTTTGAGTAAAATGAAAAATGACAGGTTTATCAAATTGAAGGTTACCATTCTAGTTCCCGATATTTGATGCTAATCACAAGTGGCACAATATACGGAATGTAGAGCACCAAAATAATCTCAAAAAATAGATTCATACTGAAGTTCTGTTTTTGTTATGCTATCTTTTCTACCTCTTCAAACTAAATGAGTGTGTTTTTAGAAATTCATTTTTGGATTTCTATACCTATACAAAATCTATTCGCCAGAGCTGATGAGACAACTTTGGGATTTGCAGGATATGAATAATATGTAACCAATAATGGTAACAATGTTCTGACAGGTAGAACAACTGAAAGAAGAGCTAAATTCCAAAGGGATCCAGGCTGAAGAGCTAAGAAAGAAAGTGGCTGTTCTCCAGCTCGAGGTCTCTGCCGTAAGAGTTGACATTTGTCGTGCATCTGATACTGCGAATGCAGTTTGCTTTTATTTCCTTCTGGCAATGCTAGATTCTATACTAAACCATTCCTCTCCTTTTAGCTTGCTCTTTTTAGAATAATTTTTAGGTTGCATTTGTTTCCCCCCACCCCCTCAGGTTTGCTGCACAATCTCTTTCATTTGGCTTTGCTCCCCAGTGAAATTGTGACAGTACCACCTCAAGAGGGCACTTTTTTTAAGTAAGGTGCTCTTCATGGGTGTAACGCAGATCAAAACGATTCCCCTCAATTTGAGCCATCAGAACCGGCATTTATACAATTGCCCTATAATAAGTCCAACTAACTTTTTTAAGTGATGCATACACTGGTAGGCTGGACAAATTATAACATTTAGTGAAGTGAAAGAGAATACTGTAGTGTGTAGTTGAGTAGAACAAGCTTTTGCTTTGCACTCAGGCTGGTTGTCTGCTGTTGGGCTTAACGGGCCTCCTGCAATGATAATGCTCTAGACCAAAAGCATGATTCAAAAACAAGTCTGTTTAATGTGTCGACTGGTCACAATAGCATATGTCCTGAATCTGAATTAGTGTCTGTTACCCTGTATGTATTAATTCAGAGGAGACTCCCAAGTCCAATCTGATCAACATGCCTGTTCAAAAATTGGAGCACATTTTAAAATTGTTGATTTAAGCTTTGTAATAATTGAAATCAGAGTTTGAAGGTACAATTGTAATTTTACTTAATGCTAGCCACCAATATTAACAAATTTTACGCATTCAAAATTGAAATTTTGTATGTATAGATATAGTATTTGATGTACATCAATAATAAAATTATGATTGAGATTTTTCTCGCCAATTTTTTCCCCTTATTCTGAATATTTGGCAAAGGGTTCCACTTTGGTACCTTGCCCAATTAGTAATGTGCGAGACTTCACAATGAGAGTTGACGGGCTATTTGACTGCAGGTACATTACAGCCGAGCCTGATCTGTCCTTATCTGATGTTCACATATTCGCATTTTCAGCAGGGATTTGCTGGATAGTTATCAGGATTGGTGAATGTTGTCTGCTTTTCCTCTCCATAATCCAAAGGCTCAGAGTCCAATTGTAGTATCCTTACTTGTAACGATAAGCTAATGCAACATAGACTGGAGCTCAAACCTGGATCCTACCTGGTCTGTATGGCAGTTAACGATTGGATAAACTCACTCGGTCACCGGCAGAGCTTGTTGGTTGGATATTTTTAAAAAAATTCTCGTTTCCTGTTTGGTGAAAGCATCTGTATTAAAGAAAATTAATAAACTGGAAAGTGTACAGGGAACATATTTTCTGTCTAGTTTGTTTTTAAGCATTGTAGAAAAATGTATTTTGTAAATGTCCAATAATTGAGTAGAACTCCTTTGTCAAATTGAGCACATTATTTGCCTTTATCATGAATAAGGTAACCACACACAATTCCTCTTTTATAAACTACCCTTCTGCATGGTTTCATAGTTTCTGAAGGTAATTTTATGAACAAGCTAAAGTTTTAATTTTGTCACTTAAGTTATTCCACTCCTTTGTCGTCTTAACCACACGCCAACTGTTAACAAGTGGATGGGCAGGGAAACCTGTTCTTGAGGTGTGCAAGCGTGGCACAGTGACAGTTGTCCCTCCTGTTTCCACTCTGTCTGATATCAGTCTGTGCTTCCTTATGATGGCAGCATAACTATCACTTTCAGGGTCAATACTGACTATTTCAGGGTCTAGGTCGAAAAATTCTGTGTGAGCGAATGTGGATCTGCATGGTGGTGTGTGTTAATGGTGAAACCGCACCACGATGTCGTCCAATTGATTAAAGTTGGAACAATTAAACTTCTTGCAAATTTCACAAAGCTCGATTAGAAGTCAATAGTCTAAGCCCATATGGAGTCTTTTTTCCTGCACTTTTATTTTACAAAAATAAAACTTTGTAATCTGTTGACCAGCACTGTGCACTTGTTAGCTATTCACATTATTGCAGACTGCTGCTCTTGCATGGCATTGGCAAGAAATTTGGCGTTTTCATTTTTTTGAACCAAGTATACCATTTGATCTACTTCATGCAGACATTCACCAGAGTTTATAGTGGTCAAATGTTTTTAAGGAGAAGCTGGATAAGCACGAGGGAGAAAAGAACAGAAGGGTATGCTGACCGGGTTAGATGAAGAGGGGTGGACGAGGCTCGTGTGGAGCATAAAAGTCAGCATAGTTAAGTTGGGCCAAATGGCCTGTATCTGTGCTGCAGACTCAGTAAAAGAAAATCAAACATTTTGAAATACAGTGGTGAAATTCTCAGGTGTCAGAATCAGCAGCAAAATATTTCATTTAAGGTCCCCAATTGTTGGTGGATTTGCAATAATCTCCTTTGTTTCTGTGTACACATTTGGTCAACTGTGACTATCGTTTATTGACACTGGTGAAGGACCGTTTAGGAGTTGGGTTGATCAATAATGTTAACAATACTCTTTACTCTGAGTTGTTTCTGGAATTCAGTGAAAAACTGATCTACATTTTTCAAAAAGTGTACATATCTGGAACCCACTAAATATTTGGCCAAACTCGTAAGGTCTACTTTGCCGATAATTTCCAGATTTTGTTAAAGCACTTTCAAAAATTCATCAAATCAATTACATTCTTGGTACTGAAAGTTATCAGAACAAAGCTATGGTCATAATGCTGAAGTTTGAACATCTGTTCTGTCTCAATAAGTTAAAGTAGCTTGAAAATCATATGAACTGGCCTTGTAGTAGTTTTTATACTGAGTCGGTGCTTTGTATTTCCTAGATTGATCAAGTGAAACAGGAGCTTTCCAGAAAGGAGACGGACCTTCTTGCCTTGCAGACAAAGCTTGAAACGCTGACAAACCAATTTTCAGACAGCAAACAACATGTGGAAGTGCTCAAAGAATCGCTTACAGCAAAGGAACAGAGAGCTGCCATACTGCAGACAGAGGTAAAGTTACACAACAGTAAATTATCGAGAGTTGCATTGCAGTGAATTTTATATACTTAAATATTTTGGCATTTTGAAACTAGAGAGTTTCTTTGTCCAGGATTTTCTTCAGTTTTGGTTGGACAGGATTGCTTAAGAAAATATCTGCAAGCTGTTTTCAACCTTCATTAGCTGTGTTTGTGTTTACGTAATATATACATGTGTAATTAAAAGTACAGTGTATAGCATATATAATACATATATGTTAAATGAGTAGCAAGGCATGCTTTTCTGATTGGGTCAAATAACCATATCTAGTAAGTTAACCATGTTGATATGCCAAATATAGATGAAAAAGCTACCAACCAGGAAAGAGGAACTCGTACAAAAACCAACAGAGATCAGTCACTCTTTTTTCCTAAAATACCAAATTGTTAGCTGCAGCCACATAATTAACCAATCGCATTGCTGGGTTTATTTTTTCAGTTTGGTTTCAGCTGCCAATCCTTGACATACCCCTCCCATTTCCTTTTCATTCCTCCCTCCTCTTTCTCCATTCCCTCTGCAAATTGTTCTTTTCACGCAAAGGTAGCAATATTCTAGTTGACAACCCAAATATTTTTTCAACACTAGAATATTTCTTGTGACATTGCTCAGTGAGTCTGAGGTACTGGGTGTGGCATAGGATACCGGGTATACAATTTTGTATGATCTGAAGTTTACAGAGGGTGGATGATGGGAGGCCAGCCAGTAAAGCATTGGAATAGTAAACTGGAGGTGATGAAGGCATGGATCAGGGTTTCAACAGCAGATGGCCTGAGTGAGGGGCGGAGACAGACTATGTTGAAGTAGGAAGTTGTCTGTCTGAGCGTGTATGGAGTTGGAAGCTCAGCTCGGGGCTGAATAGGACAGTAAAATTGCAAATGGTCTAGTTCAATGGACAGGGAATGAGATTGGGTAGGTGGCGAGTATGGAGTTTGTGGCAGAGACTAAAGACAATGGTTTAAGACTTCCCAAAGCTTAACTGCAGGAAATTACAATACGTTAAATCTTGGATGTCGGATAAGCAGCCTGACAGTACAGTGGCAGTGCAGCTGGGTGTTGTCAATGTATGTGTGGAAGCGGGTCCTGTGTCTGCAGATAATGTCGCCAACCATGTAGATGGGGAGGGGACCATGGTTGGATCTTTGTGCTACTGCAGGGGTGGGAAGAGAAGCCATTGGTAGAGATTATCTGGTTACAATTGGATATGCAAGAGTGGAACCAAGTGAGCACACTTTTACTGGAGCAGGATGATGTCATAGACTGTCAAAGGCTGCAGAGAAGTTGAGGTGAATAAGGAGAGATAATGCACCATGGTCATCGTCATAGACATTGTCATTTGTTACTTCGGTTAGAGCTATTTTGCTGCTGTGGCAGGGGCAGAAACTTGATTGGAGAGATTCAAACAGAATTTTTGGAAAGATGGGCACAGATTAGGCAGGCAATAATATGTTCAAGAACTTCAGGGAGGAAAGGTAGGTTGGAAATGTAGTGGTAGTTTGCTGGGACAGAGGGGTCAAGGGTGGATGGGATTTTTGAGGAGGGGCCGATGACCGTGGTTTTGAAAGGGAGAAGGAACCATTTACAATGTCAGTTTACATGGGGCCAGGATGGAAAGTTGGGTGGTCAGCTGTTTTGTGGGAATGGAGGTCAGGAGTGCAGGAGATGTGTCTCATGGATGAGTTGTGCTAAGACAGGACATGGGGGAAAATGGGAGAGATACTAAAGAGTAAGGGGCTCAAGCATAGGGTGGGGCAACCCCGGGGTGGGGGGCGGTTGCAGGTTTTGGGGGTGGAAGTTTGGCTTGTTGGATAAGAACATAAGAAATAGGAGCAGGAGTAGGCCATTTGTCCCTTCAAGCCTGCTCTGCCATTCAATAAGATCATGGTTGATCTTCTACCTCATCTCCACTTTCCTGCACTATCAGCGTCGGCGGGAATCCTGAGCGGCAGAGCGAGGCTATAAACTCCCCAGAGACCAGGTAAGGCCTCACAGCGTCGGCGGGAATCCTGAGCGGCAGAGCGAGGCTATAAAGTCCCCAGAGACCAGGTAAGGCCTCACAGCGTCGGTGGGAATCCTGAGCGGCAGAGCGGGGCTATAAAGTCCCCAGAGACCAGGTAAGGCCTCACAGCGTCGGCGGGAATCCTGAGCGGCAGAGCGAGGCTATAAAGTCCCCAGAGACCAGGTAAGGCCTCACAGCGTCGGCGGGAATCCTGAGCGGCAGAGCGGGGCTATAAAGTCCCCAGAGACCAGGTAAGGTGTACCAGTCTCCAGTCTGGGAGGAGAGAGGTAAAAAGTAATCCAAGTGTGACGTCACCAGAAAGCGGGTAAGTGATTGGTTGGTGAGTATTTCTCCCTTTTAAGCTTAAATCTCTTTGGTTTATAGTTTCTAAGGTGTGATATTCACCATCTAGAATCGGGGCTGAGGATATTTAAGAATAATATTAATACATTTAATTAATTACATAGAATGGGAGATCAGGTGATGTGTTGCTGCTGCAATATGTGGGAGCTGGTGAACACCATTGATGCTCACGGTGATCACATTTGCAGTAAGTGTTGGCTGCTCGAGGAACTCCGGCTCCGTGTTGAAGAGCTGGAGTCCGAGCTTCAAACACTGAGACACATCAGGGAGGGGGAGAGTTACCTGGACTCTGTGTATCACGAGGTAGGCACACCAATTAGATTAATTAATGCAGATGTAGTCCGTGGCCAGGGTCAGGATGGTGTGACTAGAAGTGAGGCAGGTACGGGGATCCAGGAGGTAGTGTTGGAGGAGCCGCAGCCCTTGCACTTGTCCAACAGGTTCGAGGCTCTTACTCCCTGTGGGGACAGGAGCAGGGACTGCAGGGAGGATGAGCAACCTGGCCACAGCACCGTGGAGCAGGGGGCCATTCAAGTGGGGGGAGTTGAAAGAAATGTTGTAGTGGTAGGGGATAGTATCGTTAGGGGGATAGATAGAGTTCTTTGCAGCCGAGAGCGAGAGTCTCGAAGGCTGTGTTGCCTGCCCGGTGCCAGGGTTAAGGACATCTCCTCTGGACTGGAGAGAAACTTGGAGTGGGAGGGGGAGGATCCAGTTGTCGTGGTCCATGTTGGTACCAACGACATAGATAGGACAAGGAAGGAGGTTCTGCTGAGGGAGTTTGAGCAGCTAGGGGTCAAATTAAAAAACAGAACCACAAGGGATTATTACCTGAGCCACGAGCGAATTTGACTAGGACAAATAAAATTAGAGAGTTAAATGCGTGGCTCAAAGACTGGTGTGGGAGAAATGGGTTTTGCTTCCTGGGACACTGGCACCAGTACTGGGGCAGGAGGGAGCTGTTCCGTTGGGACGGGCTTCACTTGGCCAGTGCTGGGACTAGAGTCCTGGCGGATCATATAACAAGGGCTGTAGAGAGGGCTTTAAACTAACTAGTGGGGGGGAGGTTCCTAGAGAGCAAATCCTAAAAATGACAACAGAGAAGGTCATAGACTTAGGTAGCAGTGGGGAAATTAAAAACCAGAGCGTGTCAGGAAGGGGCAGAAGGTATGGAGTAAAAGGTAAAGTAATAAAAAGGGCAAAAGCAGGAACTAAGTGTCACAAAACATCTTTGAAAGTTCTCTATCTGAATGCACGTAGCATTCGTAACAAAATAGACGAGTTAATGGCACAAATAACTACATATGGGTATGATCTTGTGGCCATTACAGAAACATGGCTGCAGGGTGACAATGCCTGGGAATTAAACGTACCAGGTTATTTAACGATCAGGAAGGACAGGCAGGAAGGAAGGGGAGGTGGGGTGGCTATGTTAATAAAGGAAGGAATCACTAATACAGAGAAATGATATTGGGTCAAAAGATCAGGATAATGAAACAGTTTGGGTGGAGGTAAGGAATAATAAGGGGGAAAAAAACACTAGTGGGCGTAGTCTATAGGCCTCCGAACAGTGGCAACTCTGTTGGACGGAGTATCAATCAGGAAATAGTTGAGGCTTGTAATAAGGGAACATCTATAATTATGGGGGATTTTAACTATCATATTAATTGGACAAATCAAATTGGGCAGGGCAGCCTTGAGGATGAGTTCATTGAGTGTATTAGGGATGGGTTTCTTGAGCAGTATGTAACTGAACCGACCAGGGGGCAAGCAACCTTAGATCTGGTCCTGTGTAACGAGACGGGATTAATTAAAAATGTCCCAGTAAAGGATCCCCTTGGAATAAGTGACCATAACATGGTTGAATTCCATATTCAATTAGGTGAGAAGGTTGGATCTCAAACAAGCGTGCTAAGCTTGAATAAAGGAGACTATGAAGGTATGAGAGCGGAATTGAGTAGAGTAGAGTAGAGTGGATTGGGAAAATGGATTAAAGGGTAAGACGATACATGATCAGTGGTGTACATTTAAGGAGTTATTTTACAACTTCCAAAAAATATATATTCCACTGAGAAGAAAAGGGTGTAAAAGAAAGGACAGCCATCCGTGGCTAAGTAAAGAAATTAAGGATAGTATTCGACTAAAAACAAGGGCATATAAGGTAGCCAAATCTAGTGGGAGGATAGAGGATTGGGAAAACTTTAAAAGACAGCAAAAAATAACAAAAAGATTGATTAAGAAAGAGAAGATAGATTATGAAAGTAAATTAGCAAAAAATATAAAAACAGATAGTAAGAGTTTTTATAGTTATATAAAAAGAAAAAGGGTGGCTAAAGTAAATGTTGGTCCCTTAGAGGATGAGACCGGGAAATTAATGGTGGGAAATATGGAGATGGCAAAAACACTGAATGAATATTTTACATCAGTCTTTACAGTAGAAGACACTAAGAATATCCCAACACTGGACAAACAGGGGGCTAAAGGGGGGGAGGAGCTAAACACGATCAAAATCACTAAGGAAGTGGTACTCGGTAAAATAATGGGACTCAAGGCGGATAAATCACCTGGACCTGATGGCTTATATCCTAGGGTCTTGAGGGAAGTGGCGGTGGGGATTGTGGATGCATTGGTAATAATTTTCCAAAACTCCCTGGACTCGGCAAAGGTCCCGGCAGACTGGAAAACTGCTAATGTAGCACCCTTATTTAAAAAGGGCAGTAGACAGAAGGCTGGAAACTATAGACCAGTTAGCCTAACATCTGTGGTAGGTAAAATTTTGGAGTCCATTATTAAGGAGACAGTAACAGGACGTTTGGATAATCATAATTTAATAGGGCAAAGTCAGCATGGTTTTATGAAGGGGAAGTCATGTTTGACAAATTTGCTGGAGTTCTTTGAGGAAGTAACGTATAGGGTGGATAAAGGGGAACCAGTGGACGTAGTGTATTTAGACTTCCAAAAGGCATTTGACAAGGTGCCACACAAAAGATTATTGCTTAAGATAAAAAATCACGGGATTGGGGGTAATATTCTGGCATGGATAGAGGATTGGCTATCTAACAGAAGGCAGAGAGTTGGGATAAATGGTTCATTCTCAGACTGGCAATCAGTAACTAGTGGTGTTCCGCAGGGGTCAGTGCTGGGTTCCCAACTCTTTACAATCTATATTAACGATTTGGAGGAGGGGACCGAGTGTAACATATCAAAGTTTGCAGATGATACTAAGATGGGAGGGAAAGTAGTGAGTGAGGAGGACATAAAAAACCTGCAAGGGGACATAGACAGGCTAAGTAAGTGGGCAGAGATTTGGCAGATGGAATACAATACTGGAAAGTGTGAGGTTATGCACTTTGGCAGGAAAAATCGTAGAGCAAGTTATTATCTTAATGGCAAGAAACTGGAAAGTACTGAAGTACAAAGGGATCTGGGGGTCCTGGTGCACGAAACTCAAAAGGTTAGTATACAGGTGCAGCAAGTGATTAAGAAGGCCAATGGAATGTTGGCTTTCATTGCTAGGGGGATAGAATATAAAAATAGGGAGGTATTGCTTCAGTTGTACAAGGTATTGGTGAGACCGCACCTGGAATACTGCGTACAGTTTTGGTGTCCATACTTAAGAAAGGACATACTTGCTCTCGAGTCAGTACAAAGAAGGTTCACTCGGTTAATCCCGGGGATGAGGGGATGGACATATGAGGAGAGGTTGAGTAGATTGGGACTCTACTCATTGGAGTTCAGAAGAATGAGAGGCGATCTTATTGCAACATATAAGATTGTGAAGGGGTTGGATCGGGTGGATGTGGGGAGGATGTTCCCGATGATGGGTGAAACTAGAACTAGGGGGCATAGTCTTAAAATAAGGGGCTGCTCTTTCAAAACTGAGATGAGGAGGAACTACTTCACTCAGGGTGGTAGGTCCATGGAATATGCTGCCCCAAAAAGCTGTAGAAGCTACATCATTACATAAATTTAAAACAGAAATAGACAGTTTCCTAGAAGTAAAGGGAATTAAGGGTTACGGGGAGCGGGCAGGAATTTGGACATGAGTCTAGGTTCGGATCGGACATGGCCCTGTGGGTAGCGGAGCGGGCCCAGGGGCCGTGTAGCCTGATCCTGCTCCTATTTCGTGTGTCTAATTCTGTTAGATTCAGGAGATAGTTCTGTGATAGTAGATTGGCGGTTAGGATCAGATCAGCCATGATCTTATTGAATGGCGGAGCAGGCTCGAGGGGCCGATTGGCCTACTCCTGCTCCTATTTCTTATGTTCTTATCACCATATCCCTTGATTCCCTTAATATTCAAAAATGTATCAATCTCTGTCTTGAATATATTCAACAAGTGAGCCTCCACAGCCCTCTGGGGTAGAGAATTCCAAAGAGTCACCACCCTCTGAGTGAAGAAATTTCTCCTCATCTCAGTCCTAAATGGCCGACCCCTTATTCTGAGACTGTGACCCCTGGTTCTAGACTCCCCAGCCAGGGGAAAACATCCTCCCTGCATCTACTCTGTCAAGTCCTGTAAGAATTTAGTATGTTTCAATGCGATCACCTCTTATTCTTCTGAACTCTAGAGAATATAGGCCTAGTCTACTCAATCTCTCCTCATAGGACAATCCCCCCATCCCAGGAACCAGTCTGGTGAACCTTCGTTGCACTCCCTCTGTGGCAAGTATATCCTTCCTTAGGTAAGTCGACCAAAACTGTACTCAATACTCCAGGTGTGGTCTCACCAGGGCCCCATATAATTGCAGTAATATGTCTTTACTCTTATATTCAAATCCTCTTGTGATAAAGGCCAACATACCATTTGCTTTCCTCCTTTCTTGCTGTACCTGCATGTTAACTTTCAGTGATTCATGTACAAGGATACCCAGGTCCCTCTGAACACCAACATTTCCCAATCTCTCACCATTTAAAAAATACTCTGCTTTTCTATTTTTCCTATCAAAGTGGATAACTTCACATTTTTCCACATTATATTCCATTTGCCATGTTTTTGCCCACTCACTTAGCCTGTCTATATCCCCTTGAAGCCTCCTTGCATCCTCCCTCACAACTTACATTCCCACCCAGCTTTGTATATTCAGCAAATTTGGATATATTGCATTTGGTCCCCTCATCCAAATCATTGATGTACATTGTGAATAGCTGAGGCCCAAGCACTGATCCTTGTGGTACCCCGCTAGTTACAGCCTACCAACCCAAAAATCACCCGTTCATTCCTACTCGTTTTTTTGTCGGTTAACCAATCCTCAATCATGCTAGTATATTATGGAGACATGGCTGCAGGGTGACCAAATCTGGGAGCTGAATATCCAAGGATATTCGATATTTAGGAAGGACAGGCAAAAAGGAAAAGGAGGTGGGGTGACGTTAGTGAAGGATGAAATCGGAGCAATAGTGAGAAAGGATATTAGCTCAGAAAATAAAGATGTAGAATCAGTCTCGGTGGAGCCAAGAAGCATCAAGGGACAGAAAACATTGGTGGGAGTTGTCTATAGGCCTCCAAACAGTAGTGGTAATGTAGGGGATGGCATCAAACAGGAAATTAGAGATGCATGTAACAAGGGTACTACAGAAATCATGGGTGACTTCAATCTACATATAGACTGGCCAAACCAAATTAGCAATAACACTGTGGAGGATGAATTCCTGGAGTGTGTATGAGATGGTTTTTTAGACCAGTATGTTGAGGAGCCAACTAGGAAACAGGCTATCCTAGATTGGGTATTGTGCAATGAGAAGGGGTTAATTAATAATCTTGTTGTGCGGGGTCCTTTAAGAGTGACCATAACATGATAGAATTCTTCATTAAGATGGAAAGTGAAGTACAGTAGTCCAATCCGAAACTAGGGTCCTAAATCTAAAAAAAGGAAACTACGAAGGTATGAGGAGTGCGTTGGCTATGATAGATTGGGGAGATTCATTAAAAGGCAGGATGGTGGATAGGCAATGGCTAACATTTAAGGATCGAATGCATGCATTGCAACAGTTATACATTCCTTTCTGGCGCAAAAACACAAAAGGAAAAGCGGCCCAACCATGGCTAACAAAAGAAATTAAGGATAGTATTAGATCCAAAGAGGAGTCATATAAAGTTGCCAGAAAAAGTAGCAAGCCTGAGGATTGGGAGCAGTTTAGAGTTCAGCAAAAAAGGACCAAAAGATTGATTAAGAGGGGAAAAATAGAGTTTGAGAGTAAACTTGCAAGGAACATAAAAGCGGATTGTAAAAGCTTCTACAAGTGTGTAAAAAGAAAAAGATTAGTGAAGACGGTCAGAAACGGGAGAATTTATAATGGGGAACAAGGAAATGGCAGAGCAATTAAACAAATACTTTGGTTCTGTCTTCATGGAAGAGGACACAAATAACTTCCCAGAAATACTAGGGAATCAAGGGTCTAGTGAGAAGGAGGAATTGAAGGAAATTAGTTTTAGTTTAAAAAAAAAAAAGTGCTGGAGAAATTAATGGGACTGAAAGCCGATGAAGCCCCAGGGCTTGATAATCTGCATCCCAGAGTAATCGAAGAGGTAGCCATGGAAATAGTGGATGCATTGGTTGTCATCTTCCAACATTCTATAGATTATGCAATAGTTCCTGCAGATTGGAGGGTGGCAAATGTAACCCCACTATTTAAAAAAGCAGGGAGAGAGAAAACAGGGAACTACAGACCGGCTAGCCTAACATCAGTAGTTGGGAAAATGCTAGAGTCTATTATAAAGGATGTGATAACAGGACACTTAGAAAATATCAACGGGATTAGACAAAGTCAACATGGATTTATGAATGGGAAATTGTATTTGACAAATCTACTGGAGTTTTTTGAGGATGTAACTGGTAGAATAGATAAGGGAGAACCAGTGGGTGTAGTGTATTTGGATTTTCAGAAGGCCTTTGATAAAGTCCCACATAAGAGGTTAGTGTGCAAAATTAAAGCACATGGGATTGGGAGTAATATACTGACATGGATTGAAAATTGGTTAACAGACAGGAAACAGAGTAAGAATAAATAGGTCTTTTTCGTGATGGCAGCTGGTGACTAGTGGGGTACCGCAGGGATCAGTGCTTGGGCCCCAGCTGTTCACAATATATATCAATGATTTGGATGAGGGAACCAAATGTAATATTTCCAAGTTTGCTGACGACACGAAACTAGGTGGGATTGTGAGTTGTGAGGAGGATGCAAAGAGGCTTCAAGGCGATTTAGACAAG
This sequence comes from Somniosus microcephalus, assembly GCF_052327205.1. Taxonomy (NCBI): domain Eukaryota; kingdom Metazoa; phylum Chordata; class Chondrichthyes; order Squaliformes; family Somniosidae; genus Somniosus; species Somniosus microcephalus. Next base: position 43,282,095 of record NC_141002.1, read on the forward strand.
TTGAGCGAGTGGGCAAATACATGGCCGATGCAGTATAACATGGATGAGTGTGAAGTTATCCACTTTGGTAGGAAAACAGAAAGGCAGAGTATTATTTAAATAGTCGTCGTCGTACGTGTCTTCACACTGTTCCCTTTGGGGAACTGTATGAAGTGGTGGAAGGATTTCTGGCTGCAATTAATGCTCCTTCCGTGACCGTAACCATCTTCGTACCAGCCATTAGGGTGGTTAGTCCTATGGCGGGAGGGTTTTACGGGCTCCCACAACCCATACGAGGGGGGGGGGGGGGGCCACCCACACCCACGGACGCAAGTATCCCGCTGGATGTCAACCCAGAATTTAGAGCCGGAGCTCCGACTCCACTTGCCGGGACTGTCTGGGGCGGGGTTCGAAACCCTACGCCTTCTGGCCCAGTGGCGGGGATGCTACCGCTACGCCAAAGGCCCACTCCATTTAAATAGTGATGGATTGGAAAATGTTGATGTACAGAGGGACCTGGGTGACCTTGTACACCAGTCACTGAAAGCAAACATGCAGGTGCAGCAATTGGTTAGGAAGGCAAATGGTATGTTGGCCTTCATTGCAAGAGGATTTGAGTACAGGAGCAAGGATGTCTTATCCAGGGCCTTGGTGAGACCACACCTGAGTACTGTGTGCAGTTTTGGTCTCCTTACCTAAGAAAGGATATACTTGCCATAGAGGGAGTGTAGCAAAGGTTCACCAGACTGATTCCTGGGATGGCAGGACTGTCATATGAGGAAAGATTGGGTCGACTAGGCCTGTATTCAGTAGAGTTTACAAGAATGAGAGGGGATCTCATTGAAACGCATAAAATTCTGACGGCTAGACAGACTGGATGGAGGGAGGATGTTTCCCCTGGCTGGGGGGGGGTGCCTAGAACGAGGGGTCATAGTCTCAGGATACAGGGTAGGACATTTTGGACTGAGGTGAGGAGAAATTTCTTCACTGAGGGTGGTGAACCTGTGGAATTCCCTACCACAGAAGGCTGTGGAGGCCAAGTCACTGAATATATTTAAGAAGGAGATAGATAGATTTCTAGACACAAAAGGCATAAAGGGTTATGGGGAGAGAGCGGGAATATGGTATTGAGATAGAGGATCAGCCATGATCATACTGAATGGCGGAGCAGGCTCGAAGGGCCGAATGGCCGCCTCCTGCTCCTATATTTTTTTCCACCCCCAATCCCATGAGTCCTAATTTTTTTTAATAACCTCTTGCGTGGCACCTTATTGAATGCCTTCTGAAAATCCAAATACACCACATCCACTGGTTCCCCCTTATCTATTCTGCCAGTTACAACCTCAAAAAGCTCTAATAGATTTGTCAAACATGATTTCCCTTTCATAAATCTGTGTTGCCTCTGCCGAATCCTATTACAGGAAACTTTGAGCTATTCGGCAATCTGGAGCCACCGGCAAAAATCAGCAGCCGTTTTTTTATTCTTTTTGTTTGTTTTTTTTGCTTTGTTTGAACAGTCAAGCTGTGCAAGGTCTGTAGCTATAGCAACAGCTTCAGCTACAGAGCTTTAGGGCCACACCCGAGTGTTTAGAAGCTGTTGCTAAGCAACAGTGTTTGTTGTCAAATATGGAGATAAGAATCTCCGTATCTCTCAACATTAACTCTGGAGAGTACGGCAGTTTTGAGGCAACGGCAGCAGCTCGGTCCCGTGGGTGCCGGATAGCACAAAGTTTCCTGTATTATTTTTGAATAATTACCATGCCCTTAATAGCTTGTAGCATTTTCCCTACTACTAATGTCAGGCTAACTGGTCTGTAGTTCCCCTTTTTCTCTCTCCCTCCTTTCTTAAATAGTAGGATTACATTTGCCAGCTTCCAATCTGCAGGAACCGTTCTTGAATCTATGGAATTTTGGAAAATGACAACCAATGCATCCACTATCTCTATAGCCACCTCTTTCAAAACCCTAGGATGTAGGCCATCAGGCCCAGGAGATTTATCGGCTTTCAGTCCCATTAATTTCTTCAGTACTATTTTTTTTACTAATACTAATTTCATTCAGTTCCTCATTCTCGCTAGAGTCTTGGTTCTCCACTATTTCCTGGAAGTTTTTTGCATCTTCAACCATGAAGACAGACACACAGTATTTGTTTATATTCTCTGCCATTTCCTTATTCCCCATTTTAATTTCTCCTGTCTCAGCCTGTAAGGGACCCACATTTACTTTCGCTAATCTTTTCCTTTTTACATACCTATAGATTAGACAGGGCCTGATGGCCGGTGCGGATGCGATGGGCCGAAGGGCCTCTTTCTGTGCTGTATGACTCTATGGCCTAGAAATTCGGTTGTTTGCGCCAGCGGTTAGCGCCTAAAGAGACCGAGAATTGGGGCGTTACCTAATGTTGGGGCGGGCTCAATGAAGATAGCGACAACTCCCATATTGACTATACATTTAACGCCTGCGCTAAGTGTTTGCGCGCGCCCGCGAGCGCAAGCAGATCATGACGTCATTTCATTGTGCAACGCCTTTTAGGGGCGCCTGAGCGGATATTGGGTGGCGCCCGGAGCCTTTACGCATTGCGCTATTAGTGACAGTTTGAAGGAGCGTTAGCAGGCCCTTCTCGGAGTCGGGGGGCGCTATTTAAAGGGGACAGCTCGAGTATAGAAGCTTCAGCCACTTGGCCTGTTCATTGCGATCGTTGGTGGAGAGAGTTGGTGAGCTACTGTGGAGCAGAGTTTTTGGAATTTAGCATTAGAGTACTTGGGACCCTCAAACCTGTCCGGAGCAGTTGGAGCACTAGACCTAACGGCCTTTTGACCAACTGGCATCGGAATGGGAGATGCTTTGGAGGGCGACGGCCTCATGGCCGAACACTATGAAGGGGCAGAGAGACGGCGGGAGAGAGGGCCAGGATTGGCCAGAAGGAGGAGGGGCAATGGAGGTCGGCCAATCCGAGGGTATGCTGCGAGGGTCTTTAGGCAGCAGGTGTCATACCTTGACATGTCGGAGGAGCAGTGTGTGCGAAGGCTCCGAATCGGGAGGGACGTTGTTACTGAGCTGTGCTACCTGCTTGCTGAGAATCTGCAGCCGCGTCTACGGTGCAGGACCTCTCTGTCGGCTGTTAAACTGACTGTTGCCCTCAATTTTTATGGCAACGGATCCTTTCAGTCAGCCACTGGGGACATTGCGAATATCTCTCAGGTTGCAGTGCACTGTTGCATCCGGCAAGTTACAGCTGCCCTTTATAGGCGAAGGCGGCAATTCATCATCTTCCCTCTGACCCTGGAGAAGCAGGCGGAGGAGCATGCGGACGAGGAAGAGGAGGAAGATGGAAGGGCTCCTGAAAGTGGAAGGGCCATCCGTCAGAGGCTCATCAGGACTCTTATCGAGGCCCCTCTGGCGGAATGATGAGTGTCTTTACTCTTGCGCACTTTGGATGTTTGAAAGCCTCTGAAGGCCAGCATCACTGTAATTAGTCACGTGCACCATAGCACATTAAAACTTCTCTTTATTGTCACAAGTCTTTCATTACAGCAAAACAACGTCATGTCAACAGAAACCATAACTAACAAAATAACAGTTAACTCTTCGGCAAAGCCGCAAAACTAAACAAACCATTTCCAACAATTACAACAGGTGAGGGTGTCCTTGAATTTGGCCAAAGAAACATCTCAGCACCTCCCTCTACTGCTGGCCCCTTGATGGAGAACGACTTCTCTTTCACGGTCAGCCCCTTCCCTCCCTGCTGCTCCTACGTAATTGAACCCCAGTGGCGGGGCGAAGGCCGGGGGACGCCTGCTGACTGTGTGGAAGCGCAGAAGCCCCTGAGGGATGGCCTGGCCGACCTCTGGGCTTGGAGGGTGCGGACGCAGGATGCTTGATCTGAGCATGGCTGGAAGCAGTGTGCCCTGCAGGTGGTGGCAGCTGCACTGCAGACGTACCAGCGCTGGCATGTGCAATGGTCACCTGCCGAGAGAGGACACCTGCACCATGGTCGGACGGCACACTGGCTCTCTGAGGGGACCGGCTCGGCTCATCCACCACAATCGCATGCTCCACTGATTCCTGGCCTTGTATGGGACTGGAAGGGCCCGGGGTGATCCTAGCTGATGCAGATAGGGTGGCTGCAGTGAGAGTTCGCGTTGCCTCAATCTGGGTGTGGATGAGGCCGGCAAGTGACTGCGTGGCAGCAGTGAGGACCTGTGAGCCAGGTGCCAGTGCTTCGGAGAAGCCCTGGACAGTTCTTTCCATTGCTTCGGACAAGGCTGGTGCCGACCGCTCCACTGCCTCGGACAAGCCCTGGACAGACCTTTCCAGGGATTGTCCGAAGCCCTGAACAGTCCTTTCCACAGCGGCCTCGAAGCCCTGCACAGTCCTCTCCATTGTTGGCCCGAAGCCCTCGAGAGTCCTCTCCATTGTTGCCCCAAAGCCCTGGAGAGTCCTCTCCATTGTTGCCCCGACGTCCAACACACTCTCTGCCAGTGTATCTATTGACTGAGGCATCCTCCCCACTGCAGCCATCAGCTCAGTGTGCCTGAGCCGGGCCTGGGTGCTCATTTCAGCCAGGCGACGCACCTCCTCTGCACTCTGTGCAGCAGTCATCACTACCTGCCTTGCCCTCCGGGGAAACGGTGGCCGAACTTGCCTACCCCCCTTGCGTTGCTGCATGCCGCTTGTTCCAGCAACTGGCTGATCCTCAGAGCACCCCCCCCCTCCCCTCCAGGGAACTACTATCCCCAGTCTGTAGATGTATATGCTCCCCCGAGATTGGAACGGATGGTCCGGCTTCCTCCTGATCCTCGCCTCCGGAGGCACTGGCACTGGCAGCTTCAGGGCGTTGAGCCCGAGTTGGTGATGCATCATCTGAAAGCAGGGAGGTGGAAGAGTGGCTTTAGCAAAAGGACAGGTTGGCGGAAAGGCATGCCAGATTGCGGCAAGGCTCTGACATGGCTGCACACTGAGGAAGCATGCTGGCGGGGTGACCAAGTGGAAGGAAACAGCTGAAAAAGGAGTGAGCCTTACCCTCGCTGCCGGAAATGGGGTCGGCAGCTGCAGTGGCAACAGGACCAGACAGACGTCCTCCAAGAATCTGGCGCACTCTCTCCTCGAGATCCGTTAGAGTGACGACTTGTGGAGGCCCGCCACCGGTTCGAGTCTGGTCCTTTTGCCTCGCCACCAGCTTGGACTGCAGGGGAAAGAAGGGGAAGTTCTGTAACATGAGGCCTTGAGAGATCATCGCATGCCCCCCATGGTGCAAGAGCCCTTGCATGTGGCCTTGAGTGAAATGTCCATGTGTGTGCCTGGAAAGGGCCATGGGTGCTTGCTGACAGATGGCCATTGGGGCATCATGGCAACAGGGTGCTCGAAGTCAGGTGCAGAGGGAGGGAATCGGAAGTTTGCATAACCAGCACTCACCCTAACGACCTGAGTGAGGTCGTTGAATTTCTTCCTGCACTGAACAGGGGTCCTGGTCGCCATGTTGTTGGAGTTGACCCTCTGAGAAACCTCCCTCCAAGATCGCCGGTAAGCCTTTTGATTCGGCCTCTTGCCATTGTCAGGATACAGAACATCTCGACGGCGCTCAACTGCAGACACCAACTGGTCCAGAGCCTCCGTGCTGAAGCGCTCTGCTCTCTTTCTCACCACCTCCATCCTGACCAAGTTTCTTGCGCCAGAGAAGGGCGAGCGCCGTTTCTGAGGCCTAGAGGGCGTTGGGTGTGGCAGCTCAGGCTGACTGACCCACCCCTTTTAAGAGCCGGCCGGCGCCTGGAAGTCTCGTGGTTTCCGGTAATTGAGATCACCTGCGCTGCGCCTGTCTGCGCCGATATTGGGTAGCGCCTGAACTTTTGCGCCCTGGGAGCCCCGTGCAACGTCTGAGTTCGCGCCTCAATCCCCTTTGGGGGCGATGCAACCCAATATCTCGCCAGGATAAGTTTCATCTGGCTATAAACTTTGCGCAGCGCCAGTTCTAACGCCTCAAGCGGGGCTGTACCCAATTTCTAGGCCTAAGACTCTAAGCTTTTACAGACTGTTTTTATGTCTCTCGCTAGTTTACTCTCATTCTATTTTCCCTTTCTTAATCAATTTCTTGGTCCTCCTTTGCTGAATTCTAAAAATCCTCCCAATCCTCGGGCGTACTATTTTTGGCAACATCATAAGCTTCTTCCTTTGATCTAATACTATCTTTAACTTCTCTTGTTAGCCATGGTTGGACCACTTTTCCTGTGGGGTTTTTATGCCTTAAAGGAATGTATATTTGTTGTAAATGATGTATTAATTCTTTAAATGCTAGCCATTGCTTGTCTACCATCATACCTTTTAATGTAGTTTCCCAATCCAACTCGCCCCTCATACCTACGTAGTTTGCTTTGTTTAGATTTAAGACCCTAGTTTCAGATTTAACTAAATCACTTTCAAACTCAATATAAAATTCTATCATATTATGGTCACTCTTCCCTAAAGGCCCTTTTACTACAAGGTTCTTAATTAACCCTTTCTCGTTGCACAATATTAGATCTAAAATAGCCTGTTCCCTCGTCGGTTCCTCAACATACTGATCTAGAAAACTATCTTGCATACATTCCATGAATTTGTCCTCCACAGTATTACTGCAACTTTGGTTTGCCCAGTCTATATGTAGATTACAGTCCCCCATGATTACTGTATTACCCTTGTTACATGCGCCTCTAATTTCCTGATTTTAAACTCTGCCCTACATTACAACTACTGTTTGGGGGCCAATAAACAACTCCATCAATGTTTTCTGCCCCTTGTTGTTTCTTAACTCCACCCAAACTGATTCTACTACTTGATTTTCAGAGCTAAGATCCTTTCTCTCTACTGTCAGCAGTGTCAGTTGAATGGATGGCCTCCATCTCTGTCAAAGAAGTCCAGGAGCTCCTCGCACTTGTTAGAGCTGAGGATAGAGTGGGTAAGGGAGAGGGGTTGAACGAGACGGTTAGTAGTGCAGAAAATAAGCCAGGGGTTATCTTTGTTCTCTTAAGATGAACCTAGTATAGTAGGTGCTTTGCAAATGAGGGTAATGCGGAGGTCGGGGATGGCATTAAAAGGGAAATTAGAGAAGTGTGCAATAAGGGCACGGCAGTTATCATGGGTGACTTTAATCTACATATAGATTGGGCTAACCAAATTAGTAACAATACTGTGGAGGAGGAATTCCTGGAGTGTATACGGGATGGTTTCCTGGACCAATATGTCGAGGAACCAACTAGAGATCAGGCCATCTTAGACTGGGTATTATGTAATGAGAAAGGATTAATTAGCAATCTTATTGTGCGAGGTCCCTTGGGTCGGAGCGATCATAATATGATAGAATTCTTCATTAAGATGGAGAGTGAAGTAGTTGACTCAGAGACTAGTGTCCTGAATTTAAATAAAGGAAACTACGATGGTATGAGGCGTGAGTTGGGTATGATTGATTGGGGAATGTCACTCAAAGGGTTGATGGTGGATAGGCAATGGCAAACATTCAAAGATTGCATGGATGAACTACAGAATTTGTTCATCCCAGTTTGGCATAAAAATAAAACAAAGAAGGTGACTCAACCGTGGCTAACGAGGGAAATTAGGGATAGCATAAGATCCAAGGAGAGGACATATAAATTGGCCAGAAAAAGCAGTAAACCTGAGGATTGGGAGTAGTTTAGGATTCAACAAAGGAGGATAAAGGGATTAATTAAGAGGGGGGAAATAGAGTATGAGAGTAAGCTTGCAGGAAACATAAAAACTGACTGTAAAAGCTTTTATAGATATGTGAAGAGAAAAAGATTGGTGAAGTCAAGTGCAGGTCCCTTGCAGTCAGAATCAGGGGAATTTATAATGGGGAACAAAGAAATGGCAGACCAATTAAATACATACTTTGGTTCTGTCTTCACAAAGGAGGACACAAATAACCTCCCAGAGATGTCGGGGAACATAGGGTCTGATGAAAGGGAGGAACTGATAGAAATCATTATTTGTAGGGAAATGGCGTTAGAGAAATTGACGGGATTGAAGGCCGATAAATCCCCAGGGCCTGATAATCTACATCCTAGGGTACTTAAGGAAGTGGCCCTAGAAATAGTAGATGCATTGCTGGTCATCTTCCAAAATTCGATAGACTCTGGAACAGTACCCATGGATTGGCGGGTAGCTAATGTTACCCCACTGTTCAAAAAAGGTGGTAGAGAGAAAATGGGGAATTACAGACCGGTAAGCCTGACATCGGTAGTGGGGAAAATGCTAGAGTCCATTATAAAAGATGTAATAGCAGAGCACTTGGAAAACAGTGACCGGATCGGACAAAGTCAGCATGGATTTACAAAAGGTAAATCGTGCTTGACTAATCTACTGGAATTTTTTGAGGATGTAACTAGTAAAATAGATAAGGGAGAACCAGTGGATGTGGTGTATTTGGACTTTCAGAAGGCTTTTGATAATGTCCCGCATAAGAGATTAGTGTGTAAAGTTAAGGCACATGGGATTGGGGGCAAGGTATTGACTTGGATAGAGAACTGGTTGGCAGACAGAAAGCAGAGTTGGAATAAACAGCTCTTTTTCCGAGTGGCAGGCAGTGACTAGTGGGGTACCGCACGGATCGGTGCTAGGACCCCAGTTATTCACAATATATATTAATGATCTAGACAAGGGAACTAGATGAAATATCTCCAAGCTTGCAGACGACACAAAGCTGGGTGGGCGTGTGTGCTGTGAGGAGGATGCCGAGAAAGTCCAGTATGATTTGGACAGGTTGGGTGATTGGGCAGAAGCATGGCAGATGCAATATAACGTGGATAAATGCGAGGTTATCCACTTTGGTGTCAAAAACAAGAAGGCAGATTATTATCTGAATGGCAAGAGATTGGGAGAAGGGGAAGTGCAACGAGACCTGGGTGTCCTTGTGCACCAGTCGCTGAAGGTAAGCATGCAGGTGCAGCAGGCGGTTAAGAAGGCAAATGGTATGTTGGCCTTCGTAGTGAGAGGGTTTGAGTACAGGAACAAGGATGTCTTGCTGCAGTTGTACAGGGCCTTGGTGAGACCACATCTTGAGTATTGTGTGCAGTTTTGGTCGCCTTATCTGAGGAAGGATGTTCTTGCCATGGAAGGAGTGCAACGAAGATTCACCAGGCTGATACCTGGGATGGCAGGAATGACGTATGAGGAGATATTTGGTCGATTGGGCTTGTACTCGCTGGAGTTTAGAAGAATGAGAGGGGATCTCATTGAAACTTTTAAAATTCTAACAGGACTAGACAGACTAGATGCAGGAAGGATGTTCCCGATGGTCGGGGAGTCCAGAACCAGGGGTCACAGTCTAAGGATAAGGGGTAAGCCATTTAGGACAGAGATGAGGAGGAATTTCTTCACCCAGAGAGTGGTGAACCTGTGGAATTCTCTACCACAGAAGGCAGTAGAGACCAATTCATTAAATATATTCAAGAAGGAGTTGGATATATTTCTTAAGGCTAAAGGGATCAAGGGGTATGGGGAGAAAGCAGGGACAGGGTACTGAATTTGGATGATCAGCCATGATATCATTGAATGGCGGAGCAGGCTCGAGGGGCCGAATGGCCTACTCCTGCTCCTATCTTCTATGTTTCTATGTAAGGCCAATTAGTGATTAATGTGGTCCAGCCACCTCTAGTGATGAATGGCTAAGCCTTTTGTGTGCCACATACCTTCAGGTCTGAAAACCTTGGTTTTGAGGGCATGACAAATGGACAACCTACGCTGCACTCCCTCCAAGGCCAATATATCCTTCCTAAGGTGTGGTGCCCAGAACTGCTCACAGTTCTCCAGGTGTGGTCTAACCAGAGTTTTGTACAGCAGCGGCATAACTTCTACTCCCTTGTACTCTAGTTCTCTAGATATAAAGGCCAGTATTCCATTAGCCTTTTTCATTATTTTCTGTACCTGTTCATGACATTGTAATGATCTATGTACCAGAACCCCCAAGTCTCTTTGGACATCCACTGTTTTTTTAGCTTTTCACCATTTAGAAAGTACCCTGTTCTGTACTTTTTAGGCCCAAAGTGGATGACCTCACATTTGCCTACATTGAAATGAATTTGCCACAGTTTTGCCCATTCACTTAATCTCTCAATATCCCTTTGTAATTTTATGCTTTCATCTACACTGCCTATAGTGCCGCCTATCTTTGTGTCATCGGCAAATTTGGATATATGACTTTCTATGCCATAGCAAGAAAGACATGCAAGAAATAAAGACTTGCATTTATACAGTGCTTTTCATGACCTAAAGACGTCACGTAGTGCTTTACAGCCAACAAAACACTCCTGAAGTGTAGTCACTGTTGTAACGTGGGAAAGGCGGCAGCTGGTTTGTGCACAGCAAGGTCCCACCAACAGCAATGTGATGACCACCAGGTAATCTGTCTTTTAGTGATGTTGGTTGAAAGATTGATCAGGACACTGGAGACAACTCCCCTGCTCTTTTAAATAATGCCATGGGATCTTTTACATCCACCTGAGGGGACAGATAGGGCCTCGTTTTAAAGTCTCATCTGAAAAACAGCACTCCCTCAGTTCTGCAGTGGAGTGTCAGCCGACAGATTGCGCTCAAGTCTCTGGAGTGGGATTTGAACTCGCAACCTTCTGATTCAGAGAGTGTTACCACTGAGCCAAGGCTGATGCTGTGTTTGCTGATAGTGTGCACCACTGTCATATTTGTCATATTTAATTCCTATGTCACGTAGGTGGTGCTGTTACTCTTACAGACTGTACCCGCCGTGTCCATTCGCCTAGGTAATGGTGCAGCCTCCTAACTTTTTCAAGTTTTTCAATTGTCATCCTTCTCTGCGGGTTTTTTTTTCTTCATTTTACATATTTTTCGGCCTGTCTTTCTCCCAGGCCCAGCCATTAACCTCCTGTCTCCTGTTGCTGTGTTGGGCTGCCAAGCCACTTCCTTAGCCCGGCCCATAGCCTTCAATTTCTGTACTGAACTGTGGGGCTATTGCCTGCCTTCTTGCTGGCAATTGCATTTTAAGCACTGATAGCACTCTGAAAACTGAAGAGCTGGTGTAACCGATTTAAGATAGGCAGTGCTTCCCACTCAGCTCCCGACCTCATTACAGCCTTGGTCCAAACATGGACAAAGGAGCTGAATTCCAAGGGTGAGGTGAGAGTGACTGTCCTTGATATCAAGGCAGCATTTGACCGAGTGTGGTGTCAAGGAGTCTTTGTAAAACTGAAGTCAATGGGAATCTGGGAAAACATTCCACTGGCTGGAGTCATACCTAGCACAAAGGAAGATGAGTGTGGGGATTGAAGGTCAATCATCACAACCCCAGGACATCGCTGCAGGAGTTCCTCAGGGCAGTGTCCTAGGCCCAACCATAGAAACATAGAAGATAGGAGCAGGAGTAGGCCATTCGGCCCCCGACCCTGCTCCGCCATTCAATGAGATCATAGCTGATCATCCAAACTCAGTACCCTGTCCCTGCCTTCTCCCCATATCCCTTGATCCCTTTAGCCTTAAGCTGCTTCATCAATGACCTTCCCTCCAACATAAGGCCAGAAATGAGGATGTTCGCTGATGACTGCACAGTGTTCAGCGTTATTCACAACTCCTCAGATAATGAAGCAGTCCATGCCCGCCTGCAACAAGACCTGGACGACGTTCAGGCTTGGGCTGATAAGTGGCAGGTAACATTCGTGCCACAGAAGTGCCAGGCAATGACTATCTCCAACAAGCGAGAGTCTAACCACCTCCCCTTGACATTCATCGGCATTACCATCGCCGAATCCCCCACCGTCAACATCCTGGGGGGGTCACCATTGACCAGAAACTTAACTGGACCAGCCACATAAATACTGTGGCAACAAGAGCAGGTCAGAGGCTAGGTATTCTGTAGCGAGTATCTCACCTCCTGACTCCCCAAAGCCTTTCCACCATCTACAAGGCACAAGTAAGGAGTGTGATGGAATACTCTCCACTTGCCTGGATGAGTGCAGCTCCAACAACACTCAAGAAGCTCGACACCATCCAAGGCAAAGCAGCCCGTTTGATTTGGCACCCCATCCACCACCTTAAACATTCACTCCCTCCACCACCGGCGTACCGTGGCTGCAGTGTGTACCATCTACAAGATGCACAGCAGCAACTCGCCAAGGCTTCTTTGGCAGCACCTCCCAAACCCATGACCTCTTCCACCTAGAAGGACAAGGGCAGCAGATGTATGGGAACACCACCACCTCCAAGTTCCCCTCCAAGTCACACACCATCCTGACTTAGAAGTATATCGCTGATTCTTCATCGTCACTGGGTCAAAATCCTGGATAACTCTACCAAACAGCACTGTGGGAGTACCTTCACCACCTGGACTGCAGTGGTTCAAGAAGGTGGCTCACCACCACCTTCTCCAGGGCAACTAGGGATGGGCAATAAATGCTGGCCTTGCCAGTGACGCCCAGATCCCATAAAAATGAATAAACAAAAATTTTAAAAGTAAGAAGTACAGTACACTCTTTTGTAGCCGGCACCTATGGGACCGGGATGGTGCCGGTTGATTAAAAATTCCGCATAACGGAGAGGTATACCTACCGAGGCAATTTATATATTGGCTGACCTCCGACCAGAAGAAGGTAATTTTGTAGGGGTGTTCCGAACTCCGGAGGGGAGGTGGGTCATGGAGTGGCAATGGCCCAAGCTGGTTTTGTAAAACCGAAGGAGCACACCTGCTTATTCTGGCCCCACAAATATACAGTAAAACTTTGGGTTCCTCTTTGGCTGGACGGCCAGCTGATACTGTGCGGGGAAGATTGCAGCGCCCACAGCGATGGCGGGAACAAGTGATAAGTCATTCCCCACCATTTTCTGGACATTACTGCCCCCTTCTGGGGCGGAAGCCCTCAAAACCTGCTCCTGAATTTTGCCGGTTATTAAAGAATTCCGGATGATTAAGTGCCATTTAAACAAGAGTTTACTGTAGTGTGTAAAATCATTTTACTGTCAGCTGCCTTTGTCTGCAGGTTCTTGGCCATCATCCGGGAACAATGCTTAAAATTGTATTGGGCCATCAGCTGGCATCAACTGTAGGTTCTCGGCTGGGAATATTGTTTAACATTTTTACTTCATAATTAGCCAGCCTCATCTGGAGGTTCCCAATCTTTAAAACTATCTAAAAAAAATTCTTTGCACATCTGGTCTCAGCCAGCTTGTATTTTTTGTTCCCCACTTGAGGTTTCTGTTTTTTTTTCAGTCTTGCTCCCATTCTAGCAATTTTTGTAACCTTGTGCCCTGATATTTCTGTTTTGTTGTCCCATTCCCAGTGTTTTTTGAGGTATAACATGGCTGTTCTTTTTAATACGTCATCCAGTCTTTGTATCTTTAAGTTCACACATCCTGAAACCTCCCAAACCCCAGAACTTCCTCAGTCATTGAGTAAAACCAATTTTCCTCAACTTGCTCCTGGCTTTTTTTGACAATTATTTTAAATCTGGGTCCTCTGGTTACTGACCCTTCTGCCAGTAGAAACTGTTTCTCCCCATATACTTGATCAAAGCCCCATATAATTTTGAACACCTCTATTAAATCTCCCTTTATTAACCTTCTCTGCTCGAAGGAGAACAATCCCAGTTTCTCTAGTCTCTCCACATAACTGAAACCTCTCATCCCTGGTAGCATCCTAGTTAATTTCCTCGGCACCTTCTCCAAGGCCTTGACATTTTTTCTAAAGTGTGGTGCCCAGAATTGGACAGAATACTCTTGCTAAGGTTGAACCAGTGATTTATTAAGACTTAGCATAACTTCCTTGCTTTTGTACTCTGCCTCTATTTATAAAACCAACGATCCTATATGCTTTTTAACAGCTTTATCAACTTATCCTGCCACCTCCAAAGATTTGTGTACATACATTCCTGGGTGTCTCTGTTCCTGCACCTCCTTTAAATTGTACCATTTAGTTCCTTGTTTCCTCCATTAGCCTCTGCACTGAACAATTCCTCATCTTTGGTGATTTCAATCTTCTTCTCGTCTTTCTATCGTCTCTCCTCTGAATTCACAGCTCTCCTGTCCTCCTTAAATCTCTCCCTTCGTATGGACTTTTCTACCCATATAAATTGCTGACCCCCTCAAACATAACATCTCCTGTGGTGTCTCTACTCCCATGGTCTCGATCACTGACACAGCCATCTCTGACCACTTCCTTGAATCCCTCACCATCTACATCCCCTAACCCCTCCCAAGCAAACTTCCTGCTCTGGGGGAAAAAAAGCTCTCCCCTAAGTTTCTCGCAACTGCACTTCCAAACTTCCAACTGCCTCGCCTTTGGCTTTCCGTTAACCATGATGGTTCTGTAACTGTCGATTTGCTCAACTACTCCTTCACCTCCACTTTGCTGTCCTTGTCCCCAGCAAAATTTTTCTCTTCCCAACCTGGTCATTCCCCCTGGTATGGCCCTCATGTGGGGCCACACATGACTGTTTCTGGTTCATGACTGGTTTAGCCATTCATCACCTGATCTGGCAATAGGAAATAAAGTTTGTGGGCAGGAAGTGCATGCCATAAGCAAGACTTGACTTAATTTTTTTTAAATGACCAATATGGATGTAGCAGTAGGAAAATGTGCACCAACGTTGTGAATTATTTAGAACATTAAAGAAACTAATCTGAAGATCAGTTTTGTTGCCAACTGGACAAGGAACAAAATAATTCAGAGAACAGATAAGGGGAAAAAATGCTGTAAATTAATTCAGCAGACAACAGGCTTTTATCTCATAAAAGCAAAATACTGCAGATGCAGGAAATATGAAATAAAAACAGAAAATGCTGGAAATACTCAACAGCTAGGGCAGCACCTGTGGAGAGAGAAACAGTTATATGTTTCATCAGAACTGGAAGAAGTTAGAGATTACAGTTTTTAAGCAAGTACAGAGGCAGGGAAATTGGGGTGGGGGGTGGTGGTGGGGAAGAGGAGGAGGGGAGGAAAGAACAAAAGGGAAGGCCTGTGATGGGGGTGGAAAGCAGGAGTGATTAAATGACAAAAGGGATGATGATGCAAGGCAAAAGGGTGTGGTAATGGGACAATAAAGAAACAAAATATGGGTCTAGACAAGCTGTAAATGGCAACAGCAGAATCAGTGGTTATGATTGGAAATTGTTGCAATTAATGAGTCTGGAAGGTTGTAAAGTACCTAATCAAAAGATGAGGTGCTGTTCCTCAAGCTTCCGTTGAGCTTCATTGTAACATAACATAAATAGGAACTGGAGTAGGCCATTTGGCCCTGTGAGCCTGCTCCGCCATTCAACAGGATCATGGCTGATCATCTACCTCCACATCACCATCCCATACTTTTTCCATATCCTTTGATTCCCTTCGTTCCCAAAAATTTATCTACCTCTGTCTTGAATATGCTCAACGACTGAGCATCCACAGCTCTCTGGGATAGAAAATTCCAAAGATTCACAACCCTTTGAGTGAAGAAATTTCTCCTCATCTCAGTCCTAAATGGCCGCCCCCTTATTCTGAGACTGACCCCGTGTTCTAGATTCCCCAGCCAGCGGAAACATTTTCCCAGCATTAACCCTGTCAAGCCCCTTAAGAATTTTATATGTTTCAATTAGATCAACTCTCATTCATCTAAACTCTAGGGAATATAGGCCTAGTCTACTCAATCTCTCCTCATAGGGCAATCTCCTCATCCTAGCAACCAGTCGAGTGAACCTTCGCTGCACTCCCTCTAAGGCAAGTATGTCTTTCCTTAAGTAAGGAGGCCAGAACTGTGCACAGTACGCCAGGTGTGGCCTCACCAGTGCCCTATACAATTGTAGTAAGACTTCTTTACTCTTATACTCTAAACATACCATTTGCTTTCCTAATTCCGAACAATGTCGGAGGCTGAGGTCAGAGTGGGGTGGAGAATTAAAATGCTCCGCCCCTTGCTTAAAATATTTTGAAATTTATGGCCGTATATAATTTGTTTTTTTATTAATTAGTTCAGTAGTGAATGGACCAAAAAGAACCATGAAATGAATAATGCCCTCTTGGTTCTTTTGAAATTGGGAGTCCGAGTACCATAGTTTCCTGATAGGTGCTTACATTTGAGCATTTTTTGTTTACTTTTTATTTTATTGTTCATTTGCACTATACCGCAATGAAAGTTACATGCCACTAGAGTGTGCTATGATACAATTTGTATTTAAATCTTGCACGAGGATACATAGTTTCAAAGGTGCATTCACAATCAATTGGTTCAAATATGGAAGTTTGCTACTTTGGATCAGCAGGTTAAGACGGTGAGCAGCTGAGCTTTATCAACCGGAGGGTCCTAGTTTTAACCCCTATCGATGTTGATTTAGCTGATCTCAACTCTGGCAGCAGTATGGGTGCTGCCAAATTACTCAGTGGGCTAGGGAGGGGAAAATAGTTAAGGGTTACCATTTTTAGTAACTATCCAGTGACTTCTGATTGGAAATGTTCATGTGGGAGGTTGGGTGAGGCTAAAGTTGGGATGTGCTGTGATGTCCTGTTCTGCTGATATTCACTGTTTAGGCTTGTACACGAAGAATGGCTACTAAGGCATGGCATCAAAGGATGTACAGCGCTAATGGAACGGTACCACAACAGGAATCAGTGCCTTCAGGAGAGAAGCTTGTAGTTAGCATCACTTTTTAAAAGAGCAGCCAAAAATGGGGAAAAATAGTTTCTTGTGTTCTTTTGGGAGATAGAGGATTCTGTTTTGGTTTCTTTTTAAGAGAGCAAATTACATTAATGGGGAAATCCTTGGTCATGGTGGCATTAGTGTTGCTGAATTTGTCTGTGAGTCGGTTCAATCAAGTTGAGGTGATCACTGATGTACTCTTGGGTTAATGGCTGTATCTCTACTGCTGTTAATTTAGTTCCTTGATTCTGTCAAGCTAATTAACTTTTCCCAGCCAGTTCCCTGTAATGCCAGGGGCCCATTTAAAGAAAAATATATATTTTTAAATCAACAGTTCCCTCAAGGTATTTTTTACATGTTTACGCTGATTCTTGGGGGGTGGGAGGATTTGTTTGAGTTATGGGAGGAGAATAGGAACCCACACACAAAATTGAATTTGAGTTCTTGCTGACTGACTGCTACCTAAGCCTGTTGCAGAAAGTGACTTTCCTATTTTGGCTCCAAATTCAGTTAATAAATTTCCTCAGAGAAAGACTGCAAGCAAGGCAGAGGGGTTGAATTTGTCTTTTTGGAGGGGGTAATGACGGCTGGTTTGAAAGGGATGGGGACAGTACCTGAGAGGAAACTATTTACAATTCAGCTAGCATGTGGACCAAGAAGGGAATTGGGTGGTCATAAGTTTGGTGGGAATTGGGTCAAAGGAGCACGAGGTAGCTCGTGAGCAAGAGGGCATGAGATGAAGTAGAGAAGGAAGTGGGATCAAGGCTAGGGCAGGGGTGGGTGAGGTTTGGCTTAGTGGGCAATGTAAAGCGGGGAGGGGGGGGGAGCAGCATAGGCAAAGAAGTCCATGAGCTCCTCGCATTTGTTAGAGGTGAGGGTGAAGGGGCAGTGGAGAAGGGTGTAAGGAGCCAGTTGGTAGAATAGAAAATATTGGGCTTATCTTTGCCCTCCAGGATTATCTGAGAATAGTGGGTGGTTTTGGCAAAAGAGAGTGAACTCAAAGTGCTTGATATGGTCCAGCCAGATCTGGCAATGGATGGCTAAATCAGTTTTGTGCCAGATGCACAAGTCTCTGTCACTTGAGAAAAGATGGGGGTGGGGGGGGGAACAACCCACATGGGAGCGAGTAAAGATTTTACTAGGGACAGGGGCATCAAAGGTGGATGTGAGGGAGTGGTTGTGCAGATTGCCAGCTTTAGAAGTATCATGGTGAATGGAAGGCCAAAGGCTAGGTACTTGGAAGTTTGTAAGTGCTTGAGAGTTTCTTTTTCCTGGGGTGGACAGATTAGGAAGTGGAATTCTAAAAGGTCGGTTGATATTGGTATTAAGAGACACATGGAAGTGGTCGGAGATGGCTCTGCCTGTGATGGACACTGGGAGTAAAGAGTGCAAGGTCAAGGTAGTGGCCATTTATAGGGTTGGGAAAAAGTTGTTAATTGTTTGGGAGTATAGACTGATGGGTAGGAATGCAGTTGGGGTATCTGATAATCTAAAAGAGGCTAAAGCAGTTAGGGTATGTTTCTTCCCCTTCAAGGCTGCTGGACCTTTACAGAGGAGTACATAGGATATACAGCATAGAAACAGGCCATTTGGCCCAACCAGTCCATGCCGGTGTTTATGCTCCACTTGAGCCTCCTCCCGTCTTTCCTCATCCAGCTCTTAGCATAACCTTCTATTCCCTTCTCTCTCCTTTTCTTATCTAGCCTCCCTTTAAATGTATCTGTACTGTTAGCTTCAACCACTACGTGGCAGTGAGTTCCACATTCTCACCACTCTCTGGGTAAAGAAGTTTCTTCTGAATTCCCTATTTGATTTCTTGGTGACTATCTTATATTAATGGCCTCTAGTTTTGCTCTTCCCCACAAGTGGAAACACTCTCTCTATCCACTCTATCAAAACCTTTCATAATTTTAATCACCTCTATTAGGTCACCCCTCAGCCTTCTCTTTTCAAGAGAAAAGAGACCCAGCCTGTTCATCCTTTTCTGATGGGTATATCCTCGCATTTCTGGTATATCCTTGTAAATCTTCTTTGCACCCTCTCCAGTGCCTCTCTATCCTTTATATAATATGGCAACCAGAACTGTACACAGTACTTCAAGTGTGGTCTAACCAAGGTTCGATAAAAGTTTAGCATAACTTCTCTACTTTTCAATTCTATCCCTCTAGAAATAAACCCTAGTGCTTGGTTTGCTTTTTTTATTCATAATATGATAGAATTCTTCATTAAGATGGAGAGTGAAATAGTTGACTCAGAGACTAGTGTCCTGAATTTAAATAAAGGAAACTACGATGGTATGAGGCGCGAGTTGGGTAGGATTGATTGGGGAATGTCACTCAAAGGGTTGACGGTGGATAGGCAATGGCAAACATTCAAAGATCGCATGGATGAACTACAGAATTTGTTCATCCCAGTTTGGCATAAAAATAAAACAAAAACGGTGACTCAACCGTGGCTAACAAGGGAAATTAGGGATAGCATAAGATCCAAGGAGAGGACATATAAATTGGCCAGAAAAAGCAGTAAACCTGAGGATTGAGAGCAGTTTAGGATTCAACAAAGGAGGACAAAGGGATTAATTAAGAGGGGGAAAATAGAGTATGAGAGTAAGCTAGCAGGGAACATAAACACTGACTGTAAAAGCTTTATAGATATGTGAAGAGAAAAAGATTGGTGAAGTCAAGTGTAGGTCCCTTGCAGTCAGAATCAGGGGAATTTATAATGGGGAACAAAGAAATGGCAGACCAATTAAATACATACTTTGGTTCTGTCTTCACAAAGGAGGACACAAATAACCTCCCAGAGATGTCGGGGAACATGGGGTCTAATGAAAGGGAGGAACTGATAGAAATCAGTATTTGTAGGGAAATGGTGTTCGAGAAATTGACGGGATTGAAGGCCGATAAATCCCCAGGGCCTGATAATCTACATCCTAGGGTACTTAAGGAAGTGGCCCTAGAAATAGTAGATGCATTACTGGTCATCTTCCAAAATCCGATAGACTCTGGAACAGTACCCATGGATTGGCGGGTAGCTAATGTTACCCCACTGTTCAAAAAAGGTGGTAGAGAGAAAACGGGGAATTACAGACCGGTAAGCCTGACATCGGTAGTGGGGAAAATGCTAGAGTCCATTATAAAAGATGTAATAGCAGAGCACTTGGAAAACAGTGACGGGATGGGACAAAGTTTACAAAAGGTAAATCATGCTTGACTAATCTACTGGAATTTTTTGAGGATGTTACTGGTAAAATAGATAAGGGAGAACCAGTGGATGTGGTGTATTTGGACTTTCAAAAGGCTTTCGATAAGGTCCTGCATAAGAGATTAGCGTGTAAAGTTAAGGCACATGGGATTGGGGGCAAGGTATTGGCTTGGATAGAGAACTGGTTGGCAGACAGAAAGCAAAGAGTTGGAATAAACAGCTCTTTTTCCGAGTGGCAGGCAGTAACTAGTGGGGTACCGCAGGGATCGGTCCTTGGACCCCAGCTATTCACAATATATATTAATGATCTGGACGAGGGAACTAGATGTAATATCTCCAAGTTTGCAGACAACACAAAGCTGGGTGGGTGTGTGTGCTGTGAGGAGGATGCCGAGAAACTCCAGTATGATTTGGACAGGTTGGGTGATTGGGCAGAAGCATGGCAGATGCAATATAACGTGGATAAATGCGAGGTTATCCACTTTGGTGTCAAAAACAAGAAGGCAGATTATTATCTGAATGGCAATAGATTGGGAGAAGGGGAAGTGCAACGAGACCTGGGCGTCCTTGTGCACCAGTCGCTGAAGGTAAGCATGCAGGTGCAGCAGGCGGTTAAGGCGGTAAAAAGGCGGTAAAAAATGGCGGCGCGCACGGACGCAGCGGCTTTGTCTCTTCCGAGACTGAACGGTTTCACCTTCCTCCTGAGTCTCTTCTGGACTCTGCTGATCCGGGAATTAAAGGCTGACCTACTGTGCAGCCGGCAGACGCTCCTAGACATCGGGGCCGACTGTGTGAAGCTTAAATTCGGCGACATTGATCTGCCTCCTGACATCGCCCGACCCCCGGGACCAGCGTGGCGTCCTCCCCCAGCCGGAAGTCAGCGCAGACCGCGCAGGGAATGCAAGCAGAAGCGGGGTAAGAGAGCAGGGATCCAAAACAGGCTGAAGAGGGCCCCACACAAACTCTCCCTCCCAAGTATCTTCCTGGCCAACGTCAGGTCACTGGAGAACAAAATGGATGAGATCAAACTGGATCTCACCACACAGAAAAGGACAAAGGAATGCTGCGCCATGATCTTCACAGAAACCTGGCTGAACAATGGCATCCCTGACACCACCATACAACTAGAAGGACGCACGGTCTTCCGCGCCGACAGAACTGCAGACTCCGGTAAGAGCAAGGGAGGCGGTTTGTGCATTTACACCAACAATGCCTGGTGCACCAACAGTGATATAATTGATAGATCCTGCTCGGCTGATTTGGAATTCCTAATGGTAAGGTGCAGACCCTTCTACCTGCCTCGGGAATTCACAAATGTTATCATCACTGCGGTCGACATCCCACCACACGCTAATGCCAAACTAGCACTGAAGGACCTCTATAGGGCCATCAGCGAACAACAAACTGCGCACCCAGACGGAGCTTTTATCGTCGCGGGGGACTTCAATCACACAAACCTAAAAACTGTACTACCGAAATTCCACCAGAATGTCTCCTGCCCCACAAGAGGGGAGAACACACTGGATCAAGTCTACACGAGCATTGTAGACGCTTACAAGGTCATTCCCTGCCCCCACCTTGGGAAGTCTGACCACCTCTCCCTGTTTCTAGCCCCGGCATACAAACCGCTCATCAAAAGAGAGAGAACATCAATGAGAGCAGTGAAAGTATGGCCAGAGGGGGCAGTATCGGAGCTTCAGGATTGCTTCGAACGCACTGATTGGGGCATGTTTGCCCATAATGACATCGAGGAATACGCATCCACAGTGCTATTCTACATCAACAGCTGCGTCGAGGTCGTCACGACCCACAAAAATATCAGGTCATACCCCAACCAGAAACCCTGGATGAACGGAGAGGTCCGCTCACTGTTGAAAGCACGCGACGCAGCATTTAAATCTGGCGACGCGGCGGCTTACAGAGCAGCTAGGACCAACCTAAAAAAGGGTATCAGGACTGCCAAATGGAAACAGACACTGCGGATAGAGGATCACTTCCGCAACAACTCGGACCCCCGGCGCATGTGGCAAGGCATCCAGTCCATCACTGACTACAAGGACAAAAACACCAGTCCCCCGGTCAGCGACGCCTCCCTTCCGGAGGAGCTTAACAACTTCTACGCTCGCTTCGACAGGGACAACAAGGAGCCGGCTACCAAAGCCTTGCCACCCCCGGAAGACCAGGTGCTCACTCTGTCGACCTCCGACGTAAGGGGCGCTCTACGCAGAGTGAACACACGAAAGGCTACTGGACCGGATAGCATCCCTGGACGGGTACTCAAGGAATGTGCTGATCAGCTGGCTGATGTCTTCACCGCCATCTTCAACCTGTCATTGGCCCAGGCAGTAGTCCCTACATGCTTCAAGACCGCCACCATCATTCCTGTGCCTAAACAAGCGGCTGTGACGTGTCTGAACGACTATCGACCTGTCGCACTCACACCCATCATAATGAAGTGTTTCGAGAGACTGGTCTTAGCCCACATCAAAGCCAGTGTTCCTGCCTCCCTTGACCAACACCAGTTTGCCTATCGGGCAAACAGATCAACGGAGGATGCAATCACAACTGCTCTACACTCGGCACTGAATCACCTAGATGGTAAGGAGACCTACATCAGAATGTTGTTTATAGACTACAGCTCAGCATTCAACACCATCGTCCCCAACAAGCTGGCCACCAAACTCCAAACTCTTGGCCTGAACACTTCCCTCTGCAACTGGACCCTGGACTTCCTAACAAACAGACCCCAGTCTGTCAAATTAGGTAACCACACCTCTCTCCCCCACCCCCCCCCCGACCCTGAACACGGGGGCCCCACAAGGATGTGTGCTGAGCCCCCTCCTCTACTCCCTCTTCACCCACGACTGTGTGGCTGTTAATGGTTCCAACACCATCAAGTTTGCAGATGACACCACGGTAGTAGGCCAGATCACCAACAACGATGAGTCAGCCTACAGGGAGGAGGTCCAGCATCTCGTGAAGTGGTGCGCCGACAACAACCTGGCCCTTAACACCAAGAAAACAAAGGAAATAATCGTGGACTTCAGGAAGTCCAAAGGCGGAAGTCACACCCCCATCCACATCAATGGGGCGGAGGTGGAAAGGATGGCCAGCTTTAAGTTCCTCGGAGTCCACATCACGGAAGACCTCTCCTGGTCCCTCAACACCTCTCTGGTGAAGAAGGCCCAGCAGCGCCTATATTTCTTGAGGCTGAAGGGATGTAATCTGTCACCCCCGATCCTCTCTAACTTCTACCGCTGCACTATAGAGAGCATCCTGACAAACTGTATCACCGGTATGGTACGGCAGCTGTAGCTCCCATGACCGGAAAGCCCTGCAGCGGGTAGTCAAAACTGCCCAACGCATTACCGGCACCCGGCTACCGACCATAGAACATATATATCAGAAACGCTGCCTACGGAGGGCACGGTCCATCATCAAAGACCCTACCCACCCCAGCCACAGTCTGTTCGCCCTCCTGCCATCTGGAAGACGCTACAGATGCATTCGCACCCGTACGACCAGGGCTGTCATCCTACTGAACTCCACAAATAAACACTAAAGCCTGCACATCTGCCGATGCACTTTATTATGGTCATATTTATGCTAATATATATGTACAAATGTATGTTGAAATGTTTAAGTGTCCTAATCCAAATTGTACACTCTCGGGAGCCGCAAGCCTACATTTCGTTGTACTGCACTTGTGCACTAACAATGACAATAAAAGTTGATTTGATTTGAGAAGGCAAATGGTATGTTAGCCTTTGTAGCGAGAGGGTTTGAGTACAGGAACAAGGATGTCTTGCTGCAGTTGTACAGGGCCTTGGTGAGACCACATCTTGAGTATTGTGTGCAGTTTTGGTCGCATTATCTGAGGAAGGATGTTCTTGCCATGGAAGGAGTGCAGCGAAGATTCACCAGGCTGATACCTGGGATGGCAGGAATAACCTATGAGGAGAGATTGGGTCGATTGGGCTTGTACTTGCTGGAGTTTAGGAGAATGAGAGGGGATCTCATTGAAACTTATAAAATTCTAACAGGACTGGACAGACTAGATGCAGGAAGGATGTTCCCGATGGTCGGTGCTAGATCCGTGTGTTAATGGAGACACGGAATGCAGGAGTTGATTTAACAAGTGTTTACTGAACAAAGTCTGGAGGTGAACTGAAAAACACAAGACGCTACACAGGCTTATATACCCGAGTGGTCACTACTGGTACTACAGTATACAGGGGCTTCAAAAACATAGTTCCTCTTAAAGGTACATACACTACAATTCCTCCCCTTTTAGATAAATAGTACATAACATTTTAAGTAATCATTAAATAACATTTTTACAAGAACAATAATATACACATTTGCTGAAGTTAATCAATTACAAATTCAGTCTCTCTGGAGGCTTCCTGACTCGGTCCGGATTACGCCTCGGTGGTGTAGTAGGTTCTTTTGGCAAGGTCGATTCGGCTTCAATGCTAGTGTCGGGTTCATCTGGTTCCAGTATCACCGGATCGGAGGTAGATACTATGGGTATCTCTGCTTCATCACTAGGCGTATAGAGTTGTGGTGTAGGTTGTCCTTTTTCGGATGACTCTATGATCTGGTCAGCATGGCGCCTTATTATGCTTTCTCCAATGTCCACGGTATACATCAGCGGTCCTAGTCGTGTGCAAATAGTTCCAGGCTGCCATTTCTCGGTACGGTTGTCCCGGGCCAAAACTGGTTGACCTATCTGGAAGGTTCTAGTTGGCCTTTCATTGATGCTTTGAAATTGCCGGTTCTCTACGTCCCTTCTGACGTTTGGCTTGACCAAATCCAGCCGGCATCTTAGTCTTCTATTGAAAAACATCATGGCGGGGGTTTGGTTTGTAACCACGTGTTGCATTCCTGTACACAAACAAGAAGTTATCTACCTTATGCTGTAGATTTATGTCTTCATTACCCATGGCCTTTATGGCCTTCTTGAAGGTCTGGACAAACCTTTCAGCCAATCCATTGGTGGCGGGATGGTATGGGGCGGACATGTAGTGCTTAACCCCATTGTTTTTTAAGAACTTCCTGAATTCTTCGGATATAAATTGCGGTCCATTATCAGAACAGATCTGTTCAGGCAGCCCATTCCTGGCGAATATAGTCCTTAATACTGTGATGGTTTTTTCCGTGGTGGTGGAGGACATCTTTATTACCTCCGGCCACTTGGTGTGTGCATCCACCGCGATTAAGAACATTGAGTCCATAAATGGACCAGCAAAGTCGATGTGTACCCTTTGCCATGTAGATGAGGGCCACTCCCATGGATGTAGAGGGGCTTGTGGCATCCTAGACAGCTCTTGGTCATTTCTTCGATGTCTCCATCGATACCTGGCCACCACACAAACGCTCTGGCTAAGTTCTTCATTTTCACTCCACCCAGATGCCCCTCGTGAAGCTCCTTTAGCACTTTATCCTGGAGTTTGGGTGGAATCACCACTCTGGATCCACACATCAAGGTTCCTCAGCACACTGACAGCTGTTCTCTTCTTTGCGAGAATGCTGGCAACAGTGGTTCGCCATGTGCTGGCCATCCCTTCACTGTTAAATCGTAGACTCGTGAGAGAGTCGGGTCATTTCGCGTTTCCTTTTCAATGGTAGAATTTGTCACCGGTAGACATTCCACTATGGTTGAGTGGAATATCTCCACTGGGTCCACTGTAGGCGCCTCTTCCACCGTTGGCAACGGTAGGTGCGATAACCCGTCAGCATTCCCATGCTGTTTTGTTCCTTTGTACTCTGTCATATTGGTGTGCTCCTAGGAAAAGGGACCACCTCTGTAGCCTTTGCGCTGTCATAATGGGAACGCCCTTTTTAGGGTTGAATATGGCGACGAGGGGTTGATGGTCAGTCAACAAGGTAAATTTTTGTCCGTGTAGGTAATGGTTGAATTTCTTCACCCCCCACACCAGGCTGACTGCCTCCCTGTCGATCTGGGCATAGTTACGCTCAGCTGAGTTTAATGAGCGTGACGCAAAAGCTATCGGCCGCTCCGAGCCATCAGGGAATCTATGCGATAATACCGCTCCCACGCCGTAAGGGGATGCATCACACGCCAGTCTGATTGACAGTGATGGGTTGTAATGAGCCAACACTTCCCTGGACGTGATCAAGCCTTTGCATTTATGGAAGGCACGTTTACAGTCTTAGCTCCATTTCCAAACTACTCCCGTTTGTAGCAGTGCGTTAAGCGGGTGCAGAACCGTCGACAAGTTCGGTAAAAATTTATGATAGTAATTTACTAATCCCAGGAACGACCTTAATTGTGAGACATTTTCAGGCGCTGGGGCCTTTACGACCGCTTCAATTTTTTCAGGTGACTTATGCAACCCTTCTTCGTTAATGACATGGCCACAATATGATATTTGTTTCTGGAAAAATTCGCACTTGGGGCGATTTGCTCGTAAGCCCCGTTCTCTCAGCCTCGTGAGCACCTGCTCCAAGTTGCCAAGGTGCTCGTTGTCATTTTCTCCTGTTACAAGGATGTCGTCTAA
Source organism: Somniosus microcephalus (assembly GCF_052327205.1). Taxonomy (NCBI): domain Eukaryota; kingdom Metazoa; phylum Chordata; class Chondrichthyes; order Squaliformes; family Somniosidae; genus Somniosus; species Somniosus microcephalus. The sequence continues at coordinate 43,308,421 of NC_141002.1, forward strand.
GTAGCATTGAGTCCCCGGAATCCCTTGCAGGACTTGCTCCATAGCTCTTTGCCAGATAGCCGGAGCTGATGCTACTCCGAAAACCAGTCGATTGTACTGGTACAGGCCTTTGTGTGTGTTTATCGTGAGATACTTTTTAGAGGCCTCCTCAACCTCCATCTGTAGATATGCCTGTGCTAAGTCAATTTTGGTGAAACGTTTCCCTCCGGATAGTGAGGCGAAAATATCTTCTATCCTCGGAAGAGGATACTGTACCGTGTGAAGAACCGGGTTTACAGTCACCTTGAAGTCCCCACAGATGCGAACTTTTCTCTGTTCTTCATATTTATCATTATTCAATGTTTTCTTCATGACCGGGATGATGGGTGTTGCCCACTCGCTCCAATTTATCTTGGATAACACGCCTGCTTTTTCCAAATTCTCCAGCTCTGCCTCGACAGCTGGACGAATTGCGTATGGCACCGGCCTTGCCTTAAAAAACTTGGGAATTGCCGTATCTTCCACTTATATTGAGGCGGTGGCGCCTCTCAGGGTTCCTAGTTCTTGTTGAAACACTTCTTTGGCGTTAGCCAAGATTTCTTTTAATCGTCCAGGTATGACGTCATCATCGTTTTTTTTCTTACTGGTCACCGTCAGTGCCTGAATGGAGTGCCAGTCTAAACGTATCTTTCTGATCCATTCACGTCCCAACAACGGTGGACCACCATCTTGCAGAACGTATAAATACAACTTCTGTATTTCCTTGCCGTTGTATACAACAGGCACCCTTATTTTCCCTCTGGGGTATACTTTCTGCCCCGTATATGTCTTCAAGACAATGGATGTGTCTTTCAAAGGTATATGCGGAAATAGCCGCTCGTAATCCCGTCGACTTATGACGGTCAGAGCTGATCCTGTATCTAGCTCCATTTTGACTGGGGACCCTGCTATTGTGAGGGTAACCCAAATGGTCTGGTAATCTTCTTTGGCAATTACATTATGTAATTTGAGACAGCTTAGTCTCTTGTTTCCGGAGTCGCTATCGCTCTTCTGGTCTTCGGAGCTACTGTCCGTCATCATTTGTACCTTTCTGTACTTTTCCTTATTGACCTTTTTACTGTCAGCGGATTTCTTTCCAGACCTGCATACACGTGCAATGTGTCCCATCTTTCCGCATTGCCTGCATGCTTTGTCCTTGAACCAGCAGTCCTTCTGGTCATGGGTGGATCTGCCGCAGCGATAACATCTCTCGAAACCCCGTGTCATTTCATGGGTGCCGAAATCCTGTGGCTTTTGCTGTATCTCTGCAGCTCCTCTTGCTGCTGCTTCATATGATACAGCCACACTGAAAGCCTTGTCCAGTGTCAAATCTTTCTCAGAAAATAGTCTTTTCTGTGTTCCTTCGCTTAGGAGACCGCAGACGAATTTGTCTCGTAGAGAATCTGCCAGTCCTGCCCCGAATTGGCAGTGCTTTGACAGCTTTTGTAATTCGGTGAGGTAATCAGCGTTACGTTCATTCTTGTGCTGATTCCTCCTGAAGAATTTGAATCGTTCCGCTATCAGCAGCGGTGTTGGGTTTAAGTGCTCCTGTAAGGTATCAACAATCTCATTAAAATTCTTGTCCATCGGTTTGGCTGGAGTGATCAAGTTTCGTAACAGCCCGTATGTCCTTGCACCCATCAGATTTAGAAGTACCGATGCCTTTTTATCATCCGCTACCTCATTCGCCTTGCCATATACCTCCACTCTTTCCACATATGTGGTCCAATCTTCTATATCACTATCGAAAGCAGTGATATTGCCAGTCTTCGGCATCTTGAAAATCTAAAATGGCACTTCCGCGCTTTCCTTTCTTCCCGGCCGAGTTAAGATGGCGCCTCCCGCGCTTTCCCGCCGCTGCCGCTGCTGCCAACGCTGTTCTCCGTGGTTCCCGTTGCGACCTGCAGCTTTTCGCGGTATTTCTATTTTTTTTTTATATATCGCTTCAATATTCTCTCCGTAATTGAAGAACCGTTCCCGTCGTGGAGCGGACCCTCTGGGACTTTCCCCTCCCTCTGCTCGGTCCGAACGCTGGCCGCGCCCTGAGTGCTCCACCCTCTCTCTCTTTGCTTCTGCTTCCCGACTCGCTGCCCGGCCCCGTTGCAGAGCCACCCGATCGAGCTGTAGCCCGCCGCAGCCCAGGAAGGATCAGTGCACTACCTGCCACCAGCCCGTTTAGTTGGGGAAACCACAGACTGGAGACCAAGCCTGGCCCTCGTTTTCGAGCTTCTTCGAGTTATTTTTTTTTCTTGCTTCTGGCTTCGACCTTCGTCTGAGGAATCGATCCCCTTGAGGTGCTGCTGAATTGCAGGTAAGTTCGTTTCTAACTCGTCGCCACTGTTAGATCCGTGTTAATGGAGACACGGAATGCAGGAGTTGATTTAACAAGTGTTTACTGAACAAAGTCTGGAGGTGAACTAACAACACAAGACGCTACACAGGCTTATATACCCGAGTGGTCACTACTGGTACTACAGTATACAGGGGCTTCAAAAACATAGTTCCTCTTAAAGGTACATACACTACAGTCGGGGAGTCCAGAACCAGGGGTCACAGTCTAAGGATAAGGGGTAAGCCATTTAGGACAGAGATGAGGAGGAATTTCTTCACCGAGAGTGGTGAACCTGTGGAATTCTCTACCACAGACGGCAGTAGTGGCCAATTCAATAAATATATTCAAGAAGGAGTTGGATATATTTCTTAAGGCTAAAGGGATATGGGGAGAAAGCAGGGACAGGGTACTGAATTTGGATGATCAGCCATGATCGCATTGAATGGCGGCGCAGGCTCGAGGGGCCGAATGGCCTACTCCTGCTCCTATCTTCTATGTCTCTCTATGTTCATGTCCTTATTAACCTGTGTCGCTACTTTTAGTGATTTGTACTCCGAGATCCCTTTGCTTTTCTACCCCATTTAGATTCTTATTTCCCAGGTAATATGTGACCTCCTTATTTTCTTACCCAAATGTAATACCTCACATTTATCTGTCTTGAAATTATTTGCCAATTATATGCAAATTCTGCCAATTTATTAAGGTCGTCTTGTAATTTGTAGCGATCTTCCTCCATATTGACTGTTTCCCCCCGCCCCCAAATTTGGTGTCATTTGCAAATTTAGAAAATGTGTTTTTGATTTCAAAGTCTAACTTGTTAATATAAATTGTAAACCGCACTGATCCTTGTGGGCCCCCATCTTCTGCCACTCTGAATCACTACCCTTTATCCCTACTCTGCTTTCTGATTTGAAGCAAGCCAGCTAGCTATCCATTCTGCTACTTGTCCCCTAACTCTGCATTCTCTGACCTTTTTCATCAGTCTATTATGTGGTACTTTGTTGAAGGCCTTTTGGAAATAGAGAAATTACATCTACTGTATTACCCTCATCTACTCTCTCTCTTACCTCTTCAAAGAATTCAATAAGGTTGGTCAAGCAAGACATACCCCTTTTGAAATCCAAGCTGACTGTTCATTATATTTTTGGTTTTGAGATTTTTTTTTTCTTTTAGTAGGGATTCCATTATTTTTCCTACCATCAATGTTAAGCTGACTGGTCTATAGAACCCTGGACATGTTCTATCTCCCTTCTTCAATATAGGTATTACGTTCGCTATCTGCCAGTCCTCTGGCGCTACACCTTTTTCTAACGAATTATTAAATGTGTAATACGTGCCTCTGCTATCTCTTTCCTAGATTCTTTTAAAATTCACGGATGTAATTTGTTTGAAGCGGAGGCTTTATCCTCTTTGAGTTTGATTAGTTTAGTTAATATTGCTCTCATTTTAAATGCGGTTATATCATTTCTAATCTCATCTTCCAGTGTCATGTCCACCTGATCTGTGTCTCTGGTAAATACTGAAGCAAAGTAATTATTTAATATTTTTGCTATTGCTGCCTGTGATTTTATCCTGACCATCCCTTTAATGGTCCTATTCCAATCCTGACTTTCCTTTTTTATTTATGTGCCTGTAGAATATTTTACTATTTTGCTTTATGTTCCTTGATCATTTAATTTCATAGTTCCTCTTTGCCTTCCTAATTTTTTTTGACTTCACTCCTTGTTTTTGACAGAAACATAGAAGATAGGAGCAGGAGTAGGCCATTCGGCCCCTTGAGCCTGCTCCACCATTCAATGAGATCATGGCTGATAATCCCAATTCAGTACCCTGTTCCTGCCTTCTCTCCATATCCCTTGATCCCTTTAGCCTTAAGAAATATATCTAACTCCTTCTTGAATACATTTAATGAATTGGCCTCTACTGCCGCCTTTGGCAGAGAATTCCACAGGTTCACCACTCTCTGGGTGAAGAAATTCCTGCTCATCTCTGTCCTAAATGGCTTACCCCTTATCCTTAGACTGTGAGCCCTGGTTCTGGACTCCCCAACCTTCGGGAACATCCTTCCAGTGTCTAGTCCTGTTAGAATTTTATAAGTTACAATGAGATCCCCTCTAATTCTTCTAAACTCCAGCGAGTACAAGCGAGTACATATTCTCCCTTGTCATGCTAACCCTAACCCTGCTGTCCATGTATTTGGTGTATGCCTCTTTCCTTACCCTCCTTTTTTCCGATATGTCTTTATTCATCCATGGTGTCTCATTAGTGTTAACTTGTTCTTGTTTTTTAATGGAATATATTTTTCCTGGACTCTGTTGAACACCGTTTTAAATGTTTCCCATTGCTGTTCTACGTCATTGTTTGCCAATATTGTTGTCCATTTTATTTTCCGAAGTTCTATTCTCGGCCTCTCAAAATCGGCTTTTCTCCAATCTATTACCCTGGTCTTCGGCATACTTATATCCTTCTCAATTATTATTTTAAAGCGTATTTTATTATGATCACTATTGCTCAGATGTTCCCCAATTTTACTTCTCTTATCTGCTCTGGTTCATTCCCCATTACTAGATACAGTAGCGTATCTTTCCTTGTTGGGCTTCTTACACATTGATTAGAAAGGAGTCCTGTACACATTGCAGGAACTTGTCCTGCCCTCATACTGTCAGACCTCATAAGAAAGCCAGAACCTGCTATGATCCCAGATCCCCTCCACAGTCCTCCTGAAGCCCCAGACCATGCTTCCTGGGGGGTGGTGGGGGGGATTCATGTATTTCACAATAACTGATTACATTGTATTTTTATGTCTTTTAATTCCTTCCTTTGAGTTTTTGATTGAAAATCTCAGCCTGTCTCAAAGTCTGGGCTGGGCTTGAAGGCAGATTCTGTTGCCTGAGCATATGTAGAGTGCACAATTTTGAAGGATGGAGCAGTAGCATTCAAGTTACAGGAAACTTTGTGCTATCCGGCACCGACGGGACCGAGCTGTTGCCGTTCCCTCAAAACTGCCAGACACACCAGCGCTGATGGTGAAACATACGGAGATTTTCAGCTCCGTGTGAATCAACGAACCCTGTTGCTTAGCAACAGCTTCTAAACAGTCGGCAAGCGTCTCTGTAGCGTCTCTAGCTGAAGCTGTTGCTTAGCTACAGACCTTGCAGAGCTTGACTGTTGAGAAAAAAGCAACGAAAAGAAAAAAAACACAAAGAAAAAAAACCTAACGAAATGGCTCCTGATTTTTGCTGGTGGCTCGAGCTTGCCGGACATTTAGCCTCCGGATAACACACAGTTTCCTGTAATCAAATGATAACTAATGCTACTCAGACTGTAACAATATCTAATTGGATTGTTTTTGAATTTTTTTGAAGAAAAGCTAGAGCAAAAATTTGAAAGTGGTCTGTGACTGCTTTTGGTTTCCATTAATAAATATTTATTAATGTTAGAGGGAAAGGGGCAGGCAGACTGTCTTTCCTTATCCTAATCTGAGTTTTTTGAAAGCAAGCAAAGCTCTGATTTTTACGTGTTTTGATTGTTGAAAAAGTAAACATTCTGATTACTGATGCCAGAGAGAAAGTCCAACAACATCATTCTTACTCTGTGGGTGGGCCAGTGCTCCTGCCAGTAGCTGCTGAATAATGCTAGCCACTCACATTCACAGAAAGTTATTGCCCTAAATCCAAAGAAGCTGTTTCCTCAAGTTCCTTAGCTGAAAATAATGGTTGAGCGAGGGGGGAAAAAAGGGAAATATTTTTATTTGCTAAAAAAGTATACATCTGAAAAAGTTTTTCCATGTCTGGGGTTTGTTTATTCCTCTTGACCAAATGAACACTGTATATAATTGGAATCTGGTTATCGGCACAGTTTTTCGCTGAGTATCTTTTGGATGTGTTTTTTAATTATACCCCTGCTCAGAAAAATGTGTGTAATATAGTTTTAATACTTGTTTTTTAGTGAATTTAGTGGGAGGTATTCGTGGTGGGCAGTGGAATGTGTTTCTACTTTTGCATTTCATGTCGGCATCAATTATTCCGATGTTGATTGCAGCACGTTAGATGCAGAGTAAAGAGCTTTTCACTCAGTCCCAAGAATGCACCTTAACCTCCTTTTGGAAGCGGCTCCATAATGGAGTTCAGGTCCTGGTGGTGTCACATCTCATTTGCACTGTTGTGTTTGGTAACAATGAGACAATTGTACGTGCCCTCAATTTGCCTCTTTGGGAAAAGTTGTGGCTGTTCTTCATGTGTGAGCTGAGACAGTAAGTATGAATCTAAACTGTTGAGGCTCCTCAACCTAAACTCTCCATGCACGCTCCATTCCAAATTATCTACTGCCTTGTTCTCAGAGCTCCATCTTGCTCACAAGCTTCCTCACATATACCCATGGACTTAAAAATCATTACTTTGAAGACTTGATTGGTGAGAAGACCATCTCTGATGACTTTCTTGCGCCTTCTAACTTTATCCTCCATCCTTAGGGAAGAAAACAATCCCAGTTCTTTCACTGGAATCCATTGATTCTCTCAACTTCCTGTCCTCTGGGAATCCACCTGCTACAAAACCATCTTCCTTCTTAACCTGCTCAATAACTGACTTAACTCTGCTTTAAATACGTTAGTTCCTGCCATATTTCCTGCACTGTCCCACCCTCGCCATACAGTACAGTTGGCATCTAACTTCATGATCTGTACCTAGGTTCCATGCTTTGCCAGCCCAAAGGTTTAAAGGACACAGATCTTAAGCTGCTGGCTGTTTGACTGAAACAGGCTGACCACAGAGCACTACCTAACATCTAATATAGCACCTTTTGGAGACCTCTTCATGTGGTAAAAGCAGAGGGTTTGAGTGTTTGTAGATTGTTGAGTGCTTTACTTCTTTGCTTACTGAATGGTGGTACATGTTAAGTAAATGTACACGTGAACTGCCTTTACCTGTATTGTGAGTTTATGTAAGGTGTTTTCTACTAAAACTGAGTGCATGTGGCTAAAGTGGTGTCACTGTAGCCACACCTGTGGCTAGTCAGTGCTTTCCATTGGGTAACACTGCCCTAGATGGCGTTTCACCCCATAATGGATTCTCCTAATAGTTCAGCCTTGTTTTGTAGTCTGATGTGCATTGGAGCAATGAAGAAAACCCATTTAGGTTAGATGTTTCCTACTTAGTACGATGACTAGGCCTGATTACATGCAGCCAGTTACATATATTGATCACCTCCTTCCCGACTTTATCACAGAATAATCGGACTTGTCTCGGCCACAGTTGGCTCAAGCCAATGTTTTTTAAAATTGAATTTCTTAATTCTCTGAACTTGCAGAACATAAAAATTGTTATCCACATCTTCTGTTACAGTTTGGGCAACTTACTAATGCTGTTTGTTCTTGTTTTTCACAAAAGGCAGCTTCCATAGGCAAACTTGTGCTACCTATGAACTGAAACGCGACCTTGTGTGTAAGATATATTAGACCACAGAGTGAACACGCAACCCCTTCACCTTTGGGATATGCACCAGAGATAGCATAGGGTGCCAGCACACGCAAGAAGTAATCTTTTTGAACTGGCAGAAAACACTACATTGACAGACTTGTGTGGCTCAACCAGATTTATGGAAATTTATTGTAATGCAGTAATAAATATAGATCAGATCAATAAACTAACATTCACAGGTACATTAATCTGTTCTTTGAGTCCAACATAACAAGTCATTGAGATTTTGAGAGTCCTTTTATCATAATTCTTTAACTGAGACTTATGGCCATGCATGGGGCTCCAGGCACTATGGAGTTCTATCTCACTGCTGCGCCGTGAAGTTGAGCCGATAAATCAGAGATAACTGCCTGCCCTAGCAGGACACCCCTGATGGAACAAGAATCACAATTAGCTCATGTCTGTTAGCATGCATTCTTCGACACCTGTCTGATAGGAATTCTGCAAAGGATTGCTTAGCAGAGATTAAAGCTCTGTTACTGTCAACTTGGTTCAGTCAGCATTCACAACACCCGAGTCAGAACGTTCTGGGTTTAAGCTCCACTCCTAACTTGAGCACATAATGTAGACTTGCACTTGAGTGCAGTACTGAGGAAGTGCTGTACCATCTTTCGGATGAGATGCGAAACCAAGGCACGGTCAACAACAACAACAACTTGTATTTATATAGCGCCTTTAATGTAGTAAAACATCCCAATGCACTGCACAGGAGTATTGTAAGACAAAAAATTTGACACTGAGCCACATAAGGATACATAGAAACATGGAAGATAGGAGCAGGAGTAGGCCATTTGGCCCTTGGAGCCTGCTCCGCCATTCAATGAGATCATGGCTGATCATTCAAATTCAGTACCCTGTCCCTGCCTTCTCCCCATATCCCTTGATCCCTGTAGCCTTAAGAAATATATCCAACTCTTTCTTGAATATATTGAATGAACTGGCCTCCACTGCCCTCTGTGGCAGAGAATTCCACAGGTTCACCACTCTCTGGGTGAAGAAATTCCTCCTCATTTCAGTCCTAAATGTCCTACCCCTTATCCTTAGACTATGACCCCTGGTTCTGGACTCCCCGACCATCGGGAACATCCTTCCAGCATCTAGTCTGTCCAGGCCTGACAGAATTTTATAGGTTTCGATGAGATCCCCTCTCAATCTTCTAAACTCTAGTGAGTATAAGCCCAATCGACACGATCTCTCCTCATACGTCATTCCTGCCATCCCAGGTATCAGCCTGGTGAATCTTCGCTGCACTCCTTCCATGGCAAGAACGTCCTTCCTCAGATAAGGCGACCAAAACTGCACACAATACTCAAGGTGCGGTCTCACCAAGGCCCTGTACAACTGTAGCAAGACATCCTTGTTCCTGTACTCGAACCCTCTTGCTACGAAGGCCAACATACCATTTGCCGCCTTTACCGCCTGCTGCACCTGCACGCTTACCTTCAGCGACTGGTGCACAAGAACACCCAGGTCTCTTTGCACTTCCCCTTCTCCCAATCTGTTGCCATTCAAATAATAATCTGCCTTCCTGTTTTTGCCACCAAAGTGGATAACCTCACATTTATCCACATTATAGTGCATTTGCCATGTTTCTGCCCAATCACCTAACCTGTCCAAATCGTACTGGAGTTTCACGACATCCTCCTCACAGCATACCCTCCCACCCAGCTTTGTGTCGTCTGCAAATTTGGAGATATTACATCCAATTCCCTCGTCCAGATCATTAATATATATTGTGAACAGCTGGGGTCCTAGGACCGATCCTTGCGGTACCCCACTAGTCACTGCCTGCCACTCGGAAAACGACCCGTTTATTCCAACTCTTTGCTTTCTGTCCGCCAACCAGTTCTCTATCCAAGTCAATACCTTGCCCCCAATCCCATGTGCCTTAATTTTGCACGCTAATCTCTTATGTGGGACCTTATCGAAAGCCTTCTGAAAGTCCAAATATACCACACCCACTGGTTCTCCCTTATCTGTTTTACCAGTTACATCCTCAAAAAATTCCAGTAGATTAGTCAAGCATGATTTACCTTTTGTAAATCCATGTTGACTTTGTCCGATCCTGTCACTGCTTTCCAAGTGCTCTGCTATTACATCTTTTATAATGGACGCTAGCATTTTCCCCACTACCGATGTCAAGCTTACCGGTCTATAATTCCCTGCTTTTTCTCTGCCACCTTTTTTGAATAGTGGGGTAACATTAGCTACCCTCCAATCCATGGGTACTGTTCCAGAGTCTATAGAGTTCTGGAAGATGACCAGCAATGTATCTACTATTTCTAGGGCCACTTCCTTAAGTACCCTGGGATGTAGATTATCAGGCCCTGGGGATTTATCGGCCTTCAGTCTCATCAATTTTCCTAACACCATTTCCCTACAAATACTGATTTCTTTCAGTTCCACCCTTTCATCAGACCCTATGTTCCCTGGTATTTCTGGGAGGTTATTTATGTCCTCCTTTGTGAAGACAGAACCAAAATATGTATTTAGTTGGTCTGCCATTTCTTTGTTCCCCACTATAAATTCCCCTGATTCTGACTGCAAGGGACCTACACTTGACTTCACCAATCTTTTTCTCTTCACATATCTATAAAAGCTTTTACAGTCAGTTTTTATGTTCTCTGCAAGCTTACTCTCATATTCTATTTTCCCTTTTTTAATTAATCCCTTTGTCTTCCTTTGTTGAATCCTGAACTGCTCCCAATCCTCAGGATTATTGCTTTTTCTGGCCAATTTGTATGTCCTCTCCTTGGATCTTATGCTATCCCTAATTTCCCTTGTTACCCACGGTTGAGTCACCTTTTTTGTTTTATTTTTGTGCCAAACTGGGATGAACAACTTCTGTAGTTCATCCATTCGGTCTTTGAATGTTTGCCTATCCACCGTCACCCCTTTGAGTGCCATTCCCCAATCAATCCTACCCAACTCGCTCCTCATACTATCGTAGTTTCCTTTATTTAAATTGAGGACCCTTGTTTCTGAGTCAACTACTTCATTCTCCATCTTAATGAAGAATTCGATCATATTATGATGGCTCCGACCCAAAGGGCCTCGTACAACAAGATTGCTAATTAATCCTTTCTCGTTACATAATACCCAGTCTAAGATGGCCTGATCTCTGGTTGGTTCCTCGACATATTGGTCCAGGAAACCATCCTGTAAACATTCCAGGAATTCCTCCTCCACAGTATTGTTACTAATTTGGTTAGCCCAATCTATATGTAGATTAAAGTCACCCATGATGACTGCTGTGCCCTTATTGCACGCTTCTTTAATTTCCCTTTTAATGCCATCCCCAACCTCCGCCTTACTGTTTGGAGGTCTGTATACCACTCCCACTAATGTTTTTTTCCACTTAGTATTTCTCAATTCTACCCATACAGATTCCACCTCATCAGAGCTAATATCCTTCATTACAATTGTGTTAATCCCTTCTTTAACCAGTAATGCTACCCCACCTCCCGTTCCTTTTTGCCTATCTTTCTTGAATATCGAATACCCCTGGATGTTGAGTTCCCAGTCTTGGCCATCCTTGAGCCATGTTTCCGTAATCCCAACCAAATCATATTCGTTTACCTCTATTTGCGCAGCCAATTCATCCACCTTATTACAAATGCTCCTCGCATTAAGACACAAAGCCTTCAGGCTTGTTTTTTTAATACTCTTAGACCTATTAGAATTATTATTTACTGTGGCTATTAGGGCAGGTGAGGTAGGTTTTAAGGAGCATCTTAAAGGAGGAAAGAGAGGTCGCAAGGCGGAGTGGTTTAGGAAGTGAATTCCACAGCTTAAGGCCTAGGCAACAGAAGGCACGGCCACCAAAGGTTGAGCGATTATAATCAGGGATGCTCAGGAGGGCAGGATTAGAGGAACGCTGATATCTCTGGAGGGTTATGGGGCTGAAGGAGATTAGAGTTAGGAAGGGGCGAAGCCATGGAGGGATTTGAAAACAACGATGAGAGATTTAAAATCGAGGCGCTGTTTAACCGGGAGCCAATGTAGGTCAGTGAGCACAGGGGTGATGGATGAACGGGACTTGGTGTGAGTTAGGACATGGGCTGCAGAGTTTTGGATGACCTCAAGTTTATGTAGGGTGGAATGTGGGAGGCCAGCCAGGAGTGCGTTGGAATCGTCAAGTCTAGAGGTAACAAAGGCATGGATGAGGGTTTCAGCAGCGGATGTGCTGAGGCAAGGGTGGAGACGGGCGATGTTACGGAGGTGGAAGTAGGTGGTCTTTGTTATGCTGCGGATATGTTGTCGGAAGCTCATTCCAGGGTCAAATATGACACCAAGGTTGCGAACAGTGTGGTTCAGCCTCAGACAGATCTTGGGGAGAGGGAATGGAGTTTGTGGTAGGGACTGAAAACAATGGCTTTGGTCTTTCCCAATATTTAATTGGAGAAAATTTCTGCTCATCCAGAACTGTATGTCGGACAAGCAGCCTAACAATTTAGAGACTGTGGAGTGGTTGAGAGAAGAGGTAGTGAGGTAGAGCTGGGTATCGTCAGCGTACATGTGGAAACTGACGCTGTGTTTTCGGATGATGTCGCCAAGGGGCAACATGTAGATGAGAAATAGGAGGAGGCCAAGGATAGATCCTTGGGGGACACCAGTGGTAATGATGCGGGAGCGGGAAGAGAAGCTGTTGCAGGTGATTCACTGGCTACGATTAGATAGATGAGAATGGAACCAGACGAGTGCAGTCCCACCCAGCTGGACGATGGTGGAGAGGCATTGGAGAAGGGTGGTGTGGGTTGGCTTAAATGAAAATATAAACATTTCTTGCTACTATTTAAAGAGTAGCAAGGTATCCTGGCGCGCATTCCTCCTTTGACCAACACCACCAAAAATAAATGTATTTGCCTAGGTGATAACAGTAACTGATCTGGGAAAAGTAAGCTATTAGATATAAATCTGTTTGGGACATCCTGAGGAGATGCACGGCTCTGTCTCCCTCTCGTTCTTTCTCTCTCTGTCACCCTTCACCGCCCCCCGTCTCTTTCCCCTCCCCCGCCTGCCTCTTCCCCTCCCCCGCCTGCCCGTCTTTCTTCCTCCCCCCACTCTCTCCCATCGCTTCTCTATCAGTTTGTAATTTTTTTTTCTCCTCAAGGGTTAGAATCATAGAATGATACAGCACAGAAAGAGGCCATTCAGCCCATCGTGCCTGTGCCGACTCTTTGGTAAGAGCTATCCAATTAGTTCCACTCCCTACTCTTTCCCCGTAACCCTGCAAATTTTTCTCCAAGTATTTATCCAATTCCCTTTTGACACCAGCTCAAATCTTCGTGTCATCTGTGAACTTGTATCCCCAATGTCATATTTTCTTCTCCCCTCTTCAACATATTGATAAGCTACTAGGCAGTAATGCAAAAGTGACACTATTTACTACTAAGGCACTAGCCACAGAAGTAATTTGAACCGGGTAAAGATTTTTTTTTTTAATCAGCGGCTTTTTTTCTCCTCCACCTGCCATCCCCCACTTCCCCCACCACCTGCTCCTGGACATTATTCAGGTGGAGCAAACTCAAAGTGCATTCCGCCTAATATGATGTGATCCAATCTGACCTGAACCTGCCCATGTTTGCAGGTTCTGGTCAATGGCCAAAGCGCAATGCACCCCAGGCTAAGGCCTGTCCTTTGGCCTTGTACCGAGAAACATTTCAGAAATGGATCTTCTGCTGCCGTCCTGAATCGCCACCAGATTGAGGGCCATTTGGCTGCTCTTCAAAAACAGCAGCCAAAGGGCCTTCACATCCAATCCTTGGGCTGATGTCGCTGAAGAAAAAAGGATTTAACCTTTTTGGTACTCTGGACTTGCTGTCTATCCTTCTCCAATTGAAGAGTGGCTGGGTGCAAAGCTTAGGCCCCACTTCTTCTGAATGCTCTTCTGTTCGGGGAGGAAGATGAGGTGGTTGGGCTGAGTATTTGCCAGGTGCATTGGCCAAGAATATCATGTTTTAAGTCTTTGTTGTTTCTTCAATACCCTCCACTTCAAATATACATTATATTTCCCATCAAAGTCAATATCATTTAAAGTTGTGACTCGCAACTGAACAGAAGAAATGCTTGAACAGTCTTTACAAAGTCAATATATATGCTGGTGTTTTACACACTCAAATCTTGTTCCTGGAAAGCATGCTATAAAAAGTTAGCGCTTCCAGGCTTATGGCCATCTACTGTAACAGAACCCCATTTATTAACTCCTTTTTAATATAAAAATTGAATACAGAATGCCTGTTGTGAATTGCATGGTATGCAAGACATCCCCTTTTGATTTTAACCCACAGGTCAAAAGTGCCATCTAAACCCCAAACAAGGAACTTCATAAAAATGTGCAACTGCAGGAAAGTCATTGTTGATGAGTAATGGATGTATAACCTCAGCTATGTAAAGTCATAATGAATATCTGACATCAAATGTATTGGATTATGTGAAAGCTGTCTGTACTTTGTGACCTAAAAACATACCAATCAGAAGGATGTATCTTTTGGAATATGCAGAACAAAAGATCTTTATTGAAGCAAATTTACAAACCTGCATAATCCTCTTGCTCAATTTTCATAGTTGTGACATTAACTGCAAAGCAGTTAATTCTTTTCATGATGCATTGAAATTTGTGGCAGGTAGACGCGAGACACCATGGAATAATGTAGTCATTGCTGTGTTTCTCCCAGGTGGATGCACTGCGTCTGCGGCTTGAAGAGAAGGAAAGCATGTTAAATAAGAAGTCTAAGCAGATGCAGGAGATGGCTGAGGAGAAGGGAACCTTGGCTGGAGAGATCCGTGATCTGAAGGACATGATGGAAGTCAAAGAGCGTAAAGTCATTGTCTTGCAGAAGAAGGTAAGGAAATGATTTCAAATGTTTGGAATGCTGGGATTTTGGGAGAGCATATTTTGTTTCCATGGATTATACAATATGAAACCGATTGTCAACTTCTTTGTTTGAAATGCATAATAAAAGAGTTGTCATGAGTGTGCTGAAAAGTGGCAGCATTGTCCAAATGACACACTCTTATTTTTTGAACACTTCTCTCCACACTGTACATCTTTTAGTTAGTGGGAATGGTTTTATTACCTGTAGAATTGTGCTGCATTTACCTAACTCTTGCCAATGGTATCCCTCACATTGACAGTGCTGCAAGGTAAATGAGGCAAGTGCAGGAATGCCACAAGGCATTCTCGATGGCAGCTTTGTCGCAGCAGCAATCGCATGAGTACTTCTATCTGGGAGCTTTGAACTTGAATCCACTAATCAGCCACAAGCGCAAGGCATTCCTGATCTGGAAACAGCAACAGAACTCGAGAGCAAGAAAGCAGCTCTACAGACGCCTGAAGGCCGAGGTCTAACAAAAAACTTGCGACCTAAAGAACAGATGGTGGGTGGAGAAAGCGCAGGAGATCCAGCAGCTAGCCGACAACCACGACGTGCGTGGATTCTTTAGCACCGTCAAGACCATCTACGGCCCAAGCACCCAAGGTCCTACCCCACTTGCGGGCCAAGAATGGAGAAGTATTCATCAAGGACAGAGAGGCAGTCAGTGCCCGCTGGAAGGAGCACTTCAAAGATCTCCTTAACCGAGACTCTGTCTTCGACGCGAGTGTCCTCAACTCAATCCTGCAGCATGCTACCCGCTACCATCTCCGTACAACCCCAGCCCAGCATGAGGTTGAAAAGGCCATCCAACAACTGAAAAACAGCAAGGCCTCAGGAGCAGATGGAATCCCCGCCGAGGCACTAAAGCATGGCGGAGAAGCGCTACTGGCGCGAGTTCTTGAACTCATTTCTCTTATTTGGAAGGAGGAGAGCATGCCAGGGGATCTCCGACGCCGTAATTGTGACCATCTTCAAGAAAGGTGACAAGTCTGATTGCAGTAATTACAGAGGAGTTTCCCTCCTGTCTGCCACAGGGAAAGTCATTGCAAGAATCCTCCTCGATCGTCTTCTCCCAGTGGCCGAAGAGCTCCTCCCAGAGTCACAATATGGATTCCGCTCACTAAAGGGCACTGGACATGATCTTCACCGCACGTCAATTACAAGAGAAATGCAGGGAACAGCACCAACCGCTGTACATGGCTGCCTTTGATCTCACAAAGGCCTTCGACACTATCAACCGTGAGGGATTATGGAGGGTCCTCCTCAAATTCGGTTGGTCTCAAAAGTTTGTCACCATCTTCCGCCTGCTTCGACGACATGCAAGCCGTGATCCTGACGAACGGTTCCACCACAGACCCAATTCACGCATGGACTGGGGTCAAGCAAGGCTGTGTCATTGCACCAGTGCTCCTCTTGATCTTCCTTGCTGCAGTGCTCCATCTCCCCCTCAGTAAGCTCCCCGCTGGAGTGGAGCTAATTTACAGAACAAACGGGAAACTGTTCAACCTCCATCGCCGCCAGTCCAGATCCAAGGTCGTCCCATCCTCTGTCGTCTAATTACAGTATGCAGACGACACTTGCGTCTACGTGCTCTCAAAGGTCGAACTCCAAACCATCGTCAACACCTTCACCGAAGCGTACGAGAGCATAGGCCTTACACTAAACATCCGTAAGACAAAGGTCCTCTACCAACCTGCCCCCGCCACAAAGTACTCCCCCCCCCCCCCCCCCCCCCCCCCCGATTATCAAAATCCACGACAAGGCCTTGGACAACGTGGACCACTTTCCATACCTCGAGCGTACTGTCAACAAGGGCAGATGTCGACGATGAAGTCCAACACCGCCTTCAGTGTGCCAGTGCAGCCTTCGGTCGCCTGAGGAAGAGAGTGTTTGAAGACCAGGACCTCAAACCCGGCGCTAAGCTCCTGATCTACAGAGCAGCAGTGATACCTGCCCTGCTGTATGCCTCAGAGACATGGACCATGTACAGCAGGCACCTCAAAGCACTGGAGAGGTACCACCAATGCTGCCTCCGCAAGTCCCTGCAAATCCATTGACAGGATAGGCGCACCAACGTCAGTGTTCTCGCTCAGGCCAGCATCGAAGCTTTGACCACGCTCGATCAGCTCCGATGGACGGGTCACATCGTCCACATGTCTGATACGAGACTCCCAAAACAAGCGCTGTACTCGGAGCTTTAACACGGCAAGAGAGCCCAAGATGGGCAGAGAAAACGCTTCAAGGACACCCTCAAAGCCTCCTTGAAAAAGTGCAACACCCCCACTGACACCTCGGAGTCCCTGGCCCAAACCGCACAAAGTGGAGGAGAAGCATCCGGGAAGGCGCCGAACACCTCGAGTCTCTTTGCTGGAGCAAGCGCAAGGAGCGCATGTCAACCCAAGGACCCCACCTACCTTCCCCTTCAACCACCGTCTGCCCCACCTGTGACAGAGACTGTAGGTCCCGCATTGGACTCATCAGTCACCTGAGAACTCATTTTTAGTATGGAAGCAAGTCATCCTCGGTTCCAAGGGGCTGCCGAAGAAGAAGAAGAAGAATTTCTCATCTGACATTTACCCTCAGGGCTTTCCCTTAAAAGGGAGAGGTTTCCTGGTTTAGGAGAGTAGGAGCAGGAAAACTGGCATGGGTGAGAGAGAGATTCTTCACCATTCAGCTTGAGAAGCTTATTGAATCTGATGATGTGACATTTTCAAGCTAGACTGTTCTCTTTTTATCGAGGGCGATGCCATAAATCTAGGTGGTAACTTTGGGTCGGGATGTGTGGCGGGAAGACCTGTTTAAAGTAGTGACGTGAATCTTGTCATTCATGTGAAAATTACTTATGTAATAATACTGGGCGGCCTGCTGGTGGCGCTGTCCAGGGAGAATATAAATACTCGGGCATGGGCCCAGCTTGTGCAGGACATTCTTTAACAGGAACTAGCAAAGGACACAACTAGATCTCCATGTTGAAAAACAGTTGATTTAAAGCCTTGTTTAATACTCAGACCAAGTGCCGAGTAGTTTTCTTACGTCAAGTAGTTCTTCAGAAATACTGGTAATATCGACACACTGGTCTTTCACTTCACTCTCTAATAACTTCCCTGCATGTTTTAGCAATCTTTTGATTACGTTTGTACAGAATTAAGACCATTCGGGTATCATCCGTGCCCAGGGGGCAGCAGACCATGCACCAAGCCAGAGTAAAGAACACAGCTTCACTCGTTCAGCCCTCCAAGCCCTCCTGAAGAGCATTGAAGGCAGGGTGAACAGACTCCTGGATGTGGATGTCACCAAGCCACCCTAAATTATCACTTGTGCCACCTAAAAGAGAGGTGGCTTGGCATTGACTCTCTTAAAGCAACACTTATTCGATTAACCCTTCACAATTCACTCTATAGTTAAAGAGGGCTCAAACTTGGCATCTTGCACTGTGGATGCCCAATCCCCTCTCAGCAATTACTTAGATGCACAACTCTAAACCCCAGCCTCGTACCACCATATTTCTTTCTCCACTCTCATTACTTGGCACACACTCCTCAACTGCTACCCTGACCCTCATTCACTATATCTTGTTGACGCACAATGCCCACCAAAGGCAGACTACCAGAAGGGCATTCCCAGGGCAGTACTTCTGCTCTGAATAGCTGATCCTTACAGCTGGTTTGCCTCATTGTACTGTGCGCAAATTACCCCAAGTGCAGCAGCGGTCCAAATACAGGAAATTTGGATGGTGATTCGCCACTGGCTCTCACTTGGACATATTTAAATGAGTCCAGTGACAACTCGGGTGGATTGCGCGAGAGCTGCAGAAACTCTGGAAAAACCATTTAAAAACGGAAATTGGTTGGAAGTAGCTACCATCTGAATTTCCTTGCAGGAGAAGTTGCCTACGCCGTTCCTACATGGTAAATGCACTGGAAACGACAAGGAAATTCACCGTCTATGGTTCTAGGAAATAGATTTGTCAAAAATGATTTTCCTCCCACAGACCCATACGTGACTAAGTCCATATTTATCTGGATGCTTTATTATTCCTCTTTTGGAATGTGCTCATGTTTAATTTATTGCAAATGTCAAGCTTATTGACATGTATTATTTTTATGCCTCTTATTTTAAGTAGATATTAATTTTGTTTCCAATGTATCTCTAAAAATGGTTACCAGAATGTGACCCTACGAACTCTGATGTGCAGGAAGTCTGTGCCAGGTGCTTTTATCGTTCTCAACCTTTTGGTTACCTCATTATTGGTAATTTTTAGCCGCCTTAATATTTTAGGCCCTCTGGAAATTCCACATGTAGTGGGAAGATAGCCCACAGTTTTCTCTGTAAACATTGACGTAAAGAAAAAGCAAAAAACTGCTGATGCTGGAAATGTGAAACAATGACAGAAAATGCTGGTAACCCTCAGTAGGTTAATTAGCATTAGTGGAGAGTACTCCAGTTCTGACTCGGGGGTCCACACCTGAAGCATTAACTTGTCTGTTCTCTCCACAAATGCTGACCGACCTGCTGAGTGTTTCCAGCATTTTCTGTTTTTGTTACTGACACACAAGTCGTTGATGATATCTGGCATCCCTTGATCACTTGGGGCCTCGACTGTTTCCCTGACCACCTGGTTGGTACAAATCTATTACATTAAAAATCTTTCATCTATGCACACTTCCTTTCGCTGGGGTTGCATCTTTGTAATGTACACTACATACTATATTTTACTAAATTCGCTGCCAAAAAACTTTGGATCACTATAGTACCAGTTGGATGAAGTTGTATGCATATACCTTTTTATCCAACACAATTCTTTCCTTTGGCATCATTTCACTGTCTTTTAGAACAAATTTCAGCTCCCAACGAGTCATGCTGTTACTGTTGACTCGCATCTAAGTTTCCTCTAATTAGTTAAAATTACCAAACAGTTGTAATATAGGATGGAAAATGTCTCAGTTGAAAGGTAAAACTTGAACTGAATGCTTCTGACAATGTTACCAACTGCTCTTTTTTTTATCTCCAGTATGTGTCATTGTCTCATTATCAGTCTTTTTGATTCTGTTGCTGCATTACATACTTCTGCCAGTTCTTTCTGTGTTCAATCCTTAGTTTGCATTTAACAGTATGAATTTATGGGGGGCTTATTTTCTGTTTAGTGTGTGTACACCAGGGTGTGCTATTGAACAGGTTTCGTTTTATATGAACGTGATGAAAGCTTTCAAAAACTGCAGCACCATGCTCTTGCCAGATTTTAAAACATTTTTGCTTGTGTGGAAACGTGTCTTTTTGTTATTTTCTTTATTTAAAAAAAAAGCCCAGGATGTGACACTGCTGAAATCCTTGTCCATTGTTCAACAAGATAGGAAATGCATCAATTGTGACACTTTGGAATTCCCAAAATAAGGTGTCATGGACTAGTCCCTACAGGGAAAGGGTGGAGGAGTGGGACGAGCTGAAGTGCTCTTGCAGAGAGCTGGCACGGGCGCGACGGGCCGAATGGCCTTTTTCCGTGCTGTAACCATTCTATGATAAGAACATAAATAGGAGCAGGAGTAGGCCACACGGCCCCTCGGGCCTGCCCCACCATTCAATAGGATCATGGCTGATCCGAACTTAGACTCACGTCCACTTCCCTGCCCTCTCCCCGTAACCCCTTATTCCCTTATTAGCGAGGAAACTGTCTATCTCCATTTTAAATTTATTTAATGTCGCAGCTTCTACAACTCTCCAAGGTAGTAAATTCCATAGATTTACTACCCTCTGAATGAAGAAGTTTATCCTCCATCTCAGTTTTGAAAGGGCAGCCCCTTATTCTAAGATTATGCTCCCTAGTTCTAGTCTCACCCATCAGTGGAAACATCCTCACCGCATCCACCCGATCAAGCCCCCTCACAATCTTTTATGTTTCGATAAGATCGCCTCTCATTCTTCTGAATTCCAATGAGTAGAGGCCCAACCTACTCAACCTTTCCTCATACGTCAACCCCCTCATCTCCGGAATCAACCGAGTGAACCTTCTCTGAACTGCCTCGAGAGCAAGTATATCTTTTCTTAAATATGGAAACCAAAACTGTACGCAGTATTCCAGGTGTGGCCTCACCAGTACCCTGTATAACTGCAGCAAGACTTCCCTGCTTTTATACTCCATCCCCCTTGCAATAAAAGCCAAGATTCCATTGGCCTTCCTGATCAGCTGCTGTACCTGCATACTAACCTTCTGTGTTTCATGCACCAGGACCCCCAGATCCCTTTGTACTGTAACACTTTGCAGTTTCTCTCCATTTAGATAATAACTTGCTCTTTGATTTTTTTCTGCCAAAGTGCATAACCTCACACTTTCCAATATTATATTCCATCTGCCAAATTTCTGCCCACTCACTTAGCCTGTCTGTCCTTTTGCAGGTTTTTTATGTCCTCCTCACTGCTTTCCCTCCCATCTTTGTAGCGTCGGCAAACTTGGATACGTTGCACTCAGTCCCTTCCTCCAAATCGTTAATATAGATTATAAAGAGTTGGGGTCCCAGCACTGACCCCTGTGGAACACCACTAGTTACTGATTGCCAACCAGAGAATGAACCATTTATCCCAACTCTCTGTTTTCTGTTAGATAGCCAATCTTCCACCCATGCCAGTATATTGCCCCCAATCCCATGATTTTTTATCTTATGCAGTAATCTTTTGTGTGGCACCTTGTCAAATGCCTTTTGGAAGTCCAAATACACCACATCCACTGGTTCCCCTTTATCCACCCTGTATGTTACGTCCTCAAAGAATTCGAGCAAATTTGTCAAACACGACTTGCCCTTTGTAAAACCATGCTGACTCTGTCCGATTAAATTATGCTTATCCAAATGTCCTGTTACTGCTTCCTTAATAATGGACTCCAACATTTTACCAACCACAGATGTTAGGCTAACTGGTCTATAGTTTCCAGCCTTTTGTCTGCCTCCCTTTTTAAATAAGGGCGTTACATTAGCAGTTTTCCAATCTGTTGGGACCTTTCCTGAATCCAGGGAGTTTTGGAAAATTACCACCAATGCATCCACAATCCCTAGCGCTACTTCTCTCAAGACCCTAGGATGTAAGCCATCAGGTCCAGGGGATTTATCTGCCTTTAGTCCCATTATCTTACCGAGTACCACCTCCTTAGTGATTTTAATCGTGTTTAGCTCCTCCCTCCCTGTAGCCCCCTGTTTGTCCAGTGTTGGGATATTTTTAGTGTCCTCTAAAGACTGATACAAAATATTTGTTCAGCGTTTTTGCCATCTCCATGTTCCCCACCACTAATTTCCCGGTCTCGTTCTCTAAGGGACCAACATTCACTTTAGCCACCCTTTTTCTTTTTATATAACTGTAGAAACTCTTGCTATCTGTTTTTATATTTTTTGCTAGTTTACTTTCATAATCTATCTTCCCTTTCTTAATTAATCTTTTAGTTATTCTTTGGCTTTTAAATGCTTCCCAATCTTCTATCCTCCCACTAGATTTGGCTACTTTATATGCCCTTGTTTTCAGTCGGATACTATCCTTTATTACTTTACTAAGCCACGGATGGCTGTCTTTTCTTTTACGCCCCTTTTTCCTCACTGGAATATATTTTTCTTGAAAGTTGTGAAATATCTCCTTGAATGTACACCATTGCTCATGTACCGTCTTACACTTTAATCTATTTTCCCAGTCCACTTTGGTCAACTCTGCTCTCATACCTTCATAGTCTCCTTTATTTAAGCTTAGTACGCTGGTTTGAGATCCAACTCTCTCACCCTCCAACTGAATTTGGAATTCAACCATGTTATGGTCACTCATTCCAAGGGGGGGATCCTTTACTAGGACATTTTTTATTAACACTGTCTCACTACACAGGACCAGATCTAAGATTGCCTGCCCCCTGGTTGGTTCAGTTACATACTGCTCAAGGAACCCGTCCCTAATACACTCTATGAACTCTTCCTCAAGGCTGCCCTGCCCAATTTGATTAGTCCAGTCAATATGAAAGTTAAAATCCCTCATGGTTATAGCTGTTCCCTTATTACAAGCCCCAACTATTTCCTGATTTATACTCCGACCAACAGAGTTGCAACTGTTAGGAGGCCTATAGACTATGCCCACTAGTGACTTTTTCCCCTTATTATTCCTTATCTCCACCCAAACTATTTCACTATCTTGATCCTTTGACCCAATATCATTTCTCACTATTGCAGTGATTCCATCCTCTATTAACATAGCCACCCCACCTCCCTTTCCTTCCTGTCTGTCCTTCCTAATTGTCAAATACCCCTAGATGTTTAGTTCCCAGTCATGGTCACCTTGCAGCCATGTTTCTGTAATGGCCACCAGATCACACTCGTGTAGTTATTTGTACCGTCAACTCGTCTATTTTGTTACGAATGCTGCGTGCATTCAGATAAAGAACTTTTAAATATGTTTTATGACAATTTATTCCTGCTTTTACCCCTTTTACTACTCTACCTTTATCTTTATACATTCTGTCCCTTCCTGACACGCTCTGGTTTTTAATTCCCCCACTGCTACCTTGCTCTATTGCCTTCTCTGCTGACATTTTTATTTTTCGCTGTCTTGAAACCTCCCCCCCACTAATTAGTTTAAAGCCCTCTCTACAGCCCTAGTTATTCGATTCGCCAGGATTCTAGTCCCAGCACTGGTCAAGTGAAGTCCGTCCCAACGGAACAGCTCTCTCCTGTCCCAGTACTGGTGCCAGTGTCCCAAGAAACAAAACCCATTTTTCCCACACCAGTCTTTGAGCCACGCATTTAACTCTGATTTTATTTACCCTAGCCAAATTTGCTCGTGGCTCAGGTAGTAATCCAGAGATTATTACCCTTGTGGTTCAGCTTTTTAATTTGGCCCCTAGCTGCTCATACTCCCTCAGCAGAACCTCTTTCCTTGTCCTACCTATGTTGTTGGTACCAACATGGACCACAACAACTGGATCCTCCCCCTCCCACTCCAAGTTTCTCTCCAGCCCAGAGGAGATGTCGTTAACCCTGGCACCGGGCAGGCAACACAGCCTTCGGGACTCTCGCTCTCGGCTGCAAAGAACCCTATCTATCCCCCTAATGATACTATTCCCCTACCACTACAACATTTCTTTTTACTCCCCCCACTTGAATGGCCCCTTGTTCCACGGTGCTGTGGCCAGGTTGCTCATCCTCCCTGCAGTCCCTGTTCCTGTCCTCACAGTGAGTAAGAGCCTCGAACCTGTTGGACAAGAGCAAGGGCTGCGGCTCCTCCAATACTACCTCCTGGATCCCCGTACCTGCCTCACTCATAGTCACACCCTCCTGTCCCTGACCACGGAATACATCTGAATTAGTTAATCTAATTGGTGTGACTACTTCCTGGAACACAGAGTCCAGGTAACTCTCCCCCTCCCTGATGTGTCGCAGTGTTTGAAGCTCGGACTCCAGCTCATCAACACGGAGCCGGAGTTCCTCGAGCAGCCAATACTTACTGCAAATGTAATCACTGTGAACTTCAATGGTGTCCACCAGCTCCCACATATTGCAGCAGTAACACATCACCTGCTCTCCCATTCTATGTAATTAATTACATTTATTATTATTATTTTTAAATACCCTCTGCCCCGATTCTAGATGATGAATATCACACCTCTATTTAATTGAACTTGCCAACTTATAAAGGTTTAAAAGGGAAGGAAAAGTACTCACCAACCAGCCAATCACCTACCAGCTTGGCTGTGATGTCACTTTTGAATTCTGACCTCCCTTTGGAATGTTGCCTGTGGAGCCTGTTTAGGCTGCCTCGCGTCGCTGCTCCGAATCGACTCGACACCCGCTGCTGCTCCTGGCCGCCTCGACTGGGCCTCACCTCGCTGCTCCGCCTCCGTCATGTCTGCTAATCCTGAGACTGGCAAGAAAAACAAGGCCAGAAACAAAACAAAAACAGCACCTAACACCCCCACCTACCCTAACTCTCTCACTTACCCAAACTCTCAAACAGCACTCTGCTGCTCGCACTAGCACCGGTCTTTTTATACTGTTTGTTTGTAGCCAAATGAGTCACCCCTGGTCATTGGTTAGAGAACTGGTTTTCACTGCCTGCCAATTAACTCCTACTGCAGTGTTACCTTGTTTTACTCTTCTTAAACCAACAGAATCCCAAATATTTAACTTTTCCCGTTTACTTGAACTGCTTAAGTAATCTTATTAAGAAACTACTGGTGTCTAGGATCTTTGCCACAGAAGGGTGAAACACTGAAAAGCCAGTCACCTCGAGCTGCTACTAGATAGACAGGCTTGGGATCAGTTTGCTTATCTGATACCTGGTCAGACAAGGGAGACTCAGTAGTTAAAAGCAGAAGTTTATCTTGTCAGATTAGTCTACTTTTTCTGCATCTTAATTTTCCCTTCGTTGAACAAGTTATTTTTTGTATTGCACAGACATATTAACTACCTCCTGTTTTTTTTCTGGGCCTGACAATTACTGTACCCATCTTCTAGAATCATGCAGCACAGAAGGAAGCCATTTGGTCGAGCATGCCTGAGCTGGCTCTTTGACAAAGCTATCAGATTAGTCTCACTCCCCTGCTCTTTCCTCATAGCCCTGCGATTTTTTCCCTTTCAAGTATATATCCAATTCCCTTTTGAAAGTTAATATTGAATCTACTTCCATCACCCCTTCAGGCAGTGTATTCCAGATCATCATAACTGAAGAGTGAAAAAAAAATTCTCCTCTCCCCTTTGGCTCTTCCAGTTATCTTAAATCCGTATCCTCTAGATACGACCCTCCTGCCAGTGGAAACAGTTTCTCCTTATTAACTCTATTAAAACCCCTCATAATTTTGAACACCTCGATTAAATCTCCCCATAACCTTCTCTGTTCTAAGGAGAACAATTCTAGCTTCTCTCATCTCTCCACATAATTGAAGTCCCTCACATCTGGTATAATTCTGGTAAATCTCCTTTGCACACTCTCCAAGACCTTGACATCTTTCCTAAACTCTGGTGCCCAGAAGGTTTAGTAAAACTTCCTTTTTTTTGTACTCTGCCTCTATTTATAAAGCCAAGGATCCCGTATGATTTTTTTTTTTTAAACAGCATATCAACTTGTCTTGCCACTTTCAAAGATTTGTGTATATGCATCTTCAGGTGTCTCTGTTCCTGCAGACCCTTTAAAATTGTACCATTTAGTTTGTTCTCTCTCCTCACTCTTCCTCCAAAAATGCATCAATTCACATTTGTTTGCATTAAATTTTATCCGCCATGTGTCTGCCCATTTCACAATCTGTATGTCCTCCTGAAGTCTGCTACTATCCTCCTCACTGTTGGACTCTGTTTTCAAGTTTCGTGTCATCTGCAAACTTGAAATTATGCCCTAACACCAAAGTCCAGATCATTAATATATATCAAAAAGAGCAGTGGTCCTAATACTGACCCCTGGGGAACACCACTGTATACTTTCCTCCAGTCTGAAAAACAACCGTTCACCTTTGCTTTCTGTATCTTAGCTAATTTCTGATCTGCACTGCCACTGCCCCTTTAATCCCATGGCCTTTAATTTTGCTAACGGGTTTGATTTGTGTCACTTTATCAAATGTCTTTTGAAAGTCCAAATACACAAGATCAATTGCACTACCTTCATCGACCCCCTCCGTTATTTTGTTGAAGAACTGACAAGTTTGAGACACACAATTTGCCTTTAACAAATCTATGTTGTCTGTCATTTGTTTTTCCAAATGACAATTGAAATGAATTAAATATATTAATTGTCTAGTTTGAAATATATGAAAATCTTCGCTTCAGTAGCAATGACTGCTAAGAAGGTGGTTCACTTGCTTAACATTTATTTTTAGTGCCAAGTCTTTTGCCAGGACACTTACTTGTTAAAGAACGTTGTCTCTTTCAGTTTCTGATTGCTTTGTGTACTCTTTTTAAAATTGAAATCGCCAGAAGATGTTTCTAAGAACATAAGAACATAACATAAGAAATAGGAGCAGGAGTAGGCCAATCGGCCCCTCGAGCCTGCTCCACCATTCAATAAGATCATGGCTGATCTGATCCTAACCTCAAATCTTCTATCACTCTGCATCCACCCGAACCCATGTGATCTCCCGGGAGAGGCGAAAAACCAGATAAAGACCCAATGGCCAATTTGGGAGAAAAAAATCTGGGAAATTCCTCTCCGACCCATCTAGGCGATCGAAATTCTTCCAGGAGATCACTCTGTCCCTATATTTTCTACAGTACTTACCTTCTGTAAAGGCGATCTCCACCCCAGCCAGGAACAGGAATAAAACCATCTCCTGAAATCTAACAGAATTAGAACACAGTAGGAGCAGAACAAGGCTACACGGCCCCTGGGCCCGCTCCACTACCCACAGGGCCATGACCATTCCGAACCCAGACTCATGTCCAATTTCCTGCCCGCTCCCCGTAACCCTTTATTCCCTTTACTTCTAGGAAACTATCTATTTCTGTTTTAAATTTATTTAATGATGTAGCTTCCACAGCTTTCTGGGGCAGCAAATTCCACAAACCTACCACCCTCTGAGTGAAGAAGTTTCTCCTCATCTCAGTTTTGAATGAGCAGCCCCTTATTTTAAGATTATGCCCCCTAGTTCTAGTTTCACCCATCATTGGGAACATCCTCACCGCATCCACCCGATCAAGCCCCTTCACAATCTTATATGTTTCAATAAGATCGCCTCTCATTCTTCTGAACTCCAATGAGTAGAGTCCCAATCTACTCAGCCTCTCCTCATATGACCACCCCCTCATCCCCGGGATTAACCGAGTGAACCTTCTTTGTACTGACTCGAGAGCAAGTATGTCTTTTCTTAAGTATGGACACCAAAACTGTATGCAGTATTCCAGGTGCGGCCTCACCAATACCTTGTACAACTGCAGCAATACCTCCCTGTTTTTATATTCCAACCCCCTAGCAATAAAAGCCAACATTCCATTGGCCTTCTTGATCACTTGCTGCACCTGCATACTAACTTTTTGAGTTTCGTGCACCAGGACCCCCAGATCCCTTTGTACTACAGTACTTTCCAGTTTCTTGCCATTAAGATAATAACTTGCTCTATGATTTTTCCTGCCAAAGTGCATAACCTCACACTTTCCAGTATTGTATTCCATCTGCCAAATCTCTGCCCACTTACTTAGCCTGTCTATGTCCCTTTGCAGGTTTTTTATGTCCTCCTCACTCACTACTTTCCGTCCCATCTTTGTATCATCTGCAAACTTTGATATGTTACACTCGGTCCCCTCCTCCAAATTGTTAATGTAGATTGTAAAGAGTTGGGGACCCAGCACTGACCCCTGCGGAACACCACTAGTTACTGGTTGCCAATCTGAGAACGAACCATTTATCCCAACTTTCTGTTAGAGAGCCAATCCTCCACCCATGCCAGAATATTACCCCCAATCCCGTGATTTTTTTATCTTGAGCAATAATCTTTTGTGTGGCACCTTGTCAAATGCCTTTTGGAAGTCTAAATACACTACGTCCACTGGTTCCCCTTTATCCACCCTATATGTTACTTCCTCAAAGAACTCAAGCAAATTTGTTAAACATGACTTCCCCTTCATGAAACCATGCTGAGTTTGCCCTATTAAATTATGTTTATCCAAATGTCCCGTTACTGTCTCCTTAATAATGGACTCTAACATTTTACCAACCACAGATGTTAGGCTAACAGGTCTATAGTTTCCAGCCTTCTGCCTACTACCCTTTTTAAATAATGGTGTTACATTAGCAGTTTTCCAATCTGCCGGGACCTTTGCTGAGTCCAGTGAGTTTTGGAAAATTATTACCAATGCATCCACAATCCCTACCGCTACTTCCCTCAAGACCCTGGGATGCAAGCCATCAGGTCCAGGGGATTTATCCGCCTTGAGTCCCATTATTTTACCAAGTACCACTTCCTTAGTGATTTTAATTGTATTTAGTTCCTCCCCCCCTAGAGCCCCCTGTTTGTCCAGTGTTGGGATATTCTTAGTGTCCTCTACTGTAAAGACTGATACAAAATAATTGTTCAGTGTTTTTGCCATCTCCATGTTTCCCACCATTAATTTCCCGGTCTCATCCTCTAAGGGACCAACATTTACTTTAGCCACCCTTTTTCTTTTTATATAACTATAGAAACTTTTACTGTCTGTTTTTATATTTTTTGCTAATTTACTTTCATAATCTATCTTCCCTTTCTTAATCAATCTTTTTGTTATTTTTTGCTGTCTTTTAAAGACTTCCCAATCTTCCATCCTCCCACTAGATTTGGCTACCTTATATGCCCTTGCTTTTAGTCGGATACTATCCTTAATTTACTTAGCCACGGATGGCTATCTTTTCTTTTACACCCTTTTTTCCTCAGTGGAATATATTTTTCTTGGAAGTTGTAAAATAACTCCTTAAATGTACACCACTGGTCATGTACCGTCTTACCCTTTAATCTATTTTCCCAGTCCACTCTAATTAATTCTGCTCTCATACCTTCATAGTCTCCTTTATTCAAGCTTAGCACACTTGTTTGAGATCCAACCTTCTCACCCTCTAATTGAATATGGAACTCAACCATGTTATGGTCACTCATTC
This sequence comes from Somniosus microcephalus, assembly GCF_052327205.1. Classification (NCBI taxonomy): domain Eukaryota; kingdom Metazoa; phylum Chordata; class Chondrichthyes; order Squaliformes; family Somniosidae; genus Somniosus; species Somniosus microcephalus. The sequence continues at coordinate 43,337,691 of NC_141002.1, forward strand.
CAAGGGGATCCTTTACTCGGACATTTTTAATTAATCCTGTCTCATTACACAGGACCAAATCTAAGGTTGCTTGCCCCCTGGTCGGTTCAGTTACATACTGCTCAAGAAACCCATCCCTAATACACTCAATGAACTCTTCCTCAAGGCTGCTCTGCCCAATTTGATTTGTCCAGTTAATATGATAATTAAAATCCCCCATAATTATAGCTGTTCCCTTATTACAAGCCTCAACTATTTCCTGATTAATACTCCGTCCAACAGAGTTGCAACTGTTCGGAGGCCTATAGACTACACCCACTAGTGTTTTTTTCCCCTTATTATTCCTTACCTCCACCCAAACTGTTTCACTATCCTGCTCCTTTGACCCAATATCATTTCTCTGTATTATAGTGATTCCTTCCTTTATTAACATAGCCACCCCACCTCCTTCTACTTTATTAAATCATAAAATAAAAGTCTTGTAGGAATTAACGGATTCCTACGAATAACTGAGATCGACACCAGAGAACAATTAAACAGGTCTTTACTCAACGGCGATGCCACGAGGACTGCCTGGGCGGTCCAGTGGTTTGCGACGTGACGTCATCGCGTTTTCCCGCGCTCTTAAAGGGGCCACGCCCCGTACATGCAAACTCTATATACAAAACACAGTAATGCCTAACACAATGGTACAGGTTTAGGCTGGTGTTAGAACATCGTTAAAGAGAATTATATACAGTTAGCCAGAGTCATTCAGTGGTTCTGCCACATGCGCCCCCCCAGAATTCGCTTTAACGGACAAAGTCAAACGGTGAGGGGGTCTGACGAGCCTGTCAGAACGACTCCTGTACTCTCGAGGCGGAGGCTGCAGGGCAGCTGGCGGGCGGTCGCACTTGGTCTGCCGTAACGACGATGGGTGGCCGACCCCATCTCGGCGGTTGTGCTGTCTCGACGGGGCGGTCGAGGTCCAAATGTGCTGGCTTTAAGTGGTCGACCGAAATGTGGTCCGGTTTACCACCGACCTCTACCGTGTAGGTTTTGTCCCCTGCTTCCAACACGCGGAAAGGACCGGTATATGGGACCTTGAGCGGATCCCTATGTGCGTCATGGCGAATAAAAACGTATTCAGCCTTGTGAAGCTCCGTGGGAACGTGTGAGCTCTGCAGCCTGTGGTGCGAAGTGGGCACCGGTGCGAAACACCTGGCCGCCTCTTGGTGACTAGCAAGCTGGGCAGACGCGGACCAGGGCTCCGTCGATGTTGGTAGGAAATCCCCAGGGACTCGCAGCGGCTGACCATACACGCATTCTGCTGATGAAGAGTGAAGGTCTTCCTTGGGGGCCGTGTGAAGGCCCAACAGGACCCACGGTAGCTTGTCTGCCCATCCAGCGTCCTGGAGGCTGGCCCTCGGTGGCTTTCATTGAGCGGTGGAAGTGTTCGCAGAGGCCATTCGCCTGTGGGTGGTAGGCTGTGGTGCGGTGTAATTTGACACCGAGTCCTTGGGCCACTGCATTCCAGAGTTCTGAGGAAAACTGCGGTCCCCTGTCCGACGAAATATCTGCGGGCACTCCGAAACGAGCGATCCAGGAGGAAATGAACGCCCTGGCCATGTCCGCCGAAGTAGTGGATGACAGGGGGACCGCCTCTGGCCATCTGGTGGTGCGGTCAACCATGGTCAGGATGTGTGAAAAACCATGGGAGGGTGGGAGTGGTCCTACCAGGTCCACGTTGACATGGTCAAAACGTCGCTCCGGAACTGTGAAGGTGGCCAATGGAGCTTTGATGTGGCGCTGTACCGTGGCCTTTTGGCAGACCACGCAGGTGTTGGCCCAGTCGCGGACGTCTTTATGCATGCCATGCCATACAAATTTCGCTGACGTCAGTTTCTGAGAGGCCTTCATTCCAGGGTGTGACAACCCATGTATGGCGTCGAACACTTTGCGGCGCCAGACGACCGGCACGACAGGGCGAGGATCCTGTACGGAGACGTCTCACAACAGCGTGGTACCTGCTGAATGGAACTTGACGTCGGCCAACTGGAGGCCAGTGATGGCCGTTCTGTAAGCTTGGACTTCCGGGTCTGAGGCTTGGTCTGCTGCCATGAGGGCGTAGTCGATGCCCAAATGGACCATATTGACGAACGCGCGGGAGAGGCAGTCTGCCACCAGGTTGTCCTTAACGGCCACGTGCCGTATATCCGTGGTGAATTCGGATATGTAGGTCAGTTGACGCTGCTGTCGGGCTGACCACGGTTCGGCGGTCTTGGACATTGCAAAGGTCAGCGGCTTATGGTCCACAAAGGCCGTGAAAGGACGTCCTTCCAGAAGGAACCGAAAATGGCGGATGGCCAGAAAAAGGGCGAGCAACTCCCGGTCGAATGTGCTGTATGCTCTCTCGTTCTGCCGTAGTTGACGGCTGAAGAATGCCAACGGCTGCCACGTCTCGTTCACCCACTGCTGTTGCACGGCACCGACTGCGTAGCCCGACGTGTCGGTGGTGAGGGCGATGGTGGCTCCTGGCAGCGGGTGCGCCAGCATAGTCGCGTTGGCTAAGGCGCTTTTGGTGTCGACGAACTCTCGGGCCATGTCATCCATCCAGTCTACCGGGTTCTTGCCAGTCTTGCCCTTGGCCTCGTACAGGGGCTGCATGAGTAGTGCCGCCTTAGGCACGAAACGGTGGTAAAAGTTTACCATGCCTAGGAATTCCTGCAGGGCCTTTATGTTCTGCAGGCGTGGAAAGGATGTCACTGCCTCTACCTTCGAAGGTAAAGGAACCGCTCCCTCTGAGGTGATGCGATGCCCCAGGAAGTCAATTTGGTGTAGGCCAAACTGACACTTAGCCGGGTTGATAATCAGGCCGTGTTGGCTGAGGCGTCGAAAAAGGGTGCGTAGGTGACAGGTATGTTCTTCATTAGTAGGACTGGCAATTAGAATGTCATCCAGGTCGACGAAGAGGAACTTGAGGTCCCGCAGCACGGAGTCCATCAGGCGTTGGAAAGCCTGGGTGGCGTTCTTTAACCGAAACGGCATTCTTAAAAACTCGAAGAGGCTGAATGGGGTGATGACTGTGGTCTTCTGGACGTCTTGTGGATGAATTGGGACCTGGTGGTAGCCCCGGACGATGTTGACTTTAGAGAACACTGTGTTCCCTGCCAAATGGGCAGAGAAATCCTGGATATGGGGGATCGGGTACTGATCGGGAGTGGTGGCGTTGTTTAGGCGTCGATAGTCACCGCATGGCCGCCATCCGCCGCCAGGCTTCGGGACGATATGGAGGGGTGAAGACCAGGGACTATTCGACCGGCGAATAATCCCTAACCGTTCCATGGTTGCGAACTCCGCCTTTGCGACCGCCAGCTTGCCAGGTTCCAGGCGCCGGGCCTGCGCGTAGACCGGGGGGCCGTTGGTGGTGATGTGGTGTTCCACGCCATGTTTCGTGGCTGTGGAGGAGAACGTGGGTCTTGTCAGGTTGGTGAATTCGCCGAGCAGGCGAGCGAACTCATCAGGAGTCGGGAATGCACAGGAGACGGTGCGTGACGTAGTGTTACTGCGGTAACACGGAAGAGAATGAAAAGTTGCTGCGTTGATCAGCCGCCGGTTCCTGATGTCGACCAGGAAGCTGTTGGCGCACAGGAAATCCGTGCCGAAGAGGGGCTGGGAAACGTTGGCCGTAACAAAATCCCAGTGAAAACGTTGCCCCCCCCCCCCCCGAGGCACACCTCCACTTGCCGTCTGCCGAAGGTCCGAATTGCTCCGCCATTGGCCGCTTCAAGGGTGGGACCGTGATTCCCTGTCTGCACATCGAGGGCGGACGCGGGTAAAATGCTGCACTGCGCTCCGGTGTCGCACAGAAAACGACGACCGGAGAGAGAGTGTCTGTGATGAACAGCAATTTTCCCGTGTTGCCGACCGCCATCGCGGCCGCGGGGTGCCCGTTAGACCCGTTCCTCGGTGGTCGCAGTGTCAGTTGTTTTTTTGGGGGAAAACTGCAGGGAGGGCGGCAACGCTTCGCCTTCGCGCCGAACTGCGCGTGGTAGAAACACAGTTCAGCAGGCTGACAAGCTGGGGTGGTGTCTGCAGGGGATGGGTGCCTCGTGGCGGCGCAGTACTGCCGAGTTACAGCGAAAATTTTGTCAGCCTCCGCAGCGAGTGTTGCGCAGTCTTCAACTTCAGATCTGGCCAGGGCAGCTTGTACCTGTTCAGGCAGTTGGCTTAGGAAAATCTCGCGGAATAGGAAACATTCCCGTTCTGAGCCCAGGAGTGTGAGCATTTGGCTATTCAACTCTGAAGGCTTGGAGTCCCCGAGCCCGGGCATAGCGAGTAATCGACGGGCGCGCTCCGATTTCGTGAGCCCGAAAACTTGCAGTAACTGTGCTTTGAGGGTTTCATACTTGCGCTCCGTTGGGGGGGTTTTCGAGGAGGCTGACTATCCAAGAGGCGGTAGAGCTGTCGAGTGCGGAGACCACATAAAGATACTTGGTCTGATCCACATCGATGTTCCTCAGGGCGAACTGGGCCTCGACTTGAATAAACCACGAGGGCGCTTGCTGCTCCCAGAACTGCGGTAGCTTCAGCGAAACGGCGTTCGCTTCCATGCTGTGCTCTTCTTTTGTGAAAACGTTAACAAAAACGGGGTCACCAATGTAGGAATTAACGGATTCCTACGAATAACTGAGATCGACACCAGAGAACAATTAAACAGGTCTTTACTCAACGGAGATGCCACGAGGACTGCCTGGGCGGTCCCGTGGTTTGCGACGTGACGGCATCGCGTTTTCCCGCGCTCTTAAAGGGGCCACGCCCCGTACATGCAAACTCTGTATACAAAACACAGTAATGCCTAACACAATGGTACAGGTTTAGGCTGGTGTTAGACATCGTTAAAGAGAATTATATACAGTTAGCCAGAGTCCTTCAGTGGTTCTGCCACAGTCTCTTATTTTGGACTAAATAAAATTGCAAACCCATGAACCAACCTGTGGCATATAACATATAATGTAATTTCTTGAAGCTGGATCTGGTAAACATCTCAACAAATTGACTACGACTGATATAATTTAATACATCAATAAGTGTCGTCTGTCTCCTGTTGGAATAAAAATGATAGGAAATTTGATGAACAAGAGAATTTTGTGAAAAGTTGAGTAATTTTAATATTTTTGCTTCCTCTAGTTCTGTTTTTTTAAATTTTTGTCTAATCAGGTGATTACTGATAATACAATTATCTGGAAAGAGAATATTGGCTTGGAAAAGTTAATGGCCCTAATTTTCCTTTCCTTCATGCCCTGGGAATGCTCCATTCCTGAGTGCAAATGAAAAAGGGGTGGAAACTTGTATAGCTGGTTTCTGTCCCCTTGGCATTCCCCCAGGATTTCCAACACTTCCTTCAAGGGAGGAGCAAAAAAAAAAAAACAGGGTGAGCCCATACAAATGTGATGGCGTGGCCTGATAGGATAATGGAGATGGTGCTCTCTCTTCAAATGGTAGCTGCTATTTGGAGGGGGCCAGAAGAAGTTAGTATTAGCCTGTGTCTACTCTTGCTCACATCAGAGGATTTGATAGGAAAGGGAGCAAGGCCATAGAGGTTGGTACTACCTTTGTTTACAGAGCCTGCAGCAATACTGTTACGGCTGGATGCCTTCTGACTGCTATTGTTGGACAGCAGTCAGAAGGCCCTGCAGCCAGCAGCTGCATTTCCACCCCACTCCCCCATTCTGGGCACTCAACATTATTGGGTGGAGGGCCTGTGTTGGGGAACAGCGGGACCATTCTAATCAAATCAAATCAACTTTTATTGTCATTGTTAGTGCACAAGTGCAGTACAACGAAATGTAGGCTTGTGGCTCCCGAGAGTGTACATTTAGATTAAGACATTTAAACATTCAACATACATTTGGCTTGTAATACATTAACATAAACATAACCATAATAAAGTGCATTGGCAGATGTGCAGGCCCCAGAAATACAAGCTGGTTCAGGCCATACCAGACACAGCACACCACTGAGTCTGACAATACAAAGGAGTCAAATTAATGTCAGTAGACTTATGCTCCCGGGCTGCTTCATCATCTATATATGTTGAATTAACTTTTTTTGTATGATAATTGAGCTCATTTTGCATTGTTAGGCTTTGTAATCTTTCCAAGACAAAATTATCTCTTGATTTTCACAATTTAAGATCAGCTATAGGCCCAGAAATTCGGGTCGGGGGCTTCCCGCGGGTGCAAGCCCCCGACCTGCACTTACCTACTGCGCCGGCCGTTGAGCTGTGGGCTCGCGTGGGATTCCGATCCTGGGCCACCTCCAACTGCCGGCGCGCAGTGCTTGCGTATCCCAGGGGCGCAGTTAGTTCGATGCATCCCCTGGAATCACGTGGGCCATGGAGAGCCAATAGTAGCAGGGAATGCTTCATTCATAAGTTTGACAGGAAGAGCTGTCAAACCTATAAATACTATAAGCCCCAAAACATCACTAAAACTTCAAATAAATTTTTTAAAAATCACATTTTTGAAATAACTATTTTAAACAATTTAAATTTTTGAAAAAATAATTACATTTTCTAATGGGGCTAAAAATAAACTTACCTTTCTTTAAAGTATTTAAAAATAATAAACCTGTGGAAAAAATGTTTTAATTTTAATTAATTCACCACTTACCCTGTTAAAAGTCGGCCTTGCGCCTGCTTTTTAAAAGTGTAACTGCTGGTGACTTACCCTCCCGGAAAAACCTGGAAAAAAAACGTAAGTTCGATGCGCACGCGCTGCCTTTCCGGCGCACGCGCTCCACGTCAACCCCTTCTTTCAGGGGAACGGAAGTGCTGGTTTCCCGCGCATGCACGAAACCGGCACTTTCGTTGGGCCGATGCGTGAGTACCCCGTGCGTACTCACGCGTTGGGATCCGAATTTCTGGGTCATACTCGGGGTCTTTTGGTTTTAGGGGCTTAGTTCTAAACTGGGGAGCACACTCGCCAACTGAATCATCTAAGAAAAGTACAACATTCTAGTAAATAAAGCTTTTGGGTTCAGCAGTTCCAGTAAAGATGAGTTTATGACATTCCAGGTTGAAACAATGTTAAGTGTTGAGTTCTTCCATAGCAGTGTTATCTACATAAAATTTACTGATGTTGACAGGTTGCTTCCCCTGGCTGGAGAGTCTAGAACTAGGGAGCATAGTCTCAGGATAAGGGGTCGGCCATTTAAGAGTGAGAGGAGGAGGAATTTCTTCACTCGGAGGGTTGTGAATCTTGAGAATTTTCTACCCCAGAGGGCTGTGGATGCTGAGTCGTTGAGTATATTCAAGGCTGAGATAGATTTTTGGACTCTAGGGGGAATCGAGGGATATGGGAATTGGTGGGGGGGGAAAGTGAAGTTGAGGTCAAAGATCAGCCATGATCTTATTGAATGGCAGAGCAGGCTTGAGGGGCCGTATGGCCTACTCCTGCTTCTATTTCCTATGTTCTTGTGTTATTGCCCCTTCAAAATTGATGAAGTTTAGGCATTCCAGTTTATAGTGTTTTTTTCCAAGTTTTGACGTGTTTGATTTTTAGCATGTTTTGGTTTCACCAAATTTTATGTTTTTCCCCCATTTTAAACGAGTCAAAATTCAGTTTAATAAAGGTTTCACTCATACCCATAATATTGATGAACTTAAATTGGAATAAAAGCACGATGAGTCTCTGGGCCACAAGTTTGCTGGTGTTTTGTGCAGATGGTATTTTTTAATATCAGGCTGAATGATTTATGGTGAGTTCCTGTTTAAAATATTTCACCAATGTTTTTCCTTTTTTGTGTTTCATTAATGTTTTCAACATAACTACCAGCTTCAAAATCTTATGTTTGATGAGGTTATATTAAATTTTGTCAATTGAATTCATAAATTTCTAGAAACATCAAATTGGATTCTCTAATGTTTGTAGTGATTAAAATTGATAACTTTTAAGATTTGGTTTTTGAGCTTAGAATTTATTTGGGTGGACAAAGATTTTCCATGTAACATCTGGTTTCTGTTGTCCATATTTAACAATCTAACAACGAGATATCATTAATTACATGCTTTATAATACAACTCGTTTGCAACTCGTTCTTGGCTTTCATGTTCTCCACTCATTCACTAAGACCACGCTGCAGTTATCAAAACAAATTTCAGCTTGGGTATTCTAACTCTGCTCATTTTTGATACATGGAACAGCAGTATTCGGTTTGCCAACTTTACAGGTGTAAATGCAGTAATTTGAACTGTACATATGACAAAACATGATTGAACAGTATCCTCAGTTTCAAATGTTTCTCTGGTTTCTGTATCCCAGTAATAGCGGATATCCTCACCCAGCGACTCACCTTCCAGCAGCTCATAAACTCTTTCAGTATTACTTTCACCCATACACTCCAATTATTGGGGAATTTACCTGCAGGTATGGGCTGATCTTTTCTGTGTCATAGCCTTACTTTGTAGGCTTTTTCAGATCAGAAAACATCTTACAGATGCAATTACTTTGTTGTGATAGGTTTGTAATTACAGGAGTTGGAAACTAAGCGGTTTATAAGGAATTGTTCAATTGCTTTAACCTTGCGGTCAGAGAGTCATTGGTTTTGTGAACCTTTGAGTCATGTATATTCTTGGGAAAGTTAATTGGAATGATGAGCTCATTATATCATTCATAATATCTAAAATAAAAGTCTTGTGTACTTCCTACAAGTGTCATACATTTCCTGTAACATTTTCTTTGTCACACTTCATTGCTAACATTCTATTGTTGTGAAATAGTGTATCCCCTTACTTACCATGAGAATTGCCACAGGAGACCTGCTAGTATAAATTGAAAGCAGTATGTCACACTTCAGGTGCCTTGTTGTGTTACAGATGCAAATACATCTAATAAAACGTGGGGGTGGGTGGGGAAGTGACTGAATCCTGGGTGTTTCTGGCCAGCACCGTGAAGCTTGGTGATAGGAAGGGGTTGGGGTGGTGAAGGGGAAGAGATGCTGCTGCTCAGTGGGTGAGGTTATGTTGGAGTGGAAATATTTCTGTGGTGTATGGAAAGGGGGGACTATTGGTATTAAATGTTTTTTGGGGTAAGGGTCCTGGATGACTGATGTGCAGCAGTGGTTGTGGGGGGGGGGGGGGAGGAGGCGGGCGGAGGGAAAGGTGGTTGTAGGCACCAAGTATTGATAATATTGGTAGTGGGTATTGGGTTGGGTTGAAAACTATGTTCAGTGGGGGGAGGGGTGTGCGTGTCACAAGGGTGCATCGAAGGGTCAAATGCAGAAAGTGTAGTGGCCAGGTGGCTTGGGAGATTAGAAGGGCTAAAACAGCTTATGAAGAAAGATGAGCTCATAATATAAAATGAAATAGTAAGGGCTTTTAATAGCATATAAAAACAAAAGAATAGTTAAAAGGGTAGGACCACGCAGATGAGGGAGAGAGTCAAATTGTGGAGAATGAAGTTACGGCAGAGGTATTAAGCTAGGTCAAAATCCTGGAACTCCCTCCCTAACAGCACTGTGGGCGTACCTTCACCACACGGACTGCAGCGGTTCAAGGTGGAACCACCACCTTCTCAAGGGCAACTGGGGATGGGCAGTAAATGCAGCCTTGCCAGCGACGCCCACATCCCATGAAGGAATAAAAGAAAAATTCTTTACATCAATTTTTGCAAATGAATATGGAGGTAAGAGTGTAGATGTACTGGAGGGTGATATGGAACAATTAACTGAACTAACTAGAAAATGAAATAGTTCAGGAAAAATGAGCAGAACTCTGATAAGTCACCAGGCCCTGATGACATGCACCATCGGCTGTTGAAAGAAGGCAGAGGTGAAATCAGAAGCCTGGCCACAATATTTTGGTCTTAAATATTCAAGTTGTCCTGTGAATCTGAAGAACAGACAATGTAACACCTTTGTTCAAGAAGTAACTTGTAGAGCAGTTAGTCTAATGTAAGTTGCTGCAAATTCCATAATTCGAGATAAAATTAGTAAGTGTTGGTTAATCAAGGACAGCCAACACAAATTTATTAAAGGCAAGCTAAGTTTGACAAATTGAAAAGTTTTTTAAAGGTTTTTTTTTAACGTGAAAAATTGAATGATGGAAGGAATGCAGTAAATGTGGTGTATGTGAATTTTCAGAAGACGTTTGATAAGGTGTCTTGGAGGTTTGTTAGTAAAATTGAGGCAAATGCTATAAGTGGAAATGTGGCAGCATGGATGGGAAGTTAATTCATGGACAGGAAACAAAGTTTAGGGTAAATGTGTGTTCAAACTGCTGAAGGTTGGAAGTGGTGTAACCAGAGGTCAGTGTTGTGTCCACTTTTAGCTCTACTGTTTTAGCCCTTCTAATCTCCCAAGCCACCTGGCCACTACACTTTCTGCATTTGATCCTTTGATGCACCCTTGTGACACGCACGTGCACACACACACACACACACACACACACACCCCTCCCCCACTGAACATAGTTTTCAACCCAATCCAATACCCACTACCAATATTATCAATACTTGGTGCCTACAACCACCTTTCCCTCCGCCCGCCTCCCCCCCCCCCCCCCCCCTCCCCACCAACTCCCCACCCCGCTGCTGCACATCAGTCATCCAGGACCCTTACCCCAAAAAGCATTTAATACCGATAGTCCCCCCTTTCCATACACCACAGAAACATTTCCACTTCAACATAACCTCACCCACTGAGCAGCAGCATCTCTTCTAGCTCTACATGGCTCCAGGGTGGCCAAGGCTGGGAACTCAACGTCCAGGGGTATTCAATATTCAGGAAAGATAGGCAAAAAGGAAAGGGAGGTGGGGTAGCATTGCTGGTTAAAGAAGGAATTAACACAATTGTAAGGAAGGATATTAGCTCTGACGATGTGGAATGTGTATGGGTAGAACTGAGAAATACCAAGGGGCAGAAAACGTTAGTGGGAGTGGTATATAGACCTCCAAACAGTAATGCGGAGGTTGGGGATGGCATTAAAAGAGAAATTAGAGAAGTGTGCAATAAGGGCACAGCAGTCATCATGGGTGACTTTAATCTACATATAGATTGGGCTAACCAAATTGGTAACAATACTGTGGAGGAGGAATTCCTGGAGTGTTTACGGGATGGTTTCCTGGACCAATATCTCGAGGAACCAACCAGAGATCAGGCCATCTTAGACTGGGTATTATGTAATATGAGAGGATTAATTAGCAATCTTGTTGTACGAGGCCCCTTGGGTCGGAGCGATCATAATATGATAGAATTCTTCATTAAGATGGAGAATGAAGTAGTTGACTCGGAGACTAGGGTCCTGAATTTAAATAAAGGAAACCACGATGGTATGAGGTGCGAGTTGGGTAGGATTGATTGGGGAAGGTCACTCAAAGGATTGACGGTGGATAGGCAATGGCAAACATTCAAAGACCGAATGGATGAACTGCAGAATTTGTTCATCCCAGTTTGGCATAAAAATAAAACAAAAAAGGTGACTCAACCGTGGCTAACGAGGGAAATTAGGGATAGCATAAGATCCAAGGAGAGGGCATATAAATTGACCAGAAAAAGCAGTAAACCTGACGATTGGGAGCAGTTTAGGATTCAACAAAGGAGGACAAAGGAATTAATTAAGAAGGGGAAAACAGAAGATGAGAGTAAGCTTGCAGGGTACATAAACTGCAGACGACACAAAGCTGGGTGGGCGTGTGTGCTGTGAGGAGGATGCCGAGAAACTCCAGGATGATTTGGACAGGTTGGGTGATTGGGCAGAAGCATGGCAGATGCAATATAATGTGGATAAATGCGAGGTTATCCACTTTGGTGTCAAAAATAGGAAGGCAGATTATTATCTGAATGGCAATAGATTGGGAGAAGTGGAAGTGCAATGAGACCTGGGTGTCCTTGTGCACCAGACGCTGAAGGTAAGCATGCAGGTGCAGCAGGCAGTTAAGAAGGCAAATGGTATGTTGGCCTTCGTAGCGAGAGGGTTTGAGTACAGGAACAAGGATGTCTTGCTGCAGTTGTACAGGGCCTTGGTGAGACCACATCTTGAGTATTGTGTGCAGTTTTGGTCGCCTTATCTGAGGAAGGATGTTCTTGCCATGGAGGGAGTTCAGCGAAGATTCACCAGGCTGATACCTGGGATGGCAGGAATGACGTATGAGGAGAGATTGGGTCGATTGGGCTTATACACGCTGGAGTTTAGAAGAATGAGAGGGGATCTCATTGAAACTTATAAAATTCTGACAGGACTGGACAGACTGGATGCAGGAAAGATGTTCCTGATGGTCGGGGAATCCAGAACCAGGGGTCACAGTCTAAGGATAAGGGGTAAGCCATTTAGGACAGAAATGAGGAGGAATTTCTTCACCCAGAGAGTGGTGAACCTGTGGAATTCTCTACCACAGAAGAGAGTTGAGGCCAATTCATTAAATATATTCAAGAAGGAGTTGGATATATTTCTTAAGGCTAAAGGGATCAAGGGGTATGGGGAGAAAGCAGGGACAGGGTACTGAATTTGGATGATCAGCCATGATCGAATTGAATGGCGGAGCAGGCTCGAGGGGCCGAATGGCCTACTCCTCCTATCTTCTATGTTTCTATGTAGATGTTTTGGACTTGGGTATAGGGACAGCATTTTGAAATTTGCTGACAAGATGAAAGTAGTTGGTTTAGCAAACCACAGGGAACTCTTTAGGAAGACATAAGTTGGCGAAATATGCAGACAGATAACCGATGCAATTTAATGTAGATAATATGTGAGGTAATACATTTTGGGAGAAGAAAACAAGAAATAGGATCTTGCACGTAATGGTAAGACACTGAAGGATGTGGATCTAAATGTTCAAATGTATTGTTCCCTGAAAGTAAGATTGCAGGTAAGTAAAGCCATTAGAAAAAGCTAATGACATGTTGGGACTTATAAGTTGGGGCATAACAAGAGTAAAGAAGTAACAATGAATTGATACAAAACATTAGGCCACAGTTAAAATACCGTATGCAGATTTGGACACTCCATTATAGACAGAACATTAAAGCCAGAAACCGTACATAGTATAGTTACCAGGATAAGAAACTGTAGTTAAGAGGAGAGACTTGAGATACTGGGACTATTTCCACTGGAGTAGTGAATGCATATATATAGTAATGCCATATTGCCACCCCACTGTCTTAAATCATGAGACAATCAGACAAGGTTCCATACAAGTTTAACATAACTTCTCTGCTTTTGAATTTCATTCCTCTAGAAATGAACCCCAGTGCTTTGTGTCCACTTTTCTGCCTTTTTTAACCTGTGTTGCTACTTTCAATGATTTGTGAATCTATACCCCTAGATCCCTTTGCACCTCCACCCCATTTAGACTCTTATTTTCCAAGCAGTAGGTAGCCTCCTTATTCCTCCTACCAAAATGCACCACCTCTCACTTGCCTGTATTGAAATTCATTTGTCATTTACGTGCCCATTCTGCAAGTTTGTTTACGGTAGAATTTATTAAAAGCTTTTAGTTCATCATGTACAAACTCTTTTTATAAAAAAAACAAAAAAAAAACAATTACTTGACAGAAATGACTGCCTGGGATATAAAAGAACTGCAGAATAATGCATTAACACTTCAGAAACGTCACTCAGTTACACAGTTATGCATCGACAAACAATCCAAAAGCCCAAGGTGAGCTGAAAGAGGCATATCTATTCGTGCAATTTGTATTAATTTTAAAGTTTTCAACGTATTAGCCCATCTCTCATGTCACTATAGCAATGGCTGCACAAGCAGCAGGAGCAGCAGCTTTCCTATGGCGCTGACGTGCTGTACGTCCAGATATGTAATTAAAATATTAATCACAATGCAACCAGACAACCAACAAATATAAAGTGCTATAGTTCTTTAGTTCACAGTATTAAAAAGAATTGAACAAAAATGGGTGTGGTAAACCACTGTTATTGTATATTGTTACCTCTGGGTGGTGCTGTGTACCAAGGCATGCCTCAGCTGACTCCGCCCACATGACCAGGTATAAAGGTGGGGGTTTCGCCGACTCACTTCCTTCTTGGAACCAGCCACCCACGAGAGGCATGCTCTGTTCTCTAGTTAATAAAAGCCTTTTCATCACCTTCCTGATTCATCGTCTTTTATGGAGTAATTGATAAGCGTATCAATTTTATTAACTAGAAGTAAAATGGCGACACCTGAACAGCAACAACAGCAGGCGTTGCTGCGAGCCCTCAGACCGGCATGCCTGGACCTCGACCCTCAAGCAGCGGGTTCATCAACCAATTTCGAACACTGGCTGAGCTGCTTTGAATCCTTCCTAGGAGCCTCCGCCGTGACATCGGAGGAGAACAAACTAAAAGTTTTGACCGCCCAGGTGAGCCCTCAAGTATATACGCTCATCCGGGACGCTACTACGTACACGGCGGCATTTGAACTACTAAAAGGGCAATACACGCGCCGAGTGAACCCGATTTACGCCAGACACCTCTTGGGATCACGCAGGCAGCAACCGGGGGAATCGGTAGAGGCATTTTTACGGGCGTTACAGATACTCCCGGCAGAGACTGCTCGAAAGCAAGGAGCTCGACCTGAAGACGGCCGTAGCCCTTGCGCTCTCGCTAGATGCGGCCCACCGAAACCTCGAAGCATACCCACGTAACGGCGCCACGCCATGGCCACCGCGACTGTGGGACATGGGACCGCCGCCCCCGGCACCAACTGCTGCAGCGATGTCCCGAAATCAACTGGGACAGCCGCCCCCGGTAAGAACCGCAGCGATGCCCCGTAACCAGGCCCAAAAATGCTATTTCTGTGGCCAGTTAAAACACCCTAGAGCGCACTGCCCGGCTAAGACCGCTACCTGCTCGGGCTGCGGGAAGAAAGGCCATTACGCCAATGCCTGCAGGGGGAAACCAGCGAACGCCAGCAGCGCCGCGTGCGAACCATGGGGGCAGCCATCTTATCCGCCATTTTGTGCACCTCCGGCCGCATGGCCGCCGCCATTTTATCCGCCGCACTCAACCGCCACTTCGTCTCCGGACTCGACCACCGTCTCGTCGGACGACCATACCGACTCACTAAGCCATACACTGGCCTCCGTTACGCTGGATCAAGCCCTCCCTCATCTATCCAGCTCCATGATGGATATCACGGTAAACGGCCGTGCCACCACTTGCCTAATCGACAGCGGGAGCACAGAGAGTTTTATTCACCCAGACACGGTACGTAGCCACTCCCTCATGGTCCTGCCGACGCGCCATCGGATTTCTATGGCGTCCAAGTCCCATTCAATGGACGTCGGCGGCTACTGTGTGGTGACCCTTTCGGTTGGGGGCACAGAATATAAAAATTTTAAACTTCTAGTCCTGCCACGTCTCTGCGCTGCCGTGCTGCTAGGGTTGGATTTTCAGTGCCACCTTAAAAGTGTCACATTAGCATACGGTGGACCCCTCCCCCCACTCAGTCTGCAACCAACACCTTTTAAATCGCCCGCCGCAAACCACCTGCAGCCTTTCCACACTAAAAGTCCCCCCCCCTCCCTTGTTCGCTAACCTCACCCACGACTGTAAACCCATCGCTACCAAGAGCAGGCGGTACAGCGCCGGGGACAGAGCTTTCATTAGCTCTGAGGTGGAGCGGCTCCTGAAGGAGGGCATTATCGAAGGGAGCACTAGCCCCTGGCGAGCCCAGGTTGTAGTCGTTAAAACCACTGATAAACGCCGCCTGGTCATTGACTACAGCCAAACCATAAACCGGTACACTCAGTTGGACGCATACCCCCTTCCTCGCATATCTGATATGGTCAACCAGATTGCGCAATACAAAGTATTCTCCACCATTGACCTTAAGTCAGCATACCACCAGCTCCCCATCCGCCATGAGGACCGCCAGTATACTGCCTTCGAGGCGAACGGCCGCCTCTACCACTTCCTTAGGGTTCCCTTCGGCGTCACCAACGGGGTTTCGGTCTTCCAAAGGGAGATGGACCGGATGGTTGACGAGAATGCGCTGCAGGCCACCTTTCCCTACCTGGATAACGTCACCATCTGTGGCCACGACCAGCAGGACCATGACGTTAATCTAGAAAAATTCCTCCGTACGGCCCAACGGCTGAACCTAACGTACAATAAAGAGAAATGTATGTTTCGCACCAAACGCCTCGCCATTCTCGGCTGCATGGTGGAGAATGGAGTCATCGGGCCCGACCCCGACAGAATGCGCCCCCTAATGGAGCTACCCCTCCCCCACTGCCAAAAAGCACTGAAGAGATGCCTGGGGTTTTTCTCCTACTATGCCCAGTGGGTGCCCCACTATGCAGACAAAGCTAGACCCCTCATCAAATCCACCTCCTTCCCCCTGACACCAGAGGCGTGTGCAGCCTTCACTCTTATCAAGAGCGATATCGCGAAGGCCACAATGCACGCAGTGGATGAGTTGATCCCCTTCCAAGTGGAGAGCGATGCATCCGACTTCGCCCTAGCCGCGACCCTTAACCAGGCGGGCAGACCCGTGGCCTTTTTCTCAAGGACCCTCCAGGGCCCCGAGACCCGACACTCCTCTGTCGAAAAGGAGGCCCAGGCTATTGTGGAAGCGGTGCGTCACTGGAGGCATTACCTGGCCGGAAAACGGTTTACCCTGCTCACTGACCAGCGTTCAGTAGCTTTTATGTTTAATAATAAGCAGAGGGGCAAAATCAAGAACGACAAGATCTTGAGGTGGAGAATCGAACTCTCCACCTACAATTATGATACCTTGTACCGGCCCGGGAAACTCAATGAGCCCCCAGATGCCCTATCACGTGGTACATGCGCCAACGCGCAGGTTGATAGACTGCAGACCCTCCACAATGACCTCTGCCACCCGGGGGTCACCAGGTTCTTCCATTTCATCAAATCCCGTAACCTGCCCTACTCCATCGAGGAGGTCAGGACCATGACCAGGAACTGCCAAATCTGTGCCGAGTGCAAACCGCACTTTTATAGGCCGGACAGAGCAAGCCTGATCAAGGCCACTCGCCCCTTCGAGCGCCTGAGCGTCGATTTTAAAGGGCCCCTCCCCTCCTCTGACCGCAATGTGTACTTCCTCAACATAATCGATGAGTACTCCCGTTTCCCGTTTGCCATCCCTTGCCCAGACATGACCAGTACCACGGTCATCAAATGTCTGAATGACCTCTTCGCCTTGTTCGGGTTCCCTAGCTATATACATAGCGACAGGGGCTCATCTTTCATGAGCGACGAACTTCGGCAGTACCTGCTAGCGAGAGGTATTGCTACGAGCAGAACCACCAGCTACAACCCCCGGGGGAACGGCCAGGTGGAAAGAGAGAACGCGACGGTTTGGAAGGCCGTCCTCTTAGCCTTAAAATCTAAGGGCCTTCCGACCTCTCGCTGGCAGGAGGTCCTCCCTGCGGCGCTCCACTCCATCCGGTCACTGCTTTGTACTGCCACGAATGCCACCCCTCATGAGCAAATGTTCGTTTTCCCCAGGAAGTCCACATCGGGAACCTCGCTACCGGCATGGCTGACTTCTCCTGGGCCCGTCCTACTGCGGAGGCACGTAAGGACCCATAAAACGGACCCCCTGGTCGAGAGGGTGCACCTCCTACACGCCAACCCCCAGTATGCCTGGGTGACATACCCAGACGGGCGGGAGGACACGGTCTCCATACGAGATCTCGCACCCTCGGGTACCCCTGACCTACCACCGTTATCCCCCACCACCCCTCCCAATCCAACCCCTGCAGACGACATGCCGGAGCCCCAGGACCCTTCGTTGACCACCCAGACACCAGATCCGACGTTGGATGCTGCAACACCGCCGCCGCCACCACGACGATCAGGACGTCAGACAAGGCCTCCTGATAGACTTAACTACACGAACTTGTAGTACCCTTCACCCCGCCGGACTTAATTTTAAACAAGGGGTGAATGTGGTAAACCACTGTTATTGTATATTGTTACCTCTGGGTGGCGCTGTGTACCAAGGCATGCCTCAGCTGACTCCACCCACATGACCAGGTATAAAGGTGGGGGTTTCGCCGACTCACTTCCTTCTTGGAACCAGCCACCCACGAGAGGCATGCTCTGTTCTCTAGTTAATAAAAGCCTTTTCATCACCTTCCTGATTCATCGTCTTTTATGGAGTAATTGATAAGCGTATCAATGGGTATCCGTATTTGCAACTTCAATCACTTCCATTAATAAACATTGTCTTCTTGAACCAACACACACCCCATGTAACATGTCAGAAATGCAGCACTTATTCACAAGTGCAGAAAAACACATACACAATTTGCGTCACTGAATTAAAAACAAAAAGCAGGAATCATAGAATGGTTACAGTACGGAAGAAGGCCATTCGGCTCGTCGAGCCTGTGCCAGTGCTCTGCAAGAGCACTTCAGCTAGTCCACTCCCCCGTCCTATCTCTGTAGCCCTGCAAATTTTTTTCCTTCAGGTACTTGTCCAACTCTCTTTTGAAAGCCGCGATTGAGTTTGCCTCCACCACCCTTTCAGACATTGCATTCCAGATCCTAACCACTCGCTGAGTAGAACCTCATGTCGCCTTTGGTTCTTTTGCCAATCACCTTAAATCTGTGTCCTCTGGTTCTCGACCCTTCTGTCAATGGGAACAGTTTCTTTCTACTCTGTCCAAACCCCTCATGATTTTGAACACCTCTATCAAATCTCCTCTTAATCTTCTCTGCTCTAAGGAGAGCAACCCCAGCTTCACCAGTCTATCCATGTAACTGAAGTCACTCAACACTGGAATCATTCTCGTAAATCTTTTTTGCACCCTCGCTAAGACCTTCACATCCTTCTTAAAGTGCGGTACCCAGAATTGGACACAATACTCCAGTTGAGGCCGCACCAGTGTTTTATACAGGTTCTTCATAATTTCCACACTTTTGTACTCTATACCTCTATTCATGAAGCCCAGGATCCTGTAAGCTTTTTTAACTGCTTTCTCAAACTGCCTTGCCACCTTCAACGATTTGTGCACATATACCCCTAGGTCTCTCTGTCCATGCACCCCCTTTAGTTTATATTTCCTCTCTCAATTCTTTCTACTAAAATGTATCACTTCGCACTTTTCTGCGTTAAATTTCATCTGCCACATGCCCGTCCATTCCACCAGCCTGTCTATGTCCTCTTGAAGTCTATCACTATCCTCCTCACTATTCACTATACTTCCAAGTTTTGTGTCATTTGCAAGTTTTGAAATTGTGCCCTGTACACCCACATCCAAGTCAATATATAGCGAGAGAAACAGTGGTCCTAGTACCGACCCCTAAGGAACACCACTGTATACCTTCCTCCCGTCCGAAAAACAACCGTTCACCACTATTCTGTTTCCTGTCACCCAGCCAATTTCGTATCCATGCTGCCACTGTCCCTTTTATTCCGTGGGCTTCAACTTTGCTGAAAAGCTATGATTTAATAGAAATAAACATTCATCTTTCTTCCTGGACAGGTGAACCAATCAGACTGACTTGGAAATGTTTACGAATATGTTGACGTAAAGATGTTAATTTACAAAGTTTGCTTCTAATGGTTTTTCTTTCAAACATTCTCCACAGTATTAATCCCTGCTCTGATCACGAAAAGTCTTGAATTATTTTAGGTACTTTGCAATTAAATAGCGGGAAACAAACTTCATTGAGTACTCAATTTTTAATCTCCTATTTCAAACATTTATACCAAATCAGAATTGTACATCATCAGTTTAATTGAAGTATTTCCTGTGTCTTTTTGAATAAACAAATAGTGGTTTCTTCTAAAGTAGCGTCCTGCAATTTTTACACATCATAACTTTGTTCTATTAAATCTCCACTAAACGCTTAAGAGGATATCTATATTTACATTATTCCTGAGATTTGTTCGGACTATAGAATGACAGACAAAATAAAATGGTTTGTGCTTTTCCTGTTTTTTGGTTCTCTTCCTAAACGTCTTAATACTTTTTATTGACTTTTTAAAAATAGAATACGTACCTCCTACAAATCCTCCCCCTCCTCAACAGCATGGTTGTATGTTTGTGTTAAGCTACTCACTTCAGTCGATTGTTCAAAATCAAATATTGAGAAATTTGAATTTTAAAACGTTTTAAGCAATTTAGAGCCTCGTTAAAAGCATTTGGACTTCAAGACCTGGTTGAAACTTGTTTAAATGAGGGGAAAATTGATTTCTGCTTGTTCCTTCCAAAATTATATTCGCAACTTAGGGGGGAAATAAAGTGTGTAACACATTTTTTGTGAAAAGTCCATTAAAAATCTTTAAATTCTTTCAAGTCTCATTGCAACTTTGACAGAAGAAGTTGCTCCAAGTTTCTCTTTCCCTCTTCAATGCTGTATTTAAACATACAACAACAAAAATAAAAGAAACTCTAATTCCAAACAAAGCTCAAATAAGTGAATAAAGTGGTTAAACTTCCTAAGAAGGCGGTGAGGTTATCTATCCCCAGCCTTGGCGATGAGTTGGGATCAATTTTGGAGAAGTTTCCTCTTTTTCTGCTGCTGTTCCCTCTGTCTTTCACAGACTCTGGGATACAAATGAGGGCACAAACTTTTCCCCCTCATAACAACATGATTTAAATAACCCTGAAAAACTCTTTTTCAAAAAGGGGACACCTGGCAAAATTTAACTGGAACTTACCGCACGACATTCATAATTTTCCGTATTTTTTTCCAGCTTTAAAAAATTTGACAAATTTAAAAAAAAAAAAAATTTCACCATGGGCTGGAAAATTGTTTGCTTTAGCTTCCTTCCAGTGGCCAGTGTACATGTGCTGCGCCTCCACCTGTGTTGTTCCAAAGTGCGGCCGTCGCTCAGTGCCCAGTAACTGACTGTCTGGACCCTCACCCCTGGCTCTCACTCTCTCGCGACCTCGCGTGCTCTCCCTGTTTCTCTCCCTCTGACCCTGTCTCTCACGCTCTCTCCTCTTCCTTTGACCCTGTCTCTCGCACTCCCTCCTTATGACCGTCTCTCTGTCTCCGTCCCAGTTTCTCCCTCTGTGTGTCTCCCTCTCTGTGTGTCTCCCTCTCTGTGGTATCTAGTGGGGTGCCACAGGGATCAGTGCTGGGGCCTCAACTATTTACAATCTACATTAATAACTTGGATGAAGGGTCCGAGTGTAATGTAGCCAAGTTTGCGGATGATACAAAGATGGGTGGGAAAGCAAGTTGTGCAGAGGACTCAAAGAATCTGCAAAGGGATATAGACAGGCTAGGTGAGTGGGCAAACATTTGGCAGATGGAGTATAATGTGGGAAAGTGTGAGGTTATCCACTTTGGTAGGAAAAATAAAAAAGCAAATTATTATTTAAATGGAGAGATTTTACAAAATGCTACAGTTCAGAGGGACCTGGGGGTCCTGGTGCATAAAAAGCAAAAAGTTAGCGTGCAGGTGCAGCAAGTAATCAAAAAGGCAAATTAAATGTTGGCCTTTATTGCAAGAGGGCTGGTGTATAAAAGCAGGGAAGTCCTGCTACAACTGTACAGGGTATTGGTGAGACCACACCTAGAGTACTGCATACAGTTTTGGTCTCCTTATTTAAGGAAGGATATACTTGCATTGGAGGCAGTTCAGAGACGATTCACACGGTTGGTTCCTGAGATGAGGGGGTTGACTTATGAAGAAAGGTTGAGCAGGTTGGGCCTATACTCATTGGAATTTAGGAGAATGAAATGTGATCTTATTGAAACATACAAGATATTGAGGGGGCTTGCCAAGGCAGATACAGAGAGGATGTTTCCCCTCGTGGGGAAATCTAGAACTAGGGGGCATAATTTTATAATAAGGGGGCACCCATTTAAAACGGAAATGAGGAGGAATTTCTTCTTTGAGAGTCGTGAATGTTTGGAATTTTCTCCCCCTGAGAGCTGTGGAGGTTGTCATTGAATATATTTAGGGTGGAGATCGACAGATTTTTGAACAATAAGGGAGTTATGGGGAGTGGGTAAGGAAGTGGAGTTGAGGTCAAGATCAGATCAGCCATGATCTTATTGAATGGCGGAGCAGGCTCGAGGGGCCAAATGACTGACCGACCTGCTCCTACTTATGTGACAAGGTGCTGCTACTCACTCCTGAATTGATAATATGCGTCCCTACAGTGAAGCTATGTGCTGGAGCACGAACTTGTAAAATTTACCCCATTCTGTATAATATTGGCAATTGGAGTTTATGCTCTTTTTCTGGTTTGCTAAGATTTTTTAAAATTCCTCTCAACCCACCCCATCAGCTTAGGGGGAGCCCCAATTGCAGTGGAAGTAGTGTTGTGCCCGCCCAGCATATGCAAAATGGCCTGATGCCATTTTTTCGGACAGGGTCGGAGCAACAATATTAGATGGGCGAAAGTTCCGTTACACAATCTACCCCAACCCCAAAAAGGCCTCCTTATCAAACTGGAGGGGGAAAAAAACAAACACTACTCGTCAATTTTGGTAAGTGCAAATTGGCTGTCGTCACATTTTTCTACATTACACTGGTCATTACATTTCAAAAGTATTTCATTGGCTGTGAAGTACTTTGGGATGTCTTGAGAGCGTGAAAGGCACAAACTAACTGCGAGCTCCTTTCTTCCTCCCTTTGTGGATGTTGGGTGAGGATATGGGTAAAAAGCGGGATGAGGTCCTAAAAGCGGAGTATAGGGAGTTAGGAGATAAATTTAAAAACAGGACCTCAAAGGTAGTAATCTCAGGATTGCTACCAGTGCCACGTGCTAGTCAGAGTAGAAATAGAAGGATACTTCAGATGAATACGTGGCTAGAGGAATGGTGCCAGGGGGAGGGATTCAAGTTTTTGGGACATTGGAACTGGTTCTGGGGGAGGTGGGACCAGTTCAAACCGGACGGTTTGCACCTGGGCAGGGCTGGAACCAATGTCCTAGGGGGGAGTGTTTGCTAGTGCTGTGGGGGAGGGTTTAAACTAAAATGGCAGGGGGTTGGGAACCTGAGCAGGGAGACAGAGGAAAGGGAAACGAGGATAAAAGCAAAAGATAGGAAGGAGAAAAACAAAAGTGGCAGTCAGAGAAATCAACGGTTTAAATCAAACATGGCCACAGTAAATAATAATTCTAATAGGTCTAAGAGCGTTAAAAAAACAAGACTGAAGGCTTTGTGTCTTAATGCGAGGAGCATTTGTAATATGGTGGATGAATTGGCTGCGCAAATAAAAGTAAACAAATACGATTTGGTTGGGATTACGGAAACGTGGCTCAAGGAAGGCCAGGACTGGGAACTCAACATCCAGGGGTATTCGATATTCAGGAAAGATAGGCAAAAAGGAAAGGGAGGTGGGGTAGCATTACTGGTTAAAGAAGGGATTAACACAATTGTAATGAAGGATATTAGCGCTGATGAGGTGGAATCTGTATGGGTAGAATTGAGAAATACTAAGGGGAAAAAAACATCAGTGGGAGTGGTATATAGACCTCCAAACAGTAAGGCGGAGGTTGGGGATGGCATTAAAAGAGAAATTAAAGAAGCGTGCAATAAGGGCACAGCAGTCATCATGGGTGACTTTCATCTACATATAGATTGGGCCAACCAAATGAGTAACAATACTGTGGAGGAGGAATTCCTGGAGTGTTTACGGGATGGTTTCCTGGACCAATATGTCGAGGAACCAACCAGAGATCAGGCCATCTTAGACTGGGTATTATGTAACGAGAAAGGATTAATTAGCAATCTTGTTGTAAGAGGCCCCTTGGGTCAGAGCAATCATAATATGATCGAATTCTTCATTAAGATGGAGAATGAAGTAGTTGACTCGGAGACTAGGGCCCTCAATTTAAATAAAGGAAACTATGATGGTCTGAGGAGCGAGTTGGGTAGGATTGATTGGGGAATGGCACTCAAAAGGGTTGACGGTGGATAGGCAATGGCAAACATTCAAAGACCGAATGGATGAACTACAGAATTTGTTCATCTCAGTTTGGCATAAAAATAAAACAAAAAAGGTGACCCAACCGTGGCTAACAAGGGAAATTAGGGATAGCATAAGGTCCAAGGAGAGGGCATATAAATTGGCCAGAAAAAGCAATAATCCTGAGGATTGGGAGCAGTTTAGGATTCAACAAAGGAGGACAAAGGGATTAATTAAGAAAGGGAAAATTGAATATGAGAGTAAGCTTGCAGAGAACATAAAAACTGACTGTAAAAGCTTTTATAGATATGTGAAGAGAAAAAGATTGGTGAAGTCAAGCGTAGGCCCCTTGCAGTCAGAATCGGGGGAATTTATAATGGGGAACAAAGAAATGGCAGACCAACTAAATACATATTTTGGTTCTGTCTTCACAAAGGAGGACACAAATAACCTCCCAGAGATGCCGGGGAACATAGGGTCTGATGAAAGGGTGGAACTGAAAGAAATCAGTATTTGTCGGGAAATGGTGTTAGGAAAATTGATGGGACTGAAGGCCGATAAATCCCCAGGGCCTGATAATCTACATCCCAGGGTACTTAAGGAAGTGGCCCTAGAAATAGTCGATGCATTGCTGGTCATCTTCCAGAACTCGATAGACTCTGGAACAGTACCCATGGATTGGCGGGTAGCTAATGTTACCCCACTATTCAAAAAAGGTGGTAGAGAAAAGGCGGAGAATTATAGACCGGTAAGCTTGACATAGGTAGTGGGGAAAATGCTAGAGTCCATTATAAAAGATGTAATAGCAGAGCACTTGGAAAGCAGTGATTGGATCGGACAAAGTCAACATGGATTTACAAAAGGTAAATCATGCTTGACTAATCTACTGGAATTTTTTGAGGATGTAACTGGTAAAATAGATAAGGGAGAACCAGTGGGTGTGGTGTATTTGGACTTTCAGAAGGCTTTCGATAAGGTCCCGCATAAGAGATTAGCGTGCAAAATTAAGGCATATGGGATTGGGGGCAAGGTATTGACTTGGATAGAGAACTGGTTGGCGGACAGAAAGCAAAGAGTTGGAATAAACGGGTCGTTTTCCGAGTGGCAGGCAGTGACTAGTGGGGTACCGCAAGGATCGGTCCTAGGACCCCAGCTGTTCACAATATATATTAATGATCTGGACGAGGGAATTGGATGTAATATCTCCAAATTTGCAGACGACACAAAGCTGGGGGGGAGGGTATGCTGTGAGGAGGATGTCGTGAAACTCCAGCACGATTTGGACAGGTTGTGTGATTGGGCAGAAACATGGCAAATGCACTATAATGTGGATAAATGTGAGGTTATCCACTTTGGTGGCAAAAACAGGAAGGCAGTTTATTATTTGAATGGTAATAGATTGGGAGAAGGGGAAGTGCAAAGAGACCTGGGTGTTCTTGTACACCAGTCGCTGAAGGTAAGCATGCAGGTGCAGCAGGCGGTTAAGAAGGCAAATGGTATGTTGGCCTTCGTAGCAAGAGGGTTCGAGCACAAGAACAAGGATGTCTTGCTGCAGTTGTACAGGGCCTTGGTGAGACCACACCTTGAATATTGTGTGCAGTTTTGGTCGCCTTACCTGAGGAAGGATGTTCTTGCCATGGAAGGAGTGCAGCGAAGATTCACCAGGCTGATACCTGGGATGGCAGGAATGACGTATGAGGAGAGATTGTGTCGATTGGGCTTATACTCACTGGAGTTTAGAAGATTGAGAGGGGATCTCATCGAAACCTATAACATTCTGTCAGGCCTGGACAGACTAGATGCAGAAAGGATGTTTCTGATGGCCGGGGAGTCCAGAACCAGGGGTCATAGTCTAAGGATAAGGGGTAAGCCATTTAGGACTGAAATGAGGAGGAATTCCTTCACCCAGAGAGTGGTGAACCTGTGGAATTCTCTGCCACAGAGGGCGGTGGAGGCCAGTTCATTAAGTATATTCAAGAAAGAGTTGGATATATTTCTTAAGGCTAAAGGGATCAAGGGATATGGGGAGAAGGCAGGGACCGGGTACTGAATTTGGATGATCAGCCATGATCTCATTGAATGGCGGAGCAGGCTCGAGGGGCCGAATGGCCTACTCCTGCTCCTATCTTCTATATATCTATGTGTCAAATAGCACACTGTCATGACTGTCAAATCAGTAATGGCTACATGGGCAAAGTACTGGAGTGCATACAGTTCCCCCTGAAATGTTACTCCAGCAATGTGCAAACACCTTCAGGAGTGGAGGGATGGGCTGAAAAATAAGCAGAAAAAAAATTGCGTGAAGAAATGGGAATGCATATTGGTCATTTAAAAAAAAAAATGGAGTTAAATAAACGAGGAAGCAAAATGCACAAATAATTCCATTAAGTTATGATTTTCTTTCCCCCCTACCCCCCCCCCCCCATCCCAACCAAATGCTCATGCTAAAAATGTTTTTTTCAGGGTGGAGGAAAAATGGTACATCACACAAAAGAAAGTACAGACCACTTTTATTTTATATACAGTCTAGTGATAATTCAAGGTCATTTTCTGCACTAAAAAGTCAAATTATCCAATAATTTGAATGAAGCAATGCATACAGCAACATACTGTAGTAGGAATTTAGTGCTTAAAACATTAAAATTAGCATTTAATTCAAATGGATCAACTTCAAATTAAGAGTAGATTAGACACATTTCAGCTGGCCTTTTCATTGTGATATTTGGTTTTCAAGAAATAATTTGCAACATAAAGGAATGGTGCATATCCAGTTTATTTAAGGGGAAGTATATATATCTTGTAATTGTACCTTTTGGGGCATCATGAGAAATATTTCAATAAAAAGCTCCTAGTACCTTGGGTGGACCAGTTCAAGTGGCACACACTATGCTGCTGCTTATGCATATCAACTGTATTGAAAGGTATGCTGCCCCATACAGTCATGCACACACAGTTCTTGGGTAATAAAAATGAAACATGAGAAATGAATTGGGCTTTAGCATTATTGCAGTTTTTAGTGCCACATACTTTTTTTTTACGGTACATAAGACAGTTATAGTGGCTGTTATGATCTATTTTTGTATGTTTCAGTTAAAACTTTTTGGCAAGGGGTTCTTTTAATTTTTCACCAATATTTGGTGCACTATATGGCATTACTACATCTATCACTCTAGTCTTTCACTACATCTGTATGTTAATCTACCCAAAATTAGAGAAATCCTAAGTGAAAACTCAATTAAAACCTATTGTTGGAATATTTAATTATTGGTTATATTTTGTAAGCTGCATACACTAAGCAGCTGACTTATCCAAAATAAGCCACTCTGATCTCTCAGCCTAGAAATTGCTGCCTTTGTAAAGAATAACATTGGCATTACTGGCCACCAGTTTGGGGAATCTATCATTTATCTCCTTTCTCAGCTGCTGTGTTCAGGAAATTGCTGTGTTGGCTTGAGCTTGTTGTGCCCGTACTGTGTGGGTGCCTTCGTATGCTTGTAAATTCATTAGATTATCACTTGTTAAGGGGGGGATATCCACAATTCCAATTTTCATGCACAACACATGTACTCATTTTAACCAGCTAAGGCAGCTTCTCACTTGGGATTGAGAAAGGAGCTGCAGCAGTTGCACAAATTTTATGCAGAAAGTGGAGCATTGTCCGCTGACACCAAACAACTACTCTTTAGATCCCATTTGTCGTACCTACAGGCCAGAATACAGCTCCCTGGCATTGGGTGAAGAGTACTGCCATCATAGGCTTAAGTTTAGTAAGGAAACAGTGGAAGAGATGTCATCTGCTTTAGGAATACACCAGACCATCTAAAACATGGGGATGACAATCCCACTGTGGCTGTCAAGATAACGTGGCCCTCAATTTATATGCCTCAAGCTCCTTCCAGACTCTGGAGATATTAGTGGCTATCCATGGTTGCTTCAAACAAGTGACTGATGCTTTATGGAGGAGGCTTACCATGAACATTTCTTTTCCCACTGACCAGCAACAGTAGCATAACAGGTCATGCCCATTTCTACTGGATTTATCAAAGTATAGTTGGTGATTGATGGCACTCAGCCCCAAACCACAATACAATGGCCTATATGAACAGAATGGTTTCCTATCCCACTAATATGACAGTGTATCATGCAGGTCAATGCCCTCTTCCCAGGAAGCACTCAATGGGTTTATTTTCTTGCAAAGGGAGACGGGAATGATGACTCCATGGCAACTAAGACTGCCCTCTTCAGCCCTAACATTACATCCTTGAGGCAACTGCTGATGCAACCAAACACGTAACCCACCACAATCATTATTTGACATGGCATTGGTACCTTGAAGCAGCACTTAAAGTCTCTCAACAGATCAGAGGCTGTCTCTTTTAAAACAAGACCCCCTAACTTCTTCCACCTCCCCTTTCCAGGCCCTAACAACATAATTGTCTGCTGCATGTTCCATAACTTTTCTGTATAAATAGATGAGGAGGAGAATCTGCAATCAAAGCAAGCAGGAGGCAGACACTAACCATAAAATGCCAGTGCAGTCAGGAAGATTTCCAGGCTTCCATTCAAATAAAATTAGGTAAGTGCATGCGCTGCCCCTTTAAATAAACCTTCTATCCACATGTACACAATTACGGGGTCCAAAGAACCTTCCACAGCACTGTCTCTTTGGACTTCCTCAACTAACATCAGTAGACATCGTGTGCTGTATACAATCAGAAATAAAATCTGTGAAGTACCAGACTTGGCAGATAGGAGTGAGTGAGCAGGGGAAAAGGCTTGGAAGAGACAGCAAATGTAAGCAGAGGGCAAGGCCATGTAGGGCTTTGAAGATGAGGATGAGGATTTTGAAATTGATGTACTGGACGGACGAGGAGCCAGTGCACTCCAACGCTCTATTGAATAACTCTACTATACAACTGAGCCATCACAGAAATCGCACATGCTGCTAAAATTGGAATATTTGGGGTGAACTGACAAGCAAGAATTCACTCAAAAAACTTTAGTAACCCACAGGTGACTGATGAAGAACATAATAACAGTCGTCGTCTTTCGTATGGTAGTAGCAAAGCAAATCAAATGTCAATATCTAAGTCAGATATCCAGACCAAAGCTTTCAGTGTAACAGCGTGGATATCTTGTAGGCTGCCTGCAAATTTCCTCTGAGGGCAGTGCTCAATGATGTGTTCCAGGGTCTGATTAGGAGCTCCACAGTCGCATGATGGGGATGCTTTAATCTTCCATCTATGGAGAAGCTGGCAGCATCTACCATATTAACAGTAATTTTTAGGCTCATAAGTTACTTGCATATCAAGCTATTTGAGTACTTTATTTTACTTAATCCATCCTTTTTTGACATCAATTAAAAAGCTGTAGTGAAGAAAGCTTCATTGGAATAATTGATTTGGATTTTGCATATTCTAGGCCACATTGAGTTTGACTTTATTTTTGAATTCAGTGTTTAAAATAATACTTTACTTCCAAAATTGTAACAACTTATTTTTAATTTTTTTTAAAGTTACCCCACAATCCTGGTGGGATTTATAAAAACACTTGCATTTGTACACAGCATTCTATCCCAGCTCTCAACATCTTAAATTGCCTTGCATAAAATTAATTATTTGAAATGCAATAATGTATTGTAACGTCAAATGCAGCCATTTTGCACATAGCAAGATCCCAAAACAGCAATGAGATGGAAGACCAGTTAATCTGTTTTTGGTGGGATTGAAGTTCACTGCCCATATTTGACTAATGGCATGGGAACGTTTACAGGGGAGGGCAGAATATTCAGCAACAATTGTGTTCTGGGCATTTCAGTTCAGTTCCCTTTATTCTGTTCTTTACTTTTCATTGTGTAGTTAGGAAAGGATACTGAACATATAACTGAAAAGATAGGATTTCAGCATGCTTTTAAAAGCAGGCAAGGAAGCAGCAGGTGGAGGTGTTCATGGAAGGAGTTCCCGAGAGTAGAGGGAGGTTGGCTGTCATCGATAGTATAACAAAGGGCGAGTGGGATTAACAGGTTGCCTAAGCTGGAGGACCAAAGTGTATAGACTGGGACATTGGGTAGGGAAGGGTAAGAATCATGCAGGGATTTTTAAAGGAGGATGTTGGGGAGCAGGGAGCTAATGGATGTCAATGTAACGTGTGAGTGGGATTTAGAATGGGAAAGTATTCATGCAGCATAGTTTAGGATTAGTTGAAATGAGTGTAATGTGGTGTTCAGGAGGCCAATGA
Source organism: Somniosus microcephalus (assembly GCF_052327205.1). Classification (NCBI taxonomy): domain Eukaryota; kingdom Metazoa; phylum Chordata; class Chondrichthyes; order Squaliformes; family Somniosidae; genus Somniosus; species Somniosus microcephalus. Next base: position 43,367,732 of record NC_141002.1, read on the forward strand.
AGAAAAATCAGATCTGGAGGTAACCAAGTGTAGATAAGGACTTCAAGGAGTGAACTAAGGGCAGAGGTGAGTGATGTTGCAGAGCTAGAAGTAGGTGGTCTTCAAAGTGGATCGAGGCTTGAAGCGCAGCTCCGCGTCAGCTATGTCGAAAGGTCGTGACCCACCTGGTTCAGCCAGACGAAGTAACTGGGATAAAAACAGAAAATGCTGGAAATACTCAGCAGGTCAGGCAGCATCTGGAGAGCGAAAGAGTTGACGTTTCAGGCCGATGACCCTTTGTCAGAACTGGAAAAAGTTAGAGATGGAACAGATTTTTAAGCAAGTGCAGGGAAAGTGGGGAGGGGAGGTCTGTAATAGGATGGAAGGCAGGAGAGATTAAAAGTAAAAAGGGATGATGGTGCAAGGCAAAGGGATATGGTAATGGGACGTTAAGAAACAAAAGTTGAGTCTAGATGAGGTGTAAATGGGAATGGTAGAATCGTCAACAGCTGCCATGTGGAAAAAAAAATGGGGGCAAAGGTTATGGTCTGAAATTATTGAACTCTATATTGAGTCCAGAAGGCAATAAAGTGCCTAATCGAAAGATGAGGTGCTGTTCCTCGAGCTTACGTTGAGCTTCGTTGGAACCGTGTACAAGGCAGAGGACAGAGAGGTCAGAGTGGAAGTGGAGCGGAGAATTAGAGTGACAAGCGACTGGAAGCTCAGGGCCACGCTTACGGACTGAACTGTGGGCGTAAGTAAAGAAGTAACTATGGGCATGGATGGAGATGGTACAGAGCTTCCAACAGGAACAGAGTAAGGTGACTTTGGTTTTCCGGTGTTGAATTGGAGGAAGTTCTGTCTTGATGTTTGGACAAACAATCAGATGGCACAGAGATGGTCTTGGAGTCAATGGTGTAGAAACCGATCTCCATGTATGGATAATGTCACCGAAAGGTGACCTGTAAATTAGCAAGTGTGGGGCAAGGATAGAGCCTTGAGGTACTCTGAAGATGATCGTGTGGCAGTGGGAAAGGAAGCCATTGTTGGAGACGTACTGGCTACAGTGGAACCAGGTGAGGGTAATCCCACAGAGAAAACTATGAAAGAGGTGTTGTGGAAAAGGGTGGAATGGTCGATGGTGTTGAATGTTAGAGAAGTCAGGAGTACAAGAAGGGATAACATGTTAAATTGTAGTCACCGAAGATGTTGATGACTTTGTCCAGAGTGGTCCAATGCTGTGGACATGCCAAAAACTGGACTGGAGGATTCCAATATCGTGGGAACTGGGTGACGATGACAACATATGTAAAGAACCTAATAAATACCCACTAAATTATATCATGTAGTGTTTGGTAAATAAGAGTTTTTTTTAAATATTAGCTTAACACTTTGGATTTGATTAACTCAAAACAGTGCAGGCCTTCATTGTACATTAATTTGCACTCTCTCAACCAATTTGGTATCTTAACTATAATCTTTGCATTGGTAAAAATTGCTTGATGCAAGTGTGAAGTGCATGGTACTGAAGGTATTATCTGTCGTGCAATTGCAATATCAGGTTCTACTTGCACCTTCCACTGAACCTCTGCCCCCCGCCCCGCACCCCACCATGATGATGTAGATGTGTAATCGTGTGGGAATGCTGAATGGAGGGTTGATTCCACAGGTAGAGAATTAAAATTGGAGTGTCACCCCAGTTAAGTCTTACCCAACTTCTAGTGGCCAGTTGAGAACAGCATGGCTTGTGTGATCTCTTGGCTGGGTAGCAACTCGTTGGGAGGGGTGGTATTGGGTTGGAAGAGAATTTAAAAAGTAAAACTTGGGTGCTGGGAATGGAACTGAATACGGAGTTAATCAGGTTCCAGCTTTGAGTTCAAAATCGTACATGATCTTCAGGAAACCAAATTGCGTTGTGATTTACTATCCTATTAATGTCAAGTTTTTTAACCACAAGGATTGATTTTATGAACTTCTGATTCAGTTAGATGGGCAACATAGATGAGAATTGGCTAAATTCACCCATGAAATGGGAAGAGTGGGTTAGTCTTATCTCTAACTTGAGTGCAGAAAACAAAAAACATGACTGTTCTGTGCAGCGAGGGGTTCACCTCAGCCAGTCCTAAACACAACTTATATCTATGAAAGTATCATATTATTGTCTTGTGGCGGTACCACCGGTTGTACCTTACATAAAGACACACAATTCCCTTTAACTTACCTTTTGGGGCCGTTGCCCTTTTAACTTACCTGTTGGGGCCATTGCCCCTTTAAGACGCGCCCTAGCGCGCTCACGTCACGTACGACGTGATGTGCGTGCGCCGGCACAGCCCGGCCTAGCGTCTTCGGCCTCAACTGCCAGCCGACGGGAGCGACGCGATCTTCCGCTCCCGCGGCAAGCACCGCCACAGCCCGGCCTCCCGACTTCGGCCTCAACGGCCAGCGATGCAACGACGCGCATCACGTGATGCCCTAAGCGCGGGAAACGCGAATAACGTGATGACATCACAACACAAACGCGATGACGTCATCACGCTCCCCACAGGACTGCGAACTCAGTCCTCGTGGAGTCCCCGCTGGGACAAGACCTATACCACGGTGCTCCTACAGTCAGCCATCTTACCTGATGTAATTAGTCTGTTCCTGTAAATAAACAACTTGTTAATAGTTCATCGAAGTCAAACCCTCTTATTTAGTGGCGATCTATACAAACCGCTACAGTCTATTATTTTACTTGCAAAATACGTATTAGCTTTTAATGACGCACATTACAGAGCATATCCATGGAATATTTTAAGTATGAAGTCATTTTTCCCATTTAACTTGTTAACCATGCCAGAGCAAATTCCACTTTAGCTGTAATTCTCAGAGTACAGAAAGCCCTTTTCAAGTACATGGCAATTCTTTGCAGTCATTGCTGCTTGCCAGTTCTGTCATCTTAAATCTACACTTCATCCTGCATCTTCCTTCAACTGGAAGAGCAAATTCCCTGTTGCTAGCTGTTATTTTACACCCCACCTATAAACGGAGACCCAGACGGTTTACTCGGTAGCTGCTATTGGCAGTGAAAACCATTTAAATACCAGACACAAATTATGTTTTCTTTTTACTAAAATAAACAGGTATATTTGACTCTGTGGATATTGACAGCCTTAGCTTTGTTGTCTCATATTAGGCACTATGCTTCTGTTTCTCTTCAGTTGAAACTTATTTAACACTATAAACTAAAATCTCCTCCAAATGGTAGAAAAGAGTTGCCTCTCTTAGAATTGTATGTTTTATGCTTTTTGGCATTTGGGATATTTGCAGTCCCTGGAATTATATTATAATTGATAACGTTAAAAGAAAGAACTTGTATTTATATAGTGCCTTTTATGACCCCAGGACATCCCAAAGTACTTCACGGCCAGTGAATGTAGTTAGTCAATTTGTGCATAGCAATGAGATAAAGAACTATAAAATTTGTTTTTAATGATGCTGGTTAAGGGATAAATATTGGCCAGGACACCATGAGTCCTTGTCATCACAGCCCCAGGACATCACTGCAGGAGTTCCTCAGGGCAGTGTCCTAGGCACAACCATCTTCAACTGCTTCATCAATGACCTTCCCTCCAACATAAGGTCAGAAATGGGGATGTTTGCTGATGACTACACAGTGTTCAGTGCCATTCACAACTCCTCAGAAAATGAAGCAGTCCATGCCCGCATGCAACAAGACCTGGACGACATTCAGGCTTGGGCTGATAAGTGGCAGGTAACATTCGCGCCACAGAAGTGCCAGAAAATGACTATCTCCAACAAGCGAGAGTCTAACTACCGCCCCTTAACATTCAATGGCACTATCATCGCCGAACCCCCCCCCCCCCACCACCACCATCAACATCCTGGGGGTCACCATTAACCAGAAACTTAACTGGACCAGCCACATAAATAATGTGGCAACAAGAGCAGGCCAGAGGCTAGGTGTTCTGTGGCAAGTGTCTCACCACCTTACTCCCCAAAGCCTTTCCACCATCTACAAGGTACAAGTAAGGAGTGTGATGGAATACTCTCTACTCAATACAGTACTATGGATGAGTGCAGCTCCATCAACACCGAAGAAGCTCGACACCATCCAGGACAAAGGAGCCCGCCTGATTGGCACCCCATCCACCACCGGCATACTGTGGCTGCAGTGAATACTGATGTAAAAAGACTACTGAGCACTTGGTTTGAGTATAAAACAAGGCTTTAATCAACTGTTTCAAAACCATGAGATTTCTAGTTTCATCACTAGTTCCTGGTTACAGAAACATCCTGAGCAAGCTGGGCCCATGCCCGAGTATTTATACTCCTTGGACGGCGCCACCAGCTGGCCGTCCAGTGTTACTTCATGAGTCATAAGATTCATGACATCCTTCCCACCTGAAAGTTTTGGAAGTCCGACGACTTCCTTCTAGTGGATTAGTCGGACCACGAATAGGCGCAGTCTTTTAGATCTTCACTTGTGGCTGGAAGGCACGTCTCCTCGGACCGTGTCTTGGACCCTGGGTCCTTGGTCCGTACTGGTAGATCGACTGGGCCCGTGTCGCCTTGATCGACTTGCGGAAGACTGGGGAGATAGTGACTCCGGGTGCGGGATCCCACAGGCGCAGAGCTGGCGTCATCTTGGTTGGTAGCCGGGGATTGACCGGCGACCTGCCTTCGGGTGGCCATCCCATGGGAAGCGTTCGGCTCCCCGAGTTGATCCGGTGGAGTAGCCGACAGATCCCTTGATGTCCCAGGTAGGGCGTCATCCTCAAAGGAGCGCAGAGCGACGGTATCATTACCATGGGTTCCTCTACCAGTTGAGTCCGTGGGACTGGTTGGACAGGGAGCCAGATCTTGGAGTGAAACGGTGGACTCCCGGCCATCAGGGTACCGCACGTGCGCATAAGTGGGATTAACGTCCGTTAGTTCCACCTCGTCGACGTGGGGATGTTTGGGAAGATCGGACGAATCTTTGGAGCAGCACGGGGCCAGGAGCTGCCAACCATGATGGTAGGGACGTCCCATGAGTGGAGCGACGCTGGAACCTGAAGAATCGCTCGTGAGGAGTGACATTGGTGGACGTAGAAAGAAGAGACCTGATGGAATGCAATGCGTCAGGGAGCATAGTTTCCCACCGCTGGTCTGGTAGGTTGTGTGACCTCAGTGCAAGATGAACAGCGTTTCAAATGATAGCGTTGTATCTCTCAACCTGTCCATTACCAATGGGATGATACGGTGTCGTTTTGCTTGTGGCGATTACCCGTTGGGAAAGATAACTTTTGTGTTCGCTTGACATGAAGGAGGCACTCCGATCAGAGTGGATGAAATTGGCCGTACCGCAAAAGGAAAAGACCTGATCGAGGCATTTGATCATTGTGGAAGTAAGCATATTGGGACAGGGGAAAGCAAAGGGAAAGCATGAATATTCGTCCACCATAGTAAGTAAGTAGGTGTTTCGCGTTGAGCAAGGCAATGGCCCTTTAAAGTTAATGCTGAGTCGCTGCATAGCATGTTTGAGCGAGCCATCCGATGGACGGAAGAATTGCGGTTTTAATTCCGCACAGATTCTACAGGTGGAGCAAGTTCTTTTCACATCTTCCGTAGAAAATGGGAGATTTTTAGATCGCACAAAGTGCAACATACGGGTAACGCCAGGATGGCATAAGTCAGTATGAAGGTCCGCAAGAGTCGAAGTTGACATAGAAGAGCAGAATGCATGCGTGAGAGTATCCGGGGCCACATTCTCTTTGCCGGGTCGATAATGTATGGTGTGGCCAAAGGCGGCCAATTCCATCCTCCAGGGCTGTATTTTGTTATTCTTGAACTTAGTGCGTTTCCGGTTATCCAGCATAAAGGCCACGGAGCGCTGATCGGTTATAAGCGTGAAATGGCGACGAGTGAGAAAATGACTCCATTTACGTACTGCTTCGATGATAGCCGTAGCCTCCTTCTCGACAGGAGGATAATGGCGCTCGCTACCTTGCAAAGTTCTGGACAGAAATGCAACGGGTCGACCACCTTGATTCAAGGTAGCCGAGATCGCCACATCCGATGCATCGCACTCGACCACGAAAGGGAGATTTTCATCGATGGAATGAAGCGTGGCTTTTTCTAGTTGTCGCTTGAGGTTGAAAGTTGAAATAGCCGTTGCCTCCAACGGAAATGGCTTTGCATGAAGCAGGGGCTGGATCTTGTCGGAGAAGTGGGGTATCCACTTTGCATAATAGGCGAACATGCCGAGTGCCCGACGAAGAGAGCCGAGATTCGTAGGGGGAGGGAGCTCCTGAAGCGGACGAAGTCGCTCCGGATCTGGTTTGATGACAACGTTGCCCACCCAGTAGCCAAGGATGTTGACTGATGGTACTGATTTCACAGATTTGGACTCATTTAAGGTTAAGTTGCGACGACTGAGAAGGTCAGAAAATTTCTGGAGGTTGACATCATGCTCTTTCTGGCCGTGACCAGCAATGGTGATATTATCCAGATATGGAAAAGTGTCCGTTAAGTTCTCCTGTTTGACTAGGCTATCCATTGCCCGTTGAAAGACGGCCACCCCATTGGTGACCCCAAATGGAAGGCGACAAAACTGATAAAGCCGACCATTGTCCTCAAAGGCCGTATACTTTTTGTCAGAGTCCTTCAACGGTACTTGATGGTATGCACTCTTTAAATCAAAAGTTGAAAATACCTTGTAGTTGGCAAGGTTATTGACCATGTCATCGATGTGTGGTAGTGGGTAGGCATCCAGGTACGGTATACTGGTTAATGGTTTGCGAGTAATCGATGCAAAGATGTTTCTTGTGTTGCTTCAGAGGATTTGTAACGACGATGACTTGAGCCCGCCAGGATGATGAACATGGCTGAATGATACCGTCAGCTAGACGGCGAGAGATTTCTGCCTCGATAAAGGATTGATCATCTTGGCTGAAACGTCGTGATTTAGTGGCTATGGGCTTACATCGGGGGGAAAGATTGACAAATGAGGGCTCGTCGAGCAAAGCCGCCGAAAGCGCACAAAACGGTACTTTGGAACTAGTAAGCTCCGGCTTTGACCCTCCAAACTCGAAAATGAGTCTTTTGTGTTGTTTCTGGAAATCCTGTCCCAGGAGCACATCACTGCATAGGTTTTTGAGCACCCCGAGCCGGGTGAAGAAATAAGTGCGGCCATTGAGAATAAGGTCGACAAGACAAAAGCCGGAAGAGTTGGTGGTCAGTGTTGTCGATCCATTGCAATTTCCCTGTCCAAGGGGTAAATACGCAGTTTTAACTTACTGACAGCCCGCTCACTGATGAAGCTGTCAGAGTGCACTCAATGTGTCCATTTACCGAAACCTCCGTGGCTGCATGGGACAGACTTTGGGGGAAAAACAGCTGTGATGGGAGGAGGGGAAGTTTTACCCTTGACAGCTGTAACCTTAGTAGTGGTTCTTGGGGAGGAGCAGCTTTATAGATTGCAGCTGTGACCTTAGTAGTGGCTCTTGGGGGAGGAGCAGTTTTATAGATAGTAGCTGCAAAACTTACAGGGGCTCTCGACTGGTATACCTTAGAAAAGTGGCCTTTCTTACTAACGGAGGCTCTTGACTGGCATACCTTAGAAAAGTGACCTTTCTTACTGCAGTGATTGCAGGTTGCGTTATGAGCAGGACAAATTCTCCTATAGTGGAATGCACCTCCACAGAAGAAACACTTCCTTCCAGATTGCCAAGATGCCACTAGGGCAGGGTCGTCATCAGTGAAGGCTTCTAGGGTAGGGTTGTCATCCGCTAGGTTAGAATCATCATCAGTGAGGGCTTCCGCCCGAGACCTATTGAAGGATTCATTAAAAGTAATAGCAGCAGCCCGTGCACGTGGTAAATGATAGGTATCTGCATTCCTCTTTGCTAAGTCCAGGGAACATGCCTGGTCATAGGCAGCCTGTAACTCGAGGGTTTTATTCTCCAACAGACGCTGGCGTATGAAGGGAGACATAATTCTGTTAATAAAAGAATCCCGAATTAGCTCCTTCTGGTACTGCTCAGCTGTGACAACTTTAAGATTACAATCCTTGCTGAGCCTGCGAAGGAATTCGTCAAGTGATTCCCCGGGTTGTTGTCGAGTAGTGGCCAGTAGATGCTGAGCAAAAATTTTGTTTGGGGCCTTAATACATAGTCGCTGTAATATTAGGATAGCGGAGTCATAGTCTACACAGTCTTCGATATAGTCAAACATGTGAGGAGATTCATAATTGGCAAGTATCTCTAATTTATCAGGAACATTCTCACCACACACCCTGAGGAAGTTGCTGAAGGTATGATACCAGTGTTTCCATACCTTAGCAGTTGTAGGTGAATTTGGGTCCAGGTCAAGATGGGCGGGTCTGAGTAGTTTGTCCATGATGGATTGATTACTACGTCGGAGTTCCCTTCTACAGTTGAAGTTGTAGCTGGCTGTTCCCGAAATTACTCAGAGCGGGAGCCGATACACAGTTGATTAAATTGATGTAAAAATACTACTGAGCACTTGGTTTGAGTATAAAACAAGGCTTTAATCAACTGTTTCAAAACCATGAGATTTCTAGTTTCATCACTAGTTCCTGGTTACAGAAACATCCTGAGCAAGCTGGGCCCACGCCCGAGTATTTATACTCCATGGACGGCGCCACCAGCTGGCCACCCAATGTTACTTCATGAGTCATGATAAGATTCATGACATGTACCATCTACAAGATGCACTGCAGCAACTCGCCGAGGCTTCTTCGGCAGCACCTCCCAAACTCGCAACCTCTTCCCCCTGGAAGGACAGGGGCAACAGGCACATGGGAACACCACCACCTCCACGTTCCCCTCCAAGTCACACACCATCCTGACCTAGAAGTATATCACAGATCCTTCATCGTCACTGGGTCAAAATCCTGCAACTCCCTACCTAACAGCACTGTGGGAGTACCTTCACCACACAGACTGTAGTAGTTCAAGAAGGTGGCTCACTACCACCTTCTCAAGGGCAATTAAGGATGGGCATTGACTTCAATTTTACTAGGGTTCCTTGATGCCGCATTTTGTCAAATGCTGCCTTGATGTCAAGGGCAGTCGCTCTCGCCTCATCTCTGGAATTCGGCTCTTATCCATGCTTGGACCAAGGCTGTAATGAGGTCTGGAGCCGAGTAGTCCTGGCAGAACCCAAACTGAGCATCGGTGAGCAGGTTATTGGTGAGTAAGTGCCGCTTGACAGCACCCTTGCTTTCCTTATTAACCTAGGCTGCATCCCATCTGGACTTGGGTGACTCTTTTCCTTTGAGAACTTCCAACCTTTTAAGTACCTCCTCTTCATCTATTTTTATTCTATCCTTTACTGCTATATTGGCAGCATCCTCTTCTCTAGTGAAATCAGATGCAAATTACTCATTTATTACCTCAGCCATGCCCTCTGCCTTCACAAGAAGATCTCCTTTTTGGTCCCTAATTGGCCTCACTGTAGGAACCATTTAGAATGTCAGCTAGCATTGGGGCCAGGAAGGGATATTGGGTTGTTATCACTTCAGTGGAAATGGCGTGAAGGGAACAGGAATTAGTTTTTATGGCCAAGATGAGCTCAGAAAGGGCATGAAGCAAGATTGGAGAGAAACTAGAGAAAGACATGGGTACAAGGCGAGGGGGAGAGCCTTTGTGGGGTGGGGTGAGAATGTTTGACTTGGTGGGCAAGTCTCCGCCCCTTCCACTTGATGGTGCGAACACGGTGGGGGATCAACAGGGATGACAAAGAGTAAAGGTTTTACAGGGGACAAGGGCATTAAAAGTGCAGGTGTAGGAGTGGTTGAGCAAATAGACAGCTGCAAAAGTGTTACGGCCAAATGAAGGCCAAAGGCTTTGGCAGTAAGTGAGTTGAGGGAGTTTTTTTTCCAGGGCAGGTGCAGAAGAGTTTTTCTAGGACCGGCGCGGAAGGAAATGGAGTTGGAAGGGGCTGGGGATGTGGGTGGCAAGAGATACAAGGAAGTGGCATTATCTGTGATTGATGCCAACAACTTATTCTTATTCAAGGCAGAGATCAGTAGATTTTTAGATACTAAGGGAATCAAGGGATATGGGGATAGTGTGGGAAGGTGTAGTTGAGGTAGAAGATCAGCCATGATCTTATTGAATGGCGGAGCGGGTTCGAAGAGCCAAATTGCTACTCCTGTTCCTATTTCTTATGTTCTTACTTTCTTATATAGCACCTTTAAAGTAATAGAACTTTCAAAATGCTTCACAAAGATGGAAAATCACTAAAGACAGAGAAATGGAGGAATGAATTAAAGGTGGTGGCTGTAAGCAAGATTGAAGAGTGATTTTGAGCAGGCTTTTAAAGGAAGGCAGAGAAATATCATGACGGAAGGTGGCTTACGTAAAATCTTTGAGCGATGGGCTGAAATTGTTGAAAGCTCTGCAGCCAAAAGTGAAGTGAGGGGTAGGAGGTATACACCAGTCCTCCATCTCCAAAGCAAAAGGGACTAGAATTGGAAGATTAGAGTCAACATAATGCCGAATAACGTTGTGGAGGTAAGGAGTGGCATAACCATGAAGATGTTTGTTGCCAACTGAGTTTTGGGCAAGTTGCAGTTTGTAAAGAGTAGAACTTAGGAAGCCAGCAAGGATACCTGTGGTGTAATTGAGTTTAACAGTGACAAAGGCATGGATAAGCATTTCAGGAGGAGTTAGGGGTAAGGTAGGAGAAAATGGTGCGTCGTGATGTGGAGGTAGAAGTAGGCAGTTTTGTTGGTATCAAAGATGCAGAGTTTGCAGCTCAGCTCAGAGTTGAACAGTAAACCAGTATTGCACGCCAGCGGGCTTAATCTGAGAGAGCTCCCAGAATTAGGAAGGGAGGTGAGGTCTAAGGAAGAGGGATTGAACATTTTTTTCTCCCGTTTTTTGAGGCATGTGTTAGAATGAAGCATTCACAAGATCAGCTAATGCCATGCGTTAGATGGAGGATAAAGCTTACCTGTTGATTCGAGGGAAATGAAGAACTTCAGCAGGAGTAATTTGTGGATTCTTCACTGCGAGAGATATTTTGCAATATAATTGACGAGAGAAAGCTACCCATATATTCATGTAACTGCTAGGAAACTGGTCTTTTGCCAAAAAAAAGACTCGGCCTATATAGAATAGGGTTACATATAAGTTACAACACAGAAACACACCATTCAGTGTTTATCTTCCTCTTAAGCAAATAGTTCTAATCCCATTTACTCACGCTGTTCCCATATCCCTTCATCCCCTTTTCCTTCATCCAACTATTCAGTCTGATCTTGAATGTTGACCTAGTTTCTGCATCAACCCCCAGCCCTGGAAATGAATTCCATAGCCTCTCAACTTTCTCTAAAGTTTTTCTTGCCCTAAATCTCTTGCATGTAATTTTGTATCTGTGGCCCATTCTTGGCCTCCCGATTACTGGAAATAGTCTGCTTCTGTCTACCCTGTCCCACCCATTCATATTTTTAACACTTCTATTGTATTATCCCATTTCTATTGTATTATCCCATAATCTTAGTTCTAATAGAAAGACCCAATTTTTCAAAAATTCCTTCATATTTGTATTTCTGCATGTCACGCAACATCTAGTGAATCTGCATTGTATGCTCTAAAACCTCAATATACTTTCGGTAATGTGAGAATTGTAACGTACAACATTCCTCCCTCCCTCTGAATCATTATTGTACTTTTGAAAATATGTGAGACATTGCTTTTCTGATTTTTCCATTAATATTTTAGATGTTGAGGGAGAATCCTTTTTTTTGCTTAGGCCCATAAACCCTCCACAAAATGTCAGTGATCACAAATGATCTTTGCCAAAGGATTGTCTTTCATCTTTAGCTTCAGAATGTCAGAACAGGCTGTGACTGCATCCCTTTCTGAAATCGGATTAGCTGTGATTATGTTTTCCTAACTTATTGTGACATATTTTTGCCTCTGGATATTTTATGTCTGAAGACAAGATAATTGAATTACTTGGTGTGGCATTTCCTCCAAGGAGCCAGCACAGCATTATTGAGCAAGACCATCTGATTCCATTCAGCTCTCACACAAGCATATATATTGTAAAATATAGTCATCTCTCTTCCTAAAGCCCCCTGTAGTGTTTTTGTCAGTGATGATAAGTACCATAACTTGATTGTTTTCAAAAGCTTGCAGTATCTCCCCTTTTTTAAAACACTTTCAATTTAGTACAGTAAGTTTGTTGCAAATTTATTGCTTGCTAAGTAAAGGTTAACCTAAAGTTCTTGATTTTTTTTAGATGAACACTTAAACGGTCAAGTGACTAGTATTTACTATTAGATTGGTAATATGTATCTCTATTGTAACAGTACTCATTCTTTTGATTATCCCAGTTTATGAGGATAGTGCAGGAAGGTGGAGTTGAGGTCGAAGATCAACCATGATCTTATTGAATGGTGGAGCAGGCTCAAAGTGCCGAATGACCAACTCCTGCTCCTGTTTCTCATGTTCTGATGTTCTTAAACATTTCCCCCCCTGATTAATTGCATCTCCCACAAGGGCATTTACTGTAATAACAGTAGAAAATGCTGGAAATACTCAGCAGGCCAGGCAGCATCCATGGAGAGAGAAAGAGTTAACGTTTCAGGTCTGGGATTGGGGGGGGGGGGAAGGAATTGAAAGAACATTCTGTGAAAATGTTGCAAATGGGACTGGCTAAATCATACAGCATGAAAAATGGGGGCAGGGATTATTATCTGAAATTGTTGAACTCGATATTGATATGATATAATTGGGATTACGGAGACATGGCTCCAGGGTAACCAAGGCTGGGAATTCAACATCCAGGGATATTCAATATTCAGGAAAGACAGGCAAAAAGGAAAAGGGGGTGGGGTAGCATTGCTGGTTAAAGAGGAGATTAACACAATAGTAAGGAAGGATATTAGCTCTGATGATGTGGAATCTGTATGGGTAGAGCTGAGAAATACCAAGGGACAGAAAACGTTAATGGGAGTTGTATACAGACCCCCAAACAGTAACGCTGAGGTTGGGGATGGCATTAAATGGGAAATTAGAGACGCGTGCAATAAGGGCACAGCAGTTATCATGGGTGACTTAATCTACATATAGATTGGGCTAACCAAAATAGTAACAATACTATGGAGGAGGAATTTCTAGAGTGTATACGGGATGGTTTCCTGGACCAATATGTCGAGGAACCAACTCGAGATCAGGCCATCTTAGACTGGGTATTATGTAATGAGAAAGGATTAATTAGCAATCTTGTGCGAGTCCCCTTGGGGCATAGCGATCATAATATGATAGAATTCTTCATTAAGATGGAGAGTGAAGTATTTGACTCAGAGACTAGGGTCCTGAATTTAAATAAAGGAAACTATGCTGGTATGAGGCGCGAGTTGGCTAGGATGGATTGGGGAACATTACTTAAAGGGTTGATGGTGGATAGGCAATGGCAAACATTTAAAGATCGCATGGATGAACTACAGAATTTGTTCATACCAGTTTGGCATAAAAATAAAACAAAAAAGGTGAATCAATCGTGGCTAACAAGGGAAATTAGGGATAGCATAAGATCCAAGGAGAGGACATATAAATTGGCCAGAAAAAGCAGCAAACCTGAGGATTGGGAGCAGTATAGGATTCAGCAAAGGAGGACAAAGGGATTAATTAAGAGGGGGGAATAGAGTATGAGAGTAAGCTTTCAGGGAACATAAAAACTGACTGTAAAAGCTTCAATAGATATGTGAAGAGGAAAAAGATTGGTAAAGTCAAGCGTAGGTCCCTTGCAGTCAGAATCAGGGGAATTTATAATGGGGAACAAAGACATGGCAGACCAATTAAATACATACTTTGGTTCTGTCTTCACAAAGGAGGACACAAATAACCTCCCAGAGAGGTCGGGGAACATAGGTTCTAATGAGAGGGAAGAACAGAATGAAATCAGTATTTGTAGGGAAATTGACGGGATTGAAGGCCGATAAATCCCATGGGCCTGATAATCTACATCCTAGGGTACTTAAGGAAGTGGCCCTAGAAATAGTAGATGCATTGCTGGTCATCTTCCAAAGTTTTATGGACTCTGGAACAGTTCCCATGGATTGGAGGGTAGCTAATGTCACCCCACTATTCAAAAATGGTGGTAGAGAGAAAACGGTAGTGGGGAAAATGCTAGAGTCCATTATAAAAGATGTAATAGCAGAGCACTTGGAAAACAGTAACAGGATTGGACAAAGTCAGCATGGATTTACAAAAGGTAAATCGTGCTTGACTAATCTACTGGAATTTTTTGAGGATGTAACTGATAGACTAGATAAGGGAGAACCAGTGGATGTGGTGTATTTGGACTTTCAGAAGGCTTTTGATAAGGTCCCGCATAAGAGATTAGCGTGTAAAGTTAAAGCGCATGGGATTGGGGGTAAGGTACTGACTTGGATAGAGAACTGGTTGGCAGACGGGAAGCAAAGAGTTGGAATAAACTGGTCTTTTTCCGAGTGGCAGGCAGTGACTAGTGGGGTACCGCAGGGATCGGTGCTAGGACCCCAGTTATTCACAATATATATTAATGATCTAGACCAGGGAACTAGATGTAATATCTCCAAGTTTGCAGACGACACAAAGCTGGGTGGGCGTGTGTGCTGTGAGGAGGATGCAGAGAAACTCCAGTATGATTTGGACAGGTTGGGTGATTGGGCAGATGCATGGCAGATGCAGTATAATGTGGATAAATGCGAGGTTATCCACTTTGGTGGCAAAAACAGGAAGGCAGATTATTATCTGAATGGCAATAGATTGGGAGAAGGGGAAGTGCAACGAGACCTGGGTGTCCTTGTGCACCAGTCGCTGAAGGTAAGCATGCAGGTGCAGCAGGCGGTTAAGAAGGCAAATGGTATGTTAGCCTTCAGAGTGAGAGGATCCGAGTACAGGAGCAAGGATGTCTTGCTGTAGTTGTACAGGACCTTGGTGAGACCACACCTTGAGTATTGTGTGCCGTTTTGGTCACCTTATCTGAGGAAGGATGTTCTTGCCATGGAGGGAGTACAGTGAAGATTCATCAGATTCCTGGGATGGCAGGAATGACGTATGAAGAGAGATTGGGTCGATTGGGCTTGTATTCGCTAGAGTTTAGAAGAATGAGAGGGGATCTCATTGAAACTTATAAAATTCTAACGGGACTAGACAGAATAGATGCAGGAAGGATGTTCTCGATGGTGGGGGAGTCCAGAACCAGGGGTCACAGTCTAAGGATAAGGGGTAAGCCATTTAGGACAGAGATGAGGAGGAATTTCTTCACCCAGAGAGTGGTGAACCTGTGGAATTCTCTACCACAGAAGGCCGCTGAGGCCAATACATTAAATATATTCAAGAAGGAGTTAGATATATTTCTTAAGGCTAAGGCGATCAAGGAATATGGGGAGAAAGCAGGGACAGGGTACTGAATTTGGATGATCAGCCATGATTGCGTTGAATGGCGGAGCAGGCTCGAGGGACCGAATGGCCTACTCCTGCTCCTATCTTCTATATTTCTGAGTCCGGAAGGCTGTAAAGTGCCTAATCGAAAGATGAGGTGCTGTTCCTCGAGCTTACGTTGAGCTTCATTGGAACAATGTAATAGACCGAGGACAGAGAGATCAGAGTGGGAGTGAAATGGAGAATCAAAGTGACAGGCGACCGGAAGCTCAGGGTCACCCTTATGGACTGAACGGAGGTGTTCCGCAAAGCGGTCGCCCAATCTGCGTTTGGTCTCCCCAATATAGAGGAGACCACATCGTGAGCAGCGAATACAGTATATTAAATTGCAAGAAGTACAAGTAAATCGCTGCTCACCTGGAAGGGGTGTTTGGGGCCCTGGACAGTGGGAAGGGGGAGGTAAAAGGGCATGTGTTGCATCTCCTGTGCTTGCACGGGAAGATGCCAGGTGAAGAAGGTCTGTTGGGGGTGATTGAGGAGTGGACCAGGGTGTCGCGGAGGGAGCGGTCCCTTTGGAATGCTGAAAGAGGGGGTGAGGGGAAGATGTGTTTGGTGGTGGGATCACGTTGGAGGTGGCGGAAATGGCGGAGGATGATCCGTTGAATGTGGAGGCTGGTGGGGTGAAAGGTGAGGACAAGGGGAACCCTATTGTAGTTCTGGGAGGGAGGGGAAGGGGTAGGGGTGAGAACAGAAGTGCGGGAAATGGAACGGATATGGTTAAGGGCCGTATCAACCACAGTAGAGGGGAATCCTTGGTTGAGGAAAAAGGAAGACATGTCGGAAGCACTGGTATGGAAGGTGGCATCATCAGAACAGACGCGGCGGAGATGGAGAAACTGGGAGAATGGAATAGATTCCTTACAGGAGGCGGGGTGGGAGGAAGTGTAGTCCAGGTAGCTGTGGGAGTCGGTGGGCTTGTAGTGGCTGTTTTTCGAAAGCCGATCGCCAGAAATGGAGACGGAGAAGTCAAGGAAGGGAAGAGTCGGAGATGGACCATGTGAAGGTGAGGGAAGGGTGGAAATTGGAAGTAAAGTGAATGAACTCATCTAGTTCAGGGCGAGAGCAGGAATCTGCACCGATACAGTCATCAATGTACCGGAAAAAGAGGTGAGGGAGGGGACCTGAGTAGGACTGGAACAAAGAGTGTTCCACATATCCCATGAACAGGCAGGCATAGCTCGGGCCCATGCGGGTTCACTGTGATTGTCAGGCAGCAATGATTGCCATTATCCAAACTGTAAGGTTTTCGACATTTTATAGGTGGTAGCTTGCAAATTAAATTCAGAATCAGCAACAAACCGCACATCTGATGAAATTTAGCTTTTAAACTTTAAAGGAGAAGGTAACTCTACAGTTAACAACATAACATAAGAAATAGGAGCAGGAGTAGGCCAAATGGCCCCTCAAGCCTGCTCCGACATTCAACAAGATCATGGCTGAGCTTCTACATAGAATCATAGAATGGTTGCAGCATTGAAGAAGGCAATTCGGCCTGTTGAGCCCATGCCAGCTCTCTGCAAGAACACCTCAGCTACTCCCACACCCCGCCCTTTCCCCGTAGCCCTGCAAATGTTTTTCTTTCAGGTACTTATCCAGCTCCCTTTTGAAAGCCGTGATTGAGTCTGCCTCCACCACCCTTTCAGGCAGTGCATTCCAGATCCTAACCACTCGCTCTTATGTCGCCTTTGGTTCTTTTGCCAATCACCTTAAATCTGTGTCCTCTGATTCTTAACTCTTCTGCCAATGGGAACAGTTTAGACTCTGCATGTCTCAGTGAGGATTCTCCAATCTGATTGGTTCAAAAGCCTGCAAAAACTTTGTGGGCAGCTGTCAACATAGTGAACAGCGAGCACCGTTCCTTACCCGCTGACCGCAAAATCCGGGCCAATGAATTTGATTGAATTGGCATAGGGAGATTTCGAAAGAGAGCCTGGGATGATGCTTGATTAATCACTTTGAATATTTGGACAATGGGCTGAAACAATTAAAAAAGGAAAAGGAATTCTGGGATGTATAACTGGAACAGTGGAGTACAAGACTCTGGAGCTTGTACTAGAGCTTTACAATGCATTATTCAAACTGCATTTATGCCACACAGCAACTGTCATTGCATTTGGCAAAGCAACTTGGATGTGATGTACTTTGGGACGTCCTGAAAGATGTCATAGAGCTTTACATAAAATTTCTCCTCAATAATGGTATTCTGTTTAAATCTGGTGAGCATTTCACAAAAAGCATGTAGAAGCACTGGGGAAGGTACAAAGAAAAGGAACAAGACTGGACTCCAGTCTAAAGAGGTTCTGTTAGGGTTGATCAGAGAAGCTTCAGCTTAAACTCCAGAAATAATAAAGTTAAAGGGGAATTTCACTGAGATTTGCCAACTAATAAATGGTAAAAAAAAAAATAGGGTAGATCCACAATATTGCTTCAAAATAAGGCTGAAAATTAGGACCAGCCGACATAAATTTAAATTCATGAAAAATACCCGTATAGGCAGCACTGTATGAAATATCCGTGGGGAAACCATCAAAGGTAGCAAATGGGGTGCAGCTTTAAGCAGCTGATCTTGTGTTCCTTTGTGGCAAACAATAACTACTTGAATTTATGTAGCGTCTTTAATGTAGTAAAACGTCCCAAGGCGCTTCACAGTAGCGATATCAGACAAAATTTGACACCAACCCACAGAGATATTGGGATAGGTGTCCAAAAGCTTGGTCAGAGGTAGGTTTTATGGAGCGACTTAAAGGAGGCGAGAGAGGTAGAGAAGCAGAGAGGTTTAGGGACTTCCAGAGCTTAGGGCCAAGGCAGCTGAAGATACGGCCGCCAATGGTGGAGCGATGGAAATCGGAGATGCGCCAGAGGCAAGAATTGGAGGAGCGCAGAGATCTTGGACGGTTATAGGGCTAGAGGAGGTCACAGAGATGGGGAGGGCGAGATCATGGAGTGATTTGAACACAACGGATGAGAATTCTTAAAATTGAGGCATTGCTGGACCGGGAGCTAATGTGGGTCAGCGAGCACAGTGATGATGGTTGAACGGGACTTGGTGCGAGTTAGGATACGGGGTGCGAGTTAGGACACGGGCAGCGAGTTAGGACACTGGGTGCGAGTTAGGACACTGGCTGCGAGTTAGGACACTGGCTGCGAGTTAGGACACGGGCTGCGAGTTAGGACACGGGCTGCGAGTTAGGACACGGGCTGCGAGTTAGGACACGGGCAGCGAGTTAGGACACGGGCAGCAGAGTTTTGGAGGGTGGAAAGTGGGAGGCCAGCCAGTGGAGCATTGGAATAGTTGAGTCTGGAGGTAGCAGAGGCATGGATGAGGGTTTCAGCAGCAGATGGGCAATATTAGAGGTGGAAGTACATGATTCAAGAAGTAGCAAAATACAGGAAACTTTTTTATATCCGGCACGGACAGGACCGACGTGGTGCCGGTTCATCAAAAATTCCGGATAACCGAACGCTATAGTAAAAGATACGGAGCAGAGCTCCGTATAAAGCAACAAACCCTGTTGAACAGCTTCAGAACAATGGGCACAAGTTGCAAGCATCACTGTAACTTAGCAACAGCTGCAGCCACACCCTTGCACAGCCACAAATGGAGTAAAAAAAGTAAAAAGTTACCTGAACCTACTCCTGAATTTTGCCAGTTAACCGAGATTTCTGGTTATTTAGGTGCCGGTAAATTGAAAGTTTCCTGTAGGTGGAAAAATAAACAATAGGTACTGTCAACAAGTGCTAATGGATGCGGTCACTTTAAGAGTAAAGACTGAATATAAGGATAAGGGTGTCCTTGACATGCCTGTTTTATATGGACGCTCAGTAGCTGGAGCAGTGTTCAGGCATTCAAGCCACGTTATGGCGCCTAGCACAAATTTAAATATTTTCAGGGACCTTAATAGGTACAGTGCACAACAGTGTTTTAGGCGCTTCTGGAGTGTGTGCTGAGTGCTCTGTGAGCCTTTGGCATAGGCATCCCCTAATGCATTACACTGGTACCTGGAGTGTAGGTATATTAATGGGCATTGCAGCTTGCATCAATCGTCCTAATCCTGAACTTTGTATTTTGCTTGGTTGGAGAGCAAAGATAGAATGGTCAGAATGAAAATTAAGAAATACAAGTTGAAGTGGCGAGCTGCAGGATCATTGGCAGACACAATGGAGTGTTGGTGCATTTTTAAAATGTCTTTTCGCATGCTATTAAACCCATTTGTTTTCCGTTTGCAATAGTTAGCATTTCTACATACTTGTCCTTAACCTCTTGCTCTGTCTTTTTGTTCAGACCACTCTGTAAAGAACTGATCCTTTTTAATGTTGACAGAGGGTTCCAACTCGTAATGCAAACTTTTCTTTCTACATTAAGCAACGCCTTGATTTTAAAACGGAGTGATTTATCTGCACGAACACTTTTGCGGTCTTCTGCACATGCGCATGGTATCCCTAAGCTTCGCATGCACACCCGAACCCCTTTGCACATGTGTGCTGTTTACCAAAGCCGTGCATGCCCAGTACCCAACAGTTTGGCATGTAGCGTGGGCCACGTTTTCCTCTGCTCTGTGGGAGAAGACTGGTCAGGGGATCTGTTGGCGGCGGGGGTGGGGGGAAAAAGAGTGGATCGAAGGGGGGAGAGAGAGGGGGGATCGGAGTTGGGGGGGGGGTGGAAGAGGGAGGGGGGATCGGAGTTGGGCGGGTGGAGAGAGAGTGGATTAGAGTTTGGGGAGGGAGAGAGGGGATCGGAGTTGGTGCGGGGGGGGGAGAGGGAGGGGATCGGAGGTGGGGGGGGTGGGGAGAGAGGGGATCGCATTTGGTGGGGGGAGAGCGAGGGGATCGGAGTTGGTGGGGGGAGAGAGAGAGATGGGCCATCGTACAGATGGGCCAAAAACGACACGGAAAAATACCAGAAAGCAATTAGCAATGAATCAACTCAAGCTCTCTTGGACACCTTTCTGGATAACATATACACTCACAATAAAGAAGGCGTAAACCGGGCAGTGAATAACCTAAACAATATTTTTGATAATTTGGCAACAAGGTCAAACTTGAAAGCTCGCAAGAACAAACCCAAAACAAAAAACTATGAAAAATGGTTTGACCCAGATTGCCATAACATGAGGAAAAAACTTAGAAAAATATCAAACCAAAAACACAGACATCCAGAAAACGAGGAATTACGCCTTACTTATTATCAGACACTAACACAATACAGAAACACACTCAGAACCAAAAAAGAGCAATATATTAAGAATACACTCAGCTCCATTGAGGAATCCATTGATTCCAATTGTTTCTGGGACAACTGGAATACATTACACAAAAAACAACACGACGAATTGGCCATTCAAAATGGAGACACATGGGAAAACCACTTTGAAAAATTATACCAGAAAAACACACTAAGGCCAGAGCAACACCAAATATGCAAAAAACTGGAAAAGCTCGAAATGGCCATAAAAGATAACCAAAGCCCGCTAGACTCCATAATAACAGAAAAAGAACTTTTTGAAAAACTCAAGGACCTGCGACCAGGAAAAGCTTGCGGGGCAGACGGCATACTAAGCGAGATGATTAAACACACAGACGATAAAATGAAACTGGCTATCCTAAAACTCTTCAACTTGGTTCTGAGTGTCGGTTACTTCCCTGATATCTGGAACAAAGGACTCATAACGCCCATATACAAAAGTGGGGACAAAGTCGACCCAAATAACTATCGAGGCATCTGTGTAAACAGTAACCTGGGGAAGGTATTCTGTAGCATCATAAACAAAAGACTTATAAACTTCCTTGAGGAGCACAATGTCTTGAGTAAAAGCCAAATTGGATTCCTGCCAAACTATAGAACATCAGATCATATCTTCACCCTACAGACCCTAATTGACAAACACGTTCATCAAAACAAAAGCAAAATCTACGCATGCTTTATAGATTTCCAGAAGGCTTTCGACTCCATCTGGCATGATGGTTTATTCCTGAAACTTATCGAAAGCGGGATAGGGGGAAAAACATATGATGTAATTAAATCAATGTATACAAACAACAAATGTGCAGTTAAAATTGGAGAGAAACAAACAAAATACTTCCCACAGGGGCGGGGGGTGACGCAGGGCTCGCCAATCTCACCGACACTCTTTAATATTTACATAAATGAATTGGCAAAACTACTTGAACAATCTACAGCACCCGGCCTCACCCTATATGAATCCAAGGTTAAATTCCTCCTCTATGCAGACGACCTGGTTCTGCTGTCACCAACTAAGGAGGGTCTACAACAGAACCTGGATCTGCTGGAGTCGTACTGCCAGACTTGGGCCCTGACAATAAATCCCCAAAAAACCAAAGTCCTTGTGTTCCAGCAAAGATCCAGACATCAGGGACCCAAAATAAATTTCACACTAGGAACAAACAAAATTGAACAAACCACTAACTACACATACTTGGGCTTAAAAATCAGTTCTATGGGAAATTTCAAACTGGCTGTGAATGAACTGAAAGAGAAAGCAAGAAGGGCTTTCTATGCCATTAAAAAATCAATCCAAATAGAAATCCCAATTAGCATTTGGCTCAAAATTTTCAAATCAGTAATTGAACCAATTGCACTCTATGGCAGTGAGGTGTGGGGACCGCTAACACAACAAGAATTTGCAAAATGGGACAAACACCCAATTGAGATCCTACATGCAGAATTCTGTAAAAGTATCCTCCGGACTCAAAGGAAAACCGTAAACAATGTATGCAGGGCAGAACTAGGCCAATATCCATTAATAATCACTATCCAAAAAAGAGCCACCAAATTTTGGAAACACCTAGAAATGAGCAACCCCCAATGCTATCATTACGAAGCCCTGAAATGCCAAGAGAGGACCATAAAGAAGAATACCCTCAGTCAACTAGTCCTGGGACTCAGTGAAGTAACTACTAACACTACTAACAATAACCAGCCCCAGGACAGTGACAGCGTGGCACGGGGAATTCGACCCAACACAATCGTCGCTAAGCAAAAGGAAAAATATCTGTCATATTGGGCAGAAACAACAAAAACCCAAAGCAAACTCAATTGCTACTTGGTCCTAAACAGACAATACAACATAGCTGATTACCTGACCATGGTAAAGGATAGCAAACTGAGAAAAACCGTGACAATGTACAGACTTAGTGAACATAGCCTGGTGATCGAAAAAGGTAGACACAGGCAGACCCGGCTACCAAGAGAGGACAGGATATGCTCTCACTGCAGTCAGGGAGTGGTGGAGACAGAGATGCACTTCCTCACAGCTTGTAGAAAATATCAGGGCATAAGGGAGAATTTCTACCCAAAATTCACAAAAATATGCCCGGAATTCAGAAATTTGAATGACGACCAAAAACTTCCATACCTACTAGGGGAAGAGAGAAATTGCGTAACACTAGCGGCACACTATGTTACAGCTTGCCATAAACAGAGGGACAACCACTAAATATAAGAAAAGAGTATATATAAATTATATGAAAGTATATTTATACACTCAGGGATATATCTGTTTATACATTGTATGGATAGATCTGTATTCTGTGAACAAACATGAATGTTTTCCGATGCTTTGGCAACATAAGATGTAACTTGTCATGCCAATAAAGCGATTTGAATTGAATTGAAAATTGAGGGGGGATCGGAGGGGGAGAGAGAGGGGGGATCAGAGGGGGAGAGAGAGAGAGGGGGGATCGGAGGGGGAGAGAGAGAGAGGGGGGATCGGAGGGGGAGAGAGAGAGAGAGGGGGGATCGGAGGGGGAGAGAGAGAGAGAGGGGGATCGGAGGGGGAGAGAGAGAGGGGGGATCGTAGGGGGAGAGAGAGAGAGGGGGGATCAGAGGGGGAGAGAGAGAGGGGGATCGGAGGGGGGGAGAGGGAGGGGGGGAGAGGGAGGGGGGATCGGAGGGGGGGAGAGGGAGGGGGGATCGGAGGGGGGGAGAGGGAGGGGGGTTCGGAGGGGGGAGAGGGAGGGGGGGTCGGAGGGGGGGGAGAGGGAGGGGGGGTCGGAGGGGGGGAGAGGGAGGGGGGATCGGAGGGAGCGGAGGGGGGGATCGGAGAGAGGGGGGATCGGAGGGGGGGGAGAGGGAGGGGGGATCGGAGGGAGCGGAGGGGGGGATCGGAGAGAGGGGGGATCGGAGGGGGGGGAGAGGGAGGGGGGATCGGAGGGGGGGAGAGGGAGGGGGGATCGGAGGGGGGGAGAGGGAGGGGGGTTCGGAGGGGGGGAGAGGGAGGGGGGATCGGGAGGGGGGGTTCGGGAGGGGGATCGGAGGGGGGGAGAGGGAGGGGGGATCGGAGGGGGGGAGAGGGAGGGGGGATCGGAGGGGGGGAGAGGGAGGGGGGATCGGAGGGGGGGAGAGGGAGGAGGGAGCGGAGGGGGGGATCGGAGAGAGGGGGGATCGGAGGGGGGGGAGAGGGGGGGGGAGAGGGAGGGGGGATCGGAGGGGGGGGAGAGGGGGGAGAGGGAGGGGGGAGAGGGAGGGGGGATCGGAGGGGGGAGAGGGAGGAGGGAGCGGAGGGGGGGATCGGAGAGAGGGGGGATCGGAGGGAGGGGGGATCGGAGGGGGGAGAGGGAGGGGGGATCGGAGGGGGGAGAGGGAGGGGGGATCGGAGGGGGGGAGAGGGGAGAGGGAGGGGGGATCGGAGGGGGAGAGAGAGGGGGGATCGGAGGGGGAGAGAGAGAGAGGGGGGATCGGAGGGGGAGAGAGAGAGAGGGGGGATCGGAGGGGGAGAGAGGGGGGATCGGAGGGGGAGAGAGGGGGGATCGGAGGGGGAGAGAGAGAGGGGGGATCGGAGGGGGAGAGAGAGAGGGGGGATCGGAGGGGGAGAGAGAGAGGGGGGATCGGAGGGGGAGAGAGAGGGGGGATCGGAGAGAGGGGGGATCGGAGGGGGAGAGAGGGAGGGGGGATCGGAGGGGGGGAGAGGGAGGGGGGATCGGAGGGGGGGAGAGGGAGGGGGGGGGAGGGGGGGCGGGGGGCGGGCGGGGGGATCGGAGGGCGGGGCGGGAGGGGGGATCGGGGGGGGAGGGGAGGGGGTATCGGAGGGGGGGAGGGGGGGGGAGGAGGGGAGGGGGGATCGGAGGGGGAGAGAGAGAAGGGATCGGGTGGGGGGAGAGAGAGGGGATCGGGTGGGGGGAGAGAGAGGGGATTGGAGCGAGGGAGGGGGAGAGAGAGGGGATCGGAGTTGGTGGGGGGGGAGAGGGGATCGGAGTGGTGGGGGGGGAGAGGGGATCGGAGTGCGGGGGAGAGAGAGGGGATCGGAGTGCGGGGGAGAGAGAGGGGATCGGAGTGGGGGGGAGAGAGGGGATCGGAGTTGGTGGGGGGGGAGAGGGGATCGGAGTGCGGGGGAGAGAGAGGGGATCGGAGTGGGGGGGAGAGAGAGGGGATCGGAGTGGGGGGGAGAGAGAGGGGATCGGAGTGGGGGAAGAGAGGGGATCGGAGTGGGGGAAGAGAGAGGGGATCGGAGTGGGGGAAGAGAGAGGGGATCGGAGTGGGGGAAGAGAGAGGGGATCGGAGTGGGGGAAGAGAGAGGGGATCGGAGTGGGGGGAGAGAGAGGGGATCGGAGTGGGGGGAGAGAGGGGATCGGAATGGGGGGAGAGAGGGGATCGGAGTGGGGGGAGAGAGCGGATCGGAGTGGGGGTAGAGAGAGGGGATCGGATTTCGGGGGAGAGAGAGAGGAGATCGGAGTGGGGGGAGAGAGAGGGGGGATCGGAGTGGGGGGAGAGAGAGGGGGGATTGGAGTGGGGGAGAGAGAGGGGGGATCGGAGTGGGGGGAGAGAGAGGGGGGATCGGAGTGCGCGGGGGAGATGGGGGATCGGAGTGGGGGGATCGGAATGGGGGGAGAGGGAGGGGATCAGAGTGGGGGGGGGGGAGAGCGGATCGGAGTGGGGGGAGAGAGAGCGGATCGGAGTGGGGGGAGAGAGAGGAGATCGGAGTGGGGGGAGAGAGAGGAGATCGGAGTGGGGGGAGAGAGAGGAGATCGGAGTGCGGGGGAGAGAGAGGAGATCGGAGTGGGGGGAGAGAGAGGGGATCGGAGTGCGGGGGGGGAGAGGGGGGATCGGAGTGCCGGGGGGGGAGAGGGGGGATCGGAGTGCGGGGGGGGGGGAGAGGGGGGATCGGAGTGCGGGGGGGGGGAGGGGGGAGAGGGGTGGGGGAGAGGGGGGATCGGAGTGCGGGGTGGGGGAGAGGGGGGATCAGAGTGCGGGGGGGAGAGGGGGGATCGGAGTGCAGGGGGGCGAGGGAAGGGATCAGAGTGAGGTGGGGTATCGGAGTGCGGGGGGGCGAGGGGGCCAGGAATTTTGGGTAGGAGTCAGGAACTTGGGTGGGGGGAGGTCAGGAATTTGGGGGCGGTGGGGTGGGGGGAGGGAGGAGGAGGAGGAGGAGGTCAGCAATTTGGGGGCGGTGGGGTCGGGGGGAGGAGGGGAAGGTCAGGAACTTGGGCAGGGGGAAAAGGTCAGGAACTTGGGCAGGGGGAAAAGGTCAGGAACTCGGGCAAAGGGAGAAGGTCAGGAACTTGAGAGGGTTGGTGAGGAAGGCCAGGGTCAGGAACTTGTTGGGATTGAAAAGGTCAGAAAGTCGGGGTGGTGGGAGGAAGGTTAGGAACTGAGTGGGAACTTTGTTTTGGGGGGTTGGGAGAAGGTCTTAACCTGCGAAGGTGAGCCCTGTCTGTTCTATGTGAGCTCTGTTCTATCTGGAGCCTGGCAATCAGAATGGCTTAAATTATACTTTGTAATTGATTACTTCATCAGGCAGGATCTAATTACACATTCCAGAGAAACTGCTGGGCGTGTCTTGTCCTCGAAGGGAACCAATCAGAAATCTGGTGTTGGAAATAATCGCAACCATTTTAAAATTCTCATCCTTGTTTTCAAATCCCTCCATGGCCTTGCCCCTCCCTATCTCTCTAATCTCGTCCAGCCCTACAACCCTCAGATATCTGTGCTCCTCCAATTCTGGCCTCTTGAGCATCCCTGACTTTAATAGCACCACCATTGGCAGCCGTGCCTTCAGCTGACAAAGCCTGAAGCTCTGGAATTCCCTCCCTAAACCTCTCCGCCCCTCTTTCCACCTAGAAGATGCTTCTTAAAACCTACCTCTTTGACCAAGTCTGCCATAATATCTCCTTATGTGGCTCGGTGTCAAATTTTGTTTTATAATGCTCCTGTTCCACTTGACGTTTGTAATGCAAAACCGCTCCTAAGTCAGGTGGGAGTCCATAGTTCAAGATGTAGGTTTAACAAGTGCAAGGTTGCTATTCTGTTTTGAGGACTCTATCCCATCCACCAACTTTTGTAAAAAAAAAAAAATTAAGGTACTTGGTTGTGTAAAGCACTTTAACCAGGTGTTAGTTTTTTTTGAATCAACTTCCTTTTCAGATTTCTGGTACAAAAATTATCCCAAGTTGTAAAGCTAAATCTAACTCATTCGAATTGCAGAGTGTACCACTGATATTCCTCTCCCTAACCCATGAGCAGTGAAACCAGTTGTAATTCTCTGACCACCACCCAGGTCCCATTCTTAGTTGTGCTTAGTTAACTGATCTTAACCTAGTGGCAGTTGTCGGGTACTACAGTTGAGTTAGAAATTTGAAAAAAGCAGCTGAGGTTTCTGCTTCTGATCACTAACCATCAACCCCTGCTGGAAAATGTTCCTATTAAGTGCAGGGTGTGGCAGAATTTGCTTAGGTTGTGATGCCTGTCCCCATGGCAAGATACCCTGCAGGCACTCTCTTTCCAGGCTCACATGTGACAAATGGCAACTTGGGTAGTGCATGAGCAAGTTACTTGAGTTTGTGCAGCCATTTTCAAGCAATGGGGATAGAGGAAAGAGTGAGGGGGAAAGTTGTTCAGTTTCCCCTTTCATGGCTTTCCCAATACACGTGTATTAGTAGATTTGATGTTTAACATGTCCACCCAATGCAGAGCAGTAATGAACAAAGTGAACACAATATTGAACTATGTAGCCAAAACAATAGAATATAAGTTAGAGGACAATATCCATCAAATTGTATTGTGCCCTAGTCAGATTACACCTTGAATACTGTGTCCAGTTCTAGTCACCGATGTACAAGGGAGATATTCCAGCACTAGAGGCACTGTGGTAGGGGTAGAGTTTCTGGTTTGGGTGCAATTGCAAAACGGGCGCAAATTGTGCCAGTTTTGAGATTTTTTACTCGAGTTTAACATCTGCCATGAACCAGCACAATTGGGCAGTGTTTTAAAACATAGTTTTTAAAATTGAACAAAAAATTTAGCTTTTTAAAATTAAGTCCTTGATATATTTGAGTGGTAACTAGGTGCAGTTTGATTAATACAGCTGAAAATGGGTTTAATTACCAAAAAAGAAGCATTTTTAACCAGTGTCAATCCATCACCTGCGAGTAACCCAATTTTAAATCTTTGAAAATGACTAAAAAAATATACAGAAACATTTCCCAGTTATATTGGAGGTACAGTCGTCAGTTTCTTAGCAAATTAAAAAAATTATATTATAAAGCTTTTAAAACGTTCCAATTAGTGTCCTTGCGCCTAAAAGGACCAGCTTAATTTTTAGTCTCCTCAAAGGCCTGCAAACGAGCACAAATAGCGGAATCTCCCAATGGTGATTAATTCATCCTGGGGGCGTGGCCAGTTTTGTGGGTGGAGCTGACTTCAAGCGCGATGGCCTGTAATTTGCGGACCCTATGGGTACGTGTGAGGTGCCCACGCACTCGTAAGGGCCGCATAAGTTCCGGGTTTAGGCATGCGCTAAAACCCGGAACTTGCGTTCTGTCAAGAATCTTCTTGACAGATTGTACGAATTCGCGGGCAGAGAGTTGGGCTATTTGTCCAGTGAGTGCCCGTGAAATTCTTACGCCTGGTGAAAGCCGATAAAATGTTATCAATTTAGACATTTAAAAACCTGTAAAATAAGGTAAGTTTATTTTTAGCCCCTTTAAAACATGTAAATTTATTTTTCAAAAAATTAAATTTTTGTTTTAAATATTTAATTAAATGCCATTTTAATTCACTTTAAATATGTGATTTAAAAAAAAGAATTATTTGAAGTGTAGAAGTATTTTCTGGGGTGTTCCCATTCACTTGGGGTATTCCCATTCTGTACATATGGGATCCCCAAAAGTATGAATGGGGATTCCCTTCTAGAATTCGTTGGGCCAGCCCATGTGTTCCCAGGGGCGCTTGCGAACCACCTGTGTCCCTGGGATACGTGGGCCTCTTCCCGCAGGTACCCGGGGAGGCCCAGGGCCGTGAGTCACCGTACCTCCCGGACCACGAGTTAGGCGTGGATTTTATTTGCAGATCGGAGGCATTTTCCCGCAGGAAGCCTCCAACCGCAAATTCAGGGCCAATGTGTTTTAATCTAGTGCAAAAGATTGCAGAAACTCGATATGCGTTGAAAATAATTGTGCTTAAAATTCCATGATCTTTTGCATTGGTTACGCCGATTTCGGCTGAATTACGCCGGAAAAACCAGTGCTACTGAGCAAAAACTTTAGTCGTAATCTTTAAACTAAATTGAGAGTTGGACAAGAGGGTCAAGCTTGTAAAAGGCAAACTGATTGTGATTAGGAAATTATTCTTCACGCCGAGTGATCAATTCATGGAATGGACTCATGGATAGAGTAGTGGAGATGTAAACCCTAGATTTGTTTAAGAAACAATTGGCTGCTGCAATGGGTATTTCTGGGCAGATGAGCTGAATCGCATTCCCGAAGTGTAATTATCTTGTGATCTGTGACTGAGAGGACAAATGGCCTGTTCATGGCCTCTACCAATGCAGCTCTGAAATCAAAATTGCAGATCCAAATCCTGTTGCTCTGTAGTACAATGTATTTTTTATCTAGTGCACTTGCATGCCATTTTCCTTTGGAGCTGATTCATAAATATTAAGAGTAAGTTGTACATAGTTGACTCTGTTGTAGTTTACATAAAATGGTGTTCGAGTTGCACCTCAGGTGTGCTTCAGTCTGCCCGATGCATTATTATTCTTACAATTTTTTTGTTGAGGCACAAAGAAAAAGAAACTCCTCACTTGTGTCAGCTGACCATTTTAATGCCATCTTACATAGTGCAAAGGATAAATTTCAACACGGATTCAGCTTGAATGTTCTGAATCAAATGATGCCACAGTTCAAATCTATATATGAAAAATTTTGCAAATTGGGTTGTAATTCCTGTCCACACACCTTACTTCCTTTTTCATGGCTTTGAGTCATGCTTTTATGTCAACATTCAACATTGAAACTGCTTAAGTAAGCATCACTGGAAAACCCATTGTAACATGTCAACATTTATTGTGAAAAAAATTCATTTTGAACATCAACATTTTGCTCTCATAATTTAGTGGTGAATCACTCAATTTTTCAAAAAAAAAATTCGTCTGCCATTTTTTCTCTAACTGAAATTGCAAATGTTAAAAATAAAATGTTAAACAATTTTTTCACAATATTGGAATATGTTACCCTTTGAAATATTGTTTTTTTAATATTTTCATTAAGGTTATTATTTGAAGGCCTCAGCCTGTCTTAAAAGTGAGAATTTACATTTGATACTTTTGTCCAGAACAATTATACTGTTAATTGAAGATAGATCCTACAGTCTGAGTCTGTGCATGTAGATTGTGCACAATTTTCCAAGATACACAGCAGCATTTTAGCTAGTTAAATAATGCAATACTTTTCTCTCAGACTCTAATTACATCTATTTTATATCTTAAAATTATATGAGGAAACGTAGGAGGACAAATTTCAAAAGCTTTATTCAGGTAAAATTGACTGCTTTTTTTCTTAAACCGGGACTGTGTGAGAGAGGGAAAAAAATGATTATATTCAATGCAATTTTGGTGGTTTCCAATTATAAATATCTACAAACTTCAGAAAGTATATTAAGCTGAGTGAGAGGCTCACGCACACAATACACCAGTGAACAAAACATTATATTCCACTCCTAATTCAAACAGATCTCAGATTTCTGAGGGGTTGATCAGCCTTGATAATATGTTCTGCACGGCATAAATACCCATATTGTTGTAGTACACTTCTGACTCACCGTAAGCAATGCCACAGGAGATCTGCTCGTGTAACTTTTCAAAGGGCTCTTAAGTTATTTGTGATAATTAGTACAATGCTGTTTGTATGATTTGGGTCTAATTCTAACCCCAAATAGTGATATGTGCCCATTCCATGCTGGTTGAAAGGGAACTCAAATATGATTACAACTTTGTCAAACCAGTTGCAAGTGGGTTTGGGTTTATGGCACAAAAGGATATAGAAATCATCAATAATTGACAGTTACTCAAAGACCATGAAAATGGATGTGAAATTACATTGGTGTACAAGGGCTTGCTTGATGCTGACACTGGGTGTCATCGAACAAAAGAATTCAGTTTTCTAGCACTATGACCCCTTTTCATGACCAGTACAAAGTTTCACTACAAGATGTAAATTAATGAAGAAAGAAAATAAAAAGCATGCTATAGGTTATTCCATAAGAATGTGTGTCGTATTTTGAAAAAGAAGTACATTTCAGGTAACTTTTCTTTGGTCTCTCAGGTTGTAGCCCATGCCTTGACCAAGAAGAGTGGCCACGCCTCTGCTGATTGGGTTGACTATTAAGACAGGTACCAGTAGCAGTCTCAGATGGTGCACCTTTTTGCTTTTTCCAATTTTTCCCCATTGTGGGGAAGGAAGCCTGCTCTGTTCTCACCAGTTACCATATGAAAGTTAGGCTAACTTGGCAATTTAACATGGAGAATCATGGGTGGATTTTCTGTTTCTTTTCCACAGAAGCACAACTTTGGAGCTCCTAGTTTACTTTGCCACACGTTATTTCAGAATTTACCTCCAGTCTGGGTGAACCAAAATCACTCTCATCAAGCAGTTTATTAAGTTTATTTTTTTTGTTTTGTTTTCTGTTGCAACTTCCTGGAATATATTTCCAGTAGCTACTTTTGTTTATCTGTGAAAACATTGTGCCTAACCTCTCAAAATGACCTGCTGATCCATGACCTTAGCAAAGGAAGGTTTAAAATGGTACCTAATTAAATTTGGCTCAGTATCGTGTACAAACTTTTTACAGCTGCAAAACAGTTTGGATAAGAAAGAGTTTGGTCCTCTGCCACTTATATGTCAAACATTCTCCTTTTTTTGTGCTTTAGAAATAAGTCATTACACTGCAGTAAAAAAAGTTATTTAATATGAATTTAATTTGCCTGTTTTTTTCTGCATGTGACAACTTGCACCTTTGTTCTTTTTCTCAACAAACTTTAAAAAATCTAAGTATTTAACAAGCCATTGTTTGTTTTAACATATTGAAGAATATTTTCATGTAGAATTTGCAGGTTGGATGATTGTATTCTGAGTCAAAATGTATTCTTAACCTTACACAGAAATTTAGCACCTTCACTTTTATTTCTTGGTTATTCCTTTATGTTTGTGGTACTAGAGGCTGTTTATATTCCATAATCTTTAACACTTTTTTCAATACTGAAACTACTGTTGGGTAAATTGGTTCAAACAGCTGAAAAGCGCTCTACATTTACATCTGAAAATTGTTTTTTATGACAAGTTTAGCATATATGTTTCCATCTCAGTCACCCCTCTTTTCAAATGTCCTTTGATTTGAAGTGTTTTGTGTAACACCTAATTGGCTATAACCCCCCACCGCCTTTATCCTACTTTATCTCCCTTAGCCCCCTTCCCTCAAAAAGTAATATTGATTTCTTGATGCATGATTTGTACTAAGTATTCAATTTTGATCTTTATCACCACAGGAGAGTTGGGGGGTGGGGGGCTGCGAGGAATATGTTCCGTCCCAGGATGATGCTGGCAAAATGTATTGCTGGAAATTAAATTTTATCTGCTGATAATCATTTATGATAAAGTTGAAGGCCATGTTTATGCATGAGGTTGAGCTGTGTGTGTTTAAAAGGAATTGTTAGTTGCTTACTTTGTTGAGTGGAGGAACAGTGGAAGCTTGGTTCTTTCCGAACTTGAAGGGAATCCGCTATCCTTGAAGAGGGAACTAACTCAGAGAATCCACTCTCCATTTTTGTCTGATTACACTTTTGTAACGTGCCTTGGGATGTTTTTCTATGTTAAAGACACCATATAAATGCAAATTGTTGTTGGTGTGGTCTGGCCCTTTTCTTGTACTGTTCTGCTTCCTCCTTCAGCTGGTGGGGGGCGGTTGCGATGACTAATCTTTCTGTCACTAGGGCCAGGATTTTCCTTACCGGGGCGGGCGATGTCGGTGGTGGGTCGCGGCCCCACTGCTGGCTTATTCCAGCTCTGGAAAATGAATTTACATTGATGGGCCTTGTTAAGCGCGTCCAGTGCATTTCCTGGTCCAATTAGAGGAAGCGGGTCTGGTGACGTCATTCATGATGTGTTATCAGCCAGTTTCCTTAAAGTGTTCTACAGCATTGAAGTACTGCAAACACTGATGATCACTGCACAGAGGTGCAGGGCAGCACTCAGGCTCTCCCATGACTCCCTCCATATACTTATGGAGGGAAGTCACAGCACGCAGGGAGGTATACTTCCCTTTCAATGGGCGGAAGAAACCTCCCCAGGAGAACAAAACAGCCTGGTTGCACATTGCAGAGGAGGGCACAAGCAGGGATGTGGTCAGGAGGACCTGGGTGCAGTGGTGCAAACCTTTCAATGATCTCGGTAGATCACGAAACGGTAGTACAAAGCCACACTCACCTTCATCCTGGTGTGCTTCTCATCACATCCCCATCACTCTGCCTTCCCTACCCTACTCCTGCACATCCTTACTCTCACCAACTTACCTTGCACCTCCACCCATCTCTCTTTATCTACATTATCACATCCCCATCTCACTAGCCATCCCTCACACTCACTCTCACCCTAATGCAATCATACCAACTAACAACACGTAAGGGTAGGCACTTGGGTATTTTATCCAATGTTCATGTAAACTTTCTGTTAATATGCTGTCAAACATTGAAACCTTTATTTTCAACACTTTCCGTTTTTAGACAGATTTGTGTGCACCTTTGGAAGTGGCTTAGTGAGTCGCAGTGAATGATGAGACAAACGGTATCCTGCTGCAATGCTGATGAGTGTGAAAGGAATGGCTTTGACATTGTAGGGATGCTTTATGGTGTTGGTGTGGGATGATGTCAACCTGGCGCATCATGTGGCAGCCAAGGTGTACAGCGTCAAGTGAAGTAAATCAGGCCATGGTGATGCCATCCCTGGCCTCCCGGCCAGCAGTGTGCTTAAGTGCTGATGCCCTCTGTCCTGTGCAGCATCAGGTGATTGTGGAGAAGGTTGGTGGTGTTGTTGGTGTTGGGGCTGATTGTGGTTGGATTCTGAGGACCAAGGTGAGACAGTATACAGGGCACCCATGTTGATGGAATAGATGGCAGGTGAAGTAGAGATGACAGAAGCATTCTGTCAATGGTGAGCGTGTTCTCCCAATGAGGTAAGAGTGGATGGAAAGTGGAAAGCCTGCAGAATCTGTGCTGGAAATGGACTGAGAAACAGCTTGTGGCTGAGGAAAGTGATAGTCTGTCAGGTGGGAGTTTTTACTGTACATTTGAAGCTGACCAGTAATCAGCTGGAGCAATGTCTATTCAACTCCTGCCTCAGGTTGATGGACGTGGACCCTGTGGGCGAGCAGTTAAGAGTTAAAAGGTAAGGTTAAAAGCATTATTAACAACTCATTGTCAACAACTCAATCATTGGTTTAATTGGGTCACCCGCCTCCGGGTCGGGTCAGATCGGAGATCACACGTGCCTGCTGACCTCCCGGATAATTCCGGCCTATCTGTTAGTTTTTTATTGGTTATTAGGTATACTGATGGGGGTGGGGGAAGGAATTAATCTCTGTTTGTGTTACAAAATGCACTATGTTTTGATGGAATGCAGAATAGCATCCAACCATGTGCCAAGATTGATGCATCGTTGGCATCTGCAAAGTTTGGATTTGTATCCGTTCCTGTGGTTTTGCGAACTCATGGTTTGATTCTTTGGAACACTATTACACTTAAAGTTTTGTTAACGGCCATATTCACAACTAGTGACACTTACAGGAAAGCGACAACATGGATTGATTGGACTTGGGTCTGATCCTTCAATTCTCTGCAGGTGAGTTGCTAATTGGAGGGCAGGCATTTCACCACAGGAAGAGAAAAAAATTGCAGATATAATCCAAACTCGACTATTCCAATACTCAACTGTTCCAATGCACTCCTGGCTGGCCTCCCATCTTCCACCCTCCATCAACTTGAGCTCATCCAAAACTTTGCAGCCCGTATTCTAAACCGCACCAATCCTGCTCACCCATCAGCCCCTGAGCTCACTGACCTACATTGGCTCCTGGTCCACCAACGCCCCAATTTTAAAATTCTTCTTGTATTCAAATCCCTACATGGCCTTGCCTCTCCCTATTTCTGTAACCTCTTCCAGCCCTAGATGCCTCCAAGAACTCTACGTTCCTCTAACTCTGGACTTCTGTGCTCCCCCTGCACTATTGGCAGCCATGCCATCAACCGTCTAAGCCCTAAGCTATGGAGTTCCCTCCCTAAACCTATGTCTCTCCACCCCTCTCTCCTCCTTTACGATGCTCCTTAAAACCTAGCTTTTTGACCAAGGTTTTAGCCTCCTCTAATATCTCCTCCTTTTGGCTCGGTGTCACTTTTTGTCTTGTTACGCTCCTGTGACGCGCCTTGGGACGTTTTCTTATGTTAAAGATGCTATATAAATGCAAGTTGTTGTTGCTCTTTCACTAATGAATTGAAGCCAAAATAACCCTGCCTGCTAATAGCATTTGCTTAGTTTCTTTAGCTGAATAGCACAGAAAGGGACATAAAATAGCATTTACTATAATTCCAGAGACACTTGTATTTTACAGCCCAGAAACAGGATATTTGGCCTATCAAGTCTGTGCTAGTATTTTCTCCATATGATCTACCTAGTCTAATCCTACACTCTTACTTGTTCACCTTACCCTTTAATAGTTTTTTTTAAGCAACTATTTAATGATCTTTTGTAGGAATTTTGATGCTCTGCTTCCCAACCTCCACTTCAGTTGTTTTTGTGATCATCTTAAATATGTGGCCCCTTGTTGCCGTCTTACTGCCAAGTAGAAACAATCTATCACTATTTACGCGATCATAATCTTGAAGACCTCAATCTGGTCACATTTTCACTCTCTAAGCTCTAATGAAAAAGCCCTAGCTTCTCACGTCTCTCTTCATAACTTTATTCCTGATAATATCTTGTGATTTTACACTGCACCTTTCCCATTGCTTTTCTATCCTTCTTAAAATAGTGTGTTCAAACTGTACACTACTTCAACTGTGGCCTAAGTTCAGCATACTAATGACATGGGTAGTGCTGAAGTTGTTTGAGGGTTGAATATATAAGCTCTTGTTGCCTCAAAAGCATCAGTAAATTTAAACAATGCTTGTATATGCTGATGACCTTATTCATTACACACATATTTATACTTTACTTCAGATATACTTTACTGTAGATTTTATGATCGGGTGTTAGTTAGATACTGCATTACCCAAACAGCCTGAGGAAAGGCTGAAATGTACATAAAATATGCTCTGATCCAACTGATTTTTGTGGTATTTGCTTAATTTACATAGTGTTGGCGAGCTCTTAGCACAAATTGGCACTGGTGTTGGGAACTCATTGCCCTTTCCTACCCTAGCCCTCCCAATGTGGAAATTCATGTGTAAGCAGCCCAGGGTAAATTTAAAGAGCTATGGCCCACCTAAAGGCAAGTGATGACATATGCGGACAAAAATGATGCTGATTTTATTGAAGGCTGCGAATACATTTCTAATGAGGTTGTATACGTGTGTGCGTGTGCGTGTGTGTGTGTATATATATATTGGTCTTTGCAAAGGCTATTTGAAGAAATAAAAATGGTTGTTGAATCCAGTGGCTGGCATGATAAATGTGAAGACAGGAAACTTTATAGCCAAGTGCTGAATCATTGAAACAGTTGAACCCATGTTTGGTGGCTGGCAAAATGGAAGTGGTGCTGATGAGGTGATAGCAAGGAAAGTGATCTTGTTTGCCAGTCCATGGGCCAACATTGCAACATACCTGGCAATAGATGGTGCAGAAAATAAATGACCAGTGGCAGTACCAGCCCAATGGTGCGTATTAGCTGTACGTGTCCTTGCAGCAGATAGATTAGCTCTGCATCTGGCTGGCTGCTGACCTGGAGCTTGTGGAGTGAATTCTGCAAAGTCATTGCCAGGTAGATGTGCCTTCATGTCTGTAAATGCGGTTGGGAAGGTGCAACCTGTCTCTGGTGCAGCCTGACCTGCCTTCCCATTTTTTTTCTTCTTCCTACAAAAACATAAGTAGAGGAGGATCTCCACTGGGAAACACGGCATACTTATTTCGTGAGAGTACTGAAAAAGTGGTGCTAGTACACTTGGCACAAAGCCTCCTGACCAACTGAGTGGAAACAGGAAAAATGTTAAGAAATAGCCTTGAAATGCTGATACAAAACTTCCATAAAAAGCACATGGGAGCCATGGATAGCCATTTACATTGGTGGGGAGATGACTGAGCCATATACTATCATAAACACTGGAACATTCTGGGACATAATTGGGGTCTAATTTTAATATAAGTTTCAAAATTTGATGGGGAGCTAAATGGATAGAAGTCTTGTATAACAGGTCTCTGCCCATTTCCCCTATTGCTTAAGCCAACTTTACACCCTTTTATTGAGCATAATTGAAAAATCTAACCTATTTACATTACTTATAAGATTTGCAGACTGGTCAGATTGCACATCTCTTGCGTTCGATATAGTGCATATTTATTAATTGAAGTGGGGATTATGAAGGGTCTCATCTATGGGCATTTCTCAATTTACAGGTCATCATTCTTTGAGTGTCTTGAAGTGGCAGACTACTGTTAACTGTTAGCTCATTTTCTATTCCCATGTTGTTTAGTTATCTTTCCTCGTATGTGTGTGTGTGTCTCTATTGTGTGCGTCCTGGGTGTTCATGGGGGTGGGCTGCGCTCGGAGACCACAAAGGTATTACTCATCTCTGAATCCTTCTAGTGAGTTCCTCCTAACACCATATAGACAAGCAGAATTCTCTATCTTAGCAGCAAGAAAGTACATCCTCCTACTGTGGCAAAATGCAACTCAATCCCTAGTAAATCAACACCTATGGGACATATGCCAATAGGAATGAACAACGTAAGGCCTCAGTCTCGAGGTTGGAGCTATCTGTGTTTTAAGGAAGTTTTAGTATTTCTTGTATTAAAAATTATTTTGTTGGCCTAAACTCTCCTTCACATCAGTATTTGGAATATGTTGCACCAAACTACTATTATTTAATTTGTAAAAAAAAATGTACTTTCGAAAGATGTTAATAGATGATGTTGCTGGAAAATTCGAAGGGTAAGCATTGAGATTAAATTTAGTTTGAAAAACCTTTGGCCAAAGTTAAAGCACACAGCATGTTTTTCTTTGTTTCCTCGCAATGTTTCCTTAGCCAGCAATTGATAATTAATTTAATAGACTCAGAAAATGCATTGGAATCATGGTATTTCACATCTACATCCTCAACGATGGTAGAACCCAGCATATTTGGAACAACATTCAGCCAGAAGTCAGGACTGTGATGGAATACTTTCCACTTGCCTGGATGGGGGCAGCTGCTGCAACAACACAAAAAGCTCAAGACCATCCAGGACAAAGCAGTCCGCTTGATCGGCACTTTACCCACTAGTCTAAACATCCACCCCCTTGACTACCGGCGTACCGTGACTGCAGTGTGTATCATCTACAGAATGCACTGCAGCAACTCACCAAGGCTTCTTTGGCAGCACCTCCCAAACCCACGACCTCCACCACCCAGAACGATAAGGGTAGCAGGTGCATGGGAATGACATCACTTCCAGGTTTGCACCCAAGTCATACACCATACTGGACATATAGTGCTGTTTCTTCATTGTTGCTGGCTCAAATTCCTGGAACTCCCTACCTAACAACAGGATTGTGGGAGCACCTTCACCGTATGGACTGCAGTGGTTTAAAAATAAGCCCCATTATCACCTTCTCAAGGACAATGAGGGATGGGCAATATATGGTGGCCTTGCCAGTGACACTCACAACCCAAAGTTGAAAATCTTACACTATAAACTCAATAATTGGGAGAATTTCAGTGTCCCACTCTGAAAGGACACACCTCCCTAAGGCCATATAACGCTGTCGACTCGACCAAATGAGGTAGTGTGCTAGTGAGAAGGGAGGGACTTTAAATTGGAAACATAAAAAATATATACAAGGATTTTCTGATTGAGTTCAATTTTGGTCAGTACTTTAGTGGATTCATTAACAAGTGGGGAACATAGAAACAGGACTAGGCCATTCAGCCCCTTGAGCCTATTCTGCCATTCTCTTAGATCATGGCTGATCTACCTTTTCTCCATATCCTTTGATGCACTTACCAAACAAAAATCTAAAATTCTCGATCTTAAATTTAAATTGACTCAGCATCCACAGCCTTTTGGGGAACAGAGTTCCAAATTTCCAATACACTTTGTGTGAAAAAAAATCTTCCTTATTTCACTCCTGAAATAGGCCTAGCTCTTGTTAAGATTATGCCCCCTTGATCTGGATTCCCCCACCAAAGGAAATAGTTTTTCTGTATCTACCCTATCGAATCCCTGTATCATTTTAAACATCACGATTGGATTACTCTCAAGCGTCTAAACTCAAGGGAATACAATGCAAATTTATGCAATTTACACATAATTAACCCTTTAAGCCCTGGTATCATAGCATCTTAGAAAAGAAATACTTGCATTTATATAGCGCCTTTCACGACCTCAGGATGTCCCAAAGTGCTTTACAGCCAATTAAGTACTTTTGAAGTGTAGTCACTGTTACAATATAGGATAGTACAGCACAGAAGGAAGCCATTCAGCCCATAAATCTGCGCCGGCTCTTTTGAAGAGCAATCCAGTTAGTCCCACTCCTCGCTCTTTCCCCATATCCCTGCAGTCTTTTTCTACAATTATTTATACAATTCCCTTTTGAAGGCCACTATCGAATCTGTAGTCACCACCCTATCAGGTAGTGCATTCCAAATCCTAACCACACGTTGCGTAAAAAAGTTTTCCCTCATGTTGCCTCTGGTTCTTTTGCCAATCACGTTAAATCTGTGCCCTCTCGTTATCAACCCTTCAGCCAGCCACTGGAAACAGTTTTTATTTATTTACTCTCTCTAAACCTTTCATGATTTTAAACCCCTCTATCAAATCTCCTCTAGGCCTTCTCTGCTCCAAGGAGAACAACTCCAGCTTCTCCAGTCTATCCACGTAACTGTAATCCCTCATCCCTCTAACCATTCTGGCTGGTAATCTCATCAAATGCCTTCTGAAAGCCCGTATAGACAACATCCATAGACACTCCTCTATCCAGCATGCCAATGACCTCCTGAAAAAATTCAACTAGATTAGTCAAACATGACCTACTGTTCATAAATCTCTTTGATCAGCTCATACTTGTCCAAGTGGCCAGTCACTCTGCTCCCTGATGATCGATTTCAGTAACTTCCCCACTATTGATAAACTGACAGGTCTGTAGTTTCCTAGTTTCTCCTTTTTTAATAAAATTACATTTGCAATTTTCCAATCCATAGGCACAATTCCTGAATCTAGAGAGCTTTGGAAAATTATGACCAATGCATCTGCATTTCCTTCCCTATTTCTTTTAATATCCTTGCGTAGAAACTATCAGGTACTGGAGATTTGTGTATCTTAAGTCCCATTTTTTTCTCCATTACATTTTTAAGAATTATATTGATCTTGTAAAAGGCTTTTGGGTCATACTTGAAGGTAACAAACTAATGCAAAGTACTTTCTTGAAGGTAAAACATATTCTTGCACTTTAAGCAGCTTGGTTGGTGAAAATCTGTCCTAAGTGCGGAACAGTGCACTTTTGTAGCAGTATACAGTGAAAAGTATCTCCTGAAGCACTGTATTCACATCACAAAAATGCAGATGCCTTACATATAATTTGACTTTGATGGGCCTTCACTGTCTGAATTCTGCTGATTAGCTGCATTAGCTTGGATGATAAGGGATGAGAAATGCAGTAAATCAGCTCTGCCAGCAGAAAATAAATCACAAACTGTAAAATGTGATGGAGACAACTGGTAGCTTTTGATTTAAAAAAATCAATAAATCATTTGGAGAGAAGATTTACAGTATATTGTTTAGTAGTTTGGGATTCAATAAGAAATGCAGTACTCTGCTGAATGAAATCTCCCACCCAGACATTTACAGAACTACAAGAGATATTTTTTCTTTTTATTATCAAGTAAAGGAATGCTGTGGAATACTTTGTTTTTAACTAAAAATCCAATTAAATGAAAATGATCTCATTGAGTCTGGTACGTGGACTATGGTGCTTTGGCGAGTTAGATGCGCCGAATAGTCTAAGCAATTTGCCATTCTCCACTGAAGGCAGTGATTAATGCTGGAATATGGTACCAATGTGCAGAAACAGCCAATAGGGATCAGGAGGAATTTCCTCCCCTCTCTAGCCGAGGGGCTCCGAGGCCAATTGTAGCAGCCCATAGTGCCATCCTGACTGAGATCAGCTACACCACCAGGAACCTTTCTGGTCTGTATAGCTTAGTTTAGAACACTGAACCTAACAGGCATGTCTGTCTTATGCTCTTATGTAAAGAATCAGAATAAAGTTAAGGCCCACCCTGGGTTAATGAGTTTGGATTAAACTGGTCGGAAAGCTGGTGGTTCAGCATTAGATTCGGTATCTATTTACGATGGTACAAAACAAGCTAGTAGTGTTGTAAATGAAAATTATTTTGAATTAAAGAGCCACCAATGGAGAAATTCTAGCATGCAAATCAGTAATTTCTGCAGGTAATGGTAGTTCAGTTGGAAAAAAAAACTGAAGTTGCAGAGACATTTGTATTCACTGTTTTTTCACAATCTAAATAGTTTCAAATGCATAATTTAATCTTCAAATCTTTACTATAAAATTATTGGAGGACCAGAAGAGTCACTGATGTTTTCTGATATCGCTCCTAATTTAATTGAATTTTCAAATCAGAAATTCCAGACACTGTTCAATTTGTTGAATGAAACAAACTTGCATGCATAGATAAATATGCCAAATATTAGTAAGTACATTTTTATTAATTATTTAACAAAGGAAAATGTATGCATTCTAGTAAAAATGCCTGGTCTCGGAACACTTTTTATTTGAGCTTGTGTCATAATGGTTGAAGAATTTCTGTAATATATCTTAGTCTGTTGTGTGCATGAAGTGATATGTGTGTTGTTTGGACACAATTTGCTCTTATGATATGCGTTTTTTAAAGTTTAAGCAGGGAAATGGAAAATGGCCTCTGTCGATCCCTTGTCTCTCTTGAGTTGGTTGGAGTGGAAGCTTTTATCATGATTTCAAATTTATGCTGGAGGTTCAATCAAATGCCCATAATGACTGGAGGGTTTAACACTTTCTCAAAGACATTTTGGTGGCTCCAGGTGGAGTCTTTCTTGAACAATATGGCTACATAGCACTTTTGATTACTTCAGCAAAAACCCCTTTTCAGATCTCCGAAACCATGTGCCGGTTACGGCCAATGGGGCAGGCAGGAGAGTGATCAAGCGGAAGCAAAATTGCTGAAACCCTGAGATGTCCAAGATCAATTGCCTTTAGGAAATGACATTATGGTCTCCACATACACCTGTTGTATGCAAATATGCCTGAACATGCAGTTGTACTGTACATTGACCATATTGTAGGTGGTACTGATGGGATTTCCTCGAGGAAAATCATGCCCTCAGTCCCACCTCTTGCATTGATTTCACAGCAGAGAGGGGAAGGTGGGTGGAAGAAGCACCCTCCCTCCTGTTGGAACTCTGCATTGGGTCTAGAAAGGCGAGGCAGGTACCTGGTGGAGCCAAGTTCTACCCAGAATTCCTCCCCGTCCAGATTTCCAAGCCAATAAACAATAGGAATTTCAGGGCTTGGAAATGGCACTGTAGCACATTTCTTTTACTGTATATAAATTTAAAAAAATATACTCATGGCTTTTGAATGGGATGAGAATCTTGTTTATGATTGCTTTAAAGGGACTTGAATGAAGTAACTTTTAACATTGTCAACTCAATTTTTGGTAGCCATAATTTACAACATAGAACTGTTGTCTGTTTAGAAAAATTGCACTATTTTGGGAATCATATTTTAACATTGCTTAGTGAGAAATAGCTAAGTTATATTTGTATACTGGGAGGTGCCTGTGATGTAACTTAAAGGGTTCACCACTGTGTTTTTCTTCATTTACAAATGTAATGCTTTCTTTTAAGAAATGTACTGCCCTTGAAATGACTTCTGCAACTGCATGCCCAGAAGTTGGCTTTTTTTTCTTTTAGCTACACAGAACGTATATCAGAAATAAGCCAGTCCAGGAAATACTGTTAATTACTAAAAACAGTAGTTACAGTAAAAACCGTGAAAAAAATTAGCAAAACACCCAAACTGTAGAAACAATTAACATGCCTCACCTGAGCTATTAAGCCATGACATTATCTCATCAGAATAGCCTTAGTCAGATAGTAGAAATGACACCACTTGCCTGACACCACAGGTTGCCATTGACATGTCATTGTGCAAGTTTTAGGAATTTTGCTGTTCATTGAGTGGACTTGCACAGATTCTCTTAAAGGTGAGACTAGATTTCAGAGGATTTGATGAGGTTTGGATGCTTGGGATATATCAGTTAACTACGGTTTTCACTTAGCTGCAGTAAACACAGTGGCAACGTGTGGCGCCACTAAAGACTGCAACGGGTAGGATAGGGTGGCAAGTTTACTCTTTTTCCAAGAAGTGTTTGCCTATTTGCATTTAAATATCTGCAAAGAATGTCAAATGACTGGCTTGTCATGAGCAGCTTCAAAACTGCTGTTGTTTGGGCTGATTTCAACAACTTGCCATTATTATTTGGTGCTGTAAATGACTGAATAAACCTGTTGGTAGATTTGTCTGTCACAAGTTTTTGGCATGACTTATATTAACTGTCTTTTGAAATGACAGGGTTATGTAGTGGAAATCCTACACTTAATCCAAAAAACAAGAAATGGGTTTTTTGTTCACCCAAGCTAGTGTTTAAAATGTTATAAGGATTTGATAGGGTAGATACGGAGAAACTATTTCCTCTGGTGGGGAATCAAGAACAAGGGGACATCATCTTAAAATTGGAGCTCGGGCATTCTGGAGAGAAATCAGGAAGCACTTTTTCACACAGGGTAGTGGAAATCTGGAACACTCTCCCCCAAAAGGCGCTGGATGCTAGGACAGTTGGAGCTTTCACGACTGAGATAGATAGATTTTTTTGTTAGATAAAGGTATCAAGGGATATGGAGCAAAGGCAGGCAAATGGAGTTGAGGCATAGATCAGCCATGACCTAATTGAATGGCAGAGTAGGCTCAAGAGGCTGAAGGATGCACGCCTGTTCCTTATGT
Source organism: Somniosus microcephalus (assembly GCF_052327205.1). NCBI lineage: Eukaryota > Metazoa > Chordata > Chondrichthyes > Squaliformes > Somniosidae > Somniosus > Somniosus microcephalus. The sequence continues at coordinate 43,411,685 of NC_141002.1, forward strand.
TCCTAGGTATATTATCCCAGATTAATTTACTATTTATTTCAGTCCATAGGAAGCATGGTCTTGGCTAAGGGGGATAGTTTTTGTGTTTAGATATAAGAAGTCGTCTCTGGAGAAACCTGAATTGTAACAGTGCTCTTCCAAGGTCAGAGTCTTGAGACATTAATCCGAACAAAACTCCAGCCTGGAGAGAATACAGAGTCCAAAAGAGCATCTGTAAAAATGAAATTCTATCTGCAGAATTTAATTTTGCAGCTAATACCTGTTAATGCCAAGAACTAGAACTGTATCGAGGCTTGTAACTTGCCAAGAAAATACCTCATTAGACTTGGCGTGCTTGTGCAAAGCTTACCACCACTAATTACAGGCCAGATATTTTTGGAAGGTTTGGATTTAGACCACCCAGTTCAAAATGTATTTAAAATTGTTATTTTTGTATTTTGTCATGATGGTGCAGGATTTATAATGGTATTTAATAACAACATAGATGTTCTGTACCACCAGTCCACCTGATAAACAAATCGGAATGTTTGGTTAAGTTTCAAAGCAATTGACTTGTGTTGAGGATTGCTACAGTGATTTTCAGCTTTTGGAACACAATCAGAATTTACTTGAAGCGGGCAAGCTTGATAACCTTAAGAGAGGCCGCATCAGATTTGGATAGGAAATGGAGTAGCAATAACATCTTACCAATGTTTTTAAGCACAACTGCCAGCTTGCAAGTAATAAATTGCTGTATTTCTCCCCCACACGGTATTCTGTTTAACCAAACAAACAGTACATACCATCCACAGTATGTTCGCACCATGTTGATGTTGCAAACAAATCACAACCATAAGCAATTGACCAGTCCAAGCTGAAATGACTTTCAAATTGAACCCAACCTGCCACAACCATGGTCTATCCACCATTCAGTTGTACATCTTCTCATATAGTATCATATAGTCATTTTCTCCCCACTCTGCATGAAAATGAAATAAAGAAAGCATGGGTGCAACACATAAATGTGAGGAGAATTCTTGATTATTGCATGGAACAGAATGAAAGTATCAGGAAAAAGCACTTCAAATTTTTACATCTTATGGGAACATCATTTTTAGGAAAAGATTAGCAAACAAAGTATAACTCATTAGTGCTTTGACTATACTCTTACCAACTAGTAACAAGAAATTTCTTCCAAATGAGATTGAAGGACATTTCTAAGTATTAAACACTACATTGATGTTCCAAATGTGTTGTTGGAGGATATCAACAAGCTAGCCATGTGAAGTAATTTCTGTCTCTGATTTTGATGCAAAACTTTGAGATTGCTGCTTTGGAAATAAATAAGCAAGTGCTCCCTTTTCTTAGGTAAATCTGCTGAAGTGGTATTTCTCTATGAAATGTGGCATATAGAAAATGAAGGAAAAAAATAGATTACTTAATAAGACCATAAGAATTAGGAGCAGGAGTAGGCCATACGGCCCTTTCAGCCTGTTCCGCCATTCAATAAGATCATGGCTGATCTTCGACTTCAACTCCACTTTCCCACTACTGACTGAGCTGGCTGAGCCCTGAAGGACATAGCTGCCAGTCTGGGTCTGCGACAGGTGGTGAGAGAACCAACACGAGGGAAAAACCTACTTGACCTCATCCTCACCAATCTACCTGACAGTACCTGACCACCGCACAGTCATTGTGGAGACGAAGTCCCGTCTTCACACTGAGGACTCCCTCCATCGTGTTGTGTAGCACTACCACTGTGCTAAATGGGATAGATTCAGAACAGATCTAGCAGCTCAAAACTGGGCATCCATGAGGCGCTGTGGGCCATCAGCAGCAGCAGAATTGTATTCCACCCCAATCTGTAACCTCATGGCCTTGCATATCCCTCACTCTACCATTACCATCAAACCAGGCAACCAAGCCTGGTTCAATAAAGAGTGTAGAAGAGCATGCCAGCAGCAGCACCAGGCGTACCAAAAAATGAGGTGCCAACCTGGTGAAGCTACAACACAGGACTACATGCATGCTAAACAGCGGAAGCAGCTTGCTATAGACAGAGCTAAGCGATCCCACAACCAATGGATCAGATCAAAGCTCTGCAGTCCTGCCACATCCAGTTGTGAATGGTGGTGGACAATTAAACAACTAACGGGAAGAGGAAGAGGCTCCATGAACATCCCCATCCTCAATGATGGCAGAGCCAGCAAGTGAATGGAAAAGACAAGGCTGAAGCGTTTGCAACCATCTTCAGCAGAAGTGCCGAGTGGTTGGTCCCACTTGGCCTCCTCCTGAGGTCCTCACCAGCACAGAAGCAAGTCTTCAGCCAATTCGATTCACTCCACGTGATATCAAGAAATAGCTGAACGCACTGGATACAGCAAAGGCTATTGGCCCAGACAACATTCTGGCTGTAGTGCTGAAGACTTGTGCTCCAGAACTAGCTGCACCTCTAGCCAAGCTGTTGCAGTTTCAGCTACAACACTAGCATCTACCCGACAAAGTGGAAAATTGCCCAGGTATGCCCTGTCCGCAAAAAGCAGGACAAATCCAATCCGGCCAATTACCGCCCCATCAGTCTACTCTTAATCATCAGCAAAGTGATGGAAGGTGTTATCGACAGAGCTATCAAGCGGCACTTAGGCGCCAGTAACCTGCTCACCGATGCTCAGTTTGGGTTTGGCCAGGACCACTTGGCTTCCGACCTCATTAAAGCCTTTGTCCAAACATGCACAAAAGAGCTGAATTCCAGAGGTAAGGTGAGAATGACTGCCCTTGATATCAAGGCAGCATTTGACCGAGTGTGGCATCAAGGAGCTCCAGTAAAATTGAAGTCAATGGGAATCGGGGGGAAAACTCTCCACTGGCTGGAGTCATACCTAGCACAAAGGAAGATTGTTGTGGTTGTTGGAGGCCAATCAACTCAGCCCCAGGACATCGCTGCAGGAGTTCCTCAGGGCAGTGCTCTAGGCCCAACCATCTTCAGCTGCTTCATCAATGACCTTCTCTCCATCATACCGTCAGAAGTGGGGGTGTTCGCTGATGATTGCAGTGTTCAGTTCCATTCTCAACTGCTCAGATAATGGAGTCTGTGCCCGCATGCAGCAAGACCTGGACAACATTTGGGCTTGGGCTGATAAGTGGCAAGTAACACTCGTGCCAGGCAATGACCATCTCTAACAAGTGTGAGTCTAGCCACCTTCCCTTGACATTTAGTGGGATTACCATTGTCGAAGCCCCCACCATCAACATCCTGGGGGTCACCATTGACGAGAAACTTAACTGGACCAGCCACATAAATACTGTGGCTACAAGAGCAAGTAAGAGGCTGGGCATTCTGCTAAGAGTGACTATCCTCCTGACTCCCCAATGCCTTTCCACTATCTACGAAGCACAAGTAAGGAGTGTGATGGAGTACTCTCCACTTAGCTGGATGTGTACAGTTCCAAAAACACTCAAGAAGCTCAACACCACCCAGGACAAAGAAGCCCATCCACCACCCACCGCCTTAAACATTCACTCCTTCCACGACCGGTGCACCGTGGCTGCAGTGTGTACCATCTACAAGATGCACTGCAGCAACTCGCCAAGGCTTCTTTGACAGCACTTCCAAACCCACAAAAGAGGAGACTGCATCGTGAGCATTGAATACAATATACTAAATTGCAAGAAGTACAAGTAAATTGCTGTTTCATCTGGAAGAAGTGTTTGGGGCCCTGAGGAAGTAAAAGGGCAGGTGTTGCATCTTGCGGTGGTCTCTCCATTGGGGAGACCAAACGCAGATTGCGTGACTGCTTTGCGGAACCTCTCCTATCAGTGCCCAAGCGTGACCCCGAGCTTCATGTCGCCTGTCACTTCGAGTCATAGAGTTATACAGCACAGAAAGAGGCCCTTCGGCCCATCATGTCTGCACCGGCCATCAAGCCCTATCTATTCTAATCCCATTTTCCAGCACTTGGACCGTAGCCTTGTATGCTATGGCGTTTCAAGTGCTCATCTAAATGCTTCTTGAATGTTGTGAGGGTTCCTGCCTCTACCACCCTTTTAGGCAGCGAGTTCCAGATTCCAACCACCCTCTGGGTGAAAAAGTTTTTCCTCAAATCTCCTCTAAACCTCCTGCCCCTTACCTTGAAACTATGCCCCCTGTTTATTGACCCCTGTACTAAGGGAAAAAGTTCCTTTCTATCTACCCTATCTATGCCCCTCATAATTTTGTACACCTCAATCAGGTCCCCCCTCAGCCTTCTCTGCTCTAAGGAAAACAACCCCAACCTGTCCAGTCTCTCTTCATAGCTGAAACGCTCCAACCCAGGTAACATCCTGGTGAATCTCCTCTGCACCCTCTCTAATGCAATCACATCCTTCCTATAGTGTGGCGACCAGAACTGCACACAGTATTCCAGCTGTGGCCTAACTAGCGTTTTGTACAGCTCCATCATAACCTCCCTGCTCTTGCCTTCATTAGCCGAGGCATAGAATATAAGTATCCCATATGCCTTTTTAACCACCTTATCTACCTGCCCTGCTGCCTTCAGGGATCTATGTACATGCACACCAAGGTCCCTCTGATCCTCTGTCCTTCCTAGGGTCCTACCATTCATTGTGTATTCCCTTGCCTTGTTAGCCCTCCCAAAATGCATCACCTCACACTTTTCAGGGTTAAATTCCATTTGCCACCGTTCTACCCATCTGACCAACCCGTCTATGTTGTCCTGTCGCCTGAGGCTTCCCTCCTCGCTATTTAACACTCCACCAATTTTCGTGTCCTCTGCGAACTTACTGATCATACTTCCTACATTCATATTTAAATCATTAATGTACACTACAAACAGCAAGGGACCCAGCACCAATCCCTGTGGTACACCACTGGACACAGGCTTCCAATCACAAAAGCAACCTTTGACCATCACCCTCTGCCTCCTGCCACTAAGCCAATTTTGGATTCATTGTGCCAAATTGCCCTGGATCCCATGGGTGCTTACCTTCTTGACCAGTCTCCCATGCGGGACTTTGTCAAAAGCCTTACTGAAGTCCATGTAGACTACATCAACTGCACTACCCTCATCCACACACCTAGTCACCCCCTCGAAAAATTCAATCAAATTGGTTAGGCATGATCTCCCCCTGACAAAGCCATGCTGATTATCCTTGATTAATCCTTGCCTTTCCAAGTGGAGACTGATTCTGACCCTCAGAATTTTTTCCAATAATTTCCCTACCATTGATGTTAGGCTCACTGGCCTGTAATTCCCTGGTTTATCCCTACTACCCTTCTTGAATAATGGTTAGCTGTCCTCCAGTCCTCTGGCACCTCCCCTGTGGCCAGAGAGGTTCTGAAAATGTGTGTCAGAGCCCCTGCAATCTTCTCCCTTGCCTCACACAGCAGCCTGGGATACATCTCGTCTGGGCCTGGGGATTTATCCACTTCTAAGCCCGCTAAAACCGCTCCCCCCTCCTCCCTCTCAATGCTAATTTGTTCAAGTATATCACAATCCTCCTGCCTGATTTCTATGCCTACATCGTCCTTCTCCATAGTGAACACAGATGCAAAATATTCATTTTAAACCTCACCTATATCTTTTGGCTCTACACACAGATTGCCACTTTGGTCCCTAATGGGCCCTACTCTTTCCCTAGCTATCCTCTTGCCCTTAATATACTTATAAAACACCTTGGGATTTTCCTTTTATTTTGCCCACCAGTGTTTTTTCATGCCCCCTCTTCACTCTCCTAATTTCTTTTTTAAGTACCCACCTGTACTTTCTATACTCCTCTAGGGCTTCCACTGTTTTTAGTCCTTTGTATCTGCCAAAAGCCTCCCTTTTTTTCCTAATCCATTCTTGTATATCCCTTGACATCCAGGGTTCCCTGGACTTGTTGGTCCAACTCTTGACCTTTACGGGAACATGTTGGCGCTGTACTCTCTCTATTTCCTTTCTAAATGACTCCCACTGCTCTGATGTGGATTTTCCTACAAGTAGCTGATCCCAGTCCACTTTGGCCAGATCCTGCCTTATCATATTAAAAACAGCCTTCCCCCAATTTAGAACCTTTATTTCCGGTCCATCTTTGTCCTTTTTCATGACTACCTTAAATCTCACCGAATTATGGTCACTGTCACTAAAAAGCTCTCCTACTGACACTTCTACCACTTGCCCGGCTACATTCCTTAGAATTAGGTCAAGCACCGCCCCCTCTCTTGTAGGATTTTCTACATGCTGGCTCAAAAAGCTCTCCTGGATGCACTTTAAGAATTCTGCACCCTCTAAGCCTGTCACACTGTCTATCCCAGTTAATATTGGGGAAGTTGAAATCCCCTACTATTATTACCCTATTATTACACTTCTCTGAGATTTGCCTACATATCTGTTCCTCTATCTCCCCCTGACTGTTTGGGGGCCTATAGTACACTCCCAGCAAAGTGCTTGCCCCCTTTTTTTTAAGTTCTACCCATATGGCCTCATTAGAGGAACTTGCTAAGATATCATCCCTCCTTACAGCAGTACTTGACTCCTTGAATAATATTGTGACACCCCCTCCTCTTTTATACCCCCTTCTATCTCGCCTGAAGATTCTATACCCCGGAATATTGAGCTGCCAGTCCTGCCCCTCCCTCAACCATGTCTCTGTGATAGCAACAATATCATACTCCCATGTGTTCATCAACACCTTCAATTCATCTGCCTTACTCGCAAGACTCCTTGCATTAAAATAAATGCCATCCAGCCTTGCCATACTCCCTTGTGCCGTTACCTATTTGCTCTGCCTTCCAGGCTGACTTGTTTTTTCCTCTATATTTGGCTGTGCATCACCCCCTACTATAACTCCACTCCGTATCCCATCCCCCTGCCAAGTTAGTTTAAACCCCCCCAACAGCGCTAGCAAACCTCCCCGCAAGGATGTTGGTCCCGTTCCGGTTCTCTTCTTGAATTATCTGCTGCACTCCGACACTGATCTCTCTGTCTTCGGCCTCTTACATTGTTCCAACGAAGCTCGAGGAACAGCACCTCATCTTTCCATTTAGTAGATACATTTTTAGTAGAAATTAATTTGAGGGAAACCCGGAAACAATTTCTCTCGAGTCCAACAGCACAGCAGATCTACTAAAAGTGTACTTGCTTAAAACCTGTTACATCTCTAACCTTTTCCAGTTTAGATGAGAGTTCACCGACCTGTAATGTTAACTCTGTTTCTCACCCACAAATGCTGACTGACCTGCTGAGTATTTCCAGAATTTTCTGTTTTTATTTCAGATTTCCAGCATCCGCAGTATTTTGCTTTTGTAACACAGGTGATTTTGAGAAGACTTGCAAGAACATTAGGCAGTTTTTGCAAAGTTGCAGAGATGATTGAATTGCAAACTTTTTAAAAATCTGTTGAAATTGTTGCGTCTGTGATTCAGGATCTACCACCTTGACTTCCTATTGGCTAAAATTTTTTTTTGTAATTGTAGGTTATTCGTTGTCAAAAATTTAAGAACTCTCAATAAGAAAAAAAGTAATTGCTGGTTATAAAAAAGTGAAAAACTTTAGTATGTATAAAATAATATAAAAGAATAACAATGTAAGTATGTAAAAAGAAAGAGTAGCAAAAGTAAACGTTGGTCTCTTAGAGGCTGAGACAGGAGAAATTATTATGGGGAATAAGGAAATGGCAGAAACGTTAAACAAATATTTTGTATCTGTCTTCACAGTAGAAGACACAAAAAACATACCAAAAGTGGTGGGGACCTAAGTGTCTAATGAGGGTGAGGAACTTCATGTAATTAATTTAAGTAGAGAAAAAGTACTAGAGAAACTAATGGGACTAAAAGCCAACAAATCCCCTGGTCCTGATGGTCTACATCCATGGGTTCTAAAAGAGGTGGCTGCAGAAATAGTGGATGCATTGGTTTTGATCTTCCAAAATTCCTGAGATTGTAGAATGGTCCCAGCAGATTGAAAGATAGAAAATGTAACACCGCTATTTAAGAAAGGAGGGAGAGAGAAAACGGCGAACTACAGGTCAGTTAGCCTGACATCAGTCATTGGGAAAATGCTGGAATCCATTGTTAAGGAAGTGGTATCAGGGCACGGCAGAGTCAACATGGTTTTATGAAAGGGAAATCGTGTTTGACAAATTTATTATGAGTTTTTTGAGGATGTAACTAGCAGGGTAGATAAAGGGGAACCAGTGGATGTAGTATATTTGGATTTCCAAAAGGCATTCGATAAGGTGCCACATAAAAGGTTATTACACAAGATCAGGGCTCATAGTGTTGGGGGTAATATAGTAGCATGGGTAAAGGATTGGTTAAAGGACAGAAAACAGAGAGTAGGGATAAACGAGTCTTTTTCAGGTTGGTAGGCTGTAACTAGTGGGGTGCCGCAAGGATCAGTGCTGGGGCCTCAGCTATTTAAAATCTATATTAATGACCTAGATGAAGGGACCGAGTGTAATGTATCCAAGTTTGCTGACGATACAGAGCTAGGTGGGACAGTAAGCTGTGAGGAGAACACGATGGGCTGGATTTTCATTTAGGAGGCGGGACTACAACTTTTGGGGTTGTAGTCCCACCTCGATCGAGTTCTAGCCAACACACGCGATTTTGACTTGATTGACCTTGTTGAGCCTGCCCAACGGGCTCAGCAGGCCAATTAAGGGCCACCCGGCAACAGGTGACGTCACATTGAAATTTCATCTGTTAAGACCTTTTGACAGATGAAATATCAGTGCTTGACAGCTGTTTGAAACTGTCAACCACTGACAATCTGTACTCCAGGTTAATTCCTTCCTCTCAGGATGATTTAGAGATCTCCCCGGAACAGAAAGCAGAGGCTGCAGAATTTGACAGCTGGCGGCCATTCTGCTTTCTGTGCCGGTGAGATGAGGGACTCCCGAGACCTGAAAGAAGGAAGGCTGTAAAGGTAAGTAAAGGTTAGTAGAACTTCTTTAAACACTTTAAACACACCAAACACACTCACCTCTGCACTCATACACCCATCACTCACCTGAACACCAGACATCTCGACCCCTCCAAGCCCTTCATCCTGACTGCCCGCCTCGCTAACTTGGCGTGGTTTGGAGCCGTCGGGAATCCCACATTTCAACAATGAATATAGGGATTATGCTAAAAACTGCCTGTTAACTACCTGTTAACAGGCAGTTAATTGGCACTAATCCCCTTCCCGCCTTGGGGAGGCGGGTCCCAGTGCGGGGCGGATACCCGCCTCCTTTGAAACTGGCATGGAGGCGGGATGGGGTCGGGACCCCCGATTTCGGGATTTTAAACCCCCACATGCCTCCAATCCCGACTCCACGGCCCAATGAAAATCCAGCCCAAGAGTCTGCAAAGGGATATAGATAGATTAAGTGAGTGAGCAGTAAGGTGGCAGATGGAGTATAATGTAGGGAAATATGAGGTTATTCACTTTGGAAGGAAGAATAGAAAAACAATATTTTTTAAATGGTGAGAAACTTTTAAATGTTGGTGTTCAGAGAGATTTGGAGTCCTCGTGCAAGAAACACAGAAAGCTAGCATGCAGGTACAGCAAGCAATAAGGAAGGCAAATGGCATGTTGGCCTTTATTGCAAGGGGGTTGGAGTATAAGAGTAAGGAAGTCTTGCTACAATTGTACAGGGTCTTGGTGAAACCACACCTGGAGTACTGTGCACAGTTTTGGTCTCCTTATCTAAGGAAGGATATACAGGAAACTTTGTGCTATCCGGCACCGACGGGACCGAGCTGTTGCCGTCCCATCAAAACTGCCGGACAAACCAGCGCTAATGTTGAAACATACGGAGATTTTGAGCTCCGTATCTGGCAACAAACCATGTTGCTTAGCAACAGCTTCTAAACAGTCGGCCATACCTTGCAAGCGTCTCTGTAGCTTAGCAACAGCTTCAGCGAGACCTTGCAGAGCCTGACTGGTGGGAAAAAAAAGCAACAAAAAAAAAGCAACAAAAAGAAAAAAAAACTAACGAAACGGCTCCTGATTTTTGCCGGTGGCTCGAGCATTCCGGACAGTTAGCCTCTGGATAAACCAAAGTTTCCTGTACTTGCCTTGGAGGTGGTGCAACAAAGGTTCACTCGATTGATTCCTGGGATGAGAGGGCTGTCCTATGATGAGAGATTGTGCAGAATGGGCCTGTACTCCCTGGAGTTTAGAAGAATGAGAGGTGATCTAATTGAAACATACAAAATTCTGAAGGGGCTTGACAGGGTAGATGCTGAGAGGTTGTTTCCCCTGGCTGGAGTGTCTAGAACTAGGGGGCATAGTCTCAGGATAAGGAATAGGCCATTTAAGACTGAGATGAGGAGGAATTTCTTCTCTCAGCGGGTTGTGAATCTTTGGAATTCTCTGCCCCAAAGGGCTGTGAATGCTGAGTCTATGAGTATATTCAAGGCTGAGATAGATAGATTTTTGGACTCTCTGGGAATCGAGGGATATGGAGATCGGGCGGGAAAGTGGAGTTGAGGTCGATGATCAGCCATGATCTTATTGAATAGTGGAGCAGGCTTGAGGTGCCATATGGCCTACTCCTATTTCTTATGTTATTAGGTTCTTAACAATCATAATGGCAATAACATTGGTAGCATTCTAATAATAAAGCAAGGCCTCAGCACAAACATTTAACACACCATCAAACTTGGAATGCTGAATAAATATTTCTAAATGTAGGTAGCTTGTCTTTTCATTTTTTGAAGTTTATTATTGTTAAAAAAAAATGTCTTCGCTTTGTTTTTTGCCTGTTAAAAATTGGACGGTATAATATATGTTTACCATTCTCATCTTTTTGGTTGAAGAAGTGGGCATAGCAGTTGACTGCAAGATTTGCTGTGTGAACACTTCTAAGAAGCAGGAGTAGGCCATTTGGCCCTTCGAGCCTGCTCCGCCATTCAGGGCTGATCTTCTACCTCTTCCCCACTTTCTTGAACTATCCCCATATCCCTTGATTCCCTGAATATTCAAAAATCTTTGATGGTTGAGAAATCTAAGAGATGGAAGAATTATGGTTGTGAACATTATTCATTCTTACAAGAGTGGAGATGCGCCTATATATTTTTTGTACAATGTAATGGGAAACCTGTGTGCCACCTTTGTCACAACAGTTTAGGTCTGTTTCAAATTCTCAAATCTTCAATGTTCATTTCAGCAGTAACATATGACAAAAGATTCTCAAAGACCTTGAAAAATAAACTTGAAAAGCAGAAACAAGTTTTCACTAAATTTGTTGAACGAGCCAAGATTTAGTCTCTAGCCTCCTATCAAGTGACTTGGAACACTGCCTGTGCAAAAAAGCCAGACCCACAGGTGATTTTGTGTAAATGTGGCTGAGTGAAATTGCAGCTATCCCATGGCAGGAAAACCATTAACTGCAAAGCAAATTTCAGACATCCAACTCTCTTGTCACACAGTAGAATGACTGATTACAGATCTAATTAGTGACATTGAGCGAAATTGTATTCAGACATCCACAACTGTGCATATTTGAGTCTTGTGATATTGAGGACAAGCATCAATTAGCTGTGTGCGCACACTCTATCTGGTGACTGAACTATGAAGAAATAATTGATTGACATTGTGTCATTAAAAATCAAACCTAGACATGGTTATCAAGCACGCCCTAATCTCCGTTCGGAAAGCGAAGCTAACCGTACAAAAAATATACTGACATTCATTGTTCCCCCAATTTTTTGGGGGGTGCATGGCCCATTCACAGTTTTGCGCACGCAAAATTTAAGATTGAAAATGCTGGTCCTGGGCTGTGTGGGACCAGCAGAGAGCTGCGCAGCTTAGAGGAAACGTTACTGACATTGCTGCAGATGGGGTTTTCTTAAGATTAACAAAGGTATTAATGGAACTTTGAATAGCTGATGATGGCTTTACCAAATTCTGGACACATCACAGCATCATCCATCAAGAGTAGCTGGTGTCAAAGCATTTGAATTTGTAGAAAGCCATGAAGATTTTTTTTTTGAAAATTGTGGAACTTGGGCCTGGAACCAGAGGCAATTCAATTGCTTGAAGAGATCAATGTAGATGATCTCCCTGAAGGTATGCTTCACTGCAATGCTAGCTTTCCAGAATAAAAGTGGTCACTCCTTTTTCTGGAATGCTGTATCCTATGAAGCTATGCATGGAAGAAAGAATAAAGCAAGTTTTGGATTTTCAAGCATAGACACAGTAGGCCTACATTTGTGCTATAAACATCTGTTCTATGACCTAAAAAAAAGTTACTTCAGGACTCTGTTAACTAAGTGATCTTGGTCCAGCATATTTGTCTTTTTTTCTGTTTACAACTTGGTATTTGTTGTTGCCATGAGTTTTGGAAACGTGTATCGGTAAGAAGAAAAGAACTTGAAGTCATGAGAATCGCTGTATAAATGCAAGATTTCCCAAAGTGCTTCACAGCCAATAAATATACTTTTGAAGTATAGTCACTGTTGCTTAGTTACTCCCAAGGTTGTTGCCTGATTTTTTTTGTTTGAAGCAGAGTCTCTGTTGTTGAGCCACCATTTTTCCAGGGTCATATTGTGAAAGTATAATAATTATTGCCTTTAACATCAATAACATGTTTTGTTTCTTTTCTCAGTCTACCTATCTGATTTTTGGGGATGGGATTTATTTAAATGTTGACTGCTTATGAAGCTTTACTTAGTGCAACAATGTGAGCGAGGAAGCTGAAAGTAAACCTATATAAATCAACATTGCTTGAACTGTGCATGCTGATTCAGCATCTTCAGACTCTTGGGCTCAGTCACTCTGACAACTCACTTTACCTGACTATCAACATTCAGTCTGAAAACAAAAACAATCCAGAAATGAATAGAAGGACATAAGTTTGTGCTTCTTGAGCTAGGAGGATTGTGCTTATTGAGCTATGGATATCTCTATCAGATACTCCCCTATCACCTACATAACAGATCAAATGCAAAATAAAGCTCCCACTGTTACTCCTTGATCCCAATATAAATAAAATTACTTTCTCCCAACTACACCAGTATAACTTTTCCCATTTGCCACATCAACCATCTGCGTGACAGTTCAGTGCCACTGGTGTTGAGTTGTGGTCAGGCTTGTGTCTTTGACTCATGCTTAATGGGAACTGGATTGAGATTGGCCGCATTAGTTTTACACTCAGAATTGGAAAAAATGATACTTTCATCCCATCAACCTGCGCTGGACTTGAGCACAGGCCTCAAAAGTGAAAGGATAGTGTTGTAATACAATGACATCCACTCAACTGTTCACAGCTCATAATTAAATTAAGCTCTAGATTTTTAATATTTAACCCAAGTATTGACAAAGTAAGTGCCATCATTGTAATAACGGGTCTGGTTTGCCAGAACTGGCTTTGTAGCACAGATTCTTAGCACACCGTTTTTGTATTGCCACTATATGGTTGTCAAGTATGTAATATCTTTTTAAATTTCACTCCAGAGGACAACCTTGTAACTCACAAGAACATACTGGACTGGAAATATTCCTTTTAACATTAATAAAAGTGATTAGGTTTTGTCTTCATCAATACAGAGTATACAAGAAATCGAGTGAAGTAAAAAATATTTGGAAAGGACTGCTGTCTAAATTGCTTCCAGAATCATAGAAGTTTACAGCACGGAAAGAAGCCACTTAGTTCATTGTGTCTGCGGCAGGTCTCTGAAAGAGCTATCCACAGCCCCATTCCCTAACTCTTTTAAATCCTCACCGCATAACAGCTGTAATTTATGTTCCATTTGGTGGAAATTTAGTGAATAATTTCTTACATGTGTCTACTTTCCCCATTAATCTGACCAAGTTCTTTTTTTTTATGCTTGCAGATTGAGAACCTGCAGGAACAACTGCGGGATAAAGAGAGGCAAATGAATAGTCTGAAAGAACGTGTAAAATCACTGCAGGCCGACACCACCAATACAGATACTGCCCTTACTACCCTAGAGGAGGCTCTTGCAGAGAAGGTGAGTAGTCGGTGTGGTTTGGCTCAGGTGAAAGTTCAAAGAAAATAGAGCAAACTGCCTGCTCATAGGAAACCTTCACTATAATGCGGTCTGATGCAGCACTATGTTTGGTAAGTCATAAATGTTTGGGTAGTAACACTGGGACCATATTTTGAATGTAAATTCGCAGCTCTGTTTTAGTAATGACCAATTCTAGAACTGACATGGTTGCTTCGGTATGCTGTGCCAATGAGTAGTAGTGGGAAGACTTATGCCAATGATGAGTTTCCATTTTTAGATATATCTTCATGAGAAAGGAGAGGGGCAGGTATTTTCCCATAGGGAGTTATGGAATATTGGAGGAAGAGAGTCATCCCATGCTGTTGTCATGTATCTGTCAATGCTTGTGGAGTGTTCGTGACAGAACTTTCGGAGTTGAGCACCTGTGAAGGATACTGTAAAAGGTATCTGAATAAAGGAGTGCAGTTATGTATAAGTCTGTAATCTTGCATATGATGTGCACTTCCTGTGCAATTAATCTTGTTCCTGTGTCATTCTTTTATAATGGAAAACCCATACATCAACATGTCACAATGGAAAAACTCAACGTATAATAACAGAAAAACCCTATGTCAACTACCCCATCATGGTTTGTTGATCAAAAAGTATTTTGAGTTATTCAATTATTTAAAGAAATCTTCAACTTTGATTTTTTCTCAGTAGCTGAAACTGCTAATGTCCAAAATAAGATTTTAAACAAAATAAAAAATACTTATCATAACAACATGATTACATTTATCAAAATTGTCTTGTGTGTAGGCTTGTGTGTATTTTTAAAAATTTCCTTGGAGGTCTTGGCTGGGAGGTTTCCCTCCTCTCTGCTCAGTGCTGTCAGTCCCATACCCTTCCCTCATTGCTGACCTATGAAATGCACCAGTGAGCTTACCGCCACATTTCACCCCCAGTTCTACCAAAACCACGATTCTCATCTACAGTGATGACAAACCAAAGAATCCCTTCCCTGTGTTACCAAACTCCACTATTGTCCCCAGTGAATTACAATGTTAAGCAAATCAGGGCACTGTGTCCTTGATGTGTTCCTGCAATTTGTGTCCTTTTTGATACTGAATCTGGGGCTGCCTATTCAACAACCAAGTCGGTGACCCTGATGTTATTCCCTACGTGGCATGAACATACTTTCAGTATAACTTACCAAGTGCTGCTAAACCCCATTACTCCTTCCCAGGACTGTTATAAATACCAGATAACAACATCCAATTGGTGTATCTTGCACATCGTTTTGCAGTGATCTTGTAAGTTTTAAAAATGTTAAGGGTCAGAAATGAAATACATAAATAAAGGAATGTATATAAACTAAAAGTACTCATTTACAGTTTTCATAGAATAATGGACAGTGTAGTAGAATTCATACCCACAGCAGCAATAATAATTCCAGAATGCCAATTAAAAAATGGAATTTGCCTTATTTAGTCAATGTAAATCTGTGACCCTGATATAATACCCTACTTGGCATAAACTACGATGGTCTGAGGCGCGAGTTGGGTAGGATTGATTGGGGAATGGCACTCAAAGGGTTGACAGTGGATAGGCAATGGCAAACATTCAAAGACCGAATGGATGAGCTACAGAATTTGTTCATCCCAGTTTGGCATAAAAATAAAACAAAAAAGGTGACTCAACCGTGGCTAACAAGGGAAATTAGGGATAGCATAAGATCCAAGGAGAGCACATATAAATTGGCTACAAAAAGCAATAATCCTGAGGATTGGGAGCAGTTTAGGAGTCAACAAAGGAGGACAAAGGGATGAATTAAGAAAGGGAAAATAGAATATGAGAGTAAACTAGCAGGGAACGTAAAAACTGACTGTAAAAGCTTTTATAGATATGTGAAGAGAAAAAGATTGGTGAAGTCAAGCGTAGGTCCCTTACAGTCAGAATCAGGGGAATTTATAGTGGGGAAACAAGGAAATGGCAGACCAACAATACATACTTTGGTTCTGTCTTCACAAAGGAAGACACAAATAACCTCCCAGAGATGCCAGGGAACATAGGGTCTAATGAGAGGGAGGAACTGAAAGAAATCAGTATTTGTAGAGAAATGGTGTTAGGAAAATTGATGGGACTGAAGGCCGATAAATCCCCAGGGCCTGATGGTCTACATCCCAAGGTACTTAAGGAAGTGGCCCTAGAAATAGTAGATGCATTGCTGGTCATCTTCCAGAACTCGATAGACTCTGGAACAGTACCCATGGATTGGAGGGTAGCTAATGTTACCCCACTATTCAAAAAAGGTGGTAGAGAAAAAGCGGGGAATTATAGACCGGTAAGCCTGACATCGGTAGTGGGGAAAATGCTAGAGTCTATGATAAAAGATGTAACAGCAGAGCACTTGGAAGGCAGTGGCAGGATCGGACAAAGTCAACATGGATTTACAAAAGGTAAATCATGCTTGACTAATCTACTGGAATTTTTTGAGGATGTAACTGGTAAAATAGATAAGGGAGAACCAGTGGATGTGGTGTATTTGGACTTTCAGAAGGCTTTCGATAAGGTCCCGCATAAGAGATTAGCGTGCAAAATTAAGGCACATGGGATTGGGGGCAAGGTATTGACTTGGATAGAGAACTGGTTGGCGGACAGAAAGCAAAGAGTTGGAATAAACGGGTCGTTTTCCGAGTGGCAGGCAGTGACTAGTGGGGTACCGCAAGGATCGGTCCTAGGACCCCAGCTGTTCACAATATATATTAATGATCTGGACGAGGGAATTGGATGTAATATCTCCAAATTTGCAGACGACACAAAGCTGGGTGGGAGGGTAAGCTGTGAGGAGGATGTTGTGAAACTCCAGTACGATTTGGACAGGTTGGGTGATTGGGCAGAAACATGGCAAATGCACTATAATGTGGATAAATGTGAGGTTATCCTCTTTGGTGGCAAAAACAGGAAGGCAGATTATTATCTGAACGGCAATAGATTGGGAGAAGGGGAAGTGCAACGAGACCTGGGTGTCCTTGTGCACCAGTCGCTGAAGGTAAGCATGCAGGTGCAGCAGGCAGTTAAGAAGGCAAATGGTATGTTGGCCTTCGTAGCAAGAGGGTTCGAGTACAAGAACAAGGATGTCTTGCTGCAGTTGTACAGGGCCTTGGTGAGACCGCACCTTGAGTATTGTGTGCAGTTTTGGTCGCCTTACCTGAGGAAGGACGTTCTTGCCATGGAGGGAGTGCAGCGAAGATTCACCAGACTGATACCTGGGATGACAGGATAAACGTACGAGGAGAGATTGTGTCAATTGGGCTTATACTCACTGGAGTTTAGACAATTGAGAGGGGATCTCATCGAAACCTATAAAATTCTGTCAGGTCTGGACAGACTAGATGCAGAAAGGATGTTTCTGATGTCCGGGGAGTCCAGAACCAGGGGTCATAGTCTAAGGATAAGGGGTAAGCCATTTAGGACTGAAATGAGGAGGAATTTCTTCACCCAGAGAGTGGTGAACCTGTGGAATTCTCTGCCACAGAGGGCGGTGGAGGCCAGTTCATTAAATATATTCAAGAAAGAGTTGGATATATTTCTTGAGGCTAAAGGGATCAAGGGATATGGGGAGAAGGCAGGGACAGGGTACTGAATTTGGATGATCAGCCATGATCTCATTGAATGGCGGAGCAGGCTCGAAGGGCCGAATGGCCTACTCCTGCTCCTATCTCCTATCTTCTATGTTTCTGTGTTTATCCTCATAAAACAGCAACTCCTTTGACTCTCCATGAGCAATGTAGTGAGAGATCTACTAGTAATATAAAATCATACTTATATATATAATTAAACACAGAATTTATGACTTAAAATGGCAACTTCATCACAAATGTATGACGTGATCCAATTATCCCTTGCCCCCTAGCCCTGCTTCACCTTAAGATTACAGAGGTAGGTTATAGGAACAGCATGTAGTAATAAAGAGGTGTTAGGGGATGCTGTGGGTTGGCTGTGTTCAGAGGGTGGTCCTCAGATTTGGGAGTCATGGGGAATGGAACCATTCAGGAGGGACACAAGAGTGTAGGAGAGCTGGGAAGGATGTTGCACCATGAGGGAGCCGTGGGAGAACATAACTTAAGAATGAGCAGGAGTAGGCTATATGACCACTCGAGCCTGCTCCGCCATTCAATAAGATCATGGCTGATCTTCGACCTCAACTCCACTTTCCCACCCGATCGCCATATCCCTTGATTCCCCTAGTGTCCAAAAATCTTATCTGTCTCAGCGTTGAATATATTCAACAACACAGCATCCACAGCCCTTTGGGGTAGAGAATTCCAAAGATTCACAACTCTCTGAATGAAGAAATTCCTCCTCCTCTCAATCTTAAATGGCTGACCACTTATCCTGAGACTATGCCCCCTCGTTCTCAACTCTCCAGCCAGGGGAAACAACCTCTCAGCATCTACCCTGTTACTCCCCCTCAGAATCTTTTATGTTTCAAGGAGATCACCTCTCATTCTTCTAAACTCCGGAGAGTATAAGCTCAATCTCTCCTCATAGGACAACCCTCTCATCCCAGGAATCAATCCAGTGAACCTTCATTGCACCGCCTCTAAGGTAAGGATATCCTTCCTCACATATGGAGACCAAAATTGTGCACAGTACATAGAATTACATAGGATATACAGCACAGAAACAGGCCAGGATATACGGCACAGAATCAAGCCATTTGGCCCAACCAGTCCATGCTGGCATTTATGCTGCACTCGAGCCTCCTTCTGTTTTTCCTCATCTATTAGCATAACCCTCTATTGCCTTCTCCCTCATATGCTTATCTAGCCTCCCTCCAGGTGGTCTCACTAAAGCCCTGTACAATTGTAGCAAGACTTCCTTCCTATTGGCCTTTTATTGCTAGGAGGTTGGAGTACAACATGCCATTTGCCTTCCTAATTGCTTGCTGTACCTGCATGCTAACTCTGTTTCTTCTTGTGCGAGGACACCTAAATCTATCTGAACACTGACATTTAATTGTTTCTCACTATTTAAAAAAATATTCAGTTTTTCTATTCTTCATACCAAAGTGAATAACCTCACATTTCCCCACATTATACTCCATCTGCCACCTTATTGCCCGCTCGCTTAATCTGTCTATATCCCTTTGCAGATGCTTTGTGTCCTCCTCACCGATTACTTTCCCACCTAGCTTTGTATCTTCAGCAAACTTGGATACATTACACTCAGTCCATTCATCTAAGGCATCAATATAAATTGTAAATAGCTGAGGCCCAAGCACAGATCCTTGTGGCACCCCACTAGTTACAGCCTGCCAACCTGAAAATGACCTGTTTATCCCTACTTTTGTTTTCTGTCAGTTAACCAATTTTTATTTATGCTAATATACAACCCCCCAACCCTATGAGCCCTTATATTGCGTAACAACCTTTTATGTGGCACCTTATCGCATACCTTTTTAGAATCCAAATATACTACATCCACTGGTTCCCCTTTATCTACCCTGCTAGTTTAAAAAAAACTCTAATAAATTTATTAAACACTATTTCCCTTTCATAAAATCATGTTGACTCTGCCTAATCAGATTATGATTTTCTAAATGTCCTGTTACCACTTCCTTAATAATGGATTCCAGCATTTCCCGACAACTGATATCAGGCTAACTGGCCTGCAGTTCCCTGTTTTCTCTCTCCTTCCTTTGTTGAATAGCGTGGTTACATTTGCTACCTTCCAATCCCCTGGGACCGTTCTAGAATCTAGGGAATTTGTGAAGATTGCAACCAGTGCATCCACTAGCTCTGCAACTACCTCTTTTAGAACCCTAGGATATAGGCGATCAAGTCCAGGGGATTTGTCGGCTTTTAGTCCCATTTGTTTCTCGAGTACTTTTTCTCTACTGATATTAATTACTTTAAGTTCCTCACTCTCTTGGTATGCTATTTGTGTCTTCTACTGTGAAGACAGATACAAAATATTTTTTTTAAGTCTCTGCCATTTCCTGATTCCCATAATCATTTCTCTTGTCTCAGCCTCTAAGGGACCAATGCTTACTTTTGCTACTCTCTTCCTTTTTACATACTTGTAGAATCTCTGACAATTTTTTTTCTATTTCTTGTTAATTTAGTCATTCTATTTTCTCCCTTTTTATCAATGTTTTTGTCATCCTTTGCTGGTTTCTAAAGCTCTCCCAAGCTTACTACTATTCTTTGCAACATTATAAGGCTCTTCTTTTAATCTAATACTATCCTTGACTTCTTTAGTTAGCGACGGATGGATCAATGGAATGTATATTCGTTGAGAATTTTGGAATATTTCTTTAAATGTTTGCCATTGTCACACCCTTTAATCTAATTCCCAATCTACCTTAGCCAACTCATCCTCATGTAATTGGCTTTACTCAAGTTTAAAATTCTAGTTTCGATATCAAGTATTTCACACTCAAACCCAATGTGAAATTCTATCATATTATGATCACTCTTCCCCAGAAGACCCTTTACTACAAGATTACTAATTAACCCTGTCTCATCACACAACACAAGATCTAAAGTAGCCTGTTCCCTGGCTGTTTGCAACAACAACAACAACAACAACTTGTATTTATATAGTACCTTTAACGTAGTAAAATATCCCAAGGCTTCACAGGAGCGTTCTAAAACAAAAATTTGACACCGAGCCACATAAGGAGAAATTAGGACAGATGACCAAAAGCTTGGTCAAAGAGGTAGGTGTTAAGGACCGTCTTAAAGGGGGAAAGAGAGGCAGAAAGGTTTGGGGGGAATTGCAGAGCTTAGGGCCTAGGCAGCTGAAGGTACAGCTAACAATGGTTGAGCGATTTAAAATTCGGAATGCCCAAGAGGCCAGAATTAGAGGAGCGCAGATATATCGGGGGTGGGGGGCTGGAGGAGATGACAGGGTTGGGGAGGGGCGAGGCCAAGGAGAGATTTGAAAATCGACACGTTGCTTAACTGGGAGCCAATGTAGGTCAGCGATTTACAGGGGTGATGGGTGAACGGGAGTTGATGCAAGTTAGGACACAGGCAGCTGAGTTTTGGATGACCTCAATTTTATGCAGGGTAGAACGTGGGAGGCCAGCCAGGAGTGAGTTGGAAAAGTCAAGTCTAGAGGCAACAAAGGCATCCACGATGCATTGTTCTAGGAAACTGTCTCGAATGCATTCAATGAACTCGTCCTCCAGACTATCTTTGCCAATTTGATTTGCCCAGTCTACATGAAGTCTAAAGTCCCCCACAATTATTCCATTACCTTTTGTTACTAGCTCCTATTATTTGATGATTAATACTCTGTCCAACGGTATAGCTACTATTAGGGAGCTTATAAATGACTCCCACCAGTGTTTTCTGCCCCTGTACCTTTTGCCGTGTAACCATGGCTCCTGCACCTCTGGTTGTGTAACCGGGTCCCCTGTACCTGTGGCCGTGTAACCGGGACTCCTGCATATGTGGCCGTGTAACCAAGGCTCCTGCACAAGTGGCCATGTAACCGGGGCTCCTGGATCTGTGGCTGTGTAACCGGGGCTCCTGTACCTGTGGCTGTGTAACCGGGGCTCCTGTGGCTGTGTAACCGGGGCTCCTGTACCTGTGGCTGTGTAACCGGGGCTCCAGCACTTGTGGCCGTGTAACCGGGGCTCCAGTACCTGTGGCTGTGTAACCGGGGCTCCAGTACCTGTGGCTGTGTAACCGGGGCTCCTGTACCTGTGGCTGTGTAACCGGGGCTCCTGTACCTGTGGCTGTGTAACCGGGGCTCCTGTACCTGTGGCTGTGTAACCGGGGCTCCAGCACTTAAGAACATAAGAACATAAGAAATAGGAGCAGGAGTAGGCCAATCGGCCCCTCGAGCCTGCTCCACCATTCAATAAGATCATGGCTGATCTGATCCAACCTCAAATCTGCTATCACTCTGCATCCACCCGAACCCATGTGATCTCCCGGGAGAGGCGAAAAAACAGATAAAGACCCAATGGCCAATTTGGGAGAAAAAAATCTGGGAAATTCCTCTCCGACCCATCTAGGCGATCGAAATTCTTCCAGGAGATATCACTGTCCCTATATTTTCTACAGTACTTACCTTCTGTAAAGGCGATCTCCACCCCAGCCAGGAACAGGAATAAAACCATCTCCTGAAATCTAACACAGAATTAGAACACAGTAGGAGCAGAACCAGGCTACACGGCCCCTGGGCCCACTCCACTACCCACAGGGCCATGACCATTCCGAACCTAGACTCATGTCCAATTTCCTGCCCGCTCCCCGTAACCCTTAATTCCCTTTACTTCTAGGAAACTATCTATTTCTGTTTTAAATTTATTTAATGATGTAGCTTCCACAGCTTTCTGGGGCAGCAAATTCCACAAACCTACCACCCTCTGAGTGAAGAAGTTTCTCCTCATCTCAGTTTTGAAAGAGCAGCCCCTTATTCTAAGATTATGCCCCCTAGTTCTAGTTTCACCCTTCATTGGGAGCATCCTCACCGCATCCACCCGATCAAGCCTCTTCACAATCTTATATGTTTCAATAAGATCACCTCTCATTCTTCTGAACTCCAATGAGTAGAGTCCCAATCTACTCAACCTCTCCTCATATGACCACCCCCTCATCCCCGGGATTAACCGAGTGAACCTTCTTTGTACTGACTCGAGAGCAAGTATGTCTTTTCTTAAGTATGGACACCAAAACTGTATGCAGTTTTCCAGGTGCGGTCTCACCAATACCTTGTACAACTGCAGCAATACCTCCCTGTTTTTATATTCCATCCCCCTAGCAATAAAAGCCAACATTCCATTGGCCTTCTTGATCACTTGCTGCACCTGCGTACTAACTTTTTGAGTTTCGTGCACCAGGACCCCCAGATCCCTTTGTACTACAGTACTTTCCAGTTTCTTGCCATTAAGATAATAACTTGCTCTATGATTTTTCCTGCCAAAGTGCATAACCTCACACTTTCCAGTATTGTATTCCACTTGTGGCCGTGTAACCGGGGCTCCAGCACTTGTGGCTGTGTAACCGGGGCTCCTGTACCTGTGGCCGTGTAACCGGGGCTCCAGCACTTGTGGCCGTGTAACCGGGGTTCCTGCACCTGTGGCTGTGTAACGGGGCTCTTGTACCTTGGTAGGTATACCTCTCCGTTATCTGGAATTTTTAATCAACCGGCACCATCCCGGTCCCGTAGGTGCCGGATACGAAAGAGTTTACTGTAATATATATCAAGAAAAGCAGTGGTCCTAGAACCGACCCCTGGGGAACACCACAATATACCTTCCTCCAGCCTGAAAATCAACCGTTCACCACTACTCTCTGTTTCCTATCACTTAGCCAACTCCATATCCATGCTGCTGTGGCGGAGACCACATAGGGACATTAACACAATTCACTATGTATAGCAATGTTGTGATCTGTACATGCTGGGTTGGGTTATCGGTGCAGGGTCCCTTTAAGAGCGTCGGTAGCGTGATGACGTCATGACGTCAGCGGCGAGATGACGTCATAGCCCCTGCACGGGGCTGAGCCTTCAGACCTCGTGGTGAGTGATTAAAGTAAGACACGTTTTGCCTTAGTTTAAACAAAAGTCTCTGCCTGTTGTTTTCTGTCGATCCCAACACTGCCACTGAACCTTTTATTCCATTGGCTTCAACTTTGCCGGCAAGCCTATTATGTGGCACTTTGTTGAACGCCTTTTTGAAATCCATGTACACTATGTCAACTGCATTACCCTCATCAGTCCTCTCTGTTACCTCATTAATGAACTCAATCAAGTTAGTTAAACACAATTTGCCTTTAACAAATCCGTGCTGGCTTTCCTTAATTAATCCACACTTGTTCAGGTGACTCTTCATTTTGTCCCTGATTACTGTTTCTAAAAGCTTCCCCACTACCGAGGTCAAACTGACTGGCCAGTAGTTGCTGGGTTTATCTTTACACCCTTTTTGAACAAGGGTGTAACATTTGCAATTCTCCAGTCCTCCAGCACCACCCCTGTATCTATGGAGGATTGGAATATTATGGCCAGTACCTCCGTGATTTCCTCCCTCAATTCCCTCAGCATCTTAGGATGCATCCCATCTGCTCCTAATGATTTATCTACTTTAAGTGCAGCCAGCCTTTCTAATACCTCCTCTTTATCAATTTTTATCCTATCAAGTATCTCTACTACCTCTTCCTTTACTATGTCTATGGCAGCATCCTTTTCCTTGGTGAAGACAGAGGCAAAGTACTCGTTTAGTACCTTAGCCATACCTTCTGCCTGCATGCATAGGTCCCCTTTTTGGTCCCTAATCGGCTCCACCCCTCCTCTTACTACCCTTTTGCTATTTATATGCCTATAGAAAACTTCTGGATTACTTTTTATGTTGGCTGGCGTTCTATTCTCATACCCTCTCTTTGCCCCTCTTACTCTCTTTTTCACTTCTCCTCTGACTTTTCTGTATATAGCCTGATTCTCAAATGTATTTGCAACCTGATATCTGTCATACGCACTCTTACTCTGCTTCATCTATCTCTTTTGTCATCCATGGAGCCCTGACTTTAGTTGCCCTACCTTTCCCCCTCATGGAAATGTACCTAAACTGTACCTGAACTATTTCCTCTTTAAAGGCAGCCCATTGTTCCATTACAGTTTTGCCTGCCAACCTTTGATTCCAGTTTACCTGGCCCAGATCCGTTCTCGTACCACTGAACTTGGCCTCCCCCAGTTAAACTATTTTACTCTAGATTGCTCCCTGTCCTTTTGCAGAGTTAATTTAAACCTTACGATACTATGATCACTGTTCACTAAATGTTCACCTGCTAACACTTGCTCCACTTGACCTACCTCGAACCAGATCTAGCAATGTCTCCTCCCTCATCGGGCTGGAAACATACTGATCAAGAAAGTTCTCCTAAACACACTTCAGAAATTCTTCCCCTTCTCTGCCCTTAACACTATTACGATCCCAGTCTATATTAGGATAGTTGAATTCACCCATCATTACTACTGTATAGTTCTTGCACCTCTCTGTAATTTCTCTGCAAATTTGCTCCTCCATATCTTTCCCACTATTTGATGGTCTATAGAATACACCTAATAGTGTAAGAGGTGTGACTGCCTCCTGGATCAAAGTGTCCAGGTAAGTCTTCCCCCTCCCTGATGCCCTGCAATGTCTGCACCTCAGACTCCAGCTCAACAACTCTGAGCTGAAGTTTCTTGAGATGCAGACACTTACTGCAGACTTGGTCGTCCGGTATCACGATGCTCTCCACAAACTCCCACATGCTGCAGTTGTGGCACACCACATGCACTGCCATCCCTATATAATCTTGTTTTATTTATTGAATTAATTAAGAATTTATGCATTTAATTAACTTCGCTTATAGTTTAGTTTTTTAAATAATTACTTGGTCTAGTTTAATTTATAGGTAGGTGAAATTAAATATTTACCTGTCACACAAAGCACTACAAGTATTGGAGACAAGAAGCAGCACCTCCTTTCCCCTCTGCTCCAAATTCTCACTATCTCCAAATTCCCAATTTAAAGGGTATTCCCAGCAGAGGTTTTGTTATTTAAAATAATACAGGTTTTCCCACTCTTGGGGAAACAGTTTATACAAATCCCCGACCCTGCTATGATTAGAGCCACAAGCCACAATTTAATCGCCCTACCCATTCCCAACCAAACTCTAAACTCCAACCTTAAGTCTGGAGATCCCACCTGCATTCCCAAAGTCTGTGTTCCCAACTGTTGCAGCAGTCAACTAGTCAACTTTGTTTCTGAAACACACCTTTGGTGCTTTTATTGTTTAAAAGTGCTGAAAATGGAATGTTAAGGCATTCCTGGCAATGCAGCTTGAGGATGTGCTGGTTATGGCCTTGGGACTTGAGGGCTCAGGATTCATTTGCTGTTGGAGGAGGTTTTGGTTGTCGGTGGAAATCCAGTAGTGGCAGGGAAGGAGCTTTGTTGTAGCAGGGACAAAAGACAGGCAGCATGAGTTTGTTGGTTAGGGGGAGAGCATTGTGAGAGACGGCAGCAAGAAGCGAGTAGTCTTCATCGGGCTCCAGGCCTCATTGCACTTGCTCTAAGGCAGATTCTGCTGAGGGCAACAGTGCTATCTATTTTGATGCTAGAATTGTGAAGGTCTCACAGTTAGTTAGGTAACACTGCCACATACCTTGGAGACAAGATTACGAGACTCAATCAGAGGTAAATAAAACAAAACGGTAATTGTAATCATGACAAAAAGCATGATGGAAATAACAGGACAGGCAAAAGTTTGACAGAAATAGGAACAATAGGTAAGTTACAGGAAATACGTTTTATATTTAACAGGAAGTACGCATGTATGTAAGACTTTTAATATAGATACTAATAAATTTCCCACGGTGTTGATCACCTGACTCAGAAGTTATGCTGTTTTATAATAATATAATAGGAGTGTTGTATGATGTGACACACAACATATTATCAGGGCTACAGATTTACACTGAAATTTATGTCAAATTGTGTTTTTATTACACTGTATGTTTACAAGTATTTTCAGAATTGAATTTGATGAATTTATCCCTTTTTCCATGAAAGCTATACGATCAAAATCTGCGGTTGCCCCAGCCCCAGCTGACGTTTCCTGTATGGCCTTGTGGGGGCGGAGCCTCCGACTTCTCACCATATTAAATATCCTCCTTAACATTTCCCAATTGGTGTAATGAAAGTGAAAATCTAAGCACTTGTGTTCAGCCGCATAGGGGTTATCGACATTACATTTTTATCTTTAATGGATGCAAGCGAGATAAATGAGCACGAACCTCCTCACTCCAAAATGACCCAGACCCAGATCCAGATATGACCTAGACACAAAAGTTTGATATATTTAATGCTTTTTATGATATTTTCTTTGGTTCTCCAGAGATATGTAATCATGGCACCACCTAACTGCATAGCAATGTGAAGTACAGGGCTCTGTGCACCAAGGGGCTTATTGCACTTAATTCCAGAGTCAGATGAAGTTTCCATTGTGAATTTGTACAGCTGCTTTAGTGTTGGTACAGAGTCATGACTTGATCAAACTGTAGAGTGAAGTAGCATGAGCCTTCCTGGAGTAATGACTCACTCTATTTTGTACCAGAGTCATATTGGTCATCAGTGTACAACTCAAAATTCTGTTTCTTGCAAAATTGAAACCACTTTCAGCAGTCACTGAACTTGTAGGATAAATATACTCTTCAGCATTCCAAAATCACCAATTATAAAGTATCGGAAAATCAATCACCAAAATATTTTGTAATCAGATGGGACTGGAGTATATCTTCGAAGTGGTATTATTTACAAGAAACATGTTCGTCCTGGCATAGCAGAAGTGCTGATTTTAAAATATGTCTAATATAGCATTTGAATTATAAAGCACAAGCATCAGTGATACAGGGATGCATAGTTTTTTATGCGATTGCCATTTATTTTGTTGTGAAACTTCTTTGCATTGGCATTATGACTGTATGGTTGTATGATTGCCAAAAGGAAGTTTGACAACATTTGGATTTTTCTCTCATAATTTCCTTAATAGTAAAGTGCACTTCACTTATAAGCAACAGGATATACTTGAGATAGATCTTTATAGGTCAAGTATAATTCTTGGAAGGCAACATCTGTGCAAAAAAGCAACAATCACACTCAATCATTTGGTGTCTTGAACACTGTATTAACACCGCACCCCTGCAACAACAAAATTGTGTTTATCTGTAGAAGCTTGCAGGCATAATGTAATGCAGTTCTGTCATTTTTCCATATATAGAACATAAGAACATAAGAAATAGGAGCAGGAGTAGGCCATTTGATCCTTTGAACCTGCTCTGCTATTCAATAAGATCATAGAGTCATAGAGTCATAGAGTAATACAGCACGGATAGAGGCCCTTCGGCCCATCGTGTCCGCGCCGGCCATCAAGCCCTGTCTAATCTAATCCCATATTCCAGCATTTGGCCCGTAGCCTTGTATGCTATGGCATTTCAAATGCTCATCCAAATGCTTCTTAAATGTTGTGAGGGTTTCTGCCTCCACAACCCTTTCAGGCAGTGAGTTCCAGACTCCAACCACCCTCTGGGTGAAAAAGTTCTTTCTCAAATCCCCTCTAAACCTCCCGCCCTTTACCTTGAATCTATGCCCCCTAGTTATTGACCCCTCTACTAAGGGGAAAAGCTCCTCAGCATCCATCCTATCTATGCCCCTCACAATTTTGTACACCTCAATCATGTCCCCCCTCAGCCTCCTCTGCTCCAAGGAAAACAAACCCAATCTGCCCAGTCTCTCTTCATAGCTGAAGCGCTCCAGCCCTGGTAACATCCTGGTGAACCTCCTCTGCACCCTCTCTAACGCGATCACATCTTTCCTGTAGTGTGGCGACCAGAACTGCACACAGTATTCCAGCTGTGGCCTAACCAGTGTTTTATACAGCTCCATCATAACCTCCTTGCTCTTATATTCTATGCCTCGGCTAATGAAGGCAAGTATCCCATATGCCTTTTTTACCACCTTATCCACCTGTTCCGCCGCCTTCAGGGATCTGTGTACCTGCACACCCAGATCCCTCTGACCCTCCGTCTTGCCTAGGGTCTTTCCCTTCATTGTGTATTCCCTTGCCTTGTTAGACCCCCCAAAGTGCATCACCTCGCACTTTTCCGGGTTAAATTCCATTTGCCACTGTTCCGCCCATCTGACCAACCCATCTATATCGTTCTGCAGACTGAGGCTACCCTCCTCGCTATTTACCACCCTACCAATTTTAGTATCATCCGCGAATTTACTGATCATACCCTTTACATTCATATCCAAGTCATTAATGTAGACCACAAACAGCAAGGGACCCAGCACCGATCCCTGTGGTACCCCACTGGCCACAGGTTTCCAGTCACAAAAACAACCTTCGACCATCACCCTCTGCCTTCTGCCACTAAGCCAGTTTTGTATCCAATGTGCCAAGGCACCCTGGATTCCATGGGCTCTTACCTTCTTGACCAGTCTCCTGTGCGGGACTTTATCGAAGGCCTTACTGAAATCCATGTATACCACATCCACTGCGTTACCCTCATCCACACACCTAGTCACCCCCTCAAAAAATTCAATCAAATTAGTCAGACATGATCTTCCCTTGACAAAGCCATGTTGACTATCCCTGATTAATCCTTGCCTCTCCAAGTGGAGACAAATTTTGTCCCTCAGGATTTTTTCCAGTAATTTTCCTACCACTGATGTTAGGCTCACTGGCCTGTAGTTCCCCGGTTTTTCCCTACTACCCTTCTTGAATAATGGTACTACATTAGCGGTTCTCCAGTCCTCTGGCACATCCCCTGTGGCCAGAGAGGTCCTGAATATATGTGTTAGAGCCCCCGCAATCTCCTCCTTTGCCTCACACAGCAGCCTGGGGTACATTTCATCCGGGCCTGGGGATTTATCCATTTTTAGGCCAGCTAAAACCGCCAATACCTCCTCCCTCTCGATGTTAATATGTTCGAGCATATCACAGTCCCCCCGCCCTATTTCTATGTCTACATCGTCCTTCTCCATAGTGAAAACAGATGCAAAAAATTCATTTAGAACCCCTCCTACATCTTCCGGCTCCACACACAGATTGCCACTTTTGTCCCTAATGGGCCCTATTTTTTCCCTAGTTATCCTTTTACCCTTAATATACTTATAAAACATCTTCGGATTTTCCTTTATTTTGCTCGCCAGTGTTATTTCATGGCCCCTCCTTGATCTCCTAATTTCTTTTTTAAGTATCCCCCTGCACTTTTTGTACTCCTCTAGGGCTTCCTCCGTCTTTAGCCTTTTGTATCTACCAAAAGCCCTCCTTTTTTTCCTAATCCATTCCCGTATATCCCCTGACATCCACGGTTCCCTGTGGTTTTTGGAACCACTCTTGACCTTTATGGGAACATGTTGCCCTTGTATGATCTCAATCTCCCTTCTGAAAGCCTCCCATTGCTCCGATGCGGATTTTCCTACAAGTAGCTGATCCCAGTCCATTTTGGCCAGATCCTGCCTTATCCTATTAAAATCGGCCTTCCCCCAATTTAGAACCTTTATTTCCGGCCCATCCCTGTCCTTTTCCATGACCACCTTAAATCTTACCATATTATGGTCACTATCACCAAAGTGCTCACCTACTAGCACTTTTTCCACTTGGCCGGCCACATTCCCTAGAATTAGGTCCAGTACCGCCCCCTCTCTTGTAGGACTTTCTACATGCTGGCTCAAAAAGCTCTCCTGGATGCACTTTAAGAATTCTACACCCTCTGAGCCTTTCACACTTTGACTATCCCAGTTAATATTGGGGAAGTTGAAATCCCCCATTATTATTACCCTATTATTTGCACATTTCTCTGAGATTTGCCTACATATCTGTTCCTCTATCTCCCCCTGACTGTTTGGAGGCCTATAGTACACTCCCAGCAAAGTGCTTGCCCCCTTTTTGTTTTTAAGCTCCACCCATATGGCCTCATTAGAGGACCCTGCTAATATATCATCCCTCCTTAGTGCAGTAATTGACTCCTTAATTAATATTGCGACACCCCCTCCTCTTATACCTCCCCCTCTGTCTCGCCTGAAGATTCTGTACCCCGGAATATTGAGCTGCCAGTCTTGCCCCTCCCTCAACCATGTCTCCGTGATAGCAACAATATCATACTCCCATGTGTTTATCAACACCTTCAGTTCATCCACCTTATTTGCAAGACTCCTTGCATTAAAATAGATGCCATCCAGCCTTGCCCTTATATATTTGCCCTGTCTACCAAGCTGACTTGTTTTTTCCTCCATAATTGGCAGCACATCCCCCCCTATTTCAGCTCCCCTCTGTATCCCATCCCCCTGCCAAGTTAGTTTAAACCTCCCCCGACAGTGCTAGCAAACCTCCCCGCAAGGATATTTGTCCCGCTCTGGTTCAGGTGCAACCCGTCCGACTTGTACAAGTCCCACCTTTCCCAGAAGCAGGCCCAGTGATCCAGGAAAGTAAAACCCTCCCCCCTACACCAACTCTTTAGCCACGCATTCATCTGCTCTATCCTCCCATTCCTATACTTACTAGCACGTGGCACTGGGAGTAATCCAGAGATTACACCCTTTGAGGTCCTGCCCTTTAATCTGTTACCTAGCTCCCTAAATTCTTGATGCAGGACCTCATCCCTCTTTTTACCTATGTCGTTGGTACCAATGTGGACCACGACCACTGGCTGTTCACCCTCCCCCTCCAGAATGCCCTGCAGCCGCTCAGTGACATCCTTGACCCTGGCACCAGGGAGGCAACAAACCATCCTGGAGTCACGTTTGCGGCCACAGAAACGCCTATCTGTTCCCCTTACTATAGAATCCCCTACCACTATTGCTCTCCCACTCTTTTTCCCCCCCTCCTGGGCAGCAGGAGCACCCCCAGTGCCAGGAAGTTGGCTGCTGCTGCCTTCCCCTGGTGAGTCATCCCCCTCAACAGTATCCAAAGCGGTATACCTGTTTGAAAGGGGGATGTCCGCAGGGGTTCCCTGCACTACCTGCCTGCCTTTGTTGCTCCGCCTGATGGTCACTCCCTGTGCTGCCCTACCCTGAGGCGTGCACAACTCGCTAAACGTGGTATCCACGAGCCTCTCAGCATCGCGCATGCTCCACAACCCATCCACCCGCAGCTCGAGCGCCGCAATGCGGTCTACAAGTAGCTGCAGCTGGATGCATTTCCCGCACACATGGTCGTCAGGGACACTGGCAGCGTCCCTGATTTCCCACATGGAGCAAGAGGAGCAGAACACGGGTCTGAGCTCTCCTGCCATGACTTACTCCTTTAATTAATTTAAAAATTAATTCAATACCCCAGTTACAGGTATACTCTAGGGCGCTTTATTTACCAACTGTCCCCACTACACCTTAATCCCGAGAAATTTAACACCACAGAATTCAAGCTTGTACTGAAAAGAGAGAAATACTCACCAACCAATCACTTACGTGCTCCCTGGTGACGTCACACTCTGATTATTTTTTACCTCTCTCCTCTGATGTTGATTTGGTA
This sequence comes from Somniosus microcephalus, assembly GCF_052327205.1. Lineage (NCBI taxonomy): Eukaryota > Metazoa > Chordata > Chondrichthyes > Squaliformes > Somniosidae > Somniosus > Somniosus microcephalus. The sequence continues at coordinate 43,443,620 of NC_141002.1, forward strand.
CGCTTCTGCTTTGGCGCCGGTTTTTAAGCCGGGCCTCTGCTGCTCTCCGCTGCTGCTCCCTGCCCGAACTGGTCGGGCTTCTGCTTTGGCGCCGGTTTTTAAGCCGGGCCTCTGCTGCTCTCCGCTGCTGCTCCCTGCCCGAACTGGTCGGGCTTCTGCTTTGGCGCCGGTTTTTAAGCCGGGCCTCTGCTGCTCTCCGCTGCTGCTCCCTGCCCGAACTGGTCGGGCTTCTGCTTTGGCGCCGGTTTTTAAGCCGGGCCTCTGCTGCTCTCCGCTGCTGCTCCCTGCCCGAACTGGTCGGGCTTCTGCTTTGGCGCCGGTTTTTAAGCCGGGCCTCTGCTGCTCTCCGCTGCTGCTCCCTGCCCGAACTGGTCGGGCTTCTGCTTTGGCGCCGGTTTTTAAGCCGGGCCTCTGCTGCTCTCCGCTGCTGCTCCCTGCCCGAACTGGTCGGGCTTCTGCTTTGGCGCCGGTTTTTAAGCCGGGCCTCTGCTGCTCTCCGCTGCTGATCTTCTACCTCATCTCCACTTTCCTGCACTATCCCCATATCCCTTGATTCCCTTAAAAATCTATCGATCTCTGACTTGAATATACTCAACGACTGAGCCTCCACAGCCATCTGGGGTAGAGAATTCCAAAGATTCACCACCCTCTGAATGAAGAAATTTCTCCTCATCTCAGTCCTAAATGGCCGACCCCTTATTCTGAGACTGTGACCCCCTGGTTCTAGACTCCCCAGCCAGGGGTAACATCCTCCCTGCATCTACCCTGTCAAGTCCGATAAGAATTTTGTATGCTTCAATGAGATCACCTCTCATTCTTCTAAACTCTAGACAATATAGGCCTAGTTTACTCAATCTGTCCTCATAGGACAATCCCCCCCATCCCAGGAACCAGTCTGGTGAACCTTCGTTGCACTCCCTCTATGGCAAGTATATCCTTCCTTAGGTAAGGAGACCAAAACTGTACACAACACTCCAGGTGTGGTCTCACCAGGGTCGTATATAATTGCAGTAAGACATCTTTACTCTTATACTCAAATCCTCATGTAATAAAGGCCAACATACTATTTGCTTTCCTAATTGTTTGTTGTACCTGCATGTTAACTTTCAGTGATTCGTGTACAAAGACACCCAGGTCCCTCTGAACACCAACATTTCCCAATCTCTAACCATTTAAAAAATACTCTGCTTTTCTATTTTTCCTACCAGTGGATAACTTCACATTTCTCCACATTATATTCCATTTGCCATGTTCTTGCCCACTCACTTAGTCTGTCTATATCCCCTGGAAGCCTCCGTGCATCCTCCTCACAACTTACATTCCCACCCAGCTTTGTATCATCAGCAAACTTGGATATATTGCATTTGGTCCCCTCATCCAAATCATTGATGTAGATTGTGAATAGCTGAGGCCCAAGCACTAATCCTTGTGGTACCTGACTAGTTACAGCCTGCCAACCCGAAAATTACCCATTTATTCCTACTCTCTGTTTTCTGTCCATTAACAAATCCTCAATCCATGCTTGTGTATTACCCCCCATGAGCCCTAATTTTGTTTAATAACCTCTTGTGTGGCACCTTACTGAATGCCTTCTGAAAATCCAAATACATCACATCCATTGGTTCCCCCTTATCTATTCTGCTAGTTACAACCTCAAAAAACTCTAATAGATTTGTCAAACACGATATCCCTTTCATAAATCTGTGTTGACGCTTCCCAATCCTATTATTATTTTCTAAGTGTCCTGTTGCCACGTCCTTAATAATAGATTCTAGCATTTTCCCTACTATTGATGTCAGGCTAACTGGCCTGTAGTTCCCTGTTTTCTCTCTTCCCTCCTTTCTTAAATAGTGTGGTTGCATTTGCCATCTTTCAATCTGCTGTGACCATTCTAGAATCTAGGGAATTTTGGAAGATCAAAACCAATGCATCCACTATCTCTTCAGCCACCTCTTTTAGAACCCTAGGATGTAGGCCGTTAGGTCCAGGCGATTTGTCGGCTTTTAGTCCCATTAGTTTCTCAAGTACTTTTTCTGTACTTCTATTAATTACATTAAGTTCCTCACCCTCATTAGACCCTTGGTTCTCCACCATTTTTGGTATGCTTTTTGTGTCTTTCATTGTGAAGACATACAAAATATTTGTTTAACGTTTCTGCCATTTCCTTATTCCCCATAATAATTTCTCCTGTCTCAGCCTCTAAGGGACCAACATTTACTTTTGCTACCCTTTTCCTTTTTACATACTGTAGAAACTCTTACAATCTGCTTTTATATTTCTTGCTAGTTTTTTCTCATTCTATTTTTCCCTTTTTATCAATTTTTTTGTCATCCTTTGCTGGTTTCTGAAACTCTCCCAATCCTCAGGCTTACTACTATGCTTTGCCACATTATAAGCTGCTTCTTTCAATCTAATGCTATCCTTAACTTATTTAGTTAGCCACAGTTGGATCACTTTTCCCGTGGAGTTTTTGTTTCTCAATGGAATGTATTTTTGTTGAGAATTATGAAATATTTCTTTAAATGCTAGCCACTGCTTATCTATTGCCATACCTTTTAATGTATTTCCCCAATCTACCTTAGCTAACTCGCCCCTCATACCAATGTAATTGACTTTATTTTAGTTTAAGACTCTAGTTTTGGACTTAAGCAAGTCACTCTCAAACTTAATGTGAAATCTATCATATTATGATCACTCTGCCCCAAAGGACCCTTTATTATGAGATTGCTAATTAACCCTGTCCTATTGCACAATACAAGATCTAAAATAGCCTGTTCCCTGGTTGGTTCCATGACTTATTAGCTAGGACACTCTGCAGGACACTCTAAGGGGGGAGGGTGAATGTTGTCCATATTAGTACCAACGACATAGGCAGAAATAGGGATGAGGTCCTGCAGGCAGAGTTTAGGGAGCTAGGAGAGAGATTAAAAAGCAGGACCTCAAAGGTAGTAATCTCCAGATTACTCCCGGTGCTACGTGCAAGTGAGTACAGGAATAGGAGGATAGAACATATGAATGCGTGGCTGGAGAGATGGTGCAGGAGGGAGGGCTTTAGATTCCTGAGGCATTGGGACCGTTTCTGGGGAAGGTGGGATCTGTACAAGCCGGACGGGTTACACCTTAACAGAGCCAGGACCAATATTCTCGCGGGGAGGTTTGTTAGTGCTGTTGGGGTGGATTTAAACTAGCTTGGCAGGGGGATGGGCACCAGCATATAGGAGTAGAAAAGAGGAATAAGGTGCATAAAAGAGTGAGTGTGTTGCATAGTACTAGAGGCGGTGGTAGTACCAAACTAAGAAAGACTACGAAAAATTCAAAAATGGGTTTAGAATGCATGTACATAAATGCACTAAGTGTGGTGAATAAGGTTGGTGAGCTACAAGCACAATATGATACTGTGGCAATAACGGAAACATGGCTTAAAAACGGTGAGGACTAGGCACTTAATATTCAAGAGTACAAGGTGTTCAGAAAAGATAGGGAAGGAAAAAGGGATGTGGAGTGGCAGAAATAACAACAGAAAATGCTGGAAAAACTCAGCAGGTCAGGCAACATCCGTGGAGAGAAATTTGAGTTGACGTTTTGGGTTGGACCCTTCTTCAAAACTGGAAAAAGAAACTGGATCGGAGGCAGGGCTGCGATCGGACAAAAGAATAAAAGAAACAAAAGAAGTAAAAGAGATTAGAAGCTAGATGAGATGGTGATAGGCTGGGATTAGGTGTAAAGTGTACTGGCAGGGCAAAAGATAGCTGCCAGGTGTGAGAGAGAAACAAAAGGAAAGGGGGGGGGGGGTGGAAAAGGAGTGGAACAATTACAAGAGAAAATGAAATGGGGGCCGAGCTTATGATCTGAAATTGTTGCAGTGCTGATTAAGGAAGACATTGTAGTGTTGGAAAGGGAGGATGTTCTTGAGGGGACAAGGAGAGAATCCATTTGGTTAGAGTGGAGGAGCAAAAAGGGTATGATCACGCTATTGGGGCATTCTATAGGCCTCCAAATAGTGAGAGGGAGGTAGAGGAGCAAATCTGCACGGAAATCGCAGAGATATACAATAGCTATAGAGGTGATATTGGGGGACTTTAATTACCCAAATATCGATTAGGATATTGCTAGGGTAAAGGGAAAGGAGGTGGAGGAATTTCTGAAATGTGTTCAGGAGAATTTCCTTGACCAATATGTTCTTGGCCCAACTAGGAAGGAAGCATCTGGTGCTGGGGAATGAGGTGGACCAGGTCGACCAAGTGCCTGTGGGAAAACACTTGGGTACGAGTGATCATTGTATCATAAGATTTAGATTAGCAATGGAGAGGAGCAAGGAACAGTCTAGAGTGGAACTTCTAAACTGGAATACGGCTAACTTCAATGGGATGCAAAAGGATCTAGCCAGGGTAAAATGGAACCAAAGATGGACAGGAAAAACTGTAACGGAACAATGGGTGATCTTTAAGGAGGAGATGTTCCAAGTACAGGCTAGGTACATTCCAACAAGAGGGAAGAGTAAGGGAACCAAAGCAAGGGCTCCTTGGATGACGAGGGAGATAGAGAAGACGATGAAGCAAAAAAAGAGGGTGTATGATGCATGTCAGGTGAATTGTTCAAGGGAGAACCAGACCAAATACAATAAGTTGAGAGGGGATGTGAAGATGAAAATAAAATTGCCAAAGAGAGAATATGAGAGTAGAATGGCGGTTAACATCAAAGGGAACGCAAAAATCTTCTACCGGCATATAAACAGTAAGCGGGTAGTAAGAGGCGGGGTGGGACCTATTAGAGACAAAGAAGGTGATATATGCTTAGAGGCACAGGGCAAGGCTAGAATACTCAATGAGTACTTTTGTATCGGTGTTTACTAAGGAGGTGGATGCTGACAAAATACCAGTAGAAGTGGAAAAGTTAGAAGCAATGGAAGGGGTGAAAATTGATAGACAGGATGTACTAGAAAGGCTGGGTATATTTAGAGTGAATAAGTCGCCTGGTCCAGATGGCTTGCATCCCAGGTTGCTAAGGGAATTGGGGGAGGCGATAGCGGAAGGGCTTGCCATAATTTTCCAATCTTCCCTAGATGCGGGGGAGGTGCCTGAGGATTGGAAAGTGGCAAATGTGACACCATTGTTCAAAGGGTGCAAGGACAATCCTAGTAACTACAAGGCCAGTCAGTTTAACATCAGTGGTGGGTAAAGTTTTAGAAACAATCATCAAGGAAAAGATTAACGGGCACTTGGAGAGGTTTAAGCTAATTAAGGAGAGTCAACATGGATTTGTAAAAGACAGATTGTGTTTGACTAATCTAATTGAATTTTTTTTGAAGTAACAAGAGAGGATTGATGAAGGGAATGCAATGGATGTTGTCTACATGGATTTTCGGAAGGCGTTTGACAAAGTACCACATGTACCAAGGCTGGTTAACAAAATTGACGCTCATGGAATAGGTGGGTCAGTGGCAGCTTGGATAAGGAATTGGCTTAAGGACAGAAAACAGCGAGTTGTGGTAAATGGCTGTTTTTCAGACTGGAGGATGGTAGACAGTGGTGATCCCCAAGGGTCAGTGCTGGGGCCACTGGTTTTTTTGATATATATAAATGACCTGGATATATTGAAATACAGAGTAGAATTTCTAAATTTGCCGATGACACCTAACTTGGGGATGTGGCAAACAGTGATGATGATACCAATCGACTGCAACAGGATATAGAAAGGCTAGCAGAATGGGCAGACAAGTGGCAGATGGAATTTAGTATAGAGAGGTGTGAGGTGATGCATTGTGACAGAAGGAACAGGGAGAGGCAATATACACTTAATGGCACAGTTTTAAAGAGTGTGCAGGGACAGAGGGACCTGGGAGTTAATGTGCATAGGTCCCTGAAGGTGGCAAGACATAGTGAGAGAGTGGTTAACAATACATATGGGATCTTGCTTCATAAATAGAGGTACAGGAAACTCTTTGGTATCCGGCACCGACAGGACCGGGATGGTGCCAGTTGATCAAAAATTCTGGATGACGGAGAGGGTTATCTACCGAGGCTATTTTTAACAAAGAAAAATAAAAAAAATCAAGAAATGTGCAGAATGCAATAATTGGGTACTCAACTACAGAATGTTGTGTTAAATGGATGGTGGAAGATGCTTGATTAAGTACAGTACTGCCAGTTGAGGGTAATGCAATGCAATGACTACCAGCAGCGTGGGAGACACACAGTATACCTGTAAGATGGCGGATCAGAAGAGTCTACCGGCAGCGCGGGAGAGTCAGACTCCTGTTACAGGGGTATTGAGGTGTTCCGACTTCCGACAGCGCCAAGAAGCCGAGTAGTGGCAGTTTGGAGAACTACCCCCACTGACTAACTCGGCCACCGCAGGAGACTCGGACTCGGCAACATTGCCGGTTATTGAGGTGTTATTTTCGGAGTGTGAATTTTGCCGGTTAATAGAGAATTCCGGATATTTAGGTGCCGTTTAAATGAGAGTTTCCTGTATTGAGTACAAAAGTAGAGAATTTATGCTGAACCTTTATAAAGCGCTGGTTAAGCCATAACTGGAGCATTGCGTCCAGTTCTAGTCACCACACTTCAGTAAGGATGTGAAGGCCCTTGAGAGGATGCAGAGGAGATTTACCAGGTTAGTTCCGGGGATGGGGGATCTTATCTACAGGGACAGGTTGGAGAAGCTGGATTTGTTTTCATTAGAGCAAAGAAGGTTGAGGGGTGATTTGATAGAGATGTACAAGATTATGAGGGATTTGGATAGGCTAGACAGGGAAAGGCTGTACCCACTAGTTGATGGTACAAGGACTAGGGGACACATATTTAAGGTTTTGGGCAAGAGATACAGGGGGGGATGTGAGGAAAAACTTTTTTACACAGCGAGTGGTGATGACCTGGAATTCGCTGCTGACTGAAGTGGTGGAAGTGGAGACACTCAATGTTTTCAAGGGGAGACTGGATAGGCACTTGAGGGAAATAAACTTGCAGGGCTACGGGGATAGAGCGGGGAATGGGACTGACTGGATTGCTCTACAGAGAGCCAGCACGGACTCGATGGGCCGAATGTCCCCCTCCTGTGCCGTTATGACTCTATGAAACTGTCCCGAATGCATTCTATGAACTCGTCCTCCAGACTACCTTTGCCAATTTGATTTGTCCAGTTTATATGAAGATTAAAGTCCCCCACGATTATTGCATTACCTTTGTTACAAGCTTCTACTGTTTCTTGATTAATATTCTGTCAAATGGTATAGCTCCTATTAGGGGCCTATATACTACTCCCACCAGTGTTTTCTGCCCCTTGTTATTCCTTGTCTCCACCTATACTGATTCTACTTCCTGATCTTCTGAGCCGAGATCCTTTCTCTCCACTGTCCTTGCGTCATCCTTTATTATCAGGGCTACTCCCCCTCCTTTTCCATTCTGCCTGTCTTTGCGAAACGTCAAGTACCCTTGACCATTTAATTCCCAACCTTGGTCACCTTGCAACCACGTGTCTGTAATGGCTATTAGCTCAAACCCATTTATCTCTATTCGTGCCACTAGTTCATCTAACATGTTACGAATGCTCCGTGCATTCAGATAAAGAGCCATTAATTTAAATTTTTTTACCATTATTCCCTGCTTTGACCTTATTCTCTGCTGCACTGCTACTGTTAAACTCTGTATCCCTTCCTGTCACACTCTGCTTATTTTTACTCAAATCGCTACACTGCTCTATTGCCTTAACCTTTCTCTTTTTTGATTACTAAATTTCCCCTCACTTGACCTCCCTTTTTTTGTTTAAAACCCTATCTATAGCCCTAGTTATTCGATTCGCCAGGAGGCTGGCCCCAGCCCAGTTTAAGTGGAGCCCGTCCCGACGGAACGGCTCCCTCTTGCCCCAGTAACCCATGAATTGAAACCCCTTCTTCCCACACCACACTTTGTGCCACGCATTTAACTCTCCGACCTGCTTGACCCTATGCCAATTTGCACGTGGCTCAGGCAGTAATCCAGAGATTATTATCCTTGAGGTTCTGCTTATTAATTTAGACCATAGCTCCTCAAACTCTCTCAGCAGAACCTCATTCTTCATTCTACCTATGTCATTGGTTCCTACATGCACCACGACAACTGGACCCTCCCCCTTTCCACTCCAAGTTCTTCTCCAGCCACGAGGAGATATCCTTAACCGTGGCACTGGGCAGGCAACATTGCCTTTGGGACTCTTTCGCGGCTGCAGAGAACATTATCTATCCCCCTGACTACACTGTCCCCTACTACTACCATATTCCTTCCTTCTCCCCCCCCCCCCCCCAACTTGGATAACCCCATGTACTACGGTGCTGAGGTCAGTTTGCCAATCCTCCCTGCAGTCCTTTTCTTCATCCATACAGGTAGCAAGTACCTCGTACCTGTTGGACAAGGTCCAGGGCTGAGGCTCCTCCATCACTACATCCTGGGTCCCCATACCTGCCTGACTCGCAGTCACACCCTCCTGTTCCTGACCACTGACGAACTCTGAAGTAGTACTTAACCAAAAGGGTGTGACTGCCTCCTGGAACAAAGTCTCCAGTTAACTCTCCCCCTCCCTGATGCACCATAATGTCTGCAGCTTGTACTCCAGCTGAACAATTCTGAGCCAAAGTTCCTCGAGTTGCAGACACTTACTGCAGATGTGGTTGCTCGGGATCGCGATGCGCTCCACAAACTCCCACATGCTGCAGACACACCACCTGCCCTGCCATCTCTAACCTTGTTGCCGCTGTTTTTTTTTACATTGACAACAATCTTTTGATGCAAAAAGTTTATCACTGTGTTTTGTAACTCGGAAATGTTCTGCGTTTGATCTGTTTGCCAGGCATCAATACTGATCACTGTTTATTTTTATACTTTGTCCTTCATACAAACCTTTGGCTGGAGGGAAAAACACTACTGTCACTGTGTTTGACAAAAATCAATTTTAGTATAATATTGCACTTTACTTTAGTATGTAAAGGTGCCAGGGTCACAGTTTTTATTGCTTGCAATGGGATACAATGTTATGGTATTATAGCTGAATTTGGAATCATTAGCATTTTTTGTTTTTGATTCTGGTACTGCCACTGCCAATCTCAGAGCAGTATATCAGCTCTCCATTACCGAATGTATCCCATTTCAGACTACAATAAACTAATCCTTCCTCTGAAGCCATCACTGGGAGACTGACTATATTACTGAAGGACACAAAAGTAGGATTCTCACAAGCAACAGTAAGCTCCCCTCCCCTCTTAAGTGGTGAGGCAATTAAACATCAAATAATGGCCCGGATTTTGTGGTCAGCGACGAAGCAACGGCGCTTCACGTTCATTGCACTTATAGCTACCCACAGACCTTTTGTGGGCTTTTGAGCGGCAGCTTGCTGTCATTGGGTGAACGATCCAGCGCAGTGCCCTCTACAGCAGATCTGTGGCGTGTGTTAGTAAGGAAAGCTGCAGCATGGCTCTTCAGCCAATCAGATTGAAGAATCCTCACTGAAACACGCAGAGTCCATACCAGGAAGTATAAATTAGAATATTTCATTCATTGTGAAATCATGCACGGAAAGCGAAATAAAGAGAGGGGAAGAAAGATGGGATTAAGGGAGAGTGATAAAAGGGACAGAAAGCAAAAATTAGTTTAATTTTAAAAAGTCTCCAACAAAAATTAAATTCTGAAGGAATGAAACTCCACACTTGTAAAATTAAATTTTCAGTGCCAGAGAGATTGTTTGGCAGTAATTAAGACTTATCACGACATGAAAAATTCACTTACACTTGAATGCACCAGCCGTAACTTTTTCTGGCGTGTTTAAGTGAGTAAGTACCACAATTTCACATCCTGAAATGGATTTTAATGCCGAGTCTATCGGCGAGGTACCGGTATAGCACAGCTTGTGGAGGAGCAGGGCAAATCGGACAGCCATCTCCGGATTTCTGCTTTGAACTATGCATGTGCGGACTCTGGAATTTGCTGTCCGGTTTACTCCATAATAACGGTGAGCACTGTTAGCCTGACTGTTGTTATTAACGCAAAATCTGGGCCAAAATTAAAAAGGAAGTAAAACAATATTAATTTGTTATAACAACAGAAAATGCTGGAAAAACTCAGCAGGCCAGGCAACATCCATGGAGAGAGAAATAGAGTCAACGTTTCAGGTCGAAACCCTTCGTCAGGACTGAAAAAACACAGGAAATGAAACAGATTAAAAGGCCAGTTTGGGGGCTGGGAAATGGCGATGAAATAACAAAAGAGAAGTGAAGAAACATTGAGGTATTCAAAATGAGATGAGATGGTGATAGGACTAGTAAAGAGACAAAAGACGGCTCTAGATTAGGTGTGAAATGCGCTGGCAGAATGAGAGACAGCTGCCATGTGGGAGAGAAAAAAAGGGGGAAGGGCATAAAACAAAAGTGTGGATAAAAAATATATATAAAAATGTAATAGGGGCCGAGGTTATGATCTGAAATTGTTCAACTCGATATTGAGTCCGGAAAGTTGTAAAGTGCCTAGATGAGGTGCTGTTCCTTGAGCTTACGCTGGGTTTCAATAATTTCAGATCATAATCTCGGTCCCATTACATTTTTATATATATTTTTTTATCCACACCTTTGTTTTGTGCCCTTCCCCCTTTTTTCTCTCCCACATGGCAGCTGTCTCTCATTCTGCCAGCGCATTTCACACCTAATCTAGAGCTGTCTTTTGTCTCTTTACTAGTCCTATCACCATCTCGTCTTGTTTTGAATACCTCTTAATGTCTCTTCACTTCTCTTTTGTTCTTTCATCCCCATTTCCCAGCCCCCAAACTGGCCTTTTAATCTATTTAATTTCCTGTGTTTTTTCAGTCCTGATGAAGGGTTTTGATCTGAAACGTTGACTCTATTTCTCTCTCCACGGATGTTGCCTGGCCTGCTGAGTTTTTCCAGCATTTTCTGTTGTTATTTCGGATTTCCAGCATCCGCAGTATTTTGCTATAATATTTTGTTGTAAGGTTAACATACTAACTGCAATTGCGGGGAGAAAAATCTCTTGTGCATGCTATGTGTAAAAAAAATTCTAATCCCATTATTTATAAAGGCAGTTACTATTTTGAGAATATTACTCACAGGTAAACATTCCACTTTTTTTCTCCAGTATTTTAAATGTCTCCAGCTATGGGGACAATCTTTATTTTTTCAAGTTTTCTTGAGGCAAGAATGCAGGGAAAAGCCCCTCAATGTATTCATTTAAGGATGGAGCAGAACTTTGCTTTCTGAAATGTGCCTGAAAATTATTGATATTCTTCCAAAGTGGATGAATTTTGGGATATTCCCAGATAAAATGAAGATTCTCTTTGATCCTTTATACCTTGAACAAATGCTGTATATTTTAATGTCCAGAGTGTCATCCTATAGATTATGGAATAGATTACAGTGATGTCTTAATTTGGATTCACTGTAGAGCTGCATTCACTGCTCTTGCTTACAATTTGGGTTGAATGCAGTGTCCCTGGAGAGATAAGTATTGACTGTCAGAAGTAGCACTGACCACTGTTTTCAAAAGACTGCACTGCTGGAGTGGGGATCAAAACATGCCAGATTCAGGTGAGATTAGCTCATGCATATAATTCAAAGATGCTGCCAGTACACTTTTCACATGTGCCAGGATGTTATGGTCACGGGACAGGATATCCGAACAGCAGAATGTCTTGTAGGGCTGCTACTCTCACTTTGAAGTAACAACTTTTTTTGGTTCAAAGATTTCTACCAGATTAGCAGTGAACGTGCCCAAACCTTTGATGTAGAAAGTTTGAATGTTCTGCTGGAAGAGTTGCAGTAAGGGAGAGCAGTCATATTTTGCAGCAATGGGGTATCTTCCTCTGCTCCTCAGTGTGCAGCAAGTATTAGTGAGGAAACAGCACTTATGGAAAAATAATTTAATGTAGCAAGCATTTAATTCCCATTCATAAATGCAGTGGAAATATTAATTTATGTGCTTTAAAAATTAGCATAATCTTTTTAATGTCTCTTTTGTGAATTTAATGAGTATATAATTATTAAAACCGCTATGTATATACTGTAAAGGGAATGTCGGTAAGTTGTGTAGATCCGAGCAAGAAGTTACAAAGGGACATAGACAAATTAAGTGAATGGGCAGACTGCGGCAGATGAGACTTCAATTTAGGGAAGTGTGACATCATACACTTTGGATCCAAGAAAGAAAATTCAGAATATTTTCTTAATTGTGCGAGATGAGAAACTGTGGAGGAGCAAAGGAATATGGGTGTCCAGGTAGACACATCACTAAAAGCTGGTGCACAGGTGCAAAAAGTAAACAAAAAGACTAATGATCTTTATCTCAAAGGGGCTTGAATACCAAAGGGAGGAAGTAAGGCTTCAGTTGTTTAGAGCCTTGGTTAGACTTCTTCTGGAGTGCTGCATTCCGATTTGGGCATCGCACCTCGGGGCGGATATATTGGCCTTGGTACAGTGCATCCGAATGATACTGGGACTTAAAGGGTTAAATTATGAGGACAGGTTGTATAAACTTGGCTTGTATTCCCTTGAGATTAGAAGGCTTAGGGGTGATCTAATCGAGTTATTTAATTTTAAATGTTAAAAGGATTTGATGGTGTAATACAGAGAAACTATTTCCTCTGGAGGGGGAATCCAGAACAAGGGGGTACAATCTTAAAATTAAAGCTAGGCCATTTAGGAGCGAAATCAGGAAGCACTTTTTCACACAAAGGGTAGTAGCAAATTTGGAACTCTGTTCCCTGAAAGGTTGGATGAATTGAAATGCTCAAGACTGAGCTCGATAGATTTTTGTTAGGTAAGGGGATCAAGGGATATTGAGAAAAAACACAATAAATTAAGTTGAGTTGCAGATCAGCCATGATCTGATTGAATGATGGAACAGGCTCAGGGGCTGAATGGCTGACTCCTGTTCCTAAGTTCCTATATCCTGCTCTTGATAGCATCCTGCAGTGTTGAGGACACACCTGTGGACACTCGTATGTTAACTTTCTGTCCCATTGATCACCATGAGTCAACATGATTTATTTTTCTCTCACTCTTCCTTGATTAATTGTATTAACTTGTTGCAGGAGAGAATAATTGAGCGACTTAAAGACCAGAGGGAAAGAGATGAAGTAGAAAAGCAAGAAGAAATTGATGCCTACAAGAAGGAGTTAAAAGAAATTAAAGAAAGGGTCAGTGGCCTCCAAGGAGATGTCTCCGAAAAGGAGGTGAGTAATAAATGATGATCCATGTAATATGTGATGCAAATAAGGAAGTTGTTCACTTCAACTGTTCTTTAAGAGCAATGCATTTAAAATAATGGATACCATGGAATGATCTAATTAAGGAATTTAAATACCTCAGAAGCAAAACTGGAGTCATTTGTAATGGTCATCTTAACCGCAAGACTAAATCACAGCAAATCCAGTTATCAGTTATTATTTATAATACCTGTTATCAAAATGTTCTGTTTGAATTTTCTTTTTTGGTAGTGTTGCAATTTTCAGGCTGCACAGATGTGTTCTCATACTCATCACCATATACCACTCACTACAAATCAAAGCGTGACCATGTATGCATAATATCCGGCAATGTAGGACTGTCCAGTGATGAATGGAACACCCTAATTACTATAATTTGCTTACTGGACTTGACATGAACCCTCTTGTATTCTCTTATCTTTTTGGTAATTGAATAATGATCGAACAATGTGACTTGGGCAGCAGAGCCCAGCATCTTCCATTATAAATAAATTATGAAGCTGATTTATAGAATAAACAAGAAACAAACTTGATTACAGAAAATTTACCTTGTATCTCCTCGGATACAAAAATGAATAAAATTCAAAACACAACGCAAACTCAAACTCTCCCAATAATATTGAACCTGGACCAACGTCCATAGCATAAAACCTATACATGAAGAATAGTCTACGAGTGTTTGCCTGTATGTCAACAGAACCAGAAGAACTAAGGAGCGGGATTGCATTTGGGCTTATAACCCTGCCTGTCTTTGATCTCAGCAGACCAAACGGTAATTGACAGATAGAGATCATGCACACTACAGGAAACTCTTGTTTAAACGGCACCTAAATATCCGGAATTCTCTATTAACCGGCAAAATTCATACTCCGAAAACAACACCTCAATAACCGGAAATGTTGCCGAGTCCGAGTCTCCCGCGATGGCCGAGTTAGTCAGTGGGGGTAGTTCTCCAAACTGCCACTACTCGGCTTCTTGGCGCTGTCGGAAGTCCGAACACCTCAATAACAGGAGTCTGACTCTTTGTTAAAAATAGCCTCAGTAGATAACCCTCTCCGCCATCCGGAATTTTTAATCAGCCGGCACCATCCGGTCCCGTCGGTGCCGGATACCAAAGAGTTTCCTGTAATTTCACAGCATCGATGCTCAAAATCAGCCATGCAGTCGGGCTGCTCGTATGCTGCAGGTTTGTTGTTTGTGGTGTGCTGATAAGAAGTCAGCATTTAAGAGGGAAATCGAATTGTGGCCATATGGATTTTTGCAAGTTTATGTTGCTGCTGGTGCTTTGGGCAGCCCATTTGCTTTAGGCCATTGTGTCAACAGTTTTGCCGCTGCTATTTTCAGTTAGTGCACCATGGGTTCTCCAATGAGAATCCCATTATTGTTATTTGGAGAATATCTGGATGAGTGCAGCTCCGTCAACATTCGAAGCTCGACACCATCCAGGACAAAGCAGCCCGCTTGATTAGCACCCCATCCACCACCTTAAACATTCACCCCCTCCACCACCGGCACACCGTGGCTGCAGTGTGTACCATCTACAAGATGCACTGCAGCAACTCACCAAGGCTTCTTTGACAGCATTTCCCAAACCCGTGACCTCTACCAACTAGAAGGACGAGGGCAGCAGGGGCATGGGAACACCATCACCTCCAAGTTTTCCTGCAAGCCACACACCATCTTGACTTGGAAATATATCGCCGTTCCTTCATCGTCGCTGGGTCAAAATCTTGGGACTTCTTCTTAGACAGTCCCTCAGAACCGAAGATGACTTGCTTCCACATTAAAAATGAGTTTGCAGGTGACTGATGAGTCCAATGCGGGATCTACAGTCTCTGTCACAGGTGGGGCAGATGGTAGTTGAAGGGGCAGGTGGGTGGGGTGCTTGGGTTGACGTGCGCTCCTTCCGCTGTTTGCGCTTAGCTTCCGTTTGCTTCCGGCGAAGAGACTCTAGGTGTTTGGCGCCTTCCTGGATGCTTCTTCTCCACTTTGTACGGTCTTGGGCCAGGGATTCCCAGGTGTCGGTGGGGATGTTACACTTTTTCAAGGAGGCTTTGAGGGTGTCCTTGAAGCGTTTCCTCTGCCCACCTGGGGCGCTCTTGCCGTGTCAGAGCTCCGAGTAGGGCGTTTGTTTTGGGAGTCTCGTATCGGACATGTAGACGATGTGACCCGTCCATCGGAGCTGATCGAGCGTGGTCAAAGCTTCGATGCTGGGGATGTTGGCCTGAGCGAGAACACTGATGTTGGTGCGCCTATCCTGCCAATGGATTTGCAGGATCTTGTGGAGGCAGTGTTGGTGGTACCTCTCCAGTGCTTTGAGGTGCCTGCTGTACATGGCCCATGTCTCTGAGGCATACAGGAGGGCGGGTATTACTACTGCTCTGTAGACCATGAGCTTGGTGTCGGGTTTGAGGTCCTGGTCTTCAAACACTCTCTTCCACAGGTGACCGAAGGCTGCACTGGCACACTGAAGGCGGTGTTGGACTTCGTCGTCGATGTCTGCCCTTGTTGACAGTAGGCTCCCGAGGTATGGAAAGTGGTCCACGTTGTTCAAGGCCTTGTCATGGATTTTGATAATCGGGGGGCAGTACTGTGTGGTGGGGGCAGGTTGGTAGAGGACCTTTGTCTTACGGATGTTTAGTGTAAGGCCCATGCTCTCGCACGCTTCGGTGAAGGTGTTAACGATGGTTTGGAGTTCAACCTCCGAGTGTGCGCAGACGCAAGCGTCGTCTGCATACTGTAATTCGACGACAGAGGAAGGGATGACCTTGGATCTGGACTGGAGGCGACGGAGGTTGAACAGTTTCCCGTTTGTTCTGTAAATTAGCTCCACTCCAGTGGGGAGCTTACTGAGGGTGAGATGGAGCATTGCCACAAGGAAGATCGAGAAGAGCGTTGGTGCGATGACACAGCCTTGCTGACCTCGGTCCGTACATGAATTGGGTCTGTGGTGGAACCTTTGGCCAGGATCACGGCTTGCATGTCGTCATGAAGCAGGCGGAGGATGGTGACAAACTTTTGAGGGCAGCCGAATTTGAGGAGGACACTCCACAATCCACAGTGTCAAAGGCCTTTGTGAGGTCAAAGAAGGCCGTGTACAGCGGTTGGTGCTGCTCCCTGTATTTCTCTTGTAATTGGCGCGTGGTGAAGATCATGTCCATTGTGCCCCTTAGTGGGCAGAATCCGCATTGCGACTCTGGGAGGAGCTCTTCAACACAGGAACTGCAGTGGTTCAAGAAGGTGGCTCACCACCACCTTCTCGAGGGCAATTATGGATGGGCAATAAATGTTGGCCTTGACAGCGACGCCCATATTCCATGAACAAATTTTTTAAAAAGTCAAGGATGAGGAGGAGCAGAGGAGAGTTGCCAGGCAGGTGAGATTGTATCAGATATGTACAGGTCATACCAGATGCAGACAGGTTATTATTGAGCACACCATAGCCATCTTGAAGCAAACTTTTAGATGTCTTGACAGATTGGGAGTCTCCCATTACGTAACTCAACCAAAGTCACCACGATTATTGTGATATGCTACACAACTTTGCGAACCTAAGAGGCATAAATATAGAACACGCAGAGGAGAAGCTAACTCACCACCAGAGGCAGAAAGTAGGAGGTACCAGTTGTTCTTGCTGCAGAAGGACTTTTGTAGGCTGCTTGTGCCATATTCCAGGCTCTCATTGATGACATCTCCCAAGTCTCCTGTATACCCATTGTAACAACAGACCTCTGTCCATCTTAACAATTTTACCAAAATCACTTTCACTTGCATTTCCTTCAGCTGCAAGTAAAGTACCGAGTATTCTGTTCCTGTCACCTAAGGTTACATAATCCAAAATCATACCAAGAGCATTCTGGGCACAATTGAACATGGTGCTACTAATTTTTTTAATGCATAAATGTGGAACATTGCTAGTATTCATGATCCTTGTGCTTCCATTTTGTGCCATTATAAGGCATAGATGATCTGGTCTTATTGGCAGAAGCCGGTGAAATGGCTGGGTGCCAAGTCAGTAGTAGCCTCTTTCTGCTGAGTTACAAGTGGGCCCACCGACTGGCTCCATAGCTGCAGGAAATGACTGCGTACTACCCCGTGTACAGCCAGTGAAATGGAGTGCTTTAAGGGTGCAGATGTGTAGCTGTCCTGAAAGATTGCACTTTCATCTGTGCCAAGTCTAGCAGTGCCTAGGTGCTGCCTCTGATCAGTATAAAAGCAGATTTGATGTTACAGTTAGATCAATAAAGTCAAAGTAAGGGTGCTTTTATGTGATTTCCAAGCATCTGGTACCCAGATTAGAGACCTCACTCCATCCTAGAGTCTGAGGCTTTAATAGCTGTAGCATCTCAAGATGCAATAACTGCGTTCGGGCTTTTGCCAGTGGGAGAATATTTTGCAGATCTCCATGGAGTTGCCACACTCTTGATGGTGGAATACAGCTCTGGAATTCTCATCCATTGAGACTGATCAAGTGGAGGAAGTGGACTGTTCCACAGTAGCCATCAGCTGCTGCAAGTTGACTGGGACAGTCTCCAGTGATTGGAGAAACTTCTCTTGTGAGTGTAGTTTGCTTAAAAGCAGGACCCATGAGGTCAAGATCACTGCAGTTAACACTTGTAGACTTGAAGTTAGGAGGTAATCCTTAACTTTGAGCCTGTTCCCTCTTGTTAGTGCAGCCATAACCTGCAAACAAAATGAGGTGAGAAACTGAAATTGTCAAGAACACATAAGCCATACAATAGCAATGCATGATAATCCTTCAAAATACTGTAATATTGTTCGGTTGGAAGAAATTTGTGTTATGCATATGTTGGACAGCTAATGTCATGGTAGTTTATTGTACCTCAGCAGACATGGTGAGGTCTGCAATCTTCTTCTGGACTTAAATTCAGATATACTGATGGTGTAATTTTAGAAACATAGGAACAGGTGTAGGTCATACAGCCCCTCAAACCTGTTCCACCATTCAATTAGACCATGGCTGATTTGGACATCAACTCCAACTTCATTTACCCTCTAAGTGGCCTAGCTCTAATTTTAAGATAATGTTCTCTTAAGTCAAGGGAAGGAACTTAGTGGATTTAATATAAGTTTTAAAAAAAAGGTAGTGAAGGCAATAATGGGACTTTAGTTAGATGAATCCATCCCAGTGGATTAAAAGAAAGAGGGGAGGAAATTGCAGATGCATTGGTTATAATTTTTCAAAGCATTCTAGATTTAAGAATTGTGCCTTTGGATTGGAAAATTGCAAATGCCCGAGACCTAGAGTCCTCAGCCAAATATGTCCCAACCCTGTGCAAATATATTTCATTTTAGTGTATTTTAAGATGGGACGAAGGAAGGTTAACCTCAATTATGGAATATTTGCTAGAATCTTTACTGGAATCTATCATTAGAAACAGAGTGACTGAGTACTTGGACAAGTATCAGCTATCAGTTGGTATTTTGTCCTCTTCCTCCACTGCATTCACATACAACATCATTTCCTCCCATGCAGTCTATAATGCTTGGCAGTGTACCCTGGTCTGCCAAAGAGTTCCTCTTTGCTCTTGTGTAGATGCTCAATCAGCACTTCCACAGAAGCATTGGAAATCTGGCACTTGTGGGGCAGCTCTTCTGGAAACTGATACTTTGTATCATAATAACTTTGTATTTCTATCATGCTGTAGCATAAAGAAATGTCCTAAGGCGCTTCACAAATAGGTGTAAGGGAACAGCCACTGAGCCAGGGAGCAATTAGGAATGGCTGCAAGCTTGGTCGAAGAGCTGGGTATTGAGGGTGCAGAAATCTAGGGGGAGAGTCCCAGGGAGTATGACAAAGGGAGCTAAAAACTCTGCCATCAACGGTGGAGTGAAGGGAACGGTATATATAGAATGCTGGATTCAGAGAAATGGAGCATTCTGAGAGAGGGGGGTTATAAGGTTGGAAAAGATTGCACAGATTGTATTAGGCAGGCCATGCAGGGGTGAATTGAGGCATGGGCCAATGAGGCCCGTGCACAGGGGCCCCATCCAAATATGGGGGCCCCCGCCAGAGGCCCTGTGCAAATATATTGTGATATGATCTGCTTTATTAATGCAGTGTATGCATTCTATGAGGGCTACTTCTTTATGCAGTTTGTGTTTTATTGAATTGTGGGTGGGTGGAGGGGTTGCATTGTGTGGATGGGGTGCACAGGTGCCTTGGATGTTCTTGGTGTCCAGGATCCCAAGAATTCTTAATCTGGCTCTGAGACCATGGCGGGATTTGTAGATTTGGATGAGGATTGAGAATTAAATGCATTGGGGACGGGGAGTCCACGTAGGTCACAGGATTTGGGTGATGGACGAGTGGAACTTATTACAGGACAGGATGTGTGGTTGAGGTTTCGATAAGTTGGAATTTATGGAGGGTGAAAGATGGGATGCCACCAAAAAGGGCCTTTGAGTGATCAACCTGGAGGTGACAAAACGTGTATACGGTTTACAACGATGGAAGAGCTGACGATAGAGTTGGAGGTGGACAGTATTGTATAAGTGAAAATAAGTCGTCTTGGTGATACGATATCTTTTGAAGCTCAGTACACATTCTACTGCAAATGTTTCAGCAGCTAGTCTTTAAAATACGTTATCCCTTTAAGGAGGATGTTGCAAGAAGTTCATTCCAGCAGCATGACTACATTTCATGAACCCCCCCACCCCCCGCCATCCCAATCAACAAGCTCTCAATTGGAGGCATCATTCACGTTGGAGCTTACTACCTGAATATCGTGAATGTGACTGTGGAACTCCTGGCTGGGGCACGACTCATCCTGCTGGATGGTGACTGTTCCTGCTTCCCATCAGGTCGTTACACGGACCTGGAATTTGGCACTTTCATCTCATTGTACCATTCTGCTGCAAATTTGTTTCTAAGGACAAGTCAAATGGTTTATTAAAAATGAGAGCCCCTGACTACACACAGTATTATTTTAAGAGAGCCTGTTTGAATCCTGAAAGCATGGTAAAGAAAAGAAAAAAATACACCATGGGCAAAATACTCAATTTTTTGCATAGTTTCTGTATGAAGTGTTGGTGTCAGTGTGTTCTGTGTTGATGACTTTCATACAAGGGAATTAGACATTGCTGTCTTATACTGTGTATAAGGTACGTTATTCCTCTGAAACATGCAATTAAATAAAACCAAAGAAGTGAGGCAGGCGTAAGGGGACAAGACGTGGCTGAGAGAGGCTGGATTTCAGGAAGGGAGCAGGCCACGCACCAACCCCATCCCTCAAAACTGACGCCAGGAATGTTGGGATTGGCTCACTGGGTAATTTCTGGGGTTTGGCAGTACTTTGGTAGGGTCTAGAATCTGGCAGCACTGGGATTCCAGGGTCTCTAAGCATGGATATGAGGGCTGGCAGCACTGGGAGAGTGGTCCTGGAGTGCAACTGTATTGGGGAACCGCAGACTTCTACACCTGGCACCCCCCACCCCAAATACTTGCATGCCCAGGCATGTACAACGCAGAGCTCACTTCCCCAAGCATCTCCTTCCCATCACTGCCACATCCTGTAACCTGCACCCTGCCACTATCTAAAACCCACCCCACTAGGGCGCATCTCAGGTGCCTGCTAGCTCCAACCTGCCAGAAAAGCCAACAACTGCTGCTGTGGCCAACCATTGGAGAGCTTTTTGGGCCCTTCATCCTGGAAAAAAATATAGAAGTATGACATTATGTTAAAAAAAAAAAGTCGACTTCATTATTTGTTGGGAGACTAGGCCATGGTCCTGGCCTGGACAGTCAAGTGGGGCCCACATGTAAGCTTGGGCAGGCTGGTACACCTCTTCTCACTGGGCATACTAGTTGCTGTTCCTGCCTCAATCTGTCAAGGCGCGGGAACTTCTGAAGTAGAGTGTTCTGCTCGACACCACATGCTCCTATGCCATTGGCCTTTATGGGGTGGGCGGTCCGAAATCAGCGAATCGTCCAGCCATTCTACCACATTCCTGCTGGAGTTGGTTAAAATGCACTGGAAGAACCTAAGGCCAGAATTTTCTGGGGTGTCAGCGGGCAGGCTTAGTGACAGATCGGGTGGGAAAGTTTTTTTTTGACGGGGTCGGGAACCACCTTGCGCCTTTCCCAATGTCGAGTCTGTCAGTGCTGAGTAGACCTGACGGGCAGCGGTGGGCAACCCAATTAAATTCATTATAATGTACTTAACAGACCCGTAACCAGCTTTTTTAACTTTTTAACTTTAACTTCATGGCCACGGGAACCACACTGTTCGGGGACCACGTTTGTCAGCCTGAGGCGGGAGTTCAGTGGCCATTGCTCCAGCTGATTACTTGACAGCTTCAAATGTACAGTAAAAGCTCCCACCTGACAGATCATTAGTTTCCTCAGCCACAAGCTGTTTCTCAGTCCATTTCCAGCACAGATTCTTCAGGCTTTCCACTCTTCATCCACTCTTACCTCATTGGTAGAACTCTCTCACCATTGACAGAATGCTTCCGTCATCTCTGCGTCACCTGTCATCTATTCTATCAACATGGGTGCCCTTTATACTCTCACCTTGGTCTTCAGAATCCAAACACTGGCTCCCCAGCAGTAGGCACACCAGCAGCACCAACAACAACACCAACCTTCTCCGCAATCACCTGATGCTGCACAGGGCATCAGCACCCGAGCACATTGCTGCCCTGGAGGCCAGGGATGGCCTCACCATGGCCAGATTTACTTCACTTGACACTGTCCACCCTGGCTGCCACATGATGTGCCAGGTTGGCACCACCCCACACCACACCATAAAGCATCCCTACAATGTCCAAGCCATTCCTTTCACACTCACCACCATTGCAGGGGGGTACCATTGTGTCTCACCATTCACTGCAACTCACGAAGCTAGGATTCAAATTAAAAAGCAGAACCTCAAAGGTAATAATCTCTGGATTGTTACCTGAGCCACACGCAAATTGGCACAGGGACAAATAGATTAGAGGTTTAAATGTGTGGCTCAAAGAATGGTGTGGGACGAAGGGATTTCAGTTGATGGGGCACTGGCACCAATACTGGGGAAAGAGGGAGCAGTTCCGTTGGGACGGGCTCCACTTAAACTGGGCTGGGACCAGTGTCCTGGTGAACCAAATAACTAGGGCAGTAGACAGGGCTTTAAACTAATGAAGGGGGGGTGGTGGTGGGAGGATTCAGGAAAGAGTACATTTAAAAGCAACAAGAGAAATGTCAAGACTCTAGAGCAAAGTAGAGTTTTGGGTAAAAATAAGTAGAGTGGGTCAGGAAGGGACAGAGAGAGTAACAAAGGTAATAAGGCATCAGTGACTCAGGTGACAAAAAAAGAAATAAGTCAAAGCTAAAGGCACTATATCTGAATACGCAATGCATTCGTAACAAAATTGATGAATTAATAGCGCAGATAGAAATGAACAGGTTTGATCTAATAGACTTAACGGAGACGTGGTTGCAAAGTGACCAACTAAATATTCCAGGATACTTAACTTTAAGAAGAGATAGGCAAAATGGAAAAGGAGGAGTGGTAGCCTTGATAATGAAGGATGCGATAAAGACAGTAGAGAGAAAGGATCTTAGCTCTGAAAATCAAGAAGTAGAATGAGTTTGGGTGGAGCTAAGAAACAGAAAGGGGCAGAAAACATTGGTGGGAGTTGCTTATAGGCCCCCAAACAGTAGTTGTAATGTAGGGCAGAGTATAAATCAGGAAATTAGAGGCGCATGTAACAAGGGTAATACAGTAATCATGGGGGACTTTAATCTACATATAGACTGGGCAAACCAAATTTGCAGCAACACTGTGGCGGACAAATTCATGGAATGTATGCAAAATAGTTTTCTAGATCAGTATGTTGAAGGACCAACTGGGGAACAGGCTATATTATATCTAGTATTGTGCAACGAGAAAGGGTTAATTAATAACCTTGCAGTAAAGTGACCATAATATGATAGAATTTTATATTGTGTCTGAAAGTGAGTTAGTTAAATCCAAAACTAGGGTCTTAAATATAAACAAAGTAAACTACTTAGGTATGAGGGGCGAGTTGGCTAAAGTAGATTGGGAAACTAAATTAAAAGGTATGATGGTAAACAAGCAATGGCTAGCATTTAAAGAATTAATACATAATTTACAACAAATATACATTCCTTTTAAGGCACAAAAACCCCATAGGAAAAGTGGTCCCAATCATGCCTAACAAGAAGTTAAAGGTAGTATTAGATCAAAGGAAGAGGCTTATAATGTTGCCAAAAAGAGTAGTAAGCCTGAGGATTGGGAAGATTTTAGAATTCAGCAAAGAAGGATCAAGAAATTGATGAAGAAAGGGAAAATAGAATGAGAGTAAAATAGCGAGAGACATAAAAACAGACTGTAAAAGCTTCTATAAGTATGTAAAAAAGAAAAGATTAGCGAAAGTAAATGTGGGTCCCTTACAGGCTGAGACAGGAGAAATTATAATGGGGAATAAGGAAACGGCAGAGAAATTAAACGAATACTTTGTATCTGTCTTCACGGAAGAAGATGCAAAAAAATTCCCGGAAATAGCGGAAAACCAAGGCTCTAGCGAGAATGAGGAACTGAAAGAAATTAGTATTAGTAAAAAAAAATAGTACTGGAGAAATTAAGGGGACTGAAAGCTGATAAAACCCCTGGACCTGATGGCCTACATCTTAGGGTTTTGAAAGGGGTGGCTATAGAGATAATGGATGCATTGGTTGTCATTTTCCGAAATTCCATAGATTCTAGAACGTTTCCTGTGGATTGGAGGTATCGAATGTAACCCCACTATTTAAGAAAGGAGGGAGAAAGAAAATGTGGAACTACAGCCCAGTTAGCCTGACATCAGTAGTAGGGAAAATGCTAGAATCTATTATTAAGGATGTGGTAACGGCCCTTAGAAAATAATAATAGGATTGGGCAGAGTCAACACAGATTTATGAGATCTATTAGAGCTTTTTGAGGTTCTAACTAGCAGAATAAATAATGGGAACCAGTGGATGTGGTGTATTTGGATTTTCAGAAGGCATTCGATAAGGTGCCACACAAGAGGTTATTAAACAAAATTAGGGCTCATGTGATTGGGGGTAATATACTAGCATGGATTGAGGATTGGTTAATGGGCAGAAAACAGAGTAGTAATAAATGGGCCATTTTCAGGTTGGCAGGCTGTAAGGGAAATTGACGGGATTAAAGGCCGATAAATCCCCAGGGCCTGATAATCTACATCCTAGGGTACTTAAGGAAGTGGCCCTAGAAATAGTGGATGCATTGCTGGTCATCTTCCAAAATTCGTAGACTCTGTAACAGTACCCATGGATTGGAGGGTAGCTAATGTTACCCCACTATTCAAAAATGGTGGTAGAGAGAAAACGGGGAATTATAGACCGGTAAGCCTGACATCGGTAGTGGGGAAAATGCTAGAGTCCATTATAAAAGATGTAATAGCAGAGCACTTGGAAAACAGTGACAGGATCGGACAAAGTCAGCATGGATTTACAAAAGGTAAATCGTGCTTGACTAATCTACTGGAATTTTTTGAGGATGTAACTGGTAGAATAGATAAGGGAGAACCAGTGGATGTGGTGTATTTGCACTTTCAGAAGACCTTCGATAAGGTCCCACATAAGAGATTAGCGTGTAAAGTTAAGGCACATGGGATTGGGGGCCAGGTACTGACTTGGATAGAGAACTGGTTGGCAGACAGGAAGCAAAGAGTTGGAATAAACGGGTCTTTTTCCGAGTGGCAGGCAGTGACTAGTGGGGTACCGCAGGGATCGGTCCTAGGACCCCAGCTATTCACTATATATTAATGATCTAGACGAGGGAACTAGATGTAATATCTCCAAGTTTGCAGACGACACAAAGCTGGGTGGGTGTGTGTGCTGTGAGGAGGATGCCGAGAAACTCCAGTACGATTTGGGCAGGTTGGGTGATTGGGCAGATGCATGGCAGATGCAGTATAATGTGGATAAATGCGAGGTTATCCACTTTGGTGGCAAAAACAGGAAGGCAGATTATTATCTGAACGGCAATAGATTGGGAGAAGGGGAAGTGCAACGAGACCTGGGTGTCCTTGTACACCAGTCGCTGAAGGTAAGCATGCAGGTGCAGCAGGCAGTTAAGAAGGCAAATGGTATGTTGGCCTTCGTAGCGAGAGGGTTCGAGTACAGGAACAAGGATGTCTTGCTGCAGTTGTACAGGGCCTTGGTGAGACCACATCTTGAGTATTGTGTGCAGTTTTGATCGCCTTATCTGAGGAAGGATGTTCTTGCCATGGAGGGAGTGCAGCGAAGATTCACCAGACTGATACCTGGGATGGCAGGAATGACGTATGAGGAGAGATTGGGTCGATTGGGCTTATACTCTCTGGAGTTTAGACGAATGAGAGGGGATCTCATTGAAACTTATATAAAATTATAACAGGACAGGAAAGATGTTCCCGATGGTGGGGGAGTCCAGAACTAGGGGTCATAGTCTAAGGTTAAGGGGTAAGCCATTTAGGACTGAAATGAGGAGGAATTTCTTCACCCAGAGAGTGGTGAACCTGTGGAATTCTCTACCACAAAAGGCAGTTGAGGCCAATTCATTAAATATATTCAAGAAGGAGTTAGATATATTTCTTAAGGCTAAAGGGATCAAGGGATATGGGTACTGAGTTTGGATGATCATCCATGATGTCATTGAATGGCGGAGCAGGCTCGAGGGGCCGAATGGCCTACTCCTGCTCCTATCTTCTATGTTTCTATGTTAACTAGTGAGGTACCACAAGGATTAGTGCTTGGGCCTCAGCTATTCACAATCTACATCAATGATTTGGATGAGGGGACCAAATGTAATATATCCAAGTTTGCTGATGATCTGAAACTGGGTGGGAATGTAAGTTGTGAGGAGGATGCAAGGAGGCTTCAAGGGGATATAGACAGGCCAAGTGAGTGGGCAAAAATATGGCAAATGGAATATAATGTGGAGAAATGTGAAAAATAGAAAAGCAGAGTAAAAAGAGTTTTTTTTAAATGGTGAGAGATTGGGAAATGTTGATGCTCAGAAGGCCCTGGGTGTCCTTGTATACAAATCACTGAAAGTTAACATGCAGGTACAGCAAGCAATTGGGAAAGCAAATGGTATGTTGGCCTTTATTACAAGAGGATTTGAGTATAAGAGTAAAGATGTCTTACTGCAATTATATAGGGCCCTAGTGAGACCACACCTGGAGTATTGTATACAGTTTTGGTCTCCTTACGTAAGGAAGGATATACTTGCCATAGAGGGAGTGCAATGAAGGTTCACCAGACTGGTTCCTGGGATGGGGGGATTATCCTATGTGGAGAGATTGAGTAGACTAGGCATTTATTCTCGAGTTCAGAAGAATGAGAGGTGATCTCATTGAAACATACAAAGTTCTTACAGGGTTTGACAGGATAGATGCAGGGAGGATGTTTCCTCTGGCTGGGGAGTCTAGAACCAGGGGTCACATTCTCGGAATAAGGGGTCGGCAATTTAGGACTGAGATGAGGATAAATTTCTTCACACAGAGGGTGGTGAATCTTTGGAATTCTCTACCCCAGAGGGCTGTGGAGGCTCAGTCGTTGAGTATATTCAAGACAGAAATTGATAGAGTTTTGAATAGTAAGGGGATAGTGCAGGAAAGTGGCGATGAGGTAGAAGATCAGCCATGATCAGATTGAATGGTGGAGCAAGCTTGAAGGGCCAAATGGCCAACTCCTGCTCCTATTTCTTATGTTCTTACTTCCAAAGGTGCACACAAATCTGTTCAAGAAAGGAAAGTGTTGAAAATAAAGTTTTCGTTGTTTGACAGCACATTAACAGAAACTTTACATGAACATTGGATAAAACACCCTTGTGTGTTGTTAGTTGGCGTGATTGCACTCGGATGAGGGTGGGTGTCATGGGTGGCAACATCCTCGTAAATCTCCTCTGTACCTTCTCTAAGCTCCACTTAAACCGGGCCGGGACCAACGGCCCGGCGAATCGAATAACTAGGGCTGTAGATAGGGCTTTAAACTAAAAAAAAAAGTGAGGGGAGGGGTCAGGTGAGGGGAAATTTAGAAATCTAAAGAGAAAGGACAAGGCAATAGAGCAGTGTAGCGATTTGGGTAAAAATAAGCAGTGTGTGACAGGAAGGGATAGAGAGTTTAATGGTAACAGTGCAGCAGAGAATAAGGTGAAAGCAGGGAATAATGGTAAAAAATTTAAATTTAAGGCTCCTATCTGAGTGCACGAAGCATTCGTAACGACATAGATGAACTAGTGGCACAAATGGAGATAAATGGCTTTGATCTAATAGCCATTACAGAGACATGGTTGCAAGGTGGCCAAGGTTGGGAACTAAATATTCCAGGGTACTTGATGTTTTGAAAAGACAGGCAGAATGGAAAAGGAGGTGGAGTAGCCCTGATAATAAAGGATGACATAAGGACAGTAGCGAGAAAGATCTCGGCTTGGAAGATCAGAAAGTAGAATCAATATGGGTGGAGATCAGGAATAAGAAGGGGCAGAAAACACTGGGAGGAGTAGTATATAGGCCCCTTAACAGTAGTTATACCGTTGGACAGAATATTAATCAAGCAATAGTAGGAGCTTGCAACAAAGGTAATGCAATAATTTTGGAGGACTTTATAATCTTCATATAGACTGGACAAATCAAATTGGCAAAGGTCGTCTGGAGGACGAGTTCATGGAATGCATTCGGGACAGTTTCCTAGAACAATATGTCATGGAACCAACAAGGGAACAGGCTATATTAGATCTTGTATTGTGTAATGAGACAGGGTTAATTAACAATCCCATAGTAAAGGATCCTCTGGGGCAGAGTGATCATAATATGATAGAATTTCACATTAATTTTGAGAGTGACTTGCCTAAGTCCAAAGAGTCTTAAACTTAAATAAAGCCAATTACATAGGTATGAGGGGCGAGTTGGCTAAGGTAGATTGGAAAAATAGGTTAAAAGTTATGGTGGTAGATAAGCGCTGGTTAGCATTTGAAGAAATATTTCATAGATCTCAACAAAAATACATTCCATTGAGAAACAAAAACTCCACGGGGAAAGTCAGCCAACCGTGGCTAACTAAAGAAGTTAAGGATAGCATTAGATTGAAAGAAGAAGCTTATAATGTTGCAAAGAATAATAATAAGCCTGAGGGTTGGGAGAGTTTCAGAAACCTGTAAAGGTTGACCAAAAAATTGATAAAAAGGGAAAAAATTGAATGAGAGAAAACTAGCAAGAAATATAAAAGCAGATTGTAAGAGTTTCTAAAAGTATGTAAAAAGGAAAAGAGTAGCAAAAGTAAACGTTGGTCCCTTAGAGGCTGAGACAGGAGAAATTATTATGGGGAATAAGGAAATGGCAGAAATGTTAAACAAATATTTTGTATCTGTCTTCACAGTAGAAGACACAAAAAGCATACCAAAAATGGTGGGGAACCAAGGGTCTAATGAGGGTGAGGAACGTAACGTAATTAATATAAGTAGAGAAACTAATGGGAGTAAAAGCCGACAAATCCCCTGGACCTGAAGGCCTACATCCTAGGATTCTACAAGAGGTGGCTGAAACGATATTGGATGCATTGGTTTTGATCTTCCAAAATTCCCTAGATTCTGGAATGGTCCCAGTGGAAGATTGCAAATGTAACACCGCTATTGAAGAAAGGAGGGAGAGAAAAAACAGGGAACTACAGGCCAGTTAGCCTGACATCAGTCGTCGGGAAAATGCTGGAGTCCATTGTTAAGGAAGTGGTATCAGGGCACTTAGAAAATCATAACATGATTAGGCAGAGTCAACATCGTTTTATGAAAACGAAATTGTGTTTGACAAATTTATTAGTTTTTTGAGGATGTAACTAGCAGGGTAGATAAAGGGGAACCAGTGGATGTAGTATATTTGGATTTCCAAAAGGCATTCGATAAGGTGCCATATAAAAGGTTATTATACAAGATTAGGGCTCATGGAGTTGGGGGTAATATAGTAGCATGGATAGAGGATTAGTTAACAGACAGAAAACAGAAAGTAAGGATAAACTGATCTTTTTCAGGTTGGTAGGCTGTAACTAGTGGGGTGCCGCAAAGATCAATGTTGGGGCCTCAGCTAGTTACAATCTATATTGATGACCTGATGAAGGGACTGAGTGTAATGTATCCAAGTTTGCTGATGATACAATGCTAGGTGGGACAGTAAGTTGTGAGGAGAACACACAGAGTCTACAAAGGGATATAGATAGACTAAGTGAGGGGGCAGTAAGGTGGCAGATGGAGTATAAAGTAGGGAAATGTGAGGTTATTCACTTTGGTAGGAAGAATAGAAAAACAATATTTTTTAAATGGTGAGAAACTTTCAAATATTGGTGTTCAGAGAGATTTGGGTGTCCTCGTGCAATAAACACAGAAAGCTAGCAAGCAATAAGGAAGGCAAATGGCATGTTGGCCTTTATTGCAAGGGGGTTGGAGTATAAGAGTAAGGAAGTCTTGCTACAATTGTACAGGGCCTTGGTGAGACCACACCTGCAGTACTGTGCACAGTTTTGGTCTCCTTATCTAAGGAAGGATATACTTGCCTTGGAGGCGGTGCAACAAAGGTTCACTAGATTGATTCCTGGGATGAGAGGGCTGTCCCATGATGAAAGATTGTGTGGAATGGGCCTATACTCACTGGAGTTTAGAAGAATGAGAGGTGATCTCATCGAAACCTATAAAATTCTGTCAGGCCTGGACAGACTAGATGCAGGAAGGATGCTTCTGATGGCCGGGGAGTCCAGAACCAGGGGTCATAGTCTAAGGATAAGGGGTAAGCCATTTAGGACTGAAATGAGGAGGAATTTCTTCACCCAGAGAGTGGTGAACCTGTGGAATTCTCTGCCACAGAGGGCGGTGGAGGCCAGGTCATTAAATATATTCAAGAAGGAGTTGGATATATTTCTTAAGGCTAAAGGGATCAAGGGATATGGGGAGAAGGGAGGGACAGGGTACTGAATTTGGATGATCAGCCATGATCTCATTGAATGGCGGAGCAGGCTCGAAGGGCCGAATGGCCTACTCCTGCTCCTATCTTCTATGTTTTATTCCTGGTCTGTCTTTGTCCTTTCCATACCTACGCTAAATCTAACTGAATGATGGTCATTACCACCAAAATGCTCTCCCACTGATACCCCTTCCACCTGCCCAGCTTCATTAACTAAGCCCAGAACTACCCCTTCTCTTGTTGGGCTTGCTTCGTGCTGGCTAAAAAAGTTCTTCTGAATGCAGTTGAAAAATTCTGTGCCTCTATACCTTTTACACTGATTTTATCCCTGTTAATATTTGGGTAGCTGAAATCCCCTACTATTACTGCCCTATTATTTTTGCACTTCTCCAAAATTAGGATACGGGTAGCAAAGTTTTGGAAGAGGTGAAGTGTACAGAAGGTGGATGATGGAAGGCCGGCCAGGAGGGCATTGGAATAGTTGAGTCGGAGGTAGCAAAAGGATAGACCAAGATTTCAGTAGTAGAGGCGGAGGCGGGCGATGTTAGAGGTGTAAGTAGGCGGACTTGGTGCTGGAGAAGATATGGGGTCGGAAGCTCAACTCGGGGTTAAACAGTGCACTAAGATTGTGAACAGTTTGGTTCAGCCTGAGATGGGAGCGGTGGGGACAGTACAAAATTTGTACTGGTGACCTATGACGATGGCTTCAGTTTCCTAATTTTCCAACTGACTCCTCCAGGGCTGAGTATTTGATTGAAAACATGGAGGCAATGAAGGGGTTGAGAGCGGTGGTGGCGAGGTTGAGCTGGGTGTCGTCAACGTACAAGTGGAAAATGATCCCATGTCAGCAGATAATGTTGCCAAGAGGCAGCTTGTAGACTAGGAAGAGGAGTGGGGCCAAGGACAGAAGGGGAGCATTAGAGGTAATAGTGTGGGGCTGTGAAGAGAAGCCACTGCTGGAGATGCTGTGGCTATGATATGGGTAAGATTGGAACCAAGCGAGTGCAATCCCCGTGAGCTGGACAATGAAGGAAAGGTGTTGGAGGACATTGGTGTGGTTAACAGTGGCAAAAGCTGCAGAGAGATCAAGGAGGAATATTGCACTATGGTCATTGTCACAGTGGATATAATTTGTGACATTAGTTAGGGCTGTTTTAGTGCTGTGGCCTCGATGGAAACCACATTGGAGACACTCAGATATGGAGTTGCAGGAAATATGGGCACAGATTTAGAAGGTAACAGGTAACAACAGATTCAAGAACTTTGGAAATGAAAGGACGGTTGAACATGATGCAGTAGTTTGCATGGACAAAAGGGCCAATGTTTTTTTGAGGTAGGCGGTGATGAAGATGGTTTTGAAAGAGAATGGAACAGTATTTATAACTTCAACTAGCATGGAAGCCAAGCAGGGTAGTTGGATGGTCAGCAGTTTAGTGGGATTAGGGTCAAAGCAGCAGGAGGTAGGTCTCATGGACATTGAGCTTGTAGAGTATGTGAGGGATGATAGGGGACAAACTGGAAAAAAGCCGCAGGTTCAGGGCTAGTGCAGGGGGGAGCCTTGAGGAAAGGCTTGTCTTGGTGAGAAAGGGGAAGCAGCAGAGACAAGTGAATGGTTGGTCTCAATTTTAGTAACAAAGATGAGGAGAGGGTGGAGGGGGCAGGTGGGGAGGGGATTAAGGAGAAGAAAACAAGCCAGGGGTTATCTTTACATGCTAGGATGATCCTGGAGTAGTGTGCGATTTTGATGAGTGAGGCTCAGTAATGCCTGATTTAGTCCAGCCAGATCTGGTGATAGATGGCTGAACCATTTGTGTGCCAGACACGCTCAACTTTACACTCCTTGGACTTGAAGGATCACGTGGGATGGGAGAGAGTAAAGCTTTTGCTGGGTCCAAGGGCATCAAACTGAGGGAGTGTTAAGCTAAAATGATGTCTGCAGAAGTATTGTGACCAATGGAGGGCCAAAGGCTGAGCAATTAATATTTAGAATGTGCAGTTGTAAGCAACTTGGAGAGTTTTTTACAGTGACGGACACAGAAGGAAGTGAAGTTGGAAGGAGGTAGGAGGATTTGGGTAGTTTAGCCTATAAAGAAGTGTTCAGAGGTAGTCTTGTCAGTAATGGAGACATAGGACTAGAGTCAACCGGAGATGGCAAGGTCAAGGGGGTGGTCATGAGTATGGGTAGGAGAATTGATATTGAGGGAGAGTTTTAAGGAGGACAGGAGGTTAGTGAATTCAGTGCTGAAGTGGCAAGGAGAGTTGAGATAAAGATTGAGGAAATTAAGGTATGTCTGAAGCGGGATGGAAATATCACTGTGCAAGCTATTATGTTACTGTAAGCGCTAATGAATGTAATGTTAATGGAAGCTCTAATGAAATTCATGCTACAGGCTGTGTTACTGGACCTCAAAGAGCATGCCTCATCTTTGGCATCATCTGGACTGAAGAAGGATTCTAAGCTGAAAACACTGGAGATAGCTCTTGAGCAGAAGAAAGAGGAATGTACTAAACTAGAAGCACAGCTACGCAAGGTAAATTCATACCCTAACACTTCATCTTATGTCAGTGTCATTTTAGGTACAGCTTCTCCAATTTTTAAAATTAACACATTTTAACTGACAAATGTTGGCTGTGATGCAAAACTTTCAAGTAAAATTTTTTTTACCACGCAAAAATTTTTTGTAGCCTGATATGTTTGTAATCGTTAGTTGAATTCTGTTCAATCTCAGCAGACTGACCCAATGTGCTTAGAGGTGCCTAACATACATTCTCTTGTGCAAAACACATCCCATTTCCAGATTACTATTAAACCCAAATATAACATTCAAACATTTTTTAAAGTTTTGCCACCTGCATCATCAGTTAATCATAGGATTATTTTGTGGTCATCTTCAGTGTTGTGCTGATTCGGTAACGGCACTATTCTTAACAAAATTGTATGATTTTGCACAGAGCCACCACTGTTGAAAGTGTATTTTCTCAGACTCTCCCACAAAATACAATTAATTGACTAACACTGCAGGTGAAATTCTGCTTGGTACAAATGGGAAGGTGACCACTTTTAACACACCTGCCAGAACCCACATGCCACAACCCACATTGTGCACTTTATAGAAGTTTGGGTGTGTTATGGTGCGCAAAAAAAATGCACACATGAGTGGCCAATGAGAAAGCAACTGTAAAATTGCTGCACAATTAGGTAAATAGACACTATTGCACTGTGGGCCATTCCTGCTATGGAGTGTACAATTTCTATGAACTAGAGGGATTTTGCAGCAAGCAAAACCAAAATTCAGAGATTCACATCTGCAGAACATAATACAGGGTGAGTGGATGTGTCAAAATGTTCTCTATAGAGAAGATGGGCAATGTACTGTTACCCAGAAGGTAAAGCAGGCTCATTTACAGGTGGTTTTGCAGAGTCAAATAAATACCAGGAGATGCTGGAAGGGTATCAGTAAGAAAGTGTCAGCGTTGAACAATATGCCAAAGTGAAAAATGATAATGGGTATGAATATATGGAGACTACCATATGTAGAGGTAGCCACTAATTCCAATCAAAGTAACTTGTCACAAAAAATTGCTTGTACACTTAACCCAAACTGATCCAGTAATCTGCCACAAATGTAATACAAAGGGAAGTAATGAACATGTTTGAGAACCAGTACAGTCATGTGGCCAGGAACATTAATGTTTATAGATTAAAGTTAATTCAATAGGTGTACTTTCCATTACATTTGGCTAGCTCCATGCTCTTGCAGCCAATGGAGTAAAATCCTTGAAATGTAACAAAATAATCAGTGAAGATATATGTGATTACTAATTATTTTGGAATTCATAATTTTGAGAACTAATTTTTACCTGAATCATCCTGAAAAATGATAGATGATGTATTTTAATATGATGACTAATTGCATAAGTTGTCACTTTATAGAATCATAGAATTGTACAGCACAGAAGGAGACCCATTGTACCTGTGCCGGCTCTTTGAAAGAGCTGCCCAATAAGTCCCGCTCCACCATTTTTTCCCGATAACCCGGCAAATGTTTCCTTTTCAAGTATATATCCAATCCCTTTTGAAAGTTACTATTGAATCTGCTTCCACCACCCTTTCAGGCAATGCATTTCAGATCATCATAACTTGCTGCATAAAAATATTCCTCCTCATCTCCACATTGGTTCTTTTTCCAATGATCTTAGATCTGTCTCTTCTGGTTACCAAACCACCCAACAGTGGAAACAGGGCGAATAAGGAGAAACTGTCAAAACCCCTCATGATTTTGAAAGCTCTATTAAATAGTGTGTCAGCTGTGGCTCAGTTGGCAGCACTCTCGCCTCACTCTCGACTCGAGTCAGAAGGTTGTGGGTTCAAGTTTCATTCCAGAGACTTGAGCACAAAAATCTAGGCTGACACTCCAGTGCAGTACTGAGGGAGTGCTCCACTGTCAGAGGTGCTGTCTTTCAGATGAGATGTTGAACCGAGGTCCCGTATCTCTCTCAGGTGGTCGTAAAAGATCCCATTTTGAAGAAGAGCAGGGGAGTTATCCCCGGTACAAAAAGAAAATACTACAGATGATGGAAATCTGAAATAAAAACAGAAAATGCTGGAGACACTCAGCAGGTCAGGCAGCATCTGTGAAGAGAGAAACAGAGTTAACGTTTCAGGTCTCCAGCATTTTCTGTTTTTATTTGAGTTATCCCCGGTGTCCTGGCCAATATTTATCCCTCACTCAACATCACAATAAACAGTTAATCTGGTCGTTATCACCTTGCTGTTTGTGGGAGTTTGCTGTGCGCATTTTGGTTACCGCGTTTCCTACATTACAACAGTGACTACACTTTAAAAGTACTTCATTAATTGTAAAGTGCTTTGGGCAGTCCTGAGGTAGTGAAAAGTGCTATAGAAATGCAAGTCTTTTTTTTCTTTTGTTCTTTCTTTCGCAACCTGCAGTAGCTTAAGGTATTTAAGGTTGAATACCATTCACCTAAAGAGGAAGGTTTTTGGGCGGTTTAAGGAAGGAAGATAGATTTTCACAAGATTGTGAGGAAATAACAGAAAAATAAGATAGACAAGCAGGAAGACAGTAAATGATGACTTAAAACCTGAATCAGAGAATTATCAAAACCATTAGAACAGTTTAAAGAAAAATCTTTCACAGCTACAACAGTAAGAGGGCAGTCAAAAAAGCCAAAGATGCAACTGGGCTTGAAACTAAAGATGAACACAAAATAGTAAATATTTTGAATGATTACTTCTTCCAAATATTCATAAGGAAAGACATGAAAAACATGCCCTCCCTAAAAAGAGATAACCTGAGCAAAATCAATGACTCGATATAAAAGAGATGCAAGTCCTAGCCAGACTAGAAGTAAATATCCCCAGGAATAGATAGTGTTTTTCCCAGGGTGGTGAGAAAGATTAAAAAACAGATTTATGCGGCTTTGACAATCATTATGAGGGAGTCACTGGACACTGTGGAGGTACCAGTAGATTGCAAACAGACTATTGTAATATGGTGCTCATATTCAAAAAAGGAAACAAAACAGACATGGGCAACTACAGACTCATTAGTCTTACTTCCAAACCCTGTAAAATAATGACATTGATTAACAGCATTAAACTTTATTATCTCTACTATAATAACCTGATGAATAGCATTCACCGTGGATTCAGACGGGGAAGATTACACCTGACCAAACTCCTTGATTTCTTTGAGGAAGTGACAACCCAAGTGGACTCTGAGAAGTCCTGTGATATGGTGTTCTTAGATTCTACAAGGCTTTTGTCAAAGGTTCACACCAAAGGCTATTAGTTAAACTCAAAGCATTAGAAATTCAGGCTAAACCCTGGGAATGGATGATAAATTGGTTGAAGGGTACAAAACAACAAGTACTTGTTAGAGGAGTTATGTCCGGGTTTGGTGGGGTTGTGGTAGAAGTACTGAGTGGGGTGCCCCAGGGCTCTGAGTTAGGACCACTATTGTTTTCAATTTCCTTAAATGACCTGGATTTAGAAACTTAATGCAAAGTGGGCCAATATGTAGATGATACCAAACTAGGAGGGGCAGTGGATTCAGAGGAGGCAGTTTAGAAATTACAGAATGCGTTGGATGGAATATTTATATGGGCAAAAATATGGCAGATAAAATGTAATATAAATAAATATAATGGCCCGGATTTTGCAGTGGTTATGTACTCTGTATACGTCGTCCTACTGCCTTGGAAATCCACCGCAAGTTCGGGATGTAAAAGCATGTGCTAAATCCCGAACTTGCGGTCTGTAAATGTACGCGTTGACAGGCCATCTGCACTGCCACCGTAAACCTAATTGCTGGCAGAGAGTTGGGCTATTTACCCACCAACTGCCCAGCAGTTACGTGCAGAAATTTTACGGCTGGTGGAAACAGGCATAGAGCCTGTTTCCACAGCGTCTGTTTCCACAGCGTAACAGGATACCAAAATGGAAAAAAATGTTTGTTCTTTTCATTAAATGACATCCAGGAACATTAAAAGCTTTAATGAGAAACAATCCTAGTGTATGTTAAAGCTGCAGGTTTAAAAAAAAATTAACGTTTACATTTCATAACTTTCTGCATAATGCACAGTATTTATTTAGAAATGGGAATTATGAGTAATGAATTGGTCATAATAACAATAAAAGCTAAATCTGTATGTATTTAAAGGCTGTAGTAATGAAGTAATTTAAATGAATGAAAGATGATCTGTTTTCTGATTGGAGGAGCAGAACCACGTGATCCCAGGTACACTTCTGCACAGGCTGCGTCCCTGGGATCCGTGGGCTATTACGCTGCCCTCCTACTCGCAGCATCAGAGCGCAAGTTTACGCAGGAGGGTCACCATCAGGTAGGTGCATATTCTTTTCACAGGTCAGCAGCATACTCTGGAGGTACGCTGCCGATCGCAATTTTTGGCCCAAAGTGCTGCACATAGGAAGAGAAAATAAGCCACACATATATCCCTTGAATGGCATTGAAATAGATATGGATGAAGCCCAAACAGACCTAGAAGTCTTAGTAGACTCAACATATCTAACCAATGCAGAGCAGCAAGCAACAAAGCTAATAGAATGTTTAACTATATAGCCAAAATAATAGAATACCAGTCAGAGGAAATTGGGATCAAACTGTATATAGTGCTCTGGTTCGATCCGACCTTGAATGTTGTGCCCAGTTTTCATTGCTGAGACATAAGGGAGATAGTCAAGCACTGGTGGTAGTCTAGAGAAGTGGTGCAAGGCTGATCCTTAGTGTTAAAGAATTGAGTTATGAGGAAAGCTCAGAGAAACTTGGAAAGGAGAAGTCTGAGAGGTGATCTTCCAGAGGAATGGAAAAGATGAACCCAGAATATTACTTTGACAAATAGTGAGAGTAGGATAAGTGGGGACACCGTTTCAAAGTAGAAAAAGTGAACTTAGCACTGATGTCAGGAAATTGTTCTTGACACAAATACTAATCAACGCATGGAATAGATTACTAATGTGCACGTTCACCATGAATTGGTGTTTAGCAAGCCCTTAACAAGTCAAAACACAATTCTTGCCAGCTCTGTGCAGTATTGTGTGTTAAATTAATTTGGTTCAAAGAGGATTTTTGGGAGGTTGGGCATAAAAGGGGGCTGTACACCATTGATACTAATACATCAAGTTACTCCACATCGATACACATTTAGCATGGGAGTTGGTTCTGATGCACAGAATAATTTCACCCTTTGTATAGATTTTAGGAGTGAGGGAAAGTTGGCTGAGGGTATTTTCATTGTTGTAAAACGATAGCAGATGTTTTAGTTCCAAGACATATAGGCCCAGACTTTCTGGGGCCTCTGACTGCGTACGCATAGCATACGCGGTCGGAAGTGCCCCGCAAGTTCCGGGTTTCCACATGCGATGCGTATGCACAGAAACCGAGAACTTGCGATGTCAAGATTCTGCTTGACAGATCATACGAATGCACAGGGAAAGGACATTGGGCTATCTGCCCAGTGAATGCCCACGAAACTCTTGCACCTGGTAAAAGGCAGGCGTACGGTCTTCTTTTATCAGCGTAAGGGTTTAAATAAATATTAAAATACATTTTTTTCCCCATGATTTGAATATTCAAAAACCTTTAAATTAGTTTATTTTTGGCCCCTTTAAAAATGTTTAAATTTTTCAAAAATTAAATTTTTGTTCTAAATGTTTACTTACATTGCATTTGAATTAATTTTCAACATGATGATTTATTTTTATTTATAAGTGGGGTGAAAGTGTGTTTTATGGGAATTCATATTATGCTTATGGGGATTCCGTACGTAAATGGAATCCCTGTAAGCATAATGGGAATACCCCTTTGTGATTGGTTGGGCTGGCCCACGTGATCCCAGGGATGCTTGCGAACCGCATGCGCCCCTGGGATACGTGGGCCTTTACGCAAGCATACGCCTGCAGGCCCAGGACCGCAAGAGTCCGAAGATAAGCAGGCACCAGGCTGGTGCGTACTTTTCTAGTGGTTCAGAAGCATTCGTCTGCAGGAAGCCTCCGACCGCAATTTCCAGCCCATAATGTATTACTTTAACATGGAAACATCAGACCAGGATATTTCTCCAGCCATATTGGTCTCCTTCTGTCACTGAATTGGCAGACTCGTAGCTTCTGATAGTTTCATCAGCATCTGTTTTTCATTGTTGAGTACACTTACTTATATGCCTTACCATATGTATTATTTTAATTGAGCGATTGTACTCAGGGCTATTAAGACAGAAGTGGGC
Source organism: Somniosus microcephalus (assembly GCF_052327205.1). NCBI lineage: Eukaryota > Metazoa > Chordata > Chondrichthyes > Squaliformes > Somniosidae > Somniosus > Somniosus microcephalus. The sequence goes on from NC_141002.1 coordinate 43,482,584, forward strand.
ATAATTCTTTTGTGTCCTTTCCCACTTTAATGCCAAGGAAGAATGATGAGCATGTTCGCTCTCTCCCCCTCAGTCTCTCTCTCTCTCTCTCTCTCTCTATCTCCCCATTCTCTCTCTCTCTCCCCCTGTCTCTCTCTCTCTCTCCCCCTGTCTCTCTCTCTCTCTCCCCCTCAGTCTCTCTCTCTCTCTCTCTCTCCCCATTCTCTCTCTCCCCAGTCTCTCTCTCTCTCCCCTCAGTCTCTCTACTCTCTCTCTCTCCCCCAGTCGCTCTCTCTCTCCCCCCTCAGTCTCTCTCTCTCTATCTCCCCAGTCTCTCTCTCTCCCCCAGTCTCTCTCTCTCTCCCCCCTCAGTCGCTCTCTCTCTCTCCCCCTCAGTCTCTCTCTCTCTCCCGCTCAGTCTCTCTCTATCTCCCCATTCTCTCTCTCTCTCCCCAGTCTCTCTCTTCTCTCTCCCCCCAGTCTCTTTACTCTTTCTCTCTCTCTCTCTCTCTCTCTCTCTCTCTCTCTCTCTCTCTCCCCTGTCTCTCTCTCTCTACCCCAGTCTCTCTCTCTCCCCCTCAGTCTCTCTCTCTCTCCCGCTCAGTCTCTCTCTATCTCCCCTTTTAAGTCTGTGTGTTCTAGTTGTAATTACTAACACAGACTACAAGATTAAAGTTCAACAGGTCTTTACTGGTTGGAGGTCAGGACTATACTAAATACAATATTACTACACAGTGCTTATATACCGGTGGTCACCACCGGTATTACGTATACAGCAGCCAGAGAAAGTAGTACATCTCTTAAGGTGGAACAGGTTACATACACCACATCCCCATTCTCTCTCTCTCTCCCCAGTCTCTCTCTTCTCTCTCTCCCCCCAGTCTCTCTCTCCCCCCCAGTCTCTCTCTCTCTCTCTCTCTCTCTCTCTCTCTCTCTACCCCAGTCTCTCTCTCTCCCCCTCAGTCTCTCTGTCTCCCCGTCTCTCTCTCTATCTTCCCGTCTCTCTCTCTCCCTCTCTCCCCCCAGTCTCTCTACTCTTTCTCTCTCCCCGTCTCTCTCTCTCTCCCCCAGTCTCTCTCAATTCAATTCAATTCAATTCAAATCGCTTTATTGGCATGACAAGTTACATCTTATGTTGCCAAAGCATCGGAAAACATTCATGTTTGTTCACAAAAATACAGATCTATCCATACAGTGTTTTAACAGATATATCCCTGAGTGTATAAATATATTTTCATATAATTTATATATACTCTTTTCTTATATTTAGTGGTTGTCCCTCTGTTTATGGCAAGCTGTAACATAGTGTGCCGCTAGTGTTACGCAATTTCTCTCTTCCCCTAGTAGGTATGGGAGTTTTTGGTCGTCGTTCAAATTTCTGAATTCCGGGCATATTTTTGTGAATTTTGGGTAGAAATTCTCCCTTATGCCCTGATATTTTCTACAAGCTGTGAGGAAGTGCATCTCTGTCTCCACCACTCCCTGACTGCAGTGAGAGCATATCCTGTCCTCTCTTGGTAGCCGGGTCTGCCTGTGTCTACCTTTTTCGATCACCAGGCTATGTTCACTAAGTCTGTACATTGTCACGGTTTTTCTCAGTTTGCTATCCTTTACCATGGTCAGGTAATCAGCTATGTTGTATTGTCTGTTTAGGGCCAAGTAGCAATTGAGTTTGCTTTGGGTTTTTGCCCAATATGACAGATATTTTTCCTTTTGCTTAGCGACGATTGTGTTGGGTCGAATTCCCCATGCCACGCTGTCACTGTCCTGGGGCTGGTTATTGTTAGTAGTGTTAGTAGTTACTTCACTGAGTCCCAGGACTAGTTGACTGAGGGTATTCTTCTTTATGGTCCTCTCTTGGCATTTCAGGGCTTCGTAATGATAGCATTGGGGGTTGCTCATTTCTAGGTGTTTCCAAAATTTGGTGGCTCTTTTTTGGATAGTGATTATTAATGGATATTGGCCTAGTTCTGCCCTGCATGCATTGTTTACGGTTTTCCTTTGAGTCCGGAGGATACTTTTACAGAATTCTGCATGTAGGATCTCAATTGGGTGTTTGTCCCATTTTGCAAATTCTTGTGTTAGCGGTCCCCACACCTCACTGCCATAGAGTGCAATTGGTTCAATTACTGATTTGAAAATTTTGAGCCAAATGCTAATTGGGATTTCTATTTGGATTGATTTTTTAATGGCATAGAAAGCCCTTCTTGCTTTCTCTTTCAGTTCATTCACAGCCAGTTTGAAATTTCCCGTAGAGCTGATTTTTAAGCCCAAGTATGTGTAGTTAGTGGTTTGTTCAATTTTGTTTGTTCCTAGTGTGAAATTTATTTTGGGTCCCTGATGTCTGGATCTTTGCTGGAACACAAGGACTTTGGTTTTTTGGGGATTTATTGTCAGGGCCCAAGTCTGGCAGTACGACTCCAGCAGATCCAGGTTCTGCTGTAGACCCTCCTTAGTTGGTGACAGAAGAACCAGGTCATCTGCATAGAGGAGGAATTTAACTTTGGATTCTCTCTCTCTCTCTCTCTCTCCTTCCCTCTCGCTCTCTCTCCCCCTCCCCCTCACTCTCTTCCCCCCCTCCCCCTCACTCTCTTCCCCCCCTCCCCCTCACTCTCTTCCCCCCCTCCCCCTCTCTCTCTCCCCCTCCCCTCTCTCTCTCCCCCCTCCCCCTCTCTCTCTCCCCGCACCCCCTCTCTCTCTCCCCCCTCCCCCTCTCTCTCTCCCCCTCCCCCTCTCTCCCCCTCCCCCTCTCTCTCTCCCCCCCTCTCTCCCCCCTCCCCCCCTCTCTCCCCCCTCCCCCCTCTCTCTCCCCCCTCCCCCCTCTCTCTCCCCCCTCCCCCTCTCTCTCCCCCCTCCCCCTCTCTCTCCCCCTCTCTCTCTGCCCCTCCCCCTCTCTCTCTGCCCCCTCCCCCTCTCTCCCCCCTCCCCCTCTCTCTCTCCCCCCTCCCCCTCTCTCTCTCCCCCTCCCCCTCTCTCTCTCCCCCCTCCCCCTCTCTCTCTCCCCCTCCCCCTCTCTCTCTCCCCCTCCCCCTCTCTCTCTCCCCCTCCCCCTCTCTCTCTCCCCCCTCCCCCTCTCTCTCTCCCCTCCCCCTCTCTCTCTCCCCCCTCCCCCTCTCTCTCTCCCCCCTCCCCCTCTCTCTCTCCCCCCTCCTCTCTCCCCCCTCCCCCTCTCTCTCTCCCCCCCTCTCCCCCTCCCCCTCTCTCTCTCCCCCTCCCTCTCTCTCTCCCCCCTTCTCTCTCCCCCTCCCTCTCTCCCCGCTCCCCCTCCCTCTCTCCCTCCCTCCCCCCCTCCCTCTCGCCCTCCCTCCCCCCCTCCCTCTCGCCCTCCCTCTCCCCCCTCCCTTCCCTAACTCCCCCCTTCCCCCCTCCCCCTCCCTCCCCCCTGCTCCCCCCCTTCCCTCCGCCCTCCCCCCCCTTCCCTCCCTCCCCCTCCCACTCCTCCCCCCTCCGCCCCTTTCCCCTTCCTCCCCTTCCCCTTCCCCCCAGTGTCTCTCTCTCTTCCCCCCAGGCTCTCGCTCTCTCTCTTCCCCCCAGTCTCTCGCTCTCTCTCTTCCCCCCCAGTCCTCTCGCTCTCTCTCTTCCCCCCCAGTCTCTCGCTCTCTCTCTTCCCCCAGTCTCTCGCTCTCTCTCTTCCCCCAGTCTCTCGCTCTCTCTCTTCCCCCCAGTCTCTCGCTCGCTCTCTTCCCCCAGTCTCTCGCTCGCTCTCTTCCCCCCAGTCTCTCGCTCTCTTCCCCCAGTCTCTCGCTCTCTTCCCCCCAGTCTCTCGCTCTCTTCCCCCAGTCTCTCGCTCGCTCTCTTCCCCCCAGTCTCTCGCTCGCTCTCTTCCCCCCAGTCTCTCGCTCTCTTCCCCCCAGTCTCTCGCTCTCTTCCCCCCAGTCTCTCGCTCTCTTCCCCCCAGTCTCTCGCTCTCTTCCCCCAGTCTCTCGCTCTCTTCCCCCCAGTCTCTCGCTCTCTTCCCCCCAGTCTCTCGCTCTCTTCCCCCAGTCTCTCGCTCTCTTCCCCCCAGCCTCTCGCTCTCTTCCCCCCAGTCTCTCGCTCTCTTCCCCCCAGTCTCTCGCTCTCTTCCCCCCAGTCTCTCGCTCTCTTCCCCCCAGTCTCTCGCTCTCTCCCCCCCAGTCTCTCGCTCTCTTCCCCCCAGTCTCTCGCTCTCTTCCCCCAGTCTCTCGCTCTCTTCCCCCCAGTCTCTCGCTCTCTTCCCCCCAGTCTCTCGCTCTCTTCCCCCCAGTCTCTCGCTCTCTTCCCCCCAGTCTCTCGCTCTCTTCCCCCCAGTCTCTCGCTCTCTTCCCCCCAGTCTCTCGCTCTCTTCCCCCCAGTCTCTCGCTCTCTTCCCCCCAGTCTCTCGCTCTCTTCCCCCCAGTCTCTCGCTCTCTTCCCCCAGTCTCTCGCTCTCTTCCCCCCAGTCTCTCGCTCTCTTCCCCCCAGTCTCTCGCTCTCTTCCCCCCCAGTCTCTCGCTCTCTTCCCCCCAGTCTCTCGCTCTCTTCCCCCCAGTCTCTCGCTCTCTTCCCCCCAGTCTCTCGCTCTCTTCCCCCCAGTCTCTCGCTCTCTTCCCCCCAGTCTCTCGCTCTCTTCCCCCCAGTCTCTCGCTCTCTTCCCCCCAGTCTCTCGCTCTCTTCCCCCCAGTCTCTCGCTCTCTTCCCCCCCCAGTCTCTCGCTCTCTTCCCCCCAGTCTCTCGCTCGCTCTCTTCCCCCCAGTCTCTCGCTCTCTCTCTTCCCCCCAGTCTCTCGCTCTCTCTCTTCCCCCAGTCTCTCGCTCTCTCTCTTCCCCCCAGTCTCTCGCTCTCTCTCTTCCCCCCAGTCTCTCGCTCTCTCTCTTCCCCCCAGTCTCTCGCTCTCTCTCTACCCCCCAGTCTCTCGCTCTCTCTCTCTCCCCCCCAGTCTCTCGCTCTCTCTCTCTCCCCCCCAGTCTCTCGCTCTCTCTCTCTTCCCCCCAGTCTCTCGCGCTCTCTCTCTCTCCCCCCAGTCTCTCGCGCTCTCTCTCTCTTCCCCCCAGTCTCTCGCGCTCTCTCTCTTCCCCCCCAGTCTCTCGCGCTCTCTCTTCCCCCAGTCTCTTGCTCTCTCTCTTCCCCCCAGTGTCTCGCTCTCTCTCTTCCAACAACAACATGCCCTCAAAAAAGCCTCGGCACCGCCGGGCACCCCCAGCTAGTTATGATATAAAGATGCAGATGGTAATATTTTGTAATTTGTTACTGACTTTCACAAATAAAACTGAAATATAAGATGATTTGTTTTCGTAGCAACTATTAACCAGCCTTCTAATAGGTACTGGAGCTTCACACCAGAGATTCATATTTCCCCTTTGTTGACCGATACAGAGACATTTCAGAACTGCACTAAATTGAATCTTTGCAAAATGAGAAACCTGGAATATGTAAACAAACTGTTGTTTTCATGTTCATTAAAATGATTGGTAGCTCTCAGGACATTTTTTATATAGCGATTTCTAGCAAGCGTTTTGAAGTCAAACCAATTGCCTTGGATCTTTTCTGTAGCACTGTCTTGAGATACTTTTGTGCTATAAGGAGCATGCTACTGTATTAGAGTGTTTTTATATGATTTTTCTATTTGAGAGTGAACTGATTACTGCATTAAAATATCAGCATAGCTTGTGGGTAGAGTTTCTGCTTGGGTGCAATTAGCGATCTGGGTGCAAATTGCTCCCAAAATTGCACCCGTTTTGAGATTTTTTTAAATCTCGAGTTTCTGCTCACTCATTTGCATATTGCCAAACACACAATCGGTCATGAACCAGTGCAACCTGGCAGCATTTTAAAATGTAATTTAAAAAAATTGCTTTAAAAATACTCCTTGATATATTTAAGAGTGGTAGCTTGGTGCAGTTTGATTAATGCAGCTGAAAATGGCTTTATCACAAAAATAAGCATTTTTAATTACAGTGTCAATCCACCACCTGAGTAACCCAATTTAAAATTACTGAAAATTACTTTAAAAAAAATACAGAACCATTTGCTAGTTATATTGGGGTACAGTAGTCAGTTTCTTAATAAATTAAATAAAAATTACATGCAAAAAGCTTTTAAAATGTCCCTATTAGTGTCCTTGCGGCTGTAGGGAGGGCTTTAAACTAAGTAGTAGGGGGGAGGGTTCAGGTGAGCGGGAATTTAAAAAGTCAATGAGAAAACAATAGAGCAGAATGGAGATGGGGGAAATAATAACCAGAGTGTGACAGGAAGGGACAGAATGTTTAAAAATAAGAGTGCAACAGAAAATGGGGCCAAAACAAGGAGAAATGGTAAAAAGACAAAGTTAAAAGCTCTATATCTGAGTGTTCACAGCATTCGTAACAAGATAGATGAGTTGATGGCACAAATAGATACAAATGGGTATGATCTGATCGCCATTACAGAGACGTGGTTGCAAGGTGACCAGGGCTGGGAACTGAATATTCCACGGTATTTGACAATTCGGAAGGATAGACAGAAAGGAAAGGGAGGTGGGGTGGCTTTGTTGATAAAGGATGGGATCAGTGCAGTGGTGAGAAGTGATATTGGCTTAGAAGATCAAGATGTAGAATCGGTTTGGGTGGAGATAAAAAATAATAAGGGGGAAAGTCTCTGGTGGGCATAGTCTACAGGCTCCCGAACAGTAGCAATACTGTTGGACAGAGTGTAAATCAACAAATAATGGAGGCCTGTAAAAAAGGTATGGTAATAATCATGGGTGATTTTAATCTCCATATTGATTGGACAAATCAAATCGGCCATAGTAGCCTCGAGGAGGAGTTCATACAGTGTATCCAGGATGGTTTCCTAGAACAGTATGTAATGGAACCAACCAGGGAGCAGGCTATCTTGGATCTGGTACCGTGTAATGAGATAGAATTAATAAATGATCTCATAGTAAAGGATCCTCTAGGTAAGAGTGATCATAACATGGTTGAATTTCAAAGTCAGTTGGAGGGTGAGAAAGTTGTATCTCAAACCAGTGTCCTGATCTTAAACAAAGGCAATTACAATGGCATGAGGGCAGAACTGGCTAAAGTGGACTGGAAAAATAAAAGGTATGACAGTTGAAATGCAGTGGTGGACATTTAACGAGATATTTCATAACTCTCAACAGAAATATATTCCAGTGAGAAAGAAAGATTTTAAGAGAAGGGAGCACTATCCGTGGCTAACTAAGGAAGTAAAGGATGGTATCAAATTGAAAACGAAGGCATACACTGTTGCGAAGATTGGTGGGAGGCCAGACGATTGGGAAATTAAAAAAAACCAGCAAAGGATGACCAAAAAAATAATAGAGAGAGTAGATGAATTATGAGAGTAAGCTGACAAGAAATATTAAAACAGATAGTAAGAGCTTCTACAGGTATATTAAAAAGGAAGAGAGTAGCTAAAGTAACCGCTGGTCCCTTAGAGGATGAGAATGGGGAATTAATAATGGGGAACGGGGAAATGGCAGAGACTCTGAACAAATATTTTGTATCTGTCTTCACGGTAGAAGACACCAACAACATCCCAATAATGGATACTCAAGGGGCCACAGGGAGGGGGGAACTAAAGACTATCACTAAGGAAAAAGTACTTGGTAAAATAATGGGACTAAAAGATGACAAGTCACCTGGATCAGATGGCCTGCATCCCAGGGTCTTAAAAGAAGTGGCTGCAGAGGTAGTGGATGCATTGGTTGCAATATACCAAAAATCCCTGGACTCTGGAGAGATCCCAGCGGATTGGAAAACCGCAAATGTAACATCCCTATTTAAGAAAGGAGGGAGACAGAAAGCAGGAAACTATAGACCAGTTAGCCTAACATCTGTCGTTGGGAAAATGCTAGAGCCCTTCATCATTAAGGAAGCAGTAGCAGGGCATTTGGAAAATCATAATGCAGTCAAGCAGAGTCAGCATGGTTTTATGAAAGGGAAATCATGTTTAACAAATTTGCTGGAGTTCTTTGAGGATGTAACGAGCAGAGTAGATAAAGGCGAGCCAGTGGATGTGGTGTATTTGGATTTCCAGAAGGCATTCGATAAGGTGCCACATAAAAGGTTACTGCATAAGATAAGAGCTCACGGAGTTGGGGGTAATATATTAGCATGGATAGAGAATTGGCTAACTAACAGAAAGCAGAGAGTCGGGATAAATGGGTCATTTTCCGGTTGTTCAACGGTAACTAGTGGGGTGCCATAGGGATTGGTGCTGGGGCCCCAACTATTTACAATCCACATTAATGACTTGGATGAAGGGACCAAGTGTAATGTAGCCAAGTTTGCAGATGACACAAAGATGAGTGGGAAAGCAAGTTGTGCAGAGGACTCAAAGAATCTGCAAAGGGATATAGACAGGCTAAGTGAGTGGGCAAACATTTGGCAAATGCAGTATAATGTGGGAAAGTGCAAGGTTATCCACTTTGGCAGGAAAAATATAAAAGTAAATTATTATTTAATTGGACAGAGATTACAAAATGTTGCAGTTCAGAGGGACCTGGGGGTCCTTGTGCATGAAACACAAAAAGTTAGCATGCCGGTACAGCAAGTAATCAAAAAGGCAAATGGAATGTTGGCCTTTATTGCAAGGGGGTTGGAGTATAAAAGCAGGGAAGTCCTGCTACAACTGTACAGGGTATCGGTGAGACCACACCTTGAGTACTGCGTACAGTTTTGGTCTCCTTATTTAAGGAAGGATATACTTGCATTGGAGGCAGTTCAGAGACAATTCACTAGGTTAGTTCCAGAGTTGAGGGGGTTGACTGATGAGGAAAGGTTGAGCAGGTTGGGCCTGTACTCATTGGAATTTAGTAAAATGAGAGGTGATCTTACTGAAACATATAAGATACTGAGGGGGCTCGACAAGGTAGATGCAGAGAGGATGTTTCCCCTCGTGGGGAAATCTAGAACTCGGGGGCATAGTTTCACAATAAAGGGGGTCACCCTTTTAGAACTGAGATGAGGAGGAATTTCTTCACTGAGGGCCGTAAATCTGAGGAATTCTCTGCTCCAGAGAGCCATGGAGGCTGGGTCATTAAATAAATTTAAGGTGGAGATAGACAGATTTTTGCAAGATAAGGGAGTGAAGGGTTATGGGGAGCGGGCAGGGAAGTGACTTTGAGCCCAAGATCAGCCACGATCTTATTGAATGTCGGAGCAGGCTCGAGGGGCCAAGTGGCCGATTCCTACTTCTATTTCTTATGTTCTTAAAAGAACCAACTTAATTTTTAGAACCTCCTCGAAGTCCTGCAAATGAGCACAATTAGCGGAAAGTCCCAATGGTGATTAATTTATCTGAGGGGCGTGGCCAGTTTTGTGGGCTGGGCCGGCTTCCAGCGCTGTTTTTTAAACTAGCGCAAAAGATTGCGGAAACACAATTTGCACTGAACGTAATTTGCGCTTAAAATTCCGCGATGTTATGCTTGGGTTATGCCGATTTTGGGTGAATTTCGCTGGAAAAAAAAGCACAACTGAGCGGAAACACTACCCTCAGAACACAATAGCAAAATACTGCGGATGCGGGGATAGGAGTTCTGTGGCTGTCTCTCCATAGGGAAGCGGGGAGCCTGGGGCAGGGGAGGCATAGAGCTCCTGCTTCTCCTGGCCCCACAAAGTAAAATAAAGATCTTGCCTTGACTGGCCTCTTCTGCTTGCAATCTTCTTCTGACCAATCTTCACCTAGCGGTAAAGCTGAAGTGGCCTTCCTGCTCAGGTGAGAGTTAAAGTTGTATTTGGGGCCCGAAGATGTCATTCAACCCTGATCTGCATGTTAAAGGAGGACCCTGCTGGCTTAGCTGCCCGTGCAGAAGTGCCGATAAAAATCGGCAATTGCGGGATCCAGGCGGGACATTGGGAAGTCACCTGGTGAATTTTAACTACTTTCCCGCCAGTTTCAGCTGGGCTGGTAGGGTTAAAATCGCTCCCTTCAAGATATTGGCAGTTTCCACATTTCAGACTAATGTAACTGAGCCCTAGCTCCCTACATCCTCAAGCGTGTTTTTACATGCCCTGATATCTGAGTAAGTTGCGTAACATGCTTGAGATAATGAATAGAGCCCCCTTTTTTTTTAAAGATTACTTCAGTTACTGGTTCTATCCTTGCCTCCATATGATTACAGGACAATTATAGATGAAGAAGTGATGGTGCATAAAAGCCAGCACTGACCAGTTGGGCTGAATGGCCTGTTTCTGTGCTGTAAATTCTACATAAGAAGACCATTTGAACCATCTAAATTTTCCTATCCAGAAAGTCCCTTTCATTGTAGCATCCAGTTGCTTTTTTAATGCTTCCATGCTTGCTATGTTTACCTCCATTATACTTGAAGTCTATTCCATATGTTGATTACTCTTTGTGTGGAAAAATAATTTCCAGATATTGGGCCTAAAGCTCCCTTTTACTAGTTTGTTTCTGTGTCTCCTTGTCTTACTCCTGCAATTTAATTTAGTGATATTCTGGATTTACCTTTCCCATTCATTTAACTATCACATATAAGATCACCTCTCAGATGTTTGCTTTCCAGGTTGAATAGGCCATATTTTTTCAGTCTTTTCTCATAACTCAGACTTTTGACCCTAGGGATGAGGTTAGCAATAAGAGTGCAGTGCACAGAGCACTTTACAGTTTTGATCACAACTTCTTCTGACTGGTATTCTGTTTTGTCTGTGTTTCAACATTCTATTGGCTTTGTTGATTGTTCTGCATTGATTGGACATGCTGAGCATCATGTCTACTAAAATTCCTACGTCTCTTTCAACTTCATCTTCGGATATTTCAGCACAATTCATGGAGTACATGTGTTGTCCATTTTCCTTCCCATCTCTAGGAGTGTAAGACAGATACTAAAAGAGCCTCCCCAGATATAGGAGCTGTTTAAAATCTTGGACAATTTGGAATTTTAGCGAGTTAAGAGTTCCTAAGAAGTGTTAAAAATGGTTCCAGTGTCACTCCCGTAAACGGTTCTAGTGTCTTACATTCAGGATTGTACCCTTAATGCCCAATCTCTAATGGTATGATAATATAACCCAGGGGATCCAACTTGTCTTTGAGAGGCAGCAGAATAACACTACACCACTGTTAACTGCCAAACAAATGTATTAAACAGTAATGGAACAAGTGAATAATAGCAATAATGCAACATATTTTAAAATAATTAAGCTCACCCAGCTCCTTATTATGATGAAAAACAATAAATGGTTTGCAACTTCTATGCTAAACTATTTTAAAATATTTTTTATAGTCGTTCTTTTTACCATTTTCTCACCAACCACAGAAATACCTGGTTAGCTAACACTGTTCAGAAGTTCCAGGCTGATTCACTTTGAAGACTATACACAGTTTCTTGTCTCTTTGAAAGCCCCAGCTAGATTCAGTGATTTGTAAAAAAGAAGGCTGACAATCCCTTCTGAAACAATAGTGGAGCCAATCAGAATTTAAATAACTGTCAAAAAGCTACTAATCAGAAACATATCTGAACAAATCACATAGCATGTTTATATTTGAATTGAGTGGCTTGGCTCCTCCTTTAATGGGAACGGTAGCGTAGTGGTAATGTCACTGAGCTAGTGATCCAGAGACGTGAGTTCAAACCCCACCACGGCAGCTGGGGAATTTAAATTCAAATAAATAAATCTGGAATAAAAAGCTAGTATCAGTAATGGTGACCATGAAACTATCAGATTGTCATAAAAACCCATCTGGTTCACTAATGTCCTTTAGGGAAGGAAATCTGCCGTCCTTATCTGGTCTGGCCTATATGTGACTCCAGACCCACAGCAATGTGATTGACTCTTAACTGCCCTCTGAAATGGCCTAGCAAGTCACTCAGTTGTAACTAACTGCTACGAAATATAATAAGAATGAAACCGGACGCATCACCTGGTATCGACTTCGGCACCGGCTACGGACATGGCAACAGCACACCCAGCCCAGTCGACCCTGCAAAGTTCTCCTCACTAACATCTGGGGACTTGTGCCAAAATTGCAAGAGCTGTCCCACAGACTAGTAAAGTGAGCCTGACATAGCCATACTCACAGAATCATACCTTTCAGCCAATGCCCCAAACTCCTCCATCACCATCCCTGGGTATGTCCTGTCCCACTGGCAGGACAGACCCACCAGGGGTAGCGGCACAGTGGTATACAGTCGGGAAGGAGTGGCCCTGGGAGTCTTCAACCTTGATTCCGGACCCCATGAAGTCTCATGGCATCAGGTCAAGCATGGGCAAGGAAACCTCCTGTTGATTACCACCCTCCCTCAGCTGTTGAATCAGTACTCCTCCATGTTGAACACCACTTGGAAGAAGCACTGAGTAGCAAGGGCACAGAATGTACTCTGGGTGGGGGACTTCAATGTCCAGCACCAATAGTGACTCAGTAGCACCACTACTGGCCGAGTCCTGAAGGACATAACTGCCAGTCTGGACCTGCGACAGGTGGTGAGAGAACCAACACGAGGGGAAAAACCTACTTGACCTCGTCCTCACCAATCTACCTGTCGCAGATGCATCTGTCCATGACATAGAAACATAGAAGATAGGAGCAGGAGTAGGCCATTCGGCCCCTCGAGCCCGCTCTGCCATTTAATGAAATCATGGCTGATCATCCAAATTCAGTACCCTGTCCCTGCTTTCTCCCCATATCCCTTGATCCCTTTAGCCTCAAGAAATATATCCAACTCCTTCTTGAATATATTTAATGAATTGGCCTCAACTGCCCTGTGTGGAAGAGAATTCCATAGGTTCACCACTCTCTGGATAAAGAAATTCCTCCTCGTCTCAGTCCTAAATGGCTTACCCCTTATCCTTAGACTGTGACCCCTGGTTCTGGACTCCCCCGCCATCGGGAATATCCTTCCTGCATCCAGTCTGTCTAGTCCTATTAGAATTTTATAAGTTTGAATGAGATCCCCTCTCATTCTTCTAAACTCTAGCGAATATAAGCCTAATTGACCCAATCTCTCCTCATACGTCATTCCTGCCATCCCAGGTATCAGTCTGGTGAATCTTCGCTGCACTCTCTCCATGGCAAGAACATCCTTCCTCAGATAAGGCGACCAAAACTGCACACAATACTCAAGGTGTGGTCTCACCAAGGCCCTGTACAACTGCAGCAAGACATCCTTGCTCCTGTACTCAAATCCTCTGGCTATGAAGGCCAACATACCGTTTGCCGCCTTAACCGCCTGCTGCACCTGCATGCTTACCTTCAGCGACTGGTGCACAAGGACACCCAGGTCTCGTTGCACTTCCCTTTTTCCCAATCTATTGCTGTTCAGATAATAATCTGTCTTCCTGTTTTTGCCACCGACGTGGATAGCCTCGCATTTATCCACATTATACTGCATTTGCCATGCATCTGCCCAATCACCCAACCTGTCCAAATTGTACTGGAGTTTCTTTGCATCATCCTCACAGCAAACACGCCCACCCAGCTTTGTGTCGTCTGCAAACTTGGAGATATTACATCTAGTTCCCTCGTCTAGATCATTTATATATATATATATATATTGTGAATAGCTGGGGTCCTAGTGCCGATCCCTGCGGTACCCCACTAGTCACTGCCTGCCATTCGGAAAAAGACCCGTTTATTCCAACTCTTTGCTTCCTGTCTGCCAACGAGTTCTCTATCCAAGACAGTACCTTAACCCCAATCCCATGTGCTTTAACTTTACACGCTAATCTCTTATGCGGGACCTTATCGAAAGCCTTCTGAAAGTCCAAATACACCACATCCACTGGTTCTCCCTTATCTATTTTACCAGTTACATCCTCAAAAAATTCCAGTAGATTAGTCGATCATGATTTACCTTTTGTAAATCCATGTTGACTTTGTCCGATCCTGTCACTGTTTTCCAAGTGCTCTGCTATTACATCTTTTATAATGGACTCTAGCATTTTCCCCACTACCGATGTCAGGCTTACCGGTCTATAATTACCCATTTTCTCTCTACCACCCTTTTTAAATAGCGGGGTTACGTTAGCTATCCTCCAATCCATGGGAACTGTTCCAGAGTCTATAGAATTTTGGAAGATGACCAGTAATGCATCTACTATTTCTAGGGCCACTTCCTTAAGTACCCTAGGATGTAGATTATCAGGCCCTGGGGATTTATCGGCCTTCAATCCCGTCAATTTCCCTAACACCATTTCCCTACAAATACTGATTTCATTCAATTCCTCCCTCTCATCGGACCCTATGTTCCCCGACATCTCTGGAAGATTATTTGTGTCCTCCTTTGTGAAGACAGAACCAAAGTATGTATTAAATTGGTCTGCCATGTCTTTGTTCCCCATTATAAATTCCCCTGATTCTGACTGCAAGGGACCTACGTTTGACTTCACCAATCTTTTTCTCTTCACATATCTATCGAAGCATTTACAGTCAGTTTTTATGTTCCCTGCGAGCCTACTCTCATAATCTATTTCCCCCCTCTTAATTAATCCCTTTGTCCTCCTTTGCTGAATCGTAAACTGCTCCCAATCCTCAGGTTTACTGCTTTTTCTGGCCAAATTATATGTCCTCCCCTTGGATCTTATGCTATCCCTAATTACCCTTGTTAGCCACGGTTGAGTCACCTTTTTTGTTTTATTTTTATGCCAAACAGGGATGAACAAATTCTGTAGTTCATCCATGCGATCTTTAAATGTTTGCCATTGCCTATCCACCATCAACCCTTTAAGTAACGTTCCCCAATCCATCCTAGCCAACTCATGCCTCATACCATCGTAGTTTCCTTTATTTAAATTCAGGACCCTAGTCTCTGAGTCAACTACCTCATTCTCCATTTTAACGACGATTTCTATCATTTTCTGACAGTATTGGTAGCAGTGACCACCGCACAGTCATTGTGAAGACGAAGTCCCATCTTCACACTGAGGACACCCTCCATGGTGTTGTGTGGCACTACCACCATGCTAAATGGGATAGATTGAGAACAGATCTAGCAGCTGAAAACTGGGCATCCATGAGGTGCTGTGGGCCATCAACAGCAGTGTTGTATTCCACCACAATCTGTAACATCATGGCACGGCATATTCCTCACTCTACCATTATCACCAAGCCAGGGGACCAACCCTGGTTGAATAAGGAGTGTAGAAGAGCATGCCAGGAGCAGCACCAGGCGTACCTAAAAATGAGGTGCCAACCTAGGGAAGCTGCAACACAGGAGTACATGCATGCTAAAAAGAGGAAGCAGCATGCTATAGAAAGGGCTAAGCGATCCCACAATCAGCGGATCAGATCAAAGCTCTGCAGTTCTGCCACATCCAGTCGTGAATGGTGGTGGACCATTAAACAACTAACGGGGGGAGGAGGAGGCTTCATAAATATCCCCATCCTCAATGATGGTGGAGCCCAGCAGGTGAGTGCAAATGACAAGGCTGAAGCATTTGCAACCATCCTCAGCCAGAAGTGCCGAGTGGATTATCCATATCGGCCGACTCCTGAGGTCCCCACCATCACAGAAGCCAGTCTTCAGCCAATTCGATTCACTGCACGTGATATCAAGAAATGGATGAGTGCACTGGATACAGCAAAGGCTATGGGCCCCGACAACATCCCGGCTGTCGTGCTGAAGACTTGTGCTCCAGAACTAGCCGCGCCTCTAGCCAAGCTGTTCCAGTACAGCTACAACACTGGCATCTATCCGACAATGTGGAAAACGGCCTAGGTATGTCCTGTCCACAAAAAGCAGGACAAATCCAACCCAGCCAATTGCCGCCCCATCAGTCTACTCTCAATCATCAGCAAAGTGATGGAAGGCGTCATCGACAGTGCTGTCAAGCGGCACTTACTCACCAAAAACCTGCTCACTGATGCCCAGTTTGGCTTCCGCCAAAACTGCTCGGCTCCTGACCTCATTACAGCCTTGGTCCAAACATGGACAAAGGAGCTGAATTCCTGAGGTGAGAGTGACTGCCCTTGACATCAAGGCAGCATTTGACCGTGTGTGGCATCAAGGAGCCCTAGTAAAATTGAAGTCAATGGGAATCGGGGAAAACTCTCCACTGGCTGGACTCATACCTCGCACAAAGGACGATGGTTGTGGTTGTTGAAGGTTAATCATCACAGCCCCAGGACATCGCTTCAGGAGTTCCTCAGGGCAGTGTCCTAGGCCCAACCATCTTCAGCAGCTTCATCAGTGACCTTCCCTCCAACATAAGGTCAGAAATGGGGATGTTCACTGATGACTGCACAGTGTTCATCGCCATTCACAACTCCTCAGATAATGAAGCAGGCCATGTCCACATGCAATAAGACCTGGATGACCTTCAGACTTGGGCTGTTAAGTGGCAGGTAACATTCGCGCCACAGATGTGCCAGGCAATGACTATCTCCAACAAGTGAGAGTCTAACCAACTCTCCTTGACATTCGACGGCATTACCATCGCCGAATCCCCCACTATCAACATCCTGGGGGGTCACCATTGACCAGAAACTTAACTGGACCAGCCACATAAATACTGTGGCAACGAGCAGGTCAGAGGCTAGGTATTCTGTGGCGAGTGTCTCACCTCCTGACTCCCCAAAGCCTTTCCACCATCTACAAGGCACAAGTAAGGAGTGTGATGGAATACTCTCCACTTGCCTGGATGAGTGCAGCTCCAACAACACTCAAGAAACTCGACACCATCCAGGACAAAGCAGCCCGCTTGATTGGCACCCCATCCACCACCTTTAAAAAACATTCACTCCCTTCACCACCGGCGTACCGTGACTGCAGTGTGTACCATCTACAAGATGCACTGCAGCAACTCGCCAAGGCTTCTTCGGCAGCACCTGCCAAATCCGCGACATCTTCCACCTAGAAGGACATGGGCAGCAGGCGCATGGGAACACCAGCACCTCCAAGTTCCCCTCCAAGTCACACACCATCCTGACTTAGAAGTATATCGCCAATCCTTCATTGTCGTTGGTTCAAAATCCTGGAACCCCCTACCTAACAGCACTGTGGGAGTACCTTCACCACCTGGACTGCAGCGGTTCAAGAAAGCGGCTCACCACCACCTTCTCAAGGGCAATTAGGTATGGGCAATAAATGCTGGCCTTGCCAGCGATGCCCACATCGCATAAACGAATTTTTTAAAAAGTTACTATCTGGCAACAACCAACTAATCATTGCAACAATGTATAGAGTTAAACTGGGCCATGATTTCTGTGAGTGAAGCTCTTTTTAATCCTTTATGCTGTGACAGTTTATGTCAATACCAAGCTAAATCTTGGACAAAAATGCTTCATTTTTTTCCACAGACTGTCAGTCAGATTTTTCCCCTTCTCTCTTTGTGGCTGCTTTGTTTCTTCTCTGTCTCCTACTGATGATCCAGTTGAGATCAGAAACTTGTGGTGTAGGAAATGATAACTGCAGACCTGCATCCTGGCACTTCCTAGCACACATTAGACCACAGCTACTCAAGTATAAGATTAGTGCTTTAACTTGTGCCATCAGGTGGTATGATCTAGGTTCTTATTATCCCCCACAAGACACATTCTTAACTAGCTGCGCCTTCAGGAGGAGGGAGAATGGATGCTTGGTATGCGCTGCCTGAACAGATTTCTGAAAACAATGTAAGGTCTTCTATCAGGTAGAAATTGTTCTACACATGCTTGGTTAATTGCTTAATTTATTTCTTAGAACTTAAGGCATAAGTGTTCTGGATTTTAGAGTTCTTCCTTGCCAAAGTTCCTTTTAAAAAGTAAGATGAAAATCTTGGTGATGACATTACTGACATAATAAGGTATTACTTAATAGAAAAACTCAGCAGGCCAGGCAACATCCGTGGCGAGAAAATAGTCAACGTTTCAGGTCAAACCCTTGGTCAAGACCCAAAACGTTGACTCTATTTTCTCTCCACGGATGTTGCCTGGCCTGCTGAGTTTTTCCAGCATTTTCTGTTGTTATTTCGGATTTCCAGCATCTGCAGTATTTTGCTATCGTATTACTTAATAGAAACTTTTAGTAGTTTAGAGTTTTTAAGCAATGTGTATTTGATGTATACGTAAAAGACTAAAGTGTTTGAGCTTGTACTCAAAAAATGAATAAATAAGTAATTTAATTACTTTTTTTCTTAAGTCTGACATGGATCCCACAAAATGCCTTGATTTTATTAAACTACAGAACAGGATTCTCTTCTATTCGTCTTATGTTTGTTCTGAAGTGCTAACCTTTTTAACTTGTTTAAGTTATGTACTTTTCTGCTGTTGCTCTCATCTTTCTTTCTCTCTTAATTTCCCACCTGTTCCCCTGTCTCTGCCCCTCTCTTCTCTAGAGCATGGAACAGTTGTCTCGTCACTCATCTACACCAGTAAGTGCATCTCAAGCTACAGCAGAGAATGATTCCATACTAATTCAGTTTGACTGTTCTTGTATTTTTTTTTGACTGCTTTGTTAATCTACTTGCACCAATTTACATATACCTGTATAGCACTGCATGTTTGCCACCTTGATGGAGCAGTGAAAACCTGCACCAGTTTATTGTGCACCTTATTCAGTTTGAGTATAGGTCTAGCTCCAGCTATGCTGTTGATGGCTTTCTCCTAAATTTAAGCAGTTTCTCGGGATGATAATTTTCCAGTGACTGCTACCAGGAGGTCACAATTATTCAACAAAATGTTGCATTTTGAAATTTTCATTACCATCAGAAGCCATAATAGCATATCCTGCATTTGTATAACTTGCTCATGAGATCTAGTAGCAGAGAACGTGACATGACATCTGCATATGTTGAAACCAGGAATTTCTAACTTCCAAAACCAAAAGCTCTAAAGATAACAGGTCCTTGTAAAAGTGACTCTGCTAACAGATTAACAATCTATCTGGCATTATTGTACTCTTATGTTTTAGTTGATAGGTGCTGAAGGTATTGATGGCACTCACTTCAAATCATCTTAAAAACTGTACCATTTAATATCTCGTATGAATCTATAGAACTGTGAAGATGTTCCTCATAATCCATATTTAACATAGACAATTATTGAAACAGTTATGTTTTAAATTTGATGGAAGCAGTACAGAACAATAAATGTGATGATGAGTTGATTTTCCACTCTAGTTGCCCGACAAGTACAGCATACCAGAGATGTGCTGCTCCTGTGAGGTGATAAATCTGCTGAATTTTCCTGGCCCAGGTCATTGCATGGCCTGGGTGCTGTTCCAGTTCAGAAAAGTCACCAGAGGGCCTTGAGGTCAGAAGATCCATGCTGGGAGGGGAAAATAATTTTATATTATTCATATAGCTTCTACCTCCTTTGATCTTCAGGGTGGTGCTGTGACTTCTGGAGACCCTTTGGTCTGTGCAACGTCCTGGCGCAAGCTCCACTGCCAGCTTTTTTTGGGTTTACTGAAAAGAAAGTGAGGCAGGAGGTCTGGGAGCGGCTGCTCTTGTCTCACCTGTATGTCAACACTAGGCCTGCACCTACTCCAGTTGCAGGCCTAATCCTGCCCATTTTAGGAACCCCAGAAATTCCAGGGTATAGACTTGACACAACGGGTTTCTGCCTTCATTTACCTTTTGCTGCGCTTGGGAATTGAATGTTCTCCAGGCACAACAAAGAGGAAAATCTACCCTATGATCTCCACTCATTAGACTAACTGTAACTACTTTGTTTTGCTGCTCATGAGCAGGGCTACTGAAAAAGTGGAGCCATACTCTTTTTTTGTGGAATCTACAAAAGTACTGACCCTTCCATGAAAAGTGTCATCTTCCACTCCTTGATGCGTCCACCACAATTCCTTCCGACTTTTACCTGCTGCTGCTTTGCTTGGATGATCCAATTCTCTGCGTAATAGTTTTACAAGATCAGAGATTCCTACGCTTAGCGTGCAGCTGAGCGACATTCCCCAAGTGCAGCAGCAGTAGGTAGAAGTTGGGAGCAGCAGTAAGGGGAAAATTTGAAGTGGTGGGGGGGAAAGGGGAATGAGAGAGAGGAAAAAAAGAGTGCTTCTGTGAACTTTGGGAGGGGAATGGGAAAGAAGAATGCATCTGTAAAAGTGGGCCTGGACAGTCAGGGTACTGTTCCTGATTCTTTTCTCACTGAATACTTACAGTACTGGTTTTTGATGATCACACAAGATTTCCAAATTTGGCCCTTTTTCATTGGGTGTTGGATTTCACAAGTTTAGGCGAAGATTTTTGTGCATCTGCTTCAATCCAGCTCCACAGACTTACTGCCACACACTTTCAGGCAAGTTGTTTCTCTTTAAAAGTGAGGTAAATTTATCTTTTTAACCTTTTATCAGATTACCCATCGAACCCACTTGCCTTCTTGATGCCATGGCACCGTCTCTTCATTCTGCCCTGAATCAACTCAACTCCTCGCCACTCTTCCTAGTTTTGTTGCTCCTGCATTTACATTTTATTGCTTCTCACATGGCCTTATTGCTCTCACTGCTCAGCTTGTTGCTGCTGAACATAATCACTTTGCCAGTGGTGTTTATCGATTTGTCCCTGGAAGAAAACCTTGCCAACTTCGAGTTGGAGGACCTTGGCCTTTGGGATAAAGTGTGTTTAAGATTGGGGTTAGAGTTGGTCTTAAAATTAGGTAAATTTATTTCAGGGACATCTTCATTTCATTCACAGGGAATGTTTATTTCATCTGTACCAGATGAGTGTGCTCAGAAGGGGGGAAATGTATTTCATGATATATTGATGCAAGGGTTATTTTTGGATGTGGATGTTTGAAAATAATAATACACAACTGCACAAAGATATTATATTTTCAGAAAAACTAAGTTGCTCTTTGATTTCATGTGTGTATATGATGGAGTACTTATGAAATCCAAAAGATTGAAATGAAAAGCATGGGGTCAAAGATCATGGAGTGATGTCAAAACTAAGTGGGGTTCAATGTTGCAGTGGCAGGTTCAAAGGTTATACAAGCCACGAGGGCCAGCATCAGCTCAATCACTGGAAAGGAAGAAGAAAAAAAGAATGCTTCCAGAAACCTGGGAGGAGGGGAAGAGATAGAGTGCCCCTCTCAAGGGAAGACTGGGAACTCTCAAACAATTTGAAATGAGGGGAAGTTGTTCACAGGTAGAAAATTTGAATACAATTTTGGAATCACACCCATCTACAAAGACTGCAGTAACCAGAGCCACAGGAAAATTAAAATTGTTCTAAGATAATTTAGCAGTCAGATTTATCAACAGTGCCCATATTTATCCACAATAGCCCACAATTTTTCTGCAAGAAAAAAAGAGAAAATCCCCACAATATTTGGCACAGTCTCCATAATTTGCATAACAATCTCCAGCTGCTTTTCAATGGACCTTCATACGGGCCCTCTGGTTGCGGAAAAGAAGCATAACAGGCGATGCAGGCATTATGGAAGAAGGTGGCACTGGCAGTAACCGCTCCTCATTTGCAACATTGTTCTGTTGCTGAGCCTGAGGGGCTTGCCTTTCTTCCTCTTTTCCATCAACAGAGAAAAAGATGAATTATTTGCAAACAGAGAACTATACTGCAGTGCTCCCCGAGACCTATCTAGACACCTGGAATTAATGGAAAATTCGGTGGGTTCCTTTACAGGCGTGTGTTCCAACCTCCCTGGTTTTCTGATATTCGCTGCGTACAGGTAATCCAATGTGTCACAGGCACAGGAAAATCTTCCCTTGTAGCCCCGTGAGTTAGCACTGTAGACTTGGATTCAAAACGCACTCAGATTGATGGGATAAAAACCTTTTCCTGCAATAGATCAATGTGAAGTATATTTGAACAGTTTCAATTCCTTTCCCACAGAGTATGATTGCACTGCATAAAACTGTCCATAATTTGCCACAAATTTACAAATTGTCTATCTCAACTAGAGGCCATGGGGAAACCTCAGGGGGGAAATGTGCTTCCTCAGTGGTCCGATTGTGGGAGGTGGCTGGCTGCTGTGTGCCAATCTTAGGATTGAGGTGGCTTTTGTCTCATGGAAGTTAATTTCTGAGAGAGACCTTTGCTGCTGCTGCTGCATGGGCAGCCTTATCCGACCTACCTCCTTTCTGCCATGCGTGCAAATATGAGTGCTGGTTGGAGGGCATGCATGAGAGACAAGGGTGACATCTTTCTCCTCATCTTCCAGCACCAAATGTTCCTGCTCACTTTGTTTACCCTGTGCAATTCCCTCTGCCTTACTCTCTATTTCCCCTTGGGTGGATGTCTGTGTGCTGGCGCTTGAGGGAAAGAGTGAGTGATGGCATATACTCTTAAACTGCTGACAGGGCCAGATGCAGAGGAGTCTGTTTATTCTGCTTATTCTTTTCCTTGGCCATATCTAGAGAAGGAAGGCAGGTTAGTATATATTGCTGAGGAACAGAGTTCATCATCTAGTTTGCTGACAGATATTGCAGAGAAGGAAGAAAAGCATAATGTCTTGATGAACCTGCAGTTAGAACCCACCCTCCTCCTTCCCCATTTCCGACTGCCTCTATGGCCTGCCTCACCAGGCGCCCTAATATTTCATCCTTGTTGGAGTTGATGGAAAGTCCATTCATCAGCTATCACCTATCTCTACTGGTATGGAGTGTCTTCTCTTTTAAAAAGAGAGAATGATCTCTTGTTGACATGAAATGCAGTCAAACCCAAGTGTCAGCATGCAGATCAATATAGGGGTGATGACATACATTAACCAAGCAAATACATACCTTGCAGGTGAAGGCTTGAGTTGTAAAAGGGCCTTATGAGTGGGAGGTGATTGTAAATTGCAGACATAGTTAGTTCATTGCATTCTTGGATGATGTGGCTGGCTCCTCTCACCTTGCCAGATCTCGTAAAGTCATTATATTTTTGAGTTACCATGCTTGGAGTCGCTGAGTAGGGACTCTATACCTTGCCATTTCTTGTAGATTAAATATCTCTTGCACAGAATATGCAACAGCTTCAATACTAATGAATAACGTGCTCACCGATGCTCAGTTTGGGTTCTGCCAGGAGCAATCGGTTCCAGACCTCATTACAGCCTCGGTCCAAACATGGACAAAAGAACTGAATTCCAGAGGTGAGATGAGAGTGACTGCCCTTGATATCAAGGCAGCATTTCACTGAGTGCCAAGTCCCGTTCACCCATCCACCCCTGTGCTCGCTGACCTACATTGGCTCCCGGTTAAGCAACGCCTCGATTTCAAAGTTCATATCCTTGTTTTTAAACCCCTCCATGGCCTCACCCCTCCCTATCTTTGTAATCTCTTTCAGCCCCACCACCAAGATATCTGTGCTCCTCTAATTCTGCCCTCTTGAACATCCCTGATTATAATCGCTCAACTATTGGCCGTGCCTTCTGTTGCTTAGGCCCTAAGCTCTGGAATTCCCTGCCTAAACCTCTGCGCCTCGCTTACCTCTCCTTCGTCCTTTAAGAAGCTCCTGAAAACCTACCTCTTTGACCAAGCTTTCGATCACCTGCCCTAATTTCTCCTTATGTGGCTCGGTGCCAAATTTTTTGTCTTTTAATACTCCTGTGCAGCGCCTTGGGAAGTTTTACTATGTTAAAGGTGCTATATAAATACAAGTTGTTGTTAAGTGTGGTATCAAGGAGCCCTAGTAAAACTGAAGTCAATGGGTATCGGGGAAAACTCTCCACTGGCTGGAGTCATACCTAGCACAAAGGAAGATGGTTGTGGTTGTTGGAGGTCAATCATCACAACCCCAGGACATCACTGCAGGAGTTCCTCAGGGCTGTGTCCTCGGCCCTACCATCTTCAGCTGCTTCATCAATGACCTTCCCTCCTTCATAAAGTCAGAAGTGGGGATGTTTGCTGATGACTGCAGTGTTCAGTTCCATGCGCAACTCCTCAGATAATGAAGCAGTTAGTGCCCGCATGCAGCAAAACCTGGACGACGTTCAGGCTTGGGCTGATAAGTGGCAAGTAACATTCGCGCCACACAAGTGCCAGGCAATGACTATCTCCAACAAGCAAGAGTCTAACCACCGCCCCTTGACCTTCAATGGCATTACCATCACCGAATCCCCCACCATCAACATCCTGGGGGGTCACCATTGACCAGAAACATAACTGGACCAGCCACATAAATACTGTGGCAACAAGAGCAGATAAGAGGCTGGGTATTCTGCAGTGAGTGTCTTAACTCCTGACTCCCCAAAGCCTTTCAACCATCTACAAGGCACAAGTCAGGAGTGTGATGGAATACTCTCCACTTGCCTGGATGAGTGCAGCTCCAACAACACTCCAGAAACGCAAGACCATCCAGGACAAAGCAGCCCACTTGATTGACACCCCATCCACCACCACCGCTGCATGATGGCTGCAGTGTGTACCATCTACAAGATGCACTGCAGCAACTCGCCATGGCTTCTTTGTCAGCACCTCCCAAACCCACAACCTCTACCACCTAGAAGGACAAGGGCAGCAGGTGGGAATACCATCACCTGCAAGTTCCCCTCCAAGTTACACACCATCCTGACTTGGAAGCATATCGCCGTTCCTTCATCGTCGCTGGGTCAAAATCCTGGAACTCCCTCCGTAACAGCACTGTGGGAGTACCTTCACCACATGGACTGCAGCAGTTGAAGAAGGTGTCTCACCACCACCACCTCGAGGTCAATTAGGGATGCGCAATAAATGTTGGCCTCATCAGCGACGCCCACATCCCATGGACGATTAAAAAAAGAGTAATGCATGTAAATGAGGGCACTAGCACCATCTAACATTAAGTAATCTGTTGAAAGTGAACCTTACAGGCTGGCAAGTTCTTGCTTTGTGGGGAAGGGAGCTCTTAAACAAGCAATTTTTCATTAAATAGGTATTTGCTTTCAAAGCACCTATACCACAGGTTTTATTGCTTGAAGGCGAATAAGATCAAAAAATGCTTGTCAAGAGATTAGCTGGCAACAGAGGAGTCATAATTGCACTCGCCATTATGCCACCAATTGAATCAAGGCTGTGACAAACCTAGCTGGCATTGACTGAAGGGATTTTCTACACAAACTCCACTTTAGCACAGATCTGCTGTCAGAATACCTGCAGGCACCCTCTACCACAGGAATATCAGTGGTAGTCGGTCCTTCCTCATTCAGCGAAAATGTTTTTGTCTCCTTCCAGGCCAGAATAGGGGTCATCTGTAATATCAATACCTGTATATTTGCTGTCCAGTCATTTGCAATTTATTTCCCACTAAATAGGAGCAGCAGCATGATGCAGCTGCCCAATTTCATTGCATTGCTGGAAAGTCCAGGAGCTCATTGGCACCAATGTGGTCATCTGGCTCCCTGTACATGATACTATGGCCTACAAGTACCAAAAGGGATTCTACTCCATCGTTGTTCAGCTGGTGAATGATCAAGAGCTCCAGATCATTCAGGACAACAAACACTTCCCAGGCTGCTGCAATGATGCTTTCATTCTAAGACCATCATAAATGACATCCTTATTTGAGTGTAAAGCCAGCCTGAAAGAATGGCTCCTCAGAACCAGAATGCCAATACAAGAAGCCCCATACCACTACCACCAGGATCCTTTTTTGAGTGTGCCCTTGGCATAGCAAAACAGCACTTCAGATGGAGGGACAAATAGCCCCGCAGGTTCTTCAGGATCATCACTTTCGACTTTGGAATACAAATAGGTCTAACCCTGATAGAGGAGGCTAAACCTGCACCAGGGTTGGAACAGGACACAAACACTGACCAAAAGGTTGGCATGGCAGTAACGCCTCTATAACCAGGAAAACTCTTGCACCAACTGCTCATACTGGAGGCATTCAGCTAAGTGTTGCACCTAGCATTTTGTGTATACGTGGACAGGAGCCTTCAATCAAGTGAAGCTATATACAGCCATTTAGTTCAGAGGTTGCATCCCTCTAAGTTTATCCATCAGTCCTTGTAAACAGCCATTCAAGGACTACTTATATCATTGTAGCCAACTGCTCACTTTCAGCTTGAGTTGTCAGCTTTTGGCCCTCTGTTTGTTCCACTTCTAATGTTTGAAGTTTTGAGCAGTTTAAAATCAGCCCCACTGCGCTTTGAGGTATCTGTTCTGCGCATGCATGACATGTGCAGATGAGATAATGTACAATGCGTTGTTGGGTGTTAATCAGCTCCTGGGGTTCCCATGCCAACTGAGACTAGGACATTGGCAGTTATGGAACCTGGAAGTAAATTTCCTCCTTTTATAACTTTGTTACTGGACTGGTAACACAGGGACCTGGACTAATCTAGAGATTGTTGGATCAAATCCCACCATGCCAGTTTAAAAATCTGGAAATAAAAAATGCTGGTATCTGTAAAGATTGACCATGAAGCCAGTGCATTGTTGTAAAAACCCAACTGGTTCACTATTGTCCTTTAGGGAAGGAAATCTGCTGCCCTTACTCGGTCAGGCCTATATGTAACTCCAGTTCCACACCAACGTGGTTGATTCTTAACTGCCCTCTGAAGTGACCTAGCAAGTCACTCGGTTGTATCAAACTAGGGATGGACTATAAATGCCAGTCTTGCCAGCGATCCTGAGAGTTAATACAAAATAACTTTTTCTGCTGCTAAAGGGAGAAGGGATTTTAAATTCATCCAGTTTTGGCATTTCAATACAATAAATTAATTATATGTTCAGTGAAATAAATTCATTATATGTTCCTAGATGTATAATCAGACATCTACTTGATCAGCGCAAACCCATTCCTCAGTTTGAGCAAAACTCTTCCTGAATAGTAGAGATTCAAATATTGGTTTCTACTGTTTTCCCTTGATATACTCAGTAAAACTTCTCTTTACTGTGGTACTCTGGACAAACTAAATGTAAAACAGATCCAATTCATAAGATAGTTCAACAACATTCTTAAACATAACTAGAGTTGTCCAACAGTGGAAGTGCCAAAGCCCAGGATAATAGGTAGCCTTAACTGATGTTCAAACTTAGTTTTTATTGATGGGCAAGTTGTGTTGGTCTCAATCAAGTTCTCGGTTGGGGGATTTCATGGGTCAGTCCAACACAGGGAGAAAATAAATTGTATGGAGATTTGTCCATACTTTGCTAAGGGTTCCTGCCAACTAATTATGGACTGAGAATTAACAGACGAACAGGTTTACTTTAACTTCCAAATAGTGGTTACTTTAGATTTTATTATTACATAGAATTACATGATATGTACAGCTAAGAAATAGGCCATTCGGCCCAACTAGTCTATGCCAGTGTTTATGCTCCACACAAGCCTCCTCTCACCCTATTTCATCTAACCCTATCAGCATATTCTTATAGAATCATAGAATGATACAGAACAGAAGGAGGCCATACAGCACAGAAGGAGGCCATTCAGCCCATCATGCATGTGCTGGCTCTTTGAAAGAGCTATCCAATTAGTCCCACTCCCTTGCTCTTTCCCCATAGCTCTATGAAAAACCATCAAGATTTTGAACACCTCTGTCAAATCTCCTCTTAACCTTCTCTGCTCTAAGGACTATTCGACTAAAAACAAGGGCATATAAGGTAGCCAAATCTAGTGGGAGGATAGAGGATTGGGAAAACTTTAAAAGACAGCAAAAAATAACAAAAAGATTGATTAAGAAAGGGAAGATAGATTATGAAAGTAAATTAGCAAAAAATATAAAAACAGATAGTAAGAGTTTTTATAGTTATATAAAAAGAAAAAGGGTGGCTAAAGTAAATGTTGGTCCCTTAGAGGATGAGACCGGGAAATTAATGGTGGGAAATATGGAGATGGCAAAAACACTGAATGAATATTTTACATCAGTCTTTACAGTAGAAGACACTAAGAATATCCCAACACTGGACAAACGGGGCTAAAGGGGGGGAGGAGCTAAACACGATCAAAATCACGAAGGAAGTGGTACTCGGTAAAATAATGGGACTCAAGGCGGATAATTCACCTGGACCTGATGGCTTACATCCTAGGGTCTTGAGGGAAGTGGCGGTAGGGATTGTGGATGCATTGGTAATAATTTTCCAAAACTCCCTGGACTCAGCAAAGATCCCGGCAGATTGGAAAACTGCTAAAGTAACACCCTTATTTAAAAAGGGCAGTAGACAGAAGGCTGGAAACTATAGACCGGTTAGCCTAACATCTGTGGTAGGTAAAATTTTGGAGTCCATTATTAAGGAGACAGTAACAGGGCATTTGGATAATCATCATTTAATAGGACAAAGTCAGCATGGTTTTATGAAGGGGAAGTCATGTTTGACAAATTTGCTGGAGTTCTTTGAGGAAGTAACATATAGGGTGGATAAAGGGGAACCAATGGACGTAGTGTATTTAGACTTCCAAAAGGCATTTGACAAGGTGCCACACAAAAGATTATTGCTTAAGATAAAAAATCACGGGATTGGGGGTAATATTCTGGCATGGATAGAGGATTGGCTATCTAACAGAAGGCAGAGTGTTGGGATAAATGGTTCATTCTCAGACTGGCAATCAGTAACTAGTGGTGTTCCGCAGGGGTCAGTGCTGGGTCCCCAACTCTTTACAATCTAGATTAACGATTTGGAGGAGGGGACCAAGTGTAACATATCAAAGTTTGCAGATGATACTAAGATGGGAGGGAAAGTAGTGAGTGAGGAGGACATAAAAAACCTGCAAGGGGACATAGACAGGCTAAGTAAGTGGGCAGAGATTTGGCAGATGGAATACAATACTGGAAAGTGTGAGGTTATGCACTTTGGCAGGAAAAATCGTAGAACAAGTTATTATCTTAATGGCAAGAAACTGGAAAGTACTGAAGTACAAAGGGAT
Source organism: Somniosus microcephalus (assembly GCF_052327205.1). NCBI lineage: Eukaryota > Metazoa > Chordata > Chondrichthyes > Squaliformes > Somniosidae > Somniosus > Somniosus microcephalus. The sequence goes on from NC_141002.1 coordinate 43,511,179, forward strand.
CTGGGGGTCCTGGTGCACGAAACTCAAAAGGTTAGTATGCAGGTGCAGCAAGTGATTAAGAAGGCCAATGGAATGTTGGCTTTCATTGCTAGGGGGATAGAATATAAAAATAGGGAGGTATTGCTTCAGTTGTACAAGGTATTAGTGAGACCGCACCTGGAATACTGCGTACAGTTTTGGTGTCCATACTTAAGAAAAGACATACTTGCTCTCGAGTCAGTACAAAGAAGGTTCACTCGGTTAATCCCGGGGATGAGGGGATGGACATATGAGGAGAGGTTTAGTAGATTGGGACTCTACTCATTGGCGTTCAGAAGAATGAGAGGCGATCTTATTGAAACATATAAGATTGTGAAGGGGTTGGATCGGGTGGATGCGGGGAGGATGTTCCCGATGATGGGTGAAACTAGAACTAGGGGGCATAGTCTTAGAATAAGGAGCTGCTCTTTCAAAACTGAGATGAGGAGGAACTACTTCACTCAGAGGGTGGTAGGTCCATGGAATATGCTGCCCCAAAAAGCTGTAGAAGCTACATCATTACATAAATTTAAAACAGAAATAGACAGTTTCCTAGAAGTAAAGGGAATTAAGGGTTACGGGGAGCAGGCAGGAATTTTGACATGAGTCTAGGTTCGGATCGGTCTTGGCCCTGTGGGTAGCGGAGCGGGCCCAGGGGCCGTGTAGCCTGATCCTGCTCCTATTTCATGTGTCTAATTCTGTTAGATTCAGGAGATAGCTCTGTGATAGTGGATTGGTGGTTAGGATCAGATCAGCCATGATCTTATTGAATGGCGGAGCAGGCTCGAGGGGCCGATTGGCCTATTCCTGCTCCTATTTCTTATGTTCTTATGTTCAACCCCAGTTTCTCTGGTCTCCATGTAACTGAAGTCTTTCACCCCCTGGTACCATTCTAGTAAATCTCCTCTGTACCCTCTCTAAGGCCCTGGTATCCTTCCTAAAGTATGGTGCCCAGAATTGGCCACGATACTCCAGCTGGGGCCCAACTAGTGTTTTATAAAGGTTTTTGCATAATTTCCTCCAAGGATTCCATATGCCTTTTTGTCTGTTATTGTGTGTCTGAATAGCTTAGATGTATATATCTAATGAAGTTACTAGATATTCGCATCTGCTTGCAGGTTAAAAGTGAAAGCCATAGATATTGATAATATGGCAAACTGCTTCAAAAAATATGCCCCAGATTTTGTGGTGGTAATGACAGTGAAACTGTCGGCGTTCGCCGTCATTACCCCTCTGAAACCGACCATAACTGCATGCGCAGATAAACGTGGAAATCCTGAAGTTGCGGTCAGTCATTCCCTGCTCCGCCACAGGCTGCGCTGTGGAATCCCCACAGCCGGAAATCAGTGAAATCAGTTGAACTGACAAACTTGAGCTATTGCGCTCTAATATTGCTGTTAAACACCCCATAAAAAGTTAAGCCTTGTTGGAATAGGTGTAACTCGGGTTTTAATGACGTATTGACTGCTGAACAACCGTTATGGCCCTGAAAATTAATTTTATATTTGTGGAATGTCAAATTTCTCCATTATGATAAAAATGACCAGATTTTTAAAATAATAAAAAATATATATCTTTAAAAGTTTGTTTGATATTTCAGCTTCTACCTTAACCCCATGTGTATCTCCCAATCTTTATTTCGCTCTCTGAAAATGTTTTAAAAGTGAATTGATAATCGGTGCTTTTTATTTCCTGGTTTGCTGTCTGTGAGAATTTTTCAGCATGATTGGCTGCTTAGACAGCTTGATGACATCACTGCCGCTCTATGCTGGGGGTCCCCTTTTGACAGCGCTATAATCAATTTAATGCCGAAAAAGTTAGTTTTCGCCACAGAGATTGCAAGATCTTTCTGGGCAGCTTTCTTCGAGGTCAGCAGCGATCACCACTGACTGCAAATTCCAGGCCATTGAGTTATTTATGAATCGTGCTCTAATTTCCAATGCTTCTATCACTAAAGGTAGTAGTATTCTACATGACTGTGAAAAATTTACACCATGCTGCATGATTTTTAAATTCCAGCCAATAACTACTTCCTGAGAATTTAAAATAATTGTGACGAGTAATTAAAAATTCCACAAGGAGAAAGGACAATATAGCAATTTTCTTGGTTCACTTTTTTTTTAATGTCATCCTAAACCCCTCAAAATGCTACTGCATTACACAGTTATTAGTTATTGTGAAACATGGCTTGTATTACCACTCACATAGAAAAGATCTGTGCTAGCACTGCGTGTGGGTTGGAGTACTCTCTAAGTGATAATCAATCAGTCTTTCAAATGTTTTGAAATATGTTCTGTTTACTGCCATCTGGCTGAATATCATTTTACACACCTTGAAATGGATAGTGCCAAATTCTCTTGTAAAGATATGCTGGTTGCTACATGCCCTTTTAAGCTTGTTGTGATATAAAGTCACTGAGCATTATAAACCCTTGCTTCCCTTCATTTCAATCATGCAGGTGTAAACCAACCCTGAAGAACTCCTTGTGAAAATGCATTGAGAAAAACACACAGAATTACTGCGAACACCCAGAGGCTTTGTGGAAAGCCTTTTTTGTGAAATGTAGTCATTCCACAAAACTTGAACTCCTAGTGGTTGTGAATTTTCTGTTGCTGATCTCCGATCAACTTATGTGATACACAACCTAGATACCAGGGACGTGAGGGTGTGCCGTACAGACTCGGGGACCTGAGGCACACAAAACAAGTTCCAGTGATGCTCCCTGGTGTTGCTGAGCGCTCTCTGGATCTCTTTCTCCTCAATGTCCCTGACTTTCTCTTGAGTCTCTCTCTCCTAAATGCTGAATCACAGTGCACTTCAAAATGCTGGAAAATGCACCAGAAAAGTGTCTGAAGTCAACATTTTCTGGGGAGCATGTCCCAAACCCTCAAGCAAATATATTTTACATCAAAGCTCACTTCTCCCTTCAAAAATATTAACTGCATCATTGCACATTTGAGTACATCAGTTTTTTTTCCTATAATACAACTGAGGAAATATTGGGTATAGCTGGAGCTGAAGTTATGTCAAGTTTGTACTCCACTGCACTGCCATTTAAACTGCTTCTTTTCACCTGTCATATATGAGGCCACTGGGTTTCAATTTTCACAGAAAACAAACTGCCTTGAATAATATGATCCCAAAACATTAATCCTGAAATCTTTTTTTTTTTACTTATTCAGTTACCGTGAGGCTGTGGCCTTGGTCATGGGCCTGATTCAGGGCTGTTTTTCTGTTGTACGTTTTCTGGAATTGTTTGCTTTCTTGGTGTTGTGGCAACTTTGTAGAAGCTGTTCGTCAGCTTTACTGAGTGTTGTAGTTTGTCATGTATGTTGCATGCAATTTCCCATCCTTGCCTCAGGTAAACTCCCAACACTCAGCCCAATATGAGCTAGTAACTCACTCATATTATGTAAATGAAGCCAACCTCTCAAATAATGCAGGCTGAGAAGATTTAACAGTCAGCTGGGTGCTAATAACACACCAACCGAGTAATGCCCAATCTGAAGCCCAATTGTAAAATGTATCCCATCTTATCCTGGAAGCAGCGAAGTAGTGTTGAAATATTGGAAGTTTCAGTCATATACACAGTGGCACGCCATTGTGCATCTCAACATGTGGGAGCAAATGAATGTGCATTGTATAGTTAGGTTGTGTTAGAAACATTTTTTGTGTGAAGTTGTTTTACGACCTCAGTGTGATGCATTACACTTGTATGTTGCAGCTTGATTGTGTGCCATGCTGTACTTTGCACATATTGAAAGCAATGAAAACTATATAGTTAGTAATGCAAGCCGTATAGTTGTTTGAGTGTTTTGTATGGGGCAGCAGTAAACAGCAAAAAATAACAAAAAGATTGATTAAGAAAGGGAAGATAGATTATGAAAGTAAATTAGCAAAAAATATAAAAGCAGATAGTAAGAGTTTTTATAGTTATATAAAAAGAAAAAGGGTGGCTAAAGTAAATGTTGGTCCCTTAGAGGATGAGACCGGGAAATTAATGGTGGGAAATGTGGAGATGGCAAAAACACTGAATGAATATTTTATATCAGTCTTTACAGTAGAAGACACTAAGAATATCCCAATACTGGACAAACAGGGGGCTATAGGGGGGGAGGAGCTAAACACGATCAAAATCACTAAGGAAGTGGTACTCGGTAAAATAATGGGACTCAAGGCGGATAAATCACCTGGACCTGATGGCTTACATCCTAGGGTCTTGAGGGAAGTGGCGGTAGGGATTGTGGATGCATTGGTAATAATTTTCCAAAACTCCCTGGACTCGGCAAAGGTCCCGGCAGACTGGAAAACTGCTAATGTAACACACTTATTTAAAAAGGGCTGTAGACAGAAGGCTGGAAACTATAGACCGGTTAGCCTGACATCTGTGGTAGGTAAAATTTTGGAGTCCATTATTAAGGAGACAGTAACAGGACATTTGGATAATCATCATTTAATAGGACAAAGTCAGCATGGTTTTATGAAGGGGAAGTCATGTTTGACAAATTTGCTGGAGTTCTTTGAGGAAGTAACATATAGGGTGGATAAAGGGGAACCAGTGGACGTAGTGTATTTAGACTTCCAAAAGGCATTTGACAAGGTGCCACACAAAAGATTATTGCTTAAGATAAAAAATCACGGGATTGGGGGTAATATTCTGGCATGGATAGAGGATTGGCTATCTAACAGAAGGCAGAGTGTTGGGATAAATGGTTCATTCTCAGACTGGCAATCAGTAACTAGTGGTGTTCCGCAGGGGTCAGTGCTGGGTCCCCAACTCTTTACAATCTAGATTAACGATTTGGAGGAGGGGACCAAGTGTAACATATCAAAGTTTGCAGATGATACTAAGATGGGAGGGAAAGTAGTGAGTGAGGAGGACATAAAAAACCTGCAAGGGGACATAGACAGGCTAAGTAAGTGGGCAGAGATTTGGCAGATGGAATACAATACTGGAAAGTGTGAGGTTATGCACTTTGGCAGGAAAAATCGTAGAACAAGTTATTATCTTAATGGCAAGAAACTGGAAAGTACTGAAGTACAAAGGGATCTGGGGGTCCTGGTGCACGAAACTCAAAAGGTTAGTATGCAGGTGCAGCAAGTGATTAAGAAGGCCAATGGAATGTTGGCTTTCATTGCTAGGGGGATAGAATATAAAAATAGGGAGGTATTGCTTCAGTTGTACAAGGTATTAGTGAGACCGCACCTGGAATACTGCGTACAGTTTTGGTGTCCATACTTAAGAAAAGACATACTTGCTCTCGAGTCAGTACAAAGAAGGTTCACTCGGTTAATCCCGGGGATGAGGGGATGGACATATGAGGAGAGGTTTAGTAGATTGGGACTCTACTCATTGGCGTTCAGAAGAATGAGAGGCGATCTTATTGAAACATATAAGATTGTGAAGGGGTTGGATCGGGTGGATGCGGGGAGGATGTTCCCGATGATGGGTGAAACTAGAACTAGGGGGCATAGTCTTAGAATAAGGAGCTGCTCTTTCAAAACTGAGATGAGGAGGAACTACTTCACTCAGAGGGTGGTAGGTCCATGGAATATGCTGCCCCCAAAAAGCTGTAGAAGCTACATCATTACATAAATTTAAAACAGAAATAGACAGTTTCCTAGAAGTAAAGGGAATTAAGGGTTACGGGGAGTGGGCAGGAATTTGGACATGAGTCTAGGTTCGGATCGGTCATGGCCCTGTGGGTAGCGGGCCCAGGGGCCGTGTAGCCTGATCCTGCTCCTATTTCGTGTGCCTAATTCTGTTAGATTCAGGAGATGGTTCTGTGATAGTGGATTGGCGGTTAGGATCAGATCAGCCATGATCTTATTGAATGGCAGAGCAGGCTCGAGGGGCCAATTGGCCTACTCCTGCTCCTATTTCTTAGATAGGAGCAGGAGTAGGCCATTCGGCCCCGCGAGCCTGCTCCGCCATTTAATGAGATCATGGCTGATCATCCAAATTCAGTACCCTGTCCCTGCTTTCTCCCCATATCCCTTGATCCCTTTAGCCTTAAGAAAAAATGTAACACCTTCTTGAATATATTTAATGAATTGGCCTCAACTGCCTTCTGTGGTAGAGAATTCCACAGGTTCACCACTCTCTGGGTGAACAAATTCCTCCTCATCTCAGTCCTAAATGGCTTACCCCTTATCCTTAGCCTGTGACCTCTGGTTCTGGACTCCCCCACCATCGGGAACATCCTTCCTGCATCTAGTCTGTCTAGTCCTGTTAGAATTTTATAAGTTTCAATGAGATCCCCTCTCATTCTTCTAAACTCTAGCGAATATAAGCCTAATCGACCCAACCTCTCTACATATGTCATTCCTGCCATCCCAGGTATCAGTCTGGTGAATCTTCGCTGCACTCCCTCCATGGCAAGAACATCCTTCCTCAGAAAAGGCGACCAAAACTGCACATAATACTCAAGGTGTGCTCTCACCAAGGCCCTGTACAACTGCAGCAAGACATCCTTGCTCCTGTACTCAAATTCTCTCGCTATGAAGGCCAACATACCATTTGCCTTCTTAACCGCCTGCTGGTGCATAAGGACACCCAGGTCTCGTTGCACTTCCCCTTTTCCCAATCTATTGCTGTTGAGATAATAAAATGCCTTCCTGTTTGCCACCAAAGTGGATAACCTCCCATTTATCCACATTATACTGCATTTGCCATGCATCTGCCCAATCACCCAAACTGTCCAAATCATACTGGAGTTTCTCTGCATCCTCCTCACAGCACACACGCCCACCCAGCTTTGTGTCGTCTGCAAACTTGGAGATATTACATTTAGTTCGCTCGTCTAGATCGTTAATATATATTGTGAATAGCTGGGGTCCTAGCACCGATCCCTGCAGTACCCCACCAGTCACTGCCTGCCACTCGGAAAATGACCCGTTTATTCCAACTCTTTGCTTCCTGTCTGCCAACCAGTTCTCTGTCCAAATCAGTACCTTACCCCCAATCCCATGTGCCTTAACTTTACACGCTAATCTCTTATGTGGGACCTTATTGAAAGCCTTCTGAAAGTCCAAATACACCACATCCACTGGTTCTCCCTTATCTATTCTATTAGTCACATCCTCAAAAGATTCCAGTAGATTAGTTAAGAATGATTTACCTTTTGTAAATCCATGTTGACTTTGTCCAATCCTGTCACTGTTTTCCAAGTGCTCTGCTATTACATCTTTTATAATGGACTCTAGCATTTTCCCCACCACCGATGTCAGGCTTACCGGTCTATAATTCCCAGTTTTCTCTCTTGCACCTTTTTTAAATAGTGGGGTTACATTAGCTGCCCTCCAATCCATGGGAACTGTTCCAGAGTCTATAGAATTTTGGAAGATGACCAGCAATGCATCTACTAGATTACTATATGATGGACAACACTTTGTGGTATGCACACTTGGCTATTCACCTCTTGGGCAGCCTGGCCTTTGTTAAAGTCTCTCATCATCTTCTGCATCTGTTTCAAGGTCATTCAGGTAATGGAAATAAGAGTTAGCCTTGGCCACCATGTACTCCCATTGCATTGCAAAATCCTTGTCCTGGTTTTTAAATCCGTCCTTACCTTCTCAACGTCTTTTAGTCCGATGTTCCTGCTTGCGTCCTCTCTTTTTCTCAACTGTCCATTCCCCTCCCCCACCCTTTCACTGTACCATTAGTTACGGAGCTATTGGGTATTGTTGGAAAATAGATGAACAAATAGGTGTTTGTATATTATAAATCGCGGACGCACGCACTTATTTGATCATCTGTTGTTCAATACATTTGTTTACCAGTTAAAGTCTAAAGCAAAGTGTGGTATTTTGATACTATGCTGCTTCTAAATGTGAACACTATCAAAGGCATTGGGATTAATCTAACTCCTTGAATAAGGAAAATAATAAATAGTTTTCAATCTCTATTCAAACTACATTTCATAATTAACTTTTACTTGGAGACCTCTTGCGCTGCTGCCCACGGTGAGCCAGAGGTTTTATTATAAGTATATAGGGGTGTTATGTCAGGTAGTATTGCAAGGCACACATTTACCAACACTTAGGATGGTACTGGGAAGAGACATCTAGGAGCACTGCGGTGTAGGTCCACGGTCGGGCAGTGCTAGAATAGGGCTTTAGGGTTTAGTACTATTTCGGGGGGGGGGGTGGAGTGGGTAGAAGAGTCCCACACCTTAGAGGTACTGGGGGTGGTCATGTTCCAGGAACACTGGGACAAGTCCTGGAATCCAGGGGTCTGTGGAAGCATTGGTGCTAATCCTGGGATCAGAGAACACTGGGAATGCGGTTTAGGAATTTGTGAGCACTGAGAGGGAGTCCTGTAAGGGGAAATCTAGGGAGAAAAGTCCTGGGGCCAGGACACCTGGAGACGGGCTTTTGGAGCTAACTTTGCCAGTACTGATGGGGTTGCTGGGATCTGTCACTGAGCATGTATGGGTCTCAGAAAAATTAGATTCAATTTGCCCTGATCCCTTTCAGATTATGAGGCATCACCTCCTACTACATTCCTGTCAGTCTGCTTCCTTATACCTCAAAAATAGTTCAGAAATGTATGTAATTATTCTTTTATATTCTTACCACCAGTGGGCACTACCTGTCCTACTCTTGTCTCTTCGAAAGCTCCAGACTGACTCTGATTTGAACAGTTCTGGGTAATAAATACTCCGAAAATAGTTATCAGGACTTTGTGAATTTGCATAACGTCAGCTAAATTCTGAAGGAACAGCCATTCAGACATATAACTGAACAGATCACAGTGTATGTTTATATTCAAATGATGTGCCTTGGCTCCTCCCTCAAGGCCAATTGACCGAAGTAATCAAATACAGTAGTAGCATTTACAACATTTGTATTGACTTAAGCTGTGTGATATAATTTGTGGGTGAAGGGGCTTATTAACACCCTATGTACTGTGACTGAATTAAAAGAGCCAATACCAAGCTAAAAGATGACAAAAATGCTTCATTTTTATCATGAGCACTTGGCATGGGATAGAGGGGGTACGGAGCATGGGTTGGTGGTGTGACTGAGGAAGTGGACTGGATGTGTCAGGATGGGCCAAAGGTAAGGGGAAACTCCATTTAAAAGAAAAGTAATCGAAGTTTTCCCTTCAGATGCACAGGTGGCTCGAGTCAGAAAACTGGAGGACACGGTCCAGGGTATAGAACCGGAGGAGGATACAGTGGTAGGACAGGGTGAGGCCATGAGGAAATTTGTAAATGAGGACAAAAATTTTTAATTCAGTGTGTTGGGGACAGGGAAGTAGTGATACAGTGTAGTTGACATGATGGGTGAATGCAACCTGATGTTTGAGTAGATGCAGGCAATATACTTTTGGATTCGTTGGAAAGGTGAGCTTGGGAGATTTGTGAGGAGACCAGTGGCAAAGTTAAGTCTTCAGATAACAAATGTGTGAGTAAGGGTTTTAGTGATGGGCTTTAAATACAGCAGAGATGAGCAATTTTGCAGATCTGCAAGTAAGCTGCCCTGGTGATGGATAGGATATTGAGTTTGGAATTCAGCTCGGGTTAAACCAAGGCACTGAGGTTACGCCCTGCTGAGTGAGCAGCTTGGGGAGGGTGGAGTAGAGGACAAGGGTATAGAGATTTTGGTAGCAGCCAATATGATGGTTTTAGTTTTACTGGTGTTCAGTGGAGAAAGTTCTGGCACATTCATGACCTGATGGTCAGACAGGCAGTCTGAAAACACAGGCAGTTGTCAAGTGCGGGGTAAAGCTGGGTCAACATGCATATAAAAACTCATCCCATTCCTGTGGATAAGGTCTCACTTAAGTACTAAGTTATTGTTAAAGCTTCTTTAAAGAAGTTAGTAATATGAAATATAACTCTTCATCTGTATATAAAGTTGGGACAAAATTATTGTAAGTTATATTTGTTGCATTAAAAAAATTACAAAACAAAGAATTGGATGCTGGTATTGCTACTAAGGTTGTACAAAAACAACCTTGACATGTGGCAGGCAAAATTCTGATCCTCATGTATTGCAGTGGTACTGCGTATAACAGCATAAATAATAAAAAGAATGAAAAGGCTGCAAAATTAAAGACCGCACCCGATGCTAGGGGAGGAGAGTATGAATATCAGTCTGTACCTCCCTGTGAAAGCAAATAGCTGTCCCCTCATATAAATTATTTTAGTATTTTTTAATACTAGCCCAGATTCATTTATCTAAAAATGAATTGCTGTTAATTCAGTTGATACCAATAGATGCCAGTCTTGTTATGTACTTCAGCTTGCTGAGGGAATGCTGAGTCAGTGCTCAGCAGACTAATTTATAGCAGTACTTAGAATGACAGCCGGTCTCAGTGGCCCCAATAACTCCTAGTGCAATTATAAAAGGCCCATTAAATTTAAGTGCATCTTTGGTTACTCAACTGCAGGAATTTTTATTATTTCCATCCATTAACCCACTTCAGCCACTTTTACTCATGTTATGACTAGCACACGTTTTTTTCCATTAGAATTTTGTATTATTTTCCATGTAGTTGTGTTTCATAAATTTAAATGTGTTATGTACTTAGGATGAGAAAAGGCTGTCAGGCCCATATACGTATGCTCCATTTCTTACTGGACTCATCTCCATGTCCTTACCTTCCCCACCCCCGAGAAAGCCAAAAATAGAGACCCAATCAAAAATTCCTCTCTGCCCCTCCCACACCGACCCCCCCCCCCCCCCCCGCCCCCCTTCCCCAATGGAGATCAGGTAAGCTACAAGAGTTAATTTTTGCTGGGCCCCACAAGAAATGTGTAAAAGTGAATAGCGTACTTTGCCTTCCTCCTGATACCAACAAACGTGTGCTTAAAATTATGAAAGGACATGACAGGGTGGATAGAAGCAGACTGTTTCCAGTAGATGAGGGGTCAAAAACAGGGAGCCATAGAGGCAAGATTAAATGTAAGTGATTTAGAACTCTAGGCAAGAGAAACATCATTACACAGTTGTGAGTCTGTGGAATTTACTTCCAGGGTTAGTGGTTGAGACACAAACTATGTCAAATTTCAAAATTAGATTAGATAGCGATGAAAGAGAAGAGATATGACAACAGGGTGGGTAAATGTGATCCAAACAATTTGCTCATGTAAAGAGTAAATGCCGACACGGACTGGTTGAGCCAAATTAACATCTTCCTCATTTGCAGCCAAATACAAAGGGGCATTCTTCCATGCAGTTTGTACCTGTGCTCTTAGTGGAGGGCATTGAAAAAGCTAATGAAATACTGCATCTTATGGCAAGAGGTTTAGAATGTAGAAGTTGGGAGGTAATGGCAAATCTATATAAATCCTTAGTAAGACGACAGTTGAAGTACCGTGTGCCGATTTGGACTCCATACTCTGGGATGGCTGTTGCGGTAATGGGGAGGGTAGAGTGCAGATTCACTGGGATGCTGCCTGGTCTGAGGGAATATAAATATGAGGAAAACCTTGGAAAAATTGCGGCTGTTTTCGTGAGAACAGAGGTTACTGAATTATTTGATAGAAGTGTTTGAAATTATGAACAATGGTGTGACAGATGATGTCATTTGTGGCTGTTTTGGTGCTGTGGCAGGGGTAGAAAACTGATTGGAGAAGTTCAAATGGAGTTGTGGGGAAGATGGGTATGGATTTGGGAGGCGACAACACATTCAAGGACTTGGGAGAGGAAAAGGAGGTTGATGGGGCTGTAGTTTGCAAGGATAGAGGGGTCAAGGGTGGTTTTTTATTGAAACACCAACATGGACTGGTTTGGCTGAAAGGCCTGTTTCCTTGTTGTAATTTCTATGTACTGTAATGTAATTTTTAGTGGTAAGCCGGAGCTCTTTAAGAACTAGTGCCTCTTCTAATTTTACCTTCCCCAATCAAATGTGCTGCAGGCCAAGCTTGGGAGATCTGTGAGGAGAAGTGAGGCCTGTAGCCTAATCAAATATTTCCAGCACTATGTCACGTGCACCTTCTTAAATGTTGGTGTTCTGAGTAACAATAGAAAGATGCAAGCAAACATCCATGCTGATTGCACTTCCTTTTAAGCAGAGCATACATCTTTATAGGGGGTATTTTATTTACATTGTGGTCCAGTGGTTTGCACCATTGTTATCCATACTGCTCTTGGAGTTATTTAGGGTGGTCAGATGGGTTTTAGCTCTTTATTCTGTTTTTGTCAGTAGTTTTTTTTTTGGTGGTGGAATGCAGTTCTTTGGGTTCTGGTTGTGGAGTTGGGCAGTGGTTGAAGATACTAAAGTAATTCAACAGCAAAAACTTATATTTATTTAGCGCCTGTAACGTAGTAAAACATCCCAGGATGCTTCACAGGAGCGTTAACAAACAAAATTTGACACCGAGCCACATGAGATATTGGGGAAGATGAGGTAGGTTTTAAGGAGCGTGTTAGAGGAGGAAAGAGAGGCGGAGAGGTTTAGGCATGGAATTCCAGTGCTTAGGGCCTTGGCAGCTGAAGGCATGGCCGCCAAAGGTGGAGCAATTAAAATCAGGGATGCTCAAGAGGCCAGAATTGAAGGAGCGCAGATATTTTGAGGTTTTTAGGGCTGGAGGAGGTTACAGAGATAGGGAGGGGCAAGGCCATGGAGGGATTTGAAAACAAGGATGAAAGTTTTAAAATTGAGGCATTGCTTAGCCAGGAGCCAATGTAGGTCAGCAAGCACAGGGGCGAGAGTTAGGACACGGACACTTTTAGATGATGTCAAGTTTACGGAGGGTAGAATGTGGGAAGCCGGCCAGAAGTGCGTTGGAATAATCAAGTCTAGAGGTAAAGGTGTGGATGAGGGTTTCAGCAGCAGATGAGCTGAGGCAGGGGGCTGAGTCAGGCGATGTTACGGAGTTGGAAATAGACGGTCTTAGTGATGTCATAGATATGTGGTCGGAAGTTCATCTCGGATCAAATTACACCAAGTTTGCGAACAGTCTGGTTCAGCCTCAGAGTTGCCAGGGAGAGGGATGGAATGGTGGCTAGGTGTAATGATATCAGCAAATAGTGATGATATTTGTCTGTGTTTGATTACTTATGCCTTACAGCATATTTGTCTGTGTTTTTGATTACTTGTGCCTGACCAGCAGAGGTCATGTGAGAGACAAGCAGTCCAGAGGAGTTTTACTTTCAGTTTCATTCTAGATGCATCACAGCATAGTGTGTTCTGTAAAAAGCTGTAGAAAGTCTTGAACAAGACTTTAGATTAAACAACATTCTCTTTCAGAAATGAGTCTTTATTGAACCCAAAAAGAAATCAAAACATGATGTCAGAAGTGGCTGAAAGAGAAAAAATCTGAAGTTAGCAACTTGATGGGACAGTGAAAGCAGTTGTGGCAAGTAAGCGAAATCAGCTCTCCACATATTAGCAAGCCAGAAGAGAACATCGTTGCTTACCATTAGAGAATAGCTAACGAAGTGAAAAAATGGAAGGTTTACTCCCACCGGCGACGCTTCAATTGACAGGTAATGTGGCTGAAAATTGGAGAAGGTTCAAACAACGTTTAGAGTTGTATTTAGCGGCAATCGGAGCTGACGAGAAAAGTGATAAACAAAAATCGTCCGTGTTCTTACATGTCGTGGGTGATGCAGCGCTGGAGGTATATAATAATTTCATATTTGCTGTTGATGGAGACAAAATGAAGCTAGGTAAAATAATGGAACAGTTTGAGGCCTACTGCATACCTAAACGCAACGTGACCTTTGAGAGGCACAAATTTTTCACATGTGTACAGAAAATCGGCGAGACTATTGATCAGTATGTGACTGAACTGAGAAACCGGAGCAAATCGTGTGAATTTGGGGGACTCACAGACTCGCTGATAAAAGACAGACTGGTGTGTGGTATTCCAGATAATGGTCTAAGGGAAAGGCTGCTAAGAGAGCAAGATCTAGACCTGGGAAAAGCCATAGCATTGTGTAGGGCTACAGAGACTGTGAAGTTGCAGGCAAAGGAGCTGTTCAGTGACAGTAGCTGCAACGTGGATGCAGTGAGAAAGAACGGATACAAACCGTTTAACAAAGAGAGCGCCAATGTGAAAAAAGAGACGTGGCCAGCAAACGAAAATGAAAGAGACAATCGGAAGTCATGCAGTCGATGCGGTACACAGCATCCACCAAGAAAGTGTCCAGCATATGGTAAAACATGCAATAGATGCAACAAAAACAACCGTTATGCCCGTTGCTGTAAGAACCAAGCGCAACAAAGCAAGATCCATACAGTAGATGAAAGCGAGATAGAGGAATTCAATGTAGATGTTGTGTCTGAAAACAAAAAAGAAAGAGACTGGATGTTGACACTAAAAGTGAATGACATACACATTCCATTTAAATTGGATACTGGAGCACAAGTTAATGTGATATCAGAGACCGATTTTAAGAGAATTAGACCCAAACCAAAGTTACATGGAATACAAGTGAAAGTGACCGGATACTCAGGTACTGATATACCAGTGAAAGGAAAATGCATTGTCAAAGTAACACACAAGGACAGAGAGCACACGCTAGCATTAATCGTGGTGCCAAAGGATGTGCAAGCCATACTAGGGTTAAAAGCCTGTGAGAGACTGAACCTGGTAAAGAGAGTCCTCGTTGTGGAAAGCGAAGGAGAGACAGTCTATGATGAACTCATGAAAGAGTACAAAGACCTATTTAAGGGTCTAGGCTGCATTCCAGGAGAACACACGATCAGAGTAGATAAAAGTATGACACCGGTCATACATCCATGCAGAAAAGTTCCGTTTGCTCTTCAAAAGCAACTGAAGGCAGAGTTGGACAGGATGGAAAGCCTGAACGTGATTCAGAAGATAGATGAGCCAACTGAGTGGGTGAGTTTCCTCGTCGTAGTGGACAAAAAGAATGGAAAGCTCAGAATTTGCCTGGATCCAAGAGATCTAAACAGAGCAATAAAGAGAGAGCACTTCAAGCTTCCTACACATGAGGAAATCATGGCACAGTTTGCAAATGCAAAATATTTCAGCAAGTTAGATGCGTCCTCAGGATTTTGGCAGATGAAGCTGGACGAAGCAAGTTCAAGACTGTGCATGTTCAACACTCCATTTGGCAGATACAGATTCCTAAGGTTACCATTTGGCATTGCCTCAGCTCCTGAAGTGTATCACAAGACTATCCATATGATCTATGAGCACCTGGAGGGAGTTGATACATCAATGGATGACATCATAGTATGGGGAATCACGAGAACTGAGCATGACGAGAGACTGAAAAAAGTGCTGGAAGCAACAAGGAAAACAAACCTGAAGCTGAATAGAGAGAAATGCCAGCTCGGGGTGACAGAACTGACATTCGTGGGAGATATCCTTAGCAGTGAGGGCATCAGACCAGATCCCAGAAAGGTGTCCGCCATTGAGAATATGCCGAGGCCACAGTGCAAAAAGGACGTGCAGAGGTTTAATGGAATGATCAACTACATGGGTAAATTCATATCCAACCTCTCAGAAAAAATAGCGCCACTGAGAAGACTAACTGAAAAGAACATAGAATGGGAATGGAATCATGAGCATGAGAAGTCATGGAGCGATCTAAAGAAACTGCTCACAGAGGAACCAGTTCTGAGGTTTTATGACCCAGCGAGACCCATCAAGATATCATCAGATGCATCACAGAGTGGGCTCGGTGCCGTTCTTCTGCAACAATATGACTACTGGCAACCTATTGCATATGCATCGCGCTCAATGACAGACGCGGAGACGCGATATGCTCAAATAGAAAAGAAGCTGCTCAGCATCACATACGCCTGTGAAAGATTTCACCAGTTTGTGGCAGGACAAGCAATCGGTGTAGAGACTGACCATAAGCCCTTGATTGCATTGTTCCAAAAGCCACTGAATAGCTGTCTGCTTAGAATACAAAGAATGATGATCAGGCTGCAACGCTATACACTGAATGTTGCGTACACACCGGGTAAGCTGATGTATACAGCAGACACGTTGTCCAGAGCTGTTGACCCAAGTGAGCCCGCAAACACCACAATGGATGAAAAAGTGAACGCCTACGTGGACATGATCACAAGTGCACTGCCCATAGCAGATGCAAAAATGGAGCTCATAAAGACTGAGACAAACAAAGATGAAACAATGAGACGACTGAGGAAAAGCATCTTGGATGGATGGCCCAACATGAAGCAAGACTGCTCACCTGACATGGCAGAGTACTGGAACTGCAGGGCGGAACTATCAGTGGTCGAAGACATCACCTACAAAGGAAGTAAAATAGTTATCCCAAGGAGTCTGAGAAGAGAGATGCTAAAAAAGATCCATGGAGGACATCTGGGAATCGAAAAGTGTAAGAAAAGAGCACGAGAGGTGATGTACTGGCCACGAATCAACCAAGATGTGACAAATGAGGTGTCAAACTGCACAATATGCCTGAAATATCGAGCAAGCAATCCGGTAGAACCACTAAAGCCACACCCAGCACCAGACAGACCTTACCAGAAGGTAGGCGCTGACCTATTCGTATGTCAAGGGAAGGACTATCTTGTCATCACAGACTATTACTCCCTGTATCCAGAGGTTTGTAGACTGTACACCACCACTGCAGATGCTGTGATAACATGTATGAAAGCCATATTCTCCAGACATGGCGTGGCAAGCGAGGTCTTCACAGACAACGGACCCCAGTTTAACAATGCAAATTTCCGACACTTTGCCAAAGAGTGGGACTTTGTCCACACAACGTCAAGTCCTCACTATCCACAGTCCAATGGACTAGTGGAAAAATCGGTCCAGACAGTGAAAAGACTGATGTACAAGGCAAAAGACAGTGGAACTGACTTCTACCAAAGCATGCTTGTATACCGCACAACGCCGCTCGAGTGTGGTATGTCACCAGCCCAACTCCTGATGGGACGTCGGCTAAGGTCAAACCTACCCATCCCGGAGAACCTCCTGAAAACAAAAGAGGGGGAGAAAGTGAGGAAGTTCAAAGAGCAACAGAAAGAAAAGCAAAAGTACTACTATGACAGAGGAACACAAAACCTACCTGAACTCCACACTGGTGACCAAGTAAGGTTGAAAGACAAAACAAACACATGGACTCAGAAGGGAACTGTCCTGAGTGAAGTTCAACCAAGATCATACACCATTCAGACAGATGAGGGTGCTGTTCTGAGAAGAAATCGTCGAGATCTTCTCATGGGACCAGCCACAGCAGGTCAAGAGACTGATACTGGTGAACAACCTGATCACACAGCCGAGAACCAATCATCTGAGGCAACAACTCAGATTCAAGGACAATCAATCAGAAAATCCTCAAGACACGTGAAGCCTCCTGAGAGACTCATTGAGCAAATTTAAGGACTATTGTTAAAGAAGGAAGTAATGTTATCTTATTCTTTCTTCAAGTTCTAGTGTATTGACATATTTCATGTGAACACACAAAGCAAGGGTAAAAAACCTTGATCATGATAATAATGTAAGTTCATTAAATGTTGTTAGTTAAAAGTAAAATACTTTTGTTTTAAGAAAGGGAGATGTAATGATATCAGCAAATAGTGATGATATTTGTCTGTGTTTGATTACTTATGCCTTACAGCATATTTGTCTGTGTTTTTGATTACTTGTGCCTGACCAGCAGAGGTCATGTGAGAGACAAGCAGTCCAGAGGAGTTTTACTTTCAGTTTCATTCTAGATGCATCACAGCATAGTGTGTTCTGTAAAAAGCTGTAGAAAGTCTTGAACAAGACTTTAGATTAAACAACATTCTCTTTCAGAAATGAGTCTTTATTGAACCCAAAAAGAAATCAAAACAGCTAGGGAATGGAGTTTGTGGCGGGGACTGAAGACACTGGATATTCTGGATATTTTTCTGCCTCTCTTCTGTAATGTTGGAGTTTCACTTGTAGCCACTTTGCCCAAAGCTTTCTTTGGGTTTCCAGAAAGTAGACTAGAGTTGTCAGTGAAATGCCAAAAAACTTAAGTTTTGCAAATTCCTAACATGAGCATGGGGAATTTTTTTTATATATTATAACAGCGTGACAGGGTTTTATGGTAGTGGA
Source organism: Somniosus microcephalus (assembly GCF_052327205.1). Taxonomy (NCBI): domain Eukaryota; kingdom Metazoa; phylum Chordata; class Chondrichthyes; order Squaliformes; family Somniosidae; genus Somniosus; species Somniosus microcephalus. The sequence continues at coordinate 43,529,193 of NC_141002.1, forward strand.
GTGGTGATATTTTTATTTCCCATTTTTCTAAAACATATAAATCAAAAACTGCATGATAGAGCAGCACTGTGATAATTGGTGCACTGGCCTATTGATGTGTTTTTCCTGGCTAACCCCAGTTATAGGGTTGTACACGGAATCAACAGGTCTGAAATCTTGCAGGAGTCAATTCTTTCAATTTTTCCTTTAGTTGCTAATGGTGGCTGTGTTTTTTTTTAGTTGTAATTTGTACAGTATTGTGACTTCATCGAAGTGCTTTTTCAGCACATGAAACAGAAATCAGTGTTTTTGCAGGCAGCTTGGGTGTCAATACCAGTCAAAACTCAGACCAGAATGATACACAGCAGTCTTCTGCATGAACAGTATTTTGGTTTGTGTTCATGATCTTGCTCCCTGTTTGAGTTGAATAATGGATGTAAAGCTGGAACTCAGGTGATTATTTCATAATGAGAGCGTGGTTTAGTAGTTTTGGGATATTTTTGAATACCTTTTCTAAGACTGAACGACATACTTTTTATCTCCATCCTTTTTGTTTTTCTTTTCAAATACCTTCAAATACCCATGCAGCATTACTCCTGACTAAATTGTTGAGCAGGCCTTTCCTAATGCTACTTTTGAACCGACTGCAGTCGAGTTTTGCGCCTGGTTTAAGTGGAATTGCTAATTCTTCTTGTAGAGAAGGGCCTTGCATCCACTTTCCTCCTCTTGATGAAACAACTCAGTCTGTGAAAAATTGCATGTGTAAACCTCATAACCTGTCACTCCATGGTGCAGAAAGTGGAAGCTCCAACCTGATTCCTTTACATAACACTTACCTTTTGTATAACTAGCAGATCTCTCACAGTAAAACAGTTGATACACTTGGTAATAATAACAGGAGTGTTATGCCATGTAACACAGAGGATCCTATTCTGCTGCTCTGGTGGATCTCTATTGGTCAATGCACTGATGGAAGTAAATGGAGGTGGGAACAAATAAAAATAATTAACAACTGGCACAAGGGCTCGGGAAAGCCCAAGTGTCAGTGGAACGCAAGAGGGTAAATTGTACAAGAAAAACTTTTAACTGAAAATGTTGTGTCCGTCAGTAATAAGACACAAGACTGCAGGAGAATGGTACAACAGGTGTTTACTCAACGTGGCTCACTCTGGAACTGAACTGTACAGATTACTACTCAGTGCTATATACAGGTGTGGTCACTGCCGGTACTGCAGTATACATGAGCTGTAAAAAGTAGTTCCCCCCTTAAGGTATATACATTCTATATATACATTACAATTCCTCCCCTTTTAGATTAACAGTACCAGAACACTCATTTAACAATTAAATATCAAACTAATTACAATTAACACTTTTAACATACAACGTTATCTGAAAATAGTCCATTTATATATTCAGTCTTTGGGGAGGCTTCCTGATCCTTTCTGGATAACGCCTTTCCCGAGTGTCTCGCTCTTGGTGCGGAGGCGATTCTGGCACCCTGTCGTCGGTTGGGTCATCAGCTTCCGATGCTACTGTTTCTGAGGTAGATGCGACCTGTACGTCGGGTTCCTCACCAGGTACGTATGGGCGAGACATGGGGTTGACTTGTTCCTGTGACTCTAGGATCTGGTCAGCATGGCGTCTCACGATGTTCTCCCCAACGTCCACTGTGTACATTAGTGGCCCCTGCCGTGTGCATATCGTTCCTGGCTGCCATTTTTCTGTTCGGTAGTCGCGGGCCAAGACTGGTTGCCCTACATTGAAGCTCCTTGTTGGCTTCTCATGGATGTGCTGGAATTGCTTACTCTCAACATCTCTTCGTACGTTTGGTCTGAGCAAATCCAGGCGAGATCTTAACCTTCGGTTAAAGAACATCATGCCGGGGCCTGGTTGGTGACTGCATGTGTCGCATTCCGGTAGGCGAACAGGAAATTGTCCACCTTATGCTGCAGCGGAATGTTGTCATTGTACATAGCCTTTATTGCCTTCTTAAAGGTTTGTACGAACCTCTCAGCCAATCCATTTGTGGCTGGATGATACGGGGCGGATGTGTAATGCCTTACCCCATTCTTCTTCATAAACCTCTGGAATTCTTCGGACACAAACTGTGGTCCGTTATCGGAGCAAATCTGTTCTGACAAGCCGTTCCTGGCAAAAATGGTCCGTAGGACTGCAATAGTTTTCTCCGTGGTGGTGGAGGACATTTTGATGACCTCAGGCCATTTCGAGTGCGCATCCACGGCTATTAAAATCATAGAGGGCCTGATAATCTACATCCCAGGGTACTTAAGGAAGTGGCCCTGGAAATAGTAGATGCATTGCTGGTCATCTTCCAGAACTCGATAGACTCTGGAACAGTACCCATGGATTGGAGGGTAGCTAATGTTACCCCACTATTCAAAAAAGGTGGCAGAGAAAAAGCGGGGAATTATAGACCGGTAAGCCTGACATCGGTAGTGGGGAAAATGCTAGAGTCCATTATAAAAGATGTAATAGCAGAGCACTTGGAAAGCAGTGACAGGATCGGACAAAGTCAACATGGATTTACAAAAGGTAAATCATGCTTGACTAATCTACTGGAATTTTTTGAGGATGTAACTGGTAAAATAGATAAGGGAGAACCAGTGGATGTGGTGTATTTGGACTTTCAGAAGGCTTTCGATAAGGTCCCACACAAGAGATTAGCGTGCAAAATTAAGGCACATGGGATTGGGGGCAAGGTATTGACTTGGATCGAGAACTGGTTGGCGGACAGAAAGCAAAGAGTTGGAATAAACGGGTCGTTTTCCGAGTGGCAGGCAGTGACTAGTGGGGTACCGCAAGGATCGGTCCTAGGACCCCAGCTGTTCACAATATATATTAATGATCTGGACGAGGGAATTGGATGTAATATCTCCAAATTTGCAGATGACACAAAGCTAGGTGGGAGGGTATGCTGTGAGGAGGATGTCATGAAACTCCAGTATGATTTGGACAGGTTGGGTGATTGGGCAGAAACATGGCAAATGCACTATAATGTGGATAAATGTGAGGTTATCCACTTTTGTGGCAAAAACAGGAAGGCAGATTATTATTTGAATGGCAATAGATTGGGAGAAGGGGAAGTGCAAAGAGACCTGGGTGTTCTTGTGCACCAGTCGCTGAAGGTAAGCATGCAGGTGCAGCAGGCGGTTAAGAAGGCAAATGGTATGTTGGCCTTCGTAGCAAGAGGGTTCGAGTACAAGAACAAGGATGTCTTGCTGCAGTTGTACAGGGCCTTGGTGAGACCGCAGCTTGAGTATTGTGTGCAGTTTTGGTCACCTTACCTGAGGAAGGACGTTCTTGCCATGGAGGGAGTGCAGCGAAGATTCACCAGGCTGATACCTGGGATGGCAGGAATGACGTACGAGGAGAGATTGTGTCAATTGGGCTTATACTCACTGGAGTTTAGAAGATTGAGAGGGGATCTCATCGAAACCTATAAAATTCTGTCAGGTCTGGACAGACTAGATGCAGAAAGGATGTTTCTGATGGCCGGGGAGTCCAGAACCAGGGGTCATAGTCTAAGGATAAGGGGTAAGCCATTTAGGACTGAAATGAGGAGGAATTTCTTCACCCAGAGAGTGGTGAACCTGTGGAATTCTCTGCCACAGAGGGCGGTGGAGGCCAGTTCATTAAATATATTCAAGAAAGAGTTGGATATATTTCTTGAGGCTAAAGGGATCAAGGGATACGGGGAGAAGGCAGGGACAGGGTACTGAATTTGGATGATCAGCCATGATCTCATTGAATGGCGGAGCAGGCTCGAAGGGCCGAATGACCTACTCCTGCTCCTATCTTCTATGTTTCTATGTAATGGACCAGCAAAATCAATATGCACCCATTGCCATGGAGATGAGGGCCACTCCCATGGGTGTAGAGGGGCATGTGGTGGTGCATTTTGGACTTTCTGGCATCCTGAGCAGCTCTTGGTCAGGTCCTCGATTTGTTTATCGATTCCCGGCCACCACACATGAGCCCTGGCTAGGCTTTTCATTTTTACCCCTCCCAGATGACCCTCATGAAGCTCATTGAGCACTATCCCTTAACTTGGGTGGAATTACCACTCTGGATCCACACATCAAGGTCCCCCGGCACACTGACAACTGTTCTCTTCTTGACGAGAATGCTGGCAACAGTGAGTCGCCATGTGCTGGCCATCCCTTCACCGTCAAATCCTATACCCGAGACAGTGTCTGGTCATTTCGGGTCTCCTTTTCTATACGAGCGTTAGTTACCGGTAGGTATTCAACTATAGTCGAATGAAATATTTCGACAGGATCCACTACTGGTGCTTCCTCCGCAGTATGCAGTGGCAGGCGTGATCGCCCATCAGCATTTCCATGCTGTTCCGTGCCCTTATATTCAATCTCATAGTGGTGCGCCCCTAGAAAGAGTGACCATCTTTGTAGTCATTGCGCAGTCATCACCGGAACGCCCTTCTTCAGATTAAAAATGGAGACAAGGGGCTGGTGGTCAATCAGCAAGGTGAACTTCTGCCCGTGCAGATAGTGATTGAACTTTTTCACTCCCCACACTAGGCTGAGGGCCTCCCTGTCAATCTGGGCGTAGTTACGCTCGGCTGAGGTTAGTGATCGTGACGCAAAGGCTATTGGCCTCTCTGAGCCGTCCGAGAATTTGTGCGACAGCACCGCTCCAATGCCGTAGGGTGACGCATCACACGCCAACCGAATTGGTAGTGCAGAGTTGAAATGGGCCAATACCTCTTTCGATGTGATTAGTGTTTTGCTCTTCTGGAAAGCTCGTTTACATTCGTCACTCCATTTCCATGGCACCACAGTTTGCAGTAGGGTGTTCAGTGGGTGTAGTATTGTAGACAAATTTGGCAAGAACTTATGGTAGTAGTTTACCAGCCCGAGGAACGTTTTCCGGTGCTGGAGCCTTGACTGCTGCCTCAATCTTTTCTGGGGATTTATGTAACCCCTCTTTATTGATAACGTGGCCACAATACGAGATCTGTTTTTTAAAAAACTCGCATTTGTGGCGGTTAGCTCGGAGCCCATATTCCTTCAATCTAGTGAGCACCTGCTCCAGGTTGGTGAGGTGATCACTGTCATTTTCGCCCGTGACCAGGATGTTGTCCAAATAACACTGGGTCCCTGGGATCCCTTGCAGATCTTGTTCCATTGCCCTTTGCCAAATAGCCGGAGCTGATGCTACCCCGAATACCAGCCGGTTGTATTGGTAGAGACCTTTATGGGTGTTGATTGTGAGGTATTTTTTTGATGCTTCTTCTACCTCCATTTGCAGATACGCCTGGGCCAGATCAATCTTAGTGAAGCGTTTCCCTCCAGATAGCGAGGCGAAAATATCTTCAATCCGCGGAAGTGGATATTGTACGGTGTGAAGGGCTGGGTTCACTGTTACCTTAAAGTCCCCACCGATGCAAACCTTCCTTGGTTCCCCAGGCGTGCTGCTCAACGACTTTTTCATCACAGGGACGATGGGTGTAGCCCACTCGCTCCAGTCTACCTTGGACAGTACTCCTGAACGTTCCAAACTCTCCAGCTCTGCTTCGACGGCTGGGCGGATCGCATATGGTACCGGTCTGGCCTTAAAAAATTTTGGGCTTGCGTTTTCTTCAATTTTAATTGTTGCTGTCATGCCTTTTAGTGTTCCGAGTCCTTGCTGGAACACTTCTTGCGCGTCGGTTAGGATCTTTGACAGTCGCCCAGGTGTGACGTCGTCATCCTTTTTGGCAGCCACAGTCAGTGCTTGTATGGAATGCCAATCTAGCTGTATTTTCCGGATCCATTCACGTCCCAGTAATCGTGGTCCTCCATCTTGCAATACATACAGGTCTAGTTTTGGTGTTTCCTTGCCGTTATATATAACGGTCACCCTTATTTTTCCTTTGGGGTAGACTTTTTGCCCCGTGTACGTCTTCAAAATAATTTTTGTGTCTCTCAAGGGTATGTGTGAGAATAGCCGCTCGTATTCCCGTCGGTTTATGACTGTTAGGGCTGATCCTGTGTCCAATTCCATTTTTTACCTGGACTCCTGCTAACTTGAGAGTGACCCAAATGGTTCAGTGATCCTCCGTTTTGATCACATTATGTAGTTTCAGACAAATCAGCTCCCTGCTTTCGGAGTCGGTATCACTCTTTTGTTCGTCTGAACTATTCTCCATCACCTTATGTAGTACCTTCTTGTACTTTTCTTTTGGAGATTTCTTATTGCTGATTTTCTTTCCCGACCTGCAGACTCGTGCTATGTGTCCTACTTTTCCACACTGTCTGCACACTTTGTCTTTGAACCAGCAATCATTGTGGTCGTGTGTTGTTCTGCCGCAGCGATAGCACTTCTCTGTTCTGTATGACATTTCGTTTGTGCCATATTCTTGCGGTCTCTGTTGTATCTCTGCAGCGCCCCGTGCTGCTGCTTCATATGATACCACAATGCTGAAAGCCTTGTCCAGCGTAAGGTCCTTTTCAGATAAAAGCCGTTTCTGGGTTCCTTCACTTTGAAGCCCACACACAAACTTGTCCCTTAAGGTATCTGGCAGTCCCGTTCCAAACTGGCAGTGTTTCGATAGTTTGCGCAGTTCTGTTAAATATTCAGCATTGCTTTCATCCTTATGCTGGTTCCGTTTGTGAAACTTGAATCTTTCTGCTATCAGCAGCGGTGTGGGGTTTAAATGTTCCTGTAGTATCATCACTATGTCTCCAAAACTCTCTTCCACTGGTTTCGCTGGGGTTACTAGATTTCGTAATAAGCCATACGTCTTTGCACCCATTAAGTTTAACAATACCAGCGCTTTCTTGTCATCTAGCACCTCATTTGCCTTGCAGTATACCTCTATTCGTTCGACATATGTAGTCCAATCTTCGACTTCATTGTCAAATGCGGTGATACTGCCACTCTTCGGCATTTTGGGTGTGGTTTAAAATGGCGTCTCCCGCGCTTTCCTTCCTCCCCCGCTGCTGCCAACGAGTTTTCCGCGGGCCTTCCTACGCTGCTGCCAACGCCGCTCTCGGCGGTCCTCGTGGCAATGGCGGTGCCTCACGGGTTTCTGCGCGTCTCTCTCTCTCTCCTCGACGCTGCTCGGCCCCTGAACACCGGCTGCGCCCTGTGCGCTCTGCCCTCTCTCTCTCTCTCTCCCCCCCCCGTCGACGCTGCTCGGCCCTTTGCTGTGGCGCTCGGTCGGGCTCTAGCCCGCCGCTGTCCGGGAAGGGTCTGCGCACTACCTGTTGCCAGCCTGTTTCGCTGGACCACCGTGACTGGAAAGCCAAGCCTGGCTCTCAACAGCCTCCCCCGCAATTCTCGAGTCTCTGCTGCTCTGATGGATGACTGGGCGGTTGCCTGTGGTCGACGCCCGTGTCTCTGGCCTTGACCTCCAATCTTCTGGTCTCCAGGAACGAATCCCTGGGAGGTGATGCAGAGTTGCAGGTAGGATCGAATTTTTCTTGTTGCCAATGTTGTGTCCGTCAGTAATAAGACACAAGACTGCAGGAGAATGGTACAACAGGTGTTTACTCAACGTGGCTCACTCTGGAACTGAACTGTACAGATTACTACTCAGTGCTATATACAGGTGTGGTCACTGCCGGTACTGCAGTATACATGAGCTGTAAAAAGTAGTTCCCCCCTTAAGGTATATACATTCTATATATACATTACAGAAAATACATGTAAATCTGTGTCGAGGCTTTTTCCTACAAGGTTTCCATGAGCATGTTAGAAACTTGATATTCGGCACTTTGGGAAATACAGTGGTGCTCTTACCCTCTCCCTTCTGCAGAAGCAAATGGAACTTCTGCCTGATTTGGATGCGAGCTTTAGGCACCAATCCCTGACCCGACTGGAAAATTGAGAGGGGCTCTAAACCGGCGTGAGTCTGCTGGGACTGATTGCTGCTGGATTTTCCATCTACTATCAGGAAAGCGCGTGAAATTGGAGCATTAGGAAGATGAAAATTGGCCCCAATGTATTATTTGATAAGGAGAGGATTATATGGTGCTATAGAGAGTATATTATTGTAATGGTACATTTTAAGTGCTGGGAATAAAAGCAGTGCTTGCTAAAAATGAAGGTATGAATCTGAAATGGAGTAAATGGTAGAAATTTTAAAGAAATCGAAAGTAAATTAATTTAATTAAAACATACTATGACATATATTGGAAGTTTTTTTAATGTAATTGCAGAGATTTAGGAATAATGGGAGTTGAAGTAAATAAACATGAAATGTATGAAATAATTTTTTAAATCTTGATAATGAGTCTACATATTTGTGTAGATAAATATTTTTATACAATGTGTATTCAGTATAATTTATATGGCATATTCTGTATACAGATAATAATAATTACAGAAATTTATGCTCGAGTGTCAGTTTGTGTGCTTAAGGAGGGTTGTTTCTGTTAATGAATGTTGACAGTGCATGTGTCATGAGCAAGAAGTTAGAGCATAGTGTTTAAGTGGGAGTTTTATTTTCGAAGGTGATAAGAATTGTGTTGGAGGTGGTTATGTTGGTATGAAGTTACATGTGTGGAGGGAGAAGATTGAGGATTTTGAGTTGGTGGGGAGGTTTTATTTTGTTCTTGGGATGTGATTAATGCTGGAAAGGTCGTATTTGGAGTCCACCCCTAGTTGCTCTAGGCTAGGGCATTGAGTCAACCACATAGTTAGGGAAGATGTGGAGAATATTGATCCCGTTCTAAAAGCATGGTTCCTGTCAGCCAATGTGAAATAGTATTAGTTTGGAATGTGGAGAATACCCAGGGTGGATTGCACTGGGAAATGTCTGCAGAGGTTCTGGGGTGGCTTAAGGATCTGAGAAGAGACATGAAAAAATATTTTTAAGATCTTCCCACACGCCCCCACTCCCCCAAACGATCTTTATAGCTCCCCTGCAAGGCCTGCAACTGCGTTCCAGTTTCCTGCTTGATTTCTGTTGCTGGACCCAGTCAGGAGTTGAAGAGCATCTGGGCCACAAAAGTTACAGGATCATCTCTTTCTGAAAGCTTAGAACACGTCAGTTATCCTGCGCTAGTATGGGGGCCCCCCCAGAGGGAAAGCTCCCCTCCCAGTTCAGGCGGCTGAAGGCAAGAAGCAAAAACATTTTTTAAAAATCATATAAAAAAACTTTATTTGGCACATCAAGCCTACACCTTTCACAATCAGCCCCCACAGTACTGCATATACCAAATCAGCCTTCAGGGCATTTTCGTCACCTACACACTCTGATTTTGCTAATGGCTTTGCTTTGTTTTCTGTTCTGGCTTTCTCCTCTCTGGCTGAGTTTTATACTTAGCACCATTCTGGTTCTGTCTTTCTGCACATAAACAACATTTGTCTATATAATAAAAGCCTGGACAATGCAACTGTGTGTGTGTTACAGCGTTGTATGTTCTTGTTATTATGAATATTCTACCCTGCTGGTGTGTAGTGTGCATTTTGTTTGTATGAGAGTGGTAAGCCGTTAGATTTTAAACTATGATTAATCATACAGTAAAGTGACTACTTCTATACAGGCTACAACCAACGATCTGTAGTGTGTGTTTAGCAACAAAATTCCCTAGCTGTGAAATGACTTTTGAATATTTGGGTGTGTGAGATTATGCTCTAAGACCGACGGCGAACATAGGCAGGTTGTGAACGTTTGTGACAAACAGCATTTGGACATGTTTCTGACTTTAACATTATCAACTGAGATAAATTATGTCTGCCACTCCTCTTAGGCCATAACATACATGGCCAATGTTATTGTGTAATGGAGCAATTCCAGCACACTGACTTATAATGGCCTCTGAGAGTTAAAGAATATTTCAGAATAGTCACTGAAACTCTTTATAAGCCTCAGTACTTGCTATAACTTTTTGTTGAGGTGTCTTGAATAGGTGGTTTCACAGAACTGCACATTTGCTGATGTGAACAGTGGATAATATGAGAGGCATATATGTCCCATCTCAGAGATGAAAGGAGATGTACTACAATGTATTTAAAAGGAAAGACATGGGCCCGGATTTTGCAGGGCCGATGACATGCGTACGCGTCGAAAGCTTTGTAAAAGGCCCCGCAAGTTCTCGGTTTGCACATGCGCAAAAACCTGGTGACGTGAATCTTGTCATTCATGTGGAAATGACTTATGAAATGATACTGGGCGGCCTGCTGGTGGCACTGTCCAGGGAGAGTATAAATACTCGGGCATGGGCCCAGCTTGCTCAGGACATTCTTTAACAGGAATTAGTGAAGGACACAACTAGATCTCCATGTTGAAAAACAGTTGATTAAAGCCTTGTTTAATACTTAGACCAAGTGCCTAGTAGTTTTCTTACGTCAATTTAATCAACTGCAACCCACTCCACGCTCTGAGTGACTTGGGGAACAGACAGCTACGATTCAAACTGTAGAAGGGAACTCTGACATAGTAATCAATCCATCATGGAGAAACTACTCCGACCCGCCCGTCTCGACCTGGACCCGAATTCACTTACAGCTGCTAAGGTATGGAAACACTGGTATCGTACCTTCAGTAACTTCCTCGGAGTGTGGTGAGAATGTTCCTAATAAGTTACGAATGCTTGCCAATTATGTATCCCTTCATGTGTTTGACTTTATCGAAGACTGTGTAGACTATGACTCCGCTATCCAAACACTACAGCAACTATATGTTAAGGCCCCAAATGAAATTTTTGCTCGGCACCTACTGGCCACAACTCGACAACAGCCCGGGGTATCACTTGACGAATTCCTTCAAGAGCTTCGCAGGCTCAGCAAAGATTCTAACCTTAAAGCTGTCTCAGCTGAGCAGTACCGGGAAGAATTAATTTGTGACTCTTTTATTAACGGAATTGCTTTTCCCCTCATACGCCAGCGTCTGCTGGAGAATAAAACCCTCTGGTTACAAGCTGCCTATAACCAGGCATATTCTCTGGACTTAGCTCAAAAAAATTCAGATGCCTATTTTTTACCATATGCACGGACTGCTGCTACCACTTTTAGTGACTCCCCCGGTAGGCCTCAGGTGGAAGCCCTCGCTGATGACGACCCTACCCTAGCGGCATCTTGGCAATCTAAAAAGAAGCGTTTCTTCTGTGGCGGTGCATTCCATTATAGGAAATTTTGTCCTGCTCGTAATGCAACCTGCAATCATTGCAGTAAGAAAGGTCACTTTTCTAAAGTATATCTGTCAAGAGCCTCTACTAGTTTTGCAGCTGCTATCTATAAAACTGCTCCTCCCCCAAGAGCCAGTACTAGTGTTACAGCTGCTATCTATAAAACTGCTCCTCCCCCAAGAGCCACTACTCGTGTTACAGCTGCTATCTATATAACTGCTCCTCCCCCAAGAGCCACTACTAGTGTTACAGCTGTTTTCCCCCAAAGCCTGTCCCATGCAGCCACGAGGGTTTCGGTAAATGGACGCATTTTGAGTGCATTAATCGACTCATGTAGCTCTGACAGCTTCATTAGTGAGCGGGCTGTTAGTAAGTTAAAACTGCGTATTTACCCCTCGGACAGGGAAATTGTAATGGCTCTGACGACACTGACCACCAACTTTTCTGGCTTTTGTCTTGTTGACCTTATTCTCAATGGCCGCACTTATTTTTTCACCTGGCTCGGGGTGCTCAAGAACCTATGCAGTGATGTGCTCCTGGGACATGATTTCCAGAAACAACACAAAAGACTCACTTTCGAGTTTGGAGGGCCAAAGCCGGAGCTTACTATTTCCAAAGTACCGTTTTGTGTGCTTTCGGCGGCTTCGCTCGACGAGCCCTCCTTGTTTGCCAATCTTTCCCCCCAATGTAAGCCCATAGTCACTAAATCACGACGTTTCAGCCAAGATGATCTATCCTTTATTGAGGCAGAAATCTCTCGCCTTCTAGCTGACGGTATCATTGAGCCATGTTCATCTTCCTGGTGGGCTCAAGTCGTCGTTGTTAAAAATCCTCTGAAGCAACACAAGAAACGTGTCTGCATCGATTACTCGCAAACTATTAACCAGTATACTGACCTGGATGCCTACCCACTACCACGCTTCGATGACATGGTCAATAACCTTGCCAACTACAGGGTATTTTCAACTTTTGACTTAAAGAGCGCATGCCATCAAGTACCGTTAAAGGACTCTGACAAAAAGTATATGGCCTTTGAGGCCAGTGGTCGGCTTTACCAGTTTTGTCGCCTTCCATTTGGGGTCACCAATGGGGTGGCCGTCTTTCAACGGGCAGTGGACAGCCTAGTCAAACAGGAGAACTTAACACACACTTTTCCATACCTGGATAATATCACCATTGCTGGTCACGACCAGAAGGAGCGTGATGCCAACCTCCAGAAATTTCTTGACTTTCTCCGTCGTCGCAACATAAGAACGTAAGAACATAAGAAATAGGAGCAGGAGTAGGCCAATCGGCCTCTCGAGCCTGCTCCGCCATTCAATAAGATCATGGCTGATCTGATCCTTACCGCCAATCCACTATCACAGAACCATCTCCTGAATCTAACAGAATTAGACACATGAAATAGGAGCAGAATCAGGCTACACAGCCCCTGGGCCCGCTCCGCTACCCACAGGGCCATGACCGATCCGAACCTAGACTCATGTCCAAATTCCTGCCCACTCCCCGTAACCCTTAATTCGCTTTACTTCTAGGAAACTGTCTATTTCTGTTTTAAATTTATGTAATGATGTAGCTTCTACAGCTTTTTGGGGCAGCATATTCCATGGACCTACCACCCTCTGAGTGAAGTAGTTCCTCCTCATCTCAGTTTTGAAAGAGCAGCCCCTTATTCTAAGACTATGCCCCCTAGTTCTAGTTTCACCCATCATCGGGAACATCCTCCCCGCATCCACCCGATCCAACCCTTTCACAATCTTATATGTTTCAATAAGATCGCCTCTCATTCTTCTGAACTCCAATGAGTAGAGTCCCAATCTACTCAACCTCTCCTCATATGTCCATCCCCTCATCCCCGGGATTAACCGAGTGAACCTTCTTTGTACTGACTCGAGAACAAGTATGTCCTTTCTTAAGTATGGACACCAAAACTGTACGCAGTATTCCAGGTGCGGTCTCACCAATACCTTGTACAACTGAAGCAATACCTCCCTATTTTTATATTCTATCCCCCTAGCAATGAAAGCCAACATTCCATTGGCCTTCTTAATCACTTGCTGCACCTGCATACTAACCTTTTGAGTTTCGTGCACCAGGACCCCCAGATCCCTTTGTACTTCAGTACTTTCCAGTTTCTTGCCATTAAGATAATAACTTGCTCTACGATTTTTCCTGCCAAAGTGCATAACCTCACACTTTCCAGTATTGTACTCCATCTGCCAAATCTCTGCCCACTTAGCCTGTCTATGTCCCCTTGCAGGTTTTTTATGTCCTCCTCACTCACTACTTTCCCTCCCATCTTAGTATCATCTGCAAACTTTGATATGTTACACTCGGTCCCCTCCTCCAAATCGTTAATATAGATTGTAAAGAGTTGGGGACCCAGCACTGACCCCTGCGGTACACCACTAGTTACTGATTGCCAGTCTGAGAATGAACCATTTATCCCAACTCGCTGCCTTCTGTTAGATAGCCAATCCTCTATCCATGCCAGAATATTACCCTCTTAACCTTAAATGAGTCCAAATCTGTGAAATCAGTACCATCAGTCAAAATCCTTGGCTACTGGTTGGGCAATGGTGTCATCAAACCGGATCCGGAGCGACTTCGTCCACTTCAGGAGCTCCCTCCTCCTCCAAATCTCGGCTCTCTTCGTCGGGCCCTTGGCATGTTTGCCTATTATGCGAAGTGGATACCCCACTTTTCCGACAAGATCCAGCCCCTGCTTCACGCGAAGTCATTTCCGTTGGATGCGATGGTTATTTCAGCTTTCGATCTCCAAGCAACAACTAGAAAAAGCCATGTTTCATTCCATCGATGAAAATCTCCCTTTCGTGGTCGAGTGTGATGCATTGGAGGTGGCGATCTCAGCTACCTTCAATCAAGGCAGTTGACCCGTTGCATTTCTGTTCAGAACTTTGCAGGGTAGCGAGCTCCATTATCCTCCTGCTGAGAAGGAGGCTATGGCTATCATCGAAGCAGTACGTAAATGGAGTCATTTTCTCGCTCGTCGCCATTTCACGCTCAACTGATCAGCACTCTGTGGCCTTAGTGCGTTTCCGGTTATCCAGCATAAAGGTCAAGAATAACAAAATACAGCTCTGGCGGATGGAATTGGCCGTCTTTGGCTACACCATACATTATCGACCCGGCAAAGAGAATGTGGCCCCAGATACCCTCATGCGTGCATTCTGCTCTTCTATGTCAACTTCGACTCTTACGGATCTTCATACCGACTTGTGCCATCCTGACGTTATTATATGTTACACTTTGTGCGATCTAAAAATCTGCCATATTCTACGGAAGACGTGAAAAGAACATGCTCCACTTGTAGAATTTGCGCAGAATTAAAACTGCAATTCTTCCATCCGTTGGCTCGCTCATACACGCTACACAGCCTATGCAGCGATTCAGCATTGACTTCCTCAACGTGAAACACCTACTTGCTTACTATGGTGGACGAATATTCACGCTTTCCCTTTGCTTTCCCCTGTCCCAATATACTTACTTCCACTGTGATCAAATGCCTCGATCAGGTCTTTTCCCTTTGTGGTATGGCCAATTTCATCCACTCTGATCGGGGTCCCCTCTTCATGTCAAGCGAACTCAAAAGTTATCTTTCCCAACGGGGAATCGCCACAAGTAAAACGACACCATATCATCCTATTGGAAACGGACAGATTGAGAGATACAAAGCCATCGTTTGGAATGCTGTTCGTCTTGCACTGAGGTCACACAACCTATCAGACCAGCAGTGGGAAACTTTGCTCCCTGCCGCGTTGCATTCCATCAGGTCTCCTCTTTCTACATCCACCAACGCTACTCCTCACGAACGATTCTTCGGGTTCCAGCCTTGCTCCACTCATGGGACGTCCCTACCATCATAGTTGTCAGCTCCTGGCCCCGTGCTGCTTCGTCCGATCCTCTAAGAGTGATCCCCTCGTCGACGAAGTGGAACTGATGGATGTCAATCCCACGTACGCACACGTGCGGTACCCTGATGGCCGGGAATCCACAGTGTCGCTTCGGGATCTGGCTCCCTGCCCAACCAGTCCCACGGACCCAATCGATAGTGGGATCCGTATTAATGACGCCGATACCCTGCGCTCCTCTGAGGATGATGCCCTACCTGGGACATCAAGGGATCTGCCAGCTATTCCGCCAGATCAACCCGGGGAACAGAGCGCTCCCCACGGGATGGCCACCCGAAGCCAGGACGCCGGTCAGTCACCGACTACTGAGCAGGGTGAAGCCAGCTCTGCGCCTGTGGGGGCCCACACCCGGAACCACGATCTCCCCAGTCCCCCTCAGGTCGATCAAGGCGACACGGACTCTGCCAGCCCGCCGGTACGAACCAAGCAACCCAGGGACCAAAACACAGTCTGAGGAGACGTGCCTTCCAGCCTCCAACAGAGATCCAAACGACTGCGTCTATTCTTAGTCCGATTAATTCGGTAGAAGGAAGCCGCCGGACTTCCAATCTTTCAGGCGGGAAGAATGACATGAATCTTGTCATTCATGTGGAAATTACTTATGAAATGATACTTGGCGGCATGGTGGTCGCGCTGTCCAGGGAGAGTATAAATACTCGGGCATGGGCCCAGCTTGCTCAGGGCATTCTTTAACAGGAATTAGTGAAGGACACAACTAGATCTCCATGTTGAAAAACAGTTGATTAAAGCCTTGTTTAATACTTAGACCAAGTGCCGAGTAATTTTTTTACGCCACCTGGAACTTGTGATCTGTCAAGAGTTGGGCTATTTGTTGATCTATTGCCCAGCAAATGCCCACGAAACCCTCACGCCTGGTAAAAGCAGGCATAAGGACTGCTTTCACCAGCGTAAGGGTTAGTATAAATGTTAAGTTAAAAATTTAAAAATAAAAAATCATCCTCAAGCAATTAAAATTAGTTTGTACAAATCTTGGCCCAGATTAAAATATTTAACATTATTTTTCAGAAAATTAAATTTTTATTGTAAATGCTTCATTAAAGGAACTTTTATTTAAATGTGAAAATGGGAACATTTATTTTTTTATTAGAGTTGTGTAAATTCTTTAATTATTTGGGGATTCCGTTTGGAAATGACAGCAATGGAATCCTCCATTCTGATAGGAGGACATGACCCCGTGATCCCAGGGATGCTTCCAAACCGCCTGCGTCCCTGGGATCCGTGGGCCTTTACGCAGGCCCAGGAGCTGAAGTCTCCGAAGCCCGGGCGCCAGCAGGTAGGTTCGGATTTTTTTTCGGGTGGGAGGCGTACTCCAGAGGTACGCCTCCAACCGCAAATTCCGGCTCCATGATATCCCTACTGGAGTTAAAAGATTTGATAGCATTAGCTTTGTAATACCTACATTTGTACTGTGATGGAGAGAGTACAGGGGTCAAACTCCCCAAGGACTGTAGAGAACAGAGGCTTCCAAGCTCTTCACCAGGAGAACAGAGGCTTCCAAGCTCTTCACCAGAAACCCAGCGCTTCCTGTTTGAAGATCCCAATGGCTTTTAGTCGAGCACCTGCCTGAGCACATTGCTGTGATTCAGATCAGATCATTAAATCTCTGATTGAGAATGACACAGACAGCAAAGATGAGGCTGCTAACCTTTAATTTTCTGTCCTGGTTCACCATATAGTGTTTCTTTTATGCAGAGTTTAAATTCCCAGTGTTCCACTCCAGAGACTTGAGCACAAAGATTTAGGCTGACACTCCACTGCTGCACTGTCGGAGGTACTGTCTTTCGGACAAGACGTTAAACCGAGGCCCATGTGCTCTCTCAGGTGGACGTAAAAGATCCTATGGCACTATTTCGAAAAAGAGCAGGGGAGTTACCCCCGATGTCCTAGCCAATATTTATCCCTCAATCAACATCACGGAAACAGATTATCTGGTCATTATCACATTGCTGTTTGCGGGAGCTTGCTGTGCGCAAATTGGCTGCTGCGTTTCCTACATTACAACAGTGACTACACTTTAAAAAGTACTACTTTGGCTGTAAAGCACTTTGGGACGTCCGGTGGTTGTAAAAGGCACTTTATAAATGCAAGTCTTTTATTTTTTTGAACACTGTGGCATGCAATTTACTTGCCGTTGACACAGCAGCCAGGTTTTTTAGTGATAAATTGCTATAGAGGGTTTGTCTGTTGTAATTTTACAATAAATAGTGTTTCAATGTATTTACATTTTTTCACATTTACTATTTTAGAAGAAGTTTGTTCTACTGAATCTAATTAAAATTACTATTTAAAATCATAGCACCAACTAACATGCAAACAGCAAAAAGCATGATTAGTCTATTTGTTATCAACAAAACGACAAAGCCTTTGGAGATTTTGGCCTAGATTATCCTGTGAAAGGCTGTCTGTTTCCGAGGTGTAAAATTTAAGTAAAATGGGGTGGGGTGTTTTAGTGCCACAATCCCACCCTAAAAAATGGCCACAAAAACTGGCAAGATGCCAGTTGGTATTCTGTCTGCCCAGAGTTCTTCCCTGCACATGTAGATGGAGGCAGGGACGCTTGGCCAATATTCCCGCCCCAATTTCCACCCCTAAATGACCTCCCAGACAACTCCCATGATCAAAGGGAGGAGGCCATTTTGGATTTTCTCACTGAAGTTAGCAGATGTCTTACAGACATAATGGCTTGTAATTTGCACCCGTAAGGGCCATGCAAATTCCAGGTTTTTGCGTGCGAAGCCCCAGAACTTGCAGTTTGTCAAGACTCTTGTTGACAGATCCAATGCATCCCCGGAGAAAAGGGCATCCGCGGGTGGAGAGTTGGGCTAATTGCCCAACTTCTGCCCAGCGAATGCCCTTGAAATTCTTACGCCTGGTAAAAGCAGGCGTAAGGCCTGCTTTTTCCAGTGTAAGAGTTTGAAAAAATGTATTTTTATGTTTTTTAATCATTTATACATGAAAAAACCTGTGCAATAAGGTAAGTTTCTTTTTAGCCCCTTTAAAACATTTAAATTTATTTTTCCAAAAATTACATTTTTGTTTTAAATGTTTAATTAAATGGCATTTTAAATCATTTAAAAAATGTAATTTTTTTAATTTATTTGATGTATATTCCCAGTCATGCTTATGGGGTTTCCGTACATACGGAATCCCCATAAGCATGAATGGGGAACCCCTTCTTTCATTCGTTGGGCCGGCCCACGTGATCCCAGAGGTGTTTGCAAACCGCATGCGCACCTGGGATATGTGGGCCTCTACCTGCGGGTATCTGGAGAGGCCCAGAACTGCGAATCTCCGTACCTCCCGGACCACCGGGTACGCGGGCATTTTAAGTGCGGATTGGAGACATTTCCCTGTGGGAAGCCTCTGACTGCAAATTCAGGGCCATTGACTTATAATTGGCTCCTCTCTGGAACTTCCCTGACTGACAGATTTTATCATTATTTGGAAAAAGTCAGTTTCTGAACTGGAGAGATGGATTTCTCAGTGGATTTCATTTATTCCTGTGCAATGAAGAATAGGATGATGAAGACTTTGAAGAGGCTAGACTGGAGGCTCTTCGAGTGAGTCATCACAGAAGTTGTTTCTGACATGTCCATACCCATTCCACAGGGCTCACAGACTTAGTAGGTTTTATTTAGATGCTATAGATGAGCTTTGGACTGAATGAATTATTTGGCGGTCAAGTGTTTCTTTTGGCATGGCATCATGCATGTGATGCCGAGGGCCTGAGCACCTGATATGCACAAGTAAATGAACTGATGGCACCATTGGTGCAGTCAGGGCAGCAGATTAGCTTGGGCCCCATATTAAAAAGGTGCTGCCTGGTGGGGCTCATTCAGCCATTATTTATCCATGACACTATTTGAAGAAGAACAGAGGAGTTTTTTTTGGTGTCCTGGCAAATATTTATCCCTCAACTGACATCACTAAAACAAATTACTTGGTCTTTATCCCATTGCTGTTTGTGGGACCTTGCTGTGCGCAAATTGGCTTCTGCATTTCCGTCATTACAACAGTGATTAGACTTCAGGAGTACTTAATTGGCTGCATTGACCAGCACAATATGGTGTTTATGATCATTAACCAGCTGTACGTTTACTGAATAGAAGCCCTTTATGTTCATATAGGCTTCGGGGCAAATCTAGCCATGTGGCTGCCATCAATGGCCCTGTATTTTGGGAAGCCAGCAGTGTGATGAACATAGGAGCAGAAATTTTGTAGCCCTGTCATGCTACCTTTGGGAAAGGAGGGGAAACTGTTGGTCCTACTGATGAATACAACAGTCACCTGTTTGATGTCTCCTGTGTTAGCCTAGAAGGAACCAGAGGTATAAAAATTGAGGGCTGTGCTGATCTTGTGTGCCACTCGTGGTGATGTCCAGGTGGTGGATGTTGGCTGCATGTCTCTTTGAAATAGAGGGCACCGCTCTGTAATTATTTTCTGCTGAATCCTAGTCTGTGGAGGGAGTTGTCCTTTGTGAGTGTCTGGAACCATTATATTGGGCTGGAATTTCCTGAATCTCACTTAAACAGACATTATGACAAAATTTAATGCACCAATCTTGCTGACCGGGCCTTGCGTCCAAATTTCCTACAGGGCTCATTTGTCTGCGCCGGAACATAAAAACTGGTGTAAAATGAACACATATTCAGTGGTATTATATAAATGGCTGGACAGAGGCTTAAATTAATGGTTCTTATAGTCATTTTTGTATTTCCTCATACCAGGCAGCATCCTAGTGAATCTGCGTTATACTCTTTCTAAGCCTCAATATCCTTCCTATAGTTTTGAGCCCAATACTGCACACATTATCTAACTGAGGTCTTATTAACATTTTCTATAGGATAAAACCAACAATTCTATTAGCTTTTTTTCCAGCCTTATCAACCTGAGATGCTGTTTCATCTTCGATTCTTTTCCTGTTACCTCAGCAGCTCTCTCCCACTCAATGACCTCTTCCAATTCAAAAGCAAAATACTGCGGATGCTGGAAATCTGAAATAAAAACAGAATACGCTGGAAATACTCAGCAGGTCAGGTAGCATCTGTGGAGAGAGAAACAAATTTAACGTTTCAGGTCGATGACCTGATGAAAGGTTAACTTTGTTTCTCTCTCCACAGATGCTGCCTGACCTGCTGAGTATTTACAGCATTTTCTGTTTTGACCCCTTCCTATTGATATCCAACCCTGTCCACTCTTTAACTGCTGGTACTTTACATTCACCAACTTCATTCAATGTAACTTTCTCAAGTGCATTGATGGAGTTAATATATCTTGATGATATCCATGTTTTCAATGGGACACTGAGTTCTTGTTTGCTTGAATTGTTCTGACAGTTTCTTTACAATTCTACAAGTCTAACCAGCAACTACCACGTCTTGTTTCTATTGGCTTCATTCTTGGTTTATTGACATGCTTGGCCTCACTATCGCCTCTGATCTCAAATGTAACTTCCAAATCTCCTTGTTAACAGCTCAGTTTGCTTTTTTTGTCTCCTAGTCCAACTTTTTCTTTCATATGACCTCAAAATTGTTAAACCTCCCTCAGTCTTATTTTCCTCCTTCAGTCTTACCTTCCTTGGAATCTTCAAACTTTTAAATCCGAAGCATAACATCATTGAATCACTGCTTCCTGATTTGTCTCTTTTTTTTTACTCTTTTCAAACTTGGTAGTATCATGTACTCATGGCATCAGCCGTCACTTTGGTTTCTCAATTTAAAAAGCTGCAGTCTGGCACGGAATCACTTTAGGAACTCGGTATGGATACAGTAAGATGTGTTCCTTTTATGGATCTAAGTAAGTGAAGAGAAGACATTACAAAATTTTGTAATTGTAAAGTTTAGCTATTTGTTATCACGAGGCTGATTTTAACATATAAAAATAAGAACGATTTGATGGGGAAAAGAGTCAGACTGGTAAAATTGCCTCTACAAATGGTTCAGTACCTTGAATGTAAAAAAAAATCTAAACAAATGTGAACTATAACAGGAAGCTGAAAGGTACCTTCTGCAAGTCAACTGTTGTTCATGCTTAAAAGAGAGATATCCAGTATTCAAATATAAAACAAATGTCCAAAGAATCTCATGCTGAATTAAGATTTAGAAAGAGTTTATGATTGCTCACAAACTGCAGTCATAATAGTTACTATTTTTGTGTACAATCTATTGAACAGGGTTTATCTGACAATTTGCTTAATTTTACTTTCAGTCTCTTGAGGCTACAACCGAAGCACGAGCAAGTACAGACCTCAATGACCGCATCCAGCAATTGGAGAAGGTGGTAGCACAATATAGGGATGAGGCTAACCGAGCCCAAGCAGAAGTGGACAGACTGCTTGAGATCTTAAAGGAAATGGAAAATGAAAAGAATGACAAAGATAAGAGGATAGCAGAATTGGAGAAGTAAGTGATTTTTTGTTGTTGAACAAACTAAAAGTGTTTCTCTAATGTCTTTGTTAACTGCTTTATATCTGTGAACTTAGAAACATAATTTCACTCATTAACATTTTTTTAGTACACTGTAATACTTGCTCCAGTGTCTGGAACGCATCAGTTTTTAAAAATATATAATATATCTTTCAGCAGGCTCAGTTCAAACATATTAAACACTGGTAGACAAACAAGCCCATCATAATTTTCATGTTCAGCAACATTTTTTGAACTGTTCACAAACATTTTGATTGTGAATCTTTCTTGAATTTGAGTTGCTTGTTTTCAGTGCCCTTGAATTGGTCTCAATTTACATGAAATAAGATTATCTCTTGCAAGAATAATAATTATTAATCACACTTTATCTTGGATAACAACAGCTAAAACTAATAGCTTTTAAAACAACTGTGTGAAAGAACTGTGTTTTTATCTGATCATGTCTATTCAGCAGTGGATGGTGTTATGGCCTAGATGTTCACAGTGTGAATGGAAAGAAAAGTCAGCCGGAATAACTTTTGTAATCTGTGGACAAAATGAATGAAGTATTATCCATTTAAGTTGTGTGAAAAAGCACAGAACATCTGTTGGATGAGGTTGCATGACTGATGTGATACTGAGTGGAATGTTATGGAAGAATGCAGGGTTTTTCTTCCATTTTTATTCCTTAATTATTACATGTCATCAAGTTCAGCAGTACTTGAAGTTTGATTGGCCGCAACTGAAAATTGTAACTGCAATAAAACCTGCATTTAAAGCCCCCTTTCACAGTCCTTTTTGGGCTGTGAAGATTACATGATGCTTCAAAACCAAGAGATGTCTTGTGTACATAACTCAATCTTCAGAATTTTTTGAGGGGATCTGAAAGCTGTTCATTATATTGCTGGTAATAAACTTTTGAAAATGCCATTTAACATGGCTGTATAGCAAAGACAACAGAATGGCTTCATCCCAACCAGATGGCCATAAACTTAATTCCTCGAGGTCCTTGTGATTTATGAATCTGCTTGTTGTAATTTGAAATGATCTTTGTAGTTTTTGTTTGGTTAATGAGAAACTGGCAGTTTAAGTGGGCAGTAAGTATAAGAAAATGCGTTTATTTATTTGGAAAGCTTACTCATTCCAGTAATAAAGACTCCAGATTTAATTTTTGATTCAACTGCATGTTGGGAATCGTAAAGGGCGATTAAGCAGTAGACGATGCCTACAATAGAACTTGAATACAATGACCTGAGAGGAGGGCAGGGAAGGAAAGATAAGATCAGGATGGACTGTAGGATTTTGGGGGCCCCTACTCTCTTCCATTCTGCCTCCTGATTTTTACCGATATCCGACACACATCACCGTATGCACTATTGGCCCGGAATTTGCGACCAGCAGCGAAGCAAAGGCGTTCTCTGCTGGTCCCCGAAGTACACTCGGTGCAGGGATCTCGCGTTCCCTGTGTCGAGAACTTCGGGTTTTCTCACCTTGAATTCAATTCAACGGAACTTAATGGGGATCCCCTTGTGCGAACTGCTGTGATGTCAACAGGCTGTCGAAGCAGCCAATCAAAAGGCTGAATTCTCAGACAACGAACAGGACAAAGCAGCCCGCTTGATTGGCACCCCATCTACCACCTTAAACATTCACTCCCTCCACCGGCGTACCGTGGCTGCAGTGTGTACTACAAGATGCACTACAGCAACTCGTCAAGGCTTCTTCGGCAGCACCTCCCAAACCCGTGACCTCTTCCACCTAGAAGGGCAAGGGCAGCAGGCGCATGGGAACACCACCACCTCCAAGTTCCCCTCCAAGTCACACGCCATCCTGACTTAGAAGTATATTGCCGATTCTTCATCGTCACTGGGTCAAAATCCTGGAACTCCCTACCTATCAGCACTGTGGGAGCACCCTCACCACATGGACTGCAGTGGTTCAAGAAAGCGGCTCACCACCACCTTCTCAAGCGCAATTAGGGATGGGCAATAAATGCTGGCCTTGCAGCAAAGCCCACATTCCATAAGCGAATTAAAAAAAAAAAGGAAGTGGGTAAGCCTTTAAAATTCTAACTTTTTAAAATAGAGAGAGCAAAAGAAAAATTTAAATTTTCTTTGAAAAGTTTCTTAAAAATGGACATCGTTGCAGGAGTTCCTCATCTTCAGCTGCTTCATCAATGACCTTCCCTCCATCATAAGGTCAGAAGGGGGGATGTTTGCTGATGATTGCATGGTGTCCAGTTCCATTCGCAACTCCTCAGATAATGAAGCAATCCTTGCCCGCATGTAGCAAGACCTGGACGACATTTAGGCTTGGGCTGATAAGTGGCAAGTAACATTCAGACCACACAAGTGCCTGGCAATGATTATCTCCAACAAATGAGAGTCTAACCACCTCCCCATGACATTCAGCGGCATTATCATCGCCAAATCCCCCACCATCAACATCCTGGGGGGGGGGGGTCACCATTGATCAGAATTTTAAGTGGACCAGCCACATAAATACTGTGGCAATATGAGCAGATCAGAGGCTGGGTATTCTGCGGCGAGTGTCTCACCTCTTAATTCCCCAAAGCCTTTCCACCATCTACAAGGCACAAGTAAGGAGTGTGATGGATTACTCTCCACTTGCCTGGATGAGTGCAGCTCCAACAACACTCAAGAAGCTCAACACCATCCAGAACAAAGCAGCCCGCTTGATTGGCATCTCATCCACCACGTTAAACATTCACTCCCTCCACCACCAGTGTACCGTGGCTGCAGAGTGAACCATCTCCAAGATGCACTGCAGCAACTCGCCAAGGCTTCTTCGGCAGCACCTGCCGTGACTTCCACCACCTAGAAGGACAAGGGCAGCAGGCGCATGGGAACAGCATCACCTCCAAGTTCCCCTCCAAGTTGCACACCATCCTGACTTGGAAATATATCGCCGTTCCTTCATAGTCGCTGTGTCAAAATCCTGGAACTCCCTCCCTAACAGCACTGTGGGACTACATTCACCACACTGACTGCAGTGGTTCAAGAATGCGGCTCACCACCACCTTCTCAAGGGCAATTAGGGATGGGCAATAAATTCTGGCCTTGCCAGCGACGCCCACATCCCATGAATGAATAAAAATAAATTCACACTGCACAAAATTAAAATGAGTTTTCCAGGTCCTTGACATTTGTTTAGCAGTTAATAGGCTGTTAAAAACCCCAGTTAGACCTAGTCCCTTTGGGGGAACACCGTGCAGCCAGTTTCGGAGCCGTCATTGATAAACCGCAACTTTGGGATTTCCATGCGCCAAATCCTGAAGTTGGAGTCAGTTTCAAAGGTGGTGTGACAGTGTACTTCCGAGTACACCATCATACTGATAGCAAATTCAGGGCCATTGTTTTATAACACATTACTTTTAAGTGTACAGCATTTCACATGCTACACACACAAGGAAGTCTTTGTTTTCTATGTTTCTAAAGAAATAAAATCAGAATAGGGTACACTTTTTATTTAAAAAATGATCTATTGACAAAATTTAAGAAATATAAGCAGTTTAGCATATTCACACGAAGAATTAATCGCAGGAATGGTAAAACTGGAAAACCATTGCAGATTGTGTTTTTATATTCTTCCATCCAGATATTAAGATGGTAATATTTGTCATTTGCATGTGAATTGTTAAGAATGGTAAAATTGATATGAAACAAAACCATAAATCAATCAATCAGTCTGCACAGTTCAAAATCGGACACAAGAACTGACTTTGATTTTTACAAGTTTCTGCACTTCTGATTACAAAGAGCAACAAATATTAACACAGTAATATAGGTATAACATCTGACATACATTGTAACAGTCTTTGCAGTGGGTGAGGGGAGCTTCTTCCTGCTTCAAACAACTCCCAACACCATCTGGACAACTAATCTTTATTATTAAATCCATGTTAAATGTTTGATCTAAAACTTTTTGTCCTGTATTATTGACTGTATATAGTGTTGTCTGACTTTGAGATTATTTGGAGACAATGGGCTGAATTTTGCCGGTGCTCAGAGGGCGGGTTTGGAGGTGGGTCTGCTGTCAAAATAGAAAAGATTGACAGCGGTTAGGGAACCCACTGTCAACCCGCCTCCACGCAAGTCTCCCAGGTGTCGGGTCTGTCAGCACTGATCAGACCCGACACCAAGTGGCGGGGGAGGCAATTGATGTAATTAAATGGATTGTTAACATCCAATTAAGTGTTATTTTATGCCTACATTTCAATTTTACGTGCTCCCCCACGGATTACCCGCTGCTCGGGGAATACGTCAGCTCAGCATGTTGTGAGTGAATTCAGCATTGAATTATCCATGACCTGACAGCTGCCAAAGTTGTACAGTATAAAAGATCCCTTGTTACAGCTGTTCACTTTCAAAGCTCAGAAACTGTTGGTTACTGCATTTGGAAGACGTATTGAGCTGTTTGGAGCAAACTCTCTATCCAGTACCGCCTCATTGGAACAACCTTTCACCATTGACAGATCGCTTCTGTCATCTCAACCTCACCTGCCATCTATTCCATCAGCATCGTTGCCCTTGAAACTATCTCACCTTCGTCCTCAGAATCCCACCAAGATCAGCTCCAACACCAGCATCACCGGGCACACCAGCAGCAACAACAACAACACCAGCCTTCTCCGCAATCAACTGATGCTACACAGGGCATCAGCACCCGACCACATTGGTGCCCTGGACGCCAGGGATGGTCTCACCATGGCCAGATTTACTTCACTTGACGACGCTGTACACCCTGGATGCCACATGATGCGCCAGGTTGGCACCACACCACCACCATCCCTACAATGCCTAATCCATTCCTTTCACACTCGTCACCGTTGCTGGGGGTGGGCGGGGGCGGGGTACCGTTATGTCTCACCATTCACTACAACTCACTAAGCCACTTCCAAAGGTGTACACACATCTGTCCAAGAATGCATAGTGCTGAAAATAAAGGTTTCAGTTTTTGACAGCACATTACCAGAAACTTCTCACGAACATTGGCTAAAGCACCTACCCTTGTGTGTTAGTTGGTATGCTTGCAGTAGGATGAGGGTGAGTGTTGAGGGGTGGCTAGTGAAATGGGGAAGTGATAATGTAGATAGAGAAGAATGGGTGGAGGTGCAAGGTAAGTTAGTGTGAGTAAAGATGTGCTGGAATAGGGTAGAGAAGGCAGAGTGACGTGGATGTAATGAGTGGCATAGCGGGATGAGGTTGAATGTGGCTTTGCAGTAACGTTTCGTGATCTACTGAGATCATTGAAAGGGTGCGCCACTGCAGCCTGGTTCTCCTGACCACATCCCTGCTTGTGCCCTCCTCTGCAATGTGCAACCAGGCTGCGTTGATCTCCTGGGGAGGTCTCTTCCGCCCATGGGAAGGGAAGAGAACCTCCCTGCGGGCTGTGACTCCCTCCATAAGCATATGGAGGGAGTCATGGGAGAGCCTGGGTGCAGCTGTGCACCTTTGTGCAGTGCTTGTCAGTGTTTGCAGCACCTCAATGCTGTAGAACACTGACAGTACAACTGTCAAAATCAATTTGGACATGGCCCCTTTAAGGAAACCGGCTGATGACGCGTCATCAAATGACGTCATTGGACCCGCTTGCTTTGAATTGGCCGGGAACCTCGCAGGGCGGGCTGAATGAGCCCTTTTAACGTAATATCACTTGGAGGCTGCAGTAGGCAGCGGGCTGGGCCCGCGACACCGACCCCGGACTCGCCTCTGTCGGCGAAATCGCAGCCAATGTCTCTTCCTCTTCATCAGTGAATATTTGGCATTTATTATAAGCCTGGATTTTCTAAACAGTATCATTATAACTTACTTTAATTTTATTTGGAAAATCATTTTTTCCAAATATTAACCTTATCAATATCCTTAAATGGTCTGTTTCTGTGCTGTAACATTCTATGATCCTAGGTATTCAAAATAGAATAAAATATGCAGGTATAGGTTAATGGGGTAAGTTACAGCTTCTGTACAAGTCATTTATTTAAAAAAAACTGAAAGGAACTGTGTAATTGCAATTGGTTGACAAATAGGGTTCAGATTTAACAGGGGACTTGTTCTTTTGTTGTGCCATTTCTATGTGGTTTTGTACACTAGAAGTGGTGTGAAGCTCAGTATTGCACTTTGATGTGGAACTTTATAAGCTGCAAACCTGGGAGTGTGGCCTAAATACTGATATATTTTGGCAGCCAGCATGAAAGGTTGCTGTTGCGACCAATGTATTGGCTTATGATGTTTGTTGCTTCTCAATTGTGTGTGTGTGAGTTGTGCATGCGCGTGTGTAGTATATCATATTTATATACATTTTTTTCCAAATTTTGAAAGTGACGTATTTTCTGTTAAGACAGAAAGGCACCCATGTAGCTATAAAGCATTGATTCATTTGGCATACTCAAGATTAAGCCCAATCTCACCTATTAGGTAACTGCTGGTGCTTGACCAGGACATCACATATGGTAGTGAGAAGCTCCATCTTTGAAGGGGGGATGGGAAAGAAAAACTACCACTCCCAACTGAAGATCATCCAACAGCAGCTGGGAATGTAATGGAGAAAAATAGTCTTCATTAGCTATTGAGCGTAAAGAAAAAAGGTGTCGGAATTATTTATGACTTTCACACCTCCCATTATGGGTATTAAAGTGGGGTTTGTAGACCTGAATCCGCCTTAACAGAACACACACACATACACTGTTTAACGCATGGATTAAATAAGATCCCAATTTAACCTGTCCTGGAGTCTTCAAGCACACAGTGGTCTACAAAGAGTGGTATTAAACGGAGTGCACTTAAGCAGAGTGTTTTATTTGGGAATTTGGAGAGAGTGGGAATTCGGAGAAGAGGGGGAAAGGAGTTGCTGCTTCCTGCCTACACTACTTGTAGTGCTTTGTATTACAGGAAGATATTTAATTTACCAATAACTTAATCTAGATCAAATAAGTAAATAATTTAAACTCTAAACTAAGTTACTTAAATACAAATTTAATTAAATGAAACAAGATCATATAGGGATGGCAGTGCAAGTGGTGTGCTGCAACGGCAGCATGTGGGAGTTTGTGGAGAGCATTGTGATCCCGGGCAACCACGTTTGCAGTAAGTGCCTGCATCTTGAGGAACTTCAGCTCAGTTTTTGAGCTGGAGTCCGAGGTGTAGACATTGTGGGCCATCAGGGAGGGGGAAAGTTACCTGGACACTTTGATCCAGGAGGCAGTAACACCCATTAGGTTATGTAGTGGTACAGGTCTGGTTAGTGGTCAGGGAAAGGAGGGTGTGACTGCAACTCAGGCAGGTAAGGGGACCCCAGGTGCAGTGCTGGAGGAGCCTCAGCCTTTGTCCTTATCCAACAGATATGTGGTTCTTGCTGCCTGTGTGGCTGAAGGAAAAGCCTGCAGGATGGATGAGCCAGCTGACCATGACACCATGTTGTGCATGAGGCCATTCAAGTGGGGGGAAGTGAAAGGGAATGTAGTTGTGTTAGGGGGCAGTATAGACAAAGAGATAGATACTGTTCTCTGCAGCTGCGACCAGGAGTTCCAAAGGTTGTGTTGCCTGCCGGGTGCCAGGGATAAAGACATCTCGCGGCTGGAGAAGAACTTGAGTGGGAAGGGGAGGCTCCAGTTGTCGTGGTTCATGCAGGAACCACCAACGACATAGAGGTAGAATTAGGAATGAGGTTCTGCTGAGATAGTTTGAGGAGTTGGGGTCCAAATTAAAAAGCAGAACCTCAAAGGCAATAATCTCTGGATTGTTACCTGAGCCACACACCAATTGGCAAGCAGATTAGAAGGTTAAATGAGTGGCTCAGAGTGATGTGGGAGGCAGGGGTTTCGCTTCATGGGCCACTGGCACCAGTACTGGGGAAAGAGGGAGCTGTTTTGTTGGGACGGGCTCCACTTAAACCAGGCTGGAACCAGTGTCCTGGCAAATTGAATAACTAGGGAAGTAGACAGGGCTTTAATCTAATGAAGGGGGGGGGGGTGGGAGGATTCAGGAAAGAGCAAATTTAAAGCAGCAAGAAAAATGTCAAGGCTCTAGAGCAGAGCAGAGCAGAGTTTTGGCTAATAAGCAGGAAGGGACAGCGAGAGTAGCAAATGAGGCATTAGTGACTAAGGTGACATCAGGGAAAAATTGAAAAAAGTCGAAGCTTAAAGGCACTATATTTGAATTCGCAACAAAATAGATGAATTAATAGCGCAGATAGAAATTAATAGGTTTGATCTAATAGCCATTACGGAGACGAGGTTGCAAAGTGACCAAGGTTGGGAACTAAATATTCCAGGATACTTAACTTTAAGAAAAGATAGGCAAAATTGAAAAGGAGGAGGGGTAGCCCTGATAAAGAATGGGATAAAGACAGTAGAGAGAAAGGATCTTAGTTCATAAAATCAAGAAGCAGAATCAGTTTGGGTGGAGCTAAGAAACAGCAAGGGGTAGAAAACATTGGTGGGAGTTGTTTATAGGCCCCCTAATTGTAGTTGTAATGTAGGGCAGAGTATAAATCAGGAAATTAGAGGCGCATGTCACAAAGTAATCATGGGGGACTTTAATCTACATATAGACTGGGCAAACCAAATTTGCAGTAATAGTGTGGGGGACGAGTTCATGGAATGTATGCAAGATAGTTTTCTAGACCAGTATGTTGAGGAACCAACTGGGGAACAGGCTATTTTAGATCTAGTATTGTGCAATGAGAAAGGGTTAATTAATAACCTTGTAGTAAAGGGGCCCTTAGGGAAGAGTGACCATAATATGATAGAATTTTATATTGAGTTTGAAAGTGATTTAGTTAAGTCCGAAACAAGTGTCTTAAATCTAAATAAAGCAAATTACGTAGGTATGAGGGGTGAGTTGGCTAAGGTAGATTGGGAAACTACATGGAAAGATATGACGGTAGACAAGCAATGGCTAGCATTTAAAGAATCTTCTTCTTTCGTATGATAGTAGCAAAGCAAATCAAATGTCAATATCTAAGTTGGATATCCAGACCAAAGCTTCCAGTGTAACAGCGTGGATATCTTGTAGGCTGCCTGCAATTTTCCGCTGTTGGCAGTGCTCAATGATGTGTTCCGGGGTCTAATTAGGAGCTCCACAGTCGCATAATGGGGATGCTTTAATCTTCCATCTATGGAGAAGGTGGCAGCATCTACCATGACCAGTTCTGAGGCGGTTGATGGTTGTTCACTGTTTGCGAGGAAGGTTTGCTCCTTCAGGTTGTACTGTGGGGTCCTCGATAAGGAATCCATTCTGTATGCTGCAGTTCTTCCAAGCATTTCGTCATCGGTCATCAAGGCTAAGTGGAGATCACTGAAGAGCTTCAGCGACGGTCCAAAATGGCCTTCTAGATTTGAGACGGGTTGGTGGTAGGTTCAAGTTGGCCTGGATCGGCATGTCTTTGCTGGTGTAGCGGTTGTGTTCTCTGGAGACTGCATATTCGCAGCGTGGGTGTGGTGGTGGTGTGATGTTTGTTTGCAAGCATGGGCAGCCAAGGTGTTGGTGTCGATAAAAGCATACTGGTGATAATTCTAATAGTAGAATTCAGCTGGACATCAACAAATTTGACACGGGGACTTGATAGCCATGCCGGAGAGCAGTACTCCGCTGTAGAGTACACCAGGGCGCGTGCTGCCGTACGGAAGGTTTGAGCATCTGCTCTTCATGTAGATTCGGCGAGTTTCTGGATCAAGTTGACCCTTTAGCTTCTTCTCAAGGTTATGGAGATGTTGTCTATATGACGGTGCAATCAAGCGTGACTCCTAAATAGGAGGATTTTTTGGCATGGTTTACCTCTGCACCGCAAAAGGAGACTTTCAAAGCTTGGTTTGCTTGATGGGTGGTGATGTGGAATGTCGAGGTGATGGTCTTTTGCGGGTTTGGCCGAGGTCGCCATTGGCGGAAGTAGGCCTTCATCCTCTAAATCACTGTTCAGTCTCCTCGGGTGATGAACAGATTCATGTTTTGCGTGGCCAAGGCAATGTCCTCAGCGTATACCAACTTGCGGGACTCTGTTTTGGGCAAGTCACTGGTGTAAACGTTGAATAACATGGGTGCCAGGACAGAACCTTGTGGGAGTCCGTTGTTCAATGTCCTATATCTGCTCTTCTGGGTGCCAGAGTGTACACAGAAGCGTCGGTTGCTTAGCATGGAGTTGAGAAGATGGATCGTTGCTCTGCAGGGTAAAATGGTGGCGAGCTTGAAAAGCAGTCCATGCTTCCATACTGTGTCATACGCCGCTGACAAGTCCACAAATGCTACGGTGGTTTGAGCTTATTTACAACAAATATACATTCCTTTAGGGCACAAAAACCCCATAGGAAACGTGGTCCAACCGTGGCTAACAAGATAAGTTATTGATAGTATTAGATCAAAGGAAGAGGCTTATAATCTTGCCAAAAAGAGTAGTAAGCCTGAGGATTGGGAGGATTTTAGAATTCAGCAAAGGAGGGCCAAGAAATTGGTGAGGAAAGAGAAAAAAGAATAGGAGAGTAAATTAGCAAGAGACATAAACAGATTGTAAATGTTTCTCTAGGTATGTAAATATGAAGAAATTAGTGAAAGTAAATGTGGGCCCATTAGAGGCAGAGACGGGAGAAATTATAATGGGGAATAAGGAATGATGATACAAAGTTAGGTGGGAAAATAATCTGTGAGGAGGACACAAAGAGGCTGCGGAGAGATATAAACAGGTTGACTGAGTGGGAAAGAACATGGCAAATGGAATACAATGTGGGGAAGTGTGAAGTTATCCACTTTGGTTGGAAAAACAAACAAGCAGAATTTTTTTGAATGGTAAGAGACTGGGAAATGTTTGAATTCAGAGGGACCTGGGTGTCCTTATACATGAATCACAGAAAGTTAACATGTAGGTACAGCAAGCAATTAAGAAAGCAAATGGTATGTTAGCTTTTGTTACAAGGGGATTAGAGTATAAGAGTAAAGAAGTCTTAC
The DNA here is from genome assembly GCF_052327205.1 of Somniosus microcephalus. Taxonomy (NCBI): domain Eukaryota; kingdom Metazoa; phylum Chordata; class Chondrichthyes; order Squaliformes; family Somniosidae; genus Somniosus; species Somniosus microcephalus. The sequence continues at coordinate 43,561,586 of NC_141002.1, forward strand.
TACAATTATACAGGGCATTGGTGAGGCCACACCTGGAGTACTGTGTACAGTTCTGGTCTCATTATCTATGGAAAAACATACTTGTATTATAGGGAAAAATTGTTACTCTCTCTGTCCCTTCCTGCTTATTATTAGCCAAAACTCTGCTCTGCTCTAGCGCCTTGACATTTTTCTTGCTGCTTCATAATGCAAGTATACGAAGGTTCCCTAGACTGGTTCCTGAGATGAGGGGATTGCCCTATGAGGAGAGATTGAGTAGACCAGGCCTATATTCCCTAGAGTTTAGAAGAATGAGAGGTGATCTAATTGAAACATATAAAATTCTTAAGGTGCTTGACAGGGTTAATGCTGGGAAAATGTTTCCCCTGGCTGGGGAATCTAGAACACGGGGTCACAGTCTCAGAATAAGGGGTCGGCCATTTAGGACTGAGATGAGGAGAAATGTCTTCGCTCAGAGGGTGGTGAATCTTAAGGAATTCTCCACCCCAGAGAGCTGTAGATGCTTAGTCATTGAGTATATTCAAGACAGAGGTCGATAAATTTTTGGGAATTAAGGGATATGGGGATAGTGCAGGAAGGTGGAGTTGAGGTAAAGATCAGCCATGATCTTGTTGAATGGCGGAGCAGGCTCGAAGGGCCAAATGGCCTACTCCTGCTACTATTTCTTATGTTCTTATGCCTGGTGGCCAAACTGACGATCACTTGAAGTCTGTTGAATCTTTAGACGTCTTCTATCCGTTAGACTAGGACTCGTTTGTCCTCGTCGACTGCAGTAAAAAAAGCTATGTATTGTGTTAGTTCTTATATTCTTTGTGTTCAGACTTCTCTCGTGATTCTCGCATGCACACCTCAATGATTGGTTCCTTCAAGCGTGGCTATTCCCCTAGTTGTTCATGGTTGGTTCGAAGTTTAGCGGGGTTACTTCATCATGTGTGTCACTTGTTGCAGTTTAATGAGGGTCTTGTCTCAAGATAGTGCCAGTCAGTTCCTCTGGTCCTGTAGCAACCCCAGTTTTGTCCTTGGTTACAAGCTGCCTTTTGCCTGAGTAATGTCGGTTAAAAATATTCCTCCATATTCCTGTTTCTCAACTTGCACTTTAATGTGGTTTAGCCATCATTAAAAGTTCCCTTTTGTATTAAAGTAGTTCTTGTTAGGGATGTTTAAAGTAGATTTTCCATCAAAGGTTTGCGCTATTTGTGAAATAAACTAGAAAGCTGCTGTCTTAATTATGATGGGTGTGTGCCACCACAGTTCTCAGAGTTAAGCAAACTATTTAACATTAAGATTTGTGTCAGTGAGAAACAGGAAGAAGAATGCCAGAATGAACTGCAGGGTAAGGGGTGTCACTGTGCATTGTGTGGAGGGACCTCTGTTACTATGCCAATTGAACATTTAGATTTTGAAACATAGAGTACCAGTACAGATACACAATGGCTCACAATTTCTGTGCAAGAAATGAGGGAATGTCCCTGCAATTTTGCACAATCTTCTGCTGTGCAATTGATGGAATGTTGGGTCTACCCACAGCTTAAGTGATGACAAGTCTATGCCCCACTCCATGTCATGAACCTACATTTAGGTTTACATTTGAGGTTGTGTCAGCTTTTGCTACTTGTTAAGGTTGGCATATATGAGGCTGAACATACATTTTTCAAAACATATTTCTGCTCCTTCCTTTTGTGGAAGAGTGTGGATTCTGCTCAGCATACCCTCATATAAAAAAGATTGGAAACACACGAGTAGATTGTCATCTGTACCACCTGGGTAGAGCACAGAGGAAAATCGGGTGGAGCAGAGACTCTGGGGGCTAAATTGGATAGCCCCCGAAAGCGGGCGTGGGGATCATGATGTGCAATTAACCTGCACCTGTTTGATGTAATGCAGGAAGCACATCTTCTTCGTGCTACCTGCTCATTTACATGATTTCTGCGTGCAATCAGCGCTAACCGCACTTGATTGGATGCACGCATCAGCTGGGGCCCAAAAGCGATACCTGCTAAAGCTAACCTGCACTGCTTAAAGCTAGTCTGCACCTCTTAAAGGGGTGGTGCCTTGTGACTGGAGCAGCTGCTGGGAGTCCTGTGTGAGTTGAATCTGACCTGGGAAAGAGAGAACCATACCTGAACATGGGAAAGAGCGGGCACCCAGGTTTTCCGATGCTTGGTCTTGGTGGAGGAGGTGGAAACAAGAAGAGCTGTCCTGTATTCGCAAGAGGCCCTCCAGCCACACGGTGAAAAGAAAGTGGGAGCAGATAGCCACGGAGATCAATGCCAGGATTCTAACCCCGAGGACCTGGATGAAGTGCCGCAAGAAGTTTAATAACCTCACACGAGAGGCCAAGATCAGTGAATGCACCTTCAAATGCCATATCCTACCAGCTGCACCACTAGCCTCAGCCACTGCTCAATGCACCACACCCCCATCATTCACCTACCAACAATCTCTATCAATCAGGACTCATACCTAACAGTCAGAGCTTCACCTCACCCTCACACACTTAGCACTGTTGCAAGTCTCACACCAACATCTCTCCGCTTGCACACACTGCCAGCTATTCAACCATGACAGCCACATCACCCAAACAGATTGCACTGCACTCTTTGACACACTTTCCTCTCTCTTGCAGGAGAAGGTGGCGCACAACCAAAGGCAGCAGGAACTAACTGGAGCAGGAGAGGCACGCCTGCATGCTCTAATCCCCATGGAGGAGATGGGTCTGTCCATTATCGGAAGTGCCATTGCTGAGGCCATGGCCAGCGGCGGGGCTGAAACCATTGAAGATGACGGTATCCTCATACCTTAATCTTCCTTCTCACATCCTACTTCCTCCTCATCCCACAATCTCTTCTGACTTATAAGCTGCTGATGGTGTAAGCATGCACCTCTTACTTTCTCCCTCACCTCTTATTTTCTCCCCCTCCCCTCACTACAACCTTCACCCTCGTGCCTTTATCCTTTCAGATACACAAGAAGTACAACCTTGCCAGGCAGTGGAAGAAGATCGAGAAGAGAGTGGTGATGAAGACACGCCATCACTTGATTTTACACTTACAACCACCAGCTCAGATACTGACACTGCGTATCAGAGGATAGATTAGAGATGGGATCTGCACAAGGTGAGCCACCAGGCACCAGTGTGCTACAGCAGGGTAGGGGGCAAGAATAGCGCAGGTGCCATTTTGCCGGAGGGTGAGGTCGCACACGATTTCTACTGCAGAGAACTCGGATGAGGACTTCGATGGGGCTGGCTACAGAAGAAAGCTGATGGGTATACACAACGAAATGCTTGGTGCTTTGGGAAGCCTGCCAGAAAGCTTGCGTTCAATGTTGAGCATGGAGGAGTCCGGCACCAACTTGGTACAGGGCTTTGCGCAGAGCTTGGAGCCCATCCTTACCAGCATGGAAGTGCTGGCTAACTTCATCAACACACATGTGGACCAACATTCCTGTTAAGCTGCGTGGCAGCACAGCGGTCCGGAGATCCCGCGCAGGCTGCTCACCTGCTTTTAAATGGAAAAACCGCGCATGGGACGCGCACTCAAAAAAAAAAAAAAAAAAAAAAAAAAAAATTTTTAGGAAACATTGATGCGGACCCAACCATGATGCAGCATCTAATGGCCAATGTCTCAGCTTCAATTGCAGCAAAAGCAGTTTCCACCAGAAGTCTGAGTGCTGCAGTGGGAGCTCAGACTGAAGTCATGTAAGCTCAGACTGGTGCCATTGTGGCTGGGTTTACCAGTGGGGAAAGGGGCTTGCAGGGTGTTGCAGCATTCCAGCAATCTGTGCTCCAACAGATGGAGCGGCAGTGGCTCTATGGAACAGGAGCCTGCTGTCCTCTCTCAGGATGACAGCATTTGTCCTCCCACCGCTGCCACTCAGCCAGTGCCCTTGCTTTTGCAGTGTCCAGACTGTTGCCGCCCATGCCATGGTGGTGAAGTCCGCACAAGGGCCTTCGAGGCCCATAGGTGTTCGAGGTCGTCCTGCAAGGCTATCTGCAGTCTCCCCCACTGGAAGTCAGCAATCTTCCACCAGCCATGCTGCAGCCACTGGGGTAGCACTTCGTTGGAGCACGTGGGCAGGCAATGGCACATTGAAGACAGGCACTAAGGGTAATTAGTTGACTTTGTTAGGTTATATTGGATGGATTGATGGATGAGGTTGCATTGGAATGTTTCTTCTGTGGTGGCTTTTATTTCAGCATAGTGGCCAAGAGGGCGCTGTGATGGTCAATAACAGAGGGCAGGGAAGCTGTGGGACTGTTGTTGAATGGGGAATTGGGGTTGCATTCACTCATACCGCAGTAGGATGAGTTGATCACGGACAGCTCGGGCGGAAAGGGGCTTTCTGGGTTGCTTCCTCCTCTTCCGCCTCCTCCTCCGCTTTCGTTTCCTCCTTCTCCTCCGTTTCTGCCTCCTCCTCCTCCTCCTCCTCCACTGGTCACCACCGTATGCCTGGTAGCAAGGGCTGTGCCCTCATGATGGCGAGGTTGTGGAGCATGCAGCAGACCATGACGAATCTTGAGATGCGTTCTGGTGAGTACTGCAGGGCTCTTCCAAAGCAGTCCAGGCAGTGGAAGCGTTGTTTGAGGACGGCAATGTTCTGCTTTATCAGATTCCGTGTATCAGCATGGCTCTCATTGTATGAATGCTGCCCACGTGTGGTTGGGTTGCGGCGCAGAGTCATAGAAACTTAGAGACATAGAAGATAGGAGCAGGAGTAGGCCATTCGGCCCCTCGAGCCCGTTCCGCCATTCAATGAGATCATGGCTGATCATCCAAATTCAGTACCCCGTTCCTGCCTTCTCTCCATACCCCTTGATCCCTTTAGCCTTATGAAATATATCCAACTCCTCCTTGAATATATTTAATGAATTGGCCTCCACTGCCTTCTGTGGTAGAGAATTCCACAGGTTCACCACTCTCTGGGTGAAGAAATTCCTCCTCATCTCAGTCCTAAATGGCTTACCCCTTATCCTTAGACTGTGACCCCTGGTTCTGGACTCCCCCGCCATCGGGAACATCCTTCCCGCATCTAGTCTGTCTAGTCCTGTCAGAATTTTATAAGTTTCAATGAGATCCCCGCTCATTCTTCTAAACTCCAGCGAATATAAGCCCAATCGACCCAATCTCTCCTCATACGTCATTTCTGCCATCCCAGGTATCAGCCTGGTGAATCTTTGCTGCACTCCCTCCATGGCAAGAACATCCTTCCTCAGATAAGGCGACCAAAACTGCACACAATACTCAAGATGTGGTCTCACCAAGGCCCTGTACAACTGCAGCAAGACATCCTTGTTCCTGTACTTAAACCCTCTCGCTACGAAGGCCAACATACCATTTGTCTTCTTAACCGCCTGCTGCACCTGCATGCTTACCTTCAGCGACTGGTGCACAAGGACACCCAGGTTTCGTTGCACTTCCCCTTCTCCCAATCTATTGCCATTCAGATAATAATCTGCCTTCCTGTTTTTGACACCAAAGTGGATAATCTCGCATTTATCCACGTTATATTGCATCTGCCATGCTTCTGCCCAATCGCCCAACCTGTCCAAATCACACTGGAGTTTCTCAGCATCCTCCTCACAGCACACACGCCCACCCAGCTTTGTGTCATCTGCAAACTTGGAGATACTACATCTAGTTCCCTCGTCTAGATCATGAATATATTTTGAATAGCTGGGGTCCAAGGACCGATCCCTGCGGTACCCCACTAGTCACTGCCTGCCACTCGGAAAAGACCCGTTTATTCCAACTCTTTGCTTTCTGTCTGCCAACCAGTTCTTGCCCCCAATCCCATGTGCCTTAACTTTACACGCTAATCTCTTACGCGGGACCTTTTCGAAAGCCTTTTGAAAGTCCAAATACACCACTGGTTCTCCCTTATCTATTCTACCAGTTACATCCTCAAAAAATTCCAGTAGATTGGTCAAGCACGATTTACCTTTTGTAAATCCATGTTGACTTTGTCCGATCCTGTCACTGTTTTCCAAGTGCTCTGCTATAACTCGATGGACCGAATGGCCTCCTTCTGTGCTGTAGCTATTCTATGATTCTATGATAACTAGTGCTTTTTTGTTGTGAACTATTCAGTCAGATAAAATTGGGTGGTAGGAAGGGGTGTCAGGTATAGGTCCTGAGGGCAGTTTGGGGAGGAAGCTGACCAGTGGGAACGCAGTCGAGAGGTGGTGCCCAATGATTCAAAAAGGGCCACGGCCAATTCAGGCCCCATTCTCCAAGACCTGCCTCCCCACAAGACTGCTGAACCTTGCTTCTGTCTTACACTGCCAGACTCTGCCTGTCCCTGCACTCCCCCATGTTCCCATTGTGTTTCCTTAGTCCTACTGGACCTCAGGATCCACCCTCCCCAAACCACCCCCTTCCAGATTCTGGACCCCGCCCCTCCCCGTGATCATAAACCCCTGTATCGCAATCCCAGGAAAGCAGCTGGGGTCGAACTAGTATTTTATATAGGTTTAGCATAACTTGCTGGCTTTTGTACTCTATGCCTCTATTTATAAAGCCCAGGATTTAATAACTGCTTTGTTAACTTGTCCTGCCATCTTCAAAGATTAGTGCACAAACACCCCAAGGTCTTTCTCTTCTAGCACCCCCTTTAAAATTGTACCCTTTAGCATGTATTGTCTCCTCATTATTCCTACCAAAATGTATCACCTTACACTTTTCTGCGTTGAATTTCATAGAGTCATAGTCATAATGGCACAGAAGGAGGCCATTTGGCCCGTTGAGCCCGCGCCGGCCCTCTGTAGAGCAATCCAGTCAGTCCCATTCCCCCGCTCTATCCCCGTAGCCCTGCAAGTTTATTTCCCTCCAGTGCCTGTCCAGTCTCCCCTTGAAAACATTGAGTGTCTCCGCTTCCACCACTTCCATCGGCAGCAGTTCCAGGTCCTCACCACTCGCTGCGTAAAAAAGTTTTTCCTCACATCCCCCCTGTATCTCTTGCCCAAAACCTTAAATCTGTGTCCCCTAGTCCTTGTACCATCAACTAGTGGGAGCAGCCTTTCCCCATCTAACCTATCCAAACCCGTCATAATCTTATACAACTCTGTCAAATCACCCCTCAACTTCCTTTGTTCTAATGAAAACAAATCCAGCTTCTCCAACCTGTCCTTGTAGCTAAGATCCCCCATTCCTGGAACCATTCTGATAAATCTCCTCTGCACCCTCTCAAGGGCCTTCACATCCTTCCTAAAGTGTGGTGACCAGATCTGGATGCAATACTCCAGTTGTGGCCTAACCAGTGCTTTTTAAAGATTCAGCATAACTTCTCTACTTTTGTACTCAATACCTCTATTTATGAAACCCAAGATCCCATATGCTTTGCTAACCACTCTCTGAATATGTCCTGCCACCTTCAGGGACCTATGCACATTAACTCCCATCTGCCATGTGTCTGCCCATTCCACCAGCCTGTCTATGTTCTCTTGAAGTCTATCTTCCTCAGTGTTTATGACACTTCCAAGTTTTGTGTCACCTGTGAATTTGAGTGGGATACCTTCTGTTAACAGACATGCATTTTTCAGCAGAAGCCATTGTTACCAATCAGGAATGGGAGCCCATGTTGATTTTCTTCTCTCAACCTAGCCTAGGAATGCAGAAATCCATTTAAGCACCTCTTCCACTGTCTTGACTGAAATTCGTTAACACAGCATAAATTCGCGATTGATTTTACATTGACCCATTCAGAGGAATTGGAATGATTTTAGATCAAAAACATTCAACAAGTAGAAAGTGTTTTGATTAGGATACAGGTCAACATTCTTATTATAATGAGTTTCTAAGATTTGCAACAGAAATATGAAATGGATTGAAGCAACTTCTCCACATAGAGGGTTACAAAATCACAGAACGAGGCAATGTCGGCAACTCTTGCATTGGTCCTTTTAAAACTGGCATGGGCAGAAAACTGGGAATGGGTCAGTGGTGAGGTGGTGCTTTTGAGAATGAGAAATGGAGGGAAATACCTTTTTATAAATCACTGCTTAGAATACTAGATATGTACGAAAGATCTTAACGGGGAGAATTAAAATGGGTTTGTCGAATGAAAGTGACTCTGATGCACCTTATAGGAGCAACAAAGAATTCCACCCACACCCAAGCAACAGTGAACATTAGATTATATATTGAACAGTTACATCTTTTTAATTTCTGATTTGCCTAACGAAGATTAAGGTGAGGGAATCTTGATGTACAGTGAAAGTGCTGCTATTTCTCAGCAGTTTATTTCATATAAGGTGTAACCAATCAGCATAACACTGTGACTTGATGTATAAAGCATGGGACTAAGATATAATGTGTGATGTTGTGCAGTCAGCTTGTCACCTTGGAATGAATCCTTTATTGATGAAGGAAATGTTTGTATAAACTAGAATTGAGTAATAATCCACAGGTGGTTTTGGCAACAACACTAGGTTGTCAGATTATATGTTAGACTTGCCCTGAAATGCCAATTATGATCAAATTGTGGCTTGGAGTTGTCATTCTGATTGCTTAGCTGTTGTCAGTATTCTTTGTGGGCAGTTTTCTGGAAATGCATATTTTCTTTTCTTTCATCAGACTTCAGTGTCACAGATTGAAAAAGGAAGTACCTGTTCTTGCACGGTATTTGAGGCAAAATGGAATTAACATAATCGTAGACTAGCCTAGGCAACTACTACTTTGTTCTTGACATTTGTAGTTTAATTCACCCATTTTTCCCCCGTTTCAACCTTGTCTAGTCATAAAGCACTGAGAAAATGGTGCAGATTTTCCTGTTCCTGTGCCTGGGATTATTTGATTCCTGGGCACATTGAATGCAAGAAAATTGGGCAGAGCTGAATGCATGCCTGTAAGGGAGCACATCTGACTTTATGTCCATTTCAATAAATGGATGAAAAATTGGGCAAGTTCCATAAGTGTCACGCGCTCCTCCGCTACGCTTGATCTTCTGTATTCACTGAACTCAAGCGATTCAGTAGCCCCTGGCATAGGAAAAGGAATATCTGCCCTAATATTTATTTCTGTCATTTCTCTTGTCTAATTTTTTTTCAAGCATTAAAGGCACATCATCATCATGGAGAAGTTTTTGGCAAACCTTTTTTCTTTACTGAGGAAGAAAAGACATGCAAAAATGTACATTTTGATAAGCGTTATAATTTTAGTACCTCATGTTTAGTGCCAAGTATCATTCCTATAATCAAGCCCTCGCTTCCTACAAACTAAAATGTGATTTTTATATGCCAAATACCAAATAGCATTACCCGGAGATTAAATAGAACACCTTTGTTACTAAATTTTGCTCACTGAAATTGACATGGGTCATCTTGTGTTCTCCTAGCCTTCAGGTAATTTGGGGCTTTGGCTATAATCTACAAATCAGGTTTATTAAAAGCAAAAGTTAATAAGCTAAAGACTAGTAAAACAGATTTCACTTGATCACAGAGCTTGTGACTCGTACCTCCTCATAAAACATGCAACACTAACTTTCAGAAAATCACAAGACAGTTCTGGATGAGAAAGGCCGTTCTACCCATCTTAATTCATCCACTCAGAGATACCCTAAAACTCCCTCATTTCAGCATCCAATTGTTTCTTAAAAGATTCCAGGGTTTATGCCTCTTTCTGAAAATGTATTCTATATACTGATCACTCTGCATAACTTACTCTCTCCATTATTCCATGAAAATTGTAATTGATTGGACTTCATTTTTATATATATTCCTTTATCTATATATTTAAGGTTTATCCCTTTCAATTTTTAAAGCTGATAATACAACAACAATATGCATTTATATAATGATTTTAAGGAGCATCTTAGAGGAGGAGGTATCTGGAATTAGCAGTGCTAGGGAGGGGAAATTGGGTTTATCTGCACTCTGAGGCAGTCTTGTGCCTTGGTAGCACCGAGAATGGTCGTGAAGTTTGGCAGAACTGGAGTGGGATTTCGACAGTACTGCAGTGTGGTGTTTCTTTTTGATCTGACATCACCTGGGGCTTGGCAAAGAGGTGCACCTAAAGTTTTGAATAATTAGGGTTGAAGAGAGTTTTGTCTCACAGGTGGATTCTGGAGTCTGTCAGCAGTTAATGGAAGCTCAAGGCATGAGCCTTAAAAATAATGATATGGGGAGTTCCCATTACTGGCAGCACTGGTTTGTGACTTTTAAGGAATCTCTATAAACATTGAATTTAATGTTTTGTGATTGGTTTCTGGATGTATATCTCTGTCCCTGTTCCGCTCTCTTGACTGTCTCTCTCTCGCCACCTCTCTATCTGTCATACCCAACTACACAGCTGTAAGAAAATGTAAGCATTCTAATGAATATGAACAAAACACAGATGGTAATTTGAGCTTTTAAAATTCAATCAATTTTCTTCGTATTTGCAAAAACTTAACAGGAAAGTGTGCCTTTCGGACATCTGTTAGTAATTATAATATTTACACTTTATAACAGTCAACATAAAAGATGATAATTGGGTGAAATAATTGGAGGCTGTTTGCTTCACAATTTAGCCTTTTTTTAAAAATGAATTAAATTACAATTAGGAAAAACACTTGCAACTTAATGCAATTTTTGAAGCTTACAGAACATAAAACAAATGCTACAATAGTTGTGTACTCAGTAGTGTCTTTCTTCTCTCTTTCTCATGCACCAAACTTCTGTTTAAAAACAAAACACACTGCCTCTGTGTTTGAACAAAAGCACGCAACCTTGCTGTTTACAAAAATGCTCAATATAAATTTTACCTGAATAAAGATTTTGAAATTTGTCCTCTAGCTTATCTACAAATAATTTTGAAAAACTTTTGAGCACAAACGTTGATGCAGCTAACTGAACAATACTGATGTATCCTGGGAAATTTCAGAATGCACAATTTAATTCAGCTCGGTCATCACTCGAGGCAAATGTATCGGGTAGATTTCTATTGAACTCACTGGTAATAAACATTGGACGCTCGAGGCAGCGAGAAAAGAGTGATGGGGAGCCAGTGAGAGAAGTAGCCATAAGTGGTGCAATGAGATGGTGGATGGAGGGGAGCAAGGGATGGGGGATACAAAGGCAGTGAAAGAAGGAACCATACGGGTGCAGTGAGACAGGGAGGATGGGGGAGTGCAAGAGAGGAGCAATAGTGGGGTGCCCAAGAGGATAAGATAAGGTGGGGAGGGTGGCAGTGAGACACAGGAGATCGAGGAATAGTGAGGGAGGGGATATAAGGGGTCAGCAAGATGAGAACCATAAGGAGAAATCAAGATGGAGGTCAATAAGGGGACAGCAAGCAAAGGAATATGGAGTGGCAGTTTCCCAACTTCCCATCATCATAGGAAATCAACTAATTTATCAAAATTTATGAACAACTAGTGCTTTTTTATTATGAAATGTTCACAGACGGATAACACCTGTGATTAGACTAGGTGTGGGTTCTCTGTTGACAGAAAACAAAGAAATAGTTTATCGAGAATGAAATTGGGTGGTGGGAAGGGGTGTCGGGTATAGGTCCTGAGGGCAGTTTGGGGAGGCAGCTGACCGGTGGGAACGCAGTCGAGAGGTGGTGCCCAGTGATCCAAAAAGGACCAAGGCCAACTCAGGCCCCATTCTCCAAGACCTGCCTCCCCACAAGACTGCTGAATCTTGCTTCTGTCTAATACTGCCAGACTCTGCCTGTCCCTGTGCTCCCCCATGTTCCCATTGTGCTTCCTTAGTCCTACTGGACCTCAGGATCCACCCTCCCCAAACCACCCCCTTCCAGATTCTGGACCCCCCACCCCTGTGCTCATAAACTCCTACATCGCGATCCCAGGGAAGCAATGGAAAGCAACTGATTCCTCACTGCAGGTGAGTACAGAAACTGAACTGATAGCTTAGCTGAGGTCAGTTAACTCAGTACAGAAAAGAAATCGCAAACGGGACCTTCTGGTTTGTATCATTTAGCACTGGACCATGTGTTGCATCTATTTACCACGTTATCAGGGTAGCTCCATTAGTGTACATAAAATCTAACAACTAAAATATTCATCCCTAATCCTAATGCAGATGTAATCTTATGAACTGTCCAGTAAGAGTGAGTGTGAATAAATTCTCCCATGTGTTTAAAAAGCTGATTGGACCATGCTGAAGTCCTGCACTTGTTAAATTACAACAAAATTCAGCAAAGGTTAACCATTTGTGACTGCTAATGCTTCCAATCACATGGCGACATTTTACTTGGTAGAACTTTTGAAACAATCTTGGATATGATTTTAACACAAAATTGTTATTTCCACACTTCTCATATTTAAATATCAAATGCATTCCTCATGTGGCTTCCCAATTGCAACTATCCACTGAGACAGCCCAGTACCAAAAGAGAGAATCCGTTAGTTTCATTTAGTTGGCTGTAAATAAGTGCAGGTATAGGATTTTTTTTAATGGAACGACCGTTTTTATTAGAATTATATATGTTTGATTTTTTTTAAATTTTATGGTATAAATGATTTGATCCAGTGATGTAGGGTTTGTGCCGAGTTAGTGATTTTGATTTTGGTACCCCTCGTGGCATGGCCCTGATTTGAGTCCCATTTGGGCAATTGATGATATATTCTTGTTTTGGCAGCACATGCACGCACTCGGAAAGAAATTGAACAGATTGGACTTGATTTTACGATCCAGGAAATCCTGCCAACCTGACTGTTAATGAGTGAAAGGCTTTTATTTTTAAGTACTAGAAACTAGCACAATGAGTTATGGAAAAAAGGAGGAAAAAGCTCAATTGAAGTTTTTAAAAAAAAGCGTCCTGGTCAATGTTATTTTTAATAAACACATAACAAGCAATCATTTTACTTCAAAAAATAGTTGCTTTGAGAATGTTAGCCCATGAATTTATTCTCTCATTTAAAATCCAAAATCAATATTGTGAAATTGTAACTGTTGAGAATTTCCATGGCTAGACACTGAGTTAATGAAGGAGTATTTCTCATCTATAAAGGGCAAAGATGCACCTTGCCCATCACTATTAATATCCCTTTTTAAAGAAAAAGCCAAACCTTTTTTGAAGTGTTCAAAGATAGTTTAACTTCTACTTATTGAAATTGCGGTTGTGTGAGTTAACTAGTGCGGGAAATACTGAAATCATTTTGTTTGCTGCTTCTGCGACTTGACTTTCTCTTTGTTCTTTTTATGGAATCTTTGCCCTCCATTCTTTGAGTTTTGTAACTTTAAAGGCATTAATGACCAAGGGAATTAGTGGCTCTCATGATTTCAGCATGCATCAGTGGTAGAGAAATAACAGCATGTACTAACTAAGCCAATCTGATAGATATTTTGATGCATGTCCCTTTTGTTTCAATATTGCTATTAGATTGCATTTGCATCAAAGAACCATGCCATTAAATGTGAACACACAAATTGTTTAAATTAAATTGACATAATAGGCTTGCCAGCAAAGTTGCAGCCCATGGAATGAAAGGGACAGTGGCAGCATGGATACGAAATTGGCTAAGTGACAGGAAACAGAGAGTCACGGTGAACAGTTGTTTTTCAGACTGGAGGAAGGTATACAGTGGTGTTCCCCAGGGGTTGGTTCTAGGACCACTGCTTTTCTTGATATATATTAATGACTTGGACATGGGTGTAGAGGGCACAATTTCAAAATTTGCAGATGACACAAAACTTGGAAATATAATGAACAGTGAGGAGGAGAGTGATAGACTTCAGGAAGACATAGACAGGCTGGTGAAATGGGTGGGCATGTGGCAGATGAAATTTAACGCATTAAAGTGTGAACTGATACATTTTGGTAGAAAGAATGGGAGAGGCAATATAAACTAAAGGGTACAACCCTAAAGGCGGTGCATGAACAGAGAGACCTTGGGGGTATGTCTGCACAACTCGTTGAAGGTGGCAGGGCAAGTTGAGAAAGCAATTAAAAAGGCTTACAGGATCCTGGGCATCATGAATAGAGGTATGGAGTACAAAAGTGTGAAATTATGATGAACCTGTAAAAAACATTGCTTTGGCCGCAACTGGAGTACTGTGTCCAATTCTGGGCACCACACATTAAGAAGAATGTGAAGGTCTTAGAGAAGAAGCAGAAAAGATTTACGAGAATGATTCCAGGAATGAGGAACTTCAGTTACGTTGATAGACTGGAGAAGTTGGGGTTGTTCTCCTTGGAACAGAGAAGATTAAGAGGAGATTTGATAGAGAGAAACTGTTCCCATTGGCAGAAGGGTCAAGAACCAGAGGACACAGATTTAAGGTGATTGGCAAAAGAACCAAAGGCAACGTAAGAAAAACTTTTTTAACGCAGCGAGTGGTTAAGATCTGGAATGCACTTCCTGAACGGTTGTTGGAGGCAGACTCACTCTTTCAAAGGGAATTGGATAAGTATCTGAAGGAAAAAAATTTGCATGGCTACGGGGAATGGGCGGGGGAGTGGGACTAGCTGAGTGTCGGCATGGGCTCGACGGACCGAATGGCCGCCTTCCGTGCTGTAACCATTCAATGATTCTATGAAGGGAAACAATATCCCGTGTTTCTTGCTGTACTGTTTTTGGATGTGTGTGTAGGTGGTGTACCACTGGCATTTCCTGCAGCCACTGCTAAGAAAAAGGATGCTTAATGTTAGACAGCAGGTTAGTATATTACCAAGGAGCTGGACATCCTGCAGCTAACTGTAAACTGAGGTCAGTGGATTCTCAGACAGCAAGGTGGGCGTGGTAAAGCTGTTAGCAACTTTTAACAGATTAAACAGATTTATGCCTCTCTTCCTTGCTAATGTAATTTTGACTATACTTCGAAAAAATAAGTTTTTTTTTGTAAGTAATCTCTTACCTGGGTAACAACAGAAAATGCTGGAAAAACTCAGCAGGCCAGGCAACATCCGTGGAGAGAAATCAGAGTTGACGTTTCGGGTCGAAACCCTTTTTCAAAACTCTTGAAAAAGGGTTTCGACCCGAAATGTCAACTCTAATTTCTCTCCATGGATGTTGCCTGGCCTGCTGAGTTTTTCCAGCATTTTCTGTTGTTATTTCAGATTTCCAGCATCTGCAGTATTTTGCTATCTCTTGCCTGGGGTTCATTTCTAAAGGAATAGAATTGAAAAGCAGTGAAGTTATACTAAATTTATGTAGAATCTTGGTTAGAGCACACTTAGAGTACTGTGCATAGTACTCTCCATATTATAAGTATACTAGCTGGGGGAGCCCGGCTTTGCCAGGGCTGTTTTGGGCCGGGCGGTTTAAATCGAGTGCCAGGCTTTGGGGCCTCTCTGTGTCCCTCTGTGAATCTGCTGCCGGGCAACATTTTAAATTGAGTCCCAGGCTTTTGGGCCCTGTCTGTGTCCCTCTCTCAATCTGCTGCCGGGCAACAGTTCTACCTTTTAATACCTTGAAAGATGAAAGTGAAAGTACTTATAAAACGTTTTTGGTAAATCTTATGTTATTTTTAAAAGAGATACTAACTTTTTCAAAGCTGGATGAGCAGAGTAGTTTGAGCTGGAAGCTGAAGTAATGGCAGTGAAACAATGGCTGCCAGATCCCTGAGATGAAAACGATTAGTCCCGCCCACACACACACACCGATTGGCCAACCATCAGGGGACTGTACTATAGGATTGGTCAATCGTGACGGCACAGGATTGGTCGAACCTTGACGTCAGTCAATCAATGCTAAGTAGCAGATAATGAGTTTAATTTTGAAGGTTTTTTGCATAATGCGCGAACAATTTTCGTCCGACCGAAAAGTAAATACGCTTACGACCGTCCCAGAAGCGTAAGCTTTCTTTGGAGGCAACGCGCGCGTAGGTACGCTCTAACTTTCGAGCGCATAGCCGGACAGATGCACACGTGAGGACAGACAGACAGAAGGACAGACAGACAGAAGGACAGACAGATAGACAGACAGATCGACTCGTTTATATATATAGATAAGAGTAAAGATGTCTTGCTGCAATTATATATGCCAACGTAGTAGCATTATTCAAGAAGGTTAGCAGGGACAAACCAGGGAATTACAGGCCAGTGAACCTAACATCAGTGGTAGGGAAATTATTGGAAAAAATTCTGAGGGACAGAATTAGTCTCCACTTGGAGAGGCAAGGATAGTCAGCATGACTTTGTCAGGGGGAGATCATGTCAAACCAATTTGATTGAATTTTTCGAGGGGGTGACTAGGTGTGTGGATGAGGGTAGTGCAGTTGATGAGCCAGCATGTAGAAAGTCCTACAAGAGAGGGGGGCGGTACTGGACCTAATTCTAGGGAATGTAGCCGGGCAAGTGGCAGAAGTGTCAGTAGGAGAGCATTTTGGTGACAGTGACCATAATTCGGTGAGATTTAAGGTAGTCATGGAAAAGGACAAAGATGGACTGGAAATAAAGGTTCTAAATTGGGGGAAGGCCGATTTTAATATGATAAGGCAGGATCTGGCCAAAGTGGACTGGGATCAGCTACTTGTAGGAAAATCTACATCAGGGCAGTGGGAGTCATTCAGAAAGGAAATAGAGAGAGTACAACGCCAACATGTTCCCATAAAGGTCAAGGGTGGGACCAACAAGTCCAGGGAACCCTGGATGTCAAGGGATATACAAGAATGGATTAGGAAAAAAAGGGAGACTTTTGGCAGATACAAAGGACTAAAAACAGTGGAAAGTGCAGGGGGGTACTTAAAAAAGAAATTAGGAGAGTGAAGAGGGGGCATGAATAAACACTGGTGAGCAAAATAAAAGGAAAATCCCAAGGTGTATTATAAGTATATTAAGAGCAAGAGGATAACCAGGGAAAGAGTAGGGCCCATTAGGGACCAAAGTGGCAATCTGTGTGTAGAGCCAAAAGATGTGGGTGAGGTTTTAAATTAATATTTTGTATCTAGTTTCACTATGGAGAAGGATGATGTAGGCATAGAAATCAGGCAGGGGGATTGTGATATACTTGAACAAATTAGCATTGAGAGGGAGGAGGTACTAGCGGTTTTAGCGGGCTTAAAAGTGGATAAATCCCCAGGCCCAGACGAGATGTATCCCAGGCTGTTGTGTGAGGCAAGGGAGGAGATTGCAGGGGCTCTGACACAATTTTCAGAACCTCGCTGGCCACATGGGAGGTGCCAGAGAACTGGAGGACAGCTAACGTAGTACCATTATTCAAGAAGGGTAGTAGGGATAAACCAGGGAATTACAGGCCAGTGAGCCTAACATCAATGATAGGGAAATTATTGGAAAAAATTCTGAGGGACAGAATCATTCTCCACTTGGAGAGGCAAGGATTAATCAAGGATAGTCAGCATGGCTTTGTCAGGGGGAGATCATGTCTAACCAATTTGATTGAATTATGCAAGGGGGTGACTAGGTGTGTGGATAGTGCAGTTGATGTAGTCTACATGGACTTCAGTAAGGCTTTTGACAAAGTCCCGCATGGGAAACTGGTCAAGAAGGTAAGAGCCCATGGGATCCAGGGCAATTTGGCACATTGGATCCAAAATTGGCTTAGTGGCAGGAGGCAGAGGGTGATGGTTGAAGGTTGTTTTTGTGACTGGAAGCCTGTGTCCAGTGGTGTACCACAGGGATTGGTACTGGGTCCCTTGCTGTTTGTAGTGTACATTAATGATTTAGATATGAATGTAGGAGATAGGATTAGTAAGTTCGCAAATGACACGAAAATTGGTGGAGTGGTAAATAGCGAGGAGGGAAGCCTCAGGCTACAGGACGATATAGATGGGTTGGTCAGATGGGCAGAACAGTGGCAAATGGAACTTAACCCTGAAAAGTGTGAGGTGATGCATTTTGGGAGGACTGACAAGGCAAGGGAATACACAATGAATGGTAGGACCCTAGGAAGGACAGAGGATCAGAGAGACCTTGGTGTGCATGTACATAGATCCCTGAAGGCAGCAGGACAGGTAGATGAGGTAGTTAAAAAGGCATATGGGATACTTGCCTTCATTAACTGAGGCATAGAATATAAGAGCGGGGAGGTTATGATGGAGCTGTACAAAATGCTAGTTAGGCCACAGCTGGAATACTGGCTGCAGTTCTGGTCGCCACACTATAGGAAGGATGTGATTTGCATTGCAGCGGAGATTCGCCAAGATGTTACCTGGGCTGGAGCGCTTCAGCTATGAAGAGAGAATGGACAGGCTGGGGTTGTTTTCCTTAGAGCAGAGAAGGCTGAGGGGGAACTGATTGAGGTATACAAAATTATGACGGGCATAGATAGGGTAGATAGAAAGGTCTACCCTTTCCCGTTAGTAGAGGGGTCAATAACCAGGGGGCATAGTTTCAAGGTAAGGGGCAGGAGGTTTAGAGGGGATTTGAGGAAAAACTTTTTCACCCAGAGGGTGGTTGGAGTCTGGAACTCACTGCCTGAAAGGGTGGCAGAGGCAGGAACCCTCACAACATTCAAGAAGCATTTAGATGAGCACTTGAAACGCCATTGCATACAAGGCTACGGACCAAGTGCTGGAAAATGGGATTAGAATAGACAAGGCTTGATGGCCGGCGCAGACATGATGGGCCAAAGGGCCTCTTTCTGAGCTGTAAAACTCTATGACTATGGCCCTGATGAGACCACACCTGGAGTATTGTGTACAGTTCTGGTCTCCTTGCCTAAGGAAGGATATACTTACCATAGAGGGAGTGCAATGAAAGTCTGGTTCCTGGGATGGGGGGATTGTCCTATGAGGAGAGATTGAGTAGAATAGGCGTTTATTCTCTAGAGTTTAGAAGAATGAGAGGTGATCTCATTGAAACATACAAAATTCTTACATGGTTTGACAAGGTAGATGCAGGGAGGATGTTTCCCCTGGCTGAGGAGTCTAGAACCAGGGGTCAGAGTCTCAGAATAAGGGGTCGGCCATTTAGGACTGAGATGAGGAGAAATTTCTTCACTCAGAGGGTGGTGAATCTTTGGAATTTTCTACCCCAGAGGGCTGTGACGGCTCAGTCGTTGAGTATATTCAAGACAGAGATTGATAGGTTTTTGAATATTAAGGGAATCAAGGGATATGGGGATAGTGCAGGAAAGTGGAGATGAGGTAGAAGATCAGCCATGATCTCGATTTCAATTTTTTCAATTTTTTATTTGTCACATAACCAAATACAACAAGTGAAATCCAGTCAGTGAAATGCTTTTTTCTTAACGATCTTACTGAATGGCGGAGCAGGCTCGAAGGGCCAAATGGCCTACTCCTGCTCCTATTTGTTATGCTCTTACTCCCAAAGGTGCACACGCATCTGTCCAAGAACGGAAAGTGTTGAAAATAAACGTTTCATTGTTTGACAGCACATTAGTAGAAACTTTATATGAACATTGGATAAAACACCCTTGTGTGTTAATTGGTATGATTGCATTAGGATGAGGGTGAGTGTGAGGGGTGGCTAGTGAGATGGGGATGTGCTAATGTAGATAGAGAGGGATGGATGGAGGTGCAAGGTAAGTTGATGAGAGTAAGGATGTGCAGGAGTAGGACAGGAAAGGCAGAGTGATGGGGATGTGATTAGAGGCACAGGAGGATGAAGGCGAGTGTGGCTTTGTACTAGTGTTTCGTGGTCTGATGAGATCATTGAAAGGTTTGCACTGCACCCAGGTCCTCCTGACGACATCCGTACTTGTGACCTCCTCTGCAATGTGCAACCAGTCTGCGTTGGTCTCCTGGGGAGGTCTCTTCTACCCATAGGAAGGGAAGAGGACCTCCCTGCAACTCCCACCATAAGCATCTGGAGGGAGTCATGGAAGAATCTGGGTGCAGCTCTGCACTTCTGTGCAGTGATTGTCAGTGTTTGCAGCACCTCAATGCTGCAGAACACTGACAGCACAAGGTAATCAAGGGATATGGGGCTAGTGCAGGAAAGTGGAGATGAGGTAGATGATCAGCCATGATCTTTTTGAATGGCGGAGCAGTCTCGAGGGGGCTGAATGGCCGACTCCTGCTCCTATTTCTTATGTTCTTATTACAAAAAGGATATAGAGGCACTGGAGAAGGTGCAAATATGATTTACAAGGATGATACCAAAACTGAGAGGTTATACCTTTCCGGAAAGATTGAACAGGCTGGTGCTGTTTTCTCCAGCAAAGAGAAGACTGAGGGGTGACCTAATCGAGGTCTTAAAATTAAGAAGCGCTTTGATAGGGTAGACATAGAGAAGCTGTTTCTTTTTGTGGGGAGTTTAAAATTAGGGGTCATAAATATAAGATGGTCACTAATAAATCCAGTAAGAAATTTAGGAGAAACTTCTTTACCCAGAGAGTGGTTAAAATGTGGAACTTGCTACCACATGGAGTAGCTGAGGCAAGTCGCATAGATGCATTTAAGGGGAAGCTGGATAAGGTACATGAGGAAGAAAGGAGTAGACAGATATTCTGATAAGGTTAGATGAAGTAGGGAGGGAGGAGGTTCATATGGAGCATAAACACTGGAATAGACCAGTTGGGCCTGTTTCTGTGCTGTACATACTATGTAATTCTATGTAATTACGTATAATCTCCCTGCTTAACCACTTCTGCTGCCAAGAGAGCAGACAGTTCACCTGCTTCAAGCCTAATGTCAATTCTACCAGTGATCAGCCATCAGGAGCTGCTACCAAGAAGCCCCCCCCTCCAATTTCCCCACCCCTTGCAAAGAGATAGATCAGTCTCTTAGCTAGACACAGCTCATTATAGAAACTAAGAGTGCAAATTGAACCTTTGCCGAATGCTCATTTCATGGTTCTAAGTTTCAGTGCTCAACTGCCCAGAGTTACCCTAGTTTTGCTGATATTTTGCTCTTTCATCCTTTTTTGCACAAAAAGATGCAAATTGATTTACATGATTACACCTTCCTTCAAGCTTGTAAGGGATGCAATTACATTTTCACCCTCAACCAACAACCATAAGAAACTGGTTAACTGGTCAGTGATCACATTGCTGTTTGTGGGAGTCTGCTGTGTGCAAAATGGCTGCCATGTTCACCCGCATACCAACTGTAACAGCACAATGTAACTCATTCTGTGTGGTGTACTTGGGACGTTTGAGAGCTGTAATAAGGTGCGATGTAAATATAAGTTTTTCCCTTCTTTAAATACAGACCAACTAATTTAGAACTGACTTTGAATGTCGTGTGCAAGTAATGTTAAAGCAGGAGCTTCCATATAAGGACTCCTATTACAAATGAAGCATTGAAAAAGGAATATGATTAGCCTCTATCCTTCATGCTCATTTTACATGGAATCATTTTGTTTAAACAGTTCTGAGTAGATTTCCCGATCATTATTAACCCATTTAAAAATAATGCCAATAAGATCATCTTGGTTTCTGAATTTTGATGACCTCATTGGGAAGCAGGTTGGGAACAATTACTGAGTCCAGTGGTGTGATGGTGCTGAATTAATGCATACAATTGAAATGGCATAATTGCTAAAACAGTTTCCAATGCTACTACGAATACAGCACAAACAAAAATATTGCACACTCACATTCAAAAAAAAAGACAGAAATAATTTCCAGCAAATTATAGCAATTCCAGCGCAGTCTCGATGGGCCAAATGGCCTCCTGTGTGGTATAATTCTTATGATTCTATAATTCATTATTTAGTTTAAATGGTCATTTAAAATTCAAAGTTAAGTCCATTGAAACTATTTTCCTCAAAACGGGTCACCCATTTGGAGCATACAAAGACAATATGAACCAGGAGACCCAAGTTCAAATCTCTGTCATAGATAACTTCTACAACTACCTTTTCCCTCCCCTGTAAACTTCTAAGTCTTGACCTAGCTAACTGGGAAATGAGAGGATAAAAATTGTCCAGGGAGGTGAAGGTTCTTTTCTGGATATGTTGACTGGCAGTTTGGGATACAGATATGTGATGTCTGTAAGTGGGGCTTTCCTGTCACCTCCCCAGTGCAATAGGGATAGAATGAATATGGGAGATGGCCTAATGAGCAAGGAGTTGGGGGAATTGTGAGAAAACATTTAAAAGGTAACTTAAAGGGTGATTTAAGATTTCAGTTAAAGACTGCAATGCAGCTCTTACAATTCATAATCATAGAAATCATATAAATTTACAGCACGGAAGGAGGCCATTTGACCCATCTTGTCTGTGCCAGCCGACAAAGGGCTATCCACCCTAATCCCACTTTCCAGCACTTGGTCCGTAGCCTTGTAGGTTATGGCACTTCAAGTGTATATCCAAGAACCTTTTAAATGTGATGAGGGTCTCTGCCTCTACCACCCTTTCAAGCAGTGAGTTCCAGACCCCCACCACTCTCTGGGTGATAAAAATTCTCCTCAACTCCCCTCTAAACCTCCGACCAATTACTTTAAACCTATGGCCCCTGGTTATTGACCCTTCTGCTAATGGAAATAGGTCCTTCCTCTCCACTCTATCTAGGCCTCTCATAATTTTATACACCTCAATTAGGTCTCCCCTCAGCCTCCTCTGTTCCAAAGAAAACAACCCCAGCCTGTCCAATCTTTCCTCATAGCTAAAATTCCCCAGCCCAGGCAACATCCTCGTAAATCTCCTCTGCACCCCCTCTTGTAGTGTGAATCTTGATGTTTTATTTTCCCCACACTTAATTTGTCCAGAAGGCAATCTTTTCTTTGCTGTTATCATTTGAACTTGTTAGCTTGCTTAAACAAATTGCAAACATATAATGAAAGTTGTGGCTTTTGACAATGGAATTTTTGTACCTCCATCCAAACTGCACTTACCAGGTCTGGATTTAAGAACTATGTGATGGTGATAATGTTGTCCGAGCATTGTGGGATGTTCCTATGATGAAATAAACTAGCCTCGCTTGATAATGCAATGTCAGTTCATTTAAATATGTCTCTGCCACATGGGCTGCAGTGTTAAGTGCCAACTAGCCAGTGAAGTACTGCAGGCTGTCTGACGAGAATTACAAAGCATTACAAAATGCAGCACAGCAACAGGCCATTCGGCCCAACTGGTCTGTGCCCTGTTTATGCTCCACATGAGCCTCCTCCCACCCTACTTCATCTAACCCTATCAGCATATACTTCTATTCCTTTTTCCCCTCATGTACTTCCCTAGCTCCCCCTCAAATTAAAAAAAAAAGTTAAATCTGAGGCATTGCGTGACTGGAAGCCAGAGTAGGTCAGGGAGGATAGGGGCGATGGATGAGCGAGACTTGTTGAATAGGAGACGAGCAGAGTTTTGGACGAGCTGAAGGTGCAGGATAGAGAATGAGAGGCTAGGCAAGACAACATTGGAGTAAGTGTTTCACAGAAATCACAGAAACCCCACAGTGCAGATAGAGGCCATTTCGGCCCATCGAGCCTGCACCGACACATATCCCACCCGATCCCCGTAACCCCTACACCAACACATATCCCACCCTATCCCTGTAACCCCACGTACTTAATCCCCCTAACACTAAGGGTCAATTTATCATAGCCAATCAACCTAACCCGCACATCTTTGGACTGTGGGAAGAAACCGGAGCACCCGGAGAAAACCCACGCAAACACGGGGAGAATGTGCAAACTCCACACAGACAGTCGCCCGAGGCTGGATTCGAACCCGGGTCTCTGGCGCAGGAGATGACAAAGGCGCGGATGAGGGTTTCAGCGGAAGAGCATGTCACCTTTTTTTTCTCTTTGATGTGGTGGGGACCAAAGTCCATTGGAGGCCAAATGAAAGCTGGGGCACTAAGTAAGGATACCAAGCATACCAAGGAGAGGGTCACCCTGGAGCGAAATGTTGCCTTTTTTTTTTTAAGAGGTGCCTCCCCTGAAGCACCTTAGCCACTGGAGCATAGCTCAGGAGCTCCAGCTACATTATGAGAAGGGCCCCTAATCTAAATAATTTCATGGGCCTTAATGAACTTTAATCACTGAGTGCACAGGCTATTTGCATTAGATGCTGCATGCCCATAATGGGGGTGCATTGAACACTTCACACATTGAGTTTGGCTGATAATATGGGCCTTGGCACCTGAAGCGCTATGGACCTACATGCTTTCAGTTTTTAAAATTATTTTCCTTCCTCACTTTTTAAGGTATTTTATTTTCACCTTCTGTGCAGGTGTCTAACTACCAAATTCAGACAGTGAGCTGATGAGCCAGACAAAAGACCTGCTCCCACTTTTGATCTGGCTACTCAATGCCAAAGATCAACCTTGGTTACTTACATACCAATTTATTTATTTTACCTTCGTACATATAGCCAAAATCAGGTAACACACCATGTGTGGAAGTATGGGCACATAACCATCTCCTTTTGATAAATAAACAGGGCGCCATATAGCACTAGACTAACATACTGCAGAGCCCTCAAGAGTAGAGGAGTTGGAATTGAAATAATCGCCACTAAAACATCTTTTCCAGGTTTGTTTCTCAAAACTTTGTCATTATTCAATTCAGCAGAATTTGTAGTTCTGAAAGATGCAGTCTAATTCGATTAGATTTCCTTTCCTTTGAATTACTACCTGTTTCATGTTCTAGTGAGCTTTGCTTATGTAAAATAAATTTGTGTTATGCTTGCTGCTGAATTAATATTTTACCAATCTAAGCTGTTCACTAACCTCTTGAAATCTTTCTTTCACATCTCCTGCCTGGATTGTCAACTGCAGCCTGGCATCAAGGTCAGTAACCGTTTTTATCTAGCTGCTTGTCTGAGTCTCTTTTCTGTCTTTGTGCCGGAAATAAAGCATAGTTGTGGACAAACAAATTACAAAAGGAATATATCGGTTAGCGGTTTTCCCTTTTCAGTGAAAGAAAAGAAAGTCTTACATTTATGTAGCACCTTTCATGACCACTGGACGTCTCGAAGCGCTTTATAGCCAATGAAGTACTTTTGGAATGTAGTCATTGCTGTAATGCGGGAAACGCGGCAGCCAATTTGCGCACAGCAAGCTCCCACAAACAGCAATGTGATATTGACCAGATAATGTTTTTTTGATATGTTGATTGAGGGATAAATATTG
This sequence comes from Somniosus microcephalus, assembly GCF_052327205.1. NCBI lineage: Eukaryota > Metazoa > Chordata > Chondrichthyes > Squaliformes > Somniosidae > Somniosus > Somniosus microcephalus. The sequence continues at coordinate 43,586,471 of NC_141002.1, forward strand.
GCCAGGACACCGGGGATAACTTCCCCTGCTCCTCTTCGAAATAGTGCCAGGGGATCTTTTACATCTACGTGAGACCAATTTTTTTTCTAACAACCCATTCTGTTATTCCTCAACTAGGTAACTGAATCTGGGGAAAAAAGTATGTGCATAGAATCTTAGATTGTCTTGCAGAAAGAAAGGGAGCTGAATTTGGCTGGTCTACTTTCTATTTATTTGCCCTTATCACTGGTGTGGGGAAGGAGAACAAGCGGAGGTAGAAGTCAGTGGAGATTTGGGTGTGTTTGAGCATGCTCAGATTATAAAGTGGTTCAAAAGAATATGATTGCACCATAAAAACCAATGAGCTACTTGGGAAAACAAAATATCATGGGGCTTTTGGCACATTCCAAGAAGGAATGAAAACTTCCATTGCAGCTCAAATTGTTTACTGTGGCCAAAAAGCACAAGAAACTTCTCAGCAGGTCGGCAGCTTTGTTCATTCACTCAGTGGGAAGTCTTGAAAGCCAATTGGCAGTCCTGTGTATTTACAAGTCCATTCTTTAGCTAGACCACAGTCATCTTGCAGAAGAAATTCCTAACTTTCAAACATCTCATCACAATTGGAGTACTTATTGTATACTAGAACTTCATCCAGAGTCACTGTGGCAGATTATTTCCTGTTATTTTGGGCTGGAAAAAGTTTTAACCAACTCTGTTCTTGTTCTTGGACACATTGGTCACTGGAAATTAATTCTGATTAAGTGGTCATTGGGAATTTAGATATTTCCATTCAAAAATAAGGCTGCATTAAATATTGGATAATAGTTAATGGTTTCAACACGGTAATTCATTCGACTGTTTCTGTTAATGACAAATTAATGACCAAAACTAGGGGCCATAAATATAAGATAGTCACCAATAAACCCAATAGAGAATTCAGGAGAAACTTCTTTACCCAAAGAGAGGTGAGAATGTGGAACTCGTTCCCACAAGGAGTAGTTGAGGCGAATAGCATAGATGCATTTAAGGGGAAGTTAGATAAGCACATGAGGGAGAAAGGAATAGAAGAATATGCTGATAGGGTTAGATGAAGAGGGGTGGGAGGAGGCTCGTGTTGAGTATAAACGTCCGCATAGACCAGTTGGGCTGAATGGCCTGTTTCTGTGCGAGAGATTCAATGTATGTAATTCTTGGTAAAAATGTGAAAGCTCATTTCAAGCAGTTCATGAGCATCTGCAAAATTCCAAAGCCTGCATTAATGCCTTGAAAGTTGCTGCCAGGCATTTGTGAATCATTATTTTGTATATTTTTATAAATCAGCATTTGTTTTTTGTTTGTTTGGCTATCATGGCAGGCACAATTACGATAGAAGCAGCAACCGGTCAGAGAGTAATAAATATGACAGTGTATTGGCTCCAGTTATCTGATTGTATCACGTGATGCTATTTAACTTTAGTTCTTGTATCTTAGTGTAGTACTACCAGTTTATTTTGTAGATTACCAGAAATTAGACTGTACTATAACAAATACAAACTCAATCATTTTTAACAGAAATGTTTTTGGAATCAAAGTTTTTTGAAAATCAGGCACTTAACTGGGATGGTATTGCTGGCACTTTCCCAGTTCTATCACTAGTATGATGCCAGCATATAATGCTAGCATAAGACTATAATAAAATGTACTTTAAACACTTACTTAAGCTTACTGCCAAGTGGCATGGTGCAACTTCTAAAAGTTTTTTTGTGTGAAAACACTCTACAATTTACCATTTCTCTGTTGCCTAGTTTGTGGTTTTATTATTCAAGCCTTTAGATCACTAGAACATCTGAATTGGCTTGAAAACGGTTGCTGATAATTCCCGCTTTCTATGAAGAAGTAAGCACTAAGGAATTAAAGCCAGACTTTTTTTTTGTAAACCTCATGTCTCCTTACATGCTCAGCCCTGTAGCTATTCAACAGGGGATAGACTGTAGGTGGTTTTTTTTTCAATGGGGACAGTATGCTTTTTGTTGCCCAGCTTAGGGCTCAGCTTGAAGACCTCTCCCAGTCCAAAGTTACACATAATTTTCTTTTTATACATGTTCACCTTCTTACAAGCATTCAGGCTGTGTTTCATGTGGTCAAAGAAGATGGCAGCAGTCCTACTAAAATTAGCAACCATTTTTAACATTTGATTTTTTTTCCAAGTTACATGGAATTTTCCAGGAGTCTGGAACATTTTAATAATGCACTGCATGTGTGTGTGTTCAGAAGATTTGATTGACTGGAACTACAGCTTTTATAGGTCATGTAACAGGGATTTTGTCTCTTTAAATTTGTTGTTATTCAAGATTCCTTTGTATGACAGCTAGGACCGGATAATTATCTACGTTGGCAGCCTAGAACAGTGGTTAATTGACTAATTTGCCTGCAATTAATTTAAAAAGTTTTGATTTTAATATTTTAATCATATTGTTTTTCTGTTATACATTGTTGATATATATCTAAAACATTTGATGATGCAGGTACTTATTTCTTTTAAGCAATAAAGTCAAGATGAGAATTACTATTTGTAATTGGAAAAAAATTAAAAGATTCCAAGAACCCAGTTGGAGATTCTTGATGCTATCAATAAACATTTATGAAAGAGAGTTTTGGAAGAGTGCAGAGGATAAGAAAAGCCATTATACCGTCGTCTGAAATATAGAACTCCCATGGCTTTTCTGGTAATGAGGGATCTGTGAAATGATATGTATTCTGTGGAATATTTAGGTATAAAGGAGTGTTGCAGAGAGGAAATTGAACTAGGAAACCTTATAGAGTGGAGGTTTCTTAACGGTTACTCTACAAATGAAGATGATGTAAGGACCACACATTTTGTTAGTAGTTGTGTTGCATAAGAATATCCTGGAAGATGAGACACTAATGCAATTGGTAAATATTTGGGATTAAAAAACCTGTATATTATGGAATTTTGAAAAGTGCTAGAAATACACAGCAGATCCATCAGGAAATTTTTGGGACTACTTCCAGGAAAACTGAACATTTTAAAAACTCGTTTATAAATGGAGAATGTGGAGGTACATGAGAAGAAAGAATTCGCTTGTATTAATACATTATTGAGCTTTGAGGAAAGACTTGTTAATTCCTCAAGGATTATGATGAGATGAATAACATACAAGGTAGCTAGCATACTTTTTATGCCTAAGATAACTAGACTAGGAATTCAGGAAAGATATGATTCCAACTTCCATCATTTCCTGGTGTGGGAGCGTTTCCACTCTTTCTGAGGCCCGTTCGGAGCCCAGATTTTAGACTCAACAAATTCATAACTTAGTCCCCTATATTTTGGGAAATAAATGTCTCTGATGAAAATATAAGCGATGTGTAATGAAACCTGCGGCCAATTCAGGAAAAACTCTGGTAAAATCCTCTCACTCCCTATGGCAATGAAGTAAAGTTCCAGGATATATGAAAGGGAAATCGTATTTACCAAATTTTTTGAGGATGTAACCAGCAGGGTAGATAAAGGGGAACCAGTGGATGTAGTATATTTGGATTTCCAAAAGGCATTTGATAAGGTGCCACATAAAAGGTTGCTACGCAAGATAAGGCCTCATGGGGTTGGGGGTAATATATTAGCATGGATAGAGGATTGGTTAATGGACAGAAAACAGAGTAGGGATAAATGGGTCATTTTCCGGCTGGCAGACTGCAACTAGTGGGATGCCACGAGGATCAGTGCTTGGGCCTCATCTATTTACAATCTATATTAATGACTTAGATGAAGGGACCGAGTGCAATGTATCCAAGTTTGCATCGAAACAAAGCTAGGTGGGAAAGTAAGCTGTGAGGAGAACGCAAAGAGTCTGCAAAGGGATGTGGACAGGTTGTGAGTGGACAAGAAGGTAGCAGATGGAGTATAATATGGGGAAATGTGAGGTTATTCACTTTGGTAGGAAGAATAGAAAAACAATATTTTTTAAATGGTGAGAAACTATTAAATGTTGGTGTCCAGAAAGATTTCGGTGTCTTCGTACAGGAAACATAGAAAGTTAGCATGCAGGTACAGCAAGCAATTAGGAAGGCAAATGGCATGTTGGCCTTTATTGCAAGGAGGTTGGACTACAAGAGTAAAGAAGTCTTACTACAATTGTACAGGGCTTTGGTGAGACCACACCTGGAGTACTGTGCACAGTTTTGGTCTCCTTATCTGAGGAAGTTTATACTTGCCTTAGAGGCGGTGCAACAAAGGTTCACTAGATTGATCCCTGGGATGAGAGGGCTGTCCAATAAGGAGAGACTGAGTAGATTGGGCAAATACTCTCTGGAGTTTAGAAGAATGAGAGGTGATCTTATTAAAACATATAGGCCTAGAAATTGAGTGGGCTTAGCGCCCAATTAGTGGCGCTAGAGGGCCTTGCGCCGGACTTATAGCCGTTTTGCAAATTGACTTGGGCCTTACCATCGGCGTTAGCCGGTAGCGCTGCGCCGGCACCGATGACGTCATCGGTGTGCGCAGCGTCCCGGTTGCCGTGGTAACCCGGCCCCAAGCCCAAATTCAGTTGCGCCCGCCTCGCCCGTGGCAGGCGCAACTAACGAATGTGAAAAGTGTTCTTACACGCCTTTGCGCCGGCGCATAAAGGTGGAGCGGCGGCCGGCCGCGTTCCCGGCGGCCGCCTGCCCGCACCTCCCTTCCCGGACTCCTGCATCACCCCCCCCGCGGCCCTGATGAGTGTGTGCTGCGAGCCCGGCACTTCCCCGAGGTGCCGGGCTCAGATGTCGGGGGAATCCGCCGGACAGTTGTCGGCTGCAGGCAGCTCCTCCTTAACAGAAGGAGGAGGCCTGCAGTTCCCCAGCCTGCCGCACCGCATCGGGTGCCGCAGCGGGGAATTAGCGCCGGGAAACCCAATTCAACGCCCGTTTTCAGGCGCTAAAACCCTCCTTTAGCGCCCGCCGCCCTCTGGGGCCGGCGCAACCGAATTTTCGTCGGGCGCTGCCGCATTAACGCTGGCGCAAAATTTCTGGCGCTACAGCCCTGGCGAGCCCACAACCCAATTTCTAGGCCATAAGATTCTGAGGTGGATTGACAGGGTAGATGCTGAGGGGTTGTTTCCTCTGGTTGGAGTGTCTAGAACTAGGGGGCATAGTCTCAGGATAAAGGGTCAGCCATTTAAGACTGAGATGAGGAGGAATTTCTTCACTGAGGGTTGTGAGTCTTTGGAATTCTCTACCCCAAAGGGCTGTGGATGCACAGTTGTTGAGCATATTCAAGGCTGAGATAGATAGATTTTTGACTCCTGGGGAATCAAGGGATATGGGGATAGGGCGGGAAAGTGGAGTTGAGGTCGAAGATCAGCCATGATCTTATTGAATGGCAGATCAGGCTCGAAGGGCCACTTTAAAAAAACCTGAAGGTATACCAAATGGAATGTGTCGATTTAAAGTGCTTATTTAAACATATGGGCCCAACATTTGTGATTGGAGGCTTCCCGCAGGCCTCCAACCTGTAAAATATCTACGCATTTATCTGGTGTCCCGGGAGATACGGAGACTTGCGACCCTGGGCCTCTCCGGGTACCCGCGGGTAGAGGCCCACATATCCCGGGGGCGCATGCAGTTCGCAAGCTCCTTTGGGATCATGTGGGCCGGCCCAACCAATAAAAGAAGGGAATCCCCATTCATACTTAAGGGAATTCTGTACATACGGAACTCCCATAACTATGAATGGGGATCACTTAAAAAATACACGAACACATGAAATACATTTTTTAAATTATATTTTTAAAATTAATTAAAATGCCATTTAATTAAATATTGTAAACAAAAATTTAATTTTTGGGAGAAAAAAATTATGTTTTAACGTGGCTAAAAATAAACTTACCTTATTGGACAGGGTTTTTAATGTATGAGTGATAACATTTTATTTTTCTATTTTTTAAAACTCTTATACTGGTAAAAGCAGGCCTTATACTAGGCTTAAGAATTTCACGGGCATTCAGTGGGCGGAAGTTGGGCAAATAGCACAACTCTCCACCTGCAGAGGCCCTTCTCCCGGGGATACAGAGGATCGCTCAAGAGGATTCTTGACAGATCTGGAACTTGCGCAACCCCCAACGGGCACGTACGCACCCGTAGGGGTCGCAAAATACGGCCCATTAGGAGCAACATATTTGCAGATGATTGCAATCCTTAGATGGGGGGTTTTTGGAATGCATCCAACACAAACATGGCAGTTTGAGAATTTGAATTCAGTTTAAAAAATCTGGAAATAAAAATCTATCATCAATCAAAGTGACAATGAAGCTGTTGGATTGTTAATGAAAACCTGACTGGTTCATTAATGTCCTATAGGGAAGGAAGCTCCAGTCCCACAACATGGTCGACCCTTGGTCCAATAATCATACATCCTGAAACCCCATCCCCTAAAGACTGCACTTTTTCTTGACTTCCTGTGTGCGATGGCATGGGAGGTCGACTAATATATTTATGAACAAAAACGCAAACTAGAATTATGTAATGAGGCATTTTTAGTAAAAGGCAACTATAAAACCAACAGGTTGACTTAACCTGGGCAGAGTTTCTTACTCGCCCATAACTCGGAAGTCGGCGCGGCAGGACTTCCGTCTACCCCATGTGTTCTCTGCTGGACCACAGTTGATTTTAATAAGGTAAGCTAATTGAACCGTGTTGGGCGGGTTGGATGGAAAACATATTGCTGCTGCAAGATTTAAAGTTCTTGGGGGGAAAAATTGGTGATCGCCAGCAAAGCAGTCAGTGTCACCGCCAACTGCTGTTAACGGCCGCCCGAAATATCCGTAGAGCTAACTGACTTAAATTGGTGTAGGGGGCATGGAGGTAGGTGGCGCTAACCTTAGGTGCAACGCCATCCTGATGGCATTGCACGAGGGATCCGGGACCAATTTGTAGTCTTGGTGCAGTGTTGCTGCTTCCCCGAGCGTCTGTGTGCGAGGCTGTGAAGCTCACAATGCATTGTGGGCGGTGAGGCGGTTTGATATTTAAAGGGGCCATGCACATTGAAGCAAGACATTTTTTTAGCCCTTTCTGTCTTTTTACAAATATTCAATATTTAAATGAAGTTCCAAATGTGATTATTCAGCTCTTAAAGCTGAATTACCTTCCTAAACTGAACAAATGGGAAAACTGCCTTAGCACTAACACAAATGGCTCAGCAAGCAAGGGAAGAGGCACCAAGGGTCTCGCACACAGCACTCCAGCTTTGTGCAGGGGTCAACACTGCAACTGCCCCTCTACCCACAGGGGCCAGGAGGCACTCCAGAAAGAACAGTGTGGAAGTACATTACCAAGGCCATCACTGCCAGCAGTGTCGCCCCCACCACATGACTCCAGTGCCTAAAGAAGCTTTATGACCTCAGACCACTGGTCAAGGTCAGTGAATGAATCTTCAAAAGCCATCTCCTATCAACTGCATCACTAGCCTCACACACTGCTCATTGCAGGACCCCCAGTCACTCACCTACCAACAACTGCACCAGTGACGAGGCACATTTACCATTCCTAGCATCACCTCACCCCCTTGGAGGAGACGGTGCAGGCCATTCTTGGCAGGGGCATGGCTGAGCCCTTGGCCAGCGGAGGGGCTGAAAGGATACAAGATGCGGGTATCCTCGTACGTTATCCCCCTTCTGGCATGCACCTCTTGCTTACCCGCCCTCCCGCCAGCACAACTCCACCCTTGTGTCTTCCTCATTTCATACACCCAAGAAATGCAGCCTGCCCAGCCAGTGGGTCAACAAGAAGACGTAGCCTGCCCAGCCAGTGGGACCGCAGGCGGATGATTCCATCCTGGATATCCCAGCCACAAAGAGGCTGTCTGGGATGAATCCTTCCCTCTGATTCCTCTCCTTCGGCTTCCTCCTCTTCTGCGTCTTGCTCTTCTGCATCTTCCTCTTCCCTCTGCAAGTGGATGCTGTAAATGTGAAATGACAGTTGGTCAGGCAGCATGTCAACTTGAGACGTGAACTCCAAGGATAACCTGGTGTGCTTAGGACCCAGCGCTGAATTGAGTGTTAGGGTTGAAGTTCGCATAGGTGACCAAGTCACCATGCCACCATTTTTTTACAAGACGCTGCCAGTTACCGGCAGTGCAAAGAGCCCCACGAATATGGCGGCTGCCGCGGGACCACTGGCGCTAACAGGTGGCTGTAAGTATATGAATTTCTTGCCCCTTGACTTTCTGCTTTTATTGTGTTGGACTTTGGTAAACATCAGTCTAATGACCAGTCCTTTTATATTTCAGGCTGTTTCTACTTCATTTTCTAAGACAGCCAAGTAAAGGAGTATTCCTAAAGGGAATGCCTTAGTGTTCAGGGTGATATTCTTTCCTCTTTGCAATCCGCTGTGGAGTTTGCTATGCCAAACGAGAGGTGGAGAGCCAGATTTGGGCTTCCTTAAGTTTACCTAACTTTGTGCTGTTATTTGTTTGGAGAAGAACCATAGGCATTATTTCAGTATGTGGTATGTGAATTTGCAGTGCTTCAGGCTGCATATTGATACTGCTAATCTTATACACATTTCTGGCCAAACATGCATTTCAGCTCAAATAACCACGCTCACATTTTATTGGTCAGCTCAGCCACCTCTTGTGCCTTCCTTTGAGTCTTCCTCAAAGCATTCTTAAGGTTCAGCTGCAAAACCATAGGCTTGGGAACTTGAGTAGAACTGGTGACAAAGGACCTGGCAGATCATTCAATCCACTGAGGTAAGCGATTCGCTATTGCTTTGTTTCAGACTCCTGATTGAAGACAGCATTCAAATTTGTCAAATATGATGAAACTAAAACTGCAGACTTCACTCTTCCATTCTCTCTCTCCTGGACAAAAACATTTTTTAGATTTATTTTCTTATGAATTGACAAAAGATAAAAGTAGAGGTTGGTATTTTAAACTTAGTTTGGTACAATATGCTAAAGATTAACTCACTACATAATCTTTGTACGGGCTTTATGCTGTAGACATTTCTAAGTGACTTTCTCCCTTCCACCCATTCAAAAGGGAATTTTATTCTCATTTCCTCTCTGCACTACATTGCTGGGTAAGAGGATAGGTAAGTGACCTCTTTGAGACCTCTCTGAATGCAGCTCTTGATTAAGCCTCTAAGGGATACTAAAGAACGCCCTCGAGTGACTGACACTTCCATATTTTTTTAATTTCTTCCTGACTCGGGGGAAGTTATCTGTTGCTTGGTGTGTCTGAAATGATGATATGGCTGATATCAGGAACTAAATGCAGGAGACGTCATGGAGACAAACCTAGGTCCCACCACTCCATAGCTCTGTGCTTTGAAGCTCCAATTGACACAGCTTTACAGTTGTTGATATAAAGCCATATAAAGTTCCAGTCACATGTTTTTACTAACATTGTGGAAGCCTTGTTTATTCAGCAGGGTTAAGGGTTAAAAGTTGATAGTGGAGAGATTTTTGAATTGCCAGTGATCCTGATCAAACCAAAACCATGTGAGAACTTAAAAGTTCAGATTCAACAGTTATGCAATTCTGAGACTGTTTTCTTTGGTAAGAATAGAATTGAGAATTTCTGCAAAGATACAGCTGATTTGTCTTGAAGCTGCAGTTCTCTAACCAGACTTAAGTTTCCATAGATTGACTTTGATTGCATCTTTCTGAAAGTGTTCGGACTACATAAACATAAACTGAAACCAGGAGAAATTGTACTTATTCAAGCTGTCGCTACACACAGATGATTAGATTGAACCTTTCTCCAAATTGTCATCTATGACCTCATTTTAGATATCCTCAGCATTGCTATCTTGGACCTTATTGAAGCTTGGCGTACACAGGGTGATTCTTTCCCTCTTAACAAGAGTATCCAAGCGGTGGTGGCGTAACTCTCACCTCAGACCCCAACTTGACCTGTCATCATGCTCCTCTGGCATCTTCCCCTCCTTGAAGCACCGCGTCCTCCAGCACCTTTCGGGTTCTTTTCTGCTTCATCATCTGGTACAACTGGACAGAGCGTGCACAATGCATGCTCTGCCCAGATCCTCGAAATTACATCAGGGTTTTATGTGCATCATAGGAACAAAAGTTGTGAATTGCCCATACCTTGCACATATATGTGACGGGGTATTTTTTAAAATTATCAGTTCTATAAAAAATAGAATTATGTTTATAACGAAAAATGTTTCACCATTGACATAATAGAAATATCAGGTCCAATTTTGCAATCTTTGCAAAGCTGGGGCTGTGCATGCCAATAGCACAGGGAGTGGAACTATGCTGATTTCTGCGATGGCAGTCGCTTGCCCTAATTTGAATAGGCTACTGGCACAGACAAAGCTTGGCCTGTATCATATTTGGCTGGTGGGGGATGCAAAAATGCCCAGACAACAGCTTTTGACTATGAATACTGAGGGAGGGATTTCTTGCTTTGGTACTTCTGGTGCCTACTGGAACCTCGTCGTGGTAAATTCTGAACCCTCAGCCCTTGATTTTCTGACCATAACTTTTTCTGCTCAGAACATTATGGGCTTAGGTTGCACAGTTTTCCCAATATGCACTTTTGGCTTGTACCAGGAGCTCTGAAGCTAAAAATCCTGGTCAGCTATTTCACAGAATCACAGAAACCCCACAGTGCAGATAGAGGCCATTTCGGCCCATCGAGCCTGCACCGACACATATCCCACCCGATCCCCGTAACCCCTACATCAACACATATCCCACCCTATTCCCGTAACCCCACGTATTTAATCCCCCTAACACTAAGGGTCAATTTATCATAGCCAATCAACCTAACCCGCACATCTTTGGACTGTGGGAGGAAACCGGAGCACCCGGAGGAAACCCACGCAAACACGGGGAGAATGTGCAAACTTCACACAGACAGTCACCCGAGGCCGGATTCGAACCCGGGTCCCTGGCGCTGTGAGGCTCATACTGTGTCATTAAGTTGGCAAATTAAGTACCCTCTAACTCAATATTGACAGATGACAGTAACATTGACCCGGATGTTGCAGTGGTAATGAAACTGTCAACGTTCGCCGTCATTATCCCTCTGAAACTGACCGTAACTTCGGGATTTAGCGCATGCGCAGATAACCGGGGAAATCCTGAAATTGCGGTCAGTCATTCCCTGCTCCTGTCAAATTTCTCAATTACGATAAAAATTACTAGATTTTAAAATAATAAATATTTTTTTTTAAGTTTGTTTATGATATTTCAGCTTCTACCTTAACCCCCATAGGTATGTCCCAATCTTTATTTTGCTCTCTGTAAAACATCTTTTTTTAAATGATTGATAAAAGCTGCATTTTATTTCCTGGTTTGCTGTCTGTGAGAATTCTTCAATATGATTGGCTGCTTAGCCAGCTTGATGACATCACTGCTGCTGTACGCTGAAGACCCCCTATAGACAGCGCTACAATCAAAGTAACGTCAAGAAAGCTAAAGTTTTTGCCACCGAGATCGCAAGATCTTAGTGGGCAGCTTCCTCCGAGGTCAGCGCCGATCGCCGTCGCTTCAACGCTGACCGCAAATTCCGGGCCATTAACATCGCACAAGGAAAAAAATAATCCCAAGATTTGGACAGTCCATGGCATCAAGATTTATTGATCTAGGTATTCCAACCATAATGCCAATGGTATTGCATTACAATGAATAAATACTATTGGTGTTATGATCAGAACATCTAGGCCATTCAATATAATGCTCATCACAATGTTGCCTTCAGTGCACTCTATCTTTACAACCAGTACACTGTCATTGCCACCCAGGTACCTGCATAATACATTAATTGTATCAGCCTTGTCTTTGTGATAGCACCCTTGCATCCGAGTCAGAAGATCATGGTTTCAAGCCCCACTCCAGAGACTTGGACACATAATCTAGCCTGACACTTTAGTGCAGTATTAAGGGAGTGCTGCACTGCAGGAAGTATCTTCTTTCAGATGAGTCTTTAAACCAAGGCCCCATCTACATTCTCAGGTGAATGTAAAATATCCCATGGCACTATCGAAGAAGAGCTGGGGAGTTCTACCGGTGTCCTAACCAACATTTATCCCCCGACCTACACCACCAAAAATGGATTATCTCATTGTAGGACCTTGCTGTGCGCAGTTGGGTACTGCATTTGCCTACATAACACTTTAAAAGTGCTTCATTAGCTGTGAAACCCTTTGGGGCGTCCAGAGTTCATGAAAGGCACTATATAAATGCAAGTTCTTTCTTTACATTAACTGTATTAGAAAATATTTTTGTAGGAGGATGTAAGTCACCAGTGGGCCCTTCAGTAAGATATGAAGATTGTTCAGCAAAGCATAGTGCATGAAAAAACTCATTCATTGTTCTTTATCCTGGTTTCTACTTCTCTGCCACAATTGAGCAAAATTACATTTGTTGTTCTGAGCTTAGTCTTGGTGTTTAGTTTGGAATGTCACTTTGTTCCTTAGTTCATCCCACTCTGTCGTGATTTTCAAGGCAACTAAATTTCCTCCATCACCTTGGCAGTTATGTCTTCAAAATCTTCTTGATCTCATACATTTAGCCTGTTGCAATCTCCTATTTTCCTCCCATAGCTCTTAAGCATGGGTTTATACGTGTGGTTGGAGTTAGCATATCCAGTTCAAGTCTTGATTAAAAATATATTTTTCATGGGGAATAAAAAATACAGGTGAAAATTGGAAATAAATGCTATGAAGAAACAAAAAGTATTTTTCAATGTATGAACAATGCATTTCTCTTCAAAGTCAATCCCACTAAACCTGGAATATCCTTTGTAACAACAACCAGTTTCATGTGGTGCACATGCTCTGTGTGATAATTTGCAAGACTGATTTGTTCTTCCTATTTTGTGAGAAGAGGTTGAGAGATAAGGGTGTAAAACCACGTATAGTACTGTGTGATTGTTTTAGTCTAGTATAGGATAGTCAGTGGGTGTTTGCGTCATATAGGGTATGTTGGAGATACGGGTGTTGTATGGCTGAGTGTTGTGTTAGTGCAATGATGAGTGTGTGATGGATATCATGTTGGAGTGTTTTGATGTGTGCATGTCATAGATTGTGTTGCGTAAAGAACACTAAGGCAAGAACTGCATTTAAGGCAGTGATTCAGTCTTTCACAATCACTGTTTCTCCTTGTGGTTTATGATGTCACCAGAGCTGCTCAGTTGAATTACCCTGCAACACACTGATGATCATCTTTATGCCACATTTTAATAGAATAAAGAAGACCAAGTACTCTACTTTTTTTGTGTTAACTGAAGGAGGCAGTATAATGAGAGGAAGTGCTATAATCAGAGAAGACTATAATTTTTATACCATCATTAATATTAATTTAATCCTACTGGTTCTAGTTGAGTTTTTCTCCCTTTGAAATTAATTTCAACTCATCAATGGAAATGGAAAATGTAGTTGCACTTTTCTCTGGAAGTACGTCACATTGAAAAATATATGCTGGGTGTGTACTATTATCCAAGTGAAAGCTCTTAGGTTATGGTCTTTTTAACTTGCACTTATCACTACAATCTCCTGGTCTTGAGAGGCTGTTGAACTCAGATTAACTGTCAAAGGAGATTTTAATTCAGCCCCTCATTTAGGAAACACGATTGAGAAAAGCACATATCTATTATGTTGACTTAAGTGCTTCAAAGAATAATGTTGAAGTGGTCTATATCATCCCATATTGTGAGATTCTTTATTTAAAATACAGAGGGAGTGAATCTTCTCTTACATCAGTAGTTAAGACAGTGGACACTTATAATTGAGCCAATCCATTATCTAAAGTTGGCCTTTTGGCCTTTATTAAGTGTCCAAAGTACTCATTTCTGGAGCAGGCGATCGTCACACAAAGTCAGAGTTTGATCTGCTTTTGTGGGTTTACTTTGAATACACCCTTTTTCTAAGGGTGTCCACCACTGAAATACTTCAAAAGACCCTTCTATTTATCCAAAGTGACAAAGAAATTTACTTGTTAAAAATTTACTTTCTCTTGGAGGGAGTTTAACATGTGTATTTGCAGCATACATCTTTTTTCTTCTTTCACTCTTTGGTGCACTCCTGTAATCTACAGCTTTGTGGTTATGAATTGAGTTTCTAAAATACCAAAGTAGAGCCAAAACTCTGCCAACTGCAAAACTAACATTGTCCAGAAAAACAGAATGATAGAACTTGTGCAAAGCTACCATGAGCCTACCTCTTGAAAACAGCCATAGATTAATGAACTTGATCATTATTTATCATTTTTTTTGAAGTGTGTATATGTATGTTATGCGTCTCTTGGCCTGTTACTTCAGGCTGTGCTATCTGTTGTAGCTCTCTAAAATATATTTTCCTTTCTGGCTTTCCTTTTTAATGGTTTGGTGAAACTTCTGCTATGGGGAATGTCAATAATGTCAATGATGTGAGGGATTTGAATTAACATTTGAAAGAGAGCTATTAACCTTTGTTGTTCAGCTTCAACTATGCATGTTAATTTACCCTGTCAGGCACGCTGACTCACTAAACCAAATCCAGTTTCCTATAATGTTGTCATAAGCAGTCAATGATTAAACAAAAAAAACAAACCAGCAATCAAAAAATATAAAATGAATGGAATCAACTAAAATAAATAGAAGGCTGTTAAAAGTTATTTCTTCATAAATGCTTATTTTTTGTGTAATTTTTTAAGTGTTGCTAAAGTTGATCAGTCTTTAAAACATTACAGTTAAAACTGGATTGCAGATGTTTCAGCAACAATGTACAGTATTATTGTGCATCATTGTATATTTTTCATGATGTTTTAAAAGATGCCTGGCATATCTGCTTGGAGATCATAGACACTGTCAGTGTGATGAATGATCTGCCTTTTTTACTTATGAGTTTTAGTTATGCAGGCTCGATCACTATTGGGCGTCGGCTTTCCATCTGTTTTTAACCTCACAGGATTAGGGCAATTACTCCAAGTACTGTAGCTGAGAAATCCCATTAGTATCTACAATTTACCCCGTTCATTGGTACTGAGCATGTAACAATGCTTATAATAGTATTTGTGTGATGTGTAGTAGTTGTGGCCTATGAGTGTCTCTCACTAACGTGAGAGAAATAAAAGACACACGAGGGAGTCACTTCTACCAATATTTTTGGCACGGAGCTTAATTGAAGTACAATAACTATTTCCTCTTTCATGACAAAAGCTGTTTTTCCCTTTGACAGCATTTAACACACTCTATAAAACTAAGCAAGGTGTGAGGAGGCTCGTGTGGACCATAAACACCACGTTGACCTGTTTGGCCGAATGGCCTGTTTCTGTGCTGTAAAATTCATGAAACCAGTCTATCTAAGAGTTGAATATTATTTCCATATATGGGGAAGGACTTTTATCACCTTCGTCTTTCCACTGCAACCTCCATCCCCAAGAAGGACGGGCAGCACCATCACCTCCAAACTCCCCTCCAAGTCGCACACCATTCTGACTTGGACATGCATCGCTGTTCCTTCACCGTTGCTGGGTCAATATTCTGGAATTCCCTACCTAACACCATCTTGGGAGCACCATCAGCATAGGTTCACCGCCGCCTTCTCAGGGCATCTAGGAATGGGCAAAAAATGCAGTCTTGCTAACATCACCCATATCCCGAGAACAAAACAAAACTTACACACGCTCCTAAAAGATACAATAAATGACATGGCATGTGGTAGGCAGCCTTTTTGCGTCTAGCCCAGGGTTGTCGAGTATATGGGCCGTGTTTGACCTGCGGAGCACTCTCATCTGGTCTACAGACTTCAAACCTGCTGGCTGTCCTTATCTGCTGCTTGAATTTGAATTTGGGTGGAAATGCCGACTGGCTCAACTTTCTCGCTTAGCATTGAAAGCCTTTTAAATTGGCATGCAGATTCTCAATTCCTCATTCACCTGTCACCGATAGTCAGGCTTCTTCTCGCTGTTGCTGCATAGGCTGATTGGCAGCTAGGTGACTGTGTCTTAGATTGTTTTTTTAAAGATTTGGAAGATTTAAAAGATTTGAAAAGTTCTTCAGCATTTTCGGGGGAATAGAGCTTATAAATATAACTAATTTACTGGTTTTGCAGCTTTGTGTTTATAATTTGCTTATAATATGTTTATATTGTGTTTATAATCATTTGTAAAACTTTTCTTAATCTCGCCATTAAATGAATACGGCAGGTAACTTTGAAATAAACCACTGAGGCTGACTTTCACTAAATCCTTTAAGAGTGGGCTATCCGCAAAGGAGGACTTTACTAATCCTGCTCATTGTGAGAAGCAACTGATTGTTGGCCCAAAGCAGCTAGCTTGAGATTCCAAGGACCAGTTACACTTCATTTTATCAACTCTCTTCATTATTTTCCCAGACTTAAGTTCTGTGCAAAATTCTGTCCAAAAGGTTTGCTCAGCTGTTGAAAGCTATGATTGGTTTCCCATTCACAGATAGGGCACGGTCACTGGTAGTTGGGCGGCATTAAATATAACTTGCATTTTTTATATATAGCACCTTTCATGACTTCAGGACACCCCACAGTGCTTTACAAGCAATGAAGTACTTAGGTCAATAAATAAAATCTAAATGTAAGTAAGTACCAATATGGCTTATCTGTCTATTTCTATTTCAATAACTTTTGCTGAATGTAGCCTGTGCCAGGATGCCGGATCAGGCCCACCATATAAAATGAGTTTGACACCCCTGCTTTCGCCTCTATCTATCTGATGCAATTATTCTTATGTGTGGGGCTCCTACTCTTTTTTTTCTATTGTATCATAGACTTACATAGAATCTACAGCACAAACGAGGCCATTGCACCCAACTGGTCTATGCCAGTATTTATACTCCACATGAGCCTCATCCCACCCACCCATAGCGTTTTATTCCTTTCTTCCTCAAGCTTCCCCTTAAATGTGTCTTTCTACCAAAACGTATTGCTTTGCACTTTTCTGCGTTAAGTTTCATCTGCCATGTGTCCGCCCATTCCACCAGCCTGTCTATGTCCTCTTGAAGTCTATCACTATCCTCCTCATATACTTTCAAGTTTTGTGTCATCTGCACATTTTGAAATTGTGCCCTGTACACTCACATCTAAGTCATTAATATATATCAAGAAAAGCAGTGGTCCTAGAACCGACCCCTGGGGAACACCACTGTAAACCTTCCTCCAGTCCGAAAAACAACCGTTCACCACTACTCTGTTTCTTGTCACTTAGCCAATTTCTTATGTGTGGGGCTCCCTCTCTTTTTCTTTTGTATCATAGAATTACATAGAATCTACGGCACAAAAGAGGCCATTGGGCCCAACTGGTCAATGCCAGTATTTATATTCCACATCAGCTTCATCCCACCCACCCAAAGTGGGTGATTTTGCCAGCCCTGGGGAGGTGGGTATGGAGGCAGGACTGCCAGAAAAATGGCAGAATCTGGGGGCAGGTACCCATCCCGCACCCAACCCGCCTCCGTGCTATCTTCCCAGGAGGCGAGTACCTGACCCGCGCTGGGAGCCGCCTCCTCAAGGCGGGAAGGGGATTAGTGCAAATTAACTGCCAGTTAACAGGCAGTTTTTTGGATAATCCCTATTTTGCCACCTAAAGTGTGGGCGTCCCGACGGCTCCGAACCTCGCCAGGGTCAGCGAGGCGAGGCGGGGGTCGGAGGGGCCAAGATATCTGGTGTGTGCAGGTGAGTGATGGGTGCATGTGTGCAGAGGTAAGTGTGTGAGGTGAGTCTAAAGTGTTTTAAAAGCTTTGCTTACCTTTGCTTCTTCCTCCAGGCTTCAACCCTTCAGCTCTTGGGAGTCCCTCATCTCACTGGCAGAGAAAGCAGAATGGTCGCTGCATTCTCAAATGCATCAGCCTTCTGCTTTCTGCGCAGGATTGATCTCCAAGTAGGCCTGTGTCCCAGGTCTCAACTTAGAAGACAGATTGTCAATGTTTGACAGCTTCACAGAGCTGTCAAATGATGACAATTCATCTGTCAAAAGCTCTTGACAGATGAAACGTCACTCGCTGACGTCACCAGTAACCGGCTTTCCCGTAATTGGCCTGCTAAATCCGCTGGGTGGGCTTAACAAGGGAAAATAACATGGGTTGGCCAGACGTTGATGGAGGCGGGACTAAAACCCGATAAGCAGCAGTCCTGCTTTCATCACGTCCCCATTGGCAAAATCACCCCCTAGGTGTTTTATTCCTTCAGTTACATGGATAGACTGGAGAAGCTGGGCTTGATCTCCATGGAGCAGAGAAAATTGAGAGGAGATTTGATAGAGATGTTCAAAATCATGAGGGGTCTGGACAGAGTAGATAGAGAGAAACTGTTCCCATTGGCAGAAGGGTCGAGAATCAGAGGACACAGATTTAAAGTAATTGGCAGAAGAACCAAAGGCGACATGAGGAAAAACTTTTTTACCCAGCGAGTGGTTAGGATCTGGAATGCGCTGCCTGAAAGGGTGGTGGAGGCAGACTCAATCACGGCTTTCAAAAGAGTTGGATAAGTACCTGAAGGAAAAAAAATTGCAGGGCTACGGGGAAAGGACAGGGGAGTGGGACTAGCTGAAGTGCTCTTGCAGAGAGCCGGCACGGGCTCGACGGGCTGAATGGTTACAACAAGGAAGAAGGCCATTCTATGATTCTATATGTATGAATTTTATCTGCTTCAACCATTCCATCTAGCAGCAAGTTACGCATTCTCACCACTATCTGTGTAAAGAAATTCCTCCTAAATTCACCACCTTAAAAAAAAGAAATAATTGCTCAATAAATAGCATTTTTTTAAGTCCATTTTTAGATTAATTTTAAGTATGAATTTTTAATAAAGTCCTTTTGGCAGCTCATCAGCTGCAATGCCAGAGAGTTGGTGTTGGCAAAGAAGACAGAAGTTTGAAACTGAACTTTAACATGCAGCTGTTCACTGGAAAGTTACATTTGGTAGTCTTTTGTGGCTTACCCAGAAGAAAATGGAAAGGCTGGAACGTTCCCTTCCTTTACTTAGAATTACATAGAATCTGCAGCACAGAAACAGACTATTCAGCCCAACTGGTCTACGCCGGCATTTATGCTCCACACAGGCCTTCTCCCACCCCTCTTCATCTAACGCTGTCAGCATATGCTTCTATTCCTATCTTCCTCGTGTGCTTATTTAGCTTCCCCTTAAATGCATCTATGCTATTCGCCTCAACTACTCCTTGTGGTAGTGAGTTCCATGTTCTTACCACTCTTTGGGTAAAGAAGTTTCTCCTGATTTCTCTATTGGACTTATTGGTGACTATCCTATTTTTATGGCCTCTAGTTTTGGTCTCCCCCACAAGTGGAAACATCGCCTCTACATCTACTCTATCAAAACCCTTCATAATGCTAAAGACCTCTATTAGGTCACCCCCTCAATCTTCTCTTTTCTGGAGAAGAGCCTCAAATGTTTCTTAGTAACTTGATCAATCAGAGGTGTTGGTAGAGACTGACCTGTCCATTCAAGTAAGTAAGGTAGTGAATATTATCTACACTAAAATGTTTGTTGTAAAACCTCTTATTTAGGGAGGGTGTTGTAATTTTTTGAATTATGAATAATGATGTCAAGATCCCTTTCTCAACTGATTTTAACTTGTACCATGTAGTGAGTAATGACTGGTATGCCCATGTGCATTAACACTGTATTTATCTAAGTTGAAGGCCATTTGCGAGAGTTTGGCCAATTTCCCCCAACACATTTAGATCCACTTGCAGAAGTTCCTTCTCCTGCACAATCCTGACACTCGCACAACTTTTGGTGTCATCTGTGAACTTGCAAACATTCATCCAATATATACATCTGGGTAATTTATGAAAATAGTAGGAAGCAACAACCCTATGACCAATCCCTACGGGATACCACTTGTAACCGGCCTCCAAGCAGATCCATAGCCATTAACTACAACTTTCTGTCATTGAGATTGTAGCCAATTCCTCATCCATTGTAACAACTCTCCATCAACACCACAAGACTCTGTCTTGTAGAGTAACCAATTGTGGGGTACTTTATCAAAAAAATTTTGGAAATCCAAGTAGACAATGTCCTTGTCCATTAAGGTTGTAACTTCCTCAAAAAATTCTAGTATATTAGTTAGACAAGATCTCCTTTTCCAGAAGCTTTGTTGAGTGTTTTTGATAATGTCCCCTCTATCCAGGTGATCATAGAGAGCATCTCTTACGATCCCCTCATGCATCTTACCTATGATTGGCATCAAGCTTATGGGCCTGTAGTTCCCTGGATCTGACTTGTCACCCTTTTTGAAAGCCGGCACCACATCAGCATCTCTTCAATACAAAAGAACAATCAAAGTATCCAGCGAGCTATTAAAGATAAGGGCAAGGAGTTTGCAAATCATATGTTCCAGCTCCTTAATCACCCTTGGGTGAATGTCACCCAGACCTGCAGCCCAATCTACTTTATGGTTCTTTATTCTATCTAAAGATATCTTCCTCTTTTATTGTAATATTTTCAGTGTTCTTGTTTACAGTGCAACCCACATCTGGTAGTTGGACATCATCCACAGGAGTGTAACTGATTCAAAGTAATCATTGAACACCTTTGCCATGCCCTGAGATTCCACTTGAATCTGTCCTAAGGTGTCTCTCTCAGTGGGCCGAAGCAGTCTTTAATGGTGCTCTGACTCTTACTGTAACTAAAAAAAAGCCGAAGCCATTGTTTTTGGTCCCTGCCACAAACTCCGTTCACTAGCCACTGACTCCATCGTTCTCCTTAACATCTGTCTGAGGTTAAACCACACTGTTCGCAACCTTGGTGTCATATTTGACCCTGAAATGAGCTTCAGACCACATATCCGCAACATAACAAAGACCGCCTACTTCCACCTCCGTAACATCGCCCGTCTCCGCCCTTGCCTCAGCTCATCTGCTGCTGAAACCCTCATCCATGCCTTTGTTACCTCTAGGCTTGATTATTCCAATGCACTCCTGGCTGGCCTCCAACATTCCACCCTATGTAAACTTGAAGTTATCCAAACCTTGGCTGCCCGTGTCCTAACTTGCACCAAGTCACGTTCGCTCATCTCTCCTGTGCTCGCTGACCGACATTGGCTCCCGGTTAAACAGTGCCTCGATTTCAGAATTCTCATCCTTGTTTTCAAATCCCTCCATGGCCTCGCCCCTTCCTATCTCTGTAATTTCCTTCAGCCCCCCCCCCGCCACCCGCCGAGATATCTGCACTCCTCTAATTCTGCCCTCTTGAGCATCCCTGATTATAATCGCTCAACCTTTGGTGGCCGTGCCTTATGTTGTCTAGGCCCTAAGCTCTGGAATTCCCTGCCTAAATCTCTCCGTCTCACTACCTGTCTTTCCTCCTTTAAGACGCTCCTTAAAACCTACCTCTTTGACCAAGCTTTTGGTCACCTGCCCTAATTTATCCTTGTGGCTTGGTGTCAAATTTTTTGTCTTTAAAATACTCCTTGGGACGTTTTACTATGTTTAAAGGCGCTATATAAATACAAGTTGTTGTTGTTGATCAACAATCTTCTTTTCCATTAATCTCATGGCTGCTCAAACTGTCTTCAGTTTGCTCAGTAATGCCTCTTGCAAAGATTGCAGCAATAAATAATATATTACAACAGAACCTATGTACAGTAAGGAACTTTTGAGTTTAGTATATTTATGCAATTCATTCTCCCAGAATCGGCATGAATTCCCTCTAAGGGAATTGTCATGCAGGCTTCTTCAGCAGACTGTGATGCAATCAATGTTTGCTGCTGCACCTCACTTCTATATCAGTCCAAAAATGAGGTACAGGATGCTTGTAGTGAAAGTCCACCTGTTTCCCCACCCCCATTGTTTTTTCTGCCTGTGGAACTCTCCCAGACACTGTTGTTATCTGGAACTCTGTCTGGAACATTCAGAAGTTCGAATACAGAGTTAACCATCACCTGCTGAATTAGAATTGTTCAAGCATTCATTAGGCCATGGGAATGGTCTGAGCTTGCCCTATTGTACTTCAAATTCTCAGGGTCTTTTCTGATCTCAGCAGCAACTAGGGTCAGTATGTGAGACATTTGTCCCTGTTACAGTTGCCTTCAGCTGCACGCTGTTGGTTTTGACACTGAATAAACAAACACAAAGTGCTCAGCATTCAAATAGCTTAGTGGTAATGGCCAGCTTTTCAGTCTCAGTGACAAAAAAGTGATTTTGAAGAATATTTTTGAGGCGAGTACTGCTATGTTGTTGTAGGGTTTTGGAAATGTTTTTGATTAAAAATGAGTGATCTGGAAAGTTCTTGACACGAGTTTAGAAGAACACAATTGCACATGTATTAAACAGATCAGATGTTTGCATTGCAGTCAAGATTGTCCTCTTCTAATGCTTTTATGACCATTTCAAGATCTTCTTAAGTCAAGTTTCAAATCCCTTAAAGGTTTACCAAATTTAGATGCTCCTTTATAAAATAATATAAAACAGCTTATAACTGAAGGAAAACAATTGGTTACTGATTTGCTGGTTTGTTTTCCTATTGCCATGTAGAAGAGTTATTAGTTAGCAGTGGCACCCCTGCAGGTCAGGAAGTACTGCTGTTTTAATCCAACAGTTATCAAATTACAGTCCATATGAGCCACATGTAAATGTGCATTCTCAAAGAAAAGTGTTTAAAAAAAGTTTGTAAACTTATAAATGTCGTTGCAATATTTGTACTGTTAACCACCATCTCTTGTCCCCTCTTTTCCCTTCCGCCCCCTCTATGTTTTGATCAGTTCTGTAAAAGGTTCTCATTTTAATCGTCACAACTCATCCAAAAAGTCAACTGGGCTTTCTCTTTAGATGCCAACTAGCCTGCGGTGCATTTGCTAATTTTATTTCAGATTTTCAGCAATTGGGGATTTTCTTTTTACCTGAGTTATAAATCTTAAATTTTGAAAATGAACAACATCCCTAACTCCACATAAATAAAATTTATCACCTCACTCTTCTCCATAAAGCAATGCAGGGAAGTGTGAAATGATGCATTTGGGGAGGAAAAAACAGGAATGAGAGCACACACACTCAACGGAAAGATGCTGAAGGATGTGTAGAAGAACAGAGAGTAATTTGAGACATGACATATGGTAAATGTAGCATGCTTGAGAGGAATAGGTGACCTTGGACCTATGGTTCCCAAAGCTCTCCACCACTGGGGGTTTTCCTCGCCTCATGTCTGGATCTGCTGTAGACTAATTGATGGAGATTGATTATCATGATTGGTCAACAACTTCATTATTGTATCATACGATTACCAGGATGGTAGAAGATGCACAAGATGGAACTTGGTCTTTTTTCGTCTAGCAATTCCTATGAGACCTAGGGGTGCAGATACATAATGGCTTAAAGTCCAAGAGCAGGTAGTTGAAGCTGTAAAAAAAAAAAAAGTCCAATAGCATTTAGGCTTTATAAATAGAGACACAGACTATAAGAGCAAAGAAGTTCTGATGAATTTGTACACAGTATTAGTTAGACCACAGGTAGAGTACTGTTTGCAATTTTAGGCGCCCTATTATAGAAAGGACATTAAAGCCACAGCGCATATACAGCATTCACCAGGATGACACAAGGGATGAGAAACTATAGTTATGAGGACTTTCAATAGAGGTTTTTTTACATTATGAATGGTTTTAAATAGATGAATAGGAAAAAATAATTTTCTCTGGCTAGAGAATCACCGACAAGGGGTCATCAATTTAAAATTGCAAATAACAGAGTGAAGAGAGAGGTTAGGGGAAATTTCTTAACACACAAAATTGCCAGAGCCGGGAAGACTTTACCACAGGGAGTAATTAAAGCAGGGACCATTGCAGCTTTTAAGGGAAAAGTGGATAAATATTTGTAACAGAGGAAGATTCAGAGCTATGGGGAGAGAACAGGGTAATGGGATTAGTTGTGGATTGTTTAGCAAAGAGCCAGCACAGACATAGTGGACCACCTTCTGTGCTGTAAACTTCGATGATTCAACTTCTAATTGGAAAATGTCAAATTCCATAAAATAATCGATACATCCTTAAAATAATTGAATTTTGGTTAATTGACCTTTCCATTCTTGCTGATGTTTGACATTTCCTCTGACAATGTTGTTGTTGAATCTCAGTTAATGTGCTTTATAGCTCAGTTCAACTTGTGACATCATCAAGTGAAATGATTTACTTGTTGACGGCATTGGCAATTTAGAGTCGGGGGCCTTAATTTTAACTCCAGATGGGTTTTGTGCAGCTGGGTAGCAAGGTGTGTTGGAAACTCACCTGCTGCTTCAGAAATGGGCTATTTTAACTCCTGCGCCTCGCCACCGGAACAGACGGGAATCATCGGTAAAACGCACAGAGGCTGCCTGCTGACACAAGGTAGGTAGTGGGATCGGCTCCCCGGGGAATTTCGTGGGGATCTTGCTTTCAGAAAGTCCGGGAAGGAGAGTTCTAAGCTTTCCTTGTAGACATCGGAGGAGCACTCCTACTCTTCCTGGTCCCACAAAGGAAATTAAAAAAAACCTTTTTCAGCCCCTTCTCCTTGCTGGAGGGTCCTGGCTGGCCTTCACCTGGCAGGAAAGCCAAGTTCAGGCCGGAGTTAAAATTGCAGTCGGATCCCGATGATGTGCCCCACCAGCCTTGGGCAGGTCCTTGCTGCCTGCTTGGGAGAGTAGGTTAAAATCCCAGATGATGAGACCCTGGCGGCTTTCTGGCAAGTCAGTAACCTGGGTGATTTTAACTGCCCTTACAACAGCAACAATGTTTATTTATATAGCGCCTTTAACATAGTAAAACATCCCAAGGCACTTCACAGGAGCATTATAAAACAAAATTTGACACCGAGCCACATAAGGAGATATTAGGGCAGTTGACCAAAACAGGTAGGTTTCCACCAGGCGGGTGGGGTTAAAATCACCCCCTGGAATTTTTAACTTCTGGGTGTAGGACTTAAAAGGGACTCATTAGTTGCCAGGATTGTAACAGAACAATGTTCAGTCAGGATTTACTTTAATGGAACACTAAACATTCCCAGAAATAGACTGCAGCTTTAATTTACAAAAGCTTTTGCATTCTAGTGCACAAAAGACGGATAAATAGGATATTATATAGTTAACCGAGTGTGTTTGAGGTTATGCCAGCTGCAGTTTTTATTGCATTCATTAAGAAGTTGTCCAGTAGGTTTATACAGGGTTACAGGCAGCAGAGGGCTGAAATGAACTATCTCATGTAGGGTTAATTAAGGCACAACAAATTTCTAACATTCTCTTCAGAGTACTTAATTAAAGCTGCTGAGTGTAGCCATTCAACAAGCAAAGAAAAACAGATCTGCCTGATATCTCTTGTGCTCAATGAGGACTAGCTGCAGCAGATCTCCAGCTCACCTACTTTGACCTCTGTTCCTGTGCATCTTGTACTAAAATGATGAACTGTTTCTTTTCTTTTTGTCAGCTTATATAAAAGTAAGGCAACCATAGTATTTTAATTGGAGTTATGTTGAAATTTACCAGATAGTCAGGTTGAGTCAGGGTGAATGTTGTTAGGAAGTTCTGTTTAAGAGTTTCTGCTGCTGTGTCTTTTAGGAGATAACATTTATGTTACAAATACTCGTGCTTAATGGTCTCCTTAATTGGTTGCATTTTTTGTGTGTTAATTATTATCGGTGGTCGTTTACTGAAAGGGGAGGAAATGAAAACAAAACATGTCTTTACAGTACAATTACTGATTAACAATCAAAAAAAATTTTGTTTGAAGTAGTTTTGACATGTTCTCCTCAGGCTTTGGCCTAGAGATTCAATGGCGGCGTGCCCTTTTTCAGGCGGTGGGCAGGAACTGCATGCTCCTTACAAGCCAGATGCGTACCACCTTCCATATTGGTGTAGGCAAAAAAAAGGCCCACGCATGAACCAACCGTTCGGTCCTCTTCACATGCAAATAATGAAATCAATCAAATCAAATCAACTTTTATTGTCATTGTTCGTGCACAAGTGCAGTACAACGAAATGTAGGCTTGCAGCTCCCGAGAGTGTACATTTAGATTAAGACATTTAAACATTCAACATACATTTGGCTTGCAATACATTAACATAAACATAACCATAATAAAGTGCATTGGCAGATGTGCAGGCTTTAGAGTTTATTTGTGGAGTTCAGTAGGATGACCGCCCTGGGAAAGAAGCTGTTCCTAAATCTGGTCGTACGGGTGCGAATGCATCTGTAGCGTCTCCCAGATGGCAGGAGGGCGAACAGACTGTGGCTGGGGTGGGTAAGGTCTTTGATGATGGACCATGACCTCCGTAAACAGCGTTTCTGGTATATGTGCTCTATGGTCGGTAGCCGGGTGCGGGTAATGCGTTGGGCAGTTTTGACTACCCGCTGCAGGGCTTTCCGGTCATAGTAGCTACAGCTGCCATACCATACTGTGATACAGTTTGTCAGGATGCTCTCTATTGTGCAGCGGTAAAAGTTAGAGAGGATCAGGGGTGACAGGTTACATCCCTTCAGCCTCCTTCGGAAATATAGGCGCTGCTGGGCCTTCTTCACCAGAGAGGAGGTATTGATGGACCAGGAGAGGTCTTCCGTGATGTGGACTCCGAGGAACTTAAAGCTGTCCACCCTTTCCACCACAGCCCCATTGATGTGGATGGGGGTGTGACTTCCGCCTTTAGACTTCCTGAAGTCCACAATGATTTCTTTGGTTTTCTTGATGTTAAGGGCCAGGTTGTTATCGGCGCACCACTTCAAGAGATGCTGGACCTAATAAGGGGCCTAATGCTTGTTTTGAGGCCCCTTCTGCAATATTGGTATGCCCTGAGGCAGCCAGCGCTGACATCGGCTGCATTCAGGAAAACCAGGTCTACACGCAGCCTGATGTTCGAGGCCTCTTCTCTGGCGAGCTACTTGGGGAGGTCCATTAGGTGTCCGCAGTGCACCGGTTCGATGATGATGTTGCCCTGAGCCCAATATTAGACCTGTCGCGCAAACATATTTCTATGCCTCTAAGTCCTAAATTGTTTTTAAACCATTCCCCAACTAAATGAAGAAACTGTGCACTTTTGTCACTGCCACAACAGTTGAAAGCTCATCATTAAATGGTAATTATTTTTTCTTCCCTAAGCGACGCACTATCCCTGGACAAAGATGATCAGGAAAGCTGCTCCCAAGGTCTCTGCCTATGGCACTCGATAGCTAGGAAGTGTGCAAGTGTAGCCTTGATGCAACTCTTGCTCTGATTCTTCATTCTCCTTTTCAGTATAACTGCCTGAACCCTCTTTCCCCTTCCTGCTCTACATGAAATTGGAAGCTCACCATGCAGAAAATTGCAGTTGGTAGATCTTTGGCTCAGTTCTCCTTAACATTGCATTATAGAACTCCCATCTGCTGGACTACTGCACCACCCAGGAAGCCTAATTTGCAATAGCTTATTGGTTTTCCAGCTGATTATTGGTAGACAGACTTGGAGAAGTTCATGTTTCAGATTATGTTGTTCTTTTGACTGAAAGAGTAAACTTTGAAATCAGCTACCTATTAAGGGAGAAAGAGATTGTAAAATGACTTTGAAACAAAAGCCTTTATTTTTACCTTTTGCAAGTTAAGTGTTCATAAAAATGACAACTTTTAAATGGTGATCAGCATACATTCAGGAAACTATTGTATTATCCATAATCTGGCTGCCTTATTCCAGTGTCTCTTCCCCCCCCATCCCTCAATGGTAGGTGTAAGTAACATTACATTGTTTTTACTATGTCAGCTGCCCAGGTTAGCCCCCAATAAACCATAATCTTGTCAGGGAGGCCCAAGGATTTGAGAAGCACAAAGAGTGGATATACCAGCGGACAATCTGAGCAGTTTGCACATGGGCTGGGGGGACTGAAATTTATGGATACAGACTAGGAAACATATTTCCTTTATCTTGACAAACACATCATCAAGGCCCCCTTTTAAATATAATGGTTACAAAAAATTAGCATTCCCATTAACCTCCTTTGTGATTTTGAGTTTTAGTTTTAAACAATGAGAGTTGATGACTTCATGACAGACTGGATTGGAAAAGGTACTGGCATTGATAATATAGGGGAACAGAATAAATGTCAGCAGAGGTACAATCTTTAAACTTTTTTGATTCAGTTAATTCTGTCCCCAATTTAGTAACTCCTGGAAACTAGGTCCTCCACTATCTCTGATGCTTATTGTCTTAAAAATAGGTGAAAGTGGTAATGGTCAGCATTCTTTGTAACCATTTTAATAGTAATACTCACTCTTGCTCTGTTTCAGTAAATAATAGAAAATATTTCCAAAATGAGTTCTGAAGAAGTCCACTCACCAAAAAGAAAAATAAGCTTTAAGTTAATGCTAGAATCTTCATGTGATCTTATCTTAGCAGCTTTTAGGGATGAAGTAATGTATTTCTTCCTTTTTGATTTGCTCCCCAAGTGCTCTTCTTCCTCACTGACCCTTTATCACCTGGTGATGATCACTTTCCCATAAATTGTGCCAAAAAAGCTTCTTTATTAAACTCTTGTCTCAATACAAAAAACATTACATATTAAGACAGTAGTGAAGACTTTCTGTTGGTTGCTTGTGCCAATGGTTTTAAGAAGCAGAGTTAATTTATAAATGACAATAAAAGGAAATAAAATACACTGTTGGAAGAGCCATTTACATTAGCTGCTACAAAAGAAATAAAAGGTTATTGGATTCTTATTCACTTTTAACAACAAAGTATTTCAAAATTATGAGGGGTTTTGATAGAGTAGGTGGGGAGAAACGGTTACCACTGGCAGGAGGGTCGGTAACCAGAGAACACAGTTTTAAGATAATTGGCAAAAAGTCCAAGTGGGAAATCAGGAGACATTTTTTTATGCAGTGAGTTATGATGATCTGGAATGCACTGCCTAAAAGGGTGGTGGAAGCAGATTCAATAGTACCTTTCAAAAGGGAATTGGATATATACTTAAAAATAAAAATTTGCAGGGCTACGGGAAAAGACCAGGGGAGTGGGACTAAGTGGATAGTTCTTCCAAAGAGCTGGCACAGGGACAATGGGCTGAATGGCCTCCTCTGTGCTGTATCATTCTATATATTTTGTTTTTATTCCCTTAAAAACCAACTTGTTTGGATTAGGATGAAAATGAGAGAGACTGAAAACCATTAAAAATTAGTAGTTGATAACAAAGCAAGAAATGTTGCTACGATGTGATTTCTGATCATGAGTTTTGTCTTCAGGCAGTGAGCATGCAACATCAAGGCAATGACCAAAATCTGCATTGTAGTTTTTAAAACAAACTTAATTCTACTGATCCTTGTTTAACAGGCAATTAACACTGCACAGTCTGTAGTCACATATTTGTGTTTCATCCAAAAATAACGTTAAAACGGGATCTTTGGCTCTTTTAAGAAAACACCAAAATGCTATAGGAGAGTCTTTTTTTAGGCCCATACCTCAGGAATGTGTCTGGAATGGAATTAACTGTAGGGTGGCAGAAATGGTAACTGTTGAGTACAAAATGACTTTCTGTTTCTGTTTGAGGAATATGTTTGGCTTTCTGTTATGAGGATTTTGTTTTGCTCCACATTTAGAATTGTGCACGTACAAATGCTTGATGAAATTTTTAGTATAGAGCTGCTGAAACTAAAGTTGCTAAATTGCATCATCTCCACTGAAATGTACCCAATATGGTGGTCTGGCAATTGAGTAATGTTGTCTTGAATTCCTGTAGCTATCTATAATACTTCATAATCAAATGACTGCCATGCTATACAGCCTGCACATAATAGCCATTCCAAATTTATTTCAAAAATTACAGCACCTTTAGTTACTGGTAGGGACACATCTACTGTATCATGCATCATATGTGTCATGATTTGGTGAGTTTTGGAGGCAGTGCCAATTGTGTGCAGACAATATAACCTGTTGCGTGCAACAGAGACAGCATTGTTGGCACATTTCACTAGTGTCAGGTTATATATAGCTTGGAAATTGAGTATCTGAGACTTTTTAGTATTAAAAAGTTAAAATTTATATTTATGGATAGTTCATTGAAACATCAATGCATTTGCCATGCAGAAACCAGGTACTTCCCTTAATAAGAACATAACATAAGAAATAGGAGCAGGAGTAGGTTATATGGCCCCTTGAGCCTGCTCCACCATTCAATAAGATCATGGCTGATGTGTATCTTAACTCCACTTCCCTGCCTTACCCATATGCCTTGATTCTCTTAGTGTCCAAAAATCTATCGATCTCAGTCTTGAATATACTCAATGATTGAGCATCCACAGCTCTCTGGGGTGAAGAATTCCAAAGATTCACAACTCTGAGTGAAGAAATTTCTTCTCATCTCGGTCCTAAATGGCCAACCCATTATCTTGAGACTATGACCCCTAGTTTTGACTCTCCAGCCAGGGGAAATAACCTCTCAGCGTCTACCCTGCCAAGCCCTCTAAAATTTTTTTATACGTTTCAATGAGATCACCTCTCATTCTTCTACACTCCAGAGAATATCGGCCCACTCTACTCCATCTCTGCTCATAGGACAACCCTCTCATCTTGGGAATCAATCCAGTGAACCTTCATTGCACTCGCTCTAAGGCAAGTATATCCTTCCTTAGGTAAGGAGACCAAAACCGTACACAGTACTCCAGGTGTGGTCTCACCAAAGTCCTATACAACTGCAGCAAGCTTTCCTTACTCTTGTACTCCAACCCCCTTGCAATAAACAACAATTTATATTTATATAGCGCCTTTAATGTAGTAAAATGTCCCATGGCGCTGCACAGGTGTATTTTAAGACCAAAAATTTGACACCGAGCCACATAAAGAGAAATTAGGGCAGGTGGCCAAAAGCTTGGTTAAAGAGGGTAGGTTTTAAGGAGCGTCTTAAAGGAGGAAAGAGAGGTAGCAAAGCGGAGAGGTTTAGGCAGGGAATTCCAGAGCTTAGGGCCTAGGCAACAGAAGGCATGGCCACCAAAGGTTGAGCAATTATAATCAGGGATGCTCAAGAGGGCAGAATTAGAGGAGCGCAGATATCTCGGGGGATTGTGGGGCTGAAGGAAATTACAGAGATAGGAAGGGGCGAGGCCATAGAGGGATTTGAAAACAAGGATGAGAATTTTGAAATTTAGGCGCTGCTTAACTGGGAGCCAGTGTAGGTCAGTGAGCACATGGGAGGTGGGCGAACATGACTTGGTGCGAGTTAGGACACGGGCAGCTGAGTTTTGGATGGCTTCAAGTTTACATAGGGTGGAATGTGGGAGGTCAGCCAGGAGTGCATTGGAATAGTCAAGTCTAGAGGTAACAAAGGCATGGATGAGGGTTTCAGCAGTGGATGAGCTGAGGCAAGGGCGGAGACAGGCGATGTTACGGAGGTGGAAATAGGCGGTCTTTGTTATGCTGCGGATATGTGGTCGGAAGCTCGTTTCAGGGTCAGATATGACACCAATGTTGTGAACAGTGTGGTTCAGCCTCAGACAGATGTTAGGGAGAGGGATGGAGTCAGTGGTGAGAGAACGGAGTTCCTGATGGGGACTGAAAACGATATCTTCGGTCTTCCCAATATTTAATTGGAGAAAATTTTTGCTCACACAGAACTGTATGTTGGACAAGCAGTCTGATAATTTAGACACCGTGGAGGGGTCGAGAGAAGAGGTAGTGAGGTAGAGCTGGGTGTTGTCAGCGTACATGTGGAAACTGACGCTGTGTTTTTGGATGATGTCGCCAAGGGGCAACATGTAGATTAGACATAGGAGGGGGCCAAGGATAGCTCCTTGGGGGACACCAGAGGTAACAAAACGGGATCGGGAAGAGAAGCCGTTGCAGGTGATTCTCTGGCTACAATTAGATAGCTAAGAATGGAACCAGACGAGTGCAGTCCCACCCAGCTGGACGACGGTGGAGCGGCACTGGAGAAGGATGGCGTGGTCAACCATGTCAAAGGTTGCAGACAAGTCAAGAAGGACGAGGAGGGATAGTTTACCTTTGTCACAATCACAAAGAATGGCACTTTGATGAGAGCCGTTTCGGTACTGTGGCAAGGGCGGAAACCTGATTGGAGGGATTCAAACATGGAATTGCGGGAAAGATGGACATGGATTTGGGAGGCAACAACACGTTCAAGGACTTGGGAGAGGAAAGGGAGGTTGGAGATGGGGCGGTAGTTTGCAAGGACAGAGAGATCAAGGGTTTTTTTTGAGGAGAGGGGTGATGACTGCAGATTTGATGGAGAGGGGGACAGTACCTGATGAGAGAGAACCATTAACAATATCAGCTAACATGGGAGCCAGAAAAGGCCAACATACCATTTGCCTTCCTAATTACGAGCTGTACCTGCATTTGTACCTTTCTGTGATTCATCAACCACCGTGTGAGGGGTAACTCGGATTCCCAAACAGCAGAGGGATCCTTGAAGACACAAGAAATGGGGACTGCCTCATGATGAACAAATCAATGCTGATCCAGGATGTCTCTCATTCACCTACATGATTTGATGGTGATGGTTGCAAACTATCTGGCATTGATGGAATAGAACCCCTTGTGATTCATGTATAAGGCACAATTTTGTGGAGGAGCTTTGCAGACCATGTGGGTTTCTTGCAACGTGGGAAAACATGCTGTGCAGAAAAAGCCATGACTTCCAGCCTGCTCCTTGATGAAGCTAACGTATTGCTCTCCCTCTTCTGTGGCTGGGTTATGCAACTATGAACTGCAGACTGGCTTGTAATTCTCAGTCCACCCACTGCACCTTGGAAGAAGCCAGCTGCCACTAAATTGGACATAGTCATGACTGTGACTTTCACTTCCATAAAGAACATAGCCTCTGGAAATTCGGCTGTTGGCCTTCATATAGCTGGTTGCACAGTTCAAATGGTAGTCGGGGGGAAGGAGATATGGATGAATTGGAGCACCTTTTCTGATGCTTTCTCTTCCTGCCAATCATCTCGGCCTCCGCCAATACAGTGGTGTTCCTCAGCGGTCGGTTCTAGGACCACTGTTTTTCTTGATATATATGAATGACTTGGATGTGTGTGTACAAGGCATAATTTCAAAACTTGCTGATGACACAAAACTTGGAAATATAGTGAACAATGAGGAGGATAGTGATGGACTTCAAGAGGACATAGACAGGCTGGTGGAATGGGTGGACACGTGGCAGATTAAATTTAATGCAGAAAAGTGCAAAGTGATGCATTCTGGTAGGAAGAACGAGGAGAGGCAATATAAACTAAAGGATACAATTCTAAAGGCGGTGCATGAACAGAGACCTAGGCGTATATGTGTACAAATCGTTGAAGGTGGCAGCGCAGGTTGAGAAAGCAGTTAAAAAAGCTCAGGGGATCCTGGGCTTCTGGGCTTCATGAATAGAGGTGTAGAGTACAAAAGCATAGAAATTATGATGAACCTTTATAAAACACTGGTTCGGCCTCAACTGGAGTATTGTGTCCAATTCTGAGCACTGCACTTTAGGAAGGATGTGAAGGCCTTAGAGAGGGTGCAGAAAAGATTTACAAGAATGATTCCAGGGATGAGGGACTTCAGTTACGTGGTTAGACTGGAGCAGCTGGGGTTGTTCTCCTTAGAGCAGAGAAGATTGAGAGGAGATTTGATAGAGGTGTTCAAAAGCATGAGGGCTCAAGGCAGAGTAGATAGAAAGAAACTGTTCCCATTGGCAGAAGGGTCGAGAACCAGAGGACACGGATTTAAGGTGATTGGCAAGAACCAAAGGTGAGGAAAATCATTTTTACTCAGCGAGTGATTCGGATCTGGAATGCACTGCCTGAAAGGGTGGTGGAGGCAGACTCAATCACGGCTTTCAAAAGGGAGTTGGATAAGTACCTGAAGGAAAAATATTTACAAGGCTACGGGGAAAGGGCGGAGGAGTGGGACTAGCTGAAGAGCTCTTGCAGAGAGCCGGCATTGGCTCGACAGGCCGAATGGCCTTCTTCCGTGCTGGGGGGTTTCTGAATTAATGAAACAGCCTCCCTCAGTGCTAAGAGCAGTACGACAGCCTTTAAGAACACTTTCCAATGCAGCAAAACAAATTGGAAAGTAATTTGCTAAAATCTCAGCACTTAGGCAAGTCCAGCAGACTTCAACATTAAAATCCAGCACAGGAAGCCGTAGTGCCAGGTTTTTGAGGGGATAACTGCCCCTGATTTGCACCTGGAGCTATTAGAAGAAATCTGTGTGCAAATCCAACTGACACTTTTTCCATATCTGTCAGGAGTAGCATTTTAAGGTTACCTATGTAAATAACTGAAAGAAAAAATAGTTCTCGAAGAAAAAAGAAGTGTGTTCTCCTGAATCCATGCGACCTTTGCAGCCTGTTAGCATTGTCTTCGATCACATAATGCTGTATCAGCACAGCTAATATGCTTTCTCAGATTTGAAAGCTCATGTGTAAGTTATTTTTGACTTGTGCTTTAAAATGCACAGACAAAACACTGCAAAAAATGGCTAAAGGCCATATTTTTGGTCTTGCTTGATGAAAGTTGTGCAATTTAATTCACAGCGATTTCAGCAGATTATTACTGAAATTGAATCTAAATAGAGGTATAGAACTATTCTTAAAATCTTGATGTCCTTAAATCTTAATCAGTGACATTACTAATGTATCTGATCATGCAGCTTCTCAAAAGGTCACAGAGTAGCTTAATTTCTGACCTGTAACTTTAGATGAATTATTTGTTGCGTATTTGTGTCTGCGAAAATATAGCATACAATGATACACTGCATAGAAAAATTGGATAAAATACCTTTAAAAATTCTGCAATGATCAGACAGTGATTCATGGAATTAAAGCCTCGATTTTCTGATAATAGGAGAAAGGCCAATGTATAGGAAAAACTTACCCATAGCGCTGAGCCTACAGTATAGTTGCCCAGAGATCAGAAAATTTGGTAAGACAACAGCTCTTAAAGAGCTGCAGCTAACCATTTGAAGGGGAAGTTGTGGTTGGGAAAACGTGCAGTAATTGATAATAGTGGCACAACAGAGACATGTGGGAAACACTGCTCTCTCACCATCGAGCGACGGTGCTAATCAAGTCCGTGTAGTCACCCAGCTCTTTGGCAACTGTCTGTAAATGAGGAAGATGCTGATTGGTATCAGGAAGAAGGCATAGTTAAGTGTGCTTCTCACTGTTGTGCTCATTTCTTCTGGGGCACATGAAGCATGTTAGGTGCCTAAATTGGGAACTACCACACCCTCTTGGGAGTACCATTTCAACCATTTACGTTTTGCACATATTCATTGTGCCGAAGCATGATGGTGGACTTTTGTTGTAGGTGGTTGTGGTGGTGGACATGGAACAACAAACACAGTTCTGTTTTTGGGGTGGTTCTCAGTACCATGGATGCAGAACGTAAAGCTGATGTCCTCTAAGGTTTCTTCTCATTCCAAAAATACAGCTACTGTGGACTGCCATTTATCGATGAAATTATGGCTGCTTCCTGAGTAACAGCCATTGGCACACATAATGTTATACCTGTGACCAGATACTGCCTGAACAATAATTAAGTGCAAACCCTTTCTTTGTATGTAGGCGATAGGATTGATGGGAGAAATCCTGATGTCCACATGCATGCCATCTGTGATTTATTGTATTCAAAGGAAGCCTACATCTGCTGAATGTTCTTTGTCTTGTCCAGCTCATCCTTCCTTTCCACGTGGAAAGTGAGAGAGTGTTGCTCCTTGAAAACACAGCATTTGGCACTTGTTTGATGCATGTGTGCACTGCAAACTGTGTAGTGTGACACATATGCCTGGGCTGGCTTGGAAGGACCTGGTAACATGAAAGCTGTGGTATCCTTGAAATAAAGAATAGATTTGCCTTCCAAAACTAGGCTTTATTAACTTTAAAATCTGCAGCACATCTTTCCACATCCAGTCCCAACCAAAGCTGGAAAAGAACTGAATTTAAGGTGGCCACCACACATCATGTGACATCAACTACCAATGAGATTACAACATATATCCCAAGGCAGTTAACAAACAACCAATCACAATACTTTTACTAAACAAGGAATAATCACCACAATCCTTCACTTAAGGTGTCAGCTTGCTTAAAATATCATCTAGTACCACTATCTTGTGAAGCAATGAATACGTCTTCTCTGACATGTCAAGGTACATGCGAAAGGATCCATAAACATAGGTCCTAGGTTGGTGACAGGAGTAGACAGAACCCCTCAGGTGTCGTAACACCTGTATTTTGTGATCACTGATGAACTCTTCTATTTCATCTTGTAAAGCATTCAGCAGATTTGGAATTTGGAAAGACCATGCGTGCCAATTTGTATGGTGCGATTCAACTGCCAACAGCAAATAAGTGCTGAAGCAGGGCATTGGCAGGAGAAACGCCCAAAAATTCAAAAATGGTGAGTTACCAGCAAAAACAATTAATGCATGGAACAAAAGACATTAACATTATCCCAGAAACGCAAAAAAAACCTGACACTTCAACAATGAACAGGGCGTGTAAGAAAGTCAACCCTTATGGAAGAGGCTGCAGTTGACATTATAGAAAGACACACAGCAGCCAGCATCAGAGATGGCAAGGCTGGAGGCATGGAATAGCAGGGTGTGTTGGTATCTTTACTTTCCTTTCCTCTTTCTTCTCAACTCTCTTGCAGTTATGCACTCACTAATGTCTTGAATATGACAACTTACTGTTGCATTGCGCTGTCACTGATCTGCCAATGCTTGCTCTCGGAACTACATCCTAATCCTTGCTCCTGTTTTTAGGTCAGTCGGAAGACTCACAATTGGCAGACAGACTAATGACAAACGCCCTGATGACAATTCACTGTCACCAGCTTAGAAATCAGTATCTCACATGACTTAGATAGTGAGTGCTGCACTGGGGAAATTCAATGAGTATGACTGAGCAATAGCAGATGGAGGTGGCAAGAAATGCAAAGGAAGAGCTTACCAGCGGGCCATCGCATTTCCTAGCTCAGAGTTCAGAGGCTGAACAATTGAAAGAAAGATTATTTCAGTAAAATAACAATTGCTGAATGAATTGGATGATCTGCCAGAGAGCTTCTAAATTTCAGAGTGTATGATGTAGTTGATGCGCCTCAATAACTTCAAGGCTCAAAGTTAACTGGATAAAACAAGGCTTTTATTAGCAAAGAAAGATGCCTATGTCTTCACCTAGCATTCTGCTGTTCTGCTGCAAGACAAGCCTGGGCTTGTCTTAAGTAGGGCCAGGTATGGGCGGAGCCGACACACCCAATGGGGAGAAAGGGGGCGGTGCACTATGTACAATACAAGGTAAAACACAGGAGCAGGCAATACAAACACAGGAGCAGGCAATACAATATATGTAGTTAAATACAGAGTCTGATGAATGACATATTTCATCACAGTAGTAAACTGCTTCTGTAAGGTTCTCACACATGGCATTGACACTCTGCAGTCTACTATTGCAGCTGAGCTCCCCGCTGCCAGAGTCTCTTTACAGAGATAGCATCTCTCAGGGTAGCTATGGGTACCCGCATGGGTCCTAGCTATGCCTGCCTTTTCATGGGATATGTGGAACACTCTTTGTTCCAGTCCAACTCGGGTCCCCTCCCTCACCTCTTTTTCCGGTACATTGATGACTGTATCGGTGCTGTTTCCTGCTCTCACCCTGAACTAGACAATTTCATTCACTTTGCCTCCAATTTCCACCCTTCCCTCACCTTCACATGGTCCATCTCCGACTCTTGCCTTCCCTTCCTCGACTTCTCCGTCTCCATCTCTGGGGATAGGTTATTGACCAACATTCACAACAAGCCCACTGACTCCCACAGCTACCTGGACTACACTTCCTCCCACCCCGCCTCCTGTAAGGACTCTATTTAATTCTCCCAGTTTCTCCGTCTCCGTCGCATCTGCTCCGACGATGCCACCTTCCACACCAGTGCTTCCGACCTGTCTTCCTTTTTCCTCAACCGAGGATTCCCCGCTAACGTGGTTGACACGGCCCTCGACCGTGTCCGTTCTATCTCCCGCACTTCTGCCCTCACCCCTGCCCCTCCCTCCCGGAACCACGATAGGGTTCCCCTTGTCATCACCTTTCACCCCACCAGCCTCCACATTCAACGGATCATCTTCCGCCACCTCCAACGTGATCCCACCACCAAACGCATCTTCCCCTCCCCTCCCCTTTCAGCATTCCGTAGGGACCGCTCCCTCCGAGACACCCTAGTCCACTCCTCTACCACCCCCAGCACCCCTTTCCCTTCACCTGGCACCTTCCCGTGCAAGCACAGGAGATGCAACACCTGCCCTTATACCTCCCCCCTTCCCACTGTCCAGGGCCCCAAACACCCCTTCCAGGTGAAACAGCGATTTACTTGTACTTCTTGTAATCTAGGATACTGTATTCGCTGCTCACAATGTGGTCTCCTCTACATTGGGGAGACCAAACGCAGATTGGGTGACCGCTTTGCGGAACACCTCCGTTCAGTCCGTAAGGGTGACCCCGAGCTTCCGGTCGCCTGTCATTTCAGTTCATCGCTCCATTCCCACTCAGACCTCACTGTCCTTGGCCTCTTACATTGTTCCACGGAAGCTCAGCGTAAGCTTGAGGAACAGCACCTCATCTTCCGATTAGGCACTTTACAGCCTTCCGGGCTCAATATCGAGTTCAACTATTTCAGATCATAACCTTGGCCCATATCATATTTTTATATATTTTTTATCCACACTTTTGGTTTGTGCCTTTTCCTTTTTTTCTCTCCCACATGGCAGCTGTCTCTCACTCTGCCAGCGCATTTCACAATTCATCTAGAGCCATCCTTTGTTTCTTTACCTGTCCTATTACCATCTCGTCTCGCCTTGAATATCTCTTAATGTCTCTTCACCCCCCACAGACCTTCCCTTTTGTTCTTTCATCCCCTCCCCCATTTCCCCACCCCCAAACTTGCTTTTTAATCTGTTTCATTTCCTGCTTTTTTTTCTCCGTTCTGACGAAGGGTCTTTGACCTGAAACGTTAACTCTGTTTCTCTCCCCACGGATGTTGCCTGGCCTGCTGAGGTTTTCCAGTGTTTTTCTGTCATTTTGCTCATACTAGAGCCTTGCAGTCTCTAGGCTCAACCATCTCCTCCACATTGAATTGTTGTAGTCAGCACCTGGGCGTTCTCAGTCCTGGGCTTCTAGTTATGCAGCATACAGAAAACGACAATCATACGTGGCACTGTTTCTGAGCTGTATTTCAGAAAGCCACCAAACTGTTCACACATCTGAATCGTTGCTTGAGGACTCCAGTGGTTTGTTCAAAGAAGACTCTTGTTGACCTGTGGATCTGATTGTAGCGGAGTTTTGCAGCCAAGCTTGCATTTCTAAGAAGAGTTATAAACCAAGTGTGCACAGGATAGCCCTTGCCTGCAAGCAGGCAGCCTTTAACTTGCAATGTAGTGGGATGATATACGATTGACGCAATATAAAAACATCATGGCAGCTGTCAGGAAAGCAGGCACTTGCCTGAATGGTGCGCTGCTGGTCATCACACACCACTTGTACGTTAGTAGAGTGGCACCCTTTGCGATTCATGAAGGTGGTTGCATTGTGTGAAGGAGCCTGCAGAGTGACATGCGTGCGAGCAGTCACTGATACGTCAGACTTGGGGAATCTTGCAATCTCTGAACCCCAGAGCCCAGTCCTGCGCTTCTGAGACTCCATGAGGTAAGTAACGACTGTGTTTGCTGCAAACACGACATGAGTCACCGATTTAATTCAAGCATGGACTGCAGACTGCCTGATGGGGTGGTGGATACAGATTCAATATTAGCCTTTAAAAGGTAATTGGATGAATAAGGAGAAAAATTGCAGGGATATGGGGAAAGAGTGGGTGAGTGGGACCAACTGGACTGCTGTTGGAAAGAGCCGGCGCAGACTTGATGGGCCGAATGGCCTCCTCCTGTGCTATACTGTTCTATGATTCCATGACTGATGCTGCTGCTATCCACTTGTCAGCCTGGAAGGAGCCAGAGGCAAAAAAGTTCAGGGCAGCATTGACCTTCGCTGCGACAGGCTGTGCTGTGCTGGCTGTAGCAGTTGGCAACATGTGACACTGTATCCTGGCGAATTGAAGCCTCTATGTTGACCCTCAGATTCGCTGATAATTGAACTCCTTTAGACACTGTCTGACTCAGTATGCTGTTGATATTACTGTTCAAACAAAAATATTGGAAATGGGGAGAAACCTCACAAAATTGTATTAATCTCTTAAAGTCATAGGGAACATCGATTGATAGAATTTGCATTTTACAATTCTTACTCGTCACTGGTAATTCAAGGCATTTGTCTTGACATTTGGATAGAGTTCAAAAGAGTGCAGGACATAGGTTTCTGATCACAATTTATAGACATGGTGAGTTTCAGATCTCCACTGTGCTTCTGAGCTTTTTTCAATATTGGAGAAAAATACATTACAGGGCAGCCAATCTTCTACACCTCCTTAATAGCCTGTACTGGCAAAGGCATGGGATTAGGTCTGTAGCCCATCCTCTGTGCAAGGTGCGATGCATGGTGCTGGCAGATCTTGGAACAAAAAACAAGAAAGAAATCCATTTTCCTTGATCACCCTGAGCTCTAACCTTTCTGGGCAGGAGGTAATCTGCCCATGTGACATTCTGAACCAACTGCTGTTGGAGTTTAAAACATAATTTCATATCCCCTGTGCTATTATCTTGTAACAAACACCACTTAATCATACGCATATCTATTTTCACCATATAAATTGGTTTTGTACATGAACAACTTTCTCCCAGGATTTATACTGGTACAGGGATTAGGTAACTTTAACTTTAATAGTTCATACAGTCAGAGGATGTGAACAGAATCATGACATATTTAGCAGAAGAAAGCATATCCTTGCATCATACTTGTCCTTTAGAAATAATCCGGTGGAGTGGTGACAAGGCATAAATATGCAGGAAATGACATAATTGCTATAGACAGCAATAGAAATATTATGAGTGCATTCTAAGTCACATGATCCAACTGGTGGGATCTGTCAAATCTTTATTGAGTATCTTTAGTGGGACAGAAGCTCAGAGCTTAACATTCTTAAGCAAGTGGGGAAAGTGTCATGGCAGCTTGAAAGATATTGAATGAGCCATATCAACACTTGTCATTTTACCGTGTTGAACTTTCTGCATGCTCATAACTACCGAACAAAGTGTTAGAAATCATGACATGGTATCCTTGTAAAATCCTACTTACTTCTGTCATGTAAAGTAATGTCGGTGGCATCTAATTCACGAGATATTTTGGACTAAAAGGAAATAATCTTGGAAATTGATGTGACCGGTGAAGAGGTAATGGAAAAGGTGGACACAGAGTTATGTTCATGGTTGACATCGAAACATTTTGTTTTTGTTTTGTTTATTTGTCATAACTTCTAAAATCAAAACATTTTTACCGATGACTTGTAAACCACAATCAGGATGTATGTCTGGTACCAGAAATTAGCTTTACAGTTGGTGGGAGTAACGATCATGAAAATGAACTCATGATAAAACACAGTGTTTTTATTTTCCATTTTTTGAAAGCTGAAAAAAATGATTTTGAGGAAAAAATGGTAGGCAATATTTTTTTTCTACTT
This sequence comes from Somniosus microcephalus, assembly GCF_052327205.1. NCBI lineage: Eukaryota > Metazoa > Chordata > Chondrichthyes > Squaliformes > Somniosidae > Somniosus > Somniosus microcephalus. The sequence goes on from NC_141002.1 coordinate 43,627,956, forward strand.
AAAAGAAGCCAAAATAGTTAGACCAGCAGCTGTACTTAATAAAGTATATACAAGCATGGCAAGTACGTCTTTGAGCAATGAAAACATGTTTAACCAGACCATGTAATAACTCAGGATAGAAGGAGGTCTGTTTTGCAGAGGCTACAGAGATGTTTTCCAGCTGCACTATACTGTCATTAATGAAATATGTTCCAGTTTCAAGGGCTGACATTTTTTTTTTAAGTATCTTTGAAAAATTCCTTTAGATTAAGGAGAAGTTCGATTATTATGAATTCTTTAACAGCATGTTTGATGAAGAGTTAATTTTGTTGGAATGAACCGCTAACGACAGTAGTTGAGCATTGAAGCTAATTGTAGCAGCGTTTGGGCGGGGGAAACATAAGAATTATAAAATTTGGGGTATATTAAAAGGAGCATTTGCACCTTACTGCGCATTTGGTAAGAATGAAGTAGATTACAGTTAATAGAACCAGTATTTCTGAATCTGGATCAGACTTTTCTTCTAGACTGCATGTTTCTTCCCTTTTCTGTTGGTTTTCCTGTATGTTTAAAAAATATTCCATAACAAGAAGCATGTGGAAATAATGAAATGAAGACATTTTGCTAAATAGTAAATCAATCTCATTTTTTCTTATGACGATACTGTAATAAAAAGCTGCTGCTGCAGCAGCATCTGCAGCTGAAGGTTCTTAAGTGTTTAAGGAAACAAACAATCGTTAAGAATATATATGTAATGTACTTTTACTACTAATCTATATCATAGCAATAAAGAACATCGTTCTTTGTTAATTGCACCCATTTCTGATGATACGACTCTGTTGCAGTTAAAAGAGCTCCTTGTCTCCTAAAAGTTAACTTTCTTCCAGACTGCAGTGGATTCAGTTCTGTCAATGCATTAAGTAGATGGACCACAAATTAGTCTTCATTGTCCTAAACTAAATGAGAAATCTGCATGGCAAAGCTTATCTGCGAGTTATTTCCATCAATCTGTATTTGTCCAACTTAAGTCACCTGAGCTCAGAAATCGGCAACAATAGCAGCAAAATATATAAACTTCATCAAAGATGACAAAGCAAGCTCTTGAGACTCTTCTGGAACCATTGCTTACAATAACTACTTCAATTTATATGGTGGTCCTCACATTGGAAAGATGATCCAAGCAATTTACAGATGGAGATTTAATTGGACAGCGAGCTGGAGATAAAGCAATAGGTAGAATGGAGTTAATGGGCAGGATTGACAGAGTGCATGAAGAGATAAGTATAATAGGCTTTTTAGAGTAAAGAGGAAGGAGGTAAGGCACAGGGGTTTTGGAAGGGAATTTCAGAAGGCAGTTGCAAGATGCCTGTAAGGTGCTATAACCAATACTGCAACAGGAGGACTACATAAGAACATAAGAAATAGGAACAGGAACCTGTTCAATAACATCATGGCTGATCATCTACCTGAACTCCATTTTCCCGCCTTATCCCCATATCCCTTGATTCCCTTAGTGTCCAAAAATCTATCGATCTCAGTCTTGAATATACTCAATGACTGAACATCCACAGCCCTCTGAGGTAGAGAATTCCAAAGATTCACAACCTTCTGAGTGAAGACATTTCTCCTCATCTCAGTCCTTAATGGTCGACCCATTATCCTGAAATTATGATCCCGAGTTCTAGACTCTCCAGCCAGGGCAAACAGCCTCTTACATCTACCCTGTCAAGCCCTCTAAGAATTTTATACGTTTCAATGTGATTCCCTCTCATTCTTCTAAACCCCAGAGAATATAGGCCCAGCAGACTACTGTAAGAGGAGCAAATGGTGCAAGCAGATCTCTGAGGTAGGGCAGGACAAGGATGTGGATTTGAAGGTGAAACTTAGGATGTTAAAATTGCTTTGTAGGGGCAGTCAGAGACATTGGAACCTCATGGGGATTGGGGTAATGGAAGTGTAGGCTTTGAGTGAGTAGAGACATGGGCATCGATATTTTGAATGGATTGCAGTTTGTCGAGGGTTGAATTGGGAAACCAGTTAATAAAGTTAAAAGGCATGGATTAGAATATTATTGGCAGTGAGGAAGAGCTAGGGCAGAGTTGAGCAGTCTTACATAGGTGAGAGAAAATACACCCAGGTTCTGCATCACTAGAATTAACCTGAGATGGCAGTCAGGGAGTTTGACAGAGTTAAGAGAAGAGACCTGTAGGAGTTGAGCAGAGCATAAAAGGGTAGTTTCAGTTCTGACTATATTTATTTTGAGGAAACATTGCTTCATCAGAGACTTAATGCTGAAGAGGCAGTTGATGGAGAGTCAAACAGCAACCTTGGAATCGAGAGGAGGCAGAGTTTAAGCTATGTGCCATCAGCATACATATGGTACTTGATCCCATACTTTTGGATGATGTCATCTAGAAATAACATATAGATAACAGGACCAAGGATGGAGCCCTCGGGTACACTGGCGCGTTACTGTGTACCAACAGTATTATGTCCGTGTATAATTGAGACACGGACTGCAGGAGTTGATTATAACAAGTCTTTACTGAATGGAGACAACCTGGAAACTGAAACTACAGAAGCCTGCTAGGGCCTTTTATACAGGGGTGGTCACTGCCGGTACTGCAGTCTGAGACCAGTTATTCCCTTAAAGGTACATACACAACAATTCCTCCCCTTTTAGATAAACAGTACATAACATTCATTTAACAACTAAATAATAACTAATTACAATTACAATTACGGTTGCTAGATACATTGGTTGAAGTTAAGCAATTATAAGTTCAGTCTTTGAGGAGGCTTCCTGATTCTGTCTGGATAACGCCTCTTTGGGATATCAGGTTCTTCTGGTAAGGTTGAGTCGGGATCAATGTCGTTGTTTGGTTCGTCTGCTTCCAATATCACCGATTCTGCGGTAGATGCAATTGGTACTTCGGTTTCATCGTCAGGTGTATCAGATCGTGGTGTGGAGTTGACGTTTTCCAGTGACTCTAGAATCTGGTCAGCATGGCGTCTTACAATGCTCTCCCCAACGTCCACGGTATACATTAGAGGTCCTTGCCGTGTACAGATCGTTCCTGGCTGCCATTTCTCTGTGCGGTAGTCCCGGGCCAAAACTGGTTGACCTATCTTAAAACTCCTGGTCGGCCTTTCATTCATATTCTGAAACTGCCTGTTCTCCACATCTCTTCTGACGTTTGGCTTAACCAAATCCAAGCGGCATCGTAGTCTTCGATTGAAGAACATCATGGCTGGAGTTTGGTTGGTAACCGCATGTGTCGCAAACAAGAAGTTATCCACCTTGTGTTGTAGGGGTATATCTTCATTACACATTGCCTTGATAGCCTTCTTGAATGTTGGAACAAACCTCTCGGCCAATCCATTAGTGGCTGGATGATATGGGGCGGATGTGTAATGCTTAACACCATTGTTCTTTAAGAACCTCCGGAACTCTTCAGACACAAACTGTGGTCCATTGTCAGAGCAAATCTGTTCAGGCAGCCCATTCCTGGCGAATATGGTTCAGAAGACTGTGATAGTTTTTTCTGTGGTGGTTGAGGACATTTTTATTACCTCTGGCCACTTTGTGCATCCACCGCAATTAAAAACATCGAGTCCATAAAGGGACCAGCAAAATCAATGTGCACCCTTTGCCATGGAGATGAGGGCCACTCCCATGGATGTAGAGGGGCTTGTGGTGGGGCGTTTTGGACCTTCTGGCATCCTGTACAGCTCTTGGTCATCTCTTCGATTTCTCTATCGATTCCCGGCCACCACACAAACGCTCTGGCTAAGTTCTTCATTTTTACCCTTCCCAGATGACCCTCATGAAGCTCATTGAGCACTCTATCCTTCAATTTGGGTGGAATTACTACTCTGGATCCACACATCAAGGTTCCTCTGCACACTGACAGCTGTTCTCTTCTCGGCGAGAATGCTGGCAGCAGTGGTTCGCCATGTGCTGGCCATCCCTTCACCGTTAAATCATAGACCCAGGAGAGTGTCGGGTCATTTCGTGTTTCCTTTTCTATGTTTGCATTCGTCACAGGGAGACATTCGACTATAGTCGAGTGGAATAACTTCACTGGATCCACTGCCAGTTCTTCTTCCACCGTCGGCAACGGTAGGTGCGACAATCCATCAGCATTCCCATGCTATTTAGTTCCTTTGTACTCTATGTCATATTGGTGTGCCCCTAGGAAAAGGGACCACCTCTGTAGCCGTTGTGCCGTCATTATCGGTACGCCCTTCTGAGGGTTGAAAATGGAGACGAGAGGTTGATGATCAGTTAGTAGAGTAAATTTCTGACCGTGCAGGTAGTGATTGAACTTCTTCACCCCCCCCCACACCAGGCTGAGGGCCTCTCTGTCAATCTGGGCGTAGTTACGCTCGGCTGAAGTTAACGAGCGTGACGCAAAAGCTATCGGCCTCTCTGAACCATCAAGGAATTTATGTGACAGTACCGCCCCAACACCGTAGGGAGACGCATCACACGCCAGTCTTATCGGTAGTGATGGGTTGTAGTGAGCCAATACTTCTCTTGAAGTGATTAGGTCCTTACTCTTCTGAAAGGCCCGCTTACATTCATCGCTCCATTTCCATGCTACTCCCGTTCGTAGTAGGGCGTTCAGTGGATGCAGAATTGTGGACAAATTCGGCAAAAACTTATGGTAGTAATTCACCAATCCGAGGAATGACCTCAGTTGCGACACATTTTCAGGCGCTGAAGCCTTAACTACCGCTTCAATTTTGTCAGGGGACTTATGCAACCCCTCTTCATCAATCACGTGGCCACAATACGATATCTGTTTCTTAAAAAACTCGCACTTAGGGCGATTGGCTCGTAGCCCATGTTCACGTAGTCTAGTGAGCACCTGCTCTAGGTTGGCAAGGTGTTCACTGTCATTTCACCTGTCACTAGGATGTCGTCCAAGTAACACTGCGTCCCCGGAATCCCTTGCAGGACTTGTTCCATCGCTCTTTGCCATATCGCCGGAGCTGATGCTACTCCGAATACCAGTCGATTATACTGGTAAAGACCTTTGTGAGTGTTTATCGTGAGATACTTCCTAGAGGATTCTTCAACCTCCATCTGCAAATATGCTTGTACTCGGTCAATTTTTGTAAAACGCTTCCCTCCGGATAGTGAGGCGAAGATATCTTCTATCCTTGGAAGAGGATATTGTACTGTGTGAAGGACTGGGTTCACTGTCACCTTGAAGTCCCTACAGATGCGAACCTTCCTTGGCTCCTCAGACTTATTGTTTAACGTTTTCTTCATGACAGGAACGATGGGTGTCGCCCACTCGCTCCAGTCTACCTTAGATAACACGCCTGCCTTCTCCAGATTCTCCAGCTCTGCCTCGACGGCTGGGCGAATTGCATATGGTACCGGTCTTGCTTTGAAAAACTTGGGAATTGCATTCTCCTCTATTTTTATCGAGGCGGTTATGCCTTTAAGAGTGCCCAATTCTTGTTGAAATACCTCTTTGGCGTCAGCTAAGATTGTTGACAATCGTCCAGGAGTGACGTCGTCATCCTTTTTACCAGCCACCGTCAGTGCCTGAATGGCGTGCCAGTCTAAACTTATCTTTCTGATCCATTCACGTCCCAATAACGGTGGTCCACCATCTTGCAGAATGTAGAGATACAATTTCCGTATTTTCTTGCCGTTGTATTCGACAGGCACCCTTATTTTTCCTCTGGGGTATACTTTTTGCCCCGTATACGTCCTCAAGACAATGGATGTCTCTCTCAAGGGTATGTGTGAGAATAGCCGCTCGTAGTCTCGTCGATTCATGACGGTTAGAGCTGATCTTGTATCCAATTCCATTTTGACTTGGGACCCTGCTATCGTGAGGGTGACCCAAATGGTTCGGTGATCCTCTTTTGCGATTACGTTGTGAAGTTTGAGACAGCTTAGTCTCTTGTTCCCGGATTCACTATCGCTCATCTGGTCTTCGGAACTACTGTCCGTCATCTTTTGTACTTTCCTGTACGGTTCCTTAGTAGCCTTTTTGTTGTCGTCGGTCTTCTTCCCAGACCTGCAAACTCGTGCAATGTGTCCCATCTTTCCGCATTGCCTGCATATTTTGTCCTTGGACCAGCAGTCCTTCTGGTCATGGTTTGTTCTGCCGCAGCGATAACATTTTGCAAATCCGCGTGTCATTTCGTGGGTGCCGTATTCCTGTGGCTTTTGTTGTATTTCCGCAGCTCCCCTTGCTGCTGCTTCGTACGATACTGCCACGCTGAAAGCCTTATCTAGCGTCAGCTCTTTCTCTGAGAGTAACCTCTTCTGGGTTCCTTCACTCAGGAGTCCACAGACAAATTTGTCCCGTAAGGTATCTGCCAGTCCTGCTCCGAACTGGCAGTGCTTTGATAGCTTGCGTAGTTCCGTAAGGTAATCAGCATTGCTCTCATTTTTATGCTGATTTCTCCTGTGGAATTTAAATCTTTCTGCTATCGGCAGCGGTGTAGGATTTAGGTGTTCCTGTAGGATAGCAACAATTTCGTTAAAACTCTTCGCCTTCGGTTTGGCTGGAGTAATCAGGTCCCGCAATAGGCCGTGCGTTCTTGCGCCCATTAAATTTAGCAATACCGATGCCTTTTTCTCATCGGCTATTTCGTTTGCCTCGCAATATACCTCGACTCTTTCCACATACGTGGTCCAGTCTTCTATTGCATTATCGAAGGCAGTGATATCGCCAGTCTTTGGCATCTTGAAAATCTAAGATGGCGCCTCCTGCGCTTTGCCTGCCGCTGCTGCCAACGCTGTTGCTGGCGATTTATATTTATTTTACTATCCTGTAATGGCGACGCCTATGGTCTTCGCGCCTCCCCGATCGCTGCTGCCAACGCCGCTCTCTGCGGTATTTTTATTTTTCTATCGCGCTTCAATATTTGCTCCGTTAATTGAAGAACCGTTCCCGTCGTGGAGCGGACCCTCTGGGAAACTTCCCTCCCTCTTCTTAGGTCCGAACGCTGCCCGGCTGTGAAGCACCGGCTGCGCCCTGTGTGCTCCACCCTCTCTCTCTTTGCTTCCCGACTCGCTGCCCGGCCCCGTTGCAGAGCCACCCGATCGAGCTCTAGCCCGCCGCAGCCCAGGAAGGATCAGTGCACTACCTGCCACCAGCCCGATTAGCTGGGAAACCACAGACTGGAGACCAAGCCTGGCTCTCGACAGTCTCTCCTGCACTTTTCAATTCGATGATTTGGAGGGCGGTTGCCCATGGTTGACGCCCGTTTCTCGAGTTTCTTTGGATTTTTTTTTTCTTCTGGCTTCGACCTTCAGTAACGTCGTCTGAGGTGCTGCCGAGTTGCAGGTAAGTTCGTTTCTTACTCGTCACCAGTATTATGTCCGTGTATAATTGAGACACGGACTGCAGGAGTTGATTATAACAAGCCTTTACTGAATGGAGACAACCTGGAAACTGAAACTACAGAAGCCTGCTAGGGCCTTTTATACAGGGGTGGTCGCTGCCGGTACTGCAGTCTGAGACCAGTTATTCCCTTAAAGGTACATACACAACAAACAGGATACGCCATTGGAGGATATGTAGTGTTGTTGGGACAGGCATGAATGGAACCAGGAGAGACCAATGTTACTAAAGTGAACTGCCTAAGAGAAATGCTAGAGAAAGGTAGACTACTCAATAGTGTCAAAGGTAGCGGAGAGGAAAAGAAGGACAAGGAGCGGATAGTGGTCAGTCACAAAGATGTTGTTAGCAATTTAATGAGCAATCATTGTGCCTTGAGCGGTGTGAAAATCAGATTGTCGTGTCTGAAACAGGGAATAGTAGGAAAAGAGGGCAATGATGCATTTAAGTCTTTGGGGTGAAAAAGAGCTGTGATAGGGTGGTAATTAGAGTGGAAGGATTTGAAGTATATTTTGAGGAGGGAATGATGGCTCTTTTGAAGGAGGTGGGGACAATGCCAGAGGATAAAGATCGGCTCATAATGTCAGCAAACGAAAGGTTAAGATGAGAAAGTTGGGTGGCCAGGAACTGAGAGATAATGAGGTCAAGGGAGCAGGTGGTGAGTTTCACGAACACAATGGCCCTGAAATTGCGGTCTCCCTGACGGTGTACTCTGAGTACGCCGTCGTAATCCATTTCAAAGGCCCCGCATCTTCCGGGTTTCCGCATACGCTTGCGAGCTGTCTATACACCTTGACAGATCATTGGAACCGCATGGAAAATCAGTATTGCTGGTGCAGAGTTGGGCTATTTGCCCAACAACTGCCCAGCAATTCCTCACGAACCACTTACGGCTGGTAAAAGTAGGCTTAGGGCCTGCTTTCATCAGTATAAGGGTATATATAAGCCTTAAATTAAACATTTAAAAATAAAAAATGATACATATACACTTTAAATTAGTTTATGCAAATATTGGCCTGAATTAAGATGTTTAGAACTATTTATCAAAAAAGTAAATTTTTATTGAGGTTGGTGCAATGAAGGAACTTATGAATAAAATTGAAATTCAGTACATTTATATTTATTAGAATTGTGTAAATTGTATAATTATTTGGTGATTCAATTGCATATTATTAGGGGATTCCCTTCGTAAATGATTGCAATGGAATCCTCCTTTGTCATTGGAAGACCGGGCCCACGTGATCCCAGGGATGCTTCCAAACCGCTGGTGTCCATGGGATCAGTGGGTCTTTACGCTGACAACCGCCTGGAGGCCCAAGACCGGAAGTCTCTGTAGCCTGGAGGTGGTTCAGATTTGTTTCGCAGGTCGGAGGCATACACTGGAGGTACGCCTCCGACCGCAATTTCTTCTCCCGTGAGTTTAGTGTGGGGAGGTGAGGGTTGTAGTTTTTGTCATTTAATTTTGATGGTTAGTTCCTGCTTTGAGTTCTGTTGCGGGTGAGGAAAATTGGAGCACCAGTAGTCTGTTGTCACGCAACTCCCGAAAGCCACCAAAAGAATAGCATTGGCGAAGACAAGTGAGGAAGTCTCCAAGCCTTCATAGGAAGGAAAGAGGAATCTTAAGACGGGAAATAAATTATCAAATTAAAAGCACAAGCTGAATTGCATTCTTAAAACTGTTATACTTACTTCCTGATCTCAGCTCTGCCTCTATAGGGAAGTGCCAAGTGGAGGTTAAGTACTTTCCCAGAGGGCGGGAGAAGGGAAAACCACGAAGAATAGCCGAAGGCTTGACTTGACTGTAGAATTAGTGGAATCTGAGGCTCCGTTGGACAGTCACCTATTTGACTAGATTTAGCGCATGGTGTAAAGGAAGGATAAAGAAAGACTTGCATTTATACAGTGCCTTTCATGACCTCAGAACGTCCCAAAGCACTTTACAGCCAATTAAGTACTTCTGAAGTGTAGTCACTGTTGTAATTTAGGAAATGCGGCAGCAAATTTGCGCACAGCAAGCTCCCACAAACTGCAATAAAATTAATGACCAGATTATATGTTTTAGGTCTTGGTTGAGGGATAAATGTTGCCCAGAAGGAGGATGCCCCTTCACCTCTTCAAATAGTGCTGTGGGATCTTTTACATCCACCTGAGAGGGCAGATGGGGCTTCGGTTTAATATCGCATCCAAAAGATGATGCGCTTCATAAATACACGTCGTCGTCGTTGTTGAGGTGGTGTGAAGTTCTCAATTTCATAAAGCCTGTTTCAGTTTTTGGTGATGAGAGCAAAGCATCCTGTCATTTTTCGTTAAAGATTTAACAACATTTTTGTGATTTTATATTTAACTTAAGTGAGATAATCGATATAAGCCCTGACAATGTAATGGTTGGTGCACAGTTGCAAATACAGGAAACTCTCGTTTAAACGGCACCTAAATATCCAGAATTTTCTATTAACCGGCAAAATTCTCACTCCGAAAACAACACCTCAATAACCGGCAGTGTTGCCGAGTCCGAGTCTCCCGCAGTGGCCGAGTTAGTCAGTGGGGGTAGTTCTCCAAACTGCCACTACTCGGCATCTTGGCGCTGTTGGAAGCCGGAACACCTCAATACCCCTATAACAGGCGCCGGCGCGTTTGAGTATTTCCGCGACCGGTGGGCGCCGCGGGGACTGGAGTGCATTATCAACCCGGAAAACCAAATTTTAATTTGATTTGTTATGTTTTAGTTGAACTTTTGTTTATTTACTGTCTAATTGGGTTTTTTTTGGGTCCAAACAAAAAGAGTACCCCATAACAGGAATCTGACTCTCCCGCGCTGCCGACAGTCTCTTCTGATCCGCCATTTTACAGGGGTACTGTGTGTCTCCCATGCTGCTGGTAGTCATTGCATTGCATTACCCTCAACTGGCAGTACTTCAAAAAAAATTTTAAAAAAATTATTCATTGATGGGATGTGGGCGTCGCTGGCTAGGCCTGCATTTAGTGCCCATCCCTAATTGCCCTTGAGAAGATGGTGGTGAGCTGCCTTCTTGAACCGCTGCAGTCCATATGGTGTAGGTACACCCACAATGCTGTTAGGAAGGGAGTTCCAGGATTTTGGCCCAGCGACAGTGAAGGAACGGCGATACAGGTCCAAGTCAGGATGGTGTGTGGCTTGGAGGGGAACATGTAGGTGGTGATGTTCCCATGCGTCTGCTGCCCTTGTCATTCTAAGTGGTAGAGGTCGTGGGTTTGGAAGGTGCTGTTGAAGGAGCTTTGGCGAGTTGCTGCAGTGCATCTTGTAGATGGTACACACTGCAGCCACAGTGCGCCGGTGGTGGAGGGAGTGAATGTTGAAGGTGGTGGATGGAGTGCCAATCAAGCGGGCTGCTTTATCCTGAATGGTGTCAAGCTTCTTGAGTGTTGTTGGAGCTGCACTCATCCAGGCAAGTGGAGAGTATTCCATCACACTCCTGACTTGTGCCTTGTAGATGGTGGAAAGGCTTTGGGGAGTCAGGAGGTGAGACACTCGCCGCAGAATTCCCAGCCTCTGGCCTGCTCTTGTAGCCACAGTATTTATATGGCTGGTCCAGTTCAGTTTCTGATCAATGGTAACCCCCAGGATGTTGATAGTGGGGGATTCAGCGATGGTAATGCCATTGAATGTCAAGGGGAGATGGTTAGAGTCTCGCTTGTTGGAGATGGTCATTGCCTGGCACTTGTGTGCTGTGAATGTTACTTGCCACTTGTCAGCCCAAGTCTGAATGTTGTCCAGGTCTTGCTGCATATGGACACAGACTGCGTCAGTATCTGACGAGTCTCGAATGGTGCTGAACAGTGTGCAATCATCAGCGAACATCCCCACTTCTGACCTTACGATGGAGGGAAGGTCATTGATGAAACAGCTGAAGATGGTTGGGCCTAGGACACTGCCCTGAGGAACTCCTGCAGTGATGTCATGTGATTGAGATGAATGACCTCCAACAACCACAGCCAACTTCCTTTGTGCTAGGTATGATTACAACCAATGGAGAGTTTTCCCCTTGATTCCCATTGACTTCAGTTTTGCTAGGGCTCCTTGATGCCACACTTGATCAAATGCTGCCTTGATGTCAAGGGCAGTCACTCTCACCTCACCTCTTGAGTTCAGCTCTTTTGTCCATGTTTGGACCAAGGCTGTAATGAGGTCAGGAGCTGAGTGGCCCTGGCGGAACCCAAACTGGGCGTCAGTTAGCAGGTTATTGCTGAGTAAGTGCTGCTTGATAGCACTGTCGACGACACCTTCCATCACTTTGCGGATTTGTCCTGCTTTTTGTAGACAGGACATACTTGGGCAATTTTCCACATTGCTGGGTAGATGCCAGCGTTGTAGCTGTACTGGAACAGCTTGGCTAGGGGCGCAGCTAGTTCTGGAGCACAAGTCTTCAGTACTATTGCCGGAATGTTGTCAGGGCCCATAGCCTTTGCAGTATCCAGTGTCTTCAGCCGTTTCTTGACATCACGTGGAGTGAATTGAATGGGCTGAAGACTGGCATCTGTGATGCTGGGGACCTCAGGAGGAGGCCGAGATGGATCATCCACTCGGCACTTCTGGCTGAAGATAGTTGCAAATGCTTCAGCCTTGTCTTTTGCACTCACGTGCTGGGCTCCACCATCATTGAGGATGGGGATATTTTTGGAGCCTCCTCCTCCTGTTAACTGTTTAATTGTCCACCACCACTCACGACTGGATGTGGCAGGACTGCAGAGCTTTGATTTGATCCGATGTTTGTGAGATCGGTTAGCTCTGTCTATCGCATGTTGCTTCCGTTGTTTGGCATGCAAGTAGTCCTGTGTTGTAGCCTCACCTGGTTGACACCTCATTTTTCGGTATGCCTGGTGCTGTTCCCGGCATGCTCTCCTGCACTCTTCGTTAAACCAGGGTTGATCTCCCGGCTTGATGGTAATGGTAGAGTGAGGGATATGCTGGGCCATGAGGTTATAGATTGTGGTTGAATACAATTCTGCTGCTGCTGATGGCCCACAGCGCCTCATGGATGCCCAGTTTTGAGTTGCCAGATCTGTTCGAAATCTGTCCCATTTAGCACGGTGGTAGTGCCACACAACACGGTGGAGGGTATCCTCAACATGAAGACGGGACTTCGTCTCCACAAGGACTGTGCGGTGGTCACTTCCACCAATGCTGTCATGGACAGATGCATCTGCAACAGGTGGATTGGTGAGGACGAGATCAAGTAGGTTTTTCCCTCTTGTTGGTTCCCTCACCACCTGTCGCAGACCCAGTCTGGCAGCTATGTCCTTTAGGACTCGGTCAGTTGTGGTGCTACCGAGCCACTCTTGGTGATGGACATTGAAGTTCCCCACCCAGAGGACATTTTGTGCCCTTGCTACTCAGTGCTTCTTCCAATTGGTGTTCAACATGAAGGAGTACTGATTCATCAGCTGAGGGAGGGCGGTAGGTGGTAATTAGCAGGAGGTTTCCTTGCCCATGTTTGACTTGATGCCATGAGACCTCATGGAGTCCTGAGTCAATGTTGAGGACTCCCAGTGCTACCCCCTCCCGACTGTATACCACGGTGCTACCACCTCTGGTGGGTCTGTCCTGCCGGTGGGACAGGACATACCCAGGGATGGTGATGGTGGTGTCTGGGACATTGGTTGTAAGGTATGATTCGGTAATTATGACTGTCAGTACTGTACTTAATCAAGCATCTTCCACCATCCACTTAACACAACATTCTGTAGGTGAGTACCCAATTACTGTATACTGCACATTTCTTGATTTTTTTATTTTTCTTTGTTAAAAATAGCCTTGGTAGATAACCCTCTCCATCATTCAGAATTTTTGATCAACTGGCAACACGCCGGTCCCGTCGGTGTTGGATACCAAAGAGTTTCCTGTAGATGGTAATGGTTTTGTGTTCAAGATTTGTATATTGCTCAAATCCAACTGCTACATTAGGATTAAATTCTGAGTCAGAAGGTTGTGGGTTCAAGTCCCACCCCATGGACTTGAGTACATAAATCTAGGCTGACACTCTAGTGCAATGCTACACTCGAGGTGCCATCTTTCGGATGAGACATTAAACCGAGGCCCCATCTGCTTTCTCAAGTTGACGTAAATGATCCTATGGCACTATTTCGAAGAAGCGTAGAGGAGTTATACTCAGTGCCCTGGCCAATATTTATCCCTGAATCAACATAACAGAAACAGTTTATCTGGTCATTATTGCATTGCTGTTTGTGGGCACTTGCTGTGTGCAAATTGGCTGCCGCGTTTCCCACATTACAACAGTGACTACACTCCAAAAGCACTTCATTGGCTGTAAAGTGCTTTGAGACGTCCGGTGGTCGTGAAAGATGCTATATAAATGTGAGACGTTCTTTTTCTTTGTCTGTTTGTTGCTGATTTACTGGATCTTGAGCCCTTGGGCATGAATTGCTTTACTTTGTGTGGTGGCAGGAGCAGTGGGAAAATTATTGGGAGAATATGTTATGTATGTATATTTTTTTTAAATGTCTTTCAAATAGATTTCATCATTTGTATGACTGATTAGAAATTAACTTTTATTAGCTAAATTATAATTCCCCAGAATTGTGTTGTGAAAGAGTTAAATCTTATCTAGTAGTATTTAGCAGACTTGCGAGGGTGGGGGGCAGTGATCAGAAAGCTGAAGCAAAATTGCAACAGAAACAGAAGATGATCTCTGAAGGAGGACAAACAGTTCAAGATGACCCCTGCATTCTGCATGGATTTCTTCTGCTTCAAACTTTGGCAGATTGAAACACGCAACTGGTCTTCATTGGCCAATGCAAATTGTCACTGCAGTTAAAGGTCAATATGAACTTTCGTGACGAGAAGAGAAATGCAGCACTTTCCTTTTTTGTGTACTTAACATTGTAAATGCTGGATTGAGATTATGTATTACCATTGGATCACTTTAACTGAAACAAATGCTGCTGCTGTATTGATCATTTGTAATCCTCCAAATATAAGCCAAGATTATAGTGGTGGGGGGCTATATTTAGACAACTGCATGCAAGGCTTTTCTGAATGTTGTGCAACCAAAATTTTAATTGAAAGCCATTGTTCCACCAGAACAATTGCCAAACCTCAATGCCCCAATGCAATACAAAGTCTACAGTGAGCCCAGTCTATAATACTCCTTTCCTCCCATCAGCTCAATGTGCTCTCTGGATTTGAATCACAATGGTTACACCCTTCTCTCAGACTGATACCAACCCCTCCCTATCGCAGATGGGCAGGTTTCTGGACTTCAACTGAGCTAAAATTGCACAAACCACAGTCTGGAAATGCAAGTGGTCTGGTTCACATTGTGTACTTTCAGGGTCAGTCACAACAACAGACGACATATTACAGTAGGATCCCAAATAACAACAGAAAATGCTGGAAAAACTCAGCAGGTCAGGCAACATCCGTGGACAGAAATTTGAGTTGACGTTTCGTACAGTAGGATCCCACTCTGTCAAAGTAAGCAAGATCAGAACATATTTGGTAGACCAAATGTTGAGTTACACCAAGGTTATTTTTTTTGTGTGTATTTTAATTTAATTTTATTTATTTAATTAATTTAATTTATTTAATTTTATTTATAGATTTTTAAAGGTTATTGGGAGACTTCTGAAAGAAAAAGTGAGGCTAAATAATTATTCAGAACAAAGTTATTTGGCAAAATTTCAACATTTACAATATAAAGAAAACACTTGCATTTATATAACGCCTTTAATGACCACCGGATGTCCCAAAGCACTTTACAGCCAATGAAGTACTTTTTGAAGTGTAGTCACTGTTGTATTGCACGAAACGTGGCAGCCAATTTGTGCACAGCAAGCTCCCATAAACAGCAATGTGATAATGACCAGATAATCTGTTTTAGTGATGTTGATTGAGGGATAAATATTGGCCAGGACACTAGGGATAATGTGGTGTATGTAACCTGTTCCACCTTAAGAGATGTACTACTTTCTCTGGCTGCTGTATACGTAATACCGGTGGTGACCACCGGTATATAAGCACTGTGTAGTAAGATTGTATTTAGTATAGTCCTGACCTCCAACCAGTAAAGACCTGTTGAACTTTAATCTTGTAGTCTGTGTGTTATTAATTACAACTAGAACACACAGACTTTACAGTGGCGACGAGTCAGATTCTTACCCTGCGGCAGTTATATCCACGGCGGCTTCGTCCACAGAACGGACGTCGAAGAGAGGCTTCCACCCTCATCACCCTGCTGGAAGACACGTCGCGCGGCAGACATCGAGAAACCAGAGTGCAGAAGACATCCTGAACTCGAAGCCTCCATCAGCGGCTGTCAGCTATCTTCTTTCTACCTCGGTAGTGGGTAAGCCGGGCAGCGATGCGACCAGAAAGTCGGCCGCGTTGGCTGTACAGACGGGGAGGGAAGACGGAGGAATAAGGGCGGTGAGATCGATCGCGACCGGAGATAAGGGCCGGGCCGCATTCGGGCCGAAAGGCGCAGCGCGGGGACATCGATCGCGGCTGGTGATAAGGGCCGGGCCGCATTCGGGCTAAAAAGGCGCAGCGTCTGGGGGCAACTGAAGACGCGAGAGCCGCGGTGAAGCGGAGACAGCGTCGGGGGGACGGGTGAAGACCGCCAAGCGCGGGAAAACCGCCATTTTGTAGGCGGAGGACGAAGACAAGAGCGCGGAAGCCGCCATCTTGGATTAAAAAAAAAATATTAAATTGCAACGATGCCTAAACATGGGAACATTAATACCTTTGATAGCGACATCGAAGATTGGGCTATGTATGTAGAACGCATGCAAAATTATTGTAAAGCAAATAAAATCCCAGATGAAGAGAAAGCACTAACATTATTAAACTTAATGGGTGCGAAGACATACGGGCAATTGAAACACCTTTTATCGCCAGATGAACCGGCGGATAAGACGTTCGAGGAGATTGTTACTGTCCTGAAAAATCACCTAAACCCCACGCCGCTGATGCTAGCGGAACGATTTAAATTTTACAGCAGAAGGCAGCTGAAGGATGAAAGCAATGCTGAATATTTAATGGAATTGCGTAAGCTAGCAAAGTACTGTCAATTTGGAACGAGACTGACAGAGGCGCTACGAGATAAATTTGTGTGTGGTTTATTAAAAGAAGATACACAAAAGCGATTGCTCGAGGAGAATGAGCTGACGCTTGAGAAAGCGGTCACTATGGCAGCAGCACACGAAGCCGCAGCAAGAAGCACGGCAGTAATGCAGCTACGGTCACCGGAACTCAGTACAAATAAATTGGGTTTGAGTACTGTAAAATGTTATCGTTGCGGAAAGACAATGCACGATCAGAACCAGTGTTGGTTTAAAAACCAAGAATGCAGAACGTGTGGCAGGCTTGGCCACATAGCTAAAGTATGCCGGTCAGGAAAGAAGACCAGCAACAAAAAGTCACCGCAAGGAAAATACATAAAGGTACACAAGGTGACAAAGAACAGTTCGACCGAACAGAAGTCAGATTCAGACGCTAGCAGTAATGAACTGGGTAGCTTAAGAGTACACAACGTTGGTAAGGATGCAGATCTCCAGACAATTTGGGTGACCCTTCAGATAGCAGGAGTCCAAGTAAAGATGGAATTGGACACTGGATCGGCATTGACGGTCATGAATAAGAAAAATTACAAAAGGTTATTCCAACATATTCCCCTACGGGATACGGAGATTATATTGAAAACATACACGGGGCAAAGAGTGTATCCCATCGGAAAGATAGAGGTAAAAGTGGTCCACAAGGGCGAAGAAAGCCAAGTAATGGACTTATATGTGCTACCTGAAGGAGGTCCACCACTACTGGGACGGGAGTGGATTAGGAAAATGAATATGGACTGGCACTCCTTGAAGGCACTAACGGTAGATTCCGGGGAAACAGATGTCAAACCTAAACGATTGTCCAGAATATTGGATGATGCTAAAGAGGTGTTCCAGCAGGGACTGGGAACACGGAGAGGAATTACGGCAAACATCAAGATTGATGAACATGCACACCCAAAATTTTTTAAAGCCAGACCGGTACCCTATGCAATACGACCTACTGTAGAAGCAGAACTGGAAGCGCTAGAACGTTCAGGTGTACTGTCTAAGGTAGATTGGAGTGAGTGGGCTACGCCCATTGTTCCCGTTATGAAACGTCCTTCGAGCAACAAGCCAGGAGAGCCAGGGAAGGTTCGCATCTGTGGAGATTTCAAAATCACCGTTAATCCGGTGCTTCACACGGTGCAGTATCCGCTTCCGCGGATTGAGGATATTTTTGCTTCGTTGTCTGGCGGGAAACACTTCGCCAAGATAGACCTGGCGCAGGCGTACTTGCAGATGGAGGTTGAAGAAGAGTCACGCCAATACCTCACGATCAACACGCATCGAGGTTTGTACCGGTACAATAGGCTGGTTTTTGGAGTGGCATCGGCTCCAGCAATTTGGCAGAGGGCCATGGAGCAGGTATTACAGGGAATTCCAGGCACACAATGTTACCTGGATGATATTCTGATTACAGGTGATGGTGATGAAGAACACCTCGCAAACTTGGAACTGGTGCTCAACAGACTGAAAGAGTATGGACTTAGAGTTAATCGGCAGAAATGTGAGTTCTTCCAGAAGCGGATCTCGTACTGTGGTCATGTCATTGACCGGGAGGGGCTTCATAAGTCTCCTGACAAGATAGAGGCAGTTGTAAAGGCTCCCGCTCCGGATAATGTCTCTCAGTTGAGGTCGTTTCTAGGATTGATTAACTATTACCATAAATTTCTACCAAATCTATCCACGGTACTGCACCCGCTAAACGCTCTTTTACAGAAGGGGGTACCATGGGAATGGAGCGAAAACTGTAAGAAGGCATTTCGCAAAAGCAAAGAATTGATCACCTCAGAGGAAGTGTTGGCTCACTTCAACCCGACACTGCCTATTCGGTTGGCTTGTGATGCTTCTCCATATGGTATTGGGGCAGTACTCTCACACAAGTTGCCAACTGGCACGGAAAGGCCAGTCGCGTTTGCATCCAGATCATTGACCTCCGCTGAGCGCAACTATGCGCAGATCGATAGGGAGGCTCTCAGCCTTGTATGGGGAGTGAAGAAGTTTAATCATTACCTGCAGGGCCAAAAATTCACACTTCTGACAGACCATCAGCCGTTGGTATCCATTTTTAACCCTAAGAAGGGTGTTTCAGTGATGACAGCACAGCGTCTCCAGAGATGGTCCCTTTTCCTAGGGGCACATCAATATCAAATAGAATTCAAAGGTACGAAGCAGCATGGCAATGCTGATGGGCTGTCGCGCCTGCCACTACCTGAAGAAGAAGAAACGACGAAAGTTGACCCTGTTGAGTTATTTCATTCGACCATCATCGAGTGTTTACCAGTCACCAATGCAAGTATTGAAAGAGAAACCAGGAACGACCCGACACTGTCCAGAGTCTACGAGGTGACAGTGAAAGGATGGCCAACACGTGGTGATCCTCTGTTACCGGCATTCTCGGCAAGGCGAGACCAGCTGTCCGTCTGCCATGGTACTTTGATGTACGGGACAAGAGTGATTATTCCTCCCAAGTTAAGGGAAAGAGTTCTAAAAGAACTGCATGAAGGTCATCTGGGGGGAGTTAAGATGAAAAGTCTTGCTAGGGCTTATGTATGGTGGCCGGGTATTGACCAACAGATAGAGGAGTTGACGAAAAGCTGCGCTGGGTGCCAAAAAGTGCAAAATGCACCTCCGATCGCACCACTACACTCATGGGAATGGCTTTCAGCCCCATGGCAACGCGTACATATTGACTTTGCTGGTCCATTCATGGACTCCATGTTCCTAATTGCGGTGGACGCACATTCCAAATGGCCAGAAGTGATCAAGATGAATACCACTACTTCAGAAAAGACAATTGCGGTGTTAAGAACAATATTCGCAAGGAACGGATTGCCAGAACAGATCTGTTCGGACAACGGACCACAGTTCGTGTCGGAAGAATTCCAAAAATTCTTAAAGAAGAATGGGGTGAAACATTATACCTCTGCCCCATATCATCCGGCGACAAACGGGTTGGCCGAGAGATTTGTCCAAACATTCAAAAAGGCAATAAAGGCCATGAACGATGATCAGATTCCGCTACAGCACAAGGTGGACAATTTCCTAATGGCGTATCGAAACGCCGCTCATGCAGTGACTAACCAAAGTCCTGCCATGATGTTTTATAACAGGAGGTTGCGGTCCAGGTTGGACTTGTTAAAACCAAATGTGCGGAGGGAAGTGGAAAACAAACAGTTCCGGCATATTAATAACAAGTCCACTCGAAGTTTCGAAGTCGGACAACCAGTGTTGGCAAGGGGCTATGGAAACGAAAAATGGCAGTCCGGAACAATTCGGGCCAGACAAGGACCTCTGATGTACACAGTAGATATTGGTAACAATGTGATAAGGCGTCATGCGGATCAACTGGTAGAATCAAGAGCAAGGGTCGAACCCATGGTTGCGACAGAGACAACTGTGGAAGACGTTAATGAACCTGAAGCATCTACCTCGGCAGGGACTGTACCTGATGATGACGTCCAATACATAGGAAACCAACAAGAAGAGTCACCTCAGCAACAAGAACCAGAGACCACTGAAAGGCGCTATCCAGACCGAATCAGAAGGCCTCCTGAGAGACTGAACCTTTGAACTGTTTATACCTGAAGTTATATATGTATATATGTTATGATATGTTAAATGGGGATATGACTGTTAAGCTAAAAAGGGAGGATTGTGGTGTATGTAACCTGTTCCACCTTAAGAGAACTTAAGCCTGTTCCACCTTAAGAGATGTACTACTTTCTCTGGCTGCTGTATACGTTATACCGGTGGTGACCACCGGTATATAAGCACTGTGTCGTAAAATTGTATTTAGTATAGTCCTGACCTCCAACCGGCAAAGACCTGTTGAACTTTAATCTTGTAGTCTGTGTGTTATTAATTACAACTAGAACACACAGACTTTACAGATAACTCCCCTGCTCTTCTTCGAAATAGTGTCAAGGGATCTTTTACGTCCACATGAGAGAGCAGAACCAGGGTCTCGGTTTAGCGTCTCATCTGAAAGATGGCACCTCCGACAGTGCAGCGCTGCTTCAGTCAGCTTCACTGCACTGGACTGTTGGTCTAGATTTTTGTGCGCAAATCCCTGGAGTGGGACTTGAACCCACAACCTTCTAACTCCGAGGCAAGGGTGCTACCTACTGAGCCACAGCTGACACATATAGCACTGTAATTTAATGTCGAGAAAAATTCAAAAAGCAACCGCTGGCGAAGTGATTATGCCTGTTTCGAGAGTGCGCTTGGCTTTTTTCATGATCAGGGTGGCCATGGTGAGAAGTTATCATCGTACAATTGTTAGTATGAACTGAGAATGAAATGATTCTCTGAATTGATGTTCTTCTGATCGTTAGATTGAGCCTTGTAGTGAATGAGAAAAGATTATTGAGAATCTTGAAGTTTGAGGATTTAACAGGAGAGCCAAGGTAGATGGGTCCAATATCATCATCTTTATGCTTTTCAGCAATTGGTACTATCAACATATCATTCCATTTACCTGTGCATTCATTCCTTTCTTTCCATTATGTGTGCCCATGATGGTGCACTCTGCACTCACCATCACCTCCTTTGCCCAGACTTGTATACTTCTACACACAGATGCACAGGACACCCCATTGACAATGACTGTCATGTACCTGTATGCTGAATATTTCTGTCTGCACCTTCACACAAGGAGGTACACAAAGTCCATTCAGTTATTATTCACTTATCTATATCTGCTTCTTCTGCAGGAGAAAGCAGTGCATAACAGAGGGAAATTTTTGCCACTGGAGGAGGCTAGTTGTCTTCCATGAACTGACCCAATACCTGTATAACGAGCGTGCCTTGTGGTTTCAGTGTCTAAACTTGTAGAAGGAGGCAGGAGATCAGGAAATAGGAACGTTGGCCCCAGCTTGTGGGTTGTACCACACTGATCCTTCCTTCTTACTGCTTCACAGATATTCTCACAAGCACTGATTTAAGGCGTTGTTGTACATCAGCCAGACCATGACAGTAGCTTGATGAAGGCAATTGTCCAGTAACTTGCTCTGTGGATATCCTCCTAAAGTTTCTATTTTCGGTTTCGTCGGCTATGGCATAAAAAGCTGCAATGGGGTCCTCCCTACAGAAGTCATCCAACACTCAGAGAGCACCTTGTCATTCCATGTTAATATGGCCAGCACCAACACAGATTTATCCATCTCATGGGATTTATGTGGGAGATTTTTACATCCTTTAGATCATGGTTAGTTTGGGAACTCAAACACTGGTGCATTTTTTTCTTTGATGAAACATCTCTTTTGGTTGTAGAAAACAGTTAATATTTTGGAGCCTGCTTTAAAGATTTTCACTGGGCTTTGTTTTATTTTTTATAGTCCAGACAAAAACTGAATTTTGTATTGATTCTCTAGGTCGGGGTGGGGGGAAGAGAATTAATTGTTCACCTACTGTAATATTTTCTGCTCTGACAACTCATGAGTCAACAAGCATCTTTTTTTGACTAATAAACACTGTTAAGGGATGTTTGGCACACTTCCAAACATCAGTCAGCTATCTGCCTTCAAGACAGAAATCAGTATAGGGGTAAAGGGTAGCTATTCAGAGTGGCAGAAGATGGGTAGTGGTGTTCCACAAGGATCAGTGCTGGGACCACTGTTGTTCACAATTTATATTAACGACTTAGACATTGGAATCAAAAACACAATTTTTAAATTTGCGGATGACACCAAATTGGGGGGGAATAGTCAATACTGTGGAGGACTACAACAAATTACAGGAGGACATTAATAAACTTGCACAATGGGCATATAATTGGCAAATGAATTTCAACAAATGCGAGGTATTACATTTTGGTAAGAAAAATAGGGAGGTCACATATTACTTGGAAAATAAGAATCTAAATGGGGTACAAGAGTAAAGGGATCTCGGAGTACAAATATACAAATCACTAAAAGTAGCAACACAAGTTAATAAGGCCATAAAAAAAAGCAAACCAAGCACTAGGATTTATTTCTAGAGGGATAGAATTGAAAAGTAGAGAAGTTATGCTAAACTTTTATCGAACCTTGGTTAGACCACACTGGTTGCCTTATTATAAAAAGGATATAGAGACACTGGAGAGGGTGCATAAAGATTTACAAGGGTGATACCAGAAATGCGAGGTTATACGTATCAGGAAAGGATGAACTGGTTGAGTCTCTTTTCTCTTAAAAAGAGAAGGCTCTGAGGAGTGACCTATTAGAGGTTTTTAAATTATGAAAGATTTTGATAGAGTAGACACAGATAGTGTTTCCACTTTTGGGGAAGAGCAAAACTAGAGGCCATTAATATAAGATAATCACCAAGCAATCAAATGGGGAATTCAGAAGAAACTTCTTTACCCAGAGAGTGGTGAGAATGTGGAACTCACTACCACAGAGAGTGGTTGAAATGAATAGTATAGATGCATTTAAGAGGAGGCTAAATAAGCACATGAGGGAGAAGGGAATCGAGGGTTATGCTGATAGTTGGATAAGGAAAGACGGGAGGATGCTTGAGTGGAGCATAAACGGCGACATGGACTGATTGGCCTGTTTCTGTGCTTTATATCCTATGTAATCAGTCAAAAAAGTGACAAAAGTTTGGTGCACCACTAAATAGCTTTTTTCAAAGAGAATCATACTTGTTCCCAAACATACATGAGTTCTCTTAATTATTGTCAATCTTGTTTTTAAAACTCAAATTACATTACAAAATTATTTAATTTTAAACAAATATATCATCTGATAATGTCTTGCATTGCAAATCCAAATCATATTTGTATGCCACTCCAACACAGCAACAATCTCGCATTCTAGTGATGCAGTGAGTACACGCTTGTGCTAACAATTAATTGTGGATCCTATACATTAAGCCTTTTTAAAATTATATAATGAAAATTTGTGCGCCTATTTGCTTAAGTGTGTACTTCCTGTAAACTAGTATAAACTTGTAAATTCGGGAGTATGCATGTCAGAAAGGACATATGTTTCAGTTCGTCGTTAAGTGCACTTTGTTTTTGTCATAATTATTTGTTTTAAGGTACATAAATTATGTTGTGATTTTATATTTTCTATCCTGCTTCAGGCGTGATCGGTGCAATGTACTTCCTCCATGGCACTTAAGTTTGTGTTATGCCATCTGTCTTTCACGTGGATCCGTCCATGTGCCATGGTGGTCGAAGAATTTTTAAACTCAACCATTGAGCTACATTGGAGTTTGAATATTAATCAAGGCTGCATATCCCACTTGTTGATGCTGATAAATATATAGCTGTTCCACTTCTGCACAGGTTCAATATGAATGGGACTATAATCCCACCCCCAAAAGAACATGCATATAGGTCTTTTCCACCTCCAGTGCTCTAATTCGATATTTTGTCAGCCTATCATTTTGTGCCATCTTTTCCAGGAATGGTGAACGGAGTGAGGGAGCAAGCCAAAGCTCTTAGCCTGGGACATGATTGTTTCTGTTGTTTCAAACACACTAATCAGTTTTGAGTGTGTCTTCTGTCAAACACTTTTTGTACTGGTGTCAAAGTTCATTGAACTTTGCCAGAAATGCTGCTTAACTTGTGGAATATTCTATTGCCATGGATATTCCTTAAGCAGGGCCAAGCTTAGAGAATGTACCAAAACATTTCCTGAACCGTTGAACATTGTTACGTCCATTGTGCTTAATTAAGTCCAAAAGAAACTGTCAATTGATTGGTGTAACTTCTGAGAGCAACATAGCAGCAAAAAGGGTTTCAAATGGATCTGAGCTGTCTTAAAGTCCCTCAATTTCCACAGAGCCCAAAAAATAACAACCATCAAAAACACCTACACAGGGAACACTTCAAATTATTTATGGCTTGTTAGGAATATATTTTATAAAATTAAAAAGAAAAAGACTGTGTTTAACGGTTGAAAAGTTTTACTATTGGATTCTAAAAATTAATTAAAAGCTTAGCACAGCTGTGTTGCAATTATGCGGCTAGGATCTTGTCTACCTCACCAAAGTTAAAATAGAAGTAAGCAGAAAGGCTGAGGAAGCAAAGAGATCCATTTGCTTTGATTGGGCCAAAATTGTAACCTTTAATTTTCTTTCCCCACCGCAAAAGTTCTATGCCTCTAATTTCATCTGTACACTCGGTCCTTATTTTTGCTTTCTCAGAAGCCATCCCATACTGGCCCCCTTTCACTCCTTTTTTTAACAATGACTCACAGGCAATATGCTTGAACAGTAACATTTGACGAGACTAAAGAAGCAGCTGATAAGCAAATTTGGTAACTGTTAGTTATTGAAGGCCACTTAAGGAATAGTAGACCATACCTCATTTTTAATCTAAAAATTGAAAAAGCTGTATTTTTTTTAAATGCCATTGAATCTACCCAATACAAACTTAAAGCCAAATATAAATTTGTGAACAACTATATACACATTAGCTTCCTTTTAAACCTTTGAAATTATAACAATATAATCAGAAAGTGCCTGCCACAGCACTAGCAGACTGACTAGAACCAATTGAGAAAAGCATCCTGCAGTGCACATCTGTATTGTACACTCTTAGTTGGGTTCATTTGGAAGTTACACAGAGAAAATGTAGCATTGTTATTTGAAATAGTAGTACAGTGTGACTTCAAATTATTGTGATTGAGTGGTTGTTGGGATAATAGTCATCTTAGAGATAGCTAGTGGAGTATTGTTTCCTTGTAAGAGAAATGCCGCCATCGCCCCTGACAGTTTAAGCCCCTAGTATAGCCTACTCGGTCATGCCAGCTGCCATGGAGAAGACGCAAGGAAAAATATGGTGACATAATCACATAATTGAACCAAGCTGTTACATAATCCATTGTTTGGCATTAAAGAGTTTAAGATTTCTCTTACAGGAACACACATGGGAGCAGGTAGACTTATGTGTTTTAGCATAAATTTCCTACTGGAGGCGCAATCATATTAATGTTGATAGCAAAACTGAGACTTCAAAAAAATATTCGGGGAACACAAGGTGCTGCAGTGCATTAGTGACGGGTCTTCCGCAGGTTAATGCATGTCTTAAAGTAATGCTGGCAGGATTGGTAGTTGCACCAAAAGGTCGGAAAAAAATGCTTTTGTCTCTGCATCAGTGACCCACCAGGTCATAAAGTCAAAACATAAAACTCTGATCCATCTGCAGTTCCAACAACAATGTAGGAGTCGGGAGTGTGATGGAATACTCTTCACTTGGTTGGATGAGTGCAGCTCCAACAGCACTCAAGAAGCTTGACACCATCCAGGACAAAGCAGCCCACTTGATTGGCACCCCATCCACCACCTTCAACATTTACTCCCTCCACTGGCGTACCGTGGCTGCAGTGTGTACCATCTACAAGATGCACTGCAGCAACTCGCCAAGGCTTCTTCGACAGTACCTCCCAAACCCGCGACTTCTACCATGGACAACGGCAGCAGGTGCATGGGAACACCACCGCCTCCAAGTTCCCCTCCAAGTCACACACCATCCGGACTTGGAAATATATTGCTGTTCGTTCGTTCTCATTGGGTCAAAATTGTGGAACACCCTACCTAACAGCACTGTGGAAGTACCTTCACCACACGGACTGCAGCGGTTCAAGAAGGCGGCTCACCACTACTTTCTCATGGGCATTTAGGGATGGGCAATAAATGCTGGCCTTGCCAGCGACTCCCACATCCCGTGAATTAATTAAAAAAAACATATTGAATCAATTCAGGGGCATGTTGAATTTATCACTAGGCTGGCTTGCCAATATCCTGGGAACTGATTACCTCGGCATTCCCTCGTAGCAGAAGGCTGCTTTGTTGATTTTGTTTTTTAGCTATGAGTAAAACAAGAGGCTTTCCAGGAAAGAGATGATGTGGATTCCCTTGTGGACTGTCAACTGAATCAGATATGATAGGCTCAAGGGATGAAGTCATAGATAACTACATGTGCACTTGCAATCAAAACTATGTTGAGGCAAATGAAAGTTGTCTGCTGTTTTAGTATTTAATCCTTTGAGTACCACAAGATATTTTTTTCTTTGCTTTCAAAATGTGTGCATCTTTTCTTTATAATAACATCTGGAAAACTGATTTTCTATAAATTTGCAAAGATTAATGTTTCTGAGCAGAATGTCGAAGAAAGCCAAGAGCAAAATAGCACTTCTCTTACAGATCTCCATTATTTTGTGATTTTTTTTTTGTTCTTTGATTTCAGCTCCTCTACTGCAAACACTATAGGGGTCATGAGGGGCACTGCTCGTAGAAGGCCTAAACCAATCCACAGAGTCTATAGGCCAAATGAGAGTTTCCTGGATCTGTCTGAGGAGCAGTGCATGAGGACGCTGTATTTCTGCAGGCAGGCAGGCAGGCTGTCACTGATCTCTGCAGTCGCCTATAAGAAGACCTTCTACCTGCTGGGCCAGGTAGCCGTGCTTTGCCACTGGCTGTAAAAGTCACCACGACTTTTAATGTCTTTGACTCAGGCTCATTCCAGGGTACCACAGGGGACATCGCCCACACCTATCAGTCTGCAGTTCACAAGTGCATCAAGCAGATCCTCAATGCCCTATGTGTCAGGGCCAACCAATACATCACCTATTCTATGGATACCAGCAGTCAAAATGATAGTTCCGAGATTTGCAGCAGTGGCTGTATCCAGGCCCTCTCAGGCTTGAAATCCCAGATGTCTCCATCAAGGCACCAGTGGATTATCCAGGAGCTTTCGTCAATAGGACAGGATTTCACTTCATTAATGTCCAGCTGCTCTGCAATCACCGCAACAGGATCATGCAAGTCTCTGCCAGTTTTGCAGGCAGAGAATACACTAATCGCCTTCAATTATTTTCTCACCCAAGTGTAAACCTGTAGTGCCTTTCTTAAGATTTACTAACTCAACTATACATACAAGGTGCTCCCCCAGTGGCTTTGGCAAAGCTGGTGGAAGGCTGCGGCTCCAAATGTTTGTGGATGGAGACATCTGGGATTTCAAGCCTGAGAAGGCCTGGATACAGACTGCAGCATTTTGGCTTCTGCTGGGGCAGTCTGGTCCAGCTGGCTTTCGGCATCATGGTGGTTATTGGTTGAGGAGGTGGAGAAAGAGTAGACATGCTGACATCCTGAGAGGGCAACACATGCTACTCCCCTTGCTCCACTGCTAGTTCCATGGGGCTAGGGCTCATCACTCCCAATTATCTGTGAGAGTGCTGACTGCAGGAGGTGAATGATGTCTTGAAAGCCCCTATCGATGTGGCCCATCAGTCTCCAAGGTGGAGCACATGTTGGAGCCTAGAATCTGGATGGCAACCATTTGGGCTTTCATTAAAGCTGCACAGGTTGGTGACACAGACTCCTGTTGTGAGGGTCCGGCTGTACCTTCCCTGGAGGTGGCTACACGCTCCAAGGTAGATTGCAGAGTGCTGATGCCACACAAGCTGGAAGCAGACTCTTCCATACCTTCAGCGATGCTCCAGCAACTCCTTGACAGGCCTTCCAATACCTCGTATAATTGCTTGTGTGCCTCAGAGTTTTCTTTTCACAGCTGAGCTTTTGAAGTCTGCATCCCTGTCCTGCTCAGCAGAGTTTGGAGACAACCTTGTCATCTCCTGGTCTGTCCTTGCCACCACTACCTGCTCCTGCTCACTCGTGCTGAGTGCTTCACAAAGTGCTAAACCCTCGTAACTCACTGTTTAATGCATGGGGATGCCATTCTCTGTGCTGGTAATTGGGAGGGATGGAGCGCATGACAGCATATCGTCAACAGAGGTATCTTCTTCAGCTTCTTTCTGACAAGAAATATCTAGAGGAAAGAAAAAAGGGACAAGAGTAAGCATGGCACTGACTGGCTGGACAGTAGAAGATGATCAGCTTCACAATGTCATTTTCTGGGTGAATGTGTGATTTCTTGAAGTACATGTAGGGTTATAAGTAATAGAGAGACACTCGAATAAGCCACCAGCCTCGACAGCTGGAATATCATCACTCTTGAAAGGCCATTTATTTCCTGCTCAATCTGGGTTAGGATTGTGATGCTGCGTGTTCCTCCTCCGATCTCCCTTATGTGGTGCACCATTTTCTCCTGCATAAAGAGAGGGTGAGAGTTATTGAGTAGCTATTAAAAAGGAAAGTGCATATGCTGAGATGAAGAAACATGATGCAAGCAGGATTGGGAGATGTTCAATAGAAGTCAAATGGCTCGAGTGTAAAGTGAGACAGTAGTCATGAGAGGAGTTCCTGGTCCTGCAGTTGCTACCATGTGAGAACAAAATGCTGTTGGTGGATGCTGTGAAGGCAGCAAGCAAGAGGTGACAAGTGAAGGGTCCCAGACCTGAAACGTTAACTCTGTTTCGCTCTCCACGGATGCTGCCTGGCTTGCTGAGTATTTCCAGCATTTTCTGTTGTTATTTAAGCAAGAGGTGACTATGTGTTTTGAATGAGAAGGAGAGGTGGTACAGTGTGCCCTTGTGATTGGTGGAGAATGATGTGATGCAGAGGAAGGAAGTGTTCAGAGTGCTGGGTGAGTGGGAAGGACTGTTGCCAGATGTTCTGCAGAGAGATGGAGAAATGAAGAGCTGTATTCACCCTTGCTGCTATTGAAGCTGGGGTGATGCTCCTAGTACCCTCAAACTCGGCCACCTCTCTCCAGGCCTGCTGTATGTAGGACCTTGGAATCAACTTCCCATTCCAGGGAAAGAGAAAATCCCTTCTTGCTGTGACCTCTTCCACTGGGGCCTCCAGGGAGCCGGTGGAAACCTTGGGGGCAGCCTTGCGACTCATTTGGAAGCATCGCTGGGTCAAAATCCTGGAACTCCCTACCCAACAGCACTGTGGAAGTACCTTCACCACATGGACTGCAGCGGTTCAAAAAGGCGGCTCGTCACCACCTTCTCGAGGGCAATTGGTGATAGGCAATAAATGGTGGCCTTGCCAGCGATGCCCACATCCCATAAAATGAATTTTTTTTAAATCTGCTATTTGGAGCAGTATTAGTTACCAATCTGGCAAAGGTGAATGCAGTTTCCCTTTAAGAAGTGCATTCACCCTTCAGATGAGCCTAGGGAGGCCCACTGGAAATCCAGCCTTGTAAGTGGCTGGGCGGCCCGCTTCTGACGTGATCAGCTGGGCCTCACGCTGCTGACATTGTGTGGGTTTGCCACCCTCCCCAACTGACGTCCACCTAAATCCTGCTTCCAGTTAAAATTCCCCCTTATGTTATATTCGCCAACTGAGAGGGCTATTGCGAGCCCTCTGCCTTCTGTGAGCATGTATGCAACTGCTCCTGGTAGTTTGAAAGAACAATCTAAGTTTACTTGCCCTTTCTTGCATTGCAGGAGGAAGATTACCTTTGCTTGCTGCTTCCTCCTGCTGGCTTGTTTGGCATCAGGAACTTATGTTGAGAATCACGGTCATGAGTTTTCATACAACCCAAATAGTACTACTTAATTATATTCCTGAAATTTGAAAAAAGAATAAAGATAAAAATCACCAACATTGATGCTTTTTAATTAATATACTAAAATATAATTTTTGTACAGTTCATGAACACTTTTAAAAAAAAATTATTGTGGGAACAGTTAAAAAAAATTACAGCACTAATCCCTCTATTGTGTATTATCTTAGCTGTACAAATTCTAGAAGTTAGTTTGAAGCGCCCGGTAGATCAGTCAGGACTGATACAGAATATGTTGAATAATAATGCTCTCCCATCGATGTGAAGTTCTTGCCTACCACAGTGCAGGGAATGAATGCCTGCAGTTCTCACCTTGGCTGGAAGAAGGAGCCCTTCATTATTGTGAGACATTCTATGTTTGGGGAATGGAAAAACTGATACTCTGGGCACCACACAATAATGAAGGGCTCCTTCTTCCAGCCAAGGTGAGAAGAGATTTACTAGAATGGTACCGGGATGTGGAACTTCGGTTATGTGGAGACTAGAGAAGCTGGGATCGTTATCCTTCGAGCAGAGAAGGTTTCGGGGAGATTTAATAGTGTTCAATATTATGAATGGTTTTGATAGAGTAAATAAGGAGAAAATGTTTCCAGTGGCAGGAGGATCGGTAACCCAAGGACACAGAGTTAAGATAATTGGCAAAAGAACCAGAGGGGAGATGAGGAAAGTTTTTTTTATGCAGTGAGTTGTTATGATCTAGAATACACTGCCTGAAAGGGTGGTGGAAGCAGATTCATTAGTAACTTTCAAAAGGGAATTGGATATATACTTGAATAGGAAAAAATTGCAGGCTATGGGGAAAGTGCAGAGGTGTCTGACTAATTGGATAGCTCTTTCAAAGAGCCGGCACAGGTACGATGGGCCGAATGGCCTTCTCCTGTGCTGTATGATTCTATGATATTCCCAATTAGCCTGCAGGAAGAGCATCTGCTATAGCTGACTGTAGTTGCATTGTTGCTGCTACAGATTTGTTTGTAACACCCTGGTTTTCAGAACCCTAAAGCAGTAAAGTTAAGGGAGAGGGCAAAATGGAAACTGTTGTTGTCTTTAATGAAAATGTTATCCAGACTCAAAATGGTTCTGATGAGAATGAAATTAAATGTTGTGTGTTTAAATCACCCATAAATGGGAGCGAGACTTTATTAACAGATTTCAGTTGTGTACTGTTGTCCCCATTCACAAGTTTCATATATGTTCCAATTGAACAGGTTATGGCTGCTTCATTCTCACTTTGCATTTGGTCCACTTCTCAATTGTTTCCAGTCCATTTTCAAACAATAGAGGGTGTACGTCTGTTGTGCTGGAATGCCACGGAGTCCATTGCGCTGCTGCAGGAGGTACTGAGTTCAGTACAGATATTTTTACATCTCATTTCTTAATTACTTTTAAAACTTCTGTTACAGGCAGATGAAGGAACAAAGCAAGAAGGTGGCCAACCTGAAGCACAAAGAGCAGGTGGAAAAGAAAAAAAATGCCCAGCTGCTGGAGGAGGCACGCCGAAGGGAAGATAATTTAGCTGACGACTCCCATCAGCTCCAGGTATGAAATCCTGTCACACTAGGTTGTATTTCAACAGATTTGGTGTCCTTCCCCAGCAGCTTCAGGTGTGCAGTTATTTCTGTTCTCTGTAAGTTGCTTGCCTGCCACTGTTCAAGGACTGAACGTCCCTAGTTCTCAACTGAGCTAGGAGAAGGAGCCCTTCACTAATGTGGAACATTCCATCTTTGGGGTTGTGAAAAACTAATATATTCCTGTCAGCATTCAGCAAGAGCATCTGCTACAGCTGAGGGGCTTTGACGCTGCTAGTGATGTATTTATAATACTCCAGTTTTCAGAAACCTGTGCAGTAAAGTTTAGAGAAAGGTTAAACTGGAAACCATCGTTGTCCTAAAAGGAAAGTGTAATCCAGACACAAAATTGTTTTGGTGAGAATGAATTATAAACAATTCCAACCCAGGTTATCTTTTAATAACAGTATCACAATGATATTTTCGGTGGTCAAGTGAAGGGAGAAAGTTATATTTTCATATTGTTTGAGGGACTATTGTTCATGTATGTGAATTCTTTCATGGTTAAACCCCTCCCTATCTTTGTAACCACCTCCTGCTCCAACCTCAACCCCCCAAAACTCTACCTTCCTCTGACTCTAGCCTTTTGTGTACCCCAGCCTCCTTTCACCCTACCATTGACAACCGTTACTTTATTTGTCTGGGCCCTATTCTCTAGAATTCCTTCCTTAAACGTCTGTGGCTCTCCACCTTCACCTCCTCCTTAAAATCAAGCTCTTTGACCAAGCTTTTGGAAGCCCCATCTAATATTTCCTTCTTTGGCTCACATCCCTTTCTGTCTGAAATACCTTGGGATGTTTTTCTATGTTAACAGCACAATATAAATACAAGTTGCAAGTTGTTGCAACAGCCATTAAAATGTTATTCATAGATGATGAATGTCTTTTCATTCCCAAAGCATAGACATTAAAGCACCAATGGGCCAAATTTTGCTGTAGCATCTAACGGCATCTGCTGTTAGTTAGACTTGCCCTTGCATGTTTAGGTTTTTACATTTTTTGCATCGAAAGTTGCTGAATGTGCACGTTGTTCACGTCGCAGCGAGAGAAACAGGGCATCTGGGACCTGAGTGAACAGGGCAAGCAACTGTGAAACTCCTTAACCAATCAGATTGAAGGAAGTGTAAATTAGAGTGGGTGAATTCAATGTCGAATCAGGTACAGAAGGAGAAATAGAGAGTGAAGAAAGATTGGATTAAGAGAGAGAGTAAGAGACAAAGGAAAAGTAAATTTTTTAACTTTTACATTTTTAAGTCTCCAACAACAATTAAAACCTGAAGGAATGTGGCTCCACACAAAATAGTTCATTTTCAGCACCAGAGAGGTTATTTGACAGTAATTAACACTTATTACATTGTTAAAAGGGTACCTGGATTGGAATGGACAAGACTTAACTTTCTGTGGCGAGTTTAGTTCATATCTACTACACACATACAGCAACTTCACACCATTCAATTAATTTCAATGGTGAACCGGACAGGGAGATGCCATTTTCATGAAGCTAATGGCGGAGTGTTGCAATTCGGACAGCAACTTTTCATAGAATCATAGAATGGTTACAGCACAGAAGGAGGCCATTCAGCCTGTCGAGTCCGTGCCGGCTCTCTGCAAGAACACTTCAGCTAGTCCCACTCCCCCACCCTGCAATTTTTTCCCCTTCAGGTACTTGCCCAATTCCATTTTGAAAGCCACGATTGAATCTGCCTCCACCGCCATCTCAGGCAGTGCATTCCAGATTCTAACCACTCGCTGCATAAAAAAGTTTTCCCTCATGTCACCTTTGGTTCTTCTGCCAATCACCTTAAATCTGTGTCTTCTGATTCTCGACCCTTCCGCCAATGGGAACAGTTTCTCTCTATCTACTCTGTCTAGACCCCTCATGATTTTGAACACCTCTATCAAATCTCCTCTCAACCTTCTCTGCTCTAAGGAGAACAATCCTAGCTTCTCCAGTCTATCCACGTAACTGAAGTCCCTCATCCCTGGAACCATTCTTGTAAAGGCCTTCACATCATTCCTAAAGTTTGGTGCCCAGAATTGAACACAATACTCCAGTTGCGGTCAGACCAGTGTTTTATAAAGGTTCATCATAACTTCCTTGCTCTTTCCACTCTGCCTCTATTTATGAAGCCCAGGATCCAGTATGCTTTTTAACTGCTTTCTCAACCTGCCCTGCCACCTTCAACGATTTGTGCACATTTAGCCCCAGGTCTCTCTGTTCATGCACCCCCTTTAGAATTGTACCCTTTAGTTTGTATTGCCTCTCCTCGTTCTTCCTGCCAGAATGTATCACTTCGCACTTTCCTGCATTAAATTTCATCTGCCACGTGTCCGCCCATTCCAACAGCCTCTTGAAGTCTATCACTATCCTCCTCACTGTTCACTATACTTCCAAGTTTTGTGTCATCTGCAAATTTTGAAATTGTGCCCTGTACACCCAAGTCCAAGTCTTTAATATAGATCAAGAAAAGCAGTGATCCTAGTACCGACCCCTGGGGAACACCACTGTGTACCTTCCTCCAGCCCGAAAAACAACCGTTCACCACTATTCTCTGTTTCCTGTCACCCAGCCAATTTCGTATCCATGCTGCCACTGTCCCTTTTATTCCATGGGCTTCAACTTTGCTGGCAAGCCTATTATGTAGCATTTTGTCAAACGTCTTTTGGAAGTCCATGTATACCACATCAACTGCATTGCCCTCATCAACCCTCTCGGTTACCTCATCAAAAAACTCAATCAAGTTAGTTAAACACAATTTGCTTTTAACAAATCTGTGTTGGCTTTCCTTAATTAATCCACACTTGTCCAAGTGACTGTTAATTTTGTCCCAGATTATTGTATCAAAAAGCTTCCCCACTACCGAGATTAAACTGACTGGCCTGTAGTTGCTGGGTTTATCCTTACACCCTTTTTTGAACAAGGGTGCAACATTTGCAATTCTGCAGTCCTCTGGCACCACCCCCATATCTAAGGAGGATTGGAAGATTATGGCCAGTACTTCTGCAATTTCCACCCTTTACTTCCCTCAGCATCCTAGGATGCATCCTATCCGGTCCTGGTGACTTATCTACTTTTAAGTACAGCCTCGTGGGAATGTACCTCAACTGTACCCGAACCATCTCCTCTTTAAAGGCAGCCCATTGTTCGACTACAGTTTGGCCTACTAATCACAGAAATCACAGAAACCCCACAATGCAGATAGAGGCCATTTCGGCCCATCGAGCCTGCACCAACACATATCCCACCCTATCCCCGTAACCCCACGTATTTAATCCCCCTAACACTAAGGGTCAATTTTATCATAGCCAATCAACCTAACCCGCACATCTTTGGACTGTGGGAGGAAACCGGAGCACCCGGAGGAAACCCACGCAAACACGGGGAGAATGTGCAAACTCCACACAGACAGTCGCCCGAGGCTGGATTCGAACCCGGGTCCCTGGCGCTGTGAGGCAACATTTTCAACCCACTGAAATTGGCTGCCTTCCAATTAAGTACTTTTACTCTAGATTGCTTCCTGTTCTTTTACATAGTTAATCTAAACCTTATGATACTATGATCACTGTTCCCTAAATGTTCCCCGACTGACACTTGCTCCACTTGACGCACCTCATTCCCCAGAACCACATCCAGCAATGCCTCCTTCCTCATTGGGCTGGAAAGGTACTGATCAAGAAAGTTCTCTTGAACACACTTCAGAAATTCTTCCCCCTCTCTGCCCTTTACACTACAGGTAGACTACCCTTTATCCGGACTTCCGAAAACCGAAACCCTCTAAAAACCGAAGGTTTTTTCGTTCAGCGTAAGTCGTGCGTACGACTTACGCTGAACGAAAAAACCTTCGGTTTTTAGAGGGTTCCGGTTGCGGAAGTTCAGATAAAGGGTAAGTCGTGCGCACGACCCCCCGCCGCCAGCCGCCGACCCCGCCAGCCCCGACAACCGCCGACCCCCCCGCGGACCCCGCCGGCCCCGACAACCGCCGACCCCCCCCGCGGACCCCGCCGGCCCCGACAACCGCCGACCCCCCCGCGGACCCCGCCGGCCCCGACAACCGCCGACCCCCCCCCCGCGGACCCGCCGGCCCCGACAACCGCCAACCCCGACAACCGCCGACCCCCCCCGCGGACCCCGCCAGCCCCGACAACCGCCGACCCCCCCCGCGGACCCCGCCAGCCCCGACAACCGCCGACCCCGCCAGCCGCCGACCCCCCCGCGGACCCCGCCGGCCCCGACAACCGCCGACCCCGCCAGCCCCGACAACCGCTGACCCCCCCGCGGACCCCGCCAGCCCCGACAACTGCCGACCCCGCCAGCCGCCGACCCCCCCCCCGCGGACCCCGCCGGCCCCGACAACCACCGACCCCGCCAGCCCCGACAACCGCCGACCCCCCCGCGGACCCCGCCAGCCCCGACAACCGCCGACCCCCCCGCGGACCCCGCCAGCCCCGACAACCGCCGACCCCGCCAGCCGCCGACCCCCCCGCGGACCCCGCCGGCCCCGACAACCGCCGACCCCCCCGCGGACCCCGCCAGCCCTGACAACCGCCGACCCCGCCAGCCCCGACAACCGCGGACCCCGCCAGCCCCGACAACCGCCGACCCCCCCCGCGGACCCCGCCAGCCCCGACAACCGCCGACCCCCCCGCGGACCCCGCCAGCCGCCGACCCCCCCGCGGACCCCGCCAGCCCCGACAACCGCCGACCCCCCCCCGCGGACCCCGCCAGCCCCGACAACCGCCGACCCCCCCGCGGACCCCCCCCCCCCCCCCCCGCGTACCCTGCCGGCCCCGACCCCGACTGACTTACGCTGAGCGTCAGCGTAAGTCGTGCGCACGACCCCCCGCCGACCCACCTTCCGAAATCCGAAATTCTCCTTTATCCGAAACTCGGCTGGTCCCGAGGTTTTCGGATAAAGGATAGTCTACCTGTATTACTATTCCAGTCTATATTAGGATAGTTGAAGTCCCCCATTATCACTACTCTATATTTCTTGCACCTCTCTGTAATTACCCTGCAAATTTGTTCCTCTATATCCTTCCCACTAGTTGGCGGCCTATAGAATACACTTAGTAGTGTAATGGCACCTCTATTATCTCTTAACTCTAACCAAATAGATTCTGTCCTTGACCCATCCAGGACATCCTCTCTCTTCAGAACTGTAATATTCTCCTTAATCAATACTACCGCCCCACCTCCTTTCGTTCCTTCCCTTTCCTATCTTTCCTGAACACCTTATATCCAGGAATATTTAGTACCCAATCCTGCCCTTTTTTGAGCCAGGTCTCCATTATCACCACAACATCATATTCCCATGTGGCTATTTGCGCCTGCAGCTCACCAACCTCATTTACCATGCTTTGTGCGTTTACACGCATGCACTGTAAACCTATCCTAGATTCTTGTATTCACTCTTAGGCTGACCCCACCTAATACCGTGCTATCTGTCTCTCCAAATCCTTTGTCCACCTTGTTTCTGCTTTCTAATGCTACATCCTTGTGCCCATCCTGCTGCCAAATTAGGTTAAACCCTCCCCAACAACATGAGCAAACCCTCCCGAGAGGATATTGGTCCTGGCTCTGTTGAGGTGCAACCCATCCGACCTGTACAGGTCCCACCTCCCCCTGGACCGGTCCCAATGCCCCAGGAATCTAAAACCCTCCCTCATGCCTCATGCACCATCTCTCCAGGTGCTCTATCCTCCTATTTCTATACTCACTTGCTTGTGGCACCGGGAGTATTCCAGAGAATCCTACCTTTGAGGTCCTGCTTTTTAATTTCTTTCTGAGCCCACGAAAATCTTCCTGCAGGACCTCATCACTCTTCCTACCTATGTTGTTGATATTGATTTGGACCACGACCTCTGGCTGTTCGCTCTCCCCCCTCAATGTTTTGCAGCTGCTCAGTGACATACTTGACCCCGACACCAGGGAGGCAACATACCATCCTGGAATCACATCTGCAGCCACAGAAACGCCTGTCTGTTCCCCTAACTATTGAATCCCCTATCACTATTGCTTTCCCGATCTTCCTCCTGCCCCGCCCTTCCCCCACCCCATCGTACAGCTGAGCCACCTGTGGTGCAGTGTACTTGGCTCTGGCTGTACTCCCCAGAGGAACCATCGCCCTCACTAGTGAGATGCACTCAGGGGACTCATGCACTACCTGCCTGGTGCTCCTTGTCTGTCTGGTGGTCACCCATTCCTTCTCTGCCTGTACACTCTTACGCTGCAGGGTGACCACCTCTTGAAACGTGCTATCCACGTAGCTCTCAGTCTCATGGATGCACCACAGTGACGCCAGCTGCTGCTCAATCTCTGAAACCCAGAGCTTGAGCTCCTCCAGCTGACGACACTTCCGGCACACGTGCTTGTCCAGGCGTCCTGAAGTTCCCACATGACACGAGAAGTGCATTCCACGGTACTGAGGTGCCCTGCCATGCCAAATTCCTGGGCGCTAGTGAGCGAAGTGGAAACCTAGCAGATTCAAGTTACATCCCAAATTACGGTCCCTGCCAGTTTTAGGCCGAATTGTGCTCCTGGGAGCTACGCAGTTTGTGGTCTATAGAGTCAAAAATGGGGGTGGAATGATAAAGCTGGCTGTGATACAGAATCTGACCCCATAGTTACAGATCGTGTCATCAAGAGGTCAAATGTAGAGAAAAAAATGGAGGGCACCAAGGGTAGAACTCTGGGCACAGTGTAGGTGCAGGCTGTAAAACCATTGCAGGAGATAAGCTGATTATGTTGAGATAAGTAATCGATGAGCTAGTAGTACCACGCTGAAAGACCATGATAGGAAAGGCAGTGGAAGTCGATGGAGTGGGAAGAACATTCTGTGGTTGCAATGAAAGCGGCAATGGCCCACAATACCATTTCTTTCAGAGAATATAAAAGTTACTCAATATGTACAATGTGCCCCCCCCAAAAAATCATCTTTTGTTTTTTGTGTGCGATTAGATGGATTTTTTTAAATGATGGCAACCTCTAAGCATTAAGCTCTAGTTCCTCACCATATTGCTGTCATTAACATTAGTTTTATAGTTTGTTGCTGCAGGGCACTACAAATTTAATAGAAACAGAAAGTTGAGTTTAAATTTCAGACCATTCCAATTCCCGGAACAATGTAAGTAAAACTTAAACAATTTTTATGTAATACTTGGTATCCCAGGCCAGGCCACTATTAACCTTATTTTTCCACAGATGCCAATTTCAATCCCAGCATTACAAATCCTTTTTGTACCAAAAATGAAAAGATCGTTACTTGTTTTCATTGCAGTTCTCAATCACTGAACATGCCATTGCTGATGCAGTTTTAATAAAGAACACTTGGAACAGCAGGCATAACATAATGTTGGCCCAGAAAGAGTGATACAAAACCATACTAACATGATAACTGTGCCTTGAAAGGTGATCTTAATGTTCTACTAGCATAGGGTAGCTCCTGAACAATCGAGGAAAAAATACCAGAAATAAAGTTTAACGTTAGATTGCTGTTAAGCAGAGAGATTGGTGGCAGATTGCTGTAAATGTCAGACTCACTTTGGTACGGATTTACTTCTGTAAACAGTGTATTAGATGTCACCAGGTGCAACAATAAAACCAAATGCAAATGTAAGCTGTTACATTAGCTTAGCAGAGAGTGACCTATGATATTGATTGAGGTCAGGCGTATGCTATTATAAGCGCATATGCTTCGAAAAAGAAAATTACTTATTTGTAAGTTGACCATAGAAATTTGCGCTCTTGCATTCAGCAGATATATATAACGTCACACGTCTATCTTTTTTATTGTGGCATTCATCTGCTGAAC
Organism: Somniosus microcephalus; assembly: GCF_052327205.1. Taxonomy (NCBI): domain Eukaryota; kingdom Metazoa; phylum Chordata; class Chondrichthyes; order Squaliformes; family Somniosidae; genus Somniosus; species Somniosus microcephalus. Next base: position 43,667,193 of record NC_141002.1, read on the forward strand.
AGGGAGAGATTGTGAGCTTGCACAAGTTGCAACAAGCGTATGCTCAGCACCATTAAGCTTACTCTTCAACCAGTTTCTTATCCATTCCCCAGGTCTACCCTGAATCCCCATAAGCTTTGAGTTTGATTAATAGACTTCCATGTGCAACTTTGTCAAAAGCCTTTTGGAAGTCTAGGCACAGTATGTTGTAGTGCTTTCCACAGACCACTCGGTTGTTACTTTCTCAAACAAGTCAAGGAAGCTGGTCAGCCATAATCTTTCCCTTCTGAATCCATGTTGGCTACTGTTTACTAGCTTATAGATGGTCCTCAAGTTTACTCCTGATGATTAATTACATGGCTGGAAGTTAGACTGATGGGTCCGTAGATGCCTGTGTCTGTTTTATCACCTTTTCTGAATATGGGCATCACGTTGACTTGTTTCCAATTTATTGTATCTCCTCGGGTCCAGCAATTCCTTCATAATGGTTGTCAGTGTGATATACCTATCAATTCAGTTCATGAAAAGCGACGAGTTAAGTTAGTAACTATAGGTTTTTATTGGCTAAATAACAGAGCCCACCCTCGTGGGTGATCGGATCCAACAAGGAGGAATACCAGCCAGTCGACCACCTTTATACCTGGGCAAGCAGGCGGAGCCATGGGCGGAGTCAGCTGTGGTCAGCCCAGGTATAACAGCGTGGCAAGAGGTGACCTTGTGTAGTGATACAACAGTGTAAACAGTGATAACCATAGTGTAACGATATAAACAATGATAACCATAGTGTAACGATAGTGAACGATAAAAGTGGTTTACCACATTCACCCCTTGTTTAAATTTGAGTCCGGCGGGGTGAAGTGTACTACCAGTTCGGGTATGTCAGTCTGTCCGGAGGCCTCGTAAGCCTTTCTGATTGGCGCAGCAGCGGCGGCGGTGGTGCAGTATCCGATGTTAATGCTGGTGTCTGCGTGGTCGGCGAAGGCTCGTGGGGTTCCGGCATGCCGTCTACCTGGGCTGGATTTGGGGGGGTGGTGGGGGGTAACGGTGGTGTCTCAGGGGTGCCCGAGGGTGCGAGGTCTCGTAAGGAGACTGTGTCCTCCCGCCCGTCTGGGTATGCCACATAGGCGTACTGGGGGTTGGCGTGCAGGAGGTCCACCCTCTCGACCAGGGGGTCCGTTTTATGGGCCCTCACATGCTTTCGCAGCAAGACGGGCCCCGGAGAAGTCAGCCATGTTGGTAGCGAGGTTCCCGTAGTCGACTTCCTGGGGAAAACAAACATTCGTTCATGGGGGGTGGCGTTAATGGCAGTGCAAAGCAGTGACCGGATGGAATGCAGCGCTGCCGGGAGGACTTCCTGCCAGCGAGAGGTTGGGAGGCCCTTAGACTTTAAGGCTAAGAGAACGGCCTTCCAGACAGTCGCGTTCTCTCTTTCCACCTGGCCGTTCCCTCGGGGGTTGTAGCTGGTGGTCCTGCTTGCAGCAATACCTCTCGCTAGTAGGAACTGGCGAAGTTCCTCGCTCATGAAGGATGAGCCCCGGTCGCTATGTATATAGTTCGGGAACCCGAACAAGGCGAAGAGGTCGTTCAGGCATTTGATGACTGTGGTACTGGTCATGTCTGGGCAGGGGAAGGCAAAAGGGAAACGGGAGTACTCATCAATAATGTTGAGGAAGTACACATTACGGTCAGAGGACGGGAGGGGCCCCTTAAAATCGATGCTCAAGCACTCGAAGGGGCGGGTGGCCTTGATCAGGCTTGCTCTGTCTGGCCTAAAGAAATGCGGTTTGCATTCGGCACAGGTTTGGCAGTTCCTGGTCATGGTCCTGACCTCCTCGATGGAGTAAGGCAGGTTGCGGGCCTTAATGAAGTGGTAAAGTCTGGTGACCCCGGGGTGGCAGAGGTCGTTGTGGAGGGTCTGCAGTCTATCAATTTGCGCGTTGGCGCATGTACTTCGTGATAGAGCATCTGGGGGTTCGTTCAGTTTACCAGGCCGGTACAAGATATCATAATCGTAGGTGGAGAGCTCGATTCTCCACCTCAAGATCTTGTCGTTCTTGATTTTGCCCCTCAGCTTGTTATTAAACATAAAAGCGACCGAGCGCTGGTCGGTGAGGTGGGTAAATCGTTTGCCTGCCAGGTAATGCCTCCAGCGTCGTACTGCCTCCACGATCGCCTGGGCCTCCTTCTCGACCGAAGAGTGTCGGATCTCAGGGCCCTGGAGGGTCCTTGAGAAGAAGGCCACAGGTCTCCCCGCCTGGTTAAGGGTTGCAGCTAGGGCGAAGTCGGATGCATCGCTCTCCACTTGGAAAGGGATAGACTCATCCACCGCGTGCATTGTGGCCTTAGCAATGTCTCCCTTTATGAGGGAGAAGGCTGCGCATGCTTCTGCCGTCGGGGGGAAGGAGGTGGACTTCATGAGGGGTCTGGCTTTGTCCGCATAATTGGGCACCCATTGGGCATAGTAGGCGAAGAGCCCCAGGGTTCTCTTCAGCGCCTTTGGACAGTGGGGGAGGGGAAGCTCCATGAGGGGGCGCATTCTTTCGGGGTCGGGGCCGATGACTCCGTTCTCTACTACGCAGCCGAGGATGGCAAGGCGTTAAACACACATTTCTCCTTATTGTAGGTGAGGTTCAGCCGTTGGGCCGTACGGAGGAATCTCTCCCGATTAACATCATGGTCCTGCCGGTCGCGGCCGCAGATGGTGACGTTATCTAGATAAGGGAACGTGGCATGCAGCCCGTTCTGGTCAACCATCCGGTCCATCTCCCTTTGGAAGACCGAAACCCCGTTGGTGACGCCGAAGGGAACCCTAAGGAAGTGGTAGAGGCGGCCATTCGCCTCGAAGGCGGTATACTGGCGGTCCTCAGGGCGGATAGGGAGTTGGTGATAGGCCGACTTAAGGTCGATGGTAGAGAATACCCGGTACTGTGCAATCTGATTGACCATATCAGATATGCGGGGAAGGGGGTATGCGTCCAGCTGGGTGTACCGGTTTATGGTTTGGCTGTAGTCGATGACCAGGCGGTGTTTATCGCCGGTCTTAACGACTACGACCTGGGCACGCCAGGGGCTGTTGCTTCTCTCGATGATGCCCTCCTTCAGGAGTCGCTGCACCTCGGAGCTAATAAAAGCTCTGTCCCCGGCGCTGTATCGCCTGCTCTTGGTAGCGACGGGTTTACAGTCGCGGGTGAGGTTAGCGAACAGGGAGGAGGGCGGGAACCTGAGGGTGGATAGGCCGCAGGTGGTACGCGGTGGGCGGTTTAAAAGCTGCTGGTTGTAGACTGTGAGTGGGGGGAGGGGTCCACCGTATGCCAAAGTGACACTTTGAAGGTGGGATTGGAAATCCAGCCCTAGTAGGACGGCAGCGCAGAGCTGGGGCAGGACGAGAAGTTTAAAATTTTTATACTCCGTGCCCCTAACCGACAGGGTCACAACACAGTAGCCGCTGATGTCTGTAGAATGGGACCTCGATGCCATCGAGATCCGGTTGCGCGTTGGCCGGACAGTGAGGGAGCAGTGGCTCACCGTGTCTGGATGGATGAAACTCTCCGTGCTTCCGCTGTCGAACGGGCAGGTCGTGGCGTGGCCGTTTACTTTGATGCCCATCATGGACTTGGACAGGTGATGCGGGCGAGCTTGGTCAAGTGTGACGGAGGCTAGTGTATGGCTGAGCGAGCTGCTGTAGTCTGCGGGTGAGGCGGTGGTCAGGTCTGGAGACAAGGTGGCGGTCGAGTGTGGTGAACAAAATGGCGGCGCCCACGACGTTGAATAAAATGGCGGAGAAGATGGCCGCCCCCACAACTCGCATGAGGCACTGCTGGCGTCTGTGGCTTTCCCCCTGCAGGCCTTCGCGAAGTGGCCTTTCTTGTGGCAGTCGGAGCAGGTCGCGTTTCTTGCAGGGCAGCGCGCCCTCGGGTGTTTCGCCTGGCCACAGAAGAAGCAGCCGGCGGCCCGATCGCGGGGCTCCGATGTCGCAGCCGGTACCGGGGGTGGCGGTCCCGATCGGTTCCGGGACACCGACGCTGTGGTAGATCCCAGAGGCGGCGGTGCGAGGGGTATTGCGGCCGGGGTCAGGCCCGAGTCCCAGGGTCGCGCAGCACAGTACCTGGAGTACGCCTCGAGGTCCCGATGGGCCACTTCCAAGGAGCGAGCGAGGATAGCAGCTGTTTTCAGGTCGAGGTCCTTTGATTCCAGCAGTCTTTGCCGTGAGTAGTCTGACCGAAGGCCTTTCACGAAGGCATCTCGGATGTTTCCATCTGTATGTTCTGCAGCTGTTACGGCTTTAAAGCCACAGTCCCTGCCGAGTATTTGCAGCGCCCGTAAGAAATCATCAACCGACTCTCCTGGTTGTTGCGAGCGGGATCTTAGGAGATGCCTGGCGTACATTGAGTTTACAGGGCTCCGATACTGTTCTTTTAGCAGGTTGAGGGCGTCCTCGTATGTGGCAATGTCCCGGATGAGTGCAAATACTTTAGGGCTCACCTGAGCGGTCAGAACTCTTAGTTTGGATGCCGGAGGCACGCCGGATTCTCCCAGGTAGGCTTCGAAGCAGCTCAGCCAGTGTTCGAAGTCAAGGGCTGAATTCGCAGCCTGTGGGTTTAGATCCAGGTACGGCGGCCGGAGGGTTCGTAGCCAGGCCGGCTGCTGGGGCTGTTGTAGATGGCCGTTTGGCTGAGGCTGTACGTCTGACTGGTCGTTTGGCTGCTCCGTTGTAGACATTTCAAAATTTAGCCAATAAAATTGATATACCTATCAATTCAGTTCATGAAAAGCGATGAGTTAAGTTAGTAACTATAGGTTTTTATTGGCTAAATAACAGAGCCCACCCTCGTGGGTGATCGGATCCAACAAGGAGGAATACCAGCCAGTCGACCACCTTTATACCTGGGCAAGCAGGCGGAGCCATGGGCGGAGTCAGCTGTGGTCAGCCCAGGTATAACAGCGTGGCAAGAGGTGCCCTTGTGTAGTGATACACTATGGTTATCACTGTTTACACTGTTGTAACGATATAAACAATGATAACCATAGTGTAACGATAGTGAACGATAAAAGTGGTTTACCACAGTGTCTCACAAATTTGTTCCCTACATTCAGCACTCTGTGATAAATACTATGTATCCCTGGTGATTTGTTTGATTTGAGCCCTTTTGGCCTCTCTAGGACTTCAATTTCATTTATATCAAAGTCATTGCCTTTACTTGGGTTATCTCTGTTTGGGAAGGGCATGTTACTTATGTCCTCCCTTGCAGATACATGGAAGAAGAAATGATTTAGAATATTTATTATTTTGTGCTTATCCTCTGTTTAGATTACGTTTGCCTCGCTTATGGCTTACACCTCTTCTCTGATTGCCCTCTTGCTGTTGCAGTACTGTAAGAAATGTGTTAGTTATGTTTAGCCTCTTCAGTTATGCTTTTTTCTAGGTTTCTCTGATTATCCTTTTAACCCGTTTCTGCATTTTCTTGTATTTATCCCAGTGAACCTCTTCCATTTTCTATCTGCTGGCTTTGTTGAGGTCATTTTCCCACTTTATAGCTCTTTTAATTTGTGTATTGATCCCATTTGTTTAGTCTGAGACTGTTGTTTTTTGGTATGTATTGACCTGCATGTTCAGCATCTTCCTGCTTCGCCATATTTACCTGTCTCAACTCTTTTTTTATTCATTCACGGGATGTGAGCGTCGCTGGCAAGGCTAGCATTTATTGCCCATCCCTAATTGCCCTTGAGAAGGTGGTGGTGAGCTGCCTTCTTGAACAGCTGCAGTCTGTGCTAAGGTCTGTCCCAGCTTTTGATGCTCTTTCTGAAACATTTTTCTTGCTTTTGTTTGTTCTTTGCTATTTTCAAGTCATTGGCCAGGAGATCTGCATCTTGTGTTGTTGCAAAGTAATTTTTTTGGTATTGCCTACAATATTGGGACAATGGGATTCGCAATGGGTATTTGGCTTTTGTTTTTTTAGATCAAAAGGAGGAGCAATGGAGGAATGCCAGGCAGGTCAGATTTCACCTAAGATACACTGCAGGCATCTGCCACTGTCGTCATACCCACAGCTACTTGGCAAAGTGTATCACAACTGGCTCCACATCTGCCATTGGTGATTGTTGCCTGATGATGCAGAGAATCGTATGCAGAACTATGCAATGTGCTGCAAAGATATCTATAACTAACAAGCACGATCAGGCTGGCACTGCCAGTGGCAGTAAGTCATCTGCACTCTCTTGCTCCTTTTCTTTTCAAGCATGCTGCCCTACAGGAAGGGTGCCCTGGAGTGGCAACTCATTCACAACCAATTCATTCAGAACCAACTTGACTTCATCAAAAATCAAACAGGGTTGGAGTCTTGCAACTGAAACGGTTTCCTATCTACATATTTATTGTGCCAACCATTGACTTTGCCAGCCAAGTTTATTACCTAAATAACCTTTGCAAAGGCTGAAATATACATTAAGATATACCAGCTTTTGTAAAGATTCCCAGGAAGTTTTGTCCGCATATGTGGCCACTTAACTTTAAATGGTATCTTTTTAAAATTTGCCATCATCTGTTCTAGGTTTCCCTTTCGTAAAGCCCCAGCACCAGACTCAATATGGGCTCGCCACATTATGTAAATTAAGCTGAAACCAGGCGGGGTTAGTATATTAATAGTTAGGCAGGTGCTAATAATGCACTGCTCAGATAACTTGATCAGAGGGCTAACTATAAATTGGCAGAGTATGTTGTCTAAGGTGCCTGCTATTATAATGTACTCAACAATTCATATAAAAGACTGATTTTATTTTGGGAGGCGTGAATGGAGGAGGAAAGTTGTGAAAAAGCTGATCTGGGCCATAAGTGGATTGGATGAAAGTCAAGAAAATAGCATGGCAGGATCAGGAACAGAAGATTTGTTGTGGGCCAAAAATCAGGCACGAGCTTGTGCTTTGTGCAGCGCAACAAGCCAGAGCTGTTCTCGCACTTCAGCTTCCCCAGGTGTTAACTGCTTCAGGGTGTGGGGGGTTACATTTTTCTGTTTTACAACACAATAACAATTGTGCTAAAATTCTATAGAATTTTTTTAAAAAGACCAGCTATACCGTATGTTGCTAAGTTTGGATTTCCCCTTCCAGACATCTTCGCCTGTCTGAGTGAAATGACCTTATCAATGCTTACTAATACCACATTTGGCCCAGAAATTCGGGTCGGGGGCTTCTCGCGGGTGCAAGCCCCTGACCTGCACTTACCTTGCGCGCCGGCCGCTGAGCTGTGGGCCCCCGTGGAATTCCGATCCGGGGCCTGGTCCAGCTGCTGGTGCGCAGTGCTTGCGTATCCCAGGGGCGCAGTTAGTTCGATGCGTCCCCTGTGATCACGTGGGCCATGGGGAGCCAATCAGAGCAGGGAATGCTTCATTCATAAGTTTGACAGGAAGAGCTGTCAAAACTTATAAATACTACAGCCCCAAAACATCACTAAATCTTCAAATAAATTTTTAAAAACATCACATTTTTTAAATAAACTATAAATTACATGAAATAACTATTTTAAACAATAATTTAAATTTTTGGAAAAAATAATTTTATTTTCTAACGGGGCTAAAAATAAACTTACCTTGCTTTAAAGTATTTAAAAAATAATAAACCTGTGGAAAAAATGTTTTAATTTTAATTAATTCACCACTTACCTTGTAAAAAGCAGGCCTTACGCCTGCTTTTTATGTGTAACTTCTGCAGACTTACCCTCCCAGGAAAACCTGCAAAAAAAAACGAAGTTCGATGCGCACGCGCAGCCTCTCCGGCGCACGCGTTCGACCTCTGAACCCCTTCTTTCAGGGGAACGGAAGTGCCGGTTTCCCGCGCATGCGCAGTGCATGCAGGAAACCAGCACTTCCATTGGGCCTACGGGTGAGTACCCCGTGCGTACTCGCCCATGGAGACCCGAATTTCTGGGCCAAATTATTGTTTGTAGATGTTTATTCACTGGGAACTGGATTCAATTTGCCCAATCTTATTTTACTTGAGCCTCTTAATAGCTGACGGAGAAAGTAAAAGCTTTTATTTCTCTGGCATGGCACAGTCTGGGTCCAGGTCTCAGATTTTTCTCCCCTCATGAGAGAAGTTGCTGGGGTCCAGTTCCACAAGCACTTGGCACCTCTCTAGTACCTGGTTCAAGCAGCCATTCTTTGTGTGTGAGCTCAGAGAAGGTGACAGCGAGGCTATTCCACCGTGGCAGGCATTACAGCCAGCCTGACCCCGCCCGCACACTTTCCAGGAGGGGTCACTGGATAGTGATGAGCAGGAGCCTTGGCAGTTTCACCCATTTGCTAAGGCGGAGCAGTGATATCTTTGCAATAGAATCACGTCCCCTTTAAGTCTAGGACTGTTACTAGAAGTATGACTCCAGCTTTGGCCCAGGACAAGTGATCTTGGAGCACCCAATGCCAGCCTGAGGCGAGGGGAGCCACAAATTTGACCTGATTGGTTTAATGAACTGACCAGCTCGGAGTTACATGATCTAGATTCCTATTGTTGTCTTTGAAACCGGTTACCAATCAATCAGAGATCAGATTATTATGGGTCCCGGGTCCAGAACTAGAAAAAGAGGGGCGAGGGCTAATCCATCTCTCTCAGTGCTGTTTGAGGAGGAGGGACACCAAACTTCCCCATCTGTGGGCCTGCAGTAGGGGGCAGACCTTGGTGCCATCGAATGCATGGGTCAGCCGAGCTGTTGGCACTGAAACCCTCAACATTCAACATGGCCTGAGAAAGATATGAAAGGGCAACAAGCCCTGTGCTATCCTTAGCAAGCCCCCTGAAACGTTACTACAGAAGGGAGACGGAATAGCAAAGCGGGAAAATGGGCATGGTCTGCAGAAAATGGAATAAAATGTAAAGTATGTTAAATCAGTCCAGGTGATGTAAAATAAAATTTAAAAGAAATGTTTGAAAGTAGCAGGCTAAGTTGATAAGTTAAAAAACTTTACGTAATCCTTGGCTTTGTAAATAGATGCATAGATTACAAAAGCTAGGAAGTTATACAAAACCTATATAAATCACTGGTTAGGCCTCAACTGGAGTATACTGTGCCCAATTCTGGGCACCACACTTTAGGAAGGATGTCAAGGTCATGGAGAGGGTGAAGAGGAAATTTAACAGAATGATACCAGGGCTGAGGGACTTCAGTGCAGAGACTAGAGAGGCTGTGATTGTTTTCCTTAGCGCAGAGAAGATTAGATTTAATAGAGATGTTCAAAAATACAAGGTGTTTTGATGGAGTAAATAAGGAAAAACTGTTTCCACTGGCAGGTGAGTCAGTAACCAGAGGACTCAGATTTATGATAATTGGCAGAGGGTGTGGTAAACCACTGTTTGTATTCCACTGTGTACATGCCTGTACATGTCTCGGCTGACTCCTCCCACGAGTCCAGGTATAAAGGTGACTGCTCCACAGTCCCTCTGTATTCTGGACCGGTCGACCACTCGAGGCACACCTTCATTCTCTTGTTAATAAAAGCCTGTTAGTTACTCGCTTAATTTCAGTCTTTTGAGTTATTGATAGTGCATCAATTTTATTAACAAGATTTTTATAATGGAGAAGATCCTCACACCAGCATGCCTAGACTTAGACCATCGGGAGTCGGACGCATCCACCAAGTTTACTCACTGGCTGAGGTGCTTTGAAAAATTCCTGATCGCCTCCGCTGCAACGGTCAAATGGGACGAGGACAAACTGGATGTCCTGACCTCCAAAGTGAACCACCGAGTGTACTCGGTCATCCAGGACGCGACCTCGTACGCGGATGCTATCAAGCTCCTCAAGGACCAGTACACGCGCCCAGTGAACGAAGTGTGCGCCAGGCACCTTCTGGGGAGTCGTAAACAACAACCTGGGGAATCGACCGAGGAATACCTTCGGGCACTGTCTGTGCTTGGCCGGGCCTGTGGTTGTAAGGATGTAAAGGCCGCCGTGTACACAGAGGAACTTATCCGGGACGCTTTTGTAGCGGGCCACAGGTCCAATTACACCCGACAGCGATTGTTGGAGCAGAGTGACCTTGACCTCAACAAGGCCTCTGAACTCGCACTATCATTGGACGCAGCCTACCGGGGCATGGATGCCTACTCCTCTGCACCGTGGACGGCGCGGGGAACGACAGCCTGGGACACGGTAGGACCGTCTCATAGCGCCGTGCCGCCCCAGCCACATCCCAGCAACGGCCCAACTACCGCAGCAGTGTCCCAAGGCCAGACAGCAGTGCCCCAAGGCCAGAAATGCTACTTCTGTGGCCAGGCCAAACACCCCAGAGCGCGCTGCCCGGCGAAAAATGCGATCTGCTCGGGCTGCGGGAAGAAGGGACACTACGCCAGCGTCTGTAGGGCCAAAGCCACCCCGAACCCCAGCAGCGCCGTGTGTGGGCCGTGCGGGCCGCCATCTTGGGCCTCCCCAGCCATCTGCGAACCACCGGAACAGCAGCCATTTTGGACGCCTCCAGCCACATGAGGATCATGGACGCCGCCATCTTGGACGACAGCCGGGACGCAGCAGGCCCCCAACACCGCCTCATCTGATACCCGCAGTGACACACCGACCCCTACGCTGGCCTCCGTTACGCTGGACCAAGCGAGACCGCACCAGCTGGCCCGGTCCACAATGGACATTAAGGTAAATGGTCATGAAACAATCTGCCTTTTTGACTCTGGGAGCACGGAGAGCTTCATCCACCCCGACACGGTGCGGCGTTGCTCTCTCCCAGTCCTGCCTGCGCACCAGCGGATTTCTATGGCCTCCGAGTCCCAGTCGGCGGACATTGGCGGCTACTGCGTGGTGACACTCGTAGTAGACGGGACTGTGTACGATAATTTTAAACTTCTGGTCCTGCCCCACCTCTGCGCTGCCGTTCTACTGGGGTTAGATTTTCAGTGCCACCTTAAAAGTGTTACGATGGCGTACGGTGGACCCCTCCCCCCACTCACAGTCCGCAGCCAGCAGCTTCCAAATTGCCCGCCGCGCACCAGGTGCAACCTCTCCACACTCAGAGTCACCCCCCCCACTGTTTGCTAACCTCACCCCCGACTGTAAGCCCATCGCCACAAAGAGCAGGCGATACAGTGCCGGGGACAGGGTTTTCATTAAAACCGAAGTGGAGCGGCTCCTGAAGGAAGGGATTATTGAGGGCAGCACCAGCCCCTGGCGAGCCCAGGTTGTGGTCGTTAAGACCGGCGAGAGGCAGCGCCTGGTCATCGACTACAGCCAGACAATAAATCGCTACACCCTGCTGGACGCTTACCCACTCCCCCGCATAGCTGATATGGTCAACCAGATCGCGCAGTACCGCGCCTTCTCGACCATTGACCTGAAATCAGCGTACCACCAGCTCCCTATCCGCCCTGAGGACCGCCAGTATACTGCCTTTGAGGCAAACGGCCGCCTCTACCACTTCCTTAGGGTTCCCTTCGGCGTCACCAACGGGGTCTCCGTCTTCCAAAGGGAGATGGACCGGATGGTCGATCAAAATGCGTTGCAGGCCACTTTCCCATATCTGGACAATGTGACCATCTGCGGCCATGACTTGCAGGACCATGACGCAAACCTCGAAAAATTCCTCTGCACCGCCAAACTCCTCAACCTGACGTATAACAAGGAGAAGTGCATATTCCGCACAACCCGCCTCGCCATCCTTGGCTGTGTTGTGGAACACGGAGTCATCGGTCCCGACCCCGACCGGATGCGTCCCCTTATGGAACTCCCACTGCCCCACTGTCTCAAGGCCCTGAAGAGGTGCCTAGGGTTTTTCTCTTATTACGCCCAGTGGTTCCCCTACTATGCGGACAAGGCCCGTCCGCTGATCAAGTCCACCTCTTTTCCCGTGACGGCAGAGGCCCGCTTAGCCTTCTACCGTATCAAGGAAGACATTGCCAAAGCCACCATGCACGCAGTGGACGAATCCATCCCCTTCCAGGTGGAAAGCGACGCGTCCGACTTTGCCCTGGCCGCTACCCTCAATCAGGCGGGGAGACCCGTGGCCTTCTTTTCACGAACCCTCCAGGGCCCGGAGACCAGACACTCCGCTGTTGAGAAGGAGGCCCAGGCTATTGTGGAGGCAGTGCGTCATTGGAGGCACTACCTGGCCGGAAAACGATTTACCCTGCTCACTGACCAGCGTTCAGTTGCTTTTATGTTTAACAACAAGCAGAGGGGCAAAATCAAAAACGACAAGATCTTGAGGTGGAGAATCGAACTTTCCACCTACAATTACGAGATCTTGTACCGGCCTGGGAAGCTCAATGAACCCCCGGATGCTCTATCGCGTGGCACCTGCGCCAGCGTGCAGATCGATAGACTGCGGGCCCTCCACAATGACCTCTGCCACCCGGGGGTCACCAGGTTCTTCCACTTCATCAAGGCCCGCAACCTGCCTTACTCCATTGAGGAGGTCAGGACCATGACCAGGAACTGCCAAGTCTGCGCTGAGTGCAAACCGCACTTTTATAGACCAGACAGGGCTCACCTGATAAAAGCCACTCGCCCCTTCGAGCGCCTGAGCGTTGATTTTAAAGGGCCTCTCCCCTCCTCCGACCGCAATGTGTACTTCCTCAACATTGTTGATGAGTACTCCCGTTTCCCGTTCGCCATCCCCTGCCCGGACATGACCAGTGCCACGGTCATTAAATGTCTGAACGACCTCTTCACCCTGTTTGGTTTCCCCAGCTATATCCATAGTGACCGGGGCTCATCGTTTATGAGCGACGAACTCCGCCAGTACCTGCTCGCTAGGGTTATTGCCACAAGCAGGACCACCAGTTACAACCCCCGGGGGAACGGACAGGTGGAAAGAGAGAATGCGACAGTTTGGAAGGCCGCCCTGCTAGCCTTAAAGTCTAGGGGCCTTCCGACCTCCCGCTGGCAGGATGTGCTCCCCGATGCGTTCCACTCTATTCGGTCACTGCTCTGCACTGCCACTAACGCCACCCCTCATGAGAAAATGTTTGTCTTCCCAAGGAAGTCCACATCGGGGACATCGCTACCGCCATGGCTGACGTCCCCAGGGCCGGTCCTACTGAGAAGACACGTGATGACCCATAAAATGGACCCCCTGGTCGAGAGGGTCGACCTCCTCCACGCCAACCCCCAGTATGCTTACATTGCGTACCCGGACGGGCGGGAGGACACAGTCTCCATACGAGACCTCGCACCCTCGGGGGCCGCAGTAACCCACTACCCACTACCCCCCCCCCCCCACGATCCGATATCCAGCCCCAGCAGACGGCAGGCCTGGGCCCCGCGACCCGCTCGACACCTACGAGGACTACACACCAGTGCCCCAGCCTACGCGGGACTCGACGCCGGAAGCTTCACTACCCTTGCCGTCGCCACGTCGATCACAGCGGCAGACAAGACCTCCGGAGAGACTCCAATACACTAACTTTTAATACACTTCACCCCGCCGGACTCAATTTTAAACAAGGGGTGAATGTGGTAAACCACTGTTTGTATTCCACTGTGTACATGCCTGTACATGTCTCGGCTGACTCCTCCCACGAGTCCCGGTATAAAGGTGACTGCTCCACAGTCCCTCTGTATTCTGGACCGGTCGCCCACTCGAGGCACACCTTCATTCTCTTGTTAATAAAAGCCTGTTAGTTACTCGCTTAATCTCAGTCTTTTGAGTTATTGATAGCGCATCAGAGGGGAGATGAGAAATTACTTTTACGCAGCGAGTTGTTATGATCTGGAATGCACAACCTGAAATGGTGGTGGAAGCAGATTCAGTAGTAGCTTTCGAAAGGGAATTGGATATATACTTGAAAAGGAGAACTTTACATGTCTGGGGGAGGGGGGGATAAAGCAGGAGAGTGGGACTAATTAGATAGCTTTCAAAGAGCCGGCACAGGCTGTGCTGCAAGATTCTATGATTCTGCGGTGAACGAGATACCCATGTTCCAGTTTGACTGCACTGTCAGTTGGTGCTCACTGTTGACCAGTGGAGCTGGTCAGACAGAATCATGTTGTGAAAAGACAAGCCTCCTTACTACGGTCCCCTCATTATTAATATTCCAGCTTAGTGACCTTGTATCAATGGTGCAAAATGCTGCATCTCAAATCATTGACTGATCTATTTGTACATGTTGTTTTCCACTTTATTTTACAGTATAAGAGTAAATTTAGTGATCCACACTTGAAGGGAGAATTGGTCAGAAAATCAGGGCAACAACACTAGTGTTATTGCTGATTCACACTCCCTTCAGGTGCTGGAAGCACAGCATTGGTGAATTTACATTTATGTACCACTGTGTTACGATATTTAAAAAAAACTTCAGACATTACCCTTTTCCTGTTTGCATGTATCCACAACATGCCTCTGAGAGGTGAGTTGTTTATCTCAAGGTGTTATTTTTGAGGGCTTTCTAACCAAATAAGGCTGCCGTTTGACATCTTTTATAAAGTTAACAGATATAGATTTATTTCAAATCAGTTTGCCAGTACTCACAAGGCCCTTTGTTTTTCTTCGGATGCAACAAATCTCTGCTGTCCTGAATGCTTCTTTATAATCTAAATGTGCCTCTAGGCCTAATTTTGAAAAAGAAGCACTGGTTTTACTTCATTTATTGCCAAATTCGTATTGCCCAATGCTAAACTTCTTGTCAGCCAGTTTTTGATGCAGTTTTCCAATGAAAAAAGGATTAAAAAGCTGTAACTGTTCCAAACCAAATACCATTAATTGAACACCAAACTCTATTTGTGAACAGATTGTTGCTGACTGATGTGACTGACTGGCCTTTGTGTATCGACATGTTTCTGTTACTCTGTATACCTTAGATAAATGATGACTGCATAGTCATTTTGATAAGAGTTGTGACACTAGAAAATTGACTTCCATTCCTAATCCTGCAAATCTGTATAATATGGGGCCCTTTTCCAATCTATGCAGGTTCCTCATTCCTTTAACAATTCTCTGTTAGAACTGCAAAATAGTGTCCTTGCTCTGCTTGCTTGTGAGCCCTGATAGTCTTCTAAAAATCTAAAAACAATGCTTGTACTGGGGAAGTGGTGATTCTCGTATACATGGGTGTGGAATATTCTCCAATATATGGTCCAGCGTATATTCCTCCAATATCGGGTACTGCGGTGTACTCCCCCACTATCTCGTCCTGTATTGTATTCTCCAAAGGTTGTGGGTTCAAGTCCCACTCCAGGCACTTGAGCACAAAAAACCTAAGCTGACACTCCAGTGCAGTGCTGAGGGAGCGCCACACTGTCGGAGATGCCGTCTTTCAGATGAGACTTTAAACTGAGGCCCCGTCTGCTCTCTCAGGTGGACGCAAAAGATCCTATGGCACTATTTTGAAGAAGAGCAGAGGAGTTATCCCCAGTGTCCTAGCCAATATTTATCCCTCAATCAACATCACAAAATAGATTGTCTGGTCATTATTAGATTGTTGTTTGTGGGAGCTTGCTGTGCACAAATTGGCTGCCGCATTTCCTACAATACAACAGTGACTACACTTCAAAAAGTACCTCATTGGCTGAAAAGCGCTTTGGCATGTCTGGTGGTCATGAAAGTCACTATATAAATACAAGTCTTTCTGCTATCTGATCTATGGTTTATACCTCCAATTCTTGTACTGGGGGAGCGGTGTGGTGATTCCCTCATGTGTGACTGGGAATCACCCCCAATATGGTGTACATTCCCCCAATATCTAGTCCTGGGTTGTATTTCCTCAATATCTGGTCCTGGGGTGTATTCCCCCAATGACTGTACGGGGGGGGGGGGGGGGGGGGATTCGCTCATACATGGGACTGGGAATCTCCCCCAAGTATTATTCTGGGGGATAACAAATGAGACAGGGAATCTCACCCAATATCTGGTCCTGGGGTGATTCCCCTAATGAATGTGGTTGTTGGGGAATTTTCTCAAACATGGGACTGGGAATCTCCCCTGATATCTGGACCTGGTTTATATTCACCCCAGCATCTGGTCCTGGGATGTATTCCCCAAATATTTGTTCCTGGGGCGGATTTCCCCAGTATCCGGACTGGGGTGTATTCCCATACTGATTGTACTGGGGATATTCCCTCATATATGGGACCAGCAATCTCTCACAATATCTGGTTCTGGGGTGTATTTCCCCAATGACTCTACTGGTGGGATACTCACATACATGGGACTGGGAATCTCCCCCAATATCTGATCCTGCGGTGCATTCCCACAATGTTTATACTGAGGGGGTATTCCCTAATATATGGAACTGGGAATTTCCCCCAATACTGGTTCTGTGGTGTATTTCCCCATTGATTACTGGGTGGGGGGGGGGGACCCTCATTCATGGGACTGGCAATTTTGCAGAATATCTGGACCTGGGATGTATTCCACCAATGACCATATTGGGTGGAGGGGAATTCCCTCACACATGGGACTGGGACTTGTGCCCAATATCTGGTCCAGGGGTGTATTCCCCCAATATCTTGTCCTGAGGTGCATTACCCCAATATCTGGTGCTTGAGTGTATACTTGCAAGGAAGATAAAAGCGGACTGTAAAAGCTTCTACAAGTATGTAAAAAGAAAAAGATTAGTGAAGACAAATATAGGTCCCCTACAGTCAGAAACGGGATAATTTATAATGGGGAACAAGGAAATGGCAGCGCAATTAAACAAATACTTTGGTTCTGTCTTCACAATAGAGGACACAAATAACTTCCCAGAAATGCTAAGGAACCATGGGTCTAGTGAGAAGGAGGAATTAAAGGAAATTAGTATTAGTAAAAAAAATAGTGCTGGAGAAATTAATGGGACTGAAAGCTGATAAATCCCCAGGACCTGATAATCTGCATCCCAGAGTACTAAAAGAGGTAGCCATGGAAATAGTGGATGCTTTGGTTGTCATCTTCCAAAATTCTATAGATTATGGAACAGTTCCTGCAGATTGGAGGTTGGCAAATGTAACCCCACTATTTAAAAAAGGAGGGAGAGAGAAAATAGGGAACTACAGACCAGTTAGCCTAACATCAGTAGTAGGGAAAATGCGAGAGTCTATTATAAAGGATGTGATAACAGGACACTTAGAAAATATCAACGGGATTAGACAAAGTCAACATGGATTTATGAAAGGAAAATCGTGTTTGACAAACCTACTGGAGTTTTTTGAGGATGTAACTGGTAGAATAGATAAGGGAGAACCAGTGGATGTGGTGTATTTGGATTTTCAGAAGGCCTTTGATAAAGTCCCACATAAGAGGTTAGTGTGCAAAATTAAAGCACATGGGATTGGGGGTAATATACTGGCATGGATTGAAAATTGGTTAACAGACAGGAAACAGAGAGTAGGAATAAATGGGTCTTTTTCGGGATGGCAGGCAGTGACTAGTGGGGTACCGCAGGGATCAGTGCTTGGGCCCCAGCTATTAACAATATATATTTTAATGATTTGGCTGAGGGAACCAAATGTAATACTTCCAGGTTTGCTGACGATACGAAACTAGGTGGGATTGTGAGCTGTGAGGAGGATGCAAAGAGGCTTCAAGGCGATTTAGACAAGTTGAGTGAGTGGGAAAATACATGGCAGATGCAGTATAATGTGGATAAATGTGAAGTTATCCACTTCGGTAGGAAAAACAGAAAGGCAGAGTATTATTTAAATGGTGATAGATTGGGAAATGTTGATGTACAGAGAGACCTGGGTGTCCTTGTACACCAGTCACTGAAAGCAAACATGCAGGTGCAGCAAGCTGTTAGGTAGGCAAATGGTATGTTGGCCTTCATTGCAAGTGGAATTGCAAGTGGATTTGAGTACAGGAGTAAGGATGTCTTACTACAGTTATACAGGGCCTTGGTGAGACCACACCTGGAGGTACTGTGTGCTGTTTTGGTCTCCTTACCTAAGAAAGGATATACTTGCCATAGAGGGAGTGCAGCGAAGGTTCACCAGACTGATTCCTTGGATGGCAGGACTGTCATATGAGGAGAGATTGGGTTGACTAGGCCTATATTCACTAGAGTTTAGAAGAATGAGAGGGGATCTCATTGAAATGTATAAAATTCTGACAGGGCTAGACAGACTGGATGCAGGGAGGATGTTTCTCCTGGCTCGGGGGTCTAGAACGAGGGGTCACAGTCTCAGGATACAGGGTAGGACATTTAGGACTGAGATGAGGAGAAATTTCTTCACTGAGGGTGGTGAACCTGTGGAATTCTCTACCACAGAAGGCTGTGGAAGTCAAGTCACTGAATATATTTAAAAAGGAGCTAGATAGATTTCTAGACGCAAAAGGCGTCAAGGGGTATGGGGAGAGAGCGGGAATATGGTATTGAGATAGAGGATCAGCCCTGATCATATTGAATGGCGGAGCAGGCTCGAAGGGCTGAATGGCCTACTCCTGCTCCTATTTTTCTATGTTTCTATAAAGAGATGCCTTCACTATATTTTCTCAGCATTCAGTCATTGTGATTTCCAACTATCATAACTACTGCTATTTTATTGAGATTGTAAATCTTGGGGTAGAGTTTCCGCTTTGGGCACAATTGGCAATCCGGGCGCAAATTGCGCTCAAAATTTAGCTAGCTTTCCGAATTGTTTTTATGGTTCCAAGTTTCTGTTCAAGCTCATTCGGGCAGCGTTTTAGAACATAGGCACAGGAGTAGGCCATTTAGCCCCTCAAGTTAGAACATAATTTTTTCTCCTTGCATTAAAAAATATTCCTTAATATATTTAAGAGTGCTAAACTGGTGCATTTTTATTAATACAGCTGAACATGGGTTTAGCACAAAAATATAAGCATTTTTAATAAGAGTGTCTAGTCCACCACCTGTGATTAACCTGATTTTAAAAAACTATACTCGAAGGACCGCAAACGTCGCAATTATCGGAAACTTGCCATGGTGATTAATTCGATCTGGGGTGCGGCGAGTTTGGTGGGAGGGTCCGGCCTCCAGCACAAAAGATCGCAGAAACTCGATTTGTGCTGAACATAACTTGTGCTTGAAATTCTGCAATCTTCTGCGCTGGTTTGCTGATTTCGGGTGAATTGAGCTGGAAAAAAAATGTGCAACCTAGCATAAACTCTTACCCCCTTACATTACCTGTCCTGAGACCTGGCTTCCTGTAATGCATTGCAGTGTCACGCTTTTATGGCAACACTTAATATGCTGAGAGAGGCACAAAGGGAAGCTGTGGGCTTATCTAATGGGGATTCAAGGCTGGGACGGCAGCAGGCGAGTAGGAAGGCAGAGTCGTGACGAGTTAGGGTCAGAATTGGGGCGCGGGTGTGTGTGCAAAGTACCAGAGAAGGAAGAAATTGGAGATGACATGACTTGGTGACAGGAAGGGGAGGAGACAGAAGGGCCCTAGCAGAGTAAAGACAAGAAGAAAAAGGGAGATAGAAATAATGGACGCGGAATATGTAGGTGATGCGCTATCAATTACTCATAAAAGACTGAGAGTTAGAAGAGTAACTAAAGGCTTTTATTAACAACAGAATGGAGGTCTGCCTCGAGTGGTCGACCGGTCCAGGATACAAGGGCTGGGGAGCAGTCACCTTTATACTAGGACCTGTGGGAGGAGTCAGCCGAGGCATGTCCAGGCATGTACACAGTGGAATACAAACAGGACAAACAGGAATACAAACAGTGGTTTACCACATTCACCCCTTGTTTAAAATTGAGTCCGGCGGGGTGAAGTGTATTAAAAGTTAGTGTATTGGAGTCTCTCCGGAGGTCTTGTCTGCCGCTGTGATCGGCGTGGCGACGGCAGGGGTAGTGAAGCTTCCGGCGTCGAGTCCAGCGTAGGCTGTGGCACAGGCGTGTCGACCTCGTAGATGTCGAGTGGGTCGCGGGGCCCAGGCCTGCCGTCTGCTGGGGCTGGATATCGGATCGTGGGGGGGGGTGGTAGTGGGTAGTGGGTTACTGTGGTCCCCGAGGGTGCAAGGTCTCTTATGGAGACTGTGTCCTCCCGCCCGTCCGGGTATGCGATGTAAGCATACTGGGGGTTGGCGTGGAGGAGGTCGACCCTCTCGACCAGGGGGTCCGTTTTATGGGTCCTCACGTGTCTTCTCAGTAGGACCTGCCCTGGGGACGTCAGCCATGGCGGTAGCGATGTCCCTGATGTGGACTTCCTTGGGAAGACAAACATTTTCTCATGAGGGGTGGCGTTAGTGGCAGTGCAGAGCAGTGACCGAATAGAGTGGAGCGCATCGGGGAGCACATCCTGCCAGCGGGAGGTTGGAAGGCCCCTAGACTTTAAGGCTAGCAGGACGGCCTTCCAAACTGTCGCATTTTCTCTTTCCACCTGTCCGTTCCCCCGGGGGTTGTAACTGGTGGTCCTGCTTGTGGCAATACCCCTAGTTAGCAGGTACTGACGGAGTTCGTCGCTCATAAACGATGAGCCCCGGTCGCTATGGATATAGCTGGGGAAGCCGAACAGGGTGAAGAGGTTGTTCAGACATTTAATGACCGTGGCACTGGTCATGTCCGGGCAGGGGAAGGCGAACGGGAAACGGGAGTACTCATCAATAATATTGAGGAAGTACACATTGCGGTCGGAGGAGGGGAGAGGCCCTTTAAAATCAACGCTCAGGCGCTCGAAGGGGCGAGTGGCTTTTATCAGGTGGGCCCTGTCTGGTCTATAAAAGTGTGGTTTGCACTCAGCGCAGACTTGGCAGTTCCTGGTCATGGTCCTGACCTCCTCAATAGAGTAAGGCAGGTTGCGGGCCTTGATGAGGTGGAAGAACCTGGTGACCCCCGGGTGGCAGAGGTCATTGTGGAGGACCCGTAGTCTATCGATCTGCGCGCTGGCGCAGGTGCCACGCGATAGCGCATCCGGGGGTTCATTTAGCTTCCCGGGCCGGTACAAGATCTCGTAGTTGTAGGTGGAAAGTTCGATTCTCCACCTCAAGATCTTGTCATTTTTGATTTTGCCCCGCTGCTTGTTGTTAAACATAAAAGCAACTGAACGCTGGTCAGTGAGCAGGGTAAATCGTTTTCCGGCCAGGTAGTGCCTCCAATGACGCACAGCCTCCACAATCGCCTGGGCCTCCTTCTCAACAGCGGAGTGTCTGGTCTCCGGGCCTTGGAGGGTTCGTGAAAAGAAGGCCACGGGTCTCCCCGCCTGATTGAGGGTAGCGGCCAGGGCAAAGTCGGACGCGTCGCTTTCCACCTGGAAGGGGATGGATTCGTCCACTGCGTGCATGGTGGCTTTGGCAATGTCCTCCTTGATACGGTGGAAGGCTAAGCGGGCCTCTGCCGTCAAGGGAAAAGAGGTGGACTTGATCAGCGGACGGGCCTTGTCCGCATAGTAGGGGACCCACTGGGCGTAATAGGAGAAAAACCCTAGGCACCTCTTCAGGGCCTTGAGGCAGTGGGGCAGTGGAAGTTCCATAAGGGGACGCATCCGGTCGGGGTCGGGGCCGATGACTCCGTGTTCCACAACACAGCCAAGGATGGCGAGGCGGTTTGTGCGGAATATGCACTTCTCCTTGTTATATGTCAGGTTTAGGAGTTGGGCGGTGCGGAGGAATTTTTCGAGGTTTGCGTCATGGTCCTGCACGTTGTGGTAAACCACTGTTATAGTTATCACTGTATATTGTTCTCACTGTTCACGTCACGGCCGCAGATGGTCACATTGTCCAGATATGGGAAAGTGGCCTGCAACGCATTTTGATCTACCATCCGGCCCATCTCCCTTTGGAAGATGGAGACCCCGTTGGTGACGCCAAAGGGAACCCTAAGGAAGTGATAGAGGCGGCCGTTTGCCTCAAAGGCAGTGTACTGGCGGTCCTCAGGGCGGATGGGGAGCTGGTGGTACGCTGATTTCAGGTCAATGGTCGAGAAGACGCGGTACTGCGCGATCTGGTTGACCATATCAGCTATACGGGGGAGTGGGTAGGCGTCCAGCAGGGTGTAGCGATTTATTGTCTGGCTGTAGTCGATGACCAGGCGCTGCTTCTCGCTGGTCTTAACGACCACAACCTGGGCTCGCCAGGGGCTGGTGCTGCCCTCAATAATCCCTTCTTTCAGAAGCCGCTCCACTTCGGTTTTAATGAAAACCCTGTCCCCGGCACTGTATCGCCTGCTCTTTGTGGCGATGGGCTTACAGTCGGGGGTGAGGTTAGCAAACAGTGGTGGGGGGGTGACTCTGAGTGTGGAGAGGTTGCACCTGGTGCGCGGCGGGCAATTTGGAAGCTGCTGGCTGCGGACTGTGAGTGGGGGTAGGGGTCCACCGTACGCCATCGTAACACTTTTAAGGTGGCACTGAAAATCTAACCCCAGCAGGACGGCAGCGCAGAGGTCAGGCAGGACCAGAAGTTTAAAATGATCGTACACGGTCCCGTCTACTACGAGTGTCACCACGCAGTAGCCGCCGATGTCCGCCGACTGGGACTCGGAGGCCATAGAAATCCGCTGTTGCGCAGGCAGGACTGGGAGAGAGCAACGCCGCACCGTGTCGGGGTGGATGAAGCTCTCCGTGCTCCCAGAGTCAAAAAGGCAGATTGTATCGTGACCATTTACCTTAATGTCCATTGTGGAACTGGCCAGTTGGTGCGGTCTCGCTTGGTCCAGTGTAACGGATGCCAGCGTAGGGGTCGGTGTGTCGCTGCGGGTATCAGATGAGGCGGTGTCGGGGGCCTGCTGCGTCCCGGCTGTCGTCCAAGATGGCGGCGTCCATGATCCCCATGTGGCTGGAGGCGTCCAAAATGGCTGCTGTACCGGTGATTCGCACACGGCCGGGGAGGTCCAAAATGGCGGCCCGCATGGCCCACACGCGGCGCTGCTGGGGTTCGGGGTGGCTTTGGCCCTGCAGACGCTAGCGTAGTGTCCCTTCTTCCCGCAGCCCGAGCAGATCGCGTTTTTCGCCGGGCAGCGCGCTCTGGGGTGTTTTGCCTGGCCACAGAAGTAGCATTTCTGGCCTTGGGGCACTGCTGTCTGGCCTTGGGACACTGCTGCGGTAGTTGGGCCGTTGTTGGGGTGTGGCTGGGGTGGCACGGCGCTATGAGGCGGTCCTACCGTGTCCCAGGCTGTCATTCCCCGCGGCGTCCACGGTGCAGAGGATTAGGCATCCATGCCCTGGTAGGCTGCATCCAACGATAGTGCGAGTTCAGAGGCCTTGTTGAGGTCGAGGTTACTCTGCTCCAACAGTCGCTGTCGTGTGTAATTGGATCTGTGGCCCGCTACAAAAGCGTCCCGGATAAGTTCCTCTGTGTACACGGCGGCCTTTACATCCTTACAACCACAGGCCCGGCCAAGCACAGACAGTGCCTGAAGGTATTCCACGGTCGATTCCCCAGGTTGTTGTTTACGACTCCCCAGGAGGTGCCTGGCGTACACTTCGTTCACTGGGTGCGTGTACTGGTCCTTGAGGAGCTTGATAGCATCCGCGTACGAGGTCGCGTCTTGGATGACCGAGTACACTCGGTGGTTCACTTTGGAGGTCAGGACATCCAGTTTGTCCTCGTCCGATTTGATTGCTTCGGAGGCGGTCAGGAATTTTTCGAAACACTTAAGCCAGTGAGTAAACTTGGTGGATGAGTCCGCCTCCCGATGATCTAAGTCCAGGCATGCTGGTGTGAGGATCTTCTCCATTATAAAAATGTTGTTAATAAAATTGATGCGCTATCAATTACTCATAAAAGACTGAGAGTTAGAAGAGTAACTAAAGGCTTTTATTAACAACAGAATGGAGGTCTGCCTCGAGTGGTCGACCGGTCCAGGATACAAGGGCTGGGGAGCAGTCACCTTTATACTAGGACCTGTGGGAGGAGTCAGCCGAGGCATGTCCAGGCATGTACACAGTGGAATACAAACAGGACAAACAGGAATACAAACAGTGGTTTACCACAGTAGGCTCCACTCACGGCTGTACTTTTTTCTCTTCCTTTCAAGCATCAGGTCATGGTGATAGTATCCTCTCAACATGTCAAAGCTTTCTGGTAAAATTGTAGATATTTGGGATATATTTGATGAAAGAATTTGGCAAGAATGCTACAGGACAAATCAGCCATCTTTTTATAGGCTTGTTAGGGTACTTTGAGGAATTCAAACTGCTATTTTTGTGCATCTTTCTACAGTGTCTGGAACATGTTCAAACATATGCTATGTGCACTAGAGTTTTTATTACTGTGAGTAGAAGACTAGGTGCATTGATAAAAGGAGATGTAGCCACTTAAAATATGAATTTTATAGATGCAGCAACCAGATGTAGATCATTTACATTCTTTAGTACAAATCCTCAAGTTAACAGCACACAGTATAAATTCAGATAGCATGGCAGAATCGAAAGCAAATTGGCTAACTAGTCATTTTGAAAGACAAATTAGACTAAAGGAGAAATATTTTTACAGCTTTAAGAAAAATAACTGAGAACAGAAATACATATCAAACTGAGTTGAAGGCAATAAAAGCTGCTATCAGAGCAGCCAAAAGGACACTAAAGAAGAAGATAGTTACCTATGGTAATAACAACAAGGTCTATTGCAGCAATGTTAGGAGTCAGAGGACTATTAACGACTATATAGGGATATTGAAGGATTCCGCAGGGCAGATTCGGGTGGACTCCAGGATATAGCAGAAGTTTTAAAGGGTTACTTTGCATCACTCTTTACCATTGAAGATGATGCTGGCTTACCAATAATACATCATAGGGTTGATGCTATAATTGAATGTGTCAAAGTAGAAGCAGATGTAGAATTATTAATCTCAAAATGGACAAGGCTGATGGCATTCGTCTTAGAAATGGGGGCTGTACTTCATAAGCCATTTTCTCATACTTAATAGCTCACTGGGATCTGGGCTTCTTCCTAGGCACTGGAGAGAGGCCCATGTTTAAAAAAGCGCAATACATCAGAACTGGGTAACTGAAGGCACATTAGTTTGACTTCAGTATGGGCAAGTTGCTAGAAGGGATTGTTAGAGAGGCACTTTATGACCATCTTGAAAGAGAAAGGGTTTTTTCCAGAATCTTGGCATGGCTTATGGGAAACAAGGTCTTGTCTCACCAACCCTGGTGAACCTTTGGGGAAGTTGCCAGGTTGCTGGATGTCAGAAGCTTAGCCAACATTGTGCATATTTACTTTCAAAAAGCTTTTGACGAAGGGCCACACAAAGGGCTACTCAACAATATGAGTCCTGTGGGGTAGATTTTGGGTTGGATAAGGAACTGGTTGCATTCAGAGACCGAAAGTAATTATTAATGGTGGAGGTTCTGCATGGGGGCAGTCATTAATGGAGTCCCACAGGGATCACTGTTGGGACCATTACTCTTTACTGTCTTTAACAACCATATGGAGGAAGGCATCAGGGTCACCGACCATACGTTTGGAGATGACACTGAGGTATGTGTGGGTGTAAGGATCTTATGTGAAAAGGTATATTGCAGGAAGATCTCGATGCGATGGGGAATGGGTCAGTTTTTTAAAATAGACAAATAGAAAGCCATGCACAAGGATGCTGAGCAGGACAATAGCCTGTAATGCACAAGTCACAGAAGATCCATGACCAGTACTGCAAGACTATTGTAATAGTGAATAGGGTGTTAAGATATATTGCTAGGATAATTAAATATAAAGGATGTGATAACAGGACATTTAGAAAATATCAACGGGATTAGACAAAGTCAATGTGGATTTATGAAAGGAAAATCGTGTTTGACAAACCTACTGGAGTTTTTTGAGGATGTAACTGGTAGAATAGATAAGGGAGAACCAGTGGATGTGGTGTATTTGGATTTTCAGAAGGCCTTTGATAAAGTCCCACATGAGAGGTTAGTGTACAAAATTAAAGCACATGGGATTGGGGGTAATATACTGGCATGGATTGAAAATTGGTTAACAGACAGGAAACAGGGAGTAGGAATACAGTAAATGGGTCTTTTTCGGGGTGGCAGGTGGTGCCTAGTGGGGTACTGCAGGGATCAGTGCTTGGGCCCCAGCTATTCACAATATATATCAATCATTTGGATGAGGGAACCAAATGTAATATTTCCAAGTTTGCTGACGACAGGAAACTAGGTGGGATTGTGAGTTGTGAGGAGGATGCAAAGAGGCTTCAAGGCGATTTAGACAGGCTGAGTGAGTGGGCAAATACATGGCAGATGCAGTATAATGTGGATAAATGTGAAGTTATCCACTTCGGTAGAAAAAACAGAAAGGCAGAGTATTATTTGAATGGTGATAGATTGGGAAATGTTGATGTACAGAGGGACCTAGGTGTCCTTGTACACCAGTCACTGAAAGCAAACATGCAGGTGCAGCAAGCAGTTAGGAAGGCAAATGGTATGTTGGCCTTCATTGCAAGTGGATTTGAGTACAGGAGCAAGGGTGTCTTACTACAGTTATACAGGGCCTTGGTGAGACCACACCTGGAGTACTGTGTGCTGTTTTGGCCTCCTTACCTAAGAAAGGATATACTTGCCCTAGAGGGAGAGCAGCGAAGGTTCGCCAGACTGACTCCTGGGATGGCAGGACTGTCTTATGAGGAGAGATTGGGTCGACTAGGCCTGTATTCACTAGAGTTTAGAAGAATGAGAGGGGATCTCATTGAAACTCTGACAGGGCTAGACAAACTGGATGCAGCGAGGATGTTTCCCCTGGCTGGAGGGTCTAGAACGAGGGGTCACAGTCTCAGGATACAGGGTAGGACATTTAGGACTGAGATGAGGAGAGATTTCTTCACTCAGAGGGTGGTGAACCTGTGGAATTCTCTACCACAGGAGACTGTGATGGCCAAGTCACTGAATATATTTAAGCAGGAGATAGATAGATTTCTACACACAAAAGGCGTCAAGGAGTATGGGGAGAGAGCAGGAATATGGTATTGAGATAGAGGATCAGCCCTGATCATATTGAATGGCGGAGCAGACTCGAATGGCCTACTCCTACTCCTATGTTTCTATGTTTCTCAATATAAAACACGAATTATAATGCTTTCTTTGTATAAGAGCTTGTCAGGCCACATCTAGAATACTGGCCCTGATATTGGTGGGGAGGGAGCGGGGACTGGGAGGGAGGGAGAGATCACAGCGGGGAGTCTGAGAGATTGTGGGGAGCACAGTTCGAGACATTGTGGGGAGGGGTCAGTAAGATCACTGGGGGCGGTTGGTTGGCGGAGAGGCTGAGAGATCGCTGGGGTGGGGGAGTGGGAGGAGAGAGAGAAAGGGAAAGGTGAGGCCGAGAGACCTGGGCGGGGGGAGGGAGGGAAGGAGAGAGAACGCAGCAGGTTTGCTTGAGGGCCCAGAGGGAAGCACTCTTATTCCTCCTGGCCCACAAGCAGTACTAGAAAAGCACTTACCTACTGGATCTGGCAGGTCCTGCCTCCCTTTAGCTGTCTGGTTTCCCGAGCCCACAGCCGTTAAATTTAACTGACTGCCAAAATATGAGGAACTCCACCTCATTAACATATTAAAATCACTGACCGGTCTCTCCAGAGCAGGTTTTTCAGCTGACCTGAAACCTACCGCGGTTAAACTGGAAGTAGGCGCATACACGGTAGGTTGGAGTCGAGTTTCACATTTTTTCAATTTTGCCCTTCCCCTCGACCCTCTCCCACCTGTGGTGGGGAGGCATAACATTTCCCCCACTGTGACCAATTTTGATCCCTTCTTACTGTGGGGCACATAGAGCCCTGGAAAGGAGTCAGAGGTGTGCCACTAGGTTGATACCAACTTAAAAGGCCCTCAGTTACCAGGACAGGCTGAGAGTTGGGGCTTTCTACTCTAGCAAAGTGTAGACTTCGAGGAGATAGGACATTTTTTTAAATAATGAAAGGATTGTACTCGGCCCAAGTAGCTAGCCTATTTAAACTAGGTAGGTTTGGAGGATGTAAGGTCATAAGTGAGGGAGGGAGCTGGACAAGATCCTGAGAGTGTCAGCTGTGGCTTAGTGGGAGCACTCTTGCCTCTGAGTCAAAAGGTTGTGGGCTCAAGTCCCATTCCAGAGACTTGAGCACAAAAATCTAGGCTGACACTCAGTGTAGTGCTTGAGGGAGTGCTGCACTGTCAGAGGTGCCGTCTTTCGGATGGAATTTTAAACCAAGGCCCCATCTGCTCTCTCAGGTGGACGGACATAAAAGATCCCATGTCACTATTTCGAAGAAGAGCAGGGGAGGTATTCCTGGTGTCCTGGCCAATATTTATCCCTGAACCAACATCACTAAAACAGATTATGTGGTCATTATCACATTGCTGTTTGCGGGAGCTTGCTTGTGCAAATTGGCTGCCACGTTTCCTACATTACAACAGTGACGACACTTCGAAAAGTACTCCATTGGCTGTAAAGTGCTTTGGGATGTCCGGTGGTCATGAAAGATGCTATATAAATGCAAATCTTAGCTTTCTTTTCTTTAATGGCAAAAATATCTACATGTAGAAGGTACGTGGGTCACTGGGGGTTGTATCATCCAAACACCATAGTCTACTGGAGCTTGCTTGATCACCTTCAGGGAGTCGGGTCTAGGTGAATGTAGTTTCCTTTTTTTGTGCATCTCCTTGGAGATTGCTTAGCTGTGTGGATGTAGAATGGGGGTGAT
Source organism: Somniosus microcephalus (assembly GCF_052327205.1). NCBI lineage: Eukaryota > Metazoa > Chordata > Chondrichthyes > Squaliformes > Somniosidae > Somniosus > Somniosus microcephalus. The sequence goes on from NC_141002.1 coordinate 43,695,651, forward strand.
GGTGCACAGAAATGATACCGTGCCAGTACAGGTTTGAGGAATCAATTGGTCCTAACCTATCCTTTTCCATCATGAATAGAGCTATAGAGTACAAAAGTGTGGAAATTATGATGAACCTGTATAAAACACTGGAGTATTGTGTCCAATTCTGGGCACTACACTTTAGGAAGTATGTGAAGGCCTTAGAGAGGGTGCAGAAAAGATATTTACGAGAATGATTCCAGGGATAAGGGACTTCAGTTACATTGATAGACTGGAGGAGCTGGGGTTGTTCTCCTTGGAGCAGAGAATATTGAGAGGAGATTTGATAGAGGTGTTCAAAATCATGAAGGATCTGGACAGAGTAGATAGAGAGAAACTGTTCCCATTGGCAGAAGGGTCGAGAACCAGCGGACACAGATTTAAGGTGATTGGCAAAAGAACCAAAAGTGACGTCAGAAAGAACTTTTTTACGCAGCGAGTGGTTAAGATCTGGAATGCACTTCCTGAACAGTTGTTGGAGGCAGACTGAATCTTATCTTTCAAAAGGGAATTGGATAAGTATCTGAAGGAAAACAATTTGCATGGCTACAGGGAAAGGGCGGGGGAGTGAGACTAGCTGTAGTGCTCTTGCAGAGAGTCGGCACGGGCTCGATGGGCCGAATGGCCTTCTTCCATGCTGTAACCATTCTATGATTCTATGATCTGTGTGTGTGCTCGTATGATCTGAAGTAAATATCAATTTAATGTGAGAAAGAAGTATAATTTTTAGATTTTTTTTTTTTACGTTTAAAAAAAAATTCTTCCCTCCCTTTAGTTCATCAGTGTTATTACATTCAATCACTGGGAGATGAGCAGCTGCTCAGGTTAAATTCCCCCAGATTTGTTTTAAATTTTCTGTCCTCCCCATGGACTTCCTCTTGCTTCATTCCTTTGGTGGCTTAACCAAAGTCAAGAGTTTGCCTACCTTATAGTTGCAAAGATGTTTTGTAACTTGTATTCGAGCTTGCATGACAACAGCCTGGAACAACTCGTCCTTTTTGCAGGGGGAGCAACCTCTTCCGAATGCCTTCACCTAAGATCAGGTAGTCCTTTGTATGGGAAATCCTGCTAATTACCATCAATCACCTTCCCTCAGCTGATAAATCAGTACTCCTCCATGTTGAACACCACTTGGAAGAAGCACTGAGGGTAGCAAGGGCATAGAACGTACTCTGCGTGGGGGACATCAATATCAATCACATAAGAGTGGCTCGGTAGCATCACTATTGGCCGAGTACTGAAGGACATAGCTGCCAGACTGGGCCTGTGGCAGGTGGTGAGAGAACCACCACGAGGTGAAAACCTACTTGACCTCATCCTCACCAATCTACCTGTTGCAGGTGCATCTGCCCATGACGATATTGGTGAGAGTGACCACCGCATAATCCTTGTGGAGACAAAGTTCCGTCTTCACACTGAGGACACCCTCCATCGTGTTGTGTGGCTCTACCACCGTGCTAAATGAGAAAGATTCAAAACAGATCTAGCAGCTCAAAACTGGACATCCATGAGGTGCTGTGGGCCATCAGCAGCAACAGGATTCTATTCATAGAGTCATAGAGTTATACAGCACGGATAGAGGCCCTTCGGCCCATCGTGTCCGCGCCGGCCATCAAGCCCTGTCTAATCTAATCCCATATTCCAGCATTTGGTCCGTAGCCTTGTATGCTGTGGCATTTCAAGTGCTCATCCAAATGCTTCTTAAATGTTGTGAGGGTTCCTGCCTCCACAACCCTTTCAGGCAGTGAGTTCCAGACTCCAACCACCCTCTGGGTGAAAAAGTTCTTTCTCAAATCCCCTCTAAACCTCCCGCCCTTTACCTTGAATCTATGCCCCCTAGTTATTGACCCCTCTACTAAGGGAAAAAGCTCCTCAGCATCCATCCTATCTATGCCCCTCATAATTTTGTACACCTCAATCATGTCCCCCCTCAGCCTCCTCTGCTCCAAGGAAAACAAACCCAATCTGCCCAGTCTCTCTTCATAGCTGAAGCGCTCCAGCCCTGGTAACATCCTGGTGAACCTCCTCTGCACCCTCTCCAACGCGATCACATCCTTCCTGTAGTGTGGCGACCAGAACTGCAGACAGTACTCCAGCTGTGGCCTAACCAGTGTTTTATACAGCTCCATCATAATCTCCTTGCTCTTCTATTCAATGCCTCGGCTAATGAAGGCAAGTATCCCATATGCCTTTTTTACCACCTTATCCACCTGTTCCGCCGCCTTCAGGGATCTGTGTACTTGCACACCCAGACCCCTCTGACCCTCCATCTTGCCTAGGGTCTTACCATTCATTGTGTATTCCCTTGCCTTGTTAGTCCCCCCAAAGTGCATCACCTCGCACTTTTCCGGGTTAAATTCCATTTGCCACTGTTCCGCCCATCTGACCAACCCATCTATATCGTCCTGCAGACTGAGGCTACCCTCCTCGCTATTTACCACCCCACCAATTTTTGTATCATCCGCGAACTTACTGATCATACCTTTTACATTCATATCCAAGTCATTAATGTAGACCACAAACAGCAAGGGACCCAGCACCGATCCCTGTGGTACCCCACTGGCCACAGGCTTCCAGTCACAAAAACAACCTTCGACCATCACCCTCTGCCTTCTGCCACTAAGCCAGTTTTGTATCCAATGTGCCAAGGCACCCTGGATTCCATGGGCTCTTACCTTCTTGACCAGTCTCCTGTGCGGGACTTTATCGAAGGCCTTACTGAAATCCATGTATACCACATCCACTGCGTTACCCTCATCCACACACCTGGTCACCCCCTCAAAAAATTCAATCAAATTAGTCAGACATGATCTTCCCTTGACAAAGCCATGTTGACTATCCCTGATTAATCCTTGCCTCTCCAAGTGGAGACAAATTTTGTCCCTCAGAATTTTTTCCAATAATTTTCCTACCACTGATGTTAGGCTCACTGGCCTGTAGTTCCCCGGTTTTTCCCTACTTCCCTTCTTGAATAATGGTACTACATTAGCGGTTCTCCAGTCCTCTGGCACATCCCCTGTGGCCAGAGAGGTCCTGAATATATGTGTTAGAGCCCCCGCAATCTCTTCCTTTGCCTCACACAGCAGCCTGGGATACATTTCATCCGGGCCTGGGGATTTATCCATTTTTAGGCCAGCTAAAACCGCCAATACCTCCTCCCGCTCGATGTTAATATGTTCGAGCATATCACAGTCCCCCCCGCCCTATTTCTATGTCTACATCGTCCTTCTCCATAGTGAAAACAGATGCAAAAAATTCATTTAGAACCCCTCCTACATCTTCCGGCTCCACACACAGATTGCCACCACAATCTGTAACCTCATGGCCCAGCATATCCCTCACGCTACCATTACCATCAAGCCAGGGACCAACCCTGGTTCAATGAAGTGTGCCGGGAGTAGCACCAGGCATACCTAAAAATGAGGTGCCAAACTGGTGAAGGTACAACACAGGACTTACTTGCATGCTAAAAAGCAGAAACAGCATGCTATACACAGAGCTAAGCAATCCCACAATCAACGGATCAGATCAAAGCTCTGCAGTCATGGCACATCCATTTCTGAATGACACTTGATGGGCCTTCAATAACCACAAAACTAGAAGTTATAGACTTAAACAAGTTGGCTTTTAATCACTAAGATCAGAGCTAACATCTCAACACGCCGACTGGTTCACAGGAATGAGTCATACAGATCCTGGGATCTTTATGTAAGAGAAGTCAGGGGCGGAGCCAAGAGCCAAGACCTGGAACCTCCCAGGTTAGTCGGGAAAGAGGAAGTGAAACTATACACAGTGGGGGAGGGTAATATACATGAGTGCAAAACGAATACAGGATCAAGACAAACAGATTTCATTACAACACTTAAACAACTAACTGGGGGAGGAGTCTCCATGAACATCCCCATCCTCAATGATGGTGGAGCCTAACACGTGAGTGTAAAAGACAATGCTGAAGCGTTTGCAACCATTTTCAGCCAGAAATGCCGAGTGGACGATCCATCGCTGCTCCTCCTGAGGTCCCCACCAGCATAGAAGCCAGTCTTCAGCCTATTCGATACACTTAGGGGTCGATTTTCCTGGAGCCGTTTGGGGGGGGGGGGGAAATTCCGAATTTGGGGGTCCCGACACCATCCCGCCCAAAACCCACCTCCACGTAAGTTTCACAGGAGGCTGGGACCCGCCGACCCGAGGTGGGAAGGGATTAGTGCCAATTAACTGCCTGTTAACAGGTAGTTAACGGGCAGTTTTTAGCCTAATCCCTATTTTGAGGGGTGTCGTGTGGGATTCCCGGTGGCTCCAAACCACGCCAGGTTAGAGCAGGCGGGCCGTCGGGTTCAAGGACTTGGAGGGGTCGCGATGTTGGTGTTCAGGTCAGTGATGAGTGCAAAGGTAAGTGTGTTTGGTGTGTCTAAAGTGTGTAAAGAAGTTTAAATTACCTGTACTTACCTTAACAGCCTCTCTTCCTCTAGGTTTCGGGAGTCCATCACTCAGCCGGCACTGAAAGCAAAATGGCTGCGAGCTGAGTCTGTGTAGAAGGACTCAGGTTAGAAGTCAGACTGTCAGTGTATGACAGCTTCCAACAGCTGTGAAACACTGATATTTCATCTGTCAAGACCTCTTGACAGATGAAATTTCAGTCTGTGACGTCACCTGTTGCCGGGTGGCCCTTAAATGGCCTGCTGAGCCCGCTGGGCGGGCTCAACAAGGTCAATCAAGGGAAAATCACGTGGATTGGCCGGACGTCGATGTAGGCGGGACTAAAACCTGAAAGTTGTAGTCCCGCCTCCTTCCCGATAGCTTAATGAAAATCGACCCCTTAATGTGATATCAAGAAACGGCTGAGCGCACTGCATGCGGCAAAGGCTATGGGCCCCGACAACATCCCGGCTGTTGTGCTGAAGACTTGTGCTCGAGAACTAGCCGCGCCTCTAGCCAAGCTGTTCCAGTACAGCTGCAACACTGGCATCTATCCGACGATGTGGAAAATTGCCCAGGTATGTCCTGTCCACAAAAAGCAGGACTAATCCTATCTGGCTAATTACCGCCCCATCAGTCTAGTCTCAATCATCAGCAAAGTAATGGAAGGTGTCGTCAACAGTGCTATCAAGCGGCACTTACTCACCAATAACCTGCTCATCGATGCTCAGTTTGGGTTCTGCCAGGACCACTCTGCTCACGACCTCATTACAGCCTTGGTCCTTGGTCCAATCATGGACAAAAGAAGTGAATTCCAGAGGTGTGGTGAGTGTGACTGCTCTGACATCAAGGCAGCATTTGACCAAGTGTGGCATCAAGGAGCCCTAGTAAAATTGAAGTCAATGGGAATCGGGAAAACTCGCCACTGACTGGAGTCATACCGAGCACAGAGGAAGATTGTTGTGCTTGTTGGAGGCCATTCATCTTCGCAAGAACAACAACAACAACTTGTATTTATATAGCACCTTTAACGTAGTAAAATGTCCCACGGCGCTTCACAGGAGCGTTATGAAACAAAATTTGACACAGTGCCACGTAAGGAGAAGTTCGGGCAGACGACTAAATGCTTGATCAAAGAGATAGGTTTAAATGAGCGTATTAAAGGAGGATAGAGAGGCAGAGAGTTTAGGGAGGGAATTCCAGAGCTTAGGGCCTTGGCGGCTGAAGGCACGGGTCACCAATGGTTGAGCGATTAAACTTAGGGACGCTCAAGGGCAGAATTAGAGAAGCGCAGATATCTTGGGGCGTTGTGGGGCTGGAGGAGATTACAGGAGATAGGGAGGTGCGGGGCCATGGAGGTTTTTGAAAACAAGGATGAGAATTGTAAAATCAAGGCGTTGTTTAACCAGGAGCACATGTAGGTCAGTGAGCACGGGTGATGGGTGCATGGGACTTGGTGCGAGTTAGGACATGGGCAGCAGAGTTTTGGATGATATCAAGTTTACGTAGGGTAGAACATGGGAGACCAGCCAGCAGTGCGTTGGAATAGTCAAGTCTAGAGGTAACAAAGGCATAAATGAGGGTTTCAGCAGCAGATGAGCTGAGGCAGTGGCGGAGTCGGGCGATGTTCCAGAGGTGGAAATAGGCACTTAGTTATGGTGCAGATGTGTGGTCGGAAGCTAATTTCCGGGTCAAATATGACACCAAGGTTGCGAACAGTGTGGTTCAGCCTCAGATAGATGCTAGGGAGAAGGATGGAGTCGGTGGTTAGGGAATGGAGTTTGTGGTGGGAACCGAAGACGATGGCTTCGGTCTTCCCAATATTTAGTTGGAGGAACTTGCTGCTCATCCAGTAGTGGATGTCGGACAAGCAGTCTGACAATTTAGAGACAGTGGAGGGGTCGAGAGAAGTAGTGGTGAGGTAGAGCTGGGTGTCGTCAGCTTACATGTGGAAACTGACGCTGTGTTTTCAGATGATGTCATCAAAGGGCAACATGTAGATGAGAAATAGGAGGGGGCCAACGATAGATCCTTGGGGACATCAGAGGGAAGAGAAGCCATTGCTGGTGATTCTGTGGCTATGATTAGATAGGTAAGAAGGGAACCAGGTGAGTGCAGTTCCACCCAGCTGGATGACGTTGGAGGAGGAAGGAGTGGTCAACTGTGTCAAAGTCTGTTGACAGGTCGAGAAGGACGAGGAAGGATAGTTTACCTTTGTCACAGTCACATAAATTGTCATTTGTGACTTTGATGAGAGCCGTTTCGGTACTGTGGCAGGGGTGGAAACCTGATTACAGGGATTCAAACATGGAGTTCCGGAAAAGATGGGCATGGACTTGGGAAGTGCAACACGCTCATGGACTTCGGAGAGGAAAGGAAGGTTGGAGATGGGGTGGTTGTTTGCAATGACGGAGGGGTGAAGGGTTGGTTTTTTGAGGAGAGGGGTGATGACTGCAGATTTGAAGAAGACAGGGACAATACCTGAGGCGAGAGAACTGTCGTCATAGAGTCATAACGGCACAGAAGGAGGCCATTCAGCCCATCGAGTCCGTGCCAGCTCTCTGTAGAGCAATCCAGTCAGTCACATTCCCCCACTCTATCCCCGTAGCCCTGAAAGTTTATTTCCTTCAAGTGCCTATCCAGCCTCCCCTTGAAAACATTGAGTGTCTCCGCTTCCACAACTACTGTCGGCAGCAAATTCCAGGTCCTCACCACTCGCTGCGTAAAAAGGTTTTTCCTCATATCCCCCCCTGTACCTCTGGCCCAAAAACTTAAATCTGTGTTCCCTAGTCCTTGTACCATCAACTAGTGGGAACAGCCTTTCCCTGTCTAGCCTATCCAAACCCGGCATAATCTTGTACACCTCTATCAAATCACCCCTCAACCTCCTTTGCTCTAATGAAAGCAAATCCAGTTTCTCCAACCTTTCCTTGTAGCTAAGATTCCCCCATCCCCGGAACCATTCTGGTAAATCTCCTCTGCACCCTCTCAAGGGCCTTCACATCCTTCCTAAAGTGTGATGACCAGAACTAGACGTAATAATCCAGTTATGGCCTAACCAGCACTTTATAAAGTTTCAGCATAACTCCTCTACTTTTGTACTCAATACCTCTATTTATGAAGCCCAAGATCCCATATGCTTTGCTACCCACTCCCTCAGTATGTCCTGCCACCTTCAGGGACCTATGCACATTAACTCCCAGGTCCCTCTGTCCCTGTACACTCTTTAAAACTGTGCCATTAAGTGTATATTGCCTCTCCCCTGTTCCTTCTGCCAAAATGCATCAACTCACACTTCTCTGTATAAAATTCCTTCTGCCAATTCTGCTAACCTTTCTATGTCCTGTTGCAGTCGATTGGTGTCATCCTCACTGTTTGCCACACCCCCAAGTTTGGTGTCATCGGCAAATTTAGAAATACTACTCTATTCCAATATCCAGGTCATTTATATATATCAAAAAAACCAGTGGCTCCACCACTGACCCTTGGGGAACACCATCCTCCAGTCTGAAAAACAGCCATTTACCACAACTTGCTATTTTCTGTCCTTAAGCCAATTCATTATCCAAGCTGCCACTGACCCACCTATTCCATGAGCCTCAATTTTGTTAACTAGCCTTCTATGTGGTACTTGGTCAAACGCCTTCCGAAAATCCATGTAGCCAACATCCATTGTATTCCCTTCATTATCCTCTCTGATACTTGATCAAAAAATTCAATTAGATTAGTCAAACACGATCTGCCTGTTGGCTCTCCTTAATTAGCTTAAACCTCTCCAAGTGCCCGTTAATTTTTTTCCTTGATTATTGTTTCTAAAACTTTATCCACCACTGATGTTAAACTGACCAGCCTGTAGTTACTAGGATTGTCCTTGCATCCTTTCTTGAACAATGGTGTCACATTTGCCACTTTCCAATCCTCAGGCACCTCCCCCGCATCTAGGGAAGATTGGAAAATTATGGCAAGCCCTTCCGCTATCTCCTCCCCCAATTCCCTTAGCAACCTGGACCAGGCGACTTGTCCACTCTAAGCATACCCAGCCTTTCTAGTACATCCTGTCTATCAATTTTCACCCCTCCCATTGCTTCTACCTTTTCCACTTCTACCGATATTTTGTCAGCATCCACCTCCTTAGTAAACACCAATACAAAGTACTCATTGAGTATTCCAGCCTTGCCCTGTGCCTCTAAGCATATATCACCTTCTTTGTCTCTAATAGGCCCCACCCCGCCTCTTACTACCCTCTTACAGTAGAAGATTTTTGGGTTCCCGTTTATGTTAACCGTCATTCTACTCTCATATTCTCTCTTTGCCAATCTTATTTTCATCTTCTCTTCCCCTCTCAACTTATTGTATTTGGTCTGGTTCTCTCTTGAAGAATTCACCCGACATGCATCATACATCCACTTTTTTTGTGTCATCATCTTCTCTATCTCCCTCGTCATCCAAGGAGCCCTTGCCTTGGTTCCCTTACCCTTCCCTCTTGTTGGAATGTACCTAGCCTGCACTTGGAACATCTCCTCCTTAAAGATCACCCATTGTTCCATTACAGTTTTTCCTGTCAGTCTTTGGTTCTATTTTACCCTGGCTAGATCCTTTCGCATCCCGTTGAAGTTAGCACTATTCCAGTTTAGAAGTCCACTCTAGATTGTTCCTTGATCACTCTCCATTGCTAATCTAAATCTTACAATACGATGATCATTCGTACCCTAGTATTCTCCCAGAGACACTTGGTCGACCTGGCCCACCTCATTCCCCAGCACCAGATCCAGCAATGCCTCCTTCCTAGTTGGGCCAAGAATATATTGATGAAGGAAATTCTCCTGAACGCATTTCAGAAATTTCTCCCCCTCCTTTCCCTTTACCGTAGCATTATCCAAAATCGATATTTGGATAATTAAAGCCCCCCAATATCACCACTCTATAGCTCTTGCATAACTCTGCCATTTCCCTGCAGATTTGCTCCTCTACCTCCCTCTCACTATTTGGAGGCCTATAGAATACCCCCAATAGCGTGATCATACCCTTTATGCTCATCAACATCTAACCAAATGGATTCTGTCCTTGTCCCCTCAAGAACATCCTCCCGTTCCAAGCACGTGACACCGGAGATTACTACCTTTGAGCTCCTGCTTTTTAATCTCTCTCCTAGCTCCCTAAACTCTGCCTGCAGGACCTCATCCCTCTTTCTGCCTATGTCATTAGTACCGATATGGACAACGACCTCTGGCTGTTCACCCTCCTCCCTCAGAGTGTCCTGTAGCCGCTCAGTGACATTCTTGACCCTGGCACCAGGGAGGCAACATACCATTCCGGAGTACGTCTGCGGCCGCAGAAACGCCTGTCTGCTCCCCTAACTGTTGAATCTCCTACCACTATTGCTCTTCCACTCTTTTTCCTCCCCCCCCCCCCCTGTGCAGCTGAGCCACCTGTGGTGCTGTGGACTTGACTCTCCCCAGAGCAACCATCGCCCTCACCAGTACTCAGAACAGAATGCTGTTGGAGAACGTGATGCACTCCTGGGACTCCTGCCCTACCTGCCTCTTCCTTTTCTTCTGTCTGGCTGTCACCCATTCCCTCTCTGCCTGCATGCTCTTAAACTGTGGGGTGACCACCTCCAGAAACGTGCTATCCACGTAACTCTCAGCCTCGCGGATGCACCGCAGTGACTCCAGCTGCCGCTCAATCTCCAAAACCTGGAGCGCGAGTTGCTGTAGCTGGTGACACTTCCTGCACATGTGGTTGTCGAGGCTACACAAAGTGTCCAGGACTTCCCACATGGCACAGGATGTGCACTCCACGGGATTGAGCTGTTCTGCCATGCCTCTATTTAATAAACTAAGAACTAACCCAGCAGAAATAAACTTAAAACTTAATAAAAAACACTCCCCAGCTACTCACCAATCAGCCTATAAAATAGAGGGAAAGGACTATTAACTAACTTAGCAGAAATAAATTTATAAGCTTAAAAACTTTAAAAAAAAAATTAAATTAAAAAAAAATACACTCACCAGCTACTCAGCAATCAGCTCCTTCCCTTGTGCTGACGTCACTTTGTTACTCTGACATCACTTTTTCAAAAACTGCCTCTGTTGAGTTGCTGCCGCACCTTTTAACTGCTCCACTCTCGCTGCGCTCCCACCAGGTCCGCTTCTTCCGGTCTCAGCATAGTGTATTTGGATTTCCAAAAGGCATTTGATAAGGTGCCACATAAAAGGTTACTGCACAAGATAAGAGCTCATGGTGTTGTGAGTAATATATTAGCGTGGATAGAGGATTGGCTAACTAACAGAAAACAGAGAGTCGGGATAAATGGGACATTTTCAGTTTGGCAAACTAACTAGTGGGGTGCCACAGGGATCAGTGCTGGGGCCTCAACTATTTACAATCGATATTAATGACTTGGATGAAGGGACCGAGTGTACTGTAGCCAAATTTGCTGATGACACAAAGATAGGTGGGAAAGCAAGTTGTGAGGAGGACACAACAGCCGGGATTTTATCTGAGGAGGCACGTTGGGGGCGGGACTGCTGGTTTCCGGGTCATAGTCCCGCCCCCAGCGACGTCTGACGACCTGACGCTATTTTCCCCTGATTGGCCTTGTTAAGCCCGCCCTAAGGGCTTGCCAGCCAATTAAGGGAAAGCCGGTGTTAGATGACGTCAGTGCATGATGCTTCATCTGCCTGTTTTGTTAAAGTGACGGGCCCCATAATTTTTTGACAGATGAATTTTCAGTGTTTGACAGCATTGAGGTGCTGTCAAACACTGACCATCACTGTCCAAAAGTGAGCCCTTGCGCCCAGGCGCACCAATGACTCTCTCCTTAGGAGAAAACAGATGGCAGCTGCATGTGAGATTGCAGAAGCCATCTGTCAATTCTGCCGATCAGATGAAGCTTCACAGAAACATCAAATCTTGTCACCTACAGATACATATAACCAGAATAAAAATATTTCTCACTACATTCTCTCACCTGTCATACATACCTGTGTACCATTGCACCCATCACACTACCTCTGCAGCTGTCATTTGCACACTTACACTGCGGCAGAACCACAGCTCGTCTCGCTGAACCTGGCGGGGTTTCCCGACGTCAGGAAGGCCGCATCAGCAGGCTGAAAATGGGGAAAAGCCTCTTAACTGCCTGTTAGTAGGCAGTTAATTGGCTCTAATCCCCTTCCCGCCACTAGGAGACAGGTCCCTATGCGAGTCAGGGACCCGCCTCCCGGGAAGATGGTTTGGAGGTGGGTTGGGAGCGGGGTTGGGACCCGCTCCCAATTTTTCCCATTTTCCCAGCAGTCCCGCCTCCAAACCCGCCTCTTCAGGGCTGGAAAAATCCAGCCCAAAGAGTCTGCAAAGGGATATAGATAGGTTAAGTGAGTGGGCAAAAATTTGGCAGATGGTGTATAATGTGGGAAAATGTGAGGTTATCCACTTTGGTAGGAAGAATGGAAAAGCAAAATATTATTTAGATGGAGAGAGACTACAGAATGCTGCGGTACAGAGGGATCTGGGTGTCCTCGTACATGAAACACAAAAAGTTAGCATGCAGGTACAGCAAGTAATTAGGAAGGCAAGTGGAATGTTGGTCTTTATTGCAAGGGGGATGGAGTATAAAAGTAGGGAAGTCTTGCTACAACTGTACAGGGCGTTGGTGAGACTGCACCTAGAATACTGCCTACAGTTTTGGTCTCCTTAGTTAAGGAGGGATATACTTGTATTGGAGGCAGTTCAGAGAAGGTTCACTAGGTTGGTTCCTGGGATGAAGGGGTTGTCTTATGAGGAAAGGTTGAGCAGGTTGGGCCTATACGCATTGGAGTTTAGAAGAATGAGGGATGATCTTATTGAAATATGTAAGATTCTGAGGGGGCTTGACAGGGTAGATGCAGAGAAGATGTTTCCCCTCGTGGGGGAATCTAGAACAAGGGGGCATAGTTTCAGAATAAGGGGTCGCCCATTTAAGACGGAGATGAGGAGGAATTTCCTCTATGAGGGTCGTGAATCTTTGGAATGCTCTACCCCAGAGAGCTGTGGAGACTGAGTCATTGAATATATTCAAGGCTGAGATAGACAGAATTTTTTGAAATACAGGGGAGTCGAGGTTTATGGGAAACAGGTAGAAAAGTGGAGTTGAGGCCAAGATCTGATCAGCCATGATCTTATTGAATGGCGGACCAGGCTCGAGGGGCCGAATGGCCTACTCCTGCTCCTATTTCTTCTGTTCTTATTTGTTGTGCATCAATCTGGGCTCTATTTCAAAAATAGCATCCATTGAATTTATGTAAGCTTCCAGTTAGCAAAAGTGCAGACTTATTTACTTTTCATAAATTTTTCATCTTCTGCTTATTCTTTTTGATCATCAGAAGTGCTAATGTGGCGGAGCCACTGAATGACTCTGGGCAACTGTATATAATTCCCTTTAACGATGTTCTAACACCAGCCTAAGCCTGTACCATTGTGTTAGACATTACTGTGTTTTGTATATAGTGTTTGTATGCACGGGGCGTGGCCCCTTTAAGAGTGCGGGAAAACGTCGGCAAACGCGATGACGTCATGTCGCAAACCACGTGACTGCCCAGGCAGTCCTCGTGGAATCTCTATCTTGTTAAGACCTGTTTTCATGGCTCTCCTGTATCGATCTCATCAAACTGTTTGAACTCGTTTAGTTTTACATTAAAGACCTGTTTGATTGATCTCCTGAGTCGACCTCAGTTATTAGTTAGGAATTCGTCAATTCCTACACTAACACCTTTTGCAAAATGCTTTTTTTCAGTAAACGGAGCTTTCAGCAATATGTTTAATCCAAGTATGTTCAATGTTTTGTTGTCATTCTGTTAAGCATGGGAATAGAAAGGGAGATCTGAAGACATTACATTGTTGTGGCCTGTGAGTGTGTTGCTAAAATGATTAGCACAAATTCTGAGAACTGGACTTTGCAGGAAGGAGATTAAAGGATTTTGTGTCTCAGATTTTTGGTGTGAAAACGTTTGGTCTGGAATAGAAATGCGTCTGATAGGACTGGATTTTCTAAGACTCACAGTGATGGTTGTAAAGGTCACCAGGGATCAGTAACTTTGTTTAAATAGGGATTTTGTTAGCCGGTTCAGTTCAGCACAAAATTTGGATCATGGGGCATGATTTGACTGTGAGACTGGATTGATTGGAGGAAGATGGGTTAGTACAGGATTATGGGTAGGTGGCGATGAATTTCGACATTGTAATTCAAATGCGTTTCTATTATCATTACATACATTAAGAGCAAACCTTAACCAGTTGCCGAATGTCAGCGTAGTCTCTTCAATTGTTCTTTGTAATTGTTCTACATTTTGGGTCAGTACTAAATGCTCCCTTGTGTTCAGCATCACTGGTCTCTCCCCTAAGTAGACTTCAGATGCCCTATGATCTGGAGAATATTTTTGTTGCCCAATATCTTGTCATACAGTAGCATAACCCAGGGGCCATAAGATTATTTTATTGTATGCGTACTGGATTCTGTGATCTCACGTGCCCCAAGTCCATTTCTCCTTTCTTCAGGCAGGCAGACTAATGAGCACTCTAGTGAGACGAAGCAAATTGCAAACCAATTAATCGGTTTATTTTACAAGAAACACATGACTGAGCAGAACACAGTTTTCAGTGAAATTCAATTTTGTCTCTCATTACATCAAAAGTAATAAATTATCCAAACTTAGCCTTTGATATGGGTCTGTCTTAATTTTACATCATATTGCTGAACTGACTGGCAGGAACTTAAGAAATGAAAGAATGTTCTGCCTCTTTTTCAGAAATTCCAGCTTAGTGCAAACTGTATTTTCCAGAGAGACGTGGTCAGAATAAGCTGACCTCAGACGCTCCTCATTTCTCTCTCTCCAAGATCAGCTTGTTGCTTTTTCAACTAAAACTAACTGTTGAGGAAGGCCCCGCCCACCTCCCCAAACATGGCACTTAAACTTTTTGGTCACATTGTATCTGCCTCTCTGCTGACCGAGGCCCTGAGATGATGCTGAGGAAACCGTTTTCCACAATTATTGCCAGGTAGGTATACCAGAATGTTCGTAGCATCTTGGCAGGTACAGCTAATCAGGTAACATTGGCTCTTGATCACTCCTGGCGTACCCTCTTTCATGTTTTGCCACTGAGAGGGGGAGATACTGTTAATGGGGGGCTTCTGAGGAAGCATCCAACATTACGGTTAGTCGGACATTCACATATAAAAAGAAAGGCTTGTATTTCTATAACGATTTTCACAACTTCAGGATGTCCCAAAGCGCTTTACAGCCAGTGAAGTACTTTTGAAGTGTAGTTGCTGTTGTAATGTAGGATATTTTTGTGATACCATCAAGGGTCTGCTGTCCTAGTTTCCTTTGGGATGAGGAGCCTCCACTAGTATTAATGGTCTTCAAAAGCAAGATACTTTCAGCTCTATTTGCATATGTGGGTACTGGGAGGTGGGCAAGGGACATCTCTTGTGCAGACAAAGATGCCTGGCATCCTTCCATAGGTTCATTTCTTTTTCCAGATACATCGGATAAGGAGATTCCCTTTGGGAAACCCACTAGTGCCAGTAGTGAAACGGGAAGCAAATATTTTTACATTAACTGACACACAAGATCAAGAGAAGCTAAGTACCAACAGGAAAAAAAGTGAAGAAAAATGATTGAGAAATGGTTAAAATACACTTACCTTTACATTACTGTGCTCTTTTCCTGATTTCCAGGATGTTTATCACCACCTAGCAACCTTTGACGCCCATTTAAAACAGGAGTTTCTATATCAAGCATCCTGCATGCCTGAACTAAGCATGGTAATTGGTTGGGAGTGAGGAGACAAAGAGCAGGGATGAAGGGAATGTACTGTGATAGGCGGAATGTGACAACTGGTATTCCCCAGGGATCTGTACTGGGGTCTCAGTTTTCCACATTTATATGAATGACTTAGATGAAGGAATAGAGTCATATATCCAAGTTTGCAGATGACACTAAATTAAGAGCCACATTAAGTTGTGTAGGTGGGAGCAGGAAGTTATAAAGGGACATCGACAATTAAACGAGTGGGCAAAACTGTGACAGATTGAGTTCAGTGTGGGGAAGTGTGAGCTTTGGATCCAAGAAAGGTAAATCGGAATATTTTCTTAATGGCAAGAGACCAGAAACTGCAGAGGAGCAAAGGGTTTGGGTGTTCAGGTACACAATTCACTAAAGGTTAGCGCACATCTACAAAATGTAATCAAAAAGGCTAATGTAATATTGGCCTATATCTCAAGGGGGTTGGAATACTAATGGGAAGAAGTTATGCTTCAGTTGTACGCAACCTTACTCAGACCCCATCTAGAATATTACATTCAGTTTTAGGCACTGAACCTCAGGAAAGATATATTGGGCTTGGAAATGGTAAAACAGCACAGATTCACCAGAATCATACCAGCACTTAAAGGGTTAAATTGAGTCCAGGTTGTAACTTGGCTTGTATTCCCTTGAGTTTAGATGGTTGAGAGGTTATCCAATCAAGGTGTTTAAAATGATAAAGCGATTCAATAGGTTATACACAGAAAAACTCCAGAACAAGGGAGCAAGAGCTGAACATTAGAGCTAGGCCATTCAGGAGTGAAATTAGGAAGCACTTTTTCTAACAAATAGTGGAAATGTGGAATTTTCTTCCCCAAAAAGCTGTGGATGCTGGGTTAATTAAAATTTTTGAGACAGATCGACAGATTTTTATTAGGTAAGGGTATCGGAATATGGAGATCAAAGGCGTGTAAATGGAGTTGAGGTGCAGATCAGCCATGATCTAATTGAATGATGCAACAGACTCGAGGGACTGAATGGCCGACTCCTGTTCCGATATTCCCAAGGAATTTTGCATTGCAAGACTCTTATTTGACAATAGTTTTCCTGCAGCACTTTCTTTTGCAGCTGTAATTCAGGTTGCTATGAAGTACTGACAATGGGAATTTCTGTGAGGCTTCCTGTACCATTCATGATTCCGATGAAGAAAATGAGTTTGAGAGGAGATCAACAGCAGATTGGAAAAAAAGTTCCAGAAGGCACCCAGTTCCAAAAAATGAAGGGAATGTTTCAAAAAAAGGTTCACTTACCTTGCCTTGCTGCTTGGCCCTTCAGGCCCTTCTGTTTGACAGGGCCCAGGTGCAAGCTTCTTTGGACATCTCTCAAAATCAGCACTGGGGCCAGTTCCGCCTCTTTGGGATGCCCTAGAAAACTCGGGCAACATGAAGAGGACGGCGGCGCAATGTAATGGTTCCCTGTCCCTTTTCCCCTGTAACACCTGGAGCATTCCTCAGGCATTATGAAGAGGAATATTGGGGCCACAATCTGTCAGTGTTACTTGTCCAGAGAGCTGGAGAGTACAAAGCATTCAGTGAACTTATCTGCAGCATTTGGTGTTTTTTGTTCACCCTGGCCATGCTATCTCACAGATTACTTTGTGCATAATACCACATTTTGGTTCATAAGAAGTGTGGACTTGCCTATGGAAACTGTCTTTTGCGCTAGGTAAGAGAAAAATATATCTAGCGAGAGTCTGAATGATGACATCTTTCAGGAATACACCTTTGGGTTGTGCATGGTTAATAATGCTGGAGGTGGACCTAATAGTAATGCTGTCCAGCACCTCCACTACCGAGTAGAGGTATGTTGCATTAAAAGCCATCATGGTATTAAATGTGGTAGCTCATACCAGGTTTCAGCAGTACGCCGTAAGGATTCCGCCTCCTCACGTGATTTCAGTAGAGCGTGCCCACTTCCCATCTATTTGAATAAAATATATGCCACTTTTAGGGCTCTATTAAAGAGTCCTTAAGAGCAAGATTATTCTTTGTAGTTGAAGATTATTCATAATTTAAAAGAAAAATACTAGTGGGCCTTCAAGCAGGAGATGACAATGAAAGCATTTCCATTTTATTCAATGAAAAATAATTGTTAATATTTTCACTTTACAAGTTATTATTTTTCATCTATATGTCTCTCTTCATGTACTACTTCTACAACTTGGAAAATAGGCTGATTACCTCCTCTCAGATCCCCCATCCACCAATGTCTTTTGTATTAAATCACCCTGTGTGAGTGCATCTCATAATGGCTGCTGGCTCTGTTTTTCTTCCCTTGCTGTGTGGAATTGCCTGCCATACACTCAGCCTCTCCATATGATACTACTAAAATCAGAAGTCAACACATGGGAAATTACAGTCATCAATTGCTCTAAGACCGTACCATCCAGTATGTGTAATTTTTTTTAATGTTAATTTAAGTACGCAAGATGCCATCATTTCATTATTCGGTCTGTGTGTGTGTAAGGCTTCAGCTAAAGGAATAGAAAACTACAGTACCAAATTGACAAGTTTAACATCTCCAATCTGGAGTTTGGCATTATTACTGGGAGCCTAAATAATGCCTCAGCCAACTAAGAAGCCAACCTCATATTGCTTTATTTCTACATACTGCATTTTGCTTGTTAAATTGGCTTTGGAATTAATATGCAGGAGTGTTGAATGTAATCGGATACTCTCTAAGCCTTTTACTCTTTAAAAGTAACATTGTGAACTGATTTAATACATAGCGTGTTCTTTTCCTCAGTACTTGTTATTATATGGTAGTCCAAATCTGCGAATTGCTGCCCACAACATGAGACCTCCCAGCTGCATGTCTTTGTAACAACAGATTACACTAAAGGTTGTTCAGTTTGATATACATAAGGGAGGGTTTCGATTTACAGTTCTTTGAAATCTCCAGACATCTTTTAGTTGAAGCTGTGCGAATGTTGACATTTTTTGATATTTGAAGAAAAGATAACTCTTGGATCCATCTTAAGCACTGTTAGAATGGCTTGTTCAAACTGTGTGTAAGTGACTAATTCAACTATCTTGAGACATATCTTGAGCTTTGACATTTATATTCATATTTACCTTTTAATGTACCATAAAACTGTCTTTTTTAAAAGCTTGTACTGGTTACATTGATGATGAATAAGGGTGTTCCTTGCTTCCATGAACATTTCAATTATTTTTGATTAATGTGAAGACTTGAAAGGGAGATGACCAGCAAACTAGTATTGATGGCTTGTTTTTAAGTTTGCAGTATCTGGTTGTGGTAGAAGATTTTTGCACCAGTGTCAGTATTATATCACTGGTTTGATGTAGTAACAAAATATTTTAAAGCGGTACCACAACAATTTGATGTGGAGATTGGGGTTGAGTTTTTAGTATTTTGTAACTCAGACGGTTGAAAGTGCATTTGTCTGGTTTCTGATGATCCATGCTTAGGAGAGCCAGTTCAGTCCAGGTCAGGCTTTTGGACTATCTAAATTGCATCCAAGCTGAAATTTAGACTATTTTCCATAATGTGAAGAACATTGTTAAAATTGCAGATGAAATGAGAACAGCTTGGAAGTTATATTGTTTATATTCTAAAAGCATGCATTTTACCCTCTCTCAAGTCTCCATGTATCAAGCGCTATTCTCCAGCTGATGCAGAAGGCTGGACTTTTTCCTTAACCTTTGCATAGTGGCTCTGTAACTAAGTGCTAGGACTTGCACAAGATCAGTGCAGGTTGGCTTACTCTGCCATTTCCCTTTTCCTCCTTGTGAGAAACCATCTCGTATTCAATTTAAGTTCTCGTATTAACCAGACACATTTTAGAACGTAATAGAAATGCATAACGATTCTAATCAATGGTTACATTTTAAAATTGTGAAAGTGTTTTGTTTTTGGCATGACACTTGGGGCTGGTCAAATTTTCAATTAATACCAAAGTAGGAGGGACAGTTGAATCTGAAGAGGTGTCTTGGGGTAACAAAATGATTTAGACAAAATATGTAAGTTGGCAGATCAATGGCAACTGAAATTTAATATGGTCAAGTATAAAATATTACACATTGGAAGAACAATGTGCAGAAAAATACATCATGAATGATGTTGAAATACCTACGGGTAAAGTGGAAAAAGATCTAAAGTTTCTGGTAGGCTCCATGCTCAATATCTCCAATTTCTACAGAGCAATAATTAACAAAACCAGTAGAATGTGAACAAGAAAACCAAAATAGTAGACTACAAATCAGCGGAATTATGTTCAAACTGTTCAATTCAGGTCACCAAGACACGAGAAGAAATTTAAGCAGGGAGGAGAAGAACTCTTATAAAAGTATATAAGATTAGTAAATGGTATAAAAATGTGGATCCAGAACACTCTTTCAAAATAAATCCCTAATTGCCCTTGAGAAGGTGGTGGTGAGCCACTGCTGCAGTCCGTATGGTGAAGGTACTCGCACAGTGTTGTTAGGAAGGGAGTTCAAGGATTTTGACCCAGTGAAGGAACGGCGATATAATTCCAAGTCAGGATGGTGTGTGACTTGGGTGTTTCCATGCACCTGCTGCCCTTGTCCTTCTAGGTGGTAGAGGTTGTGGGTTTGGGAGGTACTGTTGAAGAAGCCTTGGCGAGTTGCTGCAGTGCGTCTTGTAGGTGGTACACACTGCAGCCACGGTACGCCGATGGTGGAGGGAGTGAATGTTTAAGGTGGTGGATTGGGTGCCATTCAAGCGGACTGCTTTTTCCTGAATGATGTTGAGCTTCTTGAGTGTTGAAGCTGCACTCATCCAGGCAAGTGGGGAGTATTCCATCACACTCCTGACTTGTGCTTTGTAGATGGTGGAAAGGCTTTAGGGAGTCAGGGTGTGAGTCACTTGCCACATAATACCTAGCCTCTGACATGTCCTTGTAGCCACATTATTTATGTGGCTGGTTCAGTTAAGTTTCTGGTCAATGGTGACCCCCCCAGGATGTTGATGGGGGATTCGATGATGGTAGTAGTGCTGTTGAATATCAAGGGGAGAATGTTACTTACCACTTATCAGCCCAAGCCTGAATGCTGACAAAGTTTTGCTACATGCGGGCAACGACTGCTTCATTATTTGAGGAGTTGCAAATGGAACTGAACACTGTGCACTCATCAGCAAACATCCTTACTTCTGACCTTATGATGGAGGGAAGGTTATTGATGAAGCAGCTGAAGATGGTTGGGCCTAGGACACTGCCCTGAGGAACTCCTGCAGCAATGTCCTGGGGCTGTGATGATTGGGCTCCAACAACCACAACCATCTTTTGCGCTAGGTATGACTCCAACCAGGGGAGTGTTTTCCCCCTGCTTCCCATTGACTTCAATTGTACTCTGGCTCCTTGACGCAACACTCGGTCAAATGCTGCCTTGATGTCAAGAGCAGTCATTCTCGCCTCACCTCTGGAATTCAGCATTTTTGTCCATGTTTGGACCAAGGCTGTAATGAGATCTGGAGCTGAGTGGTCCTGGTGGAACCCAAACTGAGCCTCGGTGAGCAGGTTATTGGTGAGTAAGTGCCGTAGGATGGATTCAAACTAATAAAAGCAGGCAAATGTAGGACTGCATCAGGAAGTTTGTCTCTACACAGAATGATCAACACAATGAATTGTATTCTGTGTAGAGTAATGCACCCAAAAGCCCTGGAACTACAATTTTTTTAAAAAGCCGGATGTTTTGATGGTGTTATTGTAGAGTCTTCCTGGTTGGATATTGATCTAATGGCTTTCTTCATCTGTATCTAATAATCTTATGAAAAGTATAATTGGAATATCCCTGTGAATGAGAAAGATAATATTTCCATAGTTTGAAAAATTTAACCACATTTCAAGGGGAAATGTGTGTGTAGTAGATTTTGTTTGTTCTTTTTAAATCCTAAAATTGCTAAATTTAATGACTTGTTAAAACATAAACTTAATTCTTGTTGTTTATATTGAATTGGTCTCCTTTCCTTTAGGAATTCTGTGGCGAAATGCTTTATTCTGGGTTAACACATTTTGTGCTGGGTATGACGATGGGAGATTGTAAAGTTATTATATAAGCAGTCATAGTCTGTTTTAGAAGTTTGTTTTTGAGGAATTCAGTGTGGGACTCAACTGTGGATCAGGTACCTTCAGTCAAACCTCTGAAATCAGCATTTCCCCTGACGATGGTGTTGGAAATTTATAGTATTGAGCAATTAGTAAATTGTTTAAAAAAAATAGGAATGTTCTTTTGTTTCTTTAAAGTGACATTAGTGAATGGATTGGGAACATGTTTCCCACCTGTCCACTTAACTGGTTAATTGTGCAGAGTGGGGGAACATAAGGAAAGGTGAAAAATAATGAGACCATATAAGAGAACGTTAATGCTCCCAACATCTGAAGACTTTTGGTACATAACATTAAACATGAGAACGTTTGGAATTTGCAAGGGTCACTTAGCATACCGTACTCTTTCCAATGGATCACATACAATATCCAGTGTAATCTTCCAACAGTCTTGAATGGCCACTCAAGAAAAATTCTCCAAGGCCATATCATCAATCTAATATTACAATCTCCATTAATTACTTGAAATCAATTAATCTACAGATAATGTCCATGGTCCCAATGTACCTGCACTTGTAGTTAAAGCTTTCCCTTCCATTTAGCTTCAGTTTAAAGTAGTGACCATATGTCCCCAGGTGAGGTACTGTGTACCCGGGCAAACAATGTCCCCAGTCCCTGAAGTGTACCCCTGGGCAGTGAGTGTACCCCATGAGCTAAATTAAACAACAACTTGTACAATGGCCAGAGTGACTCAGTGCGCTTGCGCAGCTAGGCAGCCTTTCTGCGCCTGTGCCGGTTGCTGTTTGAGTTTCCAGCCGGGCTCGTGCAACTGGATTGTCGGTTCCGGAAGTCCCTGGGAGCGCGGCAACCGGAGCGGGTGAAGGAGGGGGGAGGGCACGGTCACAGTCATTGGGTAAAGGGGGGGCGGGCTAATCCTAGACGCTGAGAGAGGATCAGGTGTGACCTCAGTCACTGGGGTGGGGGGGCGGGTCAGGCGCGACCTCAGTCACTGGAGTGGGAGGGGGCGGGTCAGGCGTGAGCACAGTCACCGGGGGGGTGGGGGGGGGGGGTGGGTCAGGCATGACCTCAGTCACTGGGGCCGGTCAGGCGTGACCTCAGTCACTGGGGTGGGGGGGCGGGTCAGGCGTGAGCTCAGTCACTGGGGTGGGGGGGGCGGGTCAGGCGTGAGCTCAGTCACTGGGGTAGGGGGGGCGGGTCAGGCGTGACCTCAGTCACGGGGGGGGGTGGGGGCGGGTCAGGCATGACCTCAGTCATGGGGTGGGTGAGGGGCGGGTCAGACGCGAGCTCGGTCACTGGGGTAGGGGGGCGGGTCAGGCGCGACCTCGGTCACTGGGGTAGGGGGGCAGGTCAGGCGTGACCTCAGTCACTAGTGGGGGAGTTATATGTCTAAATGCGCTTCAATAGTGTGATGTCACATCCGCGGTAATTAGATACACGTTTGTTTTGCATTTGTAGTGTGTATGTGCAACTGTTAAAATGTAGGCTGCTAAAAAAAATTTGCCTCGCTACACTGCGCAACCTACATTTTCCGTCCTGTGCTCCCACCCTGTGTGTCCCCACATTCGATTTGGAAAATATGGTCACCCTAATTTAAAGGGATTCTCAGCATAAGGTGGACTGCTTTTAATGGATGTCTGTTCCACATATCTGTAGATTTGGTGACATAAGTAGAATTTTTTTTCTTAGCAGTGATGTTGTGCACCCAATTATTGTACAAGTTTCCACATTTCTCTTAAGTTGACTTTTCCAATAACCAAAGCAAGCTATAATGTCTGAGCGAATTTTGCTTGAGAAGCAGCTGCTGTAGCTAAATGGTAGATACGTTTTTAGTTTAGTTTAGTTTAACTAATAAAGGTTGAAATGGTATTGTAGGCTTGTTTGAGCCAGCACAATATTAAGGCAAAAGGAGTTGGAACTTTGTTCAAAGAAAAACTTAATGGCTGAGATCTTCTGCCAGTGGAAGTGTGAAAGGTGAAACTTGTAGCTGCTGCAGGATTTAAAGTCCTACAATCATTTTAAAGACAGACGTTGTTAAGAAAGAGGGTGCACAGCATAATGGTAGCAAAAGCAGCATAATGTAATTAAGTGCTGCAAATTTCATTGACAGTGAAATCAATGTCCTGCTGCAGGAAATTAAGGAGAGGAGGTATGGGCTGTTTGATGTCCATGGCTGGAAATTAAAGTCTGTTGCAGCAGCTCAGTGGAGAGAGGGGAAACTGGTGGTTAGTGCCACTTGAACAACACCACACGGCTGTACAAGGCTAGCAAGGTAAAATGACATACTTGCATTGTCTGCTGGTTGCCAGCCTACACTGTCCCACGATGTGTGTCTTCTCACCACTTACCCGCTCTACGAACAATGGCTTCAAAATATAGTACAAATAGTTTGACACTATAAGCACCTTTGTTTTTTTCCTTGCTACCTGCAGTGATCTGCTAGCACTGCATCACCCATGGTGTGATTTACCCAGTCCTTGGGAAGCACCAGCCCAGAGCCATCCACCTGCAGGGATTTAGATATTGAGCATGAGGAGATGCACTAAGCACGAATGGTGAGGAAAGCAGGATTGGAACTTGAGCTTGATGTTTCTGAGCAGAAGGTCATGAGATGTCAGCTTTTGGATGAATAGTTTTGCTTTTAAAAGAAAAATACAGTAGCATGACAAGTGAGCATCCAGCCAGCTACACAGATGCACATGTACTAGTAAAATGGCAGTGCCAAGCTACCCAGGCAACAACACTGCAGGTGCAGCCCAGCAGCTGGTCTTTCTCGGGTCATGAGTGACCAGAGACAAGGGCCACCAAATTCCCAACAGGCTTATACAGGTACTGATCAGTCAGCCACCTTGCTGACTTCAGCCACTCAGGTAGCAATTCGACGAAGCAGCATGCTGGAAACATGTAGAAGAGCATACTGTGGCATTCAAAGGAAGCATAGTAGTGGTACAAAATGAACTATTGTGCCAGTTGGAAGGAAAAATAATAAATAATTGTCTCTTGCAAGTTGCTGTTGCTAGAGTTATCCCAACTTTTGTAAGTTCCTGTAGGCAGAGGTTTGAAATGAGAGCTGTTTATTCCAAGGAGACCGTAGAATATCTTGCTGATAGGTTGTGAGGGAGAGGCAGCAGGCAATACTTGATCAGGGCACAGAGACTGTTAATGAAAAGATGTCCCTAATAAGGCTGGCTTACATGTTTCGGGCAACAGACAGGATTCTCCTCAGCAGTTCTCCAGTTTCTTGAGCTGGAATCTCTTCCTTCTGTTGCCTTACATTTCCTTTCTCTGCTGGCTGGTGCAATTGGATATCTCTGCTGATTACAAAATTCTGTTGCGGGCAGCATACTAACCACAATTTACAAAACTCATGCTGGACTATATTATAGGGCTCCACCAGACCTATCCAGGCATGTAAGGTGGACTGAGAATGCCGATGGTATGTTCTCTTGGAGCTGGATGGACCTCATTTAGCCTTTCCTCTGCAGGCTCTTTGTGCTACTACTTCTGGGTGGCTTCATTGAGGAAGTGCAGCCTCCATATGCACTACTCCTGTGATGTAGAAAAACAATCTCTGCGGTCTGTACCTTCTGGTGCTGGGGTAGCGATGGGTGCTATGCATCTGAACTCTGTTGACCTTCTCTTCATGGGTGTCTAGTAATTATGGGAGATGTGATGTATGGTATCACTCTGTTGTTGTGTATTAATTGAAATATTTGTGCTGGACAGTGGATTGGAGCTTTGAGCACCGAACATCAATTCCACCAGAAAACTTTAAATGATGGGGCCACGATGGAGCGTGTCCCCAAGCCACTTGCTGCCCTCAACTGCCAAAATTAAGCCAATAAATCAGCAGAAGGATAGTGGGAGATTTACCACACTGTTTCTTGTCAGCATATCTTTTAATAGCAGGTAATGAGGGTAAAAATCATTATCTGATTAACCTTTTCACCTTTATTTGGTTTTAAATATATGTTCTCCTTCGTACCCATCACATTCACAAGCATTCGTTAGGTGCCAACAGACCACTTTCTGGACAACAAGATGGACAGACTTCTATCATTAGCACATTTTTAAACCAATTGAAAATATGCAAAACTGTTCGGGGTGGTCAGGTGCCTTCTAATTTTCTGTTTATGCAAGGCTGTTGCTTGTGATGACATTTCTGTATTGGACCTGCTATACTGTGTGTCATAAATTGCAACTTCTACAAGAAGTAACTCAGGAAGTACTACTGGACAGCCAGCTGAGGGCGCCGTCCGAGGAGTATAAATACTTGGGCGTGGACCCAACTTGGCCAGAGACATTCTGGAAACAGGAAGCTAGTGACTACTAACTAGACCTCCATGTTTTGTTACAAGTCGATTAAAGCCTTGCTTTATGTACAACCAAGTGCGTAGTGAGTCTTTATTACGTCACTGTGCTCTTTCTTGTGCTCCGTTATGGGCATTCAGTGGAGTGCACTAATAATTATAATGTAGAATGTGCTCGGCATAAGTGGCTCCAATCTCTCAGTTGTTGTGTCCAGAGGCCAACCCATGATGCATTTATTTCTTAAGTGATCTTTTAAAGGCTGGATTTGCAAATAGGAATCCGAATGTATTGAGCAATCTCAAATGGACATAAAAAATCCATGGCACTATTCAAAGTTGAGATGGAGAGTTCTCCCAGTATCCTGGACAACATTTAACTCTCAACCAATGTCACTAAAACAGATTGTCTGATCATGTATCTCATTTCTGTTTTTGGGACTTTGCTGTGTGCATATGGCTTACCACATTTCCCTAAATTACAACAGTGACAACACTTCAAAAAAGTACTTAATTGGCTGTAAAGTGCTTTAGGATGACTTGAGATCATGAAAGTCACTATATAAATGCAAGTCTTTCCCTTAACCAGGGTGGGAGGGGGGATTACCATCTCAAAAGAAGTTTTCCACACTTGCTGCTATTTTATCTTCTCAGTTTAGTTTTACTAGAGTTAAAGCTACTAATTGGGGGCATTATTTAATTATAAAATTACTAATAGCTAAATAAAGGGGACCATGTAAAGTGTGTCTATATGCTGAAGCTGCTGCATAGATATGCGAAGAGAAAAAGATTGGTGAAGTCAAGCGTAGGTCCCTTGCAGTCAGAATCGGGGGAATTTATAATGGGGAACAAAGAAATGGCAGACCAACTAAATACATATTTTGGTTCTGTCTTCACAAAGGAGGACACAAATAACCTCCCAGAGATGCCGGGGAACATAGGGTCTGATGAAAGGGTGGAACTGAAAGAAATCAGTATTTGTAGGGAAATGGTGTTAGGAAAATTGATGGGACTGAAGGCCGATAAATCCCCAGGGCCTGATAATCTACATCCCAGGGTACTTAAGAAAGTGGCCCTAGAAATAGTAGATGCATTGCTGGTCATCTTCCAGAACTCGATAGACTCTGGAATGGTACCCATGGATTGGCGGGTAGCTAATGTTACCCCACTATTCAAAAAAGGTGGTAGAGAAAAGGCGGGGAATTATAGACCGGTAAGCTTGACATCGGTAGTGGGGAAAATGCTAGAGTCCATTATAAAAGATGTAATAGCAGAGCACTTGGAAAGCAGTGACTGGATCGGACAAAGTCAACATGGATTTACAAAAGGTAAATCATGCTTGACTAATCTACTGGAATTTTTTGAGGATGTAACTGGTAAAATAGATAAGGGAGAACCAGTGGATGTGGTGTATTTGGACTTTCAGAAGGCTTTCGATAAGGTCCCGGATAAGAGATTAGCGTGCAAAATTAAGGCACATGGGTTTGGGGGCAAGGTATTGACTTGGATCGAGAACTGGTTGGCGGACAGAAAGCAAAGAGTTGGAATAAACGGGCGTTTCCGAGTGGCAGGCAGTGACTAGTGGGGTATCGCAAGGATTGGTCCTAGGACCCCAGCTGTTCACAATATATATTAATGATCTGGATGAGGGAATTGGATGTAATATCTCCAAATTTGCAGACGACACAAAGCTGGGTGGGAGGGTATGCTGTGAGGAGGATGTCGTGAAACTCCAGTACGATTTGGACAGGTTGGGTGATTGGGCAGAAACATGGCAAATGCACTATAATGTGGATAAATGTGAGGTTATCTACTTTGGTGGCAGAAACAGGAAGGCAGATTATTATTTGAATGGCAATAGATTGGGAGAAGGGGAAGTGCAAAGAGACCTGGGTGTTCTTGTGCACCAGTCGCTGAAGGTAAGCATGCAGGTGCAGCAGGCGGTTAAGAAGGCAAATGGTATGTTGGCTTTCGTAGCAAGAGGGTTCAAGTACAAGAACAAGGATGTCTTGCTGCAGTTGTACAGGGCCTTGGTGAGACCGCACCTTGAGTATTGTGTGCAGTTTTGGTCGCCTTACCTGAGGAAGGACGTTCTTGCCATGGAAGGAGTGCAGCGAAGATTCACCAGGCTGACACCTGGGATGGCAGGAATGACGTATGAGGAGAGATTGTGTCGATTGGGCTTATACTCACTGGAGTTTAGAAGATTGAGAGGGGATCTCATCGAAACCTATAAAATTCTGTCAGGCCTGGACAGACTAGATGCAGGAAGGATGTTTCTGATGGCCGGGGAGTCCAGAACCAGGGGTCATAGTCTAAGGATAAGGAGTAAGCCATTTAGGACTGAAATGAGGAGGAATTTCTTCACCCAGAGAGTGGTGAATCTGTGGAATTCTCTGCCACAGAGGGCGGTGGAGGCCAGTTCATTAAGTATATTCAAGAAAGAGTTGGATATATTTCTTAAGGCTAAAGGGATCAAGGGATATGGGGAGAAGGCAGGGACAGGGTACTGAATTTGGATGAATAGCCATGATCTCATTGAATGGCGGAGCAGGCTCGAGGGGCCGAATGGCCTACTCCTGCTCCTATCTTCTATGTTTCTATGTGTTTTCAGCTCTGTAATAGATGCGGTACACACCAGTGTTCAAGCTTAGCATAGCTTGTGGAATATAATGCTTGCAAGGAATGCCTATATCTGGTTTCTCAAATTAATGAAATGTGGTACCTCAGGGTGGTACTGCTTACCCGATGGCAGTAAGCAGGATTTGAAATCCTTCCTTGTCTGGCTCAAAGGGAGCTGCCTCAACAATGTATGCTAGCAACATCGAGGCGGTTCAGGCAGGCCAAGTCAGTCATTGTTAATTAGGGAGAGGTGAAAAGGAGCGAGTCAGATCTATGAATCTTGCTTCACTGCTACAATTAGATCTCTAGTTGCTAAATCAAAGCAATTGAGGGACTGTTATTTAATAAGAGTGTGATAGGATGACCCACGTGCCATTTGAAAAAGCAACCGAATAGATTTGACCCGCCCAAAATAAAACGGATATCATTTGAAATTTTGGTTTGTAAATTTCTTAATTATACCCTCTCCCTCTGAGTCGTCTTCTTGTATTTTCCCAAAGAGTAAGATTTTGCTGTCAGTTTCAATTTACAAACTTAGAATGAATACCAGTACAGGAGAGTGTTCAGAAAGAGAGGGACTAGCAAATCACAAATTTTAACATTAAATTGCTGACTCTGAAAGTAACAGACAATAGGAAAGAGCTGTAATTTGCTCTTGACTTGCACTGAAGCATAACTCCTGAATTTATTTAGAATTATTTGCTTCAAGAAAGTAGTTATCATTTCCTTCTGCCCATGACATTCATTTTTGTTCTGACAAAGAAAGTCCTCCATTGTCACATAACACAAATAGTATCTCACCATATCAGGAGTGATTCAGTAGTGTGAAATTGTATTGTAGCCATGAGTCAGCATTGCTATTGAGTGTTTACCCCTCTGTAAGTCTTGTTTTATATCTTTTTGCACCATTGCCTTATATTGTGCATTACTGCTCTCTACTCACCCTGCACCCCACATAAGACATGGACTGTTCTGTCATTACAGTATGCAAGGCTATTTCTGGCAGTCAACTGATGCCATCGATATTCAGAAAGAATGGCTGGTCAATTGCTACTGCAATACTAGCAAGAATCTGAGAAAGCTTGCCCTTCTGCATTGTCTTAATTTGGGATGGTAGTGTAGTCGTATGGTACTGTACTAGCCATCCAAAAGTCATGCTTTCAAATCCTACAATTGAATTTAATAAATCTGGTAATTTATGGGTTGGCACGATAAAACATGACCATGAAAGCTGCCATATTTCCTAAAAAATCTATCTGTTTCAGAGAAAGGGACTTGCCATCCCCATCGGATATTACCTAAATATCATTATAGCCGCTCAATAATTTTAAAAATTAGCTGAAAGAAGGCGCCACCTTCTCGGGGCAACACGAATGGGCAATAAAAGTAGCCTTGCCAGCATAGGCCACATCCTGAGAACAAATATCAGTTTAGATCAAGGTTACCCAATAGATTGATTTAACAGTAATTACATAGAAACAGGCCATTCAGCCCAACTAGCCTGTGCTGGTGTTTATACTCCACATGAGTCTCCTCCCATTCCATCTATCTCATCTCAGCCTTTCAGCTTATCTTTCTATTCCCTTTTCTCTCATGTACTCGTCTAATTTTCTTTTGAAAGCATCAAAGCTATTTGCCTCAATCACTTCCTGTGGTAGCAAGTTCCACAATCTAACCACTCTCTCTGCATAAAGACATTTCTCCTTTCTCTATTGGATTTATTAGTAATTATCTTGTATTTATGACCCTTAGTTTTTTGATTCTCTCCACATCTACCCTGTCCAACCCATTCATAATTTTAAAAACCTCTATCAGGTCTCCTCTAAATCTTCTCTTTTCTAAAGAAAAGAGCCATAACCTGTTGAGTCTTTCCCGATAGCTGTAATCTGTCAGTTTTGGTACCATCCTTGTAAATCTTTCTTGCACTTCTCCAGCGCTTCTATGTACTTTTTATAGTATGGAGACCCGAACTGTGCACAGTACTTTAAGTGCAGCCTAATCAGGGTCCTATACAAGTGTAAAATAACTTCAATATTTTTGAATTCTATACCCCTAGAAATAAATCCCAGTGCGTTATTAACATTTTAAATTGCTTTGCTGACCTGTGGTGCTGCTTTTAATGATTTGTTCACCTGCATCCCTAAATCCCTTTGCTCTTCTATCCCATTCAGTTTCTTATTTTCTAAGGTGTGTAAGATAATTCGAATCTGGCAAACCAAATATGGTTGCAACATAATCCTTTTATTGTGTTTGACCAAGTCCAGACACACGCAATGTCTTTAAGCAGTGGATATACAGAGAAATAAATGCAATTACCCCATTTATTCCTAGGGAGATGCATAACCTTCGTCGATCCTTTTGATCCTGACACTCTTTGCAAATTGTGAAGGAAAGCTTAATCTTTATATGCCTCTTGTCATGCATACTGTCCTAGATGATTCATTTATATACTGATAGGTTATTGTGAACGAGACCCCCATAAATGAGACAGTTCCTACAAAAAGCAGATGCCAACTTGTTTACCATCCTGGCCTATTGTCCCACTTCCTATCTCAAAACTGTCTTGGCCCTCTTTTGCAATGTGGCAACAAAAAGAAGTCAACAGGCATGAATCACATCCTGCAACCCACATCCTGCACCTCAGCAGAAGCTAAACAGCGCAGTCAGCTAAATTGTACTGTGACACATTAAACCCGAATCATCCTGGGAATGAACAACTTTAACCATTTCATTATTTCTAGCTACAGTACAAATACATGAGCCATTTATAAGTAAAAAGAAAGCAAAAACCTTAATCATGAGATTAAACCAACTCCTAACTCTACATATATATATATATACATGATGACTAGGGTATCTTACAAGTGTAGGTGATGTTTCTGTATTTCCTACCAAAGTCCATCACCTCACATTTATCTATGTTAAAGTTCATTTGTCACTTAACTGCCCAGTCTGCAAGTTTTCTAATGTCTTCTTGTATTATATTGCATTCTTCCTCAGTGTTAGCTATACGCCCAAGTTTGGTATCATCTGCACATTTTGATATTGAGTTAGTTATTCTCAAGTCCAAATCATTAATGTAAATGATGAATAACAATGGTCCCAGCACTTATTCTTGTGGAGCACCGCTTTTTACCTTCCTCCAATCTGAATAACTACCCTTTACCCATCTCTCTGCTTTCTATTTTGTAGCCAATTTGCTATCCATTCAGCTATTTGTCCCCTAACCTTTGTCATGAGCCCACCATGGGGTGCTTTTTAAGGATTTCCTCCTCATTATGTGGCAAGATGGGCACTTTGTAAAATTCTGGAAACTCGGCAGATCTCTCTAAACCATCTTGTTTTTGTTTCCCCCTGGCTGCAGGACAAAGTATAGAATGCTCCTTTTTTTATTTTAGGCATTTTTGGAATAGATTTCCTCCAAAGGTTTCTACTGTTTCTTTAAAAATATTTTTATAAGCTGTGATTTGCCTCGGGTCAGAAGGGAGCAGTTCTCCTGACTGTACAATAAAATAAACTGCAAATCCCCAATCAACCTTATCCAAACTCTGTCACTCAGACAAAAATGTCTCTTTACTCTTCAGTGACTATAATACATTAAAATTCTTACGTGGGCTGCAAATATTTCCTACAGGACTTTCAAAGTAAAAATGTCCAAACTTATCTGTTACATTTCCCTGTAATGTCGATAATAGGATTTCCAATGTTAATCTGATCACTGGCCTAAAATAGCTCTCTGTAACACCACCATGTGGTGTTGTATTATTTTTTCCTCAAAAATCACTTTAATTGCTTTCTGGAAATTGTTTGCCTTTTTCCTCAGTAACTGACATTTCTAATATCCAAAATAAGGTTTTAAACAGAGCAACACATTCATAAAATGTACATATTTTGCAATAACATGATTACATTTATCCATTGAATTGTTTTTGTGACTTTTATTGCCTTCATTAATTTTTTCTGCTTGGAACAAAAGCTTGGGATTGAACTTGATATTTTTGTCCAGAACTATGTCTTTGCTAGTTTAATGCAGAATTTTCAGTCTGAGCATGTGCAGTGTACCCAACGTCTCAAGATATGTTAATACCATTTAATGAGCTGAACTGCTGTGTACTTTTCTTTAGCCTCTTGTGGTTTGAACCCTTCCTTTTTCAAAATTATTTGAAGAAAATTTAGAGGATTAATTTCAGGTAAAATTTATTTTCAGTTTTTTAAACCGTGTGCGTTGGTGTGCGTGCTTTTGAGAAAAAGAGAAATTACAGAGTGGATGTGAGGGGAGAGTGAATAGAGGGTTGAGAGTGAGATGAATGATAGCAGAATGAGGGGTGGGGAAAATACAAGAGTTGATCATGTTCAAAGGTGACGATGGGAGTGAGGGGTAGTAGGAAAGGTAGGTGGTGGTGGTGGTTTAGCAAAGTGGTACTAGATGAGATGAGAGTGCAAATGTGGGGAAGCAAACCATACTTTCCCGCACCCCTACAGCAGTCTTCAACAGCTCTTAACTTGATCGTACATAGTTATTTTAAAGTTTTTAACAATAGTAATGCCTTTTAAAAAATGCCAGCTGATTTCAGCAACAAGATCTTTTTGCTCTGTTACTATTACCCAATTCTGTCTTTTCTGTCAACAGTAACTTAATGTCAGATTTGTCATCTAAGTCATTCAGCCAACTTCTGAATGAATGAATGTGTGAAATGTTTGTCTGATTTTTTACAAAAGGGTTCCATGTCCATAGTACTTAAATCAATATGACACCTTGTAAGTCACGCGATTCTGCTCTGCAGGGTGCTCATATCTATTTCAAAATCACTCAAGTGCTTTCTGGGAAAAAGTCATCCACAATTTCCTTCTCGGGAGCTGAACGTTTTAATTTTAAAACTAAGCTTTTGAAAAAATTTAAAATAAAAAAAATTACATATTTCACAGTATCATGATTTAAGTAATCCATTGAATTGCCTTTTGTATCTTTTAATACCGTCGTTGAAGTTTTTATTGAAGCCCACAGCCTCTCCAAAAAGACTGTGTTTGGACTTCATGTATTTGACCAGAGTTGTGACGTTAGCTGATAGATTGTGCAGTTTCTCGGGATGCAATAGCACCATTCAGTAGTTGAACTGCTGGAATATTTTTCTTGAACTTCTACCAGTTTTTGCCCAGTTTTTTAAAATTATTTAAAGAATGGCAGGGGGGGCAAATTAGCAAAGCTTTATTCAGGTAAAATTTAATTGACTGTTTCTAAAAAATAGAAAGGTTGTCCTTTATAAACCGAGAAGTTACATGTGTGAGAGCGTGAGTGAGAAAAGAGACAGGTTACCTGCTATAGCTTTTCTTTTGTGTTTAATAATCTTCAGAAAATACTTTAAGCTGAGAGAGAGTAATGCCCAGGGCCATTTACACTGGTGTTCCATCCCGGAGGCAGGACTTCCACCTGACTTTCGTTTGCAGCAATAATCCCACCATAAAACACAGAGTCAGATCATTTAAATACTCTCCGGTATTTCTGTAGCCTATCTCTCCTGTAGCAAAGGAGTACTGTGCTTGGGGGGAGTGGAAACTACTGGTGAAGTCTTTAATAATAAGATAAGAAATGGGTCGATAACCAGACGACACTGATTTGAGGTAATTGACAAAAGAACCAGAGGGGAGATGAGACATTTTTTTACGCAGCGAGTTGTGATGATCTGGAATGCACTGCCTGAAAGGGTGGTGAAAACAGATTCAATATTAACTTTCAAAAGGGAATAGGACATATACTTAAGAAGGAAAAAAATTGCAGGGCTATGGGGAAACATCAGGGGAATGGGACTTTTGGCAGTGGATAGCTCTTTCAAAGA
This sequence comes from Somniosus microcephalus, assembly GCF_052327205.1. Taxonomy (NCBI): domain Eukaryota; kingdom Metazoa; phylum Chordata; class Chondrichthyes; order Squaliformes; family Somniosidae; genus Somniosus; species Somniosus microcephalus. Next base: position 43,729,741 of record NC_141002.1, read on the forward strand.
GCCGGCGCAGATACGGTGGGCCGCATGGCCTCCTTTTGTGCTGTATGATTCTATGAAATGGCTGAAGATGGTCGCAGAATCCTGGGAGAGGAACTGGTAAGTTATAAAATTCATGTAAGACTGAGTTGACTGTTGGGTAGTTAGAATTGGTGACTGGTGAGATTTTATGGCACTTTTGACGAATATCCTTTACTCGAGGAGCTGGCAGTCACCCAAAGAAGGGAACAGGGCATCAGAAAGAGGCAAAAAGAAGAGCATAACATTTTAATGAGGTGGCCTTCAGACAAGGAGAAAAATACTGTTCAATACTTTTTGACGGAAACTTCAAAATAATGTTTCATGTGGCATGTGAAGGGAGGTTGCAGTGGCACTGAATGCGAGAACTCTGACCCCCCAGAACAACAGACCGCAGTCAGAAACATTTCAGTGACTTGACGAAAGCAGGTAAGATAGTAGACTGGTCACACTCCCATGTCACACTGTAAACCCTCTAAAAATGACTAGCTGCACAAGTCATCCTTTGCACTATACTGTAGTTCAAAAGTTCATTAACTCTAAATCTTACAAGAGCTGTTGCGAACTCCCCTAACTTGCATGCACAAGTTTAAAACCCCTTCATCCGCCAGAAGATCGTATAATATCAACTGTCTAATGCCAACTGGAAGACATCACTCACATGCTACCTTTTGGTAATGCATTTAATTTTGTTATAGGAGACACAAGCAAAATGCCCATGAAAGGCAGGGGACCAAAGGGGAAACACTGGACATTAGAGAGCTAACCCCCCTATGAGGAGCAGGCCATAAAGTTGGTGGGAAGGCATTCAGCTGAAGCAGTGGGAGATGAAGAGAACAATGGGATAGCGTAGGGTGCAGATTAGTGGGTACTTAACTGTAACTCAGAACCTATTAGTTTGTGGGGGTGGTAAATTTTCCTAGTGGTCACACTGACTGACCCTCAGGCTATCAGAGGCAATATCAACTCTATTCATCACTGTTACTTTAACAGCAGTGTACAACTGAAGATAGATAATGAGTAATAAAGTACTTTCCTCCATGAGGAGTATGTTGGTGACGTTCTCCAAATCAAATTATTAATATTTATTTTGGTTTACCCAGGTGAAAAGTAGTAGCTTTTTAGTAGTTTATGTTAGAGTATTCAGGTAATCAAAATAGTTTCAATGGGTGTAGTTAGGATTTATTGCCTCATGTCTGCAAAATCCTTCTATAAAACTAAATGGTCCAAAACATTTCTTTATGATCTGGGATGGTATTAAACTGGTAAAGAAAGAACTCTAATTATTGAAGAAAACTTCAACAGTCCTCACCTGAGCCATTAAAATATTTTGTTGGAACGCAGCCATCTGAGTTATGGCTGTTGGTATCGCAGCCTTGGGCAAAGCAGCTGGAGCACTGCTTCTGGCTCCATTATTATACGTGAGCAACACCCACTTCCCACATCAGCACACAAATGCAAACACACCTGCTATAAGACAAACTGTAGTGTTTATATCATGAAAACAGCTAGAATATATGGTGTCAATCCTTCCAAGGGATGTGTGCTAATGCATAAGGTAAGTGTTGCCCACTGAGATGTAATATTTCTTTCCCAGAGAATGGACCTTTTGAAACTGGCTTTCCTGTGCATGTCTTCGATTTCTTTGTAATTTAAGAAAACATTGATGTAAAATTCTACAAATATAGCTGAATCCTGGTCATCACGTACATGATAGATGTGAGGATAGATGAGGAAGACCATCCAGCCCATCTGAACTCAGTCATGCAGAAGGACCATATAGTTTACCCATTCCTTCACAGCATTCAACTGTTTCTTAAATGATTCCAAGGTCTTTCTTTCAAATACCCCACCCAGAAATCCATTTCACATGTTGTTTCTTGTGCAGACAAAAATTTTCAGTCATCACGCCTAAATTTGTCTTTTCTTCGTTTGAATTTATTTCTCTTTCTGCTGTCAGTGTAACATAATGCTCTGGATTTACCTTTTCCATGCCATTTTCTGTCTTGTGTGCTCATATTGGGTACTCCTTAATCAATAAGTTTTTTCAGTCTATCCTCCTATTTCAATGCTCTAATGTAAGAATCAGCTTCAAAGTTGTCTCTACACTGCCTCCAGGACTTGTGTCTTGGTGACCAAAATAGGCATATGAGTCAAGTTGTGGTCCAACCAGAGTACTGTACAGTTTTAACATGACATCTTCTGACTTCTAAACACATAACTAGTTTGCAAAGAAAGGTTATGCTTGAATCAAGGTTTCTATCAACTATACTGTAAAATGAACAATTTGTAAATTTTATACTGTAGCCAACTTAATCATTCACAAAAAATGTATTTTTTGGACAAATAAATAGTATGTTCAGAAGTGCATACTATACAAACAGTGGGGCCAAAATTCCTTAAGGCACGTTCCAGGCAAAGCCAGGGTCATGATGTTGGTACGCTCCAGCGATGACCCTGCCAGAGTCTGCAGGGTCAATGGGAGGACATCTAATTAGCATGGATCAAGTGGTCACAAGCACCACTGCGGACACATCTTTGACTCCTGTATGCCCATGTGGTCAGAAATTGCCGTGTCTACCCACTATAGTGAAATAAGTTGTTTAGCCCCTCACCAAGCCCAGCCACATTACCCTCGACTCCATGAAGAAGGGAGCCAAAACTAAAAAATAGTTTAAAAATAAATACAGGTTTCTTTGGGGATCCAGGCTGCTTCCCTGGTTTTGACACCAGTGCAGGGGTCACTATTCACCCAGGTGTAGGCCAGTAGGCTTCAAATCACTGGACACACTAGTCTCCACTGACATACCAGGTCTCAACTGAGGCAAAGGAGTGGGAACTCTGGCATAGGGAGTCTCGATCCCTGACTATCCACTTGCTGCCGTTTGCCTTACTGGACAGATGAAGGTTCTGGGCCTTAAAAGACAAAGAGCAAACCCCCAGAAACAGTGGAGGACCGCAAAATCCCGAGAAATTACAGCCTCAGTGGCTCAACTGCCTCCAGATGGTGCACGTCTCAGAGGGGATGTGTGGCAGTGGGCTGATTGCACTTGACAACTTGCATATTGATACTGTACTTGAGAGTCTCAGGATAAGGGGTTGGCCATTTAGGAGAGATGAGAAATTTCTTCACTCAGAGGGTTGTGAATCTTTTGAATTCTCTACTCCAGATGGCTGTGGATGCTCAGTCGTTGAGTATATTCAAGACAGAGAGTGATGGATTTTTGAATATTAAGGGAATCAAGGGATATTGGGAATAGGGCGAGCAAGTAGAGTTGAGGTAGAAGATCAACCATGATCTTATTGTATGGCGGCGCAGGCTCGAGGGGCCGTATGGTCTACTCCTGTTCCTATTTCTTATGTTCTTAGGAAACATGGAATCACAGAATTTAGCAGCATAAAAGGAGGCCATTCAGCCCACAGAGCCTTTGCTGTTTCTCTGAAAGAGCTATTCGCCTAGTCCTAATACCCTGCCCTGTCCTCTAACAATTTTATATTTTTCTTTTTCAAATATTTATCCACTTGCCTTTTAAAAGCTATTATGGACTCTGCTATCACCGTTTCTGGTAGGGTATTCCGTGTCCTCATTCATGAAAACAAAAATTGTTGTGAATGGGGAAAATAGTTTGGAGGGGAGAAATAGTTGACAATCGGGGGGGGTGGGAGAAATGAATGGCAAGGGGGAAATTATGGGAAAGTGAAGGGGAGAAGGGATAACAGTGATAAGGGGAAATGGATGGAAATGAAGGGAAGAGGGAAGGAGGAACATGGGGGAGGAAATAGAGAAGTGGCAGGCAGTGAAGGAGGAGATAAATAGATAGCAAAAGAGGGAAGGTGAAGTGGAAGGTAATGAAAGGGAGAGGGAAGGGGACAGAAACTCGGACCAGTGATTTGGGGGAGCAGTGCTAGTTGGAGGGAAGGGGAGAGGTGAGAAGCTGGGAGTGGCACTTTGCAGGGGGCGAGAGGAAGAAGAGTGTGAGCTTGAACTTCTGGGGGAGGGTAGAGCACCAGCTTGAAGGAAGTGTAAACTTAGCTGAGTTAGAGGGGTGAAGAGTGTCAATCAATGTTCCCCCTAAAGTGCGCGGCCGCGCTGTAACCACAAAGGTCCCACACAGGCTGCTCACGGGCTTTTGCACTGTAAATACCATGCTTGCACTGAAATTTAAAGGGACCGTGCATTAAAAGAAACAGGCCGCGCAGAACAAAGCACAGCTTACAGGGAACATTGGTGCCAATATGTAGCTGTCGTAGTGGAAAGAGCCCAAGTTTCTCTATATTTGGATCAGGAACTTGTTTAAATATCATGCTTGAATCAGAAATGTAATTATTTTGCTTAAATCAAGAATTAAATGCGATGGGAATTAATGCATTGTAGTTTGATATTTTGGAACTCTGTCCCAAAGTTATTATTAGATTCAGCTGGATCAATCGGCTCCAGATTCCTGCAGATCTTCCAGTGTGCTCCCACTGTATGTCAGCCAGGAGTGCAACAGAAGGCCCAGGAAATAAACCATTCGTGACCTGGCCAGCCTTCACTACTATTTTCCGTCTCTGCCCACCCAAACAGTGTCAGCTGGGGAGTGGCTAGGAAGCGGACTCCGAGGCCAGGAGTTTCCTGTGCACTGCCGGGATCTGCTAGCAGGTTGGTATGCTGTGTGAGAAATGTTGTAAGGCCCTGCCAGCCTGTAGAATTGGGACCTACTTTGGAATCCAGGCCTGGGATGTGGCCTGAACCCATGAAGGCGGTGGACTATTTTTTTTCAGTTCGATTATAAAAGGGGCTAGTGGGGGATAACTTTGCCATCTTCTGAGCCTGTGGTGCTGGCAGGGCGGCAAGCAGTAGGCCAGAGCTGTGTTTTCTGATGGGTACCCACCATTGAAATGCTAATAAGGGAACCTCCCTCTTACCACCCCCCACCCAAGAAAATCTGACTTGGTCAGCAGCAGAGGTTCCTAGAGGGGTTATCCTAGCATTTATGCCAGGATGTCAGAACTGCAGATTTTCAGTCCCAATAATGTTAACAATGTTTAAATGATGTATGTAACAAAGGAAGCTATAGAAAGATTTTCTGCTTGGAGGATCAGCGTTAATACACTACAACTCTTCCTTATAACATTGATTTGCTCCAGCCTGCAGTTTAAAACACTTATTTCTGACGCCCTCATTAACAGCAAAGCTAAGTATTAAACCCTCCACCCACCTACTGTAACCTGCTTCTTTGTCGGACTTGCAAATATGATGCTACAAAGAGTATCTACTGCTTTGTGTTTTTATTTCAATATAAAACTACAAAAAATAATTTTCTTTGGATTAACAATCCACCCTAAACCAAATATTCCCCTCCCCAAAAGAATATTGTTTCAGTGGCTAAAATCCAAGGCTTTGAAGTGGTGCAATTCAAAGTGACATATTTCTTGCTGTTTCTATACAGTTTTGTAATAAATCATAGAGGTGAGAGTATGTCGTTTTTTGCTGTAACAGCATGGGGTATGACTTTGGTTGACCTCGTAGAAATTCAGTACAAGTTTTAAAAGAAGGCTTGAAAAAGTTCCCGTGTCATCTTCAGTTTGAAGAAAAAGGGTAGAAGTTGAGGCAAATTCATGCATGATAGCAGATCTCCCTTGATGTGGCTCACAGTAAGTCGGAGGGTGCGGTGTTTTATAACAATAGGGGCTTTATCTGAAGTGCACGATATACCTAAGAATTTTCCTAAGTGGAATGGGGATTTGAAAAAAGAGCAGAACGAGGCCATTAAAAAAGGAGAGCATAAAGAAGAACAGAGGAAGAACAGGGCCATTAAAATTTTAAGAGAGCGTGCAAAGAATAGAAACAAAACAGCAGAACAAAATCAATAAAAAGAAGGCCTGTGAAAAATAGAGGAAACGCAGGAAAATATTTTTTAAAAAGCATTTAAAAAAAAAAGAGAAACCCTGAGAAAAACAGGGGGCAGTGGGGCTGTATAAAAATGAGAGAGTGGCAGTGGGCAGGCAGTCTAGCCATAGTGCACCTCTCTTAAGAGGTGCTGGTTGCCTTTAAATTGCATCAAGAACCCCCGATATTCATGCTGCCGATTAGGTGAGCTGCCAATGAACAGCGAGACAAGCGCTTGCAGCCCGCTTATTTCATGATAATGGGAGCCCCCCCCGACTAGTTTTACTTCATAGTTTTGCCCGTGTGATTAGGTGCGCACAGTTTGTGCAGCACCGAGTCTGGGCCTAGGAACGGGCGCAGATGAATTTCTATCCCAAGATGTGGGAGACGTGACGGGTAGACGTAGCAGTGCCACCTAATGTCACAGGTACTGTCATGTTTTTTAGTAAAGAAGCATGAAAGGCAAAAGTTGATGGATAAGGATAGATTTTCCTCTTTGTTCTGCCTGGGGAATGCTTGGTTACAAGGTACAGCTAAGAGGGAAATGGCACGATTTATGTTAGGTCTCCACCCCCATTAATGTGCACTGTGATTTGCAGAGCTTTAAAAAATAGTCGGCACTGTGCCTACACCTGCAGTAGGCATACAGAATGCAAATGAGGCAGATTGGACATTTCTGGCCCTCCTGCCTCTGTTTCCTCTTTTTTGATCTGTGGTGTTCCCCAGCACACTCTGTGGGTCAGGGAGTCTGTAGGGGTCCCAGGGGCACCCTAAAGATGAAAAATGAAACCTTTCAGGCCTGCAGCTTCACTCCTCGTGTTCTAGCCCCCTGATCCCAAGGGACAAGCCTGCGCTGGAAGTGCATGGCTCGGGACATAGCAGTTGTAAATATCTCTCCTCTCACAGAAGTAGCATACCCTCCAGTACACTGCACTTGTCAGGCACCCTATGGGAGCCTTGAGAGAAAAATTAGCCCTTGAATTAACTTTGGGAAATATTGATGCCTTGTAAGTGTTGCCATTTAAAGCACTACTGAAAGTCGTGATAGTGCATGCCATGTGCAAAACGTCTTATTTATTATTTCCTGCGTTCACTGTGAGTTCTCTGATTCCCTGATCTTTGTGCCTGTTGCATTCTGCACCTCTGAGCTTTGTGTCTATCTCTACATTTACTCTATATGCATTTCTGCCTGGGCGAGCCACCACGATAGAACCAGAGCTTTAAAAAATAGACGGCACTGTGCCTACACCTACAGTAGGCATACAGAATGCAAATGAAGTCAGGTGGTAAAGCTGAGGAAAATCCTGCCTGTTAAATGCTGAATCTATTGTAATTAGTCCAATACTCCCTTGGCTGGCTTCTTATCTTCCACCTTCAATAAACTTCAGTTCATCCAGAACTCTGCTGTCCATATCCTCTCCTGTACCAGATTTCACTCACCTAACACTCCTGTCTTTACTCAACTATATTAGTTCCACCAAAGACTCCAATTTAAAATTTTCATCCTCCTGTTTAAATCCCTTCATGGCCTCACCCCTACCCATCTCTGTAACCTCCCACAGGCCTACAACACCTGACCTCTTAGTTCCTCTGTTTCCGGCCTTTTGCACATCCCGCCTTCTGTTCGTCCCACAGTGGAGGCTGTGCCTTCAGCTGCCTAGGAATTCCCAACATAAACTCCCCCAGGAAATCTGACTGAGTCAGCAGTGGAGGTTCCTAGTGGGGTTATCCTGGCATTTATGCCAGGATGTCAGAACTGCAGATTTGTAGTCCCAATGATGTTAACTATGACTAAATGATGTATGTAACAAAGGAAGCTATAGAAAGATGTTCTGCTTGGAGGATCAGAGTTAATACACTGCAACTCTTCCTTAAAACACGTTGATTTGCTCCAACTTTAGGTTTAAAATACTTATTTCTGACTCCCTCATTAACAGCAAAGCTAAGTATTAAACCCTCCACCATCTTCCACCCTCTATAACCTCCAGTTCATCCAGAACGCTGCTGCCTGTATCCTCTCCTGTACCAGGTTCTACTCACCTAACACTCCTGTTCTTGCTCACCTATATTGGTTCCACCAAAGACTCCAATTGAAAATTCTCTTCCTCTTGTTTAAATCCCTCTGTGGCCTCACCCCCTACCTATCTCTAACCCCCCACAGCCCTACAACTCCTGATTAATCTGTTCCTGATTCTGGCCTTTTGCGAATCCTGCCTTCCGTTCATCCCACAGTGGAGGCTGTGCCTTCAGCTGCCTAGGAGTTCCCAACATAAACCCATCCACCTTACCTTCTTCCTCTCCTCCTTTAATTAGCTAGAGTATCCTGTGCCCAGTGGCACCTGATATCCCACTGTTGTCTGTCTAGTGCTAGATATTTGGCCCCAATCGGAGTATCATCTTGCCTTGCATCCAGCAGATTGTTGTTTTCCATAGTGATCAGTTGATGTTTATATTTGCAAGTCCGTAACAGACTAATCTTTTCTGGATTGTTTCGTGAACAGGTTGTTAGCCTGACTCTCAATCCTCTACAGGAGGACCAGTGGGCTGCCCTTAGTCTAGCTCCTACCTTTCGACCTGCCTGGCTTGGGTACCTACCAAGAGTTATACTCCCACCAGCATAGCTCGTAGAGTCACAGGAGCACGTAAGCCTTCCCACCACATCAAAGTGTAGTCCCTAGGGAAGGTTTCCTCATTTAAGACCCTCCTTAAAACCCACCTCTTTGACCAAGCTTTTGGTCACCCCTTCTAACATCTCCTTTGGCTCAGCATTAATTTTTGTCTGATTGCACCTCTAAGTGCCTTGGGGAATGTTTTTCTACATAAATGCAAGTTCTTATTCATCTAAAATTAATTCCATTTGTCACCCTTGTGCCCATTTACAGATTTTATCTAACTTTTTGTAGTTTCTTGGCTGTTTATGCCAACTCAACTCCCCTTCCCCCACAATTTAGTATTATCAGTGAATTTTACCAGTTTGCATTGAGTTTCTTTATACAATCCATTAATGTATTGTTCAAGTCAATAAATGGCAGATGAGAGCTGACTCTAAGGACAGGAGAAGTTTAAAATTCTGTTACAATGATTCCTGATGGGCAGTGATACCTGCTTCATAATGCATTTCTTCCCCTTCACAGTAGTCATATGTTAGAATTCCCAGTTGTTATAAATAAATGCGCTTCTCTCTTGACGGCATTTCCCTTGAACAACAGTCATTGGCTGTCAGATGCTGTCAGTGCTTGCTTCAGTCAGCCGAGGCCTTGAAAGGCACAAGTGTTCATCTTTGTACGAGCTTGACATTTAAAGGAGAAGCTCAGACAATAGGCGCCGATGAACTGGAACGTGTTCGTTTGAATGTTAGCCACCCTCTCACATCTTGTACTAATCCTAGCATTAAGCAGTTAAAGTCAAATTGTAGGGTTTACAAATGTCTGTCCATCATTTTTAAATATCTAGATGGCAAAGCTGACAATTATTCTGTCTGGAGAAAAGGTTCATCTGTCTTTGGTGACACATTTATAGATTAAAGTGCATGATTTGAAATATGGATTATCATCAATTATGAATTCTGTTAGATTCCAGCATTTCAGCATGTTTCATATTATTCAGTGATAGCAAAAATTATTTATCAGTCTTGGAAACAATGTGAGTGCGCATTGTTTTCTGAACGCATAAACACAGCGAGACTTAAAATGTCACATGCTCATGAGTAGTGCAGTAAAGCCTATTTAATCTTTAGGCATAGCCAGTTCCTGGACATCGTCCAACTGTAATATTTAATTTTTTAGTAAAATTGTTATATTTACAATAATGCTGATCACACTTGTCACCTTCGGTTCATGTATATTTTCTGGGGACTCTGCTTCAATAATCTGCAAGACGATTTGGGTATCGTATGCCTGGTGTCAGTTTGGGGTATGGTCCGGTTTGTGGATTGGATCATGCAGAGCAATTACTTTCTGGCTTCAATCGGTTGCAAGCTGCTGCGCTGTAGAAATCAGGGGAGTAATTAATCAAATCAGCCTTGTATTTTTAATGGTTGCCCATATTAATGGTGTATTTTTTTTTAATTGAATAGCTGGTCGGTGGAAACGGGCACCATTTTAACCTACAAACATGCGTGCTAAATAATTTCAGCCCTGAATCAACCTATTTAAACCATACTGAAGTTTCACTGGCTACTGGATTTCTTCAAAATCTACAGTGGCAGACTCAGCAGATAGCAGGCTGGCACGAGTGGACAATTTAATATCCCTGTTTCTGTGCCTTTTGATTTCAACATAACTCATCGACAATGTCAATTCCTTCTACCGTGACAGTGTCACTTGGCTTTAACATGACCGTGACAGGTTTGCATTTTAATGGATGCAGGAAGGTGTGTGGGGGGTACGTAGGTGCCCTGGATGTTCTTAATGCCCAAGGCCCCAAGAATGCTTAAGCTATCTTGTCACCAGAACTAAATTAAGGGTAGACATAAATTTAACGTTCTAAAACATTTTTTTAAAACAAAATGTGTCCACCAAAGGGATGAGAGTACTCTATCCCCACAAAAATCTTGAGTAAGTTCAGGGAGATGCAATCAGAGATATGGGTCAGTAACATACAATGTTGTTGTCCCATCTCCTCATTAGGCATGTAGGTTTAGTGAGCTTACCCAATAGGCTTTTTTAAGAGTAAAAAGTAGTCTTATCCTCTGGAAGATACTTTTATTTCTTTTTAAAAAAATGCTAAAATATTATTGATGTTCAGAATGTCCATTCTTAATCCTCTAGATTAGTTGGAACAATGTAATGCTTATGAAATGAAGGCTGTTGGGTTGCAGCTGGGTAGGACACATAGCATCAGCCTGATCAGCACTTCGAGTGTTAAACTGGTAAACCAAATAATTAAGGATTCTTTAATATATTTACCCAGAAGATTAATTGTGGCTGTAGCAAAATATTAACAATTCTACTGTCAACACTAACAATTAAAGTTCTGTATCAACACCACACAAATAATGTTGTATAGATTGCTGCAATGCAGGATAATAATTTCTTATTTATTTAGTTCTGTATTTTAATGTACAGTCCTCCTTACCTGTGGCATATAATATTCCCCAGAAAAGAGCACAAGCATCCAAACCCCTCCCTGAACTGTGCCAGTGTCAGACCTGTGCTGGACCTTGGAGATATGCAAGAGCAGACTTCTTGTTAACCTTAGGTTTTACCTTGACCACTGTGCACCAGACCTGACTACAGCCTTGGTCCAAACGTGCACAAGAGTTGAATTCCAGAGAGTGAAGTGAGAGTGACTGCCTTTGACATCAATGTAGCATTCGACTGGGTGTGGCATTATGGAGCCCTAGTAAAACTGAAGTTAATAGGGATCGAGGGAAAACACTGCAGTGGCTGGAGACATACCTGGCATAGAAGATGGTTGTGGTTGTTGGAGGCCAATCATCTCAGTCCCAGGACATTTTTGTAGGAGTTCCTCAGGGCATTGTCCTAGGTCCACCTATCTTCAGCTACTTCATTAATGAACTTCCCTCCATCATTAGGTTAGAAGTGGGGCTGTTTGCCGATGATTGCACAGTGTTCTTCTCCATTTGCAATTCCTCAGATAATGAAGCACTCCATGCCCACATGCAGCAAGACCTCAATAACATCCAGTTATTGCTGATAAGTGTCAAGTAACATTCGTGCCGCGTAAGTGCCAGACAATGACCATCTCCAACAAGAGAGAGCTAAACATAATTTAATGGGGTTACCATCGCAGAACTGCCCCCCTCCCCACCATCAACATCCTGGGGGTCACCATTAACCAGAAATTCAACTAAGCCAGCCACAAATGCTGTGGCTACTGGAGCAGGTTAGAAGCTGGGAGTTGTGCAATAAGTGGTTCACCTCCTGACTCCCCAAGCCTCTCCACCACCTACAAGGCACAAGTCAGAAGTGTGATGGAATACGCGCCGCTTGTCTGAATGGGTGCAGCTGCAATAGCACTTGAGAAGCTTGACACCATCTAGGACAAAGCAGACCTCTTGATCAGCACCTCACCCACTAGTATAAGCATCCACTCCCTCCACCACCGGTGTACCCTGGCTGCAGTGTGTACTATCAACAGGTGCATTGCAGCAACTCACCAAGGCTCCTTCGGCAGCAGCTCCCAAATCCGCGACCTCCACCACCCAGCAGGACAAGAGCAGCAAGTTCATGGGAACAATATTACCTCCATGTTCCCTTCCATGTCACACGCTATCCTGACTTGAATATATATCGCCATTCCTTCATCGTCACTGGGTGAAAATGCTGGAACTCTCTAACAGCATTGTGAGAGCAGCTTCGCCACACAGACTTCAGTAGTTCAAGTAGGTGGCCCATCACCACCTTCTCAAGGCAACTAGGCATGGGTTGTAAATGCTCCTATTTCCAGTGATGCCCTCATCCCATGAATGAATATAAAAAACGTTTCAGTTAAAAGTGGGATTTTCAGCCTCTAAGTATTAAACTAACGATAAAGAAATGCAGTTAACGTTTATACTGTGGTTTTGTTGTGTGTGTATATCATCATTATTGAAGGTATCATTGTGAGAATTTGGTTTGTATTGAATTACTGAAGCTGACTGACCCAGCTGGATTTTTAGTTGCTGGGATAGGATCTTTGTGATGGTGGATTTTGTCATTTCAAATGTACGTATATTTAGATCCTTTGCACAGCAAAGCTCCATAACACATCAGAAAAGTTTCCTCCAATGGCGTCATTAGCACAAACTGTTTAAACAAAATATTCAGAGAATTAACTGGAGAGGACAGGTAAAAACAAACACAAGGATGTTGAATTTACTCAGAAATCTACCAACTTAAAAAAATGTTTTTGAAGGGTTGTGGTAGTGAGACACCGTCTTTAAGCATGCACTTTGTTTTGTAGATACAATTGAGAAGGAGCAAAGTTTATGGCTGTACAAAATGAGCCAAAGCAACCTGCTGGGAGGGGATTAATCAGCTCCGTGCTAGTTACAGCCATAGCTTCTTTTCATCACTGAGGCTCAAGGGAATTTCAGTAGAAGGGAGGGGGAGGGGAAACACATGACAGACCGAAAGCAAGTTGTTGTATTACCATTTTTTTCAACAAAAAACGGTGCTCAGAATCAATCATTAAATATTTTATTCACTTTAAATCCCTCCCCCTCACCAACGTTTAAGAAATCTGAGCTAGTGATTTAACTTGATATGAAAGGAAATTACTGGTAGTCAAGATTTATATCTTGGTCTGCAATTGAAAATGTCCTGCTGTGAGGGGAATGTTATGAAAGTTGCCTACCCACAGTAGTCTGGCTATCGGGTTTCAGCCATGACAGTTCACACCCTGCAGTGTGAAAAAGGAGCAGAGGTGCTGGCAGTTCCATATGTCTTCATCTAGTTGAAAGCAGACATTAAAAAAATTGCATTCAGATGTGAGGCTCGCTAATCTAAATTCACAGTGAAAAAATTGCACAGATCATGAAAATCACATTGGAAAAATTGTTTTGAAATTTTTCTCAAAAGAATTACATTCTGAAACTGTAATACAAAGGTCATATCTTTAAAATGCAAACTTAGTTCTGGGGTTGCTTTTTAGCTATTTAAAAAAAATAGACGCTGAAATTGTTATTTTTAAATTAAACTCGTGACTAGTTGGTACCGTATCATGAAAAGTAGCATAGGGAGTTAGGCTGAAACATCTTGGACCCTGACTTGAGTGCATAATTTTCAGTGCAGTAGAGGGAATGCTGCCCTCTGAGGTGCTGGAGGATAAATTGGGCTCTGTAGCACCCATTTTTAGGCGCTGTGTGGCAACCTAACGCTCAAAAATGGGTTCCGCACACACTTCCGACGGAGAATGCGCCGGACGCCATTCTGGTAGATTAGTTTGTGCGCGTCCACCTAATGACCGCTGAAACCATGCAGCGCAGGCAGATTATGACGCCAGTGTGCAACACACAAATAAAAACAGAAAATGCTGGAAATACTCAGCAGGTCAGGCAGCATCTGTGGAGAGAGAAACAGAGTTAACGTTTCAGGTTGATGACCTTTTGTATTAGTGTGCAACACTGATTTGATGCCAGAGTTGCCATTTTCAAATTCCACACACCAGCCAACGCCCTGTCGTAACCTCGCACAGCTGAACACGATATTAAACGGCATAAAGAACCCCCACCACCACCACCAGCGCTATTTAGAGGGATCATAAACTACTTACAGGTTAGTTGCTGGATTGATTCTTCTGGCTGCTGATGCAATTGTACATATTTTTGGAGCTTTCCTATACTTGGCTAAAGTTTGAATACTCTACAGGGAGTGGCCTGGCTGGTGCTGAAGTACCTTTCATTTCATTTAAAAGTTTGTGCTGAAACAGGTTGCTTCCCGATGTGAATGGTCTGGTAGGCCTTCCCCTGGGAATTGAGCATGATTGGGAGAATGAAGAGAGGCCACGCAGAGCAGGACAAGCTGCTAGAAGAGGGAGGAGAAAGGCTCTCAGCAAGAGGCCATATCCACCAAGGGTCTTTAGGGAGCAACTCTCTTACCTCAACTTCAGTGAAGATCAATGCATGAGGCGTCTTCGCTTCAAAGAAGAGGTTGTGACTGAAATCTGACTGGCTGCAGCCACAACTGCAACCTCAAAGCAGAGCAAGGACAGCATTGCCTGTGGCTGTCAAGGTGACTGTGACTCTTGTGCATCTGGCACCTTCCAATTTGCTGCTGGAGATAGAAGAAACATTGCACGGTTTGCAGTACACTGCTGCATGTGGGACATCACTGAGGCTCTCTAAACACAGAGAGACAGCTTCATCTCATTAACTCTTGCCAGAGACAAGCAGGTAGGGTGAGCACGAGGGTTTGCATGGATTGCAGGCTATCCCATGGTGCAGGGTTCCATTGAACATAAGAAATAGGAGCTGGAATAGGCCATTTGGCCCTTCGAGTCTGTTCTGCCATTCACCTCTCATTCTTCTAAACTCTAAGGAAAATAGGCCTAGTCTACTCAATCTCTCCTCATAGGGCAATTCCCTCATCTCAGGAACCAGTCTAGTGAATCTTCGCTGCACTCTATGGCAAGTATATCTTTCCTTGGGTAAGGAGACCAGAACTGTACACAGTACTCCAGGTGTGGCCTCACCAGTGCCCTGTATAATTGTAGTAAGAATTCTTTACTCTTATACACTAATCCCCTTTTAACAAAAGCTAACATACCATTTGCTTTCCTAATTGCTTCATGTACAAGGACACCCAGGTCCCTCTGAGTGCAAACATTCCCCAGTCTCTCACCATTCAAATATTCTGCTTTTTTGTTTTTCCTACCAAAGTGGATAACTTCACACTTCCCCACATTGTATTCCATTTGCCATGTTCTTTCCCACTCAGTCAACCTGTCTATATCTCTCCGCAGCCTCTTTGTGTCCTCCTCACAGCTTACTTTCCCATCTAACTTTGTATCATCAGCAAACTTGGATACGTTACACTCAGTCCCTTTATCTAAGTCATTAATATAGATTGTAAATAGCTGAGGCCCAAGCAGTGATCCTTGCGGTACCCCACTAGTTACAACCTGCCAACCCGAAAAAGTCCCGTTTATTCACTTATGCCCTATTACCTTTGTTACTCTCTCTCTCTCCCTTCCTGACCCGCTCTGCTTATTTTTACCCAAAACTCTACTCTGCTCGAGAGCCTTGACATTTCTCTCGCTGTTTTTAAATTTACTCTTTCCTGTATCATCCCACCCCCCCGCCCCCCCTTCATTAGTTTGAAGCCCTGTCTACTGTCCTAGTTATTTGGTTCGCCAGGACATTGGTCCTAGCCTGGTTTAAGTGGAGCCCGTCCCAACGGATCAACTCCCTCTTTCCCCAGTACTGGTGCCAGTGCCCCATGAAGCAAAACTCCTTCCTCCCACATCACTCTTTGAGCCACGCATTTAAACCTCTAATCAGTTTTTCCCTATGCCAATTTGCATGTGGCTCAGGTAACAATCCAGAGATTATTGACTGCGCGCACACAGCCTTCTGTGCGCCTCATATGAACTCTGCCATTTTATGAACCGAAAGGGATTCCACTCCCTCAATGTGCAGTTGGTGTGTGGCCAAAGGCAGCTCCTCATGCAGGTGAATGCCCATTATCCTGGCAGCAGTCACGATTCTTTCATTTTGCGGCAGTCCCCTACCACGGCAAATCAAAGGCTGGCTCCTGGGCGACAAGGGTTATCCACTCATACCATGGCTCATGACTCCGGCCTGGAACCCATGCACATGTGCACAGCAGGCCTACAATGATAGCCATGCTGCCACACGAAATATTATAGAGCACTTCATCGATGTCCTCAAGCAACGCTTCCGCTTACTGGACCGCTTTGGAGGAGCCCTTCAGTCCTTGCCTGAGCAGGTACCAAGTTTAGTGGTATGCTGCACAACCTCGACATTATGAAGGAACAGTGCTTGCCAGGTGAGAAGCTGAGAAACAGAAGCACGAGGAAGAAGTGGAGGAAGACCAAGAGGAAGGGAGGTTACAATGTAGACAGCCCTTTTCTGCCAGGGCTCTATGATCAAATAATTCATGAGCGATACCAGGAATCTTCAACAGTCCCACACTCCTTACCTTTCCTCCATCACTGACCATCACATTGTCCTCTTACTGACAACACAAAAATAAAAACCACCAGAAAATGCACATTCTAATCCAAATTTATCAATTCACTCATTACATAATGCATACAAAATGAAACGAATCATCCTTGTGCTTTCCCTTCGTGCTTGGCTTCCGTTTGCCTTTGCCTCTCCTCGTGTTCCTACGAGGTGCTTCCCCAGTGGCTACAGCATAGGTGGTGGAAGGTTGCTGACCTTCAATTCAGGAGAATGTAGATGGCCTTGGAGGCCGACCTCAAGCAGCTCTGGGCTCATGGGGTCCGGATTCAGACTACAGCATCTTGGCCTAGGCTGCAGCAGTGTAGGCTGGCTGGCTGACGGGCAACAGCAAGGGCACTGGCAGAGTGGGAGGGGTGGGAGCAGGAATACTGTTATCCTGAGAAAGGACAGCAGGTTTGTGCTCCATGGAGTCACTGGCATTTTCCAAGGGCGGCACCTCAGCAAACTTACTGATCTGCTGAAGAACAGATTGCCGTGTTGCCCTGGAAGCTCCTTTGAACAGTGGTATCCAGAGCCACGATGGCAGCAGTCTGAGCTTCCACTAAAACACCCAGACTTTTTATGAAACCTGTTTGTGCTGCAATGGAAGCTGTGACATCAGACACTGCATCATGGTGGGTTCCACAGGTATGCTGATGGAGGTGACCACCTGTTTCATGTTGGGAAGGATGGATTCCAAGCTCTGCACGAAGCTTCTGACTGGGAAGGTTCCAGTTCTTGGGTATTTGAAATGAAAAAGTTAGAAGTGCGTGCTTACACCATCTGCAGCTTGTGAGTCAGAAGAAATTTTGGGTTGAGGGAGAATTGGGATCAGAGAATGAGTTTTAGGTATGCAAATACCCTCATCATCGATCCCTCCAGCCACCCCAGTGGCCATTGCCTTGACGTTGCCCCTTCCCATTAAGGCCAGTACTGTCTCCTCTATGAGAGTTAGGATATGCCAGGTGAATAAGAAGCTACTCACATTGACAACTCGTGTCAGATTGTTAAACTTCTTCCTGCACTGCATCCATGTTCTTGTAGCAGCACTCCTGGCATTGACCTCCGCCGCTACTTCCTCCCACTGCCTTCTGAGCATAAGGGAGGGCCTCCTACCCCACTGCGGATATAAAACCTCCTTCCTCTCACGTCTTGCACCAAGATCTCCAGTGCATTGTCAGAAAACCTTGGTGCTGACTCTGTCGCATGTTCAGCCATTGCTCAAAGTATCACAGCCCAGATTCACTTTTCAAAAATACTCCCACTGCTTCTTGCAGCCACAATGCACTTCCCCTTTAAGAGGTGCAGGCTGCCTTTAAGTAGCGCTAGCCACTTGTGATTTTGGGCCCCCTCCTGATGCATGCAGCCAATGAACAGCGTGGGGAGTGCTGGCTACATGCAGAAATCATTTAAAACGGCAGGCAGCGCCAATTTAACGTGCTGCCTGCAACGCAATGAACGTGGGCGGATCAATTGCGTACCACGATCCTCACGCCTGTTTTCGGGGCTTAGCCAATTTAACTGTGCTCTCTCTTGGATGAGACGTTAAACTGAGGTCTGTTTGCTTCTTCAGGCGGCTGTACAACTATTTAAAGAACTCCAGGGGAGTTGTCTCTGTCCCTGCTAACATTTATTCCTCAATTAATACCACCAAAACAGTGTTTTAATTTTAAATTTTACATTTTGAAAATCTCCAACAATTAAAACCTGAAGGAATGCGATTCCACACTTGTCATAGTTAATTTTCAGAGCCAGAGAGGTTGTTTGGCAGTAATTAACACATCACGTTGTTAAAAGAATACTTAGACTGAAATGGACAAGACTTAATTTTCTGTATTGCGTTTAGTACATATCTACCGCGCAAGTACAGGAACTTCATGCCCATCAATGCATTTCAACGATGAGGCAGACAGCGAGATTCCGTTTGCATGAAGCTAACGGTAGATTGGACAACAACTTTTGGATTTCCACGTTTTACCATGCATCTACTCTCGCCTGAAGTTGCTGTAACATTTGCACATAAATAATGGCAAGCGTCATTAGCCTCACTGTTATTTTGACAGCAAATTATGGCCCACATATTAGTTCTTTTTTAAATTCAGTTTATAGTGTAAACCACATCTGAAGAACATTTCTACCTTTTTTTCCCTGCACTTTTTACACAAGTTTCAATATAAATAGAGTTGTACATTTTACTTGATTTGTATTTGTAGGAACATGCATTGAATCTGTTGGCGAAAAACAAATTTTTAAATCAAAACTAATCTAACGATGGTAAGGGAAGAGGAAGAGTTCATCTGTTGCCAAAAGCTTGTTTTCAGCTGGGACAAGAAACTGTTTGATTGATCCTCATCTGGAACACTTGTTGGCTCAAAAAATCATTTGGCTGCAGGCAAGCATTTGCATCAAGAAGAAGTAAATTATTTTTATGTGTATTTGTTCTTTGCCAAGTATTTAATTATGTCAGTGTAATTTCTAATTTACTTTTTTAAAGTCAACTGTCATTCAGCTGCGTTGTCCAATGAACTTCTACAAAAAAGTGGAATCTTGGAGTGGCTTCAGTACTTTATTAAAAAATTAATTGTTTTACCCCTTCCTTGTTAGATCCCTGGCCTACGCCATGTACTGTTCCTCAGCCGGTGGGGGCAGCAGGTGGCCAGTCCCTTGGTCTCTGCCAGCGATGCTCTGTAGCCAGATGCTACAAAGTGTGCAAGACTAATCAAGTTTGACTCACCTGTGTTTTTATTATATATTGTAAATCGTCTCCCTCTTTTATTGTATGGAAAAGTGCCCAACCTACACTAGTGACATTGGCAACAGACATGAAAACGCATCGATGATCTCTGGTGTGAAACTGTATCTTATGCCAGTTGACTAAGTGCCATTATACTGCTATCACACCTTGTTTTTGCAGTCTCTGTACACTGTGCAGTGTACCATGTGCTTTAGCAGAGCTTATTCTTATATCTGTGATCGAACCACGCACAAATGTAGAATAGCATACTGTAAATTTATGTTACAGCGTGACACCTTATCTCTGGGTTCAAATTACATCCTAAATCACCAGAGTAAATATTGAATATTCTCAAAATCACCTGGACCTCAGATATATTGTTGAATTGAAATGCACTCTTTCATGTGTTATTTTGTGCAATATATACATAGAAAATTGAATTTCCTACTATTTCAGCAAAATTGTTTAGAGGATTCAAAAAGTCACTGAGCTCGCAGAACTATAATCAGTTTTCATTCACTATATGCCGTCAGCTATATACAATGCAAAATTTATGGAAAGATTGGGGAAGAACTCAAGTACAGTATGTTGTTCTGCTAATGAGATATGCAGTTACTGGGTCAGCTCAGCCAAGAATTGAGGGGACTTGTCCATTAAGGGAATTGAGTTTGTATGTTGGCTAAGAGTTGGGATTTCAGTGATCCAATATTCAGCAACAACTGTCTGCCCCAACATATCACATGAGCTTTAACTAACAGTGTAATGTTTTCACATGATATTCGGTGGGTCGTTAAAACCCAGGAAATTACCCAGCGTGAAGCCTCAGCAGACCAGTCTGTTGGAGATTTGCATTGTCTTAATCTGTCCACTTGTCCAAGGTAATAAAAATCATCCTAGCTACCAGGAACGATAATGGGGGTAATTTTTTGAGTCAGAAATTTGGGCATGCATTGCCCACTATTTAATGCATGGAAAATCACATGCAGTGCTTGGTGCAATTTCAGATTTGCAGTTTTTCCTGGCATTCCCTCCCTAAACCCCTCCACCTCTCAAACTCTCTCTTTTGACAGATCAATTTTTGTTCCCTTTTGGACCCTTACAAAGGAGCTGATTGTTTTTTAAATTACTTTTTCTTCCCTGGACTGGAATCCCTAGAATGGCCACTTGTGGCTTTAAGGAGGCTGGTACCCCTCATCTCACTGGCATACCAGCCTCCACACTTACACTGGGTTCCAGTAAGGCCAGGGAAATGGGCTATGAGAAGAGATTATTTTAAGACTACTGTAAGGGTATTTTGAAAAGAAGTTTACGAAGGGAAAAATATCAAGACCATAGTAACTAAATGTAGGAAGTCACACAACACCAGGTTATAGTCCAACAACTTTATTTGAAATCACAAGCTTTCGGAGCGCTGCTCCTTCGTCAGGTGAAGTGAAGAGAAGCATATAGGCACAGCATATAGAGTCAGAGAAAACTGCCAGATGATTACAGGTAATCTTTCTAACTGCCCTTTATCACACCTCGGCAGAGAGATAATCACAGCAATCAAAGGTGTGAATGGTGTCCAAACAGGACAGTCAGGAAAACATTACATCAAAGAACAATGAGGTGGGGTCACAAGGGGTCAAATGTTGCAGATGCTGGGGTCTGTATGAAAAACAGAAAAAAAAACTTTGCTGGAAATCACAGCAGGTCCAGCCGCATCTGTGCAGAGAGAACAAGCCAACGACGACTCGAGACCCCTTGTGACCCCACCTCATTGTTCTTTGATGTAATGTTTTCCTGACTGTCCTGTTTGGACACCATTCACACCTTTGATTGCTGTGATTATCTCTCTGCCAAGGTGTGATAAAGGGCAGTTAGAAAGATTACCTGTAATCATCTGGCAGTTTTCCCTGACTATATATGCTATGCCTATATGCTTCTCTTCACTTCACCTGACGAAGGAGCAGCGCTCCGAAAGCTTGTGATTTCAAATAAAGCTGTTGGACTATAACCTGGTGTTGTGTGGCTTCCTACATTTGTCCACCTCAGTCCAATACCGGCATCTCCACATCATAGTAACTAAATATGGAGGTAAAAGTAACTGAGAGACAAACATTTTTTTGAAATGATTCATTCAAAAATATTGAGGACTGAAATCAATTTTGTTAAATGTCAATTAAGGATAACTGGAATAAGTGTTAGAACGGATACAAACTCAACAGAAAGACAGACTGTGGATAAGAATAAGAGGAATCCAGAAAAAATGGCCCAGAATTTGCGGTGGGTAACAACAGCGAACAAACAGCGTTCGCTGTTATTACCCCTTTGAAACTGAGGGCAACTTCAGGATGTAGCACATCCTAACGCAGAAATCTTGAAGTTGCAGTCAGTCAGTCATTGCTCCGAAACTGGCTGTGCTGTGCCCCCCGCCCCCCCCAAAGAACCAGCAATCGGTATAATCTGTCAAATCATGGAAACTAACGAAAACTTCGGCTCTTCCGTGGTAATACCACTGTTACATATCCCATTAAAAGTTAGACCCTGTTGGATTAGGCATAACTAGGGTTTTAACAGCGTATTGACTGCTAAACAAAGCTTATGGCCCTGAAAAACTAATTTTAATTTTGTGGAGTGTCAAATTTATCCATTTTAATAAAAAAATTAACATTTTTAAAACTTAAAAAAAAGTTTAATTTTTTTAAAGTTTGTTCATCTTCATTTCAGGTTTGCCTTTTTACCCCATGTGAGAACCCCAATCTTTGTTTTGCTCTCGCTAACATTTTTAAAAAGTTAGAATTTTAAGAACTTACCCATTTCCTGATTTGCTGTCTGTGAGAATTCTGTGTTCTGATTGGCTGCTTAGATAGCTTGTTGACATCACAGCAGCTCTTAGCTGGGAACCCCCATTAACTTGCTTGGTTTCAATTATGCATTGGGAAAGCCGAACTTCTCGCCACAGATCGCGGGAAGCTTACTTTGGGGCCAGCGGCGAACGCCTTTGCTTCGCCGCTGACTGCAAATTGTGGGCCATCGTTTTAGGTATGTATAAAGTAGGTAGTGCGTAAGCTCAGACAGGTGCTTCAAAGGGTAAAATTGGGCAGAAACATTATAGAGTATGAGGATATGGCGGATGTCTTAAATTAGTTCTTTACACCGATCTTCACAAATGAAGATTATGGAACTAAGGAATCTTAAACATATGTAAAGGTCAGTAAAATGTTTGTTATGAAAATGTCAATGTATTGCATATTTGCAGAGTGTCGAGAGCAGATAGCAGATACCCTAGAAACCTTGAAGAAAAAGACAAAGCTCTCATTATTTTTAAAGTTGCATGACTATGAAGCTATACTCAGAACCTAAAGATCAGCTGCTGTAACCCCCATACTCAAACAATTAAAACATGAATTGAAATTATAGACCAGTTAATCTATCATCAGTAGTGACAAAAATATTCAAGAGCTATCAATGTTAATCTAAAGAATTTAGAGGTCATAAGGGTAGCAAGGTTTCAGAAGCAATGTGTCATGCATCATGAATCTACTGGAATTCTTTGAGGAGGTAATTAAATTAGTGGACAAAGGCTATCCAGTCAATATAATTTTCTAGAAGGCAGTTGATAAAGTTCTGCAGCTGACATTTTCAAGAAAAATAAAGGTGCATTACTTTAATGACAAATTAGGTAGCTGGATTGAAAATTGGCATGGGGATGGGAAGCAGAATGTGGTATTAAATGGATTCAGAAATGACTGGTGAAGTTCCCCAGATATGTGTTTTCGATCACTTCATGTTTACACTATTTAGAAATTATATGAACGAGACTGAACAAGCTGAGCAAAATTGTGATAGTACAAATTGTATATGGTTTATTGGACAAGTTGACTTCATGTGTTGAATAGACTTTTATTGTTCCATATTTTCTTAGAAGTTAGCTGTGGCACAGTGGTAGTACTTTCACATCTGAGTTCAAAGGTTGTGGGTTCAAGCCCAATTCTAGAGACTTGAGCATAAAATCTAGGTAAACTCTCCAGTGCAGTACTGAGGGAGTGCTCCACTGTCACAGGTGCTGTCTTTCGAATGGAACGTTAAACCAAGGCTCTGGTTGCCCCCTCGGGAGGAAGTAAAAGATCCCATGGCACTTTTTCGAAGAAAAGCAGGGGCGTTCTCCCCAGTGTCCTGGCCAATATGTATCCCTCAACCAACGTCACTAAAAAACCCAGATTATTTGGCCATTATCACATTGCTGTTAGTGGGAAATAACAACAGAAAATGCTGGAAACGCTCAGCAAGGCCAGGCAGCATCTGTGGAGAGAGAAACAGAGTTAACGTTTCAGGTCTGTAACCCTTCGTCAGAACTGGAAAAACTTCTGTTGTTATTTCAGATTTCCAGCATCCGCAGTATTTTGCTATTGTATTGCTGTTAGTGGGACCTTGCTGTGTGAAAATTGACTTCCGCATTTCCTACATTACAACAGTGGCTACACTTCAAAAATAAAGTGCTTTGGGACATCCTGAGGTCATGACAAGTGCTATATAAATGCAAGTTTTTCTTTCTACGTTCCTAATCACAGGCACTTAAGAATGGGGAAGTGTGATGTGGAGGCTAGATGCAAGGAAGAATCATCCTTAGGAAATTTTGATGTGCCTCCTTACCATCAGATTCAGTGTCATTGACAGAGTACTTGAAGCTTGCTTCCTTGACCACAGTTGGTGTGTGACCTGAGCATTTCAAAGAATGAGTAGAAACGCAGAGCAAAACTTGTCCCTACTCTTTATCTAATATTAACTCAGTTCCTAATGATTGCAGTCCCACAACACAAAACTCTGCACAGTTTGTCATAAATTAGAAATCTCAAAGACCATAGGGATGGTCGTTGGTGTGAAGAATGTTTCAATGGTGCAGTTGGGTCTGCTCTTCTGAGATTGAAGTCAAGACAAATTGTTAACCACAGTAGAGGGAACTGTGTAGTTTGTCAATTTCTACAATATCTGACCTGGGGATGCTTAATGATGGCACTAGTAACCCAAAGTGGAAATGGTTTCATTATCCAGCACTGTGTTCTACTTTATTATTATTAGCTCAAAAATTTGCTTCTCATAAGTAAATATTCCAGACCTGGAATACAGCACATATGGGATAAAATTATGCTTATAATAGTGTAGGAATGTTTAATTTGTTTGTATGAAATTCCTGTCTACAATAGTAATGGAGGTGTAAATGGGAGGTGCCTCCATTAAAATTGTAGACAAAGGATTTTTTTAGAAATGCATTAAGTGTTCAGATGCTAATATCACAGTGCAATTTCACTTTAACAATCACACAGATTGTTATGCACCAGGTAAAATAAGCTTTAAAAAATTGCCTCCAGGGATTGTAACATTATAGATCAGTGTGTAAGATATCAATTTAAATACTCCTATCATGGTCTGAGTTTCTATTGAGATCACAAAAGCTGCTCTAGTTCTGAAAGGATTATTAAGATCCCAGCAAATGATCCAGCATGTATTATGCTGTAGTGAAGATTAGACCGAGAAAAAAGGGCATACTAAACCACAAGAGTGAGGTTTGTGTAATTTTTGGTCATCAGGTGAACCTGAAAAAGCCTTAAACTCACCGCTGGATATTTGTTATTCTTTATGATGTATAATTTTATTTTAAAGTAACAATTAAGTTTTAGTTTTTTTCCCATTGTCCAACAGTTATGCTAAGTGTCACAGAGGCTGTGCCACGAGCAAATGGGTATTATAGCAATATGAGTTTTTTCAATTGCGGAATACATAAAAGGATAATAGGCAGGTGATGGTGAGATGCAAGTAATTGAATTGAGGGTTTACAATAATGTCATAGTCACGAAAGTAAAACAGGCTGCAATGTGATCAGAATGTCTCGGTTCAAGAACTATCTAGTATCTCTGCCAGCCATTTTTCTTTAAAGAAAAAAATATATATACTGGACACCATTTATGTTATTAAAGCTGATTTTGGTTTCTTATAAGCATTGGTTGCTGCTTTTTTTGCATACACTGGAGCTATTGAATTTGTCATTCGTGAGTGATCAGCTTATTTATGACATCTGACTTAAAGGCATACAGCATCATATCAGTGGTATGGTAGTATATCTATTGCAGTAAAGAATAGTGCTCAATGTATAAGTGCACTAGACATTACAGACTAAAGTTCCAATTTAACAGAATTGAGGGACGATCTTTCATGTGGTGAAATTTCCACGCGCTACAAAGATGTGGCCCGATCCCCCACAATTTTCTGGCCTCGGTCTTTCATGTAATTTTGGTGGGTTCCCTGGCCTCCATCAGGGAGTCCACGAAGCAAGGTTATAGGTCAGCTGCAGCAGGCCTCGCAGGCTTGGCACAGCGTAGCATTTTCAGCACCCTCTGTGCTACCTGTATTGTGCAGGCTTTCTGAGAGTTAAAATGAAAATCTCCCACTCCACCACCAGGACACCAGGACTGTACAAGTGTCTGTGGCATTCAGTATTGCTATGCTACAAATTACTTAGAATTTGCAGCACAGAAACAGGATATTCGGCCCATCTGGTCTGTACCAGTGTTTATGCCTCCTCTCACCTTACTTCATCTAAACCTATTTGCATACCCTTCTATTCCTTTCTCCCTCATGTACTCATCTAGCTTCCCCTTTAATGCATCTATACTATTCACCTCAACTACTCCATGTGGTAGCAAGTTCCACATTTTAACCTGTCTCTGGGTAAAGAAGTTTCTCCTGAATTCTTTATTGGATTTATTAGTGACTATCTTATATTTATAGCCCCTAGTTTTGGGCTCCCCCACAAGTGGAAACCTCTTCTCTACGTTTATCCTATCAAACCTCTTCATAATTTTAAAGACTTCTATTCGGTCACCCCTCAGCCTTCTCTTTTCTGGAGAAAAGAGCCTCAGACTGTTCAGTCTTTCCTGATAGGTATAACCTCTCAGTTCAGGTATCGTCCTTATAAAAAAAAATTTGCATCTTCTCCAGTGCATCTGTATCACTTTTGTAATATGGAAACCCGAACTGTACACAGTACCATGATGGAAAATACATCACATGATGTATTTCAGTTATTTATGTATTAATGAAATGGAGGGGAGCAATGTAGAGTCATGCAGAGCAGCTTGGAAGTAATTTCCCACTAATATCTGCTGGAGTTACAGCAGTTTGTCATGTAACTCCAGTTGAAAAGCTACCTCCACAAGTGTAAACTGAAAGATAAGCAAGTGTCGTTTTAATAGATCAAATACTCCTTTGTTCTTGGAGCTTTGCATCAGACTTTATCAGACATTCACCTGATAATCTGGCATTTTTTGGGGCAAACAAAAGCAAAGAAAGGTGATTTAACACTTCAGGTTTTACAAATTATGGGGCTGATTACCTCCGCATCATTATCTCATACGGTGCTGCCTGTATAGATATTATTCTGAGCATTGCATCCTATTTGTAGATTTCGGAGGACGATCAGCGGAGGTTTGCCACACAGCTGCATTGGCACTGTGACAAAAATGAAACCTTTTTTCTGTGATGTATTATGGTATTGGCTTCTTTCTGTCCTGGTATATGTGGAGTTAAAAGCTAGGTTCAGTCACAAAAAATGTTCCAGCTTGTGTTGATACAGTAGCCCCAGAATGTAGATGTTGGGGAAAAATTTGTTTTCGCCTGAATATGGGAGCGTAGGTCATTGTTCCTGAGCCTGAATGGATAGGCCCGAGGCCAGCAGCAGGCCTCAAGCAAGTCCTTAAAGACGACTCAGAGTGGGCGGTGACTGGGAGAACGTGGTGATCAGGAGGGAGGGTAGCGGTGGCCAGGATTGGGGAAGGTGGCAGTGGCAATCTGTGGAGGGGTTGAGGTCGCAATTGGCGGGGAGCAGGGTAGCTGACAGCGACCCGCGAGATTTGAATTTTGATCTGGGAAATGCAGCAATGCTCCTCCCGGCTCCATGTTCAGGTAAGTATATTTTAAAATCTTACCTTTTTGGTGGTGTGCTGGAGTGGTCCCTTTAAGGACAGCCTGTTCGGCCGCATGTGGACCTGGTTTTCCTGAATGCAGCCACCTCCAGCGCTGGCTACTGGCTGTCTCAGGGCAACCCAATATTGTAGCAGGGGCCTCAAACAGACATTAGGCCCTATATTTGCAAATGCAAAGTGCCTAATGCTTGTTTCAGGCGTAAGCCCTGGACACCTATATTTTGCCTATATTAATATGGGCGGTGCATTTCCAGCTCGTAATGACCGTGCGCTTCCTGTCCGCCATATTGGAGGCTCAGATGCCCGTTTACTGCCTGAAAAACAGGCGTAATGCCATCAACTTGTTACGCCACTGTGTCTGGCCAGGTGTCCAAGAAAGGAGTCATGCTGTTCATTTCAAATATAGCACCTTGTGGGTTTTATTTGCATATATGTTTATTTGGCAGCTCATTTTGAATTTAAGAGACATAATTAAATTTTGTTTCTCCCGATTAGTTTTTGAAAAATATTTCTCAGCCCGTCTTGTTCAAATAGTCTGTCTGAAGCTATCTAGAGATGTTGATAGGCCATCAACACTCTAGATGGTCAACAATAAAGTGCCATGGAAAGCTTACATTCAGGAACCTTGTGTCAAGCCCAGTTTACATTGCAGTTTAGTGCAGCAGACACAGCTATTTGGTTTTTTTTTCACTTCTAAGGAGTTAAGCCTGTAAGACTGAAAATCTATGACTTGTGTTCACTTATCCATTTACTGATCCAGTAGTTTCAAGGCAGCTTCAATTACTCACCAATAACCTGTTCACTGATGCCCAGTTTGGGTTCTGCCAAGACCACTCGGCTCCTGACCTCATTACATCCTTGGTCCAAACATGGACAAAAGAGCTGAATTCCAGAGGTGAGGTGAGAGTGACTGCCCTTGACATCAAGGCAGCATTTGACCGAGTGTGGCATCAAGGAGCCCTAGTAAAACTGAAATAAATGGGAATCGGGGGGGGGAAACTCTCCACTGGCTGGAGTCATACCTAGCACAAAGGAAGATGGTTGTGGTGATTGAAGGTCAATCATCACAGCCCCAGGACATCGCTGCAGGAGTTCCTCAGGGCAGTATCCTAGGCCCAACCACCTTCAGCTGCTTCATCAATGACCTTCCCTCCAACATAAGGTCAGAAATGAGGATGTTCGCTGATGACTGCACAGTGTTCAGTGCCATTCACAACCCCTCAGATAATGAAGCAGTCCATGCCCGCATGCAACAAGACCTGGACGATGTTCAGACTTGGGCTGATAAGTGGCACGTAACATTTGCACCACAGAAGTGCCAGGCAATGACTATCTCCAACAAGCGAGAATCTAACCACCACCCCTTGACATTCAGTGGCATTACCATTGCCGAATCCTCCACTATCAACATCTTGGGGGTCACCATTGACCAGAAACTTAACTGGACCAGCCACATAAATACTGTGGCAACAAGAGCAGGTCAGAGGCTAGGTATTCTGCAGCGAGTGTTTCACCTCCTGACTCACCAAGCCTTTCCACCATCTACAAGGCACAAGTAAGAAGTGTGATGGAATACTCTCCACTTGCCTGGATGAGTGCAGCTCCAACAACACTCAAGAAGCTCGACACCATCCAGGACAAAGCAGCCCGCTTGATTGGCACCCCATCTACCACCTTAAACATTCACTCCGGCATACCATGGCTGCAGTGTGTACCATCTACAAGATGCACTGCAGCAACTCGCCAAGCCTTCTTCGGTAGCACCTCCCAAACCTGCGACCTCTTCCACCTAGAAGGACAAGGGCAGCAGGCGCATGGGAATACCACCACCTCCAAGTTCCCCTCCAAGTCAGACACCATCCTGACTTAGAAGGATATTGCCGATCCTTCATCGTCGCTGGGTCAAAATCCTGGAACTCCCTACCTAACAGCACTGAGAGAGTACCTTCACCACATGGACTGCAGCAGTTCAAGAAGGCGGCTCACCACCACCTTCTCGAGGGCAATTAGAGGTGGGCAGTAAATGCTGGCCTTGCCAGCGACGCCCACATCCCATAAACGAATAAAAAAGTGTAAGCTACGCTCTAATGAAGTACTTGTACTGCCTTCCAAAGTTGAGAACGATCACATGAGGGCAAATGGTATAAGGGCTGAAATACACTAATTGAGTGCTGTCTGTTCAATCCCTGGCTCATTATAAGTTACCTACCCAATAGGCAGGTAAAGGCATGTTCTGGATCATAGAAAGTGAGGGCTTGGCTATAGGAGTAGTTTGAAACATTGAACCTGCGAAACATATCTAGTGCGAAAACTCAATTATAACATGCATCTTCTGTGCTTATTTAAAATCTGAGTTTATGCCACCACCTGTCCGTAAATTCCGTACCAGATAATTTATGAAGACACCTAATACAGAGACACTAATTCTTCAAGGAAGCCATAACAGAACTAGGCACAATCCTGACTCAGACCTGGAAACCACTTCTATGACAGGAATGACCTTGTCATTAGCTATCAAGATAACTGCTGTCTTGAATAATGACTTCACAAAGTCTTTCCAACCAATATCTGGAGATGTATGCCAAAGCTTCTAACCTCAGTGCAGTTGTATCCTGGAAGTCACAGATGCCTTGTTAACATGGGCTACTTGATTCACACATTTTCCTACGGAAAAGACGCAGCAAAACAACACTGCCCTGAAAAGGGGATTTGCCATGGTGCAGTAACTAGTGGTAGAATGCAGTCACGAGCAAGAAGCAGAAAATCAATTCCAGCAGTTAAACCAGTCACTCAACTATTATAAATGACACATTCACTTAAGTGACTGAAGCATCCAGTGCACGATAGTCATCTCCACAGATGCCCTATACCATGCCTAAAGAAGCCATTATAGTCATTGCCTACAATCGTACATTAGGACCCTTGAATAAAATAATTTTTGCTTATTTTATTCTGCTCCTAAGTCAAGTGAATTCTCATTGAATTATAGCTTCTCCAATTATGCCGAATTTTATTTACCCGAACAAGGTATGAAGCACATGTGTTAAGTGTATTTTTTCCTCGTGTTTCCCTTCTGTACGAGTATATGCTGCGTGTCTTCTACTTCCTAAATGTGTGCTATTTCCATGTGATTTACTCTCCTCCTTTAAGACGCTCCTTAAAACCCACCACTTTGACGATGCTTTTGGCCATCTGTCCTAATAGCTCTTTATTTGGCTTGGTGTCAAATTTTGTTTGATAATCCTGTGAAGCACCTTGGGCCATTTTACTACGTTGAAGACACTGTATAAATGCAAGTTGTTGTAAGAAGAAGTGAGGTAGATGGCAGCTGCATGGCAGTGAACACCTCTAGGAATTGAGTACTTCCTTGATCTGGGCAGTAGATTGCCCTCCAAGTACAGGCATCACAGATGTTGAGGCAG
Organism: Somniosus microcephalus; assembly: GCF_052327205.1. Taxonomy (NCBI): domain Eukaryota; kingdom Metazoa; phylum Chordata; class Chondrichthyes; order Squaliformes; family Somniosidae; genus Somniosus; species Somniosus microcephalus. Next base: position 43,760,375 of record NC_141002.1, read on the forward strand.
TCGATGCCTTGGCCTGTTCGCTCTCCAACATCTGTAGTTATTTGATCAGGGCAGTTTGGTGTTAGAGATGTGTTATTGCTTTGAGAGACACTTTCAACTATGCCTGGATCTGCCATTCCCCCGCTACTGGGCACTCTCTCAACATGGCCAGAGCAATATATGGAAGCAGACCCCTGGGCAGCAATGAGGTTGTTCAAGCACTGCATTAACCACTTTTCCAACATGGTGAATCCAGACAAGACAGACTGCTATAGATTGGAGCTCAATGTCCCCAGGGCACCGGTCAAAGCATTCATGATCGAAGCTAAGCCTGAGTTTAGGGCTTGGGCAAGGGTTCTCCAATGCAGAGGCTCCTGGAGTTGCCACATACTCTAAGTGGTCATGCAGAATTGCACCGAGGTGGGTTGTGAAATCTTCCGTGGATGCCCCCAAACTACAAGTTGGTTGGCACTCTTCAAATGATTCCACAAAGTGTTGATGCTGAGCGAACAAACTTAGTTTGTAGGGAGACCCCATTAGATATTAATCCCTGTGTTCAGCAACTAAAGGAAGGCTCAAGATGGCTCTCCAACCAGCAGGTTACATCTCCTTTAATTACACCCACACTTGCTTCTTCTCAATCATGTTATATGCTTCACCAGATGCTCCGTCCTGAAACTCTCAAACTCATCTCCCTGGAGTGGATATATACATATGCTGGTGTTTGTCATTGTAGGAGGGTGTGATACAAGGTGCTGTATCAGAGAAGGAGAAGATATTTCACAATGTTAACAGTAAGACACCCCTTGACACCTCTTGCTTTACACATTTTGCAATGCTGCAATGTCTGCCTCTACATGGATGGAAGTGACAGCAGTCTCGTCTATGGCCTGAATCTGGGAGCAGATTAAGACATTTTCTGGGCTGCAAATGGTTGTCATGGTAAACAGGCAAATATAGAATCAGAGGTCAGCTCATTTAACTTTTTTTTGCTGATCGCAACGATTAACACATGGGATTGCCCAAAGATAGGGGTTGGGACACAGCGCCAGCACCTCTTAAGAAGCTGCTAGTTTCCCTTAAAGTTGTCCTGCTGTAGGTTCCAAAAAAATGATTGGAGGGAGCACCATACCATTTTGCGACAAATCCTTTGCGGTCTTGCTGCAGCAGTTCATGTAGCAAAGAGTGAATCTATATGGAGGGGAGGGCCACTGTACAGTAAAGTGCAAGATCAGTCTCTTGCAAGTGCACACAGAACCTGATGAACAGCAGTCCAGCACTACTGTGGCACAAGTGCATATTGCAGATGTATTTTTTCTTTAAAAAACATAAATCCCTTCTCCTCCGATGTTCTGTAAGAGATGCATGAGATTGATGTAGGTTTATTTATTTACCTTGTGAAGGTGTGCCTCTCTCTGATGGCTTTAGGGAAGTCAGGAAATGGGAGGGGCAGATAGAAGTGGGAGGGGCACCTTTCCCCCGTTTCAATGTGTAGCTTTCAGTTGTTCGCTGAGGAAATTATTTTCTGTTATTTGGGTAAATGTAAAAATCCTGGGATTCATGCCCCACTCAGATCTCATCGAAACCTATAAAATTCTGTCAGGTCTGGACAGACTAGATGCAGGAAGGATGTTTCTGATGGCTGGGGAGTCCAGAACCAGGGGTCATAGTCTAAGGATAAGGGGTAAGCCATTTAGGACTGAAATGAGGAGGAATTTCTTCACCCAGAGAGTGGTGAACCTGTGGAATTCTCTGCCACAGAGGGCGGTGGAGGCCAGTTCATTAAATATATTCAAGAAAGAGTTGGATATATTTCTTGAGGCTAAAGGGATCAAGGGATATGGGGAAAAGGCAGGGACAGGGTACTGAAATTGGATGATCAGCCATGATCTCATTGAATGGCGGAGCAGGCTCGAAGGGCCGAATGGCCTACTCCTGCTCCTATCTTCTATGTTTCTATGTTCTGATTGTAATAAGAGATGATTCACACCAAGCAGTGGGGAAATTAAATGGAGCAGAGAGGATTTTTGTTACGTTTTTACCACAAGTTCTGCAAACTTGGCTTCAAAGCTGCCAATGTGGCTCCTCGAAAAATGTGTGTTGGAGTTGGTGTATTGCGATGATGATGCTTTTATGCCCTTAATCTCATTATTATGTACTACTGTTTACCAAGTAGGTGAGAACAACTGTATTGACCTCCTACTTATACCCCTTGACCTCAGTCACATCATTAAATGAATAGTGATTTAACATTGTATTAGAAACTCACTTCTTTGCAGAGACACCTTCAAGCAGTCCCAGAGGGGATTATTATAAACTGTTAACTTTACCTTTTCATTCCTATGCAGGATATTTATGTATCAAGTAAGCAGCAAACTCACAGCATGCAATGTACAGACTAATATCCTGCTTGGGTCAAAGGTTGATATCTCAACTCTGTGACCTCATGTGTCTTGCCATCTGCAAATTCACCCACAGACTTTTCCCTGTCCTTCAGTGCCCAGTTCATCACTGAATCAAAAATCTTCATGTATCACTGATTTAAAAAAAATTAAAGGACATGAACTTTTTTGTTCAATATGCATCACAACTGACTTTCGATTAATATTCAGGTACTCTGCCTCTGACATTTTTAAGAACATAACAAATGCAGGAGTAGGCCATACGGCTCCTCAAGTCTGCTCTGCCATTGAATGAGATCATGGCTGAACTTCTACATTTACTCCACTTTCCCACCCAATCCCCATACCCCTTGATTCGCTTAGTGGCTAAAAATCTATCGATCTCAATCCTGAATATACTCAACAATTAAGCATCCACAGCCCTCTAGGGTAGAGAATTCCGAAGATTCACAACCCTCTGAGTGAAGAAATTTCTCTTCATCTCAGTCCTAAATGGCTAACCCCTTATCCTGAAACTAAGACCCCAGTTCTCGACTCTCCAGTCAGGGGAAACAGTCTCTCAGCAGCTACCGTGTCAATCCCTCCAAGAATTTTATAAGTTTCAATGAGATCACCTCTCATTCTTCTAAACCCCAAAGAATATAGGCCCATTCTACTCAGTCTCTTCTCATAAGACAGCCCTCTCATCCCAGGAATCAATCTAGTGAACCTTTGTTGCAACCCCTCTAAGGCAAGTATATCCTTCCTTGGCTATGGAGACCAAAACTGTACACACTACTCCAGGTGTGGTCTTACCAAAGCCCTATATAATTGCAGCAAGACTTCCTTACTCTTATACTCCAATCCCCTTGCAATAAAGGCTAACATACCATTTGCCTTCCTAATTACTTGCTCTACCTGCATGTTAACTGTCTGCGATTCGTGCACAAGAACACCCAAATCCATCTGAATACCAACATTTGCTAGTCTCTGACCTTTTAAAAAGAACATAACATAAGAAACAGGAGCAGGAATAGGCCACTTGGCCCCTCGAGCCTGCTCCGCCATTCAATAAGATCATGGTTGATCTTGGGCTCAAAGCCACTTCCCAGCCTGCTCCCCATAACCCTTCACTCCCTTATCTTGCACAAATTTGTCTATCTCCACTTTAAATGTATTTAATGAACCAGCCTCCACAGCTCTCTGGGGCAGAGAATTCCACAAATCTACGACCCTCTGAGAGAAGGAGTTCCTCCTCATCTTAGTTCTAAAAGGGCGACCCTTTATTCTGAGACTGTGCCCCCATGAGGGGAAACATCCTCTCTGCATCTGCCATGTCGAGCCCCCTCAGTATCTTATATGTTTCGATAAGATCACCTCACATTCTTCTAAATTCCAATGAGTATAGGCCCAGCCTGCTCAACCTTTCCGCATTAGTCAAACCCCTCATCTCTGGGATTAACCTAGTGAATCGTCTCTGAACTGCCTCCAATGCAAGTATATCCTTCCTTAAATAAGGAGACCAAAACTGTACGCAGTACTCAAGGTGTGGTCTCACCGATACCCTGTACAGTTGCAGCAGGACTTCCCTGCTTTTATACTCCAACCCCCTTGAAATAAAGGCCAACATTCCATTTGCCTTTTTGATTACTTGCTGTACTTGCATGCTAACTTTTTGTGTTTCATGCACAAGGACCCCCAGGTCCCTCTGAACTGTAGCATTTTGTAATCTCTCCATTTAAATAATAGTTTGCTTTTTTATTTTTCCTGCCAAAGTGGATAACCTCGCACTTTCCCACATAATACTCCATCTGCCAAATGTTTGCCCACTCACCTAGCCTGTCTATATCCCTTTACAGATTCTTTGAGTCCTCTGCACAACTTGCTTTCCCACCCATCTTTGTATCATCTGCAAACTTCAGTACAAAGAAGGTTCACTCGGTTAATCCCGGGGATGAGTGGATGGACATATGAGGAGAGGTTGAGTAGATTGGGACTCTACTCATTGGAGTTCAGAAAAATGAGAGGCGACCTTATTGAAACATATAAGATTGTGAAGGGGTCGGATCGGGTGGATGCGGGGAAGATGTTCCCGATGATGGGTGAAACTAGAACTAGGGGGCATAGTCTTAGAATAAGGGGCTGCTCTTTCAAAACTGAGATGAGGAGGAACTACTTCACTCAGAGGGTGGTAGGTCCATGGAATATGCTGCCCCAAAAGGCTGTAGAAGTTACATCATTACATAAATTTAAAACAGAAATAGACAGTTTCCTAGAAGTAAAGGGAATTAAGGGTTACGGGGAGCGGGCAGGAATTTGGACATGAGTCTAGGTTCGGATCGGTCATGGCCCTGTGGGTAGCGGAGCAGGCCCAGGGGCCGTGTAGCCTGATCCTGCTCCTATTTTGTGTGTCTAATTCTGTTAGATTCAGGAGATGGTTCTGTGATAGTGGATTGGCGGTTAGGATCAGATCAGCCATGATCTTATTGAATGGCGGAGCAGGCTCGAGGGGCCGATTGGCATACTTCTGCTCCTATTTCTTATGTTCTTATGGCTACATTACACTCGATCCCTTCATCCAAGTCATTAATGTAGATTGTAAATAGTTGGGGCCCCAGCACCGATCCTTGTGGCACCCCACTAGTTACCGTTTGCCAACCAGAAAATGACCCATTTATCCCAACGCTCTGCTTTCTGTTAGTTAGCCAATTCTCTATCCATGCTAATCTATTACCCCCAACTCCGTGAGCTCTTATCTTATGCAGTAACCTTTTATGTGGCACCTTATCGAATGCCTTCTGGAAATCCAAATACACCACATCCACTGGCTCACCCTTGTCCACCCTGCTCGTTACATCCTCAAAGAACTCCAGCAAATTTGTTAAACATGATTTCCCTTTCTTAAAACCATACTGACTCTGTTTGACTACAGTATGTTTTTCTAAATGCCCTGCTACTGCTTCCTTAATGAAGGACTCCAGCATTTTCCCAACGACAGATGTTAGGCGAACTGGTCTATAGTTTCCTGCTTTCTGTCTCCCCCCTTTCTTAAATAGGGGTGTTACATTAGCAGTTTTCCAATCCGCTTGGACCTCTCCAGAGTCCAGGGAATTTTGGTATATTGCAACCAATGCATCCACTATCTCTGCAGCCACTTCTTTTAAGACCCTGGGATGCAGGCCATCTGGTCCAGGGGACTTGTTGTCTTTTAGTCCCATTATTTTACCGAGTACTATTTCCTTAGTGATAGTGATTGTCTTTAGTTCCCCACTCCCTGTGGCCCCTTGATTATCCATTATTGGGATGTTGTTGGTGTCTTCTACAGTGAAGACAGAAGCAAAATATTTGTTCAGAGTCTCTGCCATTTCCCCGTTCCCCATTATTAATTCCCCAGTCTCATCTGCTAAGGGACCAATGTTTACTTTAGCTACCCTCTTCCTTTTTATACACCTGTAGAAGCTCTTACTATCTGTTTTAATGTTTCTTGCCAGCTTACTCTCATAATTCATCTTCTCTCTTTTAGTCATCCTTTGCTGGTTTTTAAAAATTTCCCAATCCTCTGGTCTCCCACCAATCTTGGCAACATTGTATGCCTTCGTTTTCAATTTGATACCATCCTTTACTTCCTTAGTTAGCCACGGATGGTGCTCCCTTCTATTAAAATCTTTCTTTCTCACTGGAATATATTATATATAAAAAATTCTGCTTTTCTATTCTCACTATCAAAGTGGATAATTTCACACTTCCCCACATTATACTCCATCTGCCACCTTATTGCCCACTCACTTAACCGGTCTATATCCCTCTGCAGCCTCTTTGCGTCCTCCTCACAGCTTACTTTCCCACCTAGCTTTGTATCGTCAGTAAACTTGGATACGTTCCACTCGGTCCCCTCATCTAAATAAGTGATACGGATTGTAAATAGCAGAAGGCCAAGCACTGATTCTTGCGGCACTCCACTAGTTACACCCTGCCATCCTGAAAATGACCCCTTTATTTCTACTCTCTGTTTTCTGTCCTTTAACCAATCCTCAGTCCAAGCTAATATATTACCCCCAATCCTATGAGCCCAAATCTTGTGTAACAACCTCTTGTGTGGCACCTTATCGAATGCCTTCTGAAAATCCAAATATACGTTATCCACTGGTTACCTTTCATCAACCTTATATTTATCTATAATAGATATTGTTAATAATTCCATTTATTGAATAATATATATAAAGACCTCTGCTCAATATTTTATTGTGTTGTGCAGCTGAAGAAGCATTTAGTTTGTTACTTTCACATTTTTCCAATTTTTGAAGATGACTCAGTGAGCAATGCCATATGAGATCTACTTGTTTATTTTTTAAAGAAAAATAAAATAAATTTAAACAGCTCGCTAGATGCATTGGTCTTTGACTGAGTTCAACTTTAAACAGACGACTTAAGTTAGTTGGTCTTGTAGGAGTAACATAAAGGTTGATGGTGCAGATTTGGGATTTTGATGGGTTATGATTGTTTAAATTTGCAAAGTCCTTGTGAAAATACTGGTGTTAACACTGATTTGAAACTTCAGCGACTGATTCATATATATTACCTAATATTTATTTACATCAACATTAAAATCCAACAACCAGTCCTTCATTCATCTGCTTATTTTTTCCAGATCTCTTTCAATGCTATCAATCTCTCCCTATAGTCATGACCTGGCCACTTAGCTTAGTGTTAATCAAAAAATATTATATTACAAGAAGTACTCTGCTCCATATTTAGAAATAATGTGGGAAATAGTATGGACACCAGAACACATCTCTGCTGAACTCCATTGGTCACTGGATCCTAAACAGACCTTTTTCCCATTTAACACCCATCTCCTTTATATTGCTCAGTCTAACAATTCTATTAGCTATTTTACTATTAAGTAAATTAACCATCATAATCTTTATAAACTTTGTTCACACAACTTTGTCAAATAACATCTGAAAATCCATGTGGATTATAAATGTCCTGATCAGCCAAATTTAGTTACCACCTCAAAACATGATTGTAGATTTGCTAAGCACAACCTGTTGCTTCTAAATCTGTGCTGAATACTCATTATATATGGCTTCAGGTCGTCATCGTCGTACGTGTCTTCACACTGTTCCCTTTGGGGAACTGTATGAAGTGGTGGAAGGATTTCTGGCCGCAATTAACGCTCCTTCCGTGACCGTAACCATCTTCGTACCAGCCATTAGGGTGGTTAGTCCTATGGCGGGAGGGTTTTACAGGCTCCCACAACCCATACGAGGGGGGGGGGGTGCCACCCACACCCACGGACGCAAGTATCCCGCTGGATGTCAACCCAGAATTTAGAGTCGGAACTCCGACTCAACTTGCCGGGACTGTCTGGAGCGGGGTTTGAAACCCTACGCCTTCTGGCCTAGTGGCGGGGATGCTACCGCTACGCCAAAGGCCCACTCCTGGCTTCAGGTCAAGCATGGGCAAGGAAAACTCCTGCTGATTACCACCTACCACCCTCCCTCAGCTGATGAATCAGTACTCCTCCATATTGAACACCACTTGGAAGAAGCACTGAGAGTAGCAAGGGCACAGAATGTACTCTGGGTGGGAGACTTCAATGTCCATCACCAAGAGTGGCTCGGTAGCACCACTACTGACCGAGCTGGCCGAGTCCTGCAGGACATAACGGCCAGTCTGGGCCTGCGACAGGTGGTGAGTGAACCAACAAGAGGGGAAAACCTACTTGACCTCGTCCTCACCAATCTGCCTGTCGCAGATGCATCTGTCCATGACAGGATTGGCAGCAGTGACCACCGCACAGTCATTGCGGAGACGAAGTCCCATCTTCACACTGAGAACACCCTCCATCGTGTTGTGTGGCACTACCACCGTGCTAAATGGGATAGATTCAGAACAGATCTAGCAGCTCAAAACTGGGCATCCATGAGGCGCTGTGGGCCATCAACAGCAGCAGAATTGTATTCCACCACAATCTGTAACCTCATGGCCCAGCATATCCCTCACTCTACCATTACTACCAAGGCAGGGGACCAACCCTGGTTCAACAACGAGTGTAGAAGAGCATGCCAGGAGCAGCACCAGCTGTACCTAAAAATGAGGTGCCAATCTGGGAAAGCTGCAACACAGGACTACATGCATGCTAAAAAGCGGAAGCAGCATGCTATAGACAGGGCTAAGCGATCCCACTATCAATGGATCAGATCAAAGCTCTGCAGTCCTGCCACATCCAGTCGTGAATGGTGGTGGACCATTAAACAACTAACAGGAGAAGGAGGCTTCAAAAATATCCCCATCCCCAATGATGGTGGAGCCCAGCACGTGAGTGCAAAAGACAAGGCTGAAGCGTTTGCAACCAACTTCAGCCAGAAGTACCGAGTGGATGATCCATATTGGCCTACTCCCGAGGTCCCCACCATCACAGAAGGCATTCTTCAGCCAATTCGATTCACTCCACGTGATATCAAGAAATGGCTGAGCGCACTGGATACAGCAAAGGCTAAGGGCCCCGACAACATCCCGGCTATCGTGCTGAAAACTTGTGCTCCAGAACTAGCCGCGCCTCTAGCCAAGCTGTCCAAGTACAGCTGCAACACTGGCATCTATCTGACAATGTGGAAAACTGCCCAGGTATGTCCTGTCCACAAAAAGCAGGACAAATCCAACCCAGCCAATTACCGCCCCATCAGTCTACTCTCAATCATGAGCAAAGTGATGGTAGATGTCATCGACAGTGCTATCACGTGGCACTTACTCACCAATAACCTGCTCACTGATGCCCAGTTTGGGTTCTGCCAAGACCACTCGGCTCCCGACCTCATTACAGCCTTAGTCCAAACATGGACAAAGGAGCTGAATTCCAGAGGTGAGGGGAGAGTGACTGCCCTTGACATCAAGGTAGCATTTGACCGAGTCTGACATCAAGGAGCCCTAGTAAAACTGAAGTCAGTGGGAATCGGGGGCAAAACGCTCCACTGGCTGGAGTCATACCTAGCACAAAGGAAGATGGTTGTGGTGGTTGAAGGTCAATCATCACAGCCCCAGGACATTGCTACAGGAGTTCCTCAGGGCAGTGTCCTAGGCCCAACCATCTTCAACTGCTTCATTAATGACCGTCCCGCCAACATAAGGTCAGAAATGGGGATGTTCGCTGATGACTGCACAGTGTTCAGCGCCATTCGCAACTCCACAGATAATGAAGCAGTCCATGCCCGCATGCAACAAGACCTGGGTGACATTTAGGCTTGGGCTGATAAGTGGCAGGTAACATTTGCGCCACAGAAGTACCAGGCAATGACTATCTCCAACAAGCGAGAGTCTAACCATCTCCCCTTGACATTCAATGGCATTACCATCGCCGAATCCCCCACTATCAACATCTTGGGGGGGTCACCATTAACCAAAAACTTAACTGGACCAGCCACATAAATACTGTGGCAACAAGAGCAGGTCAGAGGCTAGGTATTCTGCAGTGAGTGTCTCACCTCCTGACTCCTCAAAGCCTTTCAACCGTCTACAAGGCACAAGTAAGGAGTGTGATGGAATACTCTCCACTTGCCTGGATGAGTGCAGCTCCAACAACACTCAAGAAGCTCGACACCATCCAGGACAAAGCAGCCCGCTTGATTGGCACCCCATCCACCACCTTAAACATTCACTCCCTCCACCACCGGTGTACTGTGGCTGCAGTGTGTATCATCTACAAGATGCACTGCAGCAACTCGCCAAGGCTTCTTCGGCAGCACCTCCCAAACCCGCGACCTCTTCCACCTAGAAGGACAAGGGCAGCAGGCATATGGGAACACCACCACCTCCAAGTTACACACCATCCTGACTTAGAAGTATATCGCCGATCCTTCAACGTCGCTGCGTCAAAATCCTGGAACTCCCTACCTAACCACTGTGGGAGTACCATCACCACACGGACTGCAGCAGTTCAAGAAGGCGGCTCACCACCACCTTCTTAAGGGCAACTAGGAATGGGCAATAAATGCTGGCATCCTAGAAACAAATTTAAAAAAAAATAGGAGGAAATGGCAGGTTAATGCGTGGCGAGACACGTGGTGCAAGAGGGAGGGTGGAAGATTCCTGGGACATTGGGACCAGCTCTGTGGCAGGTAGGACCTGTTCAAGGTGGACAAGTTACAGGTTAACTAGTGCTGTGGGGGAGGGTTTAAATTAATTCAGCAGGGGGTTGGGCACCAAGATGTAGTATTAAAAAGTAGAAACAAGATGCACAGAGGACTGGGAGAGATGGTTAGAGTTAGAAATAATTCAGAATTAGGTGGGATCATAGGGAATACAAAGAGGTATAAGTTAGGTTTGGAGTGCATGGCCTAGAAATTCAGTGGGCTGCGCCACCCATTAGTGCCCAAAGAGGGCACTCAGTGGGTTTTACGCCACTGGCCACGCCTCCCGCTAAATTTAGCGGGACGCCAATGGCGGCGCTAGCCGTTAGCGCTGCGCCGCTACCGATGACGTCATCGGTGTGCGCAGCGCCCCGCTACCGCCCCGATCGCGAAATTTGGTAGCGCCCCCTGCTTTAACGCCGGTCGCAATTTGCGACCAGTTAAGGGGAGCCTACCTGCGGCAGTTGAGGTGCGGGGTGGCCATTTTTTTTGCTGTCCGCCTGCCAGCACCTCTCCACGCCACTGTCCCTGGCCTCCTGAACGCCCCCCCCCCCCCCCCCCCCCGCGTTGTGCCGGCTGCGTCCCAAGAGCTCGGCACTTCTCCTCGGTGCCGGGCTCTTTTGCTGGTACTCGCGCTCTTTGAGCGCACTGCAGCAGGCCCCTCCCCTTTAAGAAGGGGAGGAAGGCCTGCAGTACCGCAGCGCGCCACGCTGCGGCACGTTGCGCTGCAATTTTCAGTTGCAGCGCCCCAAGAGGGATGCGGGGCGCCTCGAGTAGCGCCACGCTTCCGTCTGGGGCGGTGAAACTCAATTTGCGGCGGGCGGCCGCGACTCCTTCCGGGGCGGTACTTCTGGCGCCCTGGCGAGACTGGCGCCCCAAACGGGGCTCCAGTGAATTTCTACGCCCATATGTCTAAATGCACAAAATGTGCTTAATAAGGTTGGTGAACTGCAGGTACAAATAGCCACATGGGAATATGATTTAGTGGCGATAACGGAGACCTGGCTTGATGAAGGGAGGAGGATTGAATGCTTAATATTCCTGGGTACTAAGTATTCAGGAAAGATAGGGAAGGAAAAAAAGAGGAGGGGTAGCACTTTTGATTAAGGAAAATATTACTGTGCTACAAAGAGAGAATTCCTTGAGGGGTCAAAGACAGAATCTATTTGCTTGGAGTTGAGAAACAATAGAAGAGCTATTACACTACTTGGTATATTTTATAGGCAACCAAATACTGGGAAGGAGATAGAAGAGCAGATTTGCAGGGATTTGCAACTTTCTTGATCAGTATGTTTCTTGCCCAACGAGAAAGGAGGCATTGCTGAATCTAATCCTGGGGAATTAAGTGGGTCGAGTGGAGAATGTCATAATGGGGGAAGCATCCCGGGAATAGTGATCATAGTATAAGGATCATGTTATGGAGAAGGACAAGGTGCAATCTAGAATACAAATATTTAACTGAAAGAGGGCTAATTTCAGTGAATTGAGGAAAAGCAAAGAATAATAGCCATGAACCTAGTTCACCCTTCCCTACTCCTATTTCCTCCACGCTCAGAATCACTACGGCCCTCTCCTCTTAAGGAATTAAGGGTTTTAACTTTGTTGACCTCCTCCATAATGCATATATGCTGCCTCTTTTATAATGTTTAGCCTTTTCTTGCAAACAAATCATTGAATGATACAGCACAGAAGGAGGCCATTCAGCCCACTGTGCCTGTGCCAGTTCTTTGGTAGAACTGTCCATTTAGTCCCACTCCCCTGCTCTTTCCCCATAGCCCTGTAAAAAAAAAAATCCTTCAAGTATTTATCCAATTCCCTTTTGAAAGTTACTATTGAATTTGCTTCCACCAGCCTTTCAGGCATTACATTCAGATCACAACAACCTCACTGCATAAAAAATGCCTCTGGTTCTTTTGCCAATCACCTTAAATCTGTGTCCTCTGGTTACCGACCCTTCTGCCACTGGAAACAGTTTCTCCTTATTTACTCCATCAAAACTGTTCATGATTTTGAACACTGCTATCAGATCTCCTCTTAACCTTCTCTGCTCTAAGGAAAATAACTCAAGCTTCTCCAGTCTCCACATAACTGAAGTCCCTCATCCCTGGCACCATTCTACTTAATCTCCTTGGTACCCTCTCCAAGGCCTTGAGATCCTTTCTAAAATGTGGTGTCCAGAATTGAACACACTACTCCAGCTGGGGCCAGTGTTTTGTAGAAGTGTTGCACAACTTCTTTGCTTTTGTACTCTATGGGCAGGATTTTCATTGTGCCGTGGAGTCGGGATTGGAGGCGTGCGGGAGGTTAAAATCCCGAAATCAGGGGTCCTGACCCCATCCCGCACCCAAACCCGCCTCCATGCCAGTTTCAAACGAGGCGGGTACCCGTCCCGCACTGGGACCCGCCTACCCGAGGCGGGAAGGGATTAGTGCCAATTAACTGCCTGTTAACAGGTAGTTAATGGGGAGTTTTTAGCCTAATCCCTATTTTTAAGGTTGAAGTGTGGGATTCCCAATGGCTCCAAGCCACGCCAAGTTAGCGGAGTCGGGCCGTTGGGTTGAAGGGCTTGGAGGGGTCAAGATGTCGGTCTTCAGGTGAGTGATGTGTGCATGAGTGCAAAGGTAAGTGTGTTTGGTGTGTCTAAAGTGATTAAAGAAGTGTAAATGACCTTTTCTTACCTTTTCAGCCTTCCTTCCTTTAGGTTCCGGGAGTCCCTCATCTCACCGGCACAGAAAGCAGAATGGCTGCGAACTGTCAAAAGTGACAGCCTGCAGCTTTCTGTGCAGGAGAGATTTCTAACTGAGTCTGTGGAGAAAGCCTCAGGTTAGAAATAAGACTGTCAGTGTTTGACAGTTTCAAACAGGTGTGAAACACTGATATTTCATCTGTCAAAATCTCTTGATAGATGAAATTTCAGTCTGTGACGTCACCTGTTGCCGGGTGGCCCTTAATTGGCCTCAGCGGGCTCAACAAGGTCAATCAAGTTAAAATCGCGTGGATTGGCCGCATCTCGATGGAGGCGGGACTACAACCCCGAAAGTTGTAGTTCCGCCTCCAACCCGACTCCCGAGTTAAATTCCTGCCCTATGCCTCTGCTAATAAAGTCAAGGATCCCATTTGATTTTTTTTAACAGCCTTCTCAGCTTGTCCTGCCACCTTCAAAGATTTGTGTACATACACCCCCAGGTCTCTCTGTTCCTGCACCGTCTTTAAAATTGTACTTTTTAGTTTAGAATGCCTCTCCTCATTCTTCCTACCAAAATGTATCGCTTCACACTTCACAGAAATCACAGAAACCCCACAGTGCAGATAGAGGCCATTTCGGCCCATCGAGCCTGCACCGACACATATCCCACCCGATCCCCGTAACCCCTACACCAACACATATCCCACCCTATCCCCGTAACCCCATGTATTTAATCCCCCTAACACTAAGGGTCAATTTATCATAGCCAATCAACCTAACCCGCACATCTTTGGACTGTGGGAGGAAACCGGAGCACCCGGAGAAAACCCACGCAAACACGGGGAGAATGTGCAAACTCCACACAGACAGTCGCCCGAGGCCGAATTCGAACCCGGGTCCCTGGCGCTGTGAGGCAACAGTGCTAACCACTATGCCACCGTGCTGCCCCACTTCCCTGCATTAAATTTCATCTGACATGTTTCACCAGTCTGTCTATCTCCTCATGAAGCCTGTTACTATCCTCCTCATTGTTTATTACATTTCTGACTTTCATGTCATCTGCAAACTTTGAAATCATGCCCCCTATACCCAAGTCCAGATCATTACTATATGTCAAAAAGACCAGTGGTCTTAATACTGACCCCTGGGGAATAACACTGTACACTTCCCTCCAGTCTGAAAAACAACTGTTCACCACTGCTCTCTGCTTTCTGTCCCTTAGCCAATTTCATATCCGTACTGCCACTGTCCCTTTAATCCCATGGGCTAAAATTTTGCTAACTAGTCTATTATGTGGTACATTATTAAATGCCTTTTGAAAGTCCATATGCGCATCAACTGCACTATCCTCATCAACCCTCTCCATTACTTTATCAAATAAAAAAGGGACATGTTACAAAGAGGAATGTGCGGAAGATGTTACCAGTGAATTGTCCAGAGCGCCAGCAACCTTCTGTGAGTGTGTGATTATGAAGCATTCAGGTTCCTTAAGCTGATAATGTATCCTGGGCCACATTTAATGGGCCACATAGTCATAGAACAACATGGGCACGCCTTTGCAAAGTGCAGTGCACTCTCCTTCTGTGATGGTGCACCAAATGTGGAGTGATGTGCAATTAACATGCATTGTAAGTCAACATGTTACAACACTTAGCTTGGCAACCTTGTGTAACCCAGGAAATTTCTTCCTCACCTGCTATCAGATTCTAGCCACAGATGAGACGACATTCATTCATTCTGTTACCTGCCTCTGGCCCTGGACTTTATGACTGCAAAAAGAGTCACCTTTCTCTGAAGCACCAGCTATAGCAGGACCTTCAAAGCAGTTCTTGTCCCTTGTTTGCCTCAATTTTTCTCCCTCAGTTGCAGCATAGTTTTAAGGGCACCAAACAGTCGTTTAAGAGCTTCTGGCACTAGATAATCCAACCACTGACCCCATGGCTCCCAGACCATCATGCGTTGAGCGCAGGGAATGCTGAATCTTTATTATAATGAGCTGACCTCACATTATATTGCAAGGTCATCAGGAAGCACCACAGGCGCACACAGCATCCCAGGAGCAACAAGCCCTGACTACATTACCTGCCCCACGTTTTACTTTCTAGAATATAAATGAAGAAATGTTGAATATACCTATAATTTAAATTACAAGCTCATGTCTCATTGCGCTTTCAGTGTACTTCCTTGATTTTCATAGGTCATTATATTTGAGGCTGTTTTTGAGTTGTCAGCTTTTTGGAGTTTGTGTCGGCTTTTACTAGTTTTTTAGTTTGGTTTGTATGCAGTAGGGGGCACTGCACTGTGTGGTTATTCCAGTGAAAATTCTGGTAATTTATTATCCTTCCAATCTGGGAACACTCATGCCAGTTTAGCACCTCCAGTGCAGCCCTGATGTTATGGTATAAAGCAAATCTATGTGCAGTAAAATTAGCCATTGTGTGGTAGATTTTCCCCATTTTTTTTTTGTATCAAATCCAATTCAATGTGAGCATAAATTTCTGTCTTATTCCCATCGTCTAATACATTTTCTTTTTTGAAAGCTACTGAAGTTTCAAATGAACCACGCAAAATCTAGCATCATGGGCATTAATATGATGCAAAAGTCTGAAAGTATTAACACTAATACTGTTTCAATTGAGCCTATGTATATTTACCACATTATGCTGAATTAAATGATTTTGTAGTAAAAGATGATTGCACTGAAACTTGTTATTGTTTCAGAAAATGGAAATATTTGTGGTGAATGGGAAATTTTGACAACTGTTTGTCTCCAATGTAGTGTTATGAATTGCAATTTAATGCTCTGTATAAAACACTGTTACTTTTCATAAAATAGGTAACAAAAATGGTCACTGCATTTTTTCTCCACTCCTTCAGGATACTTTACGACAAAAAGATGACCGGATTGAGGAATTAGAGGAGGCTTTACGGGAGAGTGTGCAGATTACAGCAGAACGTGAGATGGTATTAGCACAAGAAGAAGCTGCCAGAAACGATTCTGAGAAACAGGTCTGTAGTGTGTGCTACCACCAGCGAGTGCACAGTTTTCTTCTTTATTCATTAATATCGGTGCTTCTCTATCATCCAAATAAACTTTGAGTATTGAATGTATTCTGTGTTTCGGCTAGTTAATTTTACCTTGACAGAGTTACCACAGATGTAATCACTGTTGTGTCACACGGGAAAGACCCGAGAAATCTTGGCAGGATGCAGAGGGGGCAGAGACCTGACATAATGAGCTGGATTTTACCAGCCCTGAGGAGGCGGGTTTGGAGGCGGGACTGTTGGGAAAATCAAAAAGAATAGGAGTGGGTCCCGAACCCGCTCCCAACCCACCTCCAGCCAATCTTCCTGGGAGTCGGGTCCTCGATTTGCGCAGGGACCTGAGTCCTAGCGGCGGGAAGAGGATTATAGCCACTTAACTGCCTGTTAACAGGTAGTTAGCAGGCAGTTAAGAGGCTTTTTCCCATTTTGAGACTTCTGCGGGCTTCCCGACGTCGGGGAACCCCGCCAGGGTAAGTGAGGCGTGCTATGGGTCTATTGTAATGTTTGTGTATAGATGACCGCTGCAGAAGTGGTGTGAAGGATGCAATGGGACACTGGTGAGTATCAGAGGTAAGGAAATGTTGGGAAAGTCATTTTTAATGTGTTTAGATTTTTCTGAAGGTGACGAGCTTTGAAGTGTTTGTGTGGCCTCACCTCATTGGGAGAAGTGACAGATCGCTTCTGTACCCTCACCAGCTGCCATCTGTTTTATCCTAAGGAGAGGGTCATTGGAGAGCCTGGGTGCAAGGGCTCACCTTCAGTGATTGTCTCCTCAATGCTGTCAAACACTGTCAAATCATCTGTCAAAAATAAATGGTTCATGTCCCTTTTAAGAAAACCGGCAGATGAAGCATCATCAACTGACATCATCTGACACCGGCTTTCCCTTAATTGGCCAGCAAGCCCGCAGGGCGGGCTTAACAAGGCCAATCGGGAAAATAGCATCTCTGCATTGGACATCGCTGGGAGGGGACTAGAACCCGGAAGGCAGCAGTCCCGCCCCCAACTCGTCTCGGCAAAAATCCAGCCCAATGGGTCTCTGCCCTCTTTCCTCCATTCTGTGCTGGGGAATGTGATATCCCAGGCACAGGCTAAAGGATAATCTACGCTATGTTGTCCAGGAAGACATTAAAGGTAGAAAATCAAACTGATGAGGGAAAAATATGCACTGCTTTACTATTGGGACTCATTGTTTTTCTTGGAGTATTCTTGTTTTAGCTCACCTTAGAGTAATTTTTGCTGCAAGTTAAATTTATTATCCCAGGAACCTTTTTGTTGTTGGGTATAGTCCATCCATTCATTTTATGTCAGTTTTCTGTAACACCCTTTCTCTGCTGAAGATAATTAATTCACATGGATAAGCTTTGCATTGTATTTGGATAACTCTGAAGTCTATACTACTGGTTGTATCTTGATATTGTGTCAATTGAATATTGAAAGATCTGTTAACTCAATGGGTTCAACACAGGAGTCTGCAATGCAGCTTAATTGAAAATATGTATAAACTTTATTGCAGAATACTTTGGATTTAATCATTTGACTGCAGTTACCTTTTTGCATCTGAATCATAGACAATTCTGATTCTGAATTTAGTTGATTCAGAGGACACTAATTCTGCAAATTCCAGTATGCTTATTATTTATGGGGTGTTTGTTATGATGAACACTGTAAAGCAGACTTGTTTTCTATGGTGCAAGATGATATTTTAGTATTCAGAGAGTTAAAGCCATGTGAAACCTGTTTGGCGGTTATGCCAGTGAAACTTCCTGCCTAAGCCTAACAAGCCTTGAGGTAATTGTGATAGGGGAAAGAACGGCGTCACGCTAGTGTCGCCATATGAGAGGTAGGAGGCCGATAGCTAGCTTGGTTGTTTTGTTCTGTTGATTATATAGTGCATTGTACAGTTGGTTATATGGTAAATGCTGTGGTTCCATTGAGGATTGTATTGTGCATACAACTTGATAGACATGGCTTTTGTGTTGAGAGTTCTGGGGTTAATTATCTTTTTTTCTCTCCACTTTTTCCCCGAAGACAGCAACTGATGCAGAGGTACCATTGCACTTGTTTTGGCAGTCAGTACCATTCTTGTCACTATTCATGTTTATGTTGAGCATTATGTGTTGAATGTTACGGTTTTCTAGAAAGGATTGTGTGATGGGTATCATGACTGTGTAGAGGGCTCAGTAGCTGTGCGGTAGTTGTGTAGAGGGTTGTGCTGTAGGTTTTGTTACATTGTGAGTTTCAAGTTATTTGGGTTTTGTGGTTGTGAGGAGTGGAGTATTCTGGGTTTCATGCTGTGTAGAGGGTTGTACTGTGGGTTTTGTGGTTGTGAGGAGGGTTGTGCAATGGGCATTGCGATTGTGTACTAATTCGGAGCACAAATAATATGGTCCAGCTGCTTCTGAGCAAGCAGCTGAGCCATACAGACCAGGAAAAGTCCTAGGTTCAAGGTCTGGACTACTGAGTTAGCTGTTCTCAATTAGGCTATGATTGATCTCAGCAATGTTGGGTTAAGAAGGGGAAATAAATTAGGATTCTTGCAATCCCTGCTGAGAATTAGCATGTGTTGTGAGGATGGAATTGGGCTCAGCTGTAAATGTCTAGGAACACACATGAAGAATGGCCACTTGGGCGAGGTGTCGGAGGGCCTCCAGCACCCATGCAACTGGACCCCACCAAGGATTTAACACTTTCAAGGGGGTGGGGGAGAAAATTGATGGATAAAGAAAGGAGGAGGGAAAAAAACAAATAATATTGAGAATTCTCAGTACATTATATAGAAGCAATCCAAACAAATGGTTCAGATGAAACATGAGAGCAAAGCTTAAACAGTTTATTCATCAGCTGTACCCCAGGATATAGAATAATGCCTATAATTAATTGATAGACAGGGTAGGAACTCCAGTTGACGAGCACTAAAATGCAGTAACATGCTACACTCTCACATGTACTATTTTAACAAAATCATCCGCTCATGTAAAATGAGTGTTCATACTTGACCTTTATCAATAGGAATTTTTCTGTTCTCCGATTGTGCAAATTACATGGAAGCCAATGAGTTTTTGATACTTTTTTCAGCTTTGATAGCTTTGATGTTATGTGTTAAATGTTGTAGTAGGGGCTCACAGGACATCAGGAATCATGATGTAAGACTTGCAAGATATCTGGGGTTGTGCCATGGGACCTCTCAATATTGGCTTTTTTAGTACTGTGATATAAAAATCCACCATCTCTATATAACACAGCTGCCCCTTGAGACAGCATGCTCTTTTATAGTGCTTCTTCAGATGCAACAACCCAGATTTTCCACCATGTTTCATCCAATTTGGGGCAGTATTTAGACAGGCACCGGCAATGATGTGGGGATCCATTATGTCCAATCTGAGCCCACTTTTGTGCCCACCCAATTTTCTGCCACGATTGGCAGCGGACATTGGAAGTGAGGTGGTATTAGAATCATAGAATGATTAAAGCACAGAAGGAGGCCATTCGGCCCGTCGAGCCCGTGCCGACACTCTGCAAGAGCACTTCAGCTAGTCCCACTCCCCCGCCCTTTCCCTGTAGCCTTGCAATTTCTTTTCCTTCAGGTACTTATCCAATTCTCTTTTGAAAGCCACAATTGAATCTGCCTCCACCATCCTATCAGGCAGTGCATTCTAGATCCTAACCACTCGCTGCATAAAAAAGTTTTTCCTCATGTCGCCTTTGGTTCTTCTCCCAATCATCTTAAATCTGTGTCCTCTGGTTCTCGACCCTTCTACCAATGGGAACAGTTTCTCTCTATCTACCCTGTCCAGACCCCTCATGATTTTGAACACCTCCATCAAATCTTCTTTCAACCTTCTCTGCTCTAAGGAGAACAACCCCAGCTTCTTCAGTCTATACACGTAACTGAAGTCCCTCATCCCTGGAATCATTCTTGTAAATCTATTCTGCACCCTCTCTAAGGCCTTCACATCCTTACTAAAGTTTGGTGCCCAGAATTGGACACAATACTCCAGTTGAGGCCAAACCAGTGTTTTATAAAGGTTCAACATAACTTCCTTGCTTTTGTACTCTGTCTCTATTTATGAAGCCCAGGATCCCGTATGTCTTTTTAACCGCTTTCTCAACCTGCCCTGCCGCCTTCAAGGATTTGTGCACATATACCCCCAGATCTCTCTGTTCATGCACCCCCCTTTAGAATTGTACCCTTTAGTTTATATTGCCTCTGCTCGTTCTTCCTACCAAAATGTGTCACTTTGCACTTCTCTGCGTTAATTTTCATCTGCCACGTGTCCGCCCATTCCATCAGCCTGTCTATGTCCTCTTGAAGTCTATCACTATCCTCCTCACTGTTCACTATACTTCCAAGTTTTGTGTCATCTGCAAATTTTGAAATTGTGCCCTGTAAACCCAAGTCCAAGTCATTAATATATATCAATAAAAGCAGTGGTCCTAGTACCGACCCCTGGGGAACACCACTGTATACCTCCCTCCAGTCACCACTACTCCCTGTTTCCTGTCACTTAACCAATTTCGTATCCATGCTGCCACTGTCCCTTTTATTCCATGGGCTTCAACTTTGCTGGCAAGCCTATTATGTGGCACTTTATCAAATGCCTTTTGGAAGTCCATGTACACCACATCAACCGCATTGCCCTCATCAACCCTCTGTTACCTCATCAAAAAACTCAATCAAGTTAGGTAAACACGAGTTAATTAACATGGTGATGTAATGCATCCTACTTTCCATCAATTCCATCTCACTTGCAATGATTACTATTGATACGGGTATAAAACAAACATCCAGGATTGCTATGTGCTACTCTCAAGGTGGAAGTAAGTTCAAGAGGACAAGCTTATACAATTCTCAGGTACTGTCTTTTTTGTTGCTTTTTTGTTTTGCTGATGTCACCTACTTTGCCATCTGTCTTTGTACCATTTGTTATGGGGCTGACATTATACAGAATTTACAGCACAGAAACAGGCCATTAAGCCCAACTGGTCTATGCTGGTGTTTATGCTTCACACGAGCCTCCTCCCGTCTTATTTCATCTAACACTATCTGCATATACTTCTATTCTTTTCCCCCTTGTATACCTAACTAGCTTCCTCGTAAAGGCATCTATGCTGTTCGCCTCAATTACTCCATGTGGTAGAAAATTCCACAGTCTAACTACCCTCTGGATAAAGAAGCCTCTCCTGAATTCTTTATTGGATTTATTCATTTCTATCTTATATTTATGACCTACTACAAAAGCAAAATACTGTGGATACTGGAAATCTGAAATAAAAACAGAAAATGCTAGAAATACTCAGAAGGTCAAGCAGCATCTGTTGAGAGAGAAACAGAGTTATTGGGCCAGAAATTCGTGAACGGGGCTTGCCGCGCGTGCAAGGTCCCGATTTGCACTTACCCGACGCGCCTGCCGATCACCTCCAGGGACGCCTGGAATTCCATTTTGAATCTGAAGAATCCCGGGCAGCGTTTGACATCACGCCGCCCAGGAGTGCAGCCAGCGCGAAGCCTGTAGCGCGCTGTGCAACTGAGACACGCCCCTTGAGGTCTCAGTTTAACAGGACACGCCCCCAATGTTTCTGCCAAGCTGCTAAGCATTTTTACATGCAAAGCAGCAGTTTAAATAGGTTTTTGGAAGTTTTTTGAAGCTTTTGGTAACTTTTATAAACTTTTTAAAACGTTTACATTATTTTGAAGAATCTGAAGTAGTTTTAAACAGAATTAAAGCAATTTAAAGACTTTTAAAAGCCCTAAAAGAATTTTTTAAATTCCATTTATTTATTTAGCAATGTCGTCGTCATACGTGTCTTCACACTGTTCCCTTTGGGGAACTGTATGAAGTGGTGGAAGGATTTATGGCCATGATTAACGCTCATTCCGTGACCGTAACCATCTTTGAACCAGCCATTAGGGCGGTTAGTCCTATGGCGGGAGGGTTTTACGGGCTCCCACAAGCTATACAAGGAGGGGGGGCCACCCACACCCACGGACGCAAATATCCCACGGGATGTCAACCCAGAATTTAGAGCCGGAGCTCCGACTCCACTTACCGGGACTGCCTGGAGCGGGGTTCGAAACCCTACCCTGATCTGGCCCAGTGGCGGGGATCCTACCGCTATGCCAAAGGCCCAATCCGATTAGCAACGTGAAATGGCTGGAATGAGCACAATTCACGGCATTAAAAGAACTCACAATTGAACTGATGATGACCTCAGCAATCTCCTCAAGGAGGTGGAGGCGCAGCGCCTGCTCATCATTGGTAATGAGAAGTCAAAGGCGCCGCAAAAAGGGCAGATGATAGCTTGGTCTTTCAAGTGGCAGCATAGGGCTCCAGTCACGGGGAGGGAAAAGGCGCAGGAAACGTATGGGTGTCACCTTTTGTGCGGAGTGGGCCTTTTGCGTAGCAGTAAGCATCCCCGCCGCTGGGCCAGAAGGAGTAGGGTTTCGAACCCCACTCCAGACAGTCCCGGCAAGTGGAGTCGGAGCTCCAACTATAAATTCTGGGTGGACATCCAGCGGGATACTTGCGTCCGTGAGTGTGGGTGGCCCCCCCCCCCCCCACCTCAGATGGGTTGTGGGAGCCCGTAAAACCCTCACACCATAGGACTAACCACCCTAATGGCTGGTTCAAAGATGGTTACGGTCACGGAATGAGCGTTAATCACGGCCATAAATCCTTCCACCACTTCATACAGTTCCCGAAAGGGAACAGTGTGAGGATACGTACGACGATGACCTCTTGCGCAATGCACCTCCTTGGACCCTCAGTCGCAGATGCGAGGGGGCAAATCGTGCAATTGTTAAATTTTTCATTTTATTGACATGTAAAATGTTGGCCCAGTAATTCCCTTCCAAATGCGCGAGTACGGTCGGGGTACTTACGCGTCTGGCCGGAGGAAATGCCGGTTTTCAGCATGCACAGCGCATGCGGGGAAAACCGGCATTTCCTGTCCTCTGAACGAAGGGGTTCAGAGGCAGAATGCGTGCGCAGTAAAATTCGCCGCTTTCATTCATGCTTTCAGTGAGGTCAAGTCCTTACAACTTACACATGAAAAAAGCATGGGTACAGTTGCTCCAGAGGCTGCGGAGGAAGATATTTCTTATTGTGAAGCTTCTGAAAGTATGTATGTCTGTATATATTCCTTTGCGTGTTATGTATATATTCCTTTACTTATGTGTATGAATGTATTATTTAATTATGACTTTCAGAGAAAGTAACTTGTTGAAAAATCATAATTAAAAACATACATTCATACACATAAGTAAAGGAATATAAAACATACATATACGTAAAGGAATATATGCGGACATACATACATAATTACTTATTACTGATGAAAAGTTTCTTTCTTAAAAGTGCTGGAAATGTTACATTACTCATTTTAGAACACTCATTTTCACATTCAATTCACACAGCCACAATTGCTCCTTCTACCTACCGTTCTGAAAACCCGTTTTAAAAAAAAAAAAAAAAAAATTTAAACTTTAAAACTTACTTAAAATTTCTTAAAATAACTTCCCTCCCTTTCCCAAACAAAAATATTGCCTTTCAGAAGCTCCACGATAAAATATATCTTCCTCCGCAGCCTTGGAACAACTTTACACATGCTTTTTTCAAGTGTAACTTGTAAGGACTTACCCTCACTGAATCCATGAATGAAATCGACGAAGTTCACTGCGCAAGCGCTGCCTGTGCAGTCGCACGCGCTGTGCCTATGAACCCCTTCGTTCAGAGGACTGGAAATGCCGGCGTTCCCCGCATGCGCTGTGCATGCTGAACGCCGGCATTTCCAACGGCCAGATGCGTGAGTACCCAGACCGTACTCACGCATTTGGTCACGAATTTCTGGCCCAATGTTTCAGGTCGATGACCTTTTGTCATAAAGGTCATCGACCTGAAACGTTAACTCTGTTTCTCACAGATGCTGCCTGATCTGCTGAGTATTTCCAGCATTTTCTGTTGTTATTTTATATTTATGACCCCTAGTTTAGGACTCCCCCACAAGTGGAAACCTCTTCCCTACGTCTACCCTATCAAGCCTCTTCATAATTTTAAAGACCTCTATTCAGTCACCCCTCAACCTTCTCTTTTCTGGAGAAAAGGGCCCAAGCCTGTTCAGTCTTTCCTGATAGTTATAACCTCTCCGTTCTGGTATCACACTTTTAAATCATTTTGTCCCTGCTCCAGTGCCTCTATATACATTTTGTAATATGGAGACCAGAACAATACACAGTACATTCCCCCCTCTTCCCATTTCAGCTGGAGCACGATGGGTTTGCCATTGGGAATTCTCCTCCATCTTTGCTTCTTGGAAGAAGAGGAGGAGCAACAGAAGGAGACAGTTTGGTAAGGCTGCACTGCGTGTGCATTTGCGTACGTCCTTTCAGCCCCAGGTGAAGGTGTTGAAAAAGCCTGGCTGGAGGTCCTGTATGTGCTGCCTTCCTGAGACAGAGCAACAACAGGCGTGCATAATGCTGCCATGTCACCTGTACTGATCCAACAAAATCAGTGAAGCCCCATGAGATACTTTGTCTGTAACCCATCCCCAAATGCTAAGAGAATGATGAGACAGCCCTTTCCAATCTGATACCCAAGGCCTCTGTGGCAACATTCTGAGCACAGACTGCTCTTAAAGCCTTTGTTGTGAGGGCCTCTGTCGTGGTCGCCTTTGCTGTCACATGCTCTAGGATTCACTGCAGAGCTGAAAAACCATCCCTCTGTATACTAGTATGTGGGTACCAGTCAGCCCCCTCCCATCTGCAGCACACTGTCTGACACCGCTGCCAGTGTCTGCACATATGGTTGATGGTATGCAAGCAACTTTCTTTTAAAAGCAGACCCTCTGAGGTCTGTCTCTCTAGACTCTTCAGCCGAGGGGTGATATCTCTTAACCCTCCAGTCAGCAATATTTTGCTCCATGTGTTCCACCACCAGTCGCTCCTGCTCACTTGTGTTCTGTATTTCACCCAGTGAACTCTTGTCTGCCTCATTATTTTGTTCCCTCTGGTTGAATGTTTCTGGGATGGTGCTTGGGATGGCAGCATGTGCGTGATGGCGTGTGAGCTAAAGTACTGATGAGGGCGGATGCAAAGTGTCCAAAGTGCTTATTTCTCTGCTTCTTTTGGCACATCTGAAGGGGGAAAAGAGGAAGAGATGTTACAGTGGGTTGCTGAGGGGTAGAGAGAAGAGACATAAGAGTTCCGTGTTACAGTTTGCTGACCGGTAATGCCGGGTACAATAGTCTGAGAAGGAAGAGAAGCAGAAGTTCAGCATTAACCTGCAGCTGCCTGCCCTCCAACTTCCTCTGTTGCTTCCTCCCCCAGGATCTGAAGAGTTTTCTCCTCATAGGGGGTGAGAGGGTGGAGGTGTGGCGGTCCACCGCCTGTTGGCAATGTCTCTCTGATGTACTGGGCTGTCTTATCCTTGCAAAAGAATGCAAAAAGTGAAAATTACCATTGATTGCATGAGATGCAGTAAAACCAATGTGGAAACTTGCAGATCATAATGGGGTTGATGACAGGGTGCATGCACCAAGCAATTACATATCATGTGGGACTTTTAGTTGGATGAAGGAACACTTCTAGGTGAAGACTGGAGATGTAAAGGTGACCATGCAGCTTCCTGGGCATTGGGGGTAAACAATTCTTGCACTTTAACAGACTGTGACACGGAAGTGCAAGTGGCAGACATGCTTAGTATAGAGTATTCTTGAAAGCTGTGGCTTGCTCCTGTTGACTTAGCAGGCCTAATAAGGTGATTGAACTGTTCCAGTGCTGAGTTGCAAGGAATACACTCTTAGAGTTGGCACTGATTACCCTGGTCACCTCCTGACACTGCTTGCTCTCGTTGCAGACCTGCATTACTCTGTGCCAAGCAATGTCTCCTCTCTGTCAGAATTAATGGAGAAACACTTGCACAGCTTCTTTTGTGAACCTGAGAGCTGTGGGCACGCCATCAGACCGTGCTAATCTCAGACATTCTTCAAGGAAACAACTTTTTGTTCTGTATCCAAACAATTTTTTTGTGTTTTGGCCTCTTTACAATGCTGCTGGCTTTTAAACCCCAAGGCAGAATGCTGGCTCCTGCTCCCTCCCAGATGGCAAGGTCCCAATGACTGATTGATTGCATTCTACTTTCCAAGCCCCAACCTCACTGTTCCCTGCCTGAACCCCCACACTTTCTCAGCCCAAACTCTAGCCCACCATGCTCTCCGAATCCTTACCACAACACATTTTATTCTCCAAGGACCTGTACACAATGCATAGTTCACTTTCAGCGCCCAGCCCTGTAGCAGCTGAGAAGTGGCAAATAGCAATCAGTTTCTATGATAAGTTTCACTGTTAATACAGAAGTTTCCCACTTTTTCTGCTGTACCCACAAAACTTTGCATGATTTTAATGTCACATTATGAGTCTCCATGGGTCTCCTGTTGCTGCTAAGTGGTACTGTTTGCTTGATTTGGCTGGCTGCTTCTGCTCCTTCACTGTTCCCCACTCCGTTGCTGGCTGTTTGAGGTCTCTGTTCTACTTCTGTGCCCTTGTTTCAGCTTCTCCTCATCTGATGCTGTGTAAGGACTGCTAATATTACTGTTTGGCAGCATTTTAAGGATGTTTTAAAGCCAAAAAAGAGGTACAATGACTCAAAACAGCTTGAAAAAATTGAAATACTGTTTCCAGTTGCCATGTTGCTTTTCTGTGGCAGTGTATTTGGAATGTTATGATGTTAAACACCCTGCAAGGGATACAGTGATGAGGAACAGGTAAGAAGCTATGCAGTTTTAAACCATACAATTCTGCAACATGAATTTCCAAAGTAATAGTAAATCCTGGAATGTGATCCCTAAACACCAGTAAACATTCTGGACTCCCATGTATTAAAAATAATGGCCTGTAATCTGCCGTCAGCAGCAAAGCAAAGGCGTTTGCCGCTGGCCCCGAAGTAAGCTTCGCACAAAGATGTCACGATCTCTCTGTCGCGAATTTGGGGTTTTCCGATGCGTAGTTGAAATCAACGCAATTTAATGGGGATTCCCAGCGAAAAACTGCTGTTAGGTCAACAAGCTGCCTTAAGCAGCCAATCAAAATGCAGAATTCTCACAGACAGCGAACCAGGAAGTGGGTAAGCGCCTAAAATTCTAACTTTTTATAAATGTTAGGGAGAGCAAAACAAAGATTGGGGCTCTCACATGGGGAAAAGGCAAACCTGAAATAAAGATGAACAAACTTTTTTAAAAAATTAAACATTTTATTAAAAGTTTCTTAATTTTAATTTTTATTAAAACGGACAAATTTGACACTGCACAAAATTTAAATTAGTTTTTCAGGACCATAACCTTTGTTTAGCTGTCAATACACTGTTAAAACCCCAGTTACACCTAATCCCTTTGGGTCTAACCTTTAATTGGGTATTTAACAACGTAGTTACTGCAGAAGAGCCAAAGTTTTCATCAGTTTCCATGATTTGAGCGATTTCACTGATTGTCCGCACTGTGGGGGCATAGCCTGTGGAGGATCAATGAATGCCTGACCACAACTTCAGGATTCCCACATTAGGCTGCGCTAAATCCTGAAGTTGCAGTCAGTTTCAAAGGCGAAATGACGGCGAATGCTGCCAGTTCGCCCTCATCAGGACTGCAAAATCTGGGCCAATAATTTGACTTATTTAGTCATTATAAAGCAGTGGCATGATAGCATTAAATTAAATGGAATACTTTGCATTTACAATCTGCTATTCAGTGGAATGTCTGCTATCAGTCTCATATTGATCACCAGCTTTAAATTTCAACACACCTGAAAATAGTGTTATATCAATGGTGAGTTGTATCAGACAGTAATGCAATGTGGTAGTTCTCATAAATTTTTAAGCTTTGATTTGTGCAGTTTCTGGAAAAGGGAATGCCTTAGCTTTAAGGTTAAGGATCTGTTTGTGTGCGCTGCAAATCACCAAGACCCACTACTCACCTCTGCTGAACCTCTGGATCAATGCTGGCTCATGGTCGATTCGCCATTTTCCACAGGAAAACCTCTAGCAGTGCGACCACTGAAACCCTGACCCTGAACCAGCTCCTGGACTCACTCGCCCTCCACACCTGGCTCCAAACCTGGGCATTATTTAGTCAGTTCTCCAAACTGACTCAATCCTATCTACAAGTCAACTTCATTCCACCACAGACTTTAACTTTGAACTCTCTCTTATTGTCGTCTCTTTATTCTTCAGTTACAACCTGGACATACCTATCTTAATCTTTGCCATGCCTTTGTAACTTGAATTTATTCAGTGTCCATTCATGTGCGCATTTTGGCTGCCGCTCCAAACTCGAGCCCATTTCTATCTGCCTTTTTACCCTCTTTACTCCTTTGGACCCTTCTCTCCTGTCTCCTCCCATTCCTGTTACCCAGCCATGCCTCCATTCATTTCTCCCCTCCTGAGTATTTTGCCCCCCCCCCCGCCAAACCTCTATACCAATCCTTCCCTGTACCTCTACCTTCTGACTCTCCTGCCGCCATCCCAGGCTTGACTCCCTCCTGGATAAGCCTGCAGCTTCCCTCTGTGCCTCTCTTGGCATTTAGCAAAGAGCTAATCAAGGCACTCATCGATGCCTCCTTATGAGCAGCAATCACAAATGCCCCATTCTCCTTTCTCGCTGACCATCCCACCCTGCACCCTTCGCTGGGGGCTAATCTTCCTTCCTGTCCTGCTCACCCCTTCCACTGCTGACCAGTGGACTCTGCCAGTGGATCAACAATCACCGCCTCTCTCTGCATCTCATTCCAGAATGTCCATTCACTTGGGAACAAAACCCTTGCCATTCATGACCTTATTATGGACATCAACATCAAGGCCTTGACGGAAACTTGGCTCACAGGTGATGACACCTTCCCACTTACTGAAACCTCCTTGCCTGGCTATACCTTCTACCACCTGACTTGCCGAAACCACCAAGGTGGCAGTGTGGCCCTTATTACCAAGTCTTGCCTTGGTCTGTCCCCATACTCTTTTGGGTCCTTCTGCTCCTTAGAGCACCTCACTTTGTTCCACCCCTCTTGCTCTTAAAATCCTCATTCTCTACTGCCCACCCAAGCCCCATGCTAAGTTTCTCACTGATATCCTCACTGCTTTCCACCCTCAGCCTCTGCACCGAGCAACTTCTCATCCTCTGTGATTTTAACCT
Source organism: Somniosus microcephalus (assembly GCF_052327205.1). Taxonomy (NCBI): domain Eukaryota; kingdom Metazoa; phylum Chordata; class Chondrichthyes; order Squaliformes; family Somniosidae; genus Somniosus; species Somniosus microcephalus. Next base: position 43,789,771 of record NC_141002.1, read on the forward strand.
CCATCTCAACTCACCTTGCCCTCTCGTCACTGAGTTCACTGCCCTCCTATCCTCCCTTAACCTGCCCCCCCCCACCCCATATAAACTCTCCTACCCATATTCACGGTTACTCACTCGACCTTGCCATCTCACGTGGTCTCTCTCTTCCCATCGTCTCAATCACGATAAGGCCATCTCTGATCACTTACCTGTATCCCTGACTACTCACATCACCTTCCTCCTTCCAATCCCACTTCCTTCTCTGTCCGCCTTTGGAAATAACTCGCCCCAAGTCACTTACAGCGGCACGTTCCCAACTGTTTAGCCTTTGGCCTGCCATTCCTCACAATACTTCTGCTCAGTTACACCCTCAGCTCTACCATTGATGCCCTTCCCTGGTTCAAAGAGCCCACTTTCATCCCACTTTACAATCTCCATATCTCCTAAGAGATAAACAGAAGAGGTATGAAATAGGAAGGAACAAAGAAGAAAGGGAAGCAGAGAAAAGGGTTTGCGATAAAGAGGAAGGAGAGAGGCAGAAGAGGAAAGGATGAGAAAACTCAAAGGAAAATGAACCAGAAAAAGTATGAGCAAACAAAAAGGAGAGAAATTGAACCAAAAAAGTAGAGATAACACCAGAAAAGGGGAGAAAGACTTTGAACCAGAAATGGAGAGACACAAATGCAGTGAGCCAGAAAATGAGGGGAGAGGGAGAACCAGGAGGACAGCGAGAGAAAAAGAAGCATGAGATGAAAAGAAATAGGAAAGGAAGAACAAACGGGGAGAGAGCAAGGAAGGAGGAGAGCGGAATACAGAAAGGGAGGGGAAGAGGGCAGGAAAGAGAAGGGAACGAGGGAGAGAGAAAGCGAAGGGAAGGAGGAGAGAGATTTGGAATGCGAAGAGGAGAGAGATAGAAAATGGAACAAGAGGATAAAGAAAGGAAGGTAAAAGATATGGGAAGGGAATGAGATAAAGAGAAGAGAATGAAAGAAGACAAAGTAAGGATGAGAAAAAGAGAAGGAGGATACGAGAGAGTGAAGGGAAGGAGGGGTGAGAGACCTTGCTAATCAGTTGGAATCCTGTTTCTGTTATGTTGCCTCATACAGATCTTTACCCTTTTATGTTGATAATTAAAAATCGTATCACCAGTTTAAACAATGTTTTGTTTTCAATAGCTTCAAAATCCTGAGCTGACCAATAATTAAGCAACAGTTACCCAAATAGCTTATTTAATGTATTCTCCATTACTATCAACTTGCTCGTGGAACAAACTGTTTGTGAAAATTGGAAAAATATTATTTTCCCAGAAACATTCTTCACTTTGACAAGCACAGAAATGACATGCTGTGCATGAATCAATAGGGTAGATTTTACCTTTTGGGCGGCCAGCCAGTGGAGCAGGCCAGCCAGCAGGATGTGTCTTCACAAAGGAGGACACAAATAACCTTCCAGAGATGTCGGGGAACATAGGGTCGAATGAGAGGGAGGAATTGAATGAAATCAGTATTTGTAGGGAAATGGTGTTAGGGAAATTGATGGCATTGAAGGCCGATAAATCCCCAGGGCCTGATAATCTACATCCTAGGGTACTTAAGGAAGTGGCCCTAGAAATAGTCGATGCATTGCTGGTCATCTTCCAAAATTCTATAGACTCTGGAATAGTTCCCATGGATTGGAGGGTAGTTAATGTAACCCCACTATTTAAAAAAGGTGGTAGAGAAAAAACGGGGAATTATAGACTGGTAAGCCTGACATCAGTAGTGGGGAAAATGCTAAAGTCCATTATAAAAGATGTAATAGCAGAGCACTTGGAAAACAGTGACAGGATCGGACAAAGTCAACATGGATTTACAAAAGGTAAATCATGTTGACTAATCTACTGGAATTTTTTGAGGATGTAACTGGTAGAATAGATAAGGGAGAACCAGTGGATGTGGTGTATTTGGACTTTCAGAAGGCTTTCGATAAGGTCTCGCATAAGAGATTGGCGTGCAAAGTTAAAGCACATGGGACTGGGAGTAAGGTACTGACTTGGATAGAGAATTGGTTGGCAGACAGGAAGCAAAGTGTTGGAATAAACCGTTCTTTTTCCGAGTGGCAGGCAGTGACTAGTGGGGTATCGCAGGGATCGGTGCTAGGACCCCAGCTATTCACAATATATATTAATGATCTAGACGAGGGAACTAGATGTAATATCTCCCAAGTTTGCAGACGACACAAAGCTGGGTGGGCGTGTGTGCTGTGAGGAGGATGCAGAGAAACTCCAGTATGATTTGGACAGGTTGGGTGATTGGGCAGATGCAGTATAATGTGGATAAATGCGAGGTTATCCACTTTGGTGGCAAAAACAGGAAGACAGATTATTATCTGAACGGCAATAGATTGGGAAAAGGGGAAGTGCAATGAGACCTGGGTGTCCTTGTGCACCAGTCGCTGAAGGTAAGCATGCAGGTACAGCAGGCGGTTAAGAAGGCAAATGGTATGTTGGCCTTCACAGCGAGAGGATTCGAGTACAGGAGCAAGGATGTCTTGCTGCAGTTGTACAGGGTCTTGGTGAGTTTTGGTCGCCTTATCTGAGGAAGGATGTTTTTGCCATGGAGGGAGTGCAGCGAAGATTCACCAGACTGATACCTGAGATGGCAAGAATTACATATGAAGAGAGATTGGGTTGGTTAGGCTTATATTCGCAAAAGTTTAGAAGAATGCGAGGGGATCTCATTGAAACTTTTAAAATTCTAACAGGACTAGACAGACTGGATGCAGGAAGGATGTTCCCAATGGCGGGGGAGTCCAGAACCAGGGGTCACAGTCTAAGGATAAGGGGTAAGCCATTTAGTACTGAAATGAGGAGGAATTTCTTCACCCAGAGAGTGGTGAACCTGTGGAATTCTCTACCACAGAAAGCAGTTGAGGCCAACTTATTAAATATATTCAAGAAGGAGTTAGATATATTTCTTAAGGCTAAAGGGATCAAGGGATATGGAGAGAAAGCAGGGACAGGGTACTGAATTTCGATGATCAGCCATGGTCTCATTAAATGGCAGAACAGGCTCGAGGGGCCGAATGGCCTACTCCTGCTCCTATCTTCTAAACATGACTTCTGGTGGCCTCTTCAGCTGTGTCACCAGTAAAAATGGTTGGAGCATGCATGGCGTACGCAGTGACCAGTTCTGTCCTCAAATGGCATTTGGAGTCCTGTGCATGTTATAGGATCACGATTTGCTGATGAAAAGGGGCTGACGGTCTGAAACAGGCAGACACTTCAGCCACCCAGTGATTGGCTTCTGTAAAAATAGTGACGGCTGGAGAGGTGGCGTTAACGGGGCGGTAAATTTACGAACCCCATTTTGAGGCCATTACCGCCAATATCAGTGAGTTAAAGCCTGCCCCAATGTGTTTACATGCAGTGGATATCTTTTGTCAAAGCTAGCAATCTTAATTCCATTGCACATACCTGGGCAACAGGAAGTAAACTTTTTGCTGTAATGCGCGTAGCACATTTAAAGCTACATTGGATGAATCCACTTTCCCCTACTTTCATTGTTTATCCAAGTGTGCTTGTCAGCTGGGTTTACATGGAAAAGAAGATCTGGGTAAACTATGTATTAAGGTTATTTGGGATCTTTATTTGTGTGCATATAAATGCATTGAGTGGTCATATTGTTTAATGCCGTAACAAAATGAAGGGCCTGTGTTCTACCATATTGGAGTGTGCACAGATGATAGAGATCACTTGTAACATCTTAAAATACAAACTTCTCTAGCTGGGAAATGGTTCTGAAAAATGCTATGTTACTAAGTATGAGGGCATGATTGACTATGATCCTGAGAGTCACTGTGGAGTGGGCTTGTGAGCCTTCCATTAGTCAGCACAGGAGCAGCATTAAGAATAGCTTTCTTATCACTTCTTTTACTCAAGGAATGTTGGGCGATGAGGAAGGAAGTGAAAATAAATTTTTTTAAAAAGATTTCTATTGATCGTTTTCAACTTATTTTAATTTTACTGAAATAATTAATGGCAAGAACATATTTCTTTAAAATTATAGTGCTCTGTTTTTAAATGTATTGTGGCTTCTACCTTTCTGACAAGAGCCTGCATATTTCAGTATGGTAACTGAGCTGTCCAAATATGTCTGTAAAATGTGACCTACAGATTATTAAATGAATTATGTATATATGTAAATGGTTGTGGAATAATGGAATTTGCATTTAGTAGTGCATTTAAGTGCTTCTTCCTGATCTTCTAGTAAATGCTTTGCATGCTTCTCTTTCTTTTATTCCATTATGCTACACAATGCCCGTGCGAAGCATGTTAATGAAAGTTTGCATGAGTCCAACAACTTTGGCTTTAAATGGTTCAAGGTATGGGAAGCGTCTTTTTTAATTCTAGTTCATTCACATTATTTCCTGCTGTCTATTATTCCTATCCAGAAAACCCATCATTGTGTCTGGTTTCCATTCTTCATGTATCTGTGGTACTTCAGATTGAGTGCTGCTGTTCCTCTGTTACCCCACTACATTTAAAAACCAAGTAATTGCAAGAATTATCACCAACTTTAATATACTTTTGTTTCAACTGTGAGTGGAGCATCAGAGTAGCTAGGTGGGAGACACTCCTGAGTCAGACTGCAAGAGACACTGGCCCAAAATCCCTGGACTCCGAGAAGGTAGAATCGTCGATTATCCTCTGGGGGAGCAGAAATTTGGAATGCAAACTGGAATCTATCCTATTTGCACCAGCCATGTAAATAGGGGCCATGGGCTGATCATCTGACCTGACCCCACCATGTCAAGGTAGCATGTTGTGGGAAGTTGCTGCCCTTTGTCCCCTTAAAAGGCCATGGTTAAAACTTTTGCCAGGTGAAAGCTGGCCTGAGTCACACTGAGAGCCTTTGAGGGAAAGTTAATTGATCCTTAAGGGCATTGATTACCTTTTCCAAGAATCAGGCTAGCTCCATTGAGAGCAGAAGACGCAAACAAGATTTTTTGGGGGACCTTCGTTGGGACCTTCTCTTCGCCATCAGAGTGACATGACGGCCAGCGGTCCGGGGTGGGTGCCACAGATGTGCTCTTATAGGTGTGATGTGAACACATTAGCTATGGAAATGACTCCATTCCAGCAATGTGGGATTGGATCTGCGGTTACTGGCATGGGTGAACAGGGCTTCTGCTCTGCTGCACTAGCAGAGTGAGACCCCAGGATTTTTCGCAGTAACGCTGCTGTTGCATAGTACATGTATGGTCATTGTTTCTGCATTCTGTCCTCAATCGCCTTTCTCTTTTCCTGTTTCTCCCTCTTTCATATTCCCTCTGCATTTATAGAATAACAGAGATAGATATTTCATAATGCAAACTGTTATTTTTTTTAAATTGTCTTTAACATCTTCTACTTCCTTTTTAGGTCTTGCACAATTGTGCAGACCTATGACTGAGTGACTGACTGCCCTGGATCTGGACACAGGAAATGCAAATGGATTTTTCTACTCAACCTGTATTTCCTTTGTTAAAGCAATCAAAGTCCTAACTCTGTTTCGCAGACTGTTGAAATAACTTGCATCTAAACCAATGTCTGATGTTGAGGACGGACTTGATTAATGTGAATCAGGTTGTGAGAATATAGGGTTGGAGCTGCTTGATATAGGACTCATTGAGTGCAGCCTTCCTTACACTACAATGCTGAACCCATCCTTTGTGTTGCTCTGTTTGCTCTATTATAGAGGTAATGCTGGTTAGCAACAGTCAACGTTTACAATGGGCCGTATATTTCGATCCCGGGTGTGTACACACTGTGCACACACCCGTAGGGACATCGGAAATGCTGGTTTCAGGCATGTCAAGCGCATGCGCTGAAAACTGGCATTTCCGATATATCAAGAGCCTGCCCTGGAGACGGGCCTCTGCGGGGGAGGGAGAGTTCCACTTTCTGGAGAACCTCCGCCCGCAGAAAACCCTTAGAAATCTTACGCCTGGTAAAAGCAGGCGTATGGCCTGCTTTTACCAGCATAAGATTTGAAAAAAAGTTTAAAAAAATGTTTTCACTCATTTATCTTTTAAAAAAAGGTAAGTTTATTTTTAGCCCCGTAAAAAACTTTGTTTTTCAAAAAATTAAATTTTTGTTTAAAGTATTTAATTTACTGTAATTTCAACTAATTTAAAAAATGTGATTTAAAAACAAATTTATTTAATGTTTTACAGTGTTTTTGGGGTCTCCATTCGTATATTTGACAGGTCTATCTGTCAAGTGTATGAAGGGAGATTCTCTTCTGCTATTGGCTCCCCATGGCCCACGTGACCCCAGGGACGCTTGCGAACCGCATCTACCTCTGGGATACGTGAGCCCTGCACATTTCGAGTTGGAGAGGCCCAGGATCGTAAATGTCCGGCCCTCGGGAGCCCGCAGGTAAGTTCGTAGATTTTTTTCCAGATCGGAGGCCTCCGCACGCAGGAAGCCTCCAATCGGAAAATACGGCCCATAATTTATGCATGCAGTGTTGGTGCTGTTTAATCCCCCCTCCCCATGTCCTGTAATAATTTCCAATCCAGTGTCATTATTTATAATAACAGTACCTTGCTGCTTACCCTTTTCTTTTTGATTGATGTATTATGAAGATGGGTCAGCTGAGTTGCATGGTTTTCTCACCCTACTTTCAAAACTCACCCCTTCAGTCTGTGTTGAAGAGGTACAGTACTGCCTTCATGAAAAAGTGTTTGGTAGACAGTTCAGTACATTTGTCACATTACAGTATTTGTACAGGATATCATGACAAATATGTTTCTCTTTCAGCTGTTGTCCATCCTCAAGCAAAATAAGTTTTGTTTTTCATTTTTTTCATAATAAAAGTGTTTCTTTACTATCTTCCTCAGAATATATCCAGAGGTATTTGCAACTTTTGTATTATTCATGACTGAAGGGATGCAGAAGTTTAATCTGTCATTGTTGCTAACCATTAAGAAAATGCAGGTTGTTGCAACACACATGCATTGCTGGAAATGTAAAGTACAACTTCTTCCTTTACCCCACCACCAACTACCACCAGCAGGTGTGCTGCTGTCTCAAGTAGTCATGCATTGTAGGGATGATTCAATATTATATTCTCCTTTAAGGGGGAATTGGAGGACATTACTTGTTTAAATATTTTTCCTTCTGAATGAACCTGTTAGAACCCCACTGTGCTGTGGAATGGAAAGATAAATCTTCATGAGCAATTTTGCTATGATATTAACTGTTCAGTTGCATCAAAGGGGAGGGGAGAGAGAGATAGAACAAGATATTGTTTAAGACGCAAACTCCAGCGACATCACAGTACCACCCAACCACAGGCCAATGTAGGCACTAATCCTACAGTCTTAAAAGATCTTTAAAATAATTTAAATTAGAAATTCCTGCTATGAAGCTAATTCTAGTGCTTCTGATGCTAAAATCAATTAACTCAGCACAGATTGTAGATTAAACTGGAATGTTCCTAGTTTTTAATCATTCAGTTATGCGCTAGGTGGTGTATTTGTAAACTGAATCATTAGGGAGCTACCTCTGCCCTTCTAACTTGATTGCTATGATAGATGTTAATTTTCTCACCATTGTTGTCCATTGATCTTTCTTGGAGTTCCAATCACAATCTATCAATTACACGTGGAAGTAGCTGTTAATAAGAACATAAGAAATAGGAGCAGGAATAGATCATTTGGCCCCTCGAGTCTGCTCTGCCATTCAGTAAGATCATGGCTGATCTTCCACCTCATCTCCACTTTCCTGAACTATCCCCATATCCCTTGATTCCCTTAATATTCAAAAATCTATTGATCTCTGTCTTGAATATACTCAACGACTGAACCTCCACAGCATACAAAATTCTTACGTGGCTTGACAGGGTAGATGCAGAGAGGATGTTTCCCCTGGGTCTAGAACTAGGGGTCACAGTCTCAGAATTATGGGTCGGACATTTAGGACTGAGATGAGGAGAAATTTGCTCACTCAGAGGTGTTATATGTTCATAAATAAATAGACATTTTTATTATGAATAGCTAGCTTGAGCTAGTCACTTTATTCAGCCATGTGGACTTCTGTACAGCATCCATCTTGACTACTGCTTTTTGGGTAGCCTAGTGCATCGTGGGTAGCCCACTCTTATATACATACAGCTCCACCTAGTGTACCATTCTAGAATGACATGTTACTGATCATTACATCCCCCTTTCTTTGAGGTTAAACAAAATCAGTATCAATCAATATCAATCAATCATAACGACATAAACATCTTCACAACAGTCAATACATTTTCAATATAGTTTTCTTTGTATTCAAAGATTAAGTCTATCAGGGTTTTTTACTTCACGTGTGGATCTTCTCAGCACGGGTAAGTCTGATGTGTTTTCATGAGAGCCTGTATGTGTGTTTGTGTTAGATTGTTCTGGTGGTGAGTCACAAGACTCAGTTGCGGCATTGCCATCGATTTGCTCTTGGATAGTTTCTTGTGTTTTGGTGTTTCTGACATGTCTCACATATGCCTATCATGTTCTCAATGTCCTTATTTATGCCAGGCCAATAAACAGTGTCTCTTGCTCTCCTTTTGCATTTTTCAATTCCGAGGTGTCCCTCATGAATCCTTTTGAGCATGTCTTGACGTAGAGCCTGTGGAATGACTATTCTGTCCTGTTTTAGTAATAGTCCACTTGCGACACTCAACTCTGACCTGATGTGATAGTACTTTGGACAGGAACCTTTTGGCCAACCATGATGAATGTTCTCTATTACTGTTTGTAACACTGTATCTTTTACTGTTTCTTCTGCTATTTGCTTTGATTTTGTGTCTGACACGGGCAGCGCAGCAGTGACCATACTCACATGAACATCCACGTCTTCCTCAGTAGAGCTCACATGACTCATTGTGGGTGCTCGGGATAGTGCATCTGCTAACACTATGTATTTGCCTGGTGTGTAGATCAGTTCAAAGTCATATATTTGCAGCTTCATCATGAGTCGTTGAATCCTTGGAGACATCTCATTCAGGTTCTTTTTTATGATGGCAACCAGTGGGCTGTGGTCTGTCTCAACTGTGAAGGTGGGAAGTCCATATATGTAGCCATGGAACTTTTTTAGTGCAATTACCAAGCCTAGACATTCCTTTTCAATCTGGGCGTATCGACACTCAGAATCAGTCATAGACCTGGAGGCATAGGCAACAGGCTTCCAATCTTCACCCTTTGCTTGTAGCAAGACCGCGCCTAGGCCATCTTTTGATGCATCCATTGACACTTTGATTCTCTTTGTTGGGTCAAAGAAGGTGAGTACAGGTGTGGTTGTCAGCACTGTTTTCAGATTCATCCACTCTTGTTCATGTCTTTCTGTCCATGCGAACTCATTTGTTTTATGTAGCAGGTCTCGCAGACAGGCTGTCTTGGCTGACAAGTTAGGAATGAACTTTCCAATGAAGTTTATCACCCCCATGATGCGTAGCACTCCTTTTTTGTCAGTGGGTCGGGGCATGTTGAGTATGGCGTTTACTTTTTCCATATCTGGACACTTGGCTTTGTTGAGCTTCAGTCCATTCCGGCGTATGCTCTGTAGCACTTTAGTCAGTCTCTCATTGTGTTCTTTCAGTGTGGAGCCCCAGATGATGATGTCATCAACATAGACCCGAACTCCTTCCAGACCTTCAATTATGTGTTCCATCGCTCTATGAAAGATTTCAGATGCAGATATTATCCCGAAAGGCATTCTGAGGAAACAATACCTGCCAAATGGTGTGTTGAAGGTACAGTATTTGGTGCTCTCTTCATCCAGTTTTAGTTGCCAAAATCCTTGTGAGGCATTGAGCTTTGTGAAGTATCTGGCACCTGACATTTCACCGGTGATTTCTTCTCGCTTGGGAATCTGGTAGTGTTCACGTTTTATGTTTGCATTTAAGTCCTTTGGATCCATGCATATTCTTAGATCATTGTTCTTTTTCTTTACACATACCATGGAGTTAACCCAGTCTGTTGGCTCTTCGACTTTCCTGATGACTCCTAGTGTGGTCATTCTGTCCAGTTCTTTCTTGAGCCGGTCACGCAGCGGTGCTGGAACTCTCCGTGGAGCATGTACCACTGGCTGAGCATCCTCCTTTAGCTGGATCTTGTAAGTGAATAGTAGAACTCCAAATCCTTTGAACACATCCTGGAAATTACTCACTACAGAATCCACTGAGTCATCTGGTCTGCTTATGGCACAGTTTATACAGTAGACTCTCTTGACCAGTTCTAAGTCCTCACAAGCTTTGTCACCTAGTAGTGAATCAAGTCCATCAGCCACAACAGAAAACATGAGATGATGCACTTTGTCTTTGACTGTCACTTTAAGTCTGCATACACCTAAGCTATCTATTTTCTGTCCATTATAGTTCTTCAGTAGTACTGATTTTTTCTGTATTTTGGGCTTTTCTTTCATATTTTTAATGTCACTCATACTGATTAAGTTTGCTTTTGCCCCAGTGTCTAGTTTCAATGTAACTAATGCTCCATTTACCTGCAGTGGCATTATCCATTTGTCCTATTTTACTGCATTAACTTTATGTTCAGCGTTGTCCATTCCTGAGGGCTGCACATTTTCTGTATCCTTTTCGATATTGTCACATGACACCATTCCTACAAAAAATGTCTCACTTAAATCAGTGTTCTCAATCACATTGACTTGTTGCCCTTTCTTTGTTTTTACTTTTGAAAAGCATTGTTTGGCATAATGATTCTTTCCATTACATTTTGTGCACATTTTTCCAAACGCTGGGCATTGTCTTGACTGGTGCTGGTAACCACAGCGTTTACAATTAAAAATTCCATCCTCCGATTGCTTTTCATTTCTGTTCTGCCCATGTTTCTTCCCCTTGTCGGACACAGCACCGACAGCAGCACTGTCACTCATTACAGTCGCATCATTATTAATTTCACTGTAAGTCTTTGCGTGCTGCCGAGCTAGCTCACTGGCATGGCATATTTTCACAGCATCCTCCAATGTTAGTTCAGTTTCTCTCAACAAACGTTCCCTGACTTTTTTATCATGAATACCAAACACAATCTGGTCACGAACCATGGATGATTTCAGTTCAGAGAAATTACATGTCTGTGCTTTCAGTTTCAGATCGGTCATAAAGCTATCAAAAGTCTCATTTTGCTGCTGTGTCCGTGAACGGAACACGTACCTCTCATAGGTTTCGTTCTTTTTGGGAGAACAATGTGTATCAAATTTCTTTAGCACATCTTCCATCTTTTCTCTGTCCTCCTCTTGATCAAATACAAACGTATTAAATACCTCTATCGCCTGTGGGCCTGCAACCGTGAGTAGCAACGCTATTTTCCTTGCGTCTGGCTTCGTGCCAAACCCGATGGCAGCAATGTAGAGTTCGAATTGTTGTTTGAAAGTCCGCCAATTGCAGTCGACATTCCCCGTGAGTTTCAAACCTTCTGGTGGCTTCAATGTCTCCATGTCGCGTTTCACAATATTCAGCAGATTTTACCAATCCTGCTACCATGTTATGTTCATAAATAAATAGACATTTTTATTATGAACAGCTAGCTTGAGCTAGTCACTTTATTCAACCATGTGGACTTCTGTACAGCATCCATCTTGACTACTGCCTTGTGGGTAGCCTAGTGCATCATGGGTAGCCCACTCTTATATACATACAGCTCCACCTAGTGTACCATTCTAGAATGACATGTTACTGATCATTACAAGAGGGTTGTGAATCTTTGGAATTCTCTACCCCAGAGGGCTGTGGAGGCTCAGTCACTGAGTATATTCAAAACAGAGATCGATAGATTTTTGGATATTAAGGGAATCAAGGGAAATGGGGATAGTGCAGGAAAGTGGAGATGAGGTAGAAGATCAGCCATGATCTTATTGAATGGTGGAGCAGGCTCTCTGTGGAGGTGGACGTAAAAGATCCCTTGGCACTATATTGAGGAAGAGCAGGGGAGTTATCCCCGGTGTCCTGGCCAATACTTATCCCTCAATCAACATCAGTAAAACAGATTTTCTGGTCATTATCACATTGCTGTTTGTGGGAGCTTGCTGTGCGCAAATTGGCTGCCGCGTTTCCTACCTTACAACAGTGGCGACACTCCCAAAGTACTTCATTGGCTGTAAAGCACTTTGGGATGTCCTGAAATCGTGAAAGGCGTTATATAAATGCAAGTCTTTTTTCTTTCAATATACATGCACACATCGGGATTCCCTAAGCCATAGCTCAACCTGTGCCAAACCTCGTTTGACTTTGGTAGGTGAAGTAGTCCCTTCAGGGGGATAATGTGAAATGTGACAAACAGAAACTCTCCATGTATGGATTCCTTAGTATCTTCTTTAGGATATTCTTAAACATGGCTATGGGCTTCTATGCACATTAGAAACCCACGGGCTGGGATTGTGCAATTTTCCAATATGCTCTCCCAGCTTACCCCCTGTAGTACTGAAGATGAAAATCTCCCCTGTAGCATTTTTCACCACAAATGTGTTACTTCTTCCAGCATAAACTCCAGTGCTGGTTCTGAAAATCAGTGGGCCAGCGCATCTTGCCATAAGCGCAGGGGATTGTCAGGTCCCTCTGGAAGTTAAGTTTACAAAGGGGCCACTTTAAAAATATAGACACAAAATTATGAGCCCAATCTTCGGAGGTCGAGGCAATAATGCAGTCCCCACATCCACCCCGAAGTTGGCTGGTACCTATTGCTGGCTACACCAAATCCCATTGAATCTCCAGGGTGCAGGACCTCTTGGATAGGGAGTCACATGTCCCTCTCCCCTCCACCCTTCCTTACGATGGTGGCCTTGTAAAGGATGGGCAGATGCTCTTCTTCCACAAGGCCCCTTGATTCTTCAGCACTAGGCCGGGATACACCATAAACCAGATCCTGGCCTGGTTTCTGGACATTCTGGAATGATCCTGCTGAAGTTGCAGTGGGAGTACACTTGAACAGCCTCATGGTCTTCAAAGATGCTCCATGTCGTGTTGATATTCCTCATTTTCTTAATAACACTTCTCCCTCCATCACTAAGCCCATGGTTTATATGTGCTTCTTTCTCTAATTTGCCCAGTATTCAGTGTGAACATACAATTATGGATCTATTTTACAATGTCTTTTTGTCATCTGCCGCTCTGACAATGTTCCAAAGTGAATAGTTCATATAATGGATGTTGTTCACACCTTCAAACCGCCTTTTTTGCTCAGTTAGCCCATCAAACCTGTCTGAAGGACAAGAACAAAGATCATTTACAGCAATGCAGAAAAATTGGCACCTAGCCATCTTAAGGTTTCGAGGCACAAGACAAAATTTGCTTCGGCTTCCAATTTATACAGACAGCATTTAATTATATACAAGGCTAGATTTACTCCCATCTAAATTTATACAGTGACTCAACCACAGAACCTGCCAGCTTCTGCTTCGCAGCCCCTTCTCCTTCATTCTTCCCTTTACTCATAGATGTTTCACTTATTTACACTCAAAGGCAAATATTATTGCGAGATGGATGTATGTTCATTGCTTTCTTCCAGGACAAGCTGCAACTTGATATTTTAACTACCTTCACAAAATGTAATTGCCATAGGCTTGTAATAATTCAACCTTCTTTAATTGCATTTGGAGGATTTTTTTTTAAAAAGGTACATTTTTTTTATTCCTTGCTCGATTTATGAAGCTACACCTGTGTTTTTGATGGACTCAGTCTTTGTTAAAAATTGTCTCAATAACTACATTACATAGTCAATGTTACAGTTTTAAATTCCTGCTCTGCTATTGCTAAATTTATATAATCGTCCAACCATATAAATGTCTATCTCACGTAATTAGGAGCTTAGTAATCACAGCACCATTCACTGTTAGAAGCTTGCAGGGCTATACCACCTAATGTTGATATTGAAGCAATCTGTTGTCCTTCATGATCGCTTTAAAAAACTAGTTCACCCTGTTATAAACAATTATTTATTTGTGTTTATACGTGTAGAACTTTGAAGTCTTTAAAATTCACTGCAGCAAGAAAAGCACAAAAATGTTTCTATTAGAAGCCAGCAAAAGAAAATCATACAAGAGAGAGCCTGAAATAAATTTTGGTCCTTTGAACTGTCAAGCTTTCTACTATGCATTTGAGGTTTATCTTTGCAGATTTTGCAACTCCAGACTGCACACACCTATCTGCAATCAAGATTTAAGTATCGGAGTTGTCATTGTTGAAATCATACAACTCCTACCACTGTACTGTGAAGTTTTAAAGGAAAACACTCATTGCGTCTCCCCTCGTATCTCCCACGTTCCCTCTGCTCCTGATCTCTCCGCCATTCTTCCTTCTCCCTTTGGTGTCTCCCTTGTCTTTCGCCTTCCCTTTTTCCTCCTGAGCAATGCATTTCCTATTCTCCTCTTTCCATCAAGTTCCATCCTTCTCAACCATCTCTTTGTTCTTCCTCCTCTCAAAATAGATGGCAACATTTAGTGTATAATTAATCCACAAAAGATGCACTTTTTAGGTTTTGCCCTTCTCAGTTTTTTTTCCTGACTACTAGTATTACGTGGCCTCCATCTAGTGTTTCAGAAGAAAACTGTAAAAACTCTTCCCCATTGCAAATAGCCAAGCTGAGATTTGAATTTGGGCCCTGGGGATCACAGATTAACATTCTGCTGTAACCAGGCTGCTCTAGCAAAGAATTCTGGAGTGTTTGTCACTCTGTGCTTAACTACCATGCAATCTACTCTGAATGCCAGAGTTCCATACAAACCTGTCATCACACTGAAACCTGAATAAAGTGTTTTGAATTCTTTGCAGTCTCCTTTTTATAAGTAACTTCAGTTGTTCTACTTGGGACATACAAAGTTATTTTGAAATAGCAATGCATGCAGTGACACAGAAAGTTTCTTTCTGCTTTTAAGGATTAATGGTGCAAGCCATTCAGCTCCTCCGCTCCTCTGATGTTCACAGGATCTTCCTCAATTGGAAGGTTGTGAATCATCCAAGCTTAGAGCTCTCCACAGATCATAGATAAGTTGATACCATACTTTGGTTCACGTTATCTAAGGGTTGCTTGAGCATTTTGGGAAGGGACCTCCAACTTTTCTAACTGCTCCTTTTCACAGGGATGATTTATAAGTTGTAAAAATCTCCCTTTAGAAATCTGGATTCAAACATGTCTTCTCGAAAGGCTGAAGGGGAAGAGAAAAGTAGGCCAATGCTTTTCCATTGTTGGTTCAGGTGGATTCTTTTACCTTAAAATCCATAGCCACTAGTTTTCAAAGTCTTAACTATTCAGTTTCCGCAATGTAAACTTTTAGATATCAAAAGATAATTTCATTCATCCGTTATTTTTTATCCACCCTGCTATAAATCAGGGGACTAATAATAGATGAGAGGTGAGTTGGCTAATGTAGATTGGGAAATTAGATTAAAAGGTATGAGTGTAGATAAGTGGCAAACATTTGAAGAAATATTCCAAAATTATCAACGAATATACATTCCATTGAGAAATGAAAACTCCATGGAAAAAATGATCCATCTGTGGCTAACTAAAGAAGTTAAGGATAATATTAGATTAAAAGAAGAATAGTAGTAAGCCTGAGGATTGGGAGAGCTTTAGAAACCAGCAAAGGATGACCAAAACATTGATTAAAAGGGAGAAATTAGAATATGAGTGTAAACTAGCAAGAAATATAAAAACAGATTTTAAGAGCTTCTACAAGTATGTAAAAAGGAAGAGAAAAGCAAAAGTAAGCTTTGGTCCCTTAGAGGCGGAGACAGGAGAAATTATAATGGGGAATAAGGAAATGGCAGAGACTTTAAACAAATATTTTGGATCTGTCTTCACTGTAGAAGACACAAATAGCATACCAAAAATAGTGGGGAACCAAGGGGTTAATGAGAGTGAGGAACTTAAAGTAATTAATATCAGTAGAAAAAAAGCACTTGAGAAACTAATGGGACCAAAAGCCGACAAATCCCTTGGACCTGATGGCCGACATCCTAGGGTTCTAAAAGAGGTGACTGCAGAGATAGTGGATGCATTGACTGTGATCTTCTAAAAATCCCTAGATTCTGGAATGGTGCCAGTGGATTGGAAGGTAGCAAACGTAACCCCGCTATTCAAGAAAGGAGGGAGAGAGAAAGCAGGGAACTATAGGCCAGTTAGCCTGACATCAGTCATAGGGAAAATGCTGGAATCCATTATTAAGGAAGCGGTAACAGAGCACTTAGAAAAACATAATATAATTAGGCAGAGTCAACGTGTTTTTATGAAAGGGAAATCATGTTCAACAAATTTATTGCCGTTTTTTGAGGATGTAACTAGCAGGGTAGATAAAGGGACACCAGTGGATGTAGTGTATTTGGATTACCAAAAGGCATTTGATAAGGTGCCACATAAAAAGTTGCTATGCAAGATAAGTGCTGATGGGGTTGGGGGTAATATATTAGCATGGCTAGAGGATTGGTTAACGGACAGAAAACAGAGAGTAAGGATAAATGGGTCATTTTCCGGTTGGCAGGCTGTAACTAGTGGGGTGCTGCAAGAATCAGTGCTTGGGCCTCAGCTATTTACAATCTATATTAATGACTTAGATGAAGGGACTGAGTGCAATGTATCCAAGTTTGCTGACGATACAAAGCTAGGTGGGAAAGTAAGCTGTGAGGGGGGACACAAAGAGCCTGTAAAGGGATATCGACAGATTAAGTGAGCGGGCAATTAGGTGGCATATGGAGTATAATTTGGGGATATATGAGGTTATTCACTTTGGTAGGAAGAATAGAAAAACAGAATACTTTTTAAATGGTGAGAAACTATTAAATGTTGATGTTCAGCGAGATTTAGGTGTCCTCGTACAGGAAACACAGAGTTAGCATGCAGGTACAGCAAGCAATTAAGAAGGTAAATTGCATGTTGGCCTTTATTGCAAGGGGGTTGGAGTACAAGATAAGGAAGTCTTGCTACAATTATACAGGGCTTTGGTGAGACCACACCTGGAGTACTGTGCACAGTTTTGGTCTCCTTATTTGACAAAGGATATACAGGTAGACTATCCTTTATCCGAAAACCTCGGGACCAGCCGTGTTTCGGTTTTCGGAAAATTTCGGATTTCGGAAGGTATTTTATAAGACTGGGAAATTTGTCGGGGGTGGGTCGGCGGGGGTCCGCGGGGGGGGTCGGTCGGGGGTGGGGTTCGGCGGGGTCGGCGGTGGGGGTCGACGGGGGGGGTCGGGGTCGGCGGGGGGGTCGGCGGGAGTCGGGGTCGGCGGGGGGGGTCGGTGGGGGGTCGGCGGGAGTCGGGGTCGGCGGGGGTCCGTGGGGGGGGTCCGCGGGGGTTCGTCGGCGGGGGTCGGGGTTGTGCGCCACTCTGGTCATGTCGTGCGCACGACTTACGCTGAACGAAAAAACCTTCGGTTTTTAGAGGGTTTCGGTTTTCGGAAGTTCGGATAAAAGGTAGTCTACCTGTACTTGCCTTAGAGGTGGTGCAACGAAGGTTCAGTAGCTTGATCCCTGGGATGAGAGGGTTGTTCTATGAGGAGTGATTGAATAGATTGGGCCTATACTCTCTGGAGTTTAGTATAATGAGAGGTGATCTCATTGAAACATGTGAGATTCTGAGGGTGATTGACACGGTAGATGCTGAGAGGTTGTTTCCCCTGGCTGGAGAGTCTAGAACTAGGAGGCATAGTCTCAAGATAAGGGGTTGGTCATTTAAGACTGAGATGAGGAGAAATTCTTCACTCAGAGGGTTGTGAATATTTGGAATTCTCTACCACAAAGGGCTGTGGTGAGTCGTTGAGTATATTCAGAGTTGAGACAGTGAGATTTTTGGACTCATGGGGAATCAAGGGATATGGAGATCGGGTGGGAAAGTGGAGTTGAGGTTGAAGATTAGCCATGATCTTATTGAATGGCGGAGCAGGCTTGAGGGGTTGTATGGCCTACTCCTGCTCTGAATTCTTATGTTCTTATGGAGGGTGCTAATGTGATGAAGCACATTGGGCACCTCGTATTATCAGATACTGAGGCCTGCAAGTCACCTGGGGTCGTAGCATATCCCAGTGCAGCCAGCAAGCGCAAAGGAGCTGGGAGCCTGTGCTCAAATTGTGTTGAAGGCTCATTAAGGCCCCAAGAAACTTTAAATTAGGGGTCTCCCTTTGTGCCCATTTGGGATGAGATGCTGTACTAGAGACCCTAATATTAAAAAAAAAACTTTTCTGCCCTGCCCTTCCTGACCTATTTTGCCCCTCCCTATCCCTCCTTGCCCTCCTTGCCACATGTGCCCCATTCCTCCCCCCCCCCCCCCCCCACCTGCCCTCCCTCCTTGGGAAATGCTGATGGTAGCCCTTAAATGGATGCTGGTATGAAAATTCTAGCCCCTACATAAACTCCCTCTCCTCCCCAGTACTCCCAGAATGTCACGTGCTATGTGCAGGAAGAACCAAAAAATGATATTAATGAATTGACTTTGTATAATATATTTAATTTTAATTGGTCGAATAATGGTAGATTGAAAATATTATTGATTCAATCTCCAACACTTTCAATTTAGCCATGCTGCTGTTATTATTTCCCTTCCATCTTCTTCGATTAAGGCTGTTAAGGTTGCATTTTAACCTCCCCTCCCTCAAGGACTGATAAGCGCACACTTTCTATCTTCAGTATCCACCAAAATAAGTAATTTGAAAAAAAAAAATGCTTTTATTTTGTGAGCTATTGAGGTTGAGAGCTTGCTCCCCCTTCTAATAGTATGTGTTGTCTGCTCAGATCATGCTTTTATATCTCTGCTGTTCACGCTCCTGCCTGTCAGTTTTGACCCCTTCACTAAAGGAATGAAAACCAACATCAATTCTGTAAAAAGAGGAAAATTCCCAAGTACAGGGCATACATTCTATATTTATGCTGTGATCCTTGTGGGTAAGACATTCAAGATCCTCTGAGAGGAGTTTTGTTTTTTGGAGCAAGCAAGCAAAGGGTTTCTATAAGCAATTGCATTTGAAATGTCCATTTTTTGTAATACTTAATTGCTTATTTAAAATTTTAGGTGGATCTTGAGTAGATACTCGGTGGTATCTTTACAGGGTCTCACTACCAAGAGTACTTTTAAAGATCAAACACAAAGAATTCCAAGCATGTCTTTGTTTCTTTCTGTTCCTTTAACAAAAGAAACGTTGAGTTTTAGATCACCTTTCCTATGATAGCTGAGAATTTCCTAAGATGTGTTTTATTTTTCTATACTTTTATGCTCATTAAAACAACAAGCGTCAGTACTGGCAAATGTAACACTTCAACTTTCTACACACAGTGTCTACCTTATGTACTTCTAGGTCAGGTTTCACCAGGTTGCATATATGGCATAGTTCCTCTGCTCCTACCCAACAATGTGCCTTAACCAAAAACTCTGAAGAGCACTCCCTATTGCACTTTTCCCTTCCTCATAGTAACTATCCTGGCAGCCTCCCTAAATGAGATTACCACCTTGTATGGACAGTTTTGTGGTGTTGACACTAGGAATTGAGTTAAGATTCACTGATCTGATGCCGGGTAGGATCTTTATAACCAATAGAGAGAATATCTTTATCTCATAAATCTGACCTGAATTCAGATCTTGCGCACAAAGTTGAAAGAACAGCGTACTTCTCAACGACCCCATTTTAATCAGGATCTCCTGACATCAAAACAGCAGTGCTGAGAGAAGCAGCAGTGACATGGAAGAATCTGCAAAATCAGCTGGTCCAGCTCCAAGTGATGATTTGAATTCAAGCTTTGCCTGGGGGCATTCCTGGGCTACTCTGATCGGCCTTCTTTCATTAGACCCAGCAGAAGCCACGCCTGCTCAGAGCAGGCATAGGTTCTGTATTTTGCCTTAAGGCGCCAAACATCAGAGAGAGGCTAGGTAATTGATCCCAGAGAGAATTGATTACTTCATAGTGCCAAAAATGTGTTCCCCTGTGAGAAGGAAAAATTTTGCTAAAATTAAATCTTTCTCCCATTAAGGGCATTTCCTCCAAGCTGACACTCGCTTTTTCCACTATTTCCTTGGCGTGGGCTCTCTTGCAGTGTTTCTCTATGGCCGCACACCCCAGTTACTAAAATGACCCCATCCCTGGGATTTGAGACAGAATCAGTATCTAATTTAGTAGGTAGCTAGGTGTCCTACTCCACTGTGCTTCTGGAGGCAGAGCAGCAATCCAGAATTTCAGGGTCATAGTGTTTGTGATTTTATTTCCTTTTAAGTCCCATTTCTAGTGTTTCTGTGTACTCGATTTTCCGCCCATTTTTAGGTGCTCCTGCTGCAGCCAAAGGAAGAAAATGGGGCAGAGTTGCTCATTGCAGAGTCCCCGCCCCAGAAAAATGCCACCAGAATTTTCTTCTTCCCCCAATGTGGGCAGACCACACCAACTACCACTTGGCAATTTGCCACATACAAATAGTGGCAAGTAGGTGTGGTTTCCTGTCCCAGCCTACTTCCCTCCATAACCACGTGTGGCCTACTTTTTGGAAACAACACCTGTACAGAAAAGGTGTTCTGAGTTACTTGTCAGCATCTCACAGACAGTAAAGTAGTTGAAAGTCACCATTAGAAAGGACTTTGCTGCGGGAAAGTGTCTTATTTCATAACTTTCTGACTCAGACATGAAAGCCATGCTGACAGAAGGCCAGTGATTTAGTTTTCTTGGAATTGTAGAATTTATCACTAAATCTCTGGTTAAAAAATACAAGAATACCAGGTAATAAAAACTGAAGTTGATGTCCAGTTTCCATTATAAATGTGGATACAGGATTTTATATTCAAAAGAGTTGACAGGAAGTACACATATATTAAAAAGGCTGTTAATTTCTGAGTTGCACTGAATGGCTATGTTTATTTAGCATTTGTCTCCAAAGAAGTTAAACATGACAAATAAGCTGCAAAATGCATGTATTAAAATTTTTCATTTTCTTCAGACGGAAGTTTCTGGGGCATGTCCAGCTGTTGAAAAAAATCTGCTTTTTCATGTGAAATGTTGACAAGCTGACACATGGGTTGAAAAGCTGAATTATCAGCATAAAATGCCAGTCCTCGAATATATTTACATTCTTCAAATATGTACCATGACAATCAGTGTCAGCAAACTATTGGATTACGGTGCACCATAATTCTATCTTCACCTGATGTCTAAACCCACACACTTTTAAGGAGTCACTGGGATAATGATCAGGTGCGGGAACTCTGGCTGAATTCATTCTTTCTTTAACCCATGGATACTAAGGCCACTTGTTTTATCATCCAATATTTTAAAATATCCAATACTGTTTTAGAAGAATTTTGCACAATTCAAGGATTGAACATGAAGTCTCCCTGGTTTGCACAGCTGAATAATACATCATGGCCTAGAAATTCAGTTGTTTGCGCCAGCCACTAGCGCCTTAGGAGGAGGAGAAGTGGGGTGCTAAGCAGCTAGCGCCCGGGCGCAGCGCGATCTGCGCCTCTCGCGAACTTCAGTTAAGATTTAGGGGCGGCGCAAAACCTTTGCGCGCGCTCAGCTGCGCGCGCAGATCCTGACGTCATTTCATGGTGCAACGCCCTTTGTGTGCCCCAAACCGGAAATTCAGTGGCGCCGGCCTATTGTGCGCCTGGCGCCCCTAGCGACTGGTAGAGGGGACCGGTTCCCAGTCGCTGCGGGGGGCGCTAATTAAAGGGGACTCCTCCTGCAGTATAAATGGCAGCCATTTTGCACCACTCCTTCTTTGTGAGAGACGGATCTTTGGAGAGAGACAAAGGTAGAGAGCTTTCTGGTTTGGCTCAACACTCGCACAGGTACTTGTGGCTTCAGGCCACAGCTTTGCACTTGTCTTTAACTTCAGAGTCATAGCATTGATTGGAAACATATAATGGGGGCTGCAATAGGTGGAAACGTTGGGCTTCTCCATTGCATTCAAAGGGCTCAGAGACGCCGTGAGAGAGTGCCAGTCATGGCCAGACGGAGAAGGGCCAACAGGCGTCGGCAAAGGAGGCCTTACCCACCCAGGGTATACCGCCAGCAGTTCTCATATCTGAACATGTCTGAGGAGCAGTGTGTTCGGAGGCTGCGATTCAGAAGGGCGGTGGTCACTGAGATCTGCCACCTGCTTCGCAGAGATCTGCAGCCACAGCTGAGGAGCAGGACGTCTCTGTCGGTGGCAGTGAAGGTGATGGTGGCTCTCAACTTCTATGCCACCGGCTCCTTCCAATCCACTACTGGGGACATTGCCAACATCTCCCAGTTTGCGGTACATTGCTGCATCCGCCAGGTGACCAATGCCCTTTTCAGAAGGAGACGTCAGTTCATCTCCTTCCCTGTGACCGTTGACAAGCAGCAACAGCGTGCAATGGGCTTTGCCGCATTAGCGGGCTTCCCCATGGTGCAGGGCGCCATTGACTGCATGCATGTGGCTTTGCGGGCACCTCTAGAGAATGCTGAGGATTACCGCAACCGGAAGGGCTACCATTCGCTCAACGTGCAGTTGGTGTGTGACCACAGGCAGCTCATCCTAGCTGTCAATGCCCGCTTTCCAGGCAGCAGCCACGATGCCTTCATCCTGCGCCAGACTTCTGTGGCAGACATGTTCCAGGCCCAGCCTCACCCACGAGGATGGCTTCTCGGGGACAAAGGCTATCCTTTGTGCACCTGGCTGATGACCCCGCTCTGTGCGCCCAGCACCCCTGCTGAAGAGGGATACAATGACAGCCATCAGGCAACCAGGAACATCATTGAGCAAACAATCGGCGTGCTGAAGCAACGGTTCCGTTGTCTGGATCGTTCCGGGGGAGCCCTACAGTACTCGCCTGAGCGAGTCTCCCATTTCGTTGTCGTGTGCTGCATGCTGCACAACCTGGCTAACTGCAGGACTCAGCCACTGCCAGCAGACATTGGAGGACCACCAGAGGAGGAGGAGGACCAGCACAGGAGGGAGGCAGAAAGTGCAAGGGCCGCCCGTCGGCGGCTTATTGCAAGTCGGTTCTAGGCCCCCTCTCAGGGAATGGCTTGTGCCAATGGCAGAAGATGAATGTAGCCGCTCCACAAGCCCTCAGCCGAGCAGAGCAACCAGGACTTCCAAAAGAAAGCATAGACAGTGCGATTTAAGAATTTTTTTTACTATGATACCTCTGTGCCCTTCCCACATGACAAACTAATGGAGAGAAACCCCCCCAAAAACACACATACACCAGTCTTGGCCTTTACAAGTAAAACAAATATTCCAGTCTCGGCCTTTAAATATGAAACAAACACACCAGTCTCGGCCTTTAAATATGAAACAAATACACCAGTCTCGGCTTTTATATATGAGACAAATACACCAGTCTCGGCTTTTATAAGTAAAACAAAACATTTGGCCACACCTTCTACTTTTTCCCCTGCAAGGGTGATCCATTTCGCTTCCGTGACTGGCCCCTACCCGCCCTGCAGCTCCTCCTCAATGGGACCCCAGTGGCTGCAGCAAGGCTGGGGGAAGGCTGCTGAGGGTCAGATGGTGAGACGGCAGATGCCCTTGGGGGTCGGCCTGGACCAGCACTGGGCCTGGAGGGGCCGGCTGCTGACTGCTCCAACTCTGCTTGGGCGGCAGCAGTCTGCCCAACAGCTGGTGGCAGCTGCAATGGAGGAGTGACAGTGTTGGCTGCAGGAATGCTGCCAACCTGACAGATCACAGGCACTCCCTGGTCGGCTGAGACATTGGCACGTGCACAGGCCAGCACTGCAGCATGCGCAGCAATCTGCTGAGGCACAGACCGCTGGGCTGCTGCGGCACAGCGAGTGCCCCGGCGATGCCTGGCCGATCCAGCGAGTGTGGCAGCAGTTAGTGCCCATGTGGCCCTGGTCTGTGTCTGCATGACAGCAGCCAGTGAATGCACGGCACGACTGAGCACTTGGCTAGAAGCCGCCTGTGAAGCAGCGAAGTCCTGCTGACTCCTAGCCTGTGCTGCCGCGATGTCCTGCAGACTCCTTGCCAGTGACTCTATGGAGTCAGGCATCCTTGTCACTGCAGCCATGAACTCAGTGTGCCTGCGCTCAGCCTGGGCTCCCATTTCCGCTAGGAGCCGTACCTCCTCTGCGCTCATCGTAGCAGGACTGGAGGCCGCACTCACCCTCCGGGGAGAAGGCTGCCGAGCTTCCCCACCCCTCCCGCGTTGCTGCAGCCCGCTGGTCCCCGGAGCTTCACTATCCTCCGACCCTTCCCCCCTGCTCCCCTCCAGGGAAGACGTGTCACCATCGTGGCCATGGGCTGCCTCGGCTGAGGGTGTCCCTGATGGGCTGGCTTCCTCTTCCTCCTCCTCTATGTCTGACTCGGACACAGTGCCAGCTTGAGGGGCCGCCTCCTCACCTGGCGAGTCACCATCTGAAAGCAGGGAGGCACAAGAATTGCTTTAGAGTGAGGACAGGGCGGCAGCGAGGGAGGCATGAGTGCTGCTGTGCACTGCATTGGTTCGATAGTGGCAAAGGATGCTGGCGTGAGGCGCAAGTGGAAAGGGAGAGGTCAAAAAGGTGATGACCTTACCATTGGTGCCCAGAACAGGGTCAGCATCTCCAGTGGCAACGGGGTCACTCAGCCGGCCTGCCATGATCTGCTCCACTCGCTGCTCGAGGTCGCTCAGCTGTTTCAGGTCAGGACGGCCTCCCCTGGTCTGTCGCTGCTGTCTTCTGTTATGCGCCAGCTTGGCCTGCAAGAGAAAGAACCGCCTCTAAGTACAGTGTCAAGTCCTGATCTTGCCCGCACTGCCTCCCATGTTCGATTAGCCCTGACAGTGTCAAGCCCTGATCTTGCCCGCACTGCCTCCCATGGTCGAATAGCCCTGACAGTGTCTAAAGTCCTGATTGCGCAAGTGCTTTTCATGACAGTCCCATAACTGCTGGATGAGGGCTGGCCATTAGGGCTTCCAGACCTGTTTGGCCATAAAGTGAGGTGCACATGCAGGGATGAGGAGGATACTGGAAAGGGTACTCACCCTGACAACCCGAGTGAGGTTGTTGAATTTTTTCCGGCACTGGGTTGGTGTCCTGCCAACCACGCTGTTGGACGTGACCCTGTTTGCCACATCCCTCCACGCTTTCCGATATTCGGCGGGCAGCGGCCTCCTGCCACCCTCGGGGAAGAGGATATGGCGCCTGCGGTCCACTGCGCCAACCAGCAGCCTCAGGTCACCCTCGCCGAAGCGCTGCGCTCTCTCCCTGGCCTTCTCCATTCTCCTGGGTGTGGAGCTGTTCCAGAAGCAGTGTTCAGGCCTTGCCTTAGGGCTGCAGTGTGCAGGGCGTGGCAGCCAAGCAATTCCACCCTCCCCCTTTAAGTGCTGACCGGCGCCTGACTGTCTGGCCTCAATGAGCAACTCGCCGCACCTGCGCTGCGCCCGCCTTCGGTGTTTGCGCCCCGGATCGCCGGCTTAGCGCCTAATGATAGTCGTGCATCGCCTGCTTTAGCGCAGCAGCAACCTCTTGGGGCGATGCAACTGAATATCGGCGAAGGTGGCGCGAAGTTGCACCGGGCGCAAAAGTTAGCGAACGCCTTGCTGTAGCGCCCCAAACGTGGCTATACTGAATTTCTAGGCCCATGTGTCCAATTACAAGTTTGTGAAAGCCTGTGAAAAGTTTTAGGTTTGTCGGATAGTAAGCACAGCTATTTTAATTGTACTGTATATGGATGCAGCTCGGTGTTTATAATGTTTGAATTAATATTGCTTTGAATGTTAGTGTTAAACTTTACTGTTGTTTAAATATACCTGAAATATTTGGCTTTGTAGGTGGAAGAGTTAATGACAGCGATGGAAAAAGTGAAACAAGAACTGGAACTGATGAAAACCAAACTGTCCTCTACCCAGCAGTCCCTCGCAGAAAAGGAAGCCCACCTCACTAATCTGCGTGCCGAGAGGAGGAAGCACCTAGAGGAAGTCCTTGAAATGAAGTAAGGGCAATCTTTTCAATTCAATGTTTCAATTATGAGGTAGTATTCCTTCTACCTCACCCACACAGTTTTTTGATTTCCTAAATCCCTTTTCATTTCTCCTCTACTTTAAAGCAGTAGTATATTGCTGCAAAATGGATTATGAGTTCTTATTCAGTATTTGAATGAATAGCACACAGTAGGACATAGATTCATGTCCAAAGTTCCTCAGTCAGTGTTTTTCAGCTATTCCACCCTTGAGGAAATGTTGAGCAGGGATTAGGTGTTTCTCCACAGGAAGGTGGGCCAGGCCATGGATCCTTTGAGTGCAATTGTTGGAAGTCATGGAAGAGCATCTCTCTTGATTCGGAATCAGAGCAGAGGGATCTATACCAAAAAAGTATGGTTTTGTCAGTATTATCTGCGAAACCAACAGGTTTGTATTATCTATTCAATGAACACTTGAAGAAAAGGCAGATTTTGGTTCTTGATTGCATGCGAAAATAATAAATGAACGTAGTACATTCTGCTGTTTGTAAAAGGAAATCATTTTCAGAGAGATTTTGTATACATATTGTTCTTCATAGTTTTTTTTCAAAAGAATTATTTTTTTCCTAAATGATTTGTATGTTTTTAGTTTTTTTTTATTCGTCTATGGGATGTGGGCGTCACTGGTAAGGCCAGCATTTATTGCCCATCCCTAATTGCCCTTGAGAAGGTGGTGGTGAGCTGCTGCCTTGAACCGCTGCAGTCCGTGTGATCAGGGTTCTCCCACAGTGCTGTTAGGGAGGGAGTTCCAGGATTTTGACCCAGCGACGATGAAGGATCGGCGATATAATTCGAAGTCAGGATGGTGTGTGACTTGGAGGGGAACTTGGAGTTGGTGGTGTTCCCATGCGCCTGCTGCCCTTGTCCTTCTAGGTGGAAGAGGCCGCAGGTTTGGGTGGTGCTGCCGAAGAAGCCTTGGCGAGTTGCTGCAGTGTATCTTGTAGGTGGTACACATTGCAGCCATGGTACGCCGCTGGTGGAGGGAGTGAATGTTTAAGGTGGTGGATGGGGTGCCAATCAAGCGGGCTGCTTTGTCTTGGATGGTGTCAAGCTTCTTGAGTGTTGTTGGAGCTGCACTCATCCAGACAAGTGGAGAGTATTCCATCACACTCCTTGTGCCTTGTAGATGGTGGAAAGGCTTTGGGGAGTCCGGAGGTGAGACACTCGCCACAGAATACCTAGCCTCTGACCAGCTCTTGTTGCCACAGTAATTATGTGGCTGGTCCAGTTAAGTTTCTGGTCAGTGGTGACCCCCCAGAATGTTAATGGTGAGGGATTTGGCGATGGTAATACCGTTGAATGTCAAGGGGAGGTGGTTAGAATCTCGCTTGCTGGTACTTCTGTTACCTGCCACTTATCAGCCCAAGCCTGAAAGTCGTCCAGGTCTTGTTGCATGTGGGCATGGACTGCTTCATTATCTGAGGAGTTGCGAATGGCACTGAACACTGCACAGTCATCAGCAAACATCCCCATTTCTGACCTTATGTTGGAGGGAAGGTCATTGATGAAGCAGCTGAAGATGGTTGGGCCTAGGACACTGCCCTGAGGAACTCCTGCAGCGATGTCCTGGGGCTGTGATGATTGACCTTCAATCACCACAACCATCTTCCTTTGTGCTCGTGGAGCGTTTCCCCCCCCACCCCCCCGATTCCCATTGACTTCAGTTTTACTAGGGCTCCTTGATGCCACACTCAGTCAAATGCTGCCTTGATGTCAAGGGCAGTCACTCTCACCTCACCTCTGGAATTCAGCTCCTTTGTCCATGTTTGGACCAAGGCTGTAATGAGGTTGGGAGCCAAGTGGTCTTGGCGGAACTCAAACTGGACATCCGTGAGCAGGTTATTGGTGAGTAAGTGCCACTTGATAGCACTGTCGATGACACCTTCCATCACTTTGCTGATGATTCAGAGTAGACTGATGGGGTTGTAATTGGCCGGGTTGGATTTGTCCTGCTTTTTGTGGACAGGACATACTTGGCCAGTTTTCCACATTGTCGGATAGATGCCAGTGTTATAGCTGCACTGGAACAGCTTGGCTAGAGGCGTGGCTAGTTCTGGAGCGCAAGTCTTCAGCACGATCGCCTGGATGTTGTCGGGGCCCATAGCCTTTGCTGTATCTAGTGCGCTCAGCTGTTTCTTGATCTCACGTGGAGTGAATCGAATTGGCTGAAGACTGGCTTCTGTGATATTGGGGACCGCAGGAGGAGGCCGATATGGATCATCCACTCTGCATTTCTGGCTGAAGATGGTTATGTGGGTTGTTCAGACTTTGTGGGCCCTATTCTGTCAAAATGACTACAGTACAGTAAAGTGCTACATAGTAACCAATTTATAACATGGATCGTACACTTCTGTTGATCTTGGGCTTTGCTGTGGAAATAAAGTTCAGAGGAGGTAGAAAGAATAGTGGGTAAAATCAGCAATTTAAGTTTGTCAACAGAATTGTTGATTCTCATGTTCTTTTTAAAATAAATAAAATATTCTAGCACATGTGTACAAGAAGGAATAGTAGTTTATTTTTAAAAAGGCTTACTTTCATATTTTAGCCTTGATTTAATGAGGCCTTATCCATGATATAGAGCTGTGACAACGGCATGGATCAAAAAAATCAGGCACCTGATTCCACATGCTCAGTGCACAGTGTGCTTGATTTTCTGGTTGGTGATTTGGAAACCTAAAATGGGGCCATTCAACCAGCGTGCATAGGCCTTATGTAAATAATGTAATTATTTTAGATGGGTTCCACACTGAATCTTTCAACCTCAGGGAGGCTCCACCCACAGCGCTCACCTTGCTGTTATAAACTGAACATTTGGGAGACTTAGGACTTGGCCTACTGACAAAAAATTAAATTACAGGGCCTCCAAATAATACTGCTGGAGTGCCTGAGCAGTTTTGCAGCCAAAACATTGTCCATTTGGAACAGGAACTGAAGGGGAAGTTCCAGTTTAAAAAAAAAACCCTGCCTAGTGCCACCTCTACTGGGTTGCCCTATGCCCATTCCTCATGCTGGATGAAGCTGCCAGTGCTGAATAGACACCCAGTAGCTCTGGACTGCATTCTAACACCTGACATTCCAGTTGCTGTGCCCCCACCACACCAGCCGCCCCCCCCTGTCCTAGCACTTGGAGCACTAGAAAAATATTCAAATATGCTGACCTGACTTTAGTGGGTGAGATCAGCTGCTTCATGCACAGGCGTGTTGAGTGCCTGAACAGCGCTAACTCCTGCAGAGATGCACAAGGGCTGTATAAGTGACCATAGGAGCACGGTATATTTAAATGTGAAATGATCATGTCAAGAAAAAATACAGATTTATGCAAATAAAATGTTTATTTTTAAAGTAAAGTGTGCAAAATAGGTGGTTATTTACTCTTGTACTATAAGGATGTTATGTGGCATTGTGTGGAGGCGATCCCACTATGGCCATCGCAGTAGTAAAAAGGTCGAAGTGCTCCATGGTGATGATTTGTTTCATATGAAAATGCAAGTCAATGTGGTGTATTGCAGCGATTAGGATTTATGGTCAGTGCAAAAACAACTAGTGCTGATGACTATGTTCTATAGTAATGCCAGCAGGATGCACTTGACATTCCAGGGAACAAGAATTCAGCAGTTTTTCCCCATGAGATTGTATTTAGTATAGTTGATTCAATTACTTAATCTTCTCAGCAGTAAAGTCATTTTTTTTTGGACAACATTGCATTGTTTGATTCAGAGTATTGTCAATTCTAAGTCAAAGAAAGCAGCAATTAATTGATATGAACTGAAACCTCTTTTTCTCAAACTAACACTAAGCATAGCCGCCAGTATTTTTATCACCTAACAGTTCAAATAGCATCTTGAAAGTTGCTAACATCTGAATTTTGTTCTTTTGGGGGAGGAATCAGGAGTTCAAATTATTCGGGGAAATGACACCTGCCAATATTTTGGTTATGTTTTTTGTTCCTTCCCTGTATCAGCACACTCAGAAGATGAGTTGGAGATTTGCTCCCAGGATTCTGCCAATTCCACCATTATAAAAGGGTGAAAAACAGCAGCTGGGATAATTCTCCCTCTGACTTTCTTTCCTTATGTGGGGAAATATCTGGGAGGGCTGGATTTTCCAGGGGGTCGGTGGCAGTTGGGTGGGAAAAAAATTTTTGACAGCGGGTCAAGAACCCGATGTCAACCGGCTGCAACACGCCTTTCCCAAGGTCGGGTCTGTCCGCACTGAGCCAACCCGACGGGCAGCAGTGGGCAACCTAATAAAACTCATTAGCATCTAGTTGACATATCATTAACAGGCTTTTTTAACTTAGCTTTTCACTTAACTTCATGGCCACGGGAACCACGCTGTTCGGGACATGGCTGTCAACCTGAGGCGGGAGTTCAGTGGCCATTGCTCCAGCTGATTTCTTGACGGCTTCAAATGTACAGTAAAAGCTCCCACCTGACAGATCATCACTTTCTTCAGCTGTTTCTCAGTCTATTTCCAGCACAGATTCTGCAGGCTTTCCACTTTCCACTCTCCATCCACTCTTGCCTCATTTGAAGAACTCTCTTACCATTGACAGAATGCTTCTGTCATCGCTACTTCACCTGTCATCTATTCTATCAACATGGGTGCCCTTTATACTATCTCACCTTGGTCCTCAGAATCCGACCACGATCAGCCCCAACACCAGCAGCACCAACAACACCACCAACCTTCTCTGCAATCACCTGATGCTGCACAGGACACGGCATCAGTACCTGAGCACATTGCTGCCAGGGATGGCCTCACCATGGCCAGATTTATTTTACTTGACGCTGTACACTCTGGCTGCCACATGATGCGCCAGGTTGGCACCACCCCACACGAACACCATAAAGCATCCCTACAATGTCCAAGCCATTCCTTTCACACTCACCACCATTGTGGGGGGTACCGTTATCTCACCATTCACTGTAACTCACTAAGAACAGAAAGTGTTGAAAATAAAGGTTTCAATGTTTGACAGCACATTAACAGAAACCTTACATGAATATTGGGTAAAAGACTCAAGTGGTTACCCTTGTGGGCTGTTAGTTGGTATGATGGCCCTCGGATGAGGGTGAGTGTGAGGGTAGGCTAGTGAGATGGGGATGTGATAAAGTAGATAGAGAGAGAGAGGGATGGGTGGATGTGCATGTAAGGATGTGCAGGAGAAGGGAAGGCAGAGTGATGGGGATGTGATGAGAGGCACAGTAGGATGAAGGTGAGTGTGGCTTTGTACTAACGTTTTGTGATCTAATGAGATCATTGAAAGGTATGCGCCAATGCACCCAGGTCCTCCTGACCACATCCCTGCTTGTGACCACCTCTGCAATGTGCAACCAGGCTGTGTTGGTCGCCTGGGGAGATCTCTTCCGCCCATCGGAAGGGAAGAGGACCTCCCTGCGTGCTCTGACTCTGTACATATGGAGGGAGTCATGGGAGAACCTGGGTGCAGCCCTGTACCTCTGTGCAGTCATTGTCAGTGTTTGCAGCACTTCAGTGCTGCAGAACACTGATGGCACAAATGTTAAAAGAAAATTGGCCATGGTCCCGTTAAGGAAACCGGCTGATGGCGTGTCATGAATGACGTCACCAGACCCGCTTCCTCTAATTGGCCTGGGAAACGCGCTGGGCAGGCTTAACAGAATATCATTTTTCAGTGCAAGATGGAGCCAGCAGTGGGGTCAGGACCTGCCACCAGCGTTGCCTGCCCCAGACCCGCCGAGGTAAGGAAAATCTTGGCGCAAGTGTTCTTAAAGATACTGATGTTCAATTTTCCCCTGGTTCAATGTACTATTGAAATCACAGGGTTGGATTTTTTCACCAGTAGTTATTCTAACATTGTAGCTCTCTCCTCTATAAAACTTTTTCAAAATGAGTCTTAATGTAGATGTAGATTTGTGAAGTCTACCGCCTAATAGCGCTCCTTTCTCTCACACTGTGCAAAGTCTATGATTATATGCTAATAAACTTGACTTTTTTTTAAATGCAAGAGCAGAAATTCAAATTTATGGTTCAATTCCTTAATGTAATTTGAAGCCCGATAAGCATGATGCAAAATGAGCTCTAAACCTTCATAGGAACATTACCATGACCCTCATTCAAATTAATGTGCACAATCAAAGCTGCAGGTGGTATGTGCAATAATTCAACTTCTTCCATATTTTAACTGTAGAAATGAAATTTAAATGAGAGGCATAGCTAGCAAAAGGAATTTACAAGAGAATTGCAAGTCAGAATTGAGTTTAGGTATTAAAACTCGTGGTGACTATTTCACAGGCTTGCCTGTTCTTTTGCAATGTAGCGCAAAAGGTATTGATACTCTAAGGCTTGCAGCAAAATGATAGGACATATTTGCTGCTTGAGCTATGTGAAGAGTTATAATTAAAAAGTAGGCTATATTATTTGGCAATATAATG
The DNA here is from genome assembly GCF_052327205.1 of Somniosus microcephalus. Classification (NCBI taxonomy): domain Eukaryota; kingdom Metazoa; phylum Chordata; class Chondrichthyes; order Squaliformes; family Somniosidae; genus Somniosus; species Somniosus microcephalus. The sequence continues at coordinate 43,822,080 of NC_141002.1, forward strand.
CAGTTTAGTGTTTCACCTGATTATTGGATTGTAATTTTTGGACACAATAAGTCAGCTGTACTGTGGACATCCCAGAGTAGACAAGAAGATGACATTGTCACCCAAAAATTGGTTAATGCTAGGTCAATTGAAAAATTTAAAAACTGAGATTGATATATTTTTGTTAAGTAAGGGTTTTACGGGAAATGGAACCAAGCTGGGTAACTGGAATTAAGATACAGATCAGCCATGATCTAATTGAATGGTGGAACAGACTGGAGGGGCTGAATGGCCTACTCCTGTTCCTATGTCCATAGACTTGAGCACATATTCTGGGCTAGCACTTCAGTGCAGTACTGAGGGAGTGCTGCAGTGTCGGAGGTATGGCTTTCGGACGAGACATTAAACCGAGGTTCCGTCTGCCCCCTCAGGTGGACGTAAAAGATCTCAAGGCACTATTTGAAGAAGAGCCGGGGAGTTCTTCGCCGTGTCCTGGCCAACATTTATCCCTCAACCTTTAACACCTATAACAGATTATCACATCATTTATCTCATTGCTGTTTGTAGGACCTTATTGTACGCAAATTGGCTGCCGCACTTCCAACATTACAACAGTGATTACACTCCAAAGGAAGTGATTGTAAAGCGCTTTGAGACAATCTGAGGTCATGAATGGCATTATATAAATGCAAGTCTTTTTCTTCCATCCTGCATTCTGACTCTGTTGAAATCACCATCTCTTACTCTTAACTCATGCTTTCTCAGGATCTCAAAACAATGGCACCTCCCTTCTTTTTTCTTCCTTCTGCTATCATTAAGATTTAAAAACCCAAGATTACCAAGATAATTACAACTCAATGTTTTATTTCCACTTAATGTTTTCTCTTTTTAACCTTGGTTGTCTGCAGTCATATAGTTTGAAAAGGACAGAAGAAAGCATGTACGATTTGTTTACACTGCAACTATCTTATATTTTTATGTTATCCAAAATAATTAAATTTAAGCCTGTTTGCATGGTTAACTGTATTCAAAGGCTCTTAGCAGTTTATTGGCCATTTTCACCACATCTTTAACAACCTGGATTTTTACAGGCCATTACCATTAGGCAATGTATCACTGTAACATTATTCTCTTCCTGTCCCAACCCTATTGTTGGCACTGCCAAGAATAGTATTTATGGGTATGGTCATACAGAAGATCTCACCTTCAGTTTCTTCTCACAGCACAATATGCATTTTATATAGTCCTTCTAAATAGTGTTCATAGTGAGAGTGGGTATAATTTGCTTTTATTTTGAATGTGTTGCATTTATCACTTTGGCACATCAACTTGCTGTGAAACGGTTTTGTTATAAAGTCCTGGATTCTGGAGTGTACAGTTGGGTTGCCGGCACTAATTTTCTATTACTTTTGTATTGTACTTAGCTATTCCATTGTACGTGTCAGACATTACTTAGTGCAGTGTAGGAATTTATTTTTCAATGATGCATGTTGAATAACAACATTTTTCACGTTTTTAGCACTTCTTATTTTCATTTTTTTCAGATGCCTAGATATTAGGCATCAGATCCAATAATTTCTTCTGATTCTCTCTATGGGTCTATTTTTAAAGCAAGAAGAAAGACAGAGCCATGAGCAAAATATGTCATTATTCAAATAAGGAAGCAGTGAAGGTGGCTGTTCCTCTGTTCCACTTATTATTTATTGGATGATGTTTAAAGTTGCTTTGCATAACTGAAATTGATGCATATGTTCTGGTCAATTTTGTCGTCTTGAACATATATTTGTAAAGGTACTGATTCTTGGGCTCGGTACAACAGCAATCTGTACCTTGGCAAAGTAGCCATCCTTGTGAGCCCGGGCAGTCAGTAACAGCAGGATATTTGACTGTCGCAGCTAAGCTGACATCGCTTGACATTCACATTTTCTGTCAAAAGTCAGGAGAAGGAACTTTGCCTGTTTTTTTCGCTCTATAACCTGGGGCCAGCGATTCCAAATGTACTTTCAGCCATAGCTGATACTAACTAATTCAACATTGATAAAATCCAAAAGCAAGACCTTCCCAGTCTGTACGTAACACACTGGGTGGAGGTTGTATCCACTGGGCCACCAAGGGAGAACTTGTATCTCTTATGCGCACTCATCTTACAATATTCATAAATGTTTTAAAATTTCTTTATGTTCCAATGTTTGCTCAATTGTGTCCTATTAAAGATTTAAAGACAGATATTGAAAGGCAGTGCAAATGGACCTTCCTGCCATGGACTCTTTCCCCCCTCCCCTCCCCCAGTAAAGTAAAATATTCCCTTTAATCCAATCTGTGCTACACCTTACCTTGTGATATGTCAACCGGGTGGTTTTAGTCCACAATGGCCATTTTGTGAATCTCAGGCGCCCCACCACCATCACAAAGGATGATTATCTGAAGTCAACTGATTGCTTTTCATTTCTAAAGATAGATGAGAATAAAATGAAGCAAATGTAGGTGAGCCGCTGCCTCCAACATGAGTGTCGCCCATCAGTTTTGATGGCTTGAAAGGAATATAATTATTGTTTGCTGTCCTTGTATGGTTTCATTTGCAGTGTATCCCTGTACTACATACCGGCAGTGTGTACAGGTATCCACCATGTAGGCATGAACATATGTAGTTGTGGTCCCAGTGTTCTGAATAAACCAACGATGACACATAGTATTTGTTTTTGCACCAATTAAGATGCATGCACAGATGCAGAAAATGTTGGGGGAGGGGCAGAAAAATGCTTCAGTAAGTTCATAATGATTGAAAGCAGCATTTTGTGTAGGATTCATTGCATGACCAGTATCATGGTCCATGCATGCACTAATGCAAACTACAGAGAGAATGTCTGTGTCACTTCTCATGATTTTTGATTATTTGCCCTAGGAGGGTTTTTGGCTAATTGATACTAAAATGTTACTATTAAGTTCAGCGCATAAGGGAGTAAATCTACAAAACACACAAGCTTCTGGGAATGCAGGTTAAAGCCAGACAAAGCAGCTAGAAAATTGTTTCTATCCTGCTGCATCAGCTTGAGACAATGGGGTTCATTAAGACATTTCAGTAACAATGACACTTAATATGAATGAAATGGCTTCATTAATCTGAGTGAAGAGCTGATATGTCAGAGGGCAATAGCAGGCTTGACTGGGCAATCTCCGGAGATGGAGAGCTATACGAGGATCTGAGCTCAAGTCTTTGGCTTCCTATCTAGCTGCAGAAATTTGGAGTGGAGAAAGATGTCTCTTTCTAAAGTTAGAGCCAACTACAGAGAATTGCTAGACTGTAAATTTAGCCTCCTAACGGGGATAGTGTGACTAGCTTTGTTTTTTTCTATGTTACAAGGAATGTTGTGAAATAGTTTGAAATTCATTGAAAATTGTATTCTGTTTGTTCATGAATTACATGTAAAATAAACCAGCTTGTTGATTTACAGTTGGCCTTGTCACATTAGATCTTTTATCAGTCCACCTTCTGGAAGATGGAAGAAATGCATGTGAGGCCACATGCAAGATTACAGTATCCAGCTCATACAAGGTGGGGTTTCATTGTTACGATCATCAGGTGATGCTATTGTATGAATCAGTCTTGACCATATGGGACGTGGGATCTACTTACAAGGGATTGCTAACATTGAACCTGAGAGAATATCTAGTGCAGATGTGAATTTTGTAACAGTCTGCTTTTCTCATTGAAAAAGCAGACTGTCATGATCATTTTTCTGTTGCTCCCCACTTTGAGTGAATCAGATCATTTGTATAGCTTTTAACTACACAGTTGTGGAGAATATCTTTAATACTTTGGAGCAAAATAAATTGTTTTTTGTATTCTTTTGTGGAAGAGAAGAGCAGAAATAAATCAATAAATAAAGACCTGATTCCTTGAAAAAAATGCAAAATGGAATCTTAACTGGCTAAAATATTCTGGTTCTGGATTAGGGGATGATGGCTCTTCCTGTCCAACCTGACGTGAATCCAGAATGGATAATAGTTGTTGATTGGTTCCTGCTCTCAGTGCAGATGGTTATTGACTGTGTTTACTGTAATGTCAGGTGAGTAAACACGCAACCTCGTCTGTACTTGGCAGAGTGGCTCAGTGATGTATGCCTGCATTTCTCTGAATAGCTAGGATTTTTTTTCCAAAACCTGTGATTGCAAAAGATAAAAGGTGCATATATTTTGTCCCACCAGTTCATGTCCTTGTAAGAAGAGCTTCCCTCAGATTTTTTTTTTAAAAGCAAATCTTCCTCAAGATTCATCTAGTGCCTTTATTTTGCAGAAACACAAAACTCTAGTCTTTTAAAAACAGGTGGCCTCATGTGTTTGTTGATATGCTGTCAGCTGAGAAATTATAAAGGAGACGATCTTGGAATGAAAGCTCTGTCTGGGTTATGACACGATGAAGGTCAAACTTTCCAACAATGTTGGCAGTTTCAAGCACTAACTCCATTGCCATTCAAGATGTTGCGACTTCAGCATATTTCCTGCAGTTGAAATTTATTGTAGCACTGCCTTAGGAAAGCCCAAGAGGCATTAGCCTAGATTTTCTGCTTTTGGCTCAGTTTAGACCTGAATGGCTATTAGATAGTTTTTACTCAAATAGAAGTATCCTTTTTGCAGCTCATTTTCCTGGGTAAGCTTATTAGAATAGCTTCAAGTGCAGATTCTGCATGCAAGTAAAATTTAAAGCGATGGGGACAATTAAATGGAACTGTCATCATTGGGTGACAAAAGTTCTAAAAGTCTTTGGAGAGCCTCAAAAGACATTTCAACCCGTTATTAGCCTTTACCAATGCTAAAGGATTAAGAAGAAACAAGACAAAGTTAAAAGGAAAGGAAACCAAAGGTGTAGGATGAGTCTGTAAGCCAAGTGACAAATTAGCCCAAACCACCTCATCCTTTGGCAGTCCCTTGGAGCCGAGGATGACTTGCTTCCACATTAAAAATGAGTTTGCAGGTGACTAATGAGTCCAATGCGGGACCTACAGTCTCTGCTGCAGGTGGGGCAGATGGTGGTTGAAGGGCCGGGTGGGTGGGGTGCTTGGGTTGACGTGCGCTCCTTGCACTTGGCTTCCGCTTGCTCCCAGCGAAGAGACTCGAGGTGTTCGGCGCCTTCCCGGATGCTTCTCCTCCACTTTGTGCGGTCTTGGGCCAGGGATTCCCAGGTGTCAGTGGGGGATGTTACACTTTTTCCAGGAGGCTTTGAGGGTGTCGTTGAAGCGTTTCCAACCTCCCAAACCAACCTCCTGTTTAATGGCTGCTGAGGTGGAGGTAATACTGCATAATGTGGCTGTGAAGAGACTTCACTCTGTGCCCATAAGTTAGTGTTGCAGCATGCCTGCAAGGGAGTGGAGCGAAGTTTCAGGCCACATTTGGCCATTACTGTCATTGGATATTGCATGATAGCTACAGATATTCTTTACAGCACGTGTCATACCTCTACATCTGTCTCTCTGCTGACTCAGAGCCTGAGCAGACAGTTCCCCACAGTCAATGCCAGGTAGATCTTTTAAGGCCTTCAGAAATGGTTGGTCACATCTAGGGTGCAGTTCATCAGTGTGGCATGATCTCCATGGCTTGTTTTCTTCCATGCAGTGCCACTGAAACCATGGCATACCGTGTTTAGGGTGCTTGTTCATCAGGTATTTACATATCTGAGTGTCATTGGGTTTGTTGCTCCAGCTTCCTTTGGGAAGAGGAGCTTCCTTCCACCTGCACTGTTCATCTACCAAAGCAATATATGTGCACCTCTGTGTACAGATGCAAGTGTATGGGTACAGACAGGTGGGCATAGAGCATCTCTCATGTGACTTGATCTGTACATGTTCCCCCCATAGGCCTTCCTATAAAAACAACAGAGCTATAATAATACTTGACGTTAATTTTCCAGAATAGATTGGGGTGAAAGTAACACAAATGGCAAAGAAGGGGAGGGGTTTCTAAAAGTTAACCAGGACTGCTTTGTAGATTGACATGTTTTCAGTCTCAACAAGGAAGGAGGCAGTGCTGGATCGAGTTCTAGGAAATGTAACAGTATGTATAAGGCAAGAGTAGTAGAACATCTAGAAAACAGTGCCCATAATGTAATTAAGTTCAATATAAAAATTTTAAAGGAGAGGGAACAGTAAAATAGTTAATTTCAATAGGTTAAATTGGCAAAAATGATAGTGGACAAACAATGGGAAAGTTAAAACAGGAGATAATTGAAGTACCGACTAGACATATTCCCACAAGAATTAAACAGGGTGCAACATAAGAACATAAGAACATAAAAAATAGGAGCAGGAGTAGGCCAATCGGTCCCTCGAGCCTGCTCCACCATTCAATAAGATCATGGCTGATCTGATCCTAACCTCAAATCTTCTATCACTCTGCATCCACCCGAACCCATGTGATCTCCCGGGAGAGGCGAAAAACCAGATAAAGACCCAATGGCCAATTTGGGAGAAAAAAATCTGGGAAATTCCTCTCCGACCCATCTAGGCGATCAAAATTCTTCCAGGAGATCACTCTGTCCCTATATTTTCTACAGTACTTACCTTCTGTAAAGGCGATCTCCACCCCAGCCAGGAACAGGAATAAAACCATCTCCTGAAATCTAACAGAATTAGAACACAGTAGGAGCAGAACAAGGCTACACGGCCCCTGGGCCCACTCCACTACCCACAGGGCCATGACCATTCCGAACCTAGACTCATGTCCAATTTCCTGCCCGCTCCCCGTAACCCTTAATTCCCTTTACTTCTAGGAAACTATCTATTTCTGTTTTAAATTTATTTAATGATGTAGCTTCCACAGCTTTCTGGGGCAGCAAATTCCACAAACCTACCATCCTCTGAGTGAAGAAGTTTCTCCTCATCTCAGTTTTGAATGAGCAGCTCCTTATTTTAAGATTATGCCCCCTAGTTCTAGTTTCATGGAAAAGAGGGAAGTCATATGAAGTCAGAAATAGATGGTAGAAAGGTGAGAAGCAATAAGCAAAGGAGAGAAACACAAAGGGCCAAACTAATTCATAATGAGAGTGTGAAAAAAGCAAGCCTGAAGGCTTTGTATCTTAATGCTAGAAGCATTAGGAACAAGGTGGATGAATTAGTTGTGGAAATAGAGGTAAACAAGTATGATTTGATTGGGATTACAGAAACGTGGCTGCAGGGTGGGCAAGGCTGGGAACTTAACATCCAGGGATATACAATATTTAGGAAGGATCGGCAAAAAGGTAGGGGAGGTGGGGTAGCATTGCTGGTAAAGGAGGGGATTAATGCAATGGAAAGGAAGGATATTAACTCGGATGAAACGGAATCTGTATGGGTAGAAATGAGAAATAGCAAGGGGAGGAAAACGTTAGTGGGTGTGATATATAGGCCTCCAAATAGTAATATGGAGGTGAGGGAAGGCATAAAAAGGGAAATTAGAGAAGCGTGCGATAAGAGCACAGCTGTCATCATGGGTGACTTTAATTTACATATTGATTGGACTACCCAAATTAGTAAAAATTCTGAGGAGGAGGAATTCCTGGAATGTTTTCGGGACGGTTATCTGGACCAATATGTCGAGGAGCCGACTCGAGATCAGGCCATTTTAGACTGGGTATTGTGCAATGAGAAGGGACTTATCAGCAATCTTCTTGTACGAGGCCCCTTGGGTCAGAGCGATCATAATATGATCGAGCTCTCAGTCGAGATGGAGAGTGAGGAAATTGAATCAGAGACTAAGGTCCAGAACTTAAATAAAGGGAATTACGAGGGTATGAGACGGGAATTGGGTAAGATTGATTGGGTGGTGTTTCTGGGGGGATTGACAGTGGAGAGACAATGGCAAGCATTCAAAGATAGAATGGAAGAATTCCAGAACATGTTTATACCGGTTTGGCATAAAAATAAACCTAAAAAGGTGACTCAACCGTGGATAACGAGGGAAATTAGGGACAGCATAAAATCAAAAAAAAGGGCATATCAACTGGCAAAAAAAAGCACCAGACCGGAAGATTGGGGGCAGTACAGGATACAGCAAAAGAGGACAAAGGGATTAATCAGGAAGGGGAAAATAGAATACGAAAGTAAACTTGCAGCAAACATAAAGACAGACTGCAAAAGCTTTTATCGGTATATCAGGAGGAAAAGACTGGTAAAATCCCAAGTCGGTCCCTTGCAGTCCGATTCGGGAGAATATATAATGGAGAATAAGGAAATGGCAGACCAATTAAACTCATACTTTGGTTCTGTATTCACAAAGGAGGACACAAATAACCTCCCAGGAATATCGGCAAACATAGGGACTAATGAGAGGGAGGAGCTGACAGAAATTAGTATCTCTAGGGATATGGTGTTGGGTAAGTTGAGGGGACTGAAGGCCGACAAATCCCCGGGGCCTGATAAACTACATCCTAGGGTACTTAAGGAGGTGGCCCTGGAGATAGCAGATGCTCTAAGGATCATCTTCCGGAACTCCATTGACTCGGGAACAGTACCCGTGGATTGGAGGGTAGCTAATGTTACCCCAATATTTAAAAAGGGGGGTAGAGAGAAAGCAGGGAATTATAGACCAGTAAGCCTTACATCGGTTGTGGGCAAAATGCTAGAGTCCATTATTAAGGATAAAATAGCGGAGCACTTGACAAATGGGGAAAGGATCGGACAGAGTCAACATGGATTTACAAAGGGTAAATCGTGTTTGACTAATCTGCTGGAATTTTTTGAGGAAGTAACTGGTAAAATAGATGGGGGAGAGCCAGTGGATGTGGTGTACCTTGACTTCCAGAAAGCCTTCGATAAGGTTCCACACAAAAGATTATCATGCAAAATTAAGGCTCATGGGATTGGGGGCAAAGTATTAACGTGGATAGAGAACTGGCTGGCGGATAGAAAACAGAGAGTTGGAATAAACGGCTCGTTTTCGGAGTGGCAGGCAGTGACCAGCGGGGTGCCGCAAGGATCTGTCCTGGGACCCCAGCTGTTCACAATATATATAAATGATCTGGATCAGGGAATTGGATGCAATATTTCCAAATTCGCTGACGACACTAAACTAGGAGGAGGGGTGGGCTCTGATGAGGATGTCAGGAGGCTACAGTGCGATTTGGACAGGTTGGGGGAATGGGCAGATACGTGGCAGATGCACTATAATGTGGATAAATGCGAGGTTATCCACTTTGGGGGTAAAAACAGGAGGGTAGATTATTATCTAAATGGCAATAGATTGGGAGATGGGGAAGTGCAGAGGGACCTGGGTGTTCTTGTGCACCAGTCACTGAAGGAGAGCATGCAGGTGCAACAGGCGATCAAGAAGGCAAATGGTATGTTGGCCTTCATATCAAGGGGGTTCGAGTATAGGAATAGGGATACCTTACTACAGCTGTACAAGGTGCTGGTGAGACCGCATCTGGAGTATTGTGTACAGTTTTGGTCGCCCCATCTGCGGAAGGATGTTCTTGCCATGGAGGGAGTGCAACGGCGATTCACCAGGCTGATACCTGGAATGGCGGGAATGACCTACGAAGAGAGATTAAATAGTTTGGGCTTGTACTCACTGGAGTTTAGAAGATTGAGAGGGGATCTCATCGAAACATATAAAATTATGGCAGGCCTGGACAGGCTGAATTCAGAGAGAATGTTTCCAATGGCCGGGGAGCACAGAACCAGGGGCCACAGTCTAAAAATAGCGGGCAAATCATTTAAAACAGAGATGAGGAAGAATTTCTTCACTCAAAGAGTGGTGAGCCTGTGGAATTCCCTGCCACAGAGGGCTGTGAAGGCTAATTCAATAAATATTTTCAAGAGAGAATTGGATATATTTCTGAAGGCTAAGGGGATTAAGGGTTACGGAGAAAAGGCGGGGACGGGGTACTGAACTGGTAAGATCAGCTATGATCTCTGACGAAGATCAGCCATGATCTCATTGAATGGCGGAGCAGGCTCGAAGGGCCGAATGGCCTACTCCTGTTCCTATCTCTATGTATCTATGTATGTTTCACCCATCATTGGGAACATCCTCACCGCATCCACCCGATCAAGCCCCTTCACAATCTTATATGTTTCAATAAGATCGCCTCTCATTCTTCTGAACTCCAAAAAGCTGGGTTACTGGGATCGGCAGAGAAATTTTAATTAAAACAAGATTTAAAAGCTATACATATGACAAATCTAGGGTTAATAATGCAAAAGAAAATCCAGCAATGTAGGGGGAAGAAAAAAATTAGGAAGGCAAAGAGAGGGTATTAAGCAAGACTATAAAGGAACATAAAGGGAAATAATAAAGGATTTTATAAACACATCAAAAGTAAAAGAGTGAAGTGTAGTGCTGATTAGAGATGACAAAAGAAATCTTCTCATAGACAATGAAGGAATGGCAGAGATACCAAATTAATATTAGTTAATACGAAAGTGTGATAGTGGGACTAAGGGTACAAGAAGAGAAGGTGGAGCGATTAGATAGGATGTGGGGTAATGTTCTATGATTCTTTCAATTCATCCCACGCACCTTCCCATTGAGAAACTTGTTGGTGCTAGCAATGGCGCTGGAGGCAGAAAATAATGTACAACAAATGGTACAAAGGATTATGAGAACCTAAATACCAACAGGGGGGAGAAAACGAAAGCAAATGAAGAAGAATGGTTAAGACATGGCTGAAATACATTTATCAATATTACTTTGGCCCGTATTTTCCGATGCCTACGAGTGTGTACTCACGATGTACACACCCGTAGGGACAACGGAAATGCTGGTTTCAGGTATGCGAAGCGCATGCGCTGAAAACCGGCATTTCCGATCTGTCAAGAATGCTTTTGACAGATTGGACGCCTGCCCTGGGGAAGGGCCTCTGCGGGGGGGAGAGTTCCGCTTTCTGCAGAACTTTCGCCCGCTGAAAACCCTTAGAAATCTTACGCCTGGTAAAAGTCTACTTTTAGCAGCATAAGCGTTGAAAAAAAGTTTAAAAAAAAATTTCACTCATTTATAATTTTAAAATACTTTAAAAAAAGGTAAGTTTATTTTTAGCCCTGTAAAAAACTTTGGCCTAGAAATTCATTAAGGCGCTGCCAGCTTTGCGCCCAGTTAACGCCTAAAGAGTGATTTTGCGCCAGAAATGAGTTTGCGCAGATATTCAGCGCAGCAGTATTGGCGGCGGTAGCCGTTAGCGCTGCGCCGGCACCGATGACGTCATCGGTGTGCGCAGTGCCCCGGTTCCGCCCCGATCCCCATATTTAGTTGCGGCCGCCTCCTCCGAAGCGGCCGCAAACAGCGACCAGAAAACGGGGCCGTCCTGCTGCCTTAGTGGGGCGCTTTAAAGCGGAAGGTGCGGCCGGCTGCTTTTTCGGCGGCCGCCTGCCCGCACCTCCTTCCCCGGCCTCCCCCCCCCCCCCCCCCCCCCCCGCGGCATTGCCGGCTGCTTTCCGCGAGCCCGGCACTTCTCCGTGGTGCCGGGCTCATTTGCCGGCACTATCCAGCGGCGATCTCCCCATTGCAGGCAGCTCCCCCTTAAGAGAAGGAGGAGGCCTGCAGTACCGCAGCCTGCCGCTCCGCAGCGGCTGGCGCAGCAGCGCCAAGAGCGCTGATATTCAGTGTCAGCGCCCTAAGCGGAGGCGGGCACACCCTGGTATAGCGCCCGGTTCCGAATTGGGGCGCTAACAATGAATATCTGACGATCGCTATAGGCTTCCCGCCCAGCGCTAACTTTTGGGCGCTAGCCAGCTGGCGGGGCCATAGTGAATTTCTAGGCCTTTAATTATTTTTTTCAAAAAATTAGATTTTTATTTAAAACATTTAATTTAATGTACCTTTAACTCATTTTAAAAACGTGATGGTTTAAAAAAAATAATTCAATGTTTTACTGTGTTTTTGGGGTGATCTCCATTCATATATTTGACAGGTCTATCTGTCAAAGGTATGAAGGGAGATTCCCGTCTCCTATTGGCTGGCCTGGCCCACGTGATCCAAGGGATGCTTGTGAACTCCATGCGCCTCTGGGATGCATGGGCCCTGCACATTTCGACTTTGGAGAGGCCCAGGAGCGGAAGTGTCTGGACCTCGGGAGCCCTCGGGTAAGTTCGTAGATTTTTTTCCGATAGGAGGCATCCGCACGCAGGAAGCCTCCTATCGGAAATTACAGGCCAATATCTTTCCGTGACCTCCTGACTAACAATGCTGGATGTCCATATCACGCGGGTGTGATTAAAGTTTGATGTCCTGCATACCAGAACAGTGGGAAATGATGTGCAGGATTGAAATGCCCCAAACTAACATTTAAATGAAGTACCCCCAGTGGTTGCAGTTGCTTCAACTACCAATCATTTCTACACATTTTTCACTCCAAGCCATCCAATTATTGCCTTAAAATGAGGCAGACTGTGCTGGAAAATCTAGATACTGTATGTTACTTTGCTGAACAAAAATCACTATCTCTTTAATTCCCTTGCATCACTAGAACAAAATTGGGTTTTGTTATGGTACTGTCCATCCTTGAATGTTAATCTGTAATCCCCAAAATACAGAATGATTTCCAAGATTTTTATACTTATTTTTTCTTTATTAAGAAAAGCAATTGAGGATCCCTGCTTCAGGTATTTTCTTCTCTTCCAGATGCTTTAGTTGCCCGATGCTCCCCCATGGCTAGAAGGCTGGGCTAGCATTTCCCACTTACTGCTGCTTTCAAACCAGTTGTCAATAAATTGCAAGGGCAGCTTTGGTTGACACTCTGTCTGGTTTTCTTTTCCCCTTAGAAGGAAGTACATGTTGTCTTCTCTTGGCAGCACAGCTAAGACTGGGAATCTAGCAAGTGGAAGATTGCTTCCGCTGATCCAAATCCTATTACTCTGTAGTACAGACTTCTGAACTTTATAAAAAACATCTTTTGAGCAGACATTACGATGTTTTGCAGAAATGAGAATGTACAGGAAAACCTGCTATGTGAGTGTGTCTGGTTTTCTTTTGTCATGCAATGGGTTCTTTTCACAAATGGACATGATCAGTCTTGCACAAGACTCTTATAAAAGGATTTTGAGCTTGAGGTTACTTCATTGGCTTACAATTAAATTTCATCAGCAGCTTATTTTTTCATATCCTCAGGATATCAAAACTGCTTCCTAGCCAATGAATTTCTGTTGAAGTGTAGTCACTGTTGATATACAGTATAGAGAAATACAGCCACTAATTTGCATACAGCGAGATCTGACAAACAGCAAATGAGTTAATGTCCTGTTATCTGTTTTGGTAGTGTTGGTTGAGAGATAAATGCTGGCTAGGACATCAGAGGAACATCCTGCCCTCCTTTAACTATATGTCATGGAAAAGAAAGCAGCTTCAATGGTGCAGCACTGCCTCAGTACTCTTCACTCTCCCTGAAGAAAAAAAAATCTGGGAAACCTTAGAAACACCCCTAACACTCCAACCGCATGGGTACCTTCTTCAATTCCTTCCTCCCCTCCTAACCCCTCCGTCTCTGCACCTGCTTAATATGTTATATCTCCAGCTTTTTCCAGTTCTGATGAAGGGTCCCAGACCTGAAAAGTTAACTCTGTTTCTCTCTCCATGGATGCTGCCTGGCCTGCTGAGTATTTCCAGCATTTTCTGTTGTTATTTCACATGGGTACCTTGTTGAACATGCTAGCAGCTCAAAACGATGGGTCAGATTGAAGAATTAACTTGGGAATTATTTATATGTGCAACTTTTTTCAATTACTACACCTTTTTACATTGTAGTGTGCATTCTGTTATTTTCTCTTACAATACTTCCATTTCACTCTGCACATTTCTTCTCAATATTACAAACACTTTTTAAATGATTTCACCCACCTTCTCTGCTCACATGGGGATACTTGGGAGTATTGATCATATTTCCATTAAATAACGGGCAACAGTTTATTTGGAACCTGTAATTCAGTTACAGCCAGTTCAGCTTTTCAGAGTTTAACCGGAAGGGCTCTATTCTCAAACATCAAAGTGCTTTTGTGCAGTGGCTGAATTTTGAAAAGTTTCAGGGTAGCTGCTGAAATATGTGAAATTTCAAACTAGCTGAGACAATATTTTAAAAAGCAAAGAGAAGTGGTTCATTGTATTGTAATGGTGATACAGAAACTTTCTGGTATCCGGCACTGACGGGACCGAGCTGGTGCTGGTAGATCAACACTGCCGGAGAAACCAGCGCTAATGTTAAAACATACGGAGCTTCTGAGCTCCGTATCTAGCAACAAACCCTGTTGCTTAGCAACAGCTTCAAAACAGTTGGCGCAGCTTGCAAGCGTCTCTGTAGCTAAGCAACAGCTTCAGCTAGACGCTTGCAGAGCCAGGAATGGAGAAAAAAAGCAATGAAAAGTAAAACAAGTTATCTGAACCGACTCCTGAATTTTGCCGGTGGATAGAGCATTCCGGAGATTTAACCCCCGTTTAAACAAAAGTTTCCTGTATTCCAATTTGAATTGCCTCACAATGATAAGTCTCCAATCTTAGCACTGTCACTGTGAGGAAAAACCAAGTGCCAAGAAAGTACTTCTCCACAGAGGAAGTTGACATTAACAGAATCCTAGAACCAGGTCAAATGTCCACCCAAATGCCTGTAAATTGTGTGTTGTTACAGAGAGACCTATTTGCAGCAAAGGAATAAAGTACTTAAAAATAAAATGACAGATTTGTGCAAAACCAGTTGAGTAGATATTTAATTCCCCATAAGTGCACTTGTCATTGCCAAAATGTACCCAGATTCCTGCTAAAAAGGAGCAAAATATATTTTTGTCTGCATGGCCAGTTCAGTAAAGAGCACAGTCAGGCTAGGACCCAGTGCTGCAGAGTCAGGTCTGGACCATCAGGATTGGATCCTAATAAATACTTCACCAAGAATAAATTCATGGTCATGTGTTTACTACTGACCAATTAACTTGCAGCAACAAAATACTCATGACACTCAGTTACATAGATTAAAATATGTCATTACATAAACATTGGCTAAAATACACAAGTGGCGTGTTGTTAGTTGGTATGATTGCACTAGGGTGAGGGTAAGTGTGAGGGGTGGCTAGTGAGATGGGGATGTGATAATGTAGATAGAGTGTGGGATGGGTGGAGGTGCAAGGTATGTTGGTGTGAGTAAGGATGTGCAGGAGTAGGGTAGGGAAGGCAGAGTAATGGGGATGTGATGAGAGGCACAGCAGGATGAGGTTGATTGTGGCTTTGTACTAATGCTTCGTGATCTACTGAGATCATTGAGACGTTTGCAGAACTGCACCCAGGTCCTCCTGACCATATCCCTGCTTGTGACCTCCTCTGCAATGTGCAACCAGGCTGTGTTGGTCTCCTGGGGAGGTCTCTTCTGCCCATCAGAAGGGAAGAGGGCCTCCCTGCATGCTCTGACTCCCTCCATAAGCATATGTTGACGGAGACGCAGCCCTTGCTCTTGTCAAGCAGGTTCGAGGTTCTTACTCCCTGTGAGGGCGGGAGCGGGGACTGCAGGGAGGATGAGCAACCTGGCCACAGCATTGTGGAACAGGGGGCCATTCAAGTGGAGGGAGTAAAAAGAAATGTTGTAGTGGTAGGGGATAGTATCATTAGGGGGATAGATCGGGTTCTCTGCAGTCAAGAGCGGGAGTCCCGAAGGCTGTGTTGCCTGCCCGGTGCTTGGGTTAAGGACATCTCTTCTGGGCTGGAAAGAAACTTGGGAGGGGGAGGATCCAGTTGTCATGGTCCATGTTGGTACAAACGACGTAGATAGGACAAGGAAGAAGGTTCTGTTAAAGGAGCATGAGCAGCTAGGGGTCAAATTAAAAAACAGAACCTCAAGGGTTACCTGAGCCACGAGCGAATTTGGCTAGGATAAATAAAATTAAAGAGTTAAATGCGTGGCTCAAAGACTGGTGTGGGAAAAATGGGTTTTGCTTCTTGGGACACTGGCACCAGTACTGGGACAGGAGGGAACTGTTCCGTTGTGACGGACTTCACTTGGCCAGTGCTGGGACTAGTGTCCTGGCGAATCATATAACTAGGGCTGTAGAGAGGGCTTTAAACTAACTAGTGGGGGGGAGGTTTCTAGAGAGCAAATAATAAAAATGACAACGGCGAAGGTCATAGACTTAGGTAGCAGTGGGGGAATTAAAAAACAGAACGTGTCAGGAAGGGACAGAAGGTATGGAGTAAAAGGTAAAGTAGTAAAAGGGGAAAAAACAGGAACTAAGTGTCACAAAACATATTTGAAAGTTCTTTATCTGAATGCACGTAGCATTCATAACAAAATGGATGAGTTAACGGCACAAACAACTACATATGGGTATGATCTTGTGGCCATTACAGAAACATGGCTGCAGGGTGACTATGACTGGGAATTAAACATACCAGGTTATTTAACAATCAGGAAGGACAGGCAGGAAGGAAGGGGAGGTGGGGTGGCTATGTTAATAAAGGAAGGAATCACTGTAATACAGAGAAATGATATTGGGTCAAAGGAGCAGGATAGTGAAACAGTTTGGGTGGAGATAAGGAATAATAAGGGGAAAAAAACACTAGTGGGCGTAGTCTATAGGCCTCCGAACAGTTGCAACTCTGTTGGACGGAGTATTAATCAGGAAATAGTTGAGGCTTGTAATAAGGGAACAGCTATAATTATGGGGGATTTTAACTATCATATTGAAATAAAGAATAGATTTGCCTTTCTAATCTAGGCTTTATTAACTTTAAAAATCCAGTAGCACATCTTTCAACACCAGTCTCCAACCATGACTGGAGAGAACTGAATTTAAGATGGCCACCACAAATCACCTGACATCCACTACCAATGAGTTTACAGCATATATCTCAAGGTAGAAACAAACAACCAATTACAATACTTCTTACTAACACAGAGAACAACCACCACATTCACCAATCACAATACTTCTTATTAAACATAGGAAATAATCACCACACATATTAACTGGACAAATCAAATTGGGCAGGGCAGCCTTGAGGATGAGTTCATTGAGTGTATTAGGGATGGGTTTCTTGAGCAGTATGTAACTAAACCGACCAGGGGGCAAGCAACCTTAGATTTGGTCCTGTGTAATGAGACAGGATTAATTAAAAATGTCCTAGTAAAGGATCCCCTTGGAATGAGTGACCATAACATGGTTGAATTCCATATTCAATTAGAGGGTGAGAAGATTGGATCTCAAATAAGCGTGCTGAGCTTGAATAAAGGAGACTATGAAGGTATGAGAGCGGAATTGATTAGAGTGGACTGGGAAAATAGATTAAAGGGTAAGACGGTACATGATCAGTGGTGTACATTTAAGGAGTTATTTTACAACTTCCAAAAAATATGTATTCCACTGAGGAAAAAGCCATCCGTGGCTAAGTAAAGTAATTAAGGATAGTATCCGACTAAAAACAAGGGCATATAAGGTAGCCAAATCTAGTGGGAGGATAGAAGATTGGGAAGTCTTTAAAAGACAGCAAAAAATAACTAAACGATTGATTAAGAAAGGGAAGATAGATTATGAAAGTAAATTAGCAAAAAATATAAAAACAGATAGCAAAAGTTTCTATAGTTATATAAAAAGAAAAAGGGTGGCTAAAGTAAATGTTGGTCCCTTAGAGGATGAGACCGGGAAATTAATGGTGGGAAACATGGAGATGGCAAAAACGCTGAACAAATATTTTGTATCAGTCTTTACGGTAGAGGATACTAAGAATATCCCAACACTGGACAAACAGGGGGCTCTAGGGGGGGGAGGAGCTAAATACGATTAAAATCACTAAGGAAGTGGTACTTGGTAAAATAATGGGACTCGAGGCAGATTAATCCCCTGGACCTGATGGCTTACATCCTAGGGTCTTGAGGGAAGTGGCGGTAGGGATTGTGGATGCATTGGTAATAATTTTCCAAAACTCCCTGGACTCAGCAAAGATCCCGGCAGATTGGAAAACTGCTAATGTAACACCCTTATTTAAAAAGGGTAGTAGGCAGAAGGCTGGAAACTATAGACCTGTTAGCCTAACATCTGTGGTTGGTAAAATTTTAGAGTCCATTATTAAGGAGACAGTAACGGGACATTTGGATAAACATAATTTAATAGGACAAACTCAGCATGGTTTCATGAAGGGGAAGTCATGTTTGACAAATTTGCTTGAGTTCTTTGAGGAAGTAACATACAGGGTGGATAAAGGGGAACCAATGGACGTAGTGTATTTAGACTTCCAAAAGGCATTTGACAAGGTGCCACACAAGATTATTGCTCAAGGTAAAAAATCACGGGATTGGGGGTAATATTCTGGCGTGGGTGGAGGATTGGCTCTCTAACAGAAAGCAGAGAGTTGGGATAAATGGTTCATTCTCAGACTGGCAATCAGTAACTAGTGGTGTTCCGCAGGGGTCAGTGCTGGGTCCCCAACTCTTTACAATCTAGATTAACGATTTGGAGGAGGGGACCGAGTGTAACATATCAAAGTTTGCAGATGGTACTAAGATGGGAGGGAAAGTAGTGAGTGAGGAGGGCATAAAAAACCTGCAAAGGGACATAGACAGGCTAAGTAAGTGGGCAGAGATTTGGCAGATGGAATACAATACTGGAAAGTGTGAGGTTATGCACTTTGGCAGGAAAAATCATAGAGCAAGTTATTATCTTAATGGCAAGAAACTGGAAAGTACTGTAGTACAAAGGGATCTAGGGGTCCTGGTGCACGAAACTCAAAAAGTTAGTATGCAGGTGCAGCAAGTGATGAAGAAGGCCAATGGAATGTTGGCTTTTATTGCTAGGGGGATAGAATATAAAAACAGGGAGGTATTGCTGCAGTTGTACAAGGTATTGGTGAGACCGCACCTGGAATACTGCATACAGTTTTGGTGTCCATACTTAAGAAAAGACATACTTGCGCTCGAGTCAGTATAAAGAAGGTTCACTCGGTTAATTCCGGAGATGAGGGGGTGGACATATGAGGAGAGGTTGAGTAGATTGGGACTCTACTCATTGGAGTTCAGAAGAATGAGAGGCAATCTTATTGAAACATATAAGATTGTGAAGGGGCTTGATCGGGTGGATGCGGTGAGGATGTTCCCAATGATGGGTGAAACTAGAACTAGGGGGCATAATCTTAGAATAAGGAGCTGCTCCTTCAAAACTGAGATGAGGAGAAACTTCTTCACTCAGAGGGTGGTAGGTTTGTGGAATTTGCTGCCCCAGAAAGCTGTGGAAGCTACATCATTAAATAAATTTAAAACAGAAGTAAAGGGAATTAAGGGTTACGGGGAGCGGGCAGGAAATTGGACATGAGTCTAGGTTCGGAATGGTCGTGGCCCTGTGGGTAGTGGAGCGGGCCCAGGGGCCGTGTAGCCTGGTTCTGCTCCTACTTCTTGTGTTCTAATTCTGTTAGATTTCAGGAGATGGTTTTATTGCTGTTCCTGGCTGGGGTGGAGATCGCCTTTACAGAAGGTAAGTACTGTAGAAAATATAGGGACAGAGTGATCTCCTGGACGAGTTTCGATCGCCTAGATGGGTCGGAGAGGAATTTCCCAGATTTTTTTCTCCCAAATTGGCCATTGGGTTTTTTTTTAAATCTGTTTTTTCGCCTCTCCCGGGAGATCACATGGGTTCGGGTGGGATGGAGAGTGATAGTATATTTGAGGTTAGGATCAGATCAGCCATGATCTTATTGAATGGTGGAGCAGGCTCGAGGGGCCGATTGGCCTACTCCTGCTCCTATTTCTTATGTTCTTAAAAGGGAGGCACATGATAAATTAGAGCAAACAACATAAGGACAATCATATAGAATATAAAGTGGGAAGGTGAAAGGCAAATTAGAAGGGTTAAGAGGGAATATAAAAAAAATGATCTGATAATATAAAAGGAAATAGTAAATATTTTTAACATGGCATATTAAAAGGTGGAGGGAAAGAAGTAAGAGAGAAGGTAGGACTGCCCAAGGATGAAGGGAGAAATCTAGTTCTGGAGGGTGACGGTATGTTGGAGATATTAAATAGATATTTTGCATCTGTTTTTACAAATGATAATAGAAGTGAAAATATATCTGAGAAGTTTGTTGACAAACTCTTGTAGCCAGCACAGACTTTGTTAAAAGCAAGTTGTGTTTGCCAAAGTTAATAGAGTTTTTTGAGAAGTGGCTAATTGGATAGATAAATTGATTGTGGTTAGATGTGGTAATAATGGATTTTCAGAGGACATTTAATAGGTGTCTCACAGGAAGCTTGTTACAAAAATGCATGTATATGCTATGAGGAAATGCGACAGTTGGTTGACAGGAAACAGGATTCGAGTTACAGGGTATTGCTCATATTGTAGACGGCTCATATTGCTCACGGCTGCCCGTGTCCTAACTCGCACCAAGTCCCATTCGCCCATCACCCCTGTGCTCGCTGACCTACATTGGCTCCCGGTTAAGCAGCGCCTCGATTTCAAAATTCTCATCCTTGTTTTTAAATCCCTCTATGGCCTCGTAATCTCTGTAATCTCCTTCAGTCCCACAACCCCCGGAGATATCTGCGCTCCTCTAATTCTGCCCTCTTGAGGATTCCTGATTATAATCGCTCAACCATTGGTGGCCGTGCCTTCTGTTGCCTAGGCCCTACCTCTGGAATTCCCTGCTTAAACCTGTCCGCCTCGCTACCTCTCTTTCCTCCTTTAAGGCGCTCCTTAAAACCTACCTCTTTGACCAAGCTTTTGGTCACCTGCCCTAATTTATCCTTATGTGGATCGGTGTCAAATTTTTTGTCTTAAAATACTCCTGTGCGGCCCCATTGAGATGTTTTACAACGTTAAAGGCACTATATAAATACAAGTTGTTGTTGTAGAAGGTTTGGAAATGTTGTACCCCAGGAGTCCGAGCTGGGTCCAGTTTTGTTCTTGGTTGTATATAGAGGATTCTGATTTGAGCAGGGGGGGCACGATATAGAAATTTGTTGATGACACAAAAGAAGGCAGCGAGGAGGACAGTTAAGGACTTAAGGAAGATGTAGACAGTTTAGCGGAACGAGCAGACCAGTGGTGGATGCAATTTTATGTAGAGTAGTACATTCTGGGAAGAAAACGAGGAATGGGCTGTTCTGAATGATGTGGTTGAACAGAGAGATGTAGGGGTTCAATTATATAATTCCATGAAAGGACAAGTGCAGGTTGATAATGCTATAAAAAAGGCCAGTCGCAATTTGGTTTTATAAATAGAGGAGTAAAGTATAGGAGTATAAAAGTAATAAATTTATACAAGGCAGCGGTTAGCCCACAGTTAGAGACTGTGTGCAGTTTTGCATACCCCATTATAAAAATGACATGAAAGCCATGGAGCGTATACAGCATAGATTCACCAGGATGATAGCAGGGGTGGGAACTTAACTTGAAGAAAGACTTGACAATTTCCACTGGAGCAGAGAAGGCTAAGAGAAAATTCAATTGAGGATTTATTTTCTAAGTTATGAAGAGTTTTGATAGGATGAATATGGAAAGACTATTTCCTCTGGTTAGAGAGTTAATGGCAAGGGGTCACAATTTAAAATTCTCACTATGATAGTGAAAAGAGAGAGGAGGAAAATGCTCAGACAATTGTTGGAGCATGGAATGCTTTGCCACAGGAAATTGTTGAGGCAGAAACAACTGCAAGGAGTAAATGTTGGCAAGGACACCAGGATAACTCCCCTGCTGTTCTTCGTATTGTGCCATGGGATCTTTTACGTCCACCTTCCAAGGCAGATGGGGCCTTGGTTTGACATCTCATCTGAAAGACGCCACCTCTGGTCCTGCAACACTGAAGTGTCAACTTCGATTATGTGCTCAAGTGTCCAGGTGGGGCTTCAGTCCACTCCTCCTGACTTAGAGGCAAGAATGCTGCCATTGAGCCGAGTTTTGGATTGCTCTAGCAAGCAGCTGGCAGAGACATGAATTATCACCTCCAGTGCTGTAAATGTTCATGGTTTTAAGGTGTTGGATTTAAAATAAACGAACTTTCAGTATATGAGGAATTGGCTAGACTAGAGTGGGAGAAATCATTCATTGGTAAATCTACAGACCAACAATGGAATCTATTCAAGAGATAATTAGTGGATTTTCAAACAAGTATACTGAAAGGTACTTCTGGAGTGATGCAGCTATTGTTTACAAGAATGGCTAGGATCATATTAAACAAAAAGAGAAAGATTATGCAAGGGTGAGGAATATTGGCAAGAATGAGGACTGGGAGGTTTACAGAAAGCAACAAAAGTAGATCAAGAATAAAATACGACATGAAGTATAAAAAATAGCAAAAATGTTCATAACTACATCAAGAAAATGTGCATAGTAAAGGAAGAGGTAGACCCAGTAAAACTGATTCAGGTATGAAATTAGTAGAGGTACACATGGTGCAACTTCCAGAATAATATTCTGCCTCTGCAGGTACAGGAAGATTAGAAATTAGTGATGGGGAGAATTTACAGGGAATGATATAAACAGAAATTGTAATGGAAAAATTAATGGGATTAAGCCAGATCTAGACATTTTCCAAATTGGCAAGGTAATTGGCAGTATTATTTCAATGCTCACTGATGCAGGGATAGTACTGGAGGATTAGAAGGTGGCAAATGTTGCACAAAAGCAAAATACTGCTGATGCTGAAAATCTGAAATAAAAATAGAAAATGCTGGAAACACTCAGTAGGCCAGGCAGCATCTGTGGAGAGAGAAACAGAGGTAATGTTTCAGGTTGATGACCTTTCAACAGAACTGGCAAATGTCACACCTTTATTCAAAAAAGGAAGAAGTAATAAATTAAGTAATTACAGGCCACTGAGTTCAACATCAGTCGTCGTAAATTTTGTAGAGTTCATTATCAGGGACAAATTAAGTGAATACTTGGTTTGGAAGAGTTAGCATGATTTTGTGAAAGTTAGATCTTGTTCAACTAACTTAACAGTCTGAGGTGGTGAATAGAAGATTAATGACTGTTGTAAACATGGATTTTCAGAAGGCATTTGATAAGGTTCTGCACAGAGATTGCTAAAATTTATGTGGTTAGAATTAAAGATAGCTCCGTGGCATGGATAAGAAGCTGGTCTGGGGATAGGAGCTAGAGAGTTTGATTGATGTTCCCCAGGTTGACAGGAAAAACAGAATTATTTTTAAACATAAGCCATATAATTAGTACAGTCTACTTTGTAGCTGCAAAGTGAAGCTAGTATAACAAAGTTTGTATATCTTTTAATTTGTTTTGTGGAAATAATTGGAAAATAAGGTATTAAGATATACAAGAGCTGATTTGGCGATTAAATTCTCCCAGCAGGGAACCACAGTCACGGAGAAGATGTACTGATTTTATGTATGCAAGGGACCTCACCCACCAGGAGCACATATCAGGAAACTGCGCACTTTCTTTCATCTCCAAAACATCTCCCCCTGTGTTGCCAAAACTCTAATCCACCTCACAGTTGGACTTTTCCACGCTCTCCTAGCCAGCATCCTTGCTTCCACTATGCGTAAACTACAAATCATCCAAAATGAAATATGAGGATAGACACAAAGGTAATGTGGAAATGTAGCTGCAAATGCTACAGCTTTTGCTGTGCACTCTCTCGAGTCAAATGATAGCTTAGGGTATTGTAAAAGTTGTTACCAGAAGTGACAATTGAGACTGGACTACACAAACATAATTGTGTAAAGATGTGACAAAGAAGTTGGTGTTTTTTATTTAAAACGGGGTCTCGTAACATTTGCAGTGTACATATCATGAAAGTACGTGGAAGCTAATACATCATGACAAGTCATGCTGATACCTTGCCAATAAAGATTTTCTCTAAGGCCAGTATATTCTTCCTAAAGTGGGGTGTCCAGTGCTGAACACTTCCGAATGAGCTCATAGAATCACAGAAGGAGGCCATTCGACCCATCGGCCGGAATTTTCTCCAGGGAGACGGGTTGGGGCCGGGGTGCCTCTGAGGCAGGCTGGAAACCCGGGAGGCTGGGGTTCCCGCAGGCCCTGCTGACTCTAACGTCAGGGCCTGATTTGCATGTGAGGCCTCGGATCCCCGCCCCCAGCCAGCCAGATTGAGTGGCTGTCTGGCTGCGGGCGGGTCGGCCTGCAGATGTGTGGGGGGTCGGCATCGGGGATCGCGGGGGGGTGGGGATTGGGGGAAGGGGGTCGGCATCAGGGATCTTGGTGTGGGGGGGGGGGAGGGGGGTGCCGCGAGAGGCGGGGGAGTAGTCAGCTGAGGATCGGCAGGGGGATGGTCGGCGGGGTATTGGGCATTGGGGGAAGAGAGGATCAGGGCTGGCCGGCCTCCGCATCTTCGGTGGGGTGGTGGGGGGAGGCCTGTGGAGGGTAATCGGAGGGCTCGTGAGGGGGTCTCCGGTCGTGGGGGGTTGGGTACGGTCGGGACCCTGGATCCAGGAGGTAGGTAGAAAGCCACTTACCTCCTGGATGAAGCAGTCCCCGCCTCGGTTTAACTGGCGGGGTTCATCAATTGTGTGAAACCCGTCCATAGGCAGTTAAATTCAAAATGGAGGGGGAAAGAAAGTCTTCCAGTCTCATTATATTGAGCTAGAAATTCGGGTCCCCACGGGTGAGTACGCGCTGTGTACTCACCCGTAAGGCCAACGAAAGTGCCGGTTTCGTGCATGCACTGCGCATGCGCTGGAAATCGGAACTTCCGTTCCCTTAAAGGAAGGAGTTCGGAGATCAAACGCGTGCGCCGGAGAGGCAGCGTGTAGACCTGGAACTTCCAATTTTTTTACAGGTTTCTCCGTGTGGGTAAGTCCCTAGCAGCTGCGTGTGAAAAAAGCAGGCGCAAGGCCTGCTTTTAACAAGGTAAGAGGTTACTTAAGTAAAATTAAAACATTTTTTCCACAGGTTTATCATTTTAAAATACTTCAAAGAAAGGCAAGTTTATTTTTAGCCCCGTTTAAAAACTTTAATTTTTTCAAAAAATTAAATTTTTGTTTAAAATAGTTAATTTATGTAATTTATATAGTTCTTTTCAAAATGTGATTTAAAAAAAAAATTTATTTGAAGTTTTACTTAGGTTTTGGGGCCGATTTCTATTCATAGATTTGACAGGTCTTCCTGTCAAATCTATGAATGGAGATTCCCTGCTCCGATTGGCTCGTCATGGCCCACGTGATCCCAGGGGGACGCTGCGAACTAACTTCGCCGCTGGGATACACGAGCACTGCACACCGGCAGCTGGAGGAGGCCCAGGATCGGAATCCCATGCGGGCCCACAGCACAACGGCAGGCGCGCTATGTAAGTGCAGGTCGGGGGCTTGCGCCTGCGGGTTGCCTCCGACCTGAATTTCTGGCCCAATATGTACCTTAAGGTAACGCCCCCTGGCAACGGGTTGGCTGCCCGCCCCCGGCAAAACCGGAAGTGGGTGGGTTGGAGGCAGTATCAGATCGGGAATCCCATTTTTAACAATTTGACTGTCCCCACGCTCCAAACCCACCCATTTTTTTAGGGGAAAATTATGGCCATCGTGTCTGTGCAGGCCAAAAAAGAGGGGAAGCAAGTCCTTCCTATCCACCCTATCTAGGCCCCTCATAATTTTATACACCTCAATCAAGTCTTCCCTCAGCCTCCTCTGTTCCAAAGAAATCAACCCCAGCCTATCCAATCTTTCCTCATAAGAACATAAGAAATAGGAGCAGGAATAGGCCACTTGGTCCCTCGAGCCTGCTCCGCTATTCAATAAGATCATGGCTGATCTTGGGCTCAAAGCCACTTCCCTGCCCACTCCCCGGAACCCTTCACGCCCTTATCTTGCAAAAATCTGTCTATCTCCACCTTAAATGTATTTAATGACCCAGCCTCCACGGCTCCCTGGGGCAGAGAATTCCACAGATTTACGACCCACTGAGAGAAGAAATTCCTCCTCATCTCAGTTCGAAAAGGGCGACCCTTCTGAAACTATGCCCCTGAGTTCTAGCGTTCCTCACGAGGGGAAACATCCTCTTTGCACCTACCTTGTCGAGCCCCCTCAGTATCTTATATGTTTCAATAAATTCACACCTCATTCTTCTAAATTCCAATGAGTATAAGCCCAACCTGCTCAACCTTTCTTCATAAGTCAACCCTCTCATCTCAGGAATCAACCGTGTGAATCGTCCCTGAACTGTCTCCAATGCAAGTACAAGAAACTCTCGTTTAAACGGCACCTAAATATCCAGAATTCTCTATTAACTGGCAAAATTCATACTCTGAAAACAACACCTCAATAACCGGAAATGTTGCCGAGTCTCCCGCAGTGGCCGAGTTAGTCAGTGGGGGTAGTTCTCCAAACCGCCACTTCTTGGCTTCTTGGCGCTGTCGGAAGTCGGAACACCTCAATAACAGGAGTCTGATTCTCCTGCACTGCCGGTAGTCTCTTCCGATCCGCCATTTTTCTGTGTGTCTCCCACGCTGCCAGTAGTCTCTTCCGATTAAAGAGTTATGGATTACCCTCAACTGGCAGTACTGTACTTAATCAAGCATCTTCCACCATCCATTTAACACAACATTCTGTAGGTGAGTACCCAATTACTGTACACTGCACATTTCTTGATTTTTTTAATTTTTGTTTGTTAAAAATAGCTTCGGTAGATAACCCTCTCCGTCATCCGGAATTTTTAATCAACCGGCACCATCCCGGTCCCGTATACCAAAGAGTTTCCTGTATATCCTTCCTTAAATAAGGAGACCAAAACTGTACGCAGTACTCAAGGCGTGGTCTCACCAATACCCTGTACAGTTGTAACAGGACTTCCCTGCTTTTATACTCCAACCCCCTTGCAATAAAGGCTAATATTCCATTTGCCTTTTTGATTACTTGCTGTACCTGCATGCTAACTTTTTGTGTTTAATGCACAAGGACCCCCCAGGTCCCTCTGAACTGTAGCATTTTGTAATCTCGCTCCATTTAAATAATAATTTGCTTTTATATTTTTCCTGCCAAAGTGGATAACCTCGCACTTTCCCACATTATACTCCATCTACCAAAAATGTTTGCCCACTCAGTTAGCCTGTCATTATCCCTTTGCAGATTCTTTGAGTCCTTTGCACAACTTGCTTTCCCACCCATCTTTGTATCATCCGCAAACTTGGCTACATTACACTCGGTCCCTTCATCCAAGTCATTAATGTAGATTGTAAATAGTTGAGGCCGCAGCACCGATCCCTGTGGCACCCCACTAGTTACCGTTTGCCAACCGGAAAATGACCCATTTATCCCAACTCTCTGCTTTCTGTTAGCCAATTCTCTATCCATGCTAATATATTAACTCCAACTCTGAGCTCTTATCTTATGCAGTAACTTTTTATGTGGCACCTTATCGAATGCCTTCTGGAAATTCAAATACACCACATCCACTGGCTCACCCTTATCCACCCTGCTCGTTACATCCTCAAAGAACTCCAGCAAATTTGTTAAACATGATTTCCCTTTCATAAAACTATGCTGACTCTGCTTGACTGCATTACGATTTTCCAAATGCCCTGCTACTGCTTCTTTAATGAAGGACTCCAGCATTTTCCCAATGACAGATGTTAGGCTAACTGGTCTATAGTTTCCTGCTTTCTGTCTCCCTCCTTTCTTAAATAGGGGTGTTACATTTGCGGTTTTCCAATCCGCTGGGACCTCTCCAGAGTCCAGGGAATTTTGGTATATTGCAACCAATGCATCCACTATCTCTGCAGCCACTTCTTTTAAGATCCTGGGTTGCAGGCCATCTGGTCCTGGGGACTTGTCTTTTAATCCCATTATTTTACCAAGTACTTTTTCCTTATTGATAGTGATTGTCTTTAGTTTCCCCCCTCCCTGTGGCCCCTTGACTATCCATTATTGGGATGTTGTTAGTGTCTTCTACCGTGAAGACAGATACAAAATATTTGTTCAGAGTCTCTGCCATTTCCCCATTATTAATTCCCCATTCTCATCCTCTAAGGGACCAATGTTTAATTTAGCTACTCTCTTCCTTTTTATATACCTGTCGAAGCTCTTACTTTCTGTTTTAATATTTCTTGCCAGTTTACTCTCATAATTCATCTCTCTCTCTATTATATTTTTAGTCGTCCATCAAGGAGATGGGCAATAAATGCTGGCCTTGCCAGTGACGCCCACATCTCAGGAACGAATAAAAAAAGTGCAATCACATCTTTCCTGTAATATGGTGACCAGAACTGTATGCAGCAATCTAGCTGTGGCCTTGAAATAAAGAATAGATTTGCCTTCCAAAGTTAGGCTTTATTAACTTTAAAATCGGCAGCATATCTTTCTACATCCAGTCCCAACTAAAGCTAGAAAAAGGACTGAATTTAAGGTAGCCACAACACATCATGTGATCATCAACTACCAATGAGATTACAACACATATCCCAAGGCAGTTAACAAACAACAAATCACAATACTTTTACTAATCAAGGAATAATCACCACAGGCCTAACTAGTGTTTTATACAGTTCAAGCATAACCTCCCTGCTCTTATATTCTGTACCTTGGCTAATAAAGGAAAGTATCCCGTATGCCTTCTTAACTACCTTATGTACCTGTCCTGCTATCTTCAGGGATCTATGGACATGCACTCCAAGGTCCCTCTGCTCCCCTGCACTTTTCAGTATCCTACCATTTATTGTGTATTCCCTTGCCTTGTTAGCCCTCCCCAAATGCATTACCTCACACTTCTCCGGATTGAATTCCATTTGCCACTTTTCTGCTCACCTGACCAGACTGTTGATATCTTCCTGCAGTCTACAGCTTTCTTCCTCATTATCAACTACGCAACCAATTTTTATATCATCTGCAAACTTCTTAATCATGCCCCCTTCATTGAAGTCTAAATCATTGATGTATACCACAAAAAGCAAGGGACCCAGTACTGAGCCCTGCGGAACCCCACTGCAAACAGCTTTCCCGTCACAAAAACATCCGTCAACCATTACCCTTTGCTTCCTGCCGCTGAGCTAATTTTGGATCCAACGAGCCATTTACCTTGGATCCCGTGGGCTTTTACTTTTCTGACCAGTCTGCCATGTGGGACCTTGTCAAAAGCCTTGCTCAAATCGATGTAGACTGCATCAAACGCCCTACCCATATCAACCCTCCTTGTTACCGCCTCAAAAAATTCAACCTTCTCTTAACAAATCCATGCTGACTGTCCTTAATTAATCCGTGCCTTTCTAACTGACAATTAATATTGTCTCTCAGAATTTTTTCCAACAATTTGTCCACCACCGAGGTTAGGCTGACTGGCCTGTAATTACTCGGACTATCCCTTTCTCCCTTTTTAAGCAACAGTACAACGTTACCAGTCCTCTGCACCACACCTGTAGCCAGTGAGGATTTAAAAATAATGGCCAGAGCCTCCGCTACTTCCTCCCTTGCTTCTCTTAACAGCCTGGGATACATTTCATCCGGGCCTGGCGATTTATCTACTTTCAAAAATGCTAAACCCCTTTATGCTTCCTCTCTCACTATGTTTATCTCATCTAATATTTCACACTCCTCCTTAACTACAATGTCTGCATCGTCCCTCTCTTTTGTGAAGACAGACGCAAAGTATTCATTAAGAACCATACCCACGTCTTCCGCCTCCACACACAAGCTTTTTTGTTCGCGAATAGGCCCTACTCTTTCTCCAGTTAACCTCTTGCTCTGTCTGACCAGCACTCTGTATAGTCCCTCCCCAAACAAAATTAAAGCTATATAAACTTAATGTTATACCAGCATTTTGCAGCTACAGTGCAGATTCTATCAGTTATGTAGTGTTGGTTTAAAAATAGTTGTCTTCCTTTTGCTTCAGTGTTTTTATGTATGACCTGTAAGCTTTGAGAATTTGGTCCACAAAGCCCAACCAACTCAATATTTATTGTACTTGTATTTTACATAGGATATACCGCACAGAAACAGGCCATTCGGCCCAACCAGTTTATGCCGCTGTTTATGCTCCACTCGAGCCTCCTCCTGTCTTTCCTCATCTAATCCTATCAG
Source organism: Somniosus microcephalus (assembly GCF_052327205.1). NCBI lineage: Eukaryota > Metazoa > Chordata > Chondrichthyes > Squaliformes > Somniosidae > Somniosus > Somniosus microcephalus. The sequence continues at coordinate 43,851,958 of NC_141002.1, forward strand.
CATAACTCTCTATTTCCTTCTCCCTCATATACTTATCTAACTGCTTCTTAAGTGCATTTGTACTATTCACTTCAACCACTCCTGGTGGTAGAGAGTTCCACATTCTCAACACTCTGGGTAAAGAAGTTTCTTCTGAATTCCCTATTTGATTTCTTGGTGACTATCTTATATTGATATCCCCTAGTAAGGCTCTTCCCCACAAGTGGAAACATTCTCTCTGTATCTACTCTATCAAAACCTTTCATCATTTTAAAGACCTCTATTAGGTCACCCCTCAGCCTTCCCGTTTCAAGAGAAAAGAGACCCAGCCTGTCCATCCTTTCCTGATCAGTATACCCTAGCATTTCTGGTATCTTCCTTGTAAATCTTCTCTGCACCCTCTCCAGTGCCTCTATATCCTTTTTATAATATGGCAACCAGAATTGCACAGAGTACTCCAACTAACTAAGGTTCGATGCAAGTTTAGCATAACTTCACTACTTTTCAATTCTATCCCTCTAGAAATAAACCCTTGTGCTTGGTTTGCTTTTCTTATGGCCTTGTTATTTCTTACTTGCTAGATTGTTCTGTTTCACTTTTGGAGGCCTGGAGGTTTGGAAAGGGTTGTTCTTAATACTGTTGTCTCATTGGTGGATATATCTTAAATAACAAAACCCAGTTCTTTTAATATCCAGAGCTTGAGAGGTATGTAAATTAGTGGAAATGTTGATTAACATTTTCTATGTTGCCTGTAAAGCTCCATGTTATGCACCTTAGGTGCGCAGAAAGACACAAAGTTTGGACACTTATATCCTAGTCCATGCCGATTCAGCTGTTGATATAATAACCATGAGATATGGTTTATACAGGATTATGTTTTTCAAATAAACAGGAAAGAGAGGACTTTCTCACTTTGAGCTCTTCCAGCTGCATCCCATTATCCTGCATGTCACGGAAGATCCCTCGCTGAACAGCAAACGTTACAATAAAATCTATGCCACTACCAATAAACAGGAAAGTTAAGCTCACCTGTATAAAAGTACTTACTTTAACAGCTACAATAGTATGCACACAACATTTTTTTGTTGCATTGGATTTTAAATGATTATGGAATCATAGAATTTTACAGCACAGAAAGAGACCATCCAGCCCATTGTGCTTCTGCCAGTTTTCTGAAAGAGCTTTCCATTTACACCCATTCCTCTGCCCTTTTCCCATACCCTTTTATTTTTTACTTTTCCAAATGTCTATCCACTTTCCTTCTAAAAGCTGTTGTGAATTCTGCTTGCATCACTGTTTCTGGTAGGGTATTCCATGTCCTGATAGTGCTCCCTATGGAAAAAAAATTCTCCTGACTTTTCTTTTTGTTCTTTTGGCAGCGATCTTAAATTTTTGCCCTTTATTTGCCAACACACCAACTAGTTGAAATAGTCTTTTTTCTATTTACTTTACCAAAACTCTTCATAATATCATAATACGATATTTATGTCCCACCTCACCATAATTCCTGGTAAGATCACCTTACTCGTGTTAGCAATTTATTTGTAAACTGCACGGTCAATTAATTTTTTGTACATATTTTTCTTTAGGTGTAAACAGAAAACATACTTGCTAAATTGGTTGAAAAACAAACTCTACATTATGCAAAACAACAACAGAAAATGCTGGAAAAACTCAGCAGGCCAGGCAACATCCGTGGAGAGAGAAATAAAGTCAACGTTTCAGATCAAAACCCTTCGTCAGGACTGAAAAAACACAGGCAATGAAACAGATTAAAAGGCCAGTTTGGGGGCTGGGAAATGGGGATGAAAGAACAAAAGAGAAGTGAAGAGACATTAAGAGGTATTCAAGATGAGACGAGATGGTGATAGGACTAGTAAAGAGACAAAAGACGGCTCTAGATTAGGTGTGAAATGCGCTGACAGAATGAGAGACAGCTGCCATGTGGGAGAGAAAAAAGGAGGAAGGGCACAAAACAAAGGTGTGGATAAAAAAAATATATAAAAATGTAATAGGGGCCGAGGTTGTGATCTGAAATTGTTGAACTCGATATTGAGTCCGGAAGGCTGTAAAGTGCCTAATCGGAAGATGAGGTGCTGTTCCTCGAGCTTACGCTGGGTTTCCGTGGAACAATGCAAGAGCCCGAGTACGGTGAGGTCTGAGTGGGAATGGAGCGGTGAATTAAAATGACAGGCGACCGGAAGCTCGGGGTCACCCTTACGGACTGAACGGAGGTGTTCCGCAAAGCGGTCACCCAATCTGCATTTGGTCTCCCCAGTGTAGGGGAGACCACATCGTCAGCAGCGAATACAGTATACTAGATTGCAAGAAGTACAAGTAAATCGCTGTTTCACTTGGAAGGGGTGTTTGGGGCCCTGGACAGTGGGAAGGGGGTTGGTACAAGGGCAGGTGTTGCATTTCTTGCGCTTGCACGGGAAGGTGCCAGGCGAAGGGGAAGGGGTGCTGGGGGTGATAGAGGAGTGGACTAGGGTGTCTCGGAGGGAGCGGTCCCTACGGAATGTTGAAAGGGGAGGGGAGGGGAAGATGCATTTGGTGGTGGGATCACGTTGGAGGTGGCGGAAATGGCGGAGGATGATTCGTTGAATGTGGAGGCTGGTGGGGTGAAAGGTGAGGACAAGGGGAACCCTATCGTGGTTCCGGGAGGGAGGAGGGCAGGGGTGAGGGCAGAAGTGTGGGAGATAGAACGGACACGGTCGAGGGCCGTGTCAACCACGGTAGAGGGGAATCCTCGGTTGAGGGAAAAGGAACACATGTCAGAAGCACTGGTGTTGAAGGTGGCATCGTCGGAGCAGATGCGGCGGCGACGGAGAAACTGGGAGAATGGAATAGAGTCCTTACAGGAGGTGGAGTGGGAGGAAGTGGACTCTACTGCCCCTCCCTCCCAGAACCACGATAGGGTTACCCTTGTCCTCACCTTTCACCCCACCAGCCTCCACATTCAACAGATCATCCTCCGCCATTTCCGCCACCTCCAACGTGATCCCACCACCAAACGCATCTTCCCCTCCCCTCCCCTTTCAGCATTCCGTAGGGACCGCTCCCTCTGAGACACCCTAGTCCACTTCTCTATCACCCCCAGCACCCCTTCCCCTTCGCCCGGCACCTTCCCGTGCGAGCGCAGGAGATGCAACACCTGCCCTTGTACCAACCCAATTTATTTTTTTACAATTTAAATCGCTTTATTGGCATGATAAGTTACATCTTATGTTGCCAAAGCATCAAAATACATTTATGGTTTAGCACATAAACGCAGTTCTATTCATACAGTGTATAAACAGGTATATCCCTGAGTGTATAAATATACATTCGCATTGTTTATATATATTTTTTTCTTAGTTTACTGGTTGTCCCTCTGTTCATGGCAAGCTGTAACATAGTGCGCCGCCAGTGTTATACAGCTTCTCTCCTCTCCCAGTAGGAATGGGAGTTTTTGGTTGTCATTCAGATTTCTGAAATCAGGGCATATTTGTGAGAATTTTTGGTAGAAATTCTCCCTGATGCCCTGATATTTTCCACAAGCTGTGAGGAAGTGCATCTCTGTCTCCACCACTCCCTGACTGCAGTGAGAGCATATCCTGTCCTCTCTTGGCAGCCTGGTCTGCCTGTGTCTGCCTTTTTCGATCGCTAGGCTATGTTCGCTAAGTCTGTACCTTGTCAAGGTTCTTCTCAGTTTGTTATCCTTTACCATGGTCAGGTAATCAGCTATGTTGTATTGTCTGTTTAGGGCCAAGTAGCAATTGAGTTTGCTTTGGGTTTTTGTTGTTTCTGCCCAATATGTCAGATATTTTTCCTTTTGCTTAGCGACGATTGTGTTGGGTCGAATTCTTTGTGTTACCCTGTCACTGTCCTGGGGCTGGTTATTGTTAGTATTGTTAGTAGTTACTTCACTGAGTCCCAGGACTAATTGACTGAGGGTATTCTTCTTTATGGTCAGCTCTTGGCATTTCAGGGCGTCGTAGTGATAGCATTGGGGATTGCTCATTTGTAGGTGATTCCAAAATTTGGTGGCTCTTTTTTGGATAGTGATTATTAATGGATATTGGCCTAGTTCCGCCCTGCATGCATTGTTTACTGTTTTCCTTTGAGTCCGGAGGATACTTTTACAGAATTCTGCATGTAGGATCTCAATTGGGTGTTTGTCCCATTTTGCAAATTCTTGTTGAGTTAGCGGTCCCCATACCTCACTGCCATAGAGTGCAATTGGTTCAATTACTGATTTGAAAATTTTGAGCCAAATGCTAATTGGGATTTCTATTTGGATTGATTTTTTGATGGCATAGAAAGCCCTTCTTGCTTTCTCTTTCAGTTCATTCACAGCCAGTTTGAAGTTTCCCGTAGAACTGATTTTTAAGCCCAAGTATGTGTAGTTAGTGGTTTGTTCAATTTTGGTTGTTCCTACTGTGAAATTTATTTTGGGTCCCTGATGTTTGGATCTTTGCTGGAACACAAGGACTTTGGTTTTTTGGGGATTTATTGTCAGGGCCCAAGTCTGGCAGTACGACTCCAGCAGGTCCAGGTTTTGCTGTAGCCCCTCTTTAGTAGGTGACAGCAGAACCAGGTCGTCTGCATAGAGGAGGAATTTAACCTTGGATTCATATAGGGTGAGGCCGGGTGCTGTAGATTGTTCAAGTAGTTTTGCCAATCCATTTATGTAAATATTAAAGAGTGTCGGTGAGATTGGCGAGCCCTGCGTCACCCCCCGCCCCTGTGGGAAGTATTTTGTTTGTTTGTCTCCAATTTTAACTGCACATTTGTTGTTTGTATACATTGATTTAATTACATCATATGTTTTCCCTCCTACCCCACTTTCGATAAGTTTCAGGAATAAACCGTCATGCCAGATGGAGTCGAAAGCCTTCTGGAAATCTACAAAGCATGCGTAGATTTTGCTTTTGTTATTGTGAACGTGTTTGTCAATTAGGGTCTGTAGGGTGAAGATATGATCGGATGTTCTATAGTTTGGCAGGAATCCAATTTGGCTTTTACTCAAGACATTGTGCTCCTCAAGGAAGTTTATAAGTCTTTTGTTTATGATGCTACAGAATACCTTCCCCAGGTTACTGTTTACACAGATGCCTCGATAGCCCAAACACCCCTTCCAGGTGAAACAGCGATTTACTTGTACTTCTTGCAATCTAGTATACTGTATTCGCTGCTCACGATGTGGTCTCCCCTACATTGGGGAGACCAAACGCAGATTGGGTGACCGCTTTGCGGAACACCTCCGTTCAGTCCGTAAGGGTGACCCCGAGCTTCCGGCCGCCTGTCATTTTAATTCACCGCCCCATTCCCACTCAGACCTCACCGTACTCGGGCTCTTGCATTGTTCCACGGAAACCCAGCGTAAGCTCGAGGAACAGCACCTCATCTTCCGATTGGGCACTTTACAGCCTTCCGGACTCAATATCGAGTTCAACAATTTCAGATCATAACCTCGGCCCCTATTACATTTTTATACATATTTTTTATCCACACCTTTGTTTTGTGCCCTTCCCCCTTTTTTCTCTCCCACATGGCAGCTGTCTCTCATTCTGTCAGCGCATTCACACCTAATCTAGAGCCGTCTTTTGTCTCTTTACTAGTCCTATCACCATCTCGTCTCGTTTTGAATACCTCTTAATGTCTCTTCACTTCTCTTTTGTTCTTTCATCCCCATTTCCCAGCCCCCAAACTGGCCTTTTAATCTGTTTCATTTCCTGTGTTTTTTTCAGTCTTGACAAAGGGTTTCGACCTGAAACGTTGACTCTATTTCTCTCTCCATGGATGTTGCCTGGCCTGCTGAGTTTTTCCAGCATTTTCTGTTGTTATTTTGGATTTCCAGCATCCGCACTGTTTTACTATTGTACATTATGCAAGCTGTACATTATACCAGTTTCACCTTGCAGCTACAGAGCAGATTGTACCATTAATATGGCATTAGTTTAAAAATAGTTATCTTTCTTCTGCATCAATTAATTGGTGTAAAGTCAGATCTGCAATTCCTGATATCAGACTACAGTAACTGTATTATTGATTGTCAAGCACGAATTACACAAGCTCTTTAAAATGCTACAAATGGGTATTCAGAGTATGATCTACCAATGCCAATAAAATGTTTACACTGTGTTAAAGTAGGTTTTCATTTTTAATATCAAAGAACATTTTACAAACTGAGGTACAGTCCTTCTTCACGCACTTCCTCCCCTCCCACCCCTGTATTTGCTCAGCAGCACTAAACAGGCAGATTTTGGTACATAATTATGGCTGATTACAGTAATCAGACCATCTTATTTTTAAAGAGACAGTATTTTATTTGTTGGCTACGGAAATAATATTTTCTATTGAGAGCCAAATTTCTGATTTTATGGGCAGGAGATTTGTTGGGTAGTGCATATTTTAAGTTTAAAAAAAAATCAGTACCAAAATGTTCTGCTCAATTTAAATTTCCTGTTGCCTTCCTTTTTCTTGATTCCACGGCATACTTCCAATTTTTAATGGAGCAGACTTTGATTTTCAGCATATAAAAACTTGAACACTTTACAAAAGTACTTGCTTACGCATTCTGTCACAAAATAAGTATCAAAGTGAGCTTTTTTTGTGCTTGTGTGACACAGGATAGCAGTTTTCCTTTTCGCTCCAGTTTTTTTGTCCACTTCTCCCAGAGGCAGGAAATCATGTGTGGGTGTGGTATTAAGCAGAGGTAACAGAGTACACGACCACCGTCGCCTTCTTCGCGTGAGCCTCGACAGTGATTTTTGATTGGCTGTATGACCATTTCAATTAGTATGTAAATTTAAGGAAGTTTTAAATGTCTTCATCGTTGTACAAATACTTTTAAGAAAACCCTCATTATGTTAAAGATTGCACCAGAATTAACTTTCCACAGACTTTGTTTGATGATCTGAGTTAGTCTGTCTGCTTTTATAAATTAGAGATTTATAGCCTGTAAGCTCAAAATCGCTGACATTACATGGCTTTTGACAATACTACTATGGACATGGTTGAGCTTTTTAAACAGTAATGTGTTAGGCACAGGCAGATCTAAACAAGGCGAGAGGGAGAAAATGTAAAAAAATTCTGACTCTATTGGATGGTTTTCAATCTTGATTGTAACTGTCTCCCATGTGACTGACTGCTATTTTATTAGCAGTGATGTTCTCACTGCAAATGTTTGACTTAACAACATACTTATGTTTTCCTTCTATAAGCAATGTTACTTTTGAAAGTAACACCTACATACCAGATTTTTTGGTTTTCTTTGGTATTTATGTCAAACCTTTTCAACCCCTCCTGGAAGGCTTCTTCGACAGCACCTCCCAAACCCGCAACCTCTACCACCTAGAAGGACAAGGGCAACAGGCACATAGGAACATCATCGCTTTCCAGTCACACACCATCCTGACTTGGAAATATATCGCCAATCCTTCATCGTCACTGGGTCAAAATCCTGGAACTCCCTCCCTAACAGCACTAACAGTACTTTCATCACACAGACTGCAGCGGTTGAAGAAGGCGGCTCACCACCACCTTCTCAAGGTCAGTTAGGGATGGGCAATAAATGATGGCCTGGCCTTGCCAGCGACGCCCACATCCCAGAAACGAATATAAAAATCAAGATATGAACGTTTAGGGATTTCTAGCAAAGCATCACTCTGTGGTCTCCCATCTCTTGAATTTGCTCAGCATTATTGCAGCAAAGTTCCCAGCAGGAATAACCCATTTATGTACACAATGTTTTTGTGGAAGTTGTCAATGGACCAATAAGCTATTTATATTTTTGGCTATATAAATGCAAGCCTTTCTTTCTATCTGAGCATTATTCCAGTGCCAGTCCAGCATGTATTACTGTAAAATTCTAGCAGCAACCCTCCCCAGTCCAATGTTACCTTCGCTTAGAGTTCATCAGTGTTGACTCTTGTAATTGTTGAGAGGGATTTCAAACATAAGAATTGTGCTGAATCATGGAATACCTAAGCATATAAAAGTAAGAAAATAGACCTTATTTGATAGAAATTACTCTTGTTGATAATAACAGACAATACATAATATGGTTGAATGACTTTCCTCTGCTATTTTATTGAAGGGCATTAACCTTTTTAAATAGGTTTATCCCTCTGTCTTAATAGCAGTCAGAAGAATGGCACGCGAGCACATTAAGTTCAGTTCCTCCTTCAAAATGTAGCTTTGATAAATTGGTTCCTAGCACTTAAATCATTGTTATAACAGTCCAGGAATAAATCCCAGATTTAGTGCCCTCATTCTCAGTGTGACAACTTCATTGTTTGGCAAAAGTTCTACACAAACGTAGCAGAGCTCCTGTTTCTCTACATATCTAAGTCTACTTTCTGAGTTGTACAAAATGGGGTAGGAAATGCGGTATGATGTGATTGAATTTTATACATATCAACCTAGAGATCTGACAAATGATTTCAGAAAACTGACAGACCAAAAACCAGCCCTAAGTATTAGCTTGAGATGTGTAAAAATGAAAAGTTGGGCTTAAAGTGCAGTGGGACATGGACTTGTTATAACTGGAGCTACAGGTGTACCCAACATTCCATCACTTTTATTGCAGGATTTTTTTAAAAAGTACAGTTTGCAGCACAGGTGGATTTAGAACTTAGTGCTGAAGGCATGAGATTTATTTTCTAAAGGCATCCCCAGAAAATTTCATTTTGACATTTTATCTGTTGCATTTTCTGAGATTTTAGATGCTATTAAAATTCTGTTTATCAAGCCAAAAATAATAACTTCTGGAAGAGTTACAGATATTTAAAATATGAAAGTAATTAGTTGTAGGGATTTCAGTACAACTTTACAAGGTCCAGTAAATCTGACTCCAGATACAACATGTTAATTTGTGAACTGAAATCTTTACAACACATGCCTACATTAATCCCAAACAGCAGTGCATTCTACGTCTACTGAAAAAGTAGGCTCAATATCACAGCTGTCCCTCTCCCATCTCCATGGTAGCCCCAGACAGGCATGGGATTACATGACTGAGGCAATGCTGATCTATTTAAAATAAAAAAACACACTTATTTTTAAGTAGCTTCATCAGGGGCTCAATATCATTGAAATAAAACCTTAACACTCAGTTCTAATGAAGGGTCACACCCAAGCATTAACCTGTCTTTTCTTCTTTTAGATGCTGATCAACCTGCCGTATATTTCAGTAACTATCGGTGATACTAACGGACTAGTGCTTAATGTGCTCGCGTGCCATTCTTCTGACTGCTATTAAGACAGAGGGATAAACCTATTTAAAAAGGTTAATGCCCTTCAATAAAATAGCAGACAGAGGAAAGTCATTCAACCATATTATGTATTGTCTGTTATTATCAACAAGAGTAATTTCTATCAAATAAGGTCAATTTTCTTGAAAACCTTTGCACACTGATTCATTAAAAATAACCAAAATGCATAAAATATGATTTACAGGAATGAGGGCTGCATTTCATGCTCTCGGGTAGACTTGACTGCCTGCTTCCTGTATAGGGTTTGAAATCTCTTATTTTTACTGATTGTTAATAATAATACTCAAGTTTTCCCTTGGATGCTGACTACCCAAATACAGATGGTGCAGGCTGTGTCCCCAGTGACCACGAGGCCCTTCACCATAAGCATATAAACAAACTGAGAACTGCTTTCAAAGTTACAGAACATAGCTGGGCACCACATACAACTCACCTATAAACTGTCCAACTGTCTGCATCATACATCATAGTACACAGTGTACTAAAATCCTAAATATGTGGATCTCAGTGTAATTCTTTAAATTGAAACTGATCACCAGTATAACCCTACTACCACTTTTATTTAGAAACCCTGTCAATTCTTGTACAGTGACAGAAGTGTTTAAATTAAGTCAGGTAATATATTCACATTCTCCTTATCTCAAAAACTACTGCAACTAGTCTTGAAGAAAATAAGTCTTCACACAGGGCAACTGTCGAGCATACTCCAGAAAGTCCCTTTGAAGGAAACGTTTCTTTTTTAAAAGCTATATTTTAGCAGCCATCTTCGAATATATAACTTCTTCAGAGCCAAACACTAAATGAACACACCTATAATTGCAACTCTCAAACCATCTGCTCATCTGTAAATATTTTTGCCTTAAGTTTGTGTATAACTTAACAGTAGGAGACACATAGAAGCATAGAAGATAGGAGCAGGAGTAGGCCATTCGGCCCCTCAAGCCTGTTCTGCCATTTAATGAGATCATGGCTGATCATCCAAATTCAGTACCCTGTCCCTGCTTTCTCCCCATATCCCTTGATCCCTTTAGCCTTAAGAAATATATCCAACTCCTTCTTGAATATATTTAATACGTTGGCCTGAACTGCCTTCTGTGGCAGAGAATTCCACAGGTTCACCACTCTCTGGGTGAAGAAATTCCTCCTCATATCTGTCCTAAATGGCCTACCCCTTATCCTTAGACTGTGACCCCTGGTTCTGGACTCCCCCGCCATCAGGAACATCCTTCCTGCATCTAGTCTGTCTAGTCCTGTTAGAATTTTATAAGATTCAATGAGATCCCCTCTCATTCTTCTAAACTCCGGCGAATATAAGCCTAATCGACCCAATCTCTCTTCATATGTCATTCCTGCCATCCCAGGTATCAGTCTGGTGAATCTTCGTTGCACTCCCTCCATGGCAAGAATATCCTTCCTCAGATAAGGTGACCAAAACTGCACACAATACTCAAGGTGTGGTCTCACCAAGACCTTGTACAACTGCAGCAAAACATCCTTGCTCCTGTACTCGAATCCTCTCGCTATGAAGGCCAACATACCATTTGCCTTCTTAACTGCCTGCTGCACCTGCATGCTTACCTTCAGCGACTGGTGCACAATGACACCCAGGTCTCGTTGCACTTCCCCTTTTCCCAATCTATTGCCGTTCAGATAATCTGTCTTCCTGTTTTTGCCACCAAAGTGGATAACCTCGCATTTATCCACATTATACTGCATCTGCCATGCATCTGCCCAATCACCCAACCTGTCCAAATCATACTGGAGTTTCTCTGCATCCTCCTCACAGCACACACGCCCACCCAGCTTTGTGTCGTCTGCAAACTTGGAGATATTACATCTAGTTCCCTCGTCTAGATCATCAATATATATTGTGAATAGCTGGGGTCCTAGCACCGATCCCTGCGGTACCCCACTAGTCACTGCCTGCCACTCAGAAAAACACCCCTATATTCCAAGTCTTTGCTTCCTGTCTGCCAGCCAGTTCTCTATCCAAGTCAATACCTTACCCCCAATCCCATGTGCTTTAACTTTGCATGCTAATCTCTTATGCGGGACCTTATCGGAAGCCTTCTGAAAGTCCAAATACACCACATCCACTGGTTCTCCCTTATCTATTCTACCAGTTACATCCTCAAAAAATTCCAGTAGATTACTCGAGCACCTTTTGTAAATCCATGTTGATTTTGTCTGATCCTGTCACTGTTTTCCAAGTGCTCTGCTATTACATCTTTTATAATAGACTCTAGCATTTTTCCCACTACCGATGTCAGGCTTACCGGTCTATAATTCCCCGTTTTCTCTCTACTACCTTTTTTAAATAGTGGGGTTACATTAGCTACCCTCCAATCCATGGGAACTATTCCAGAGTCTATAGAATTTTGGAAGATGACCAGCAATGCATCTACTATTTCTAGGACCACTTCCTTAAGCACCCTAGGATGTAGATTATCAGGCCCTGGGGATTTATCGGCCTTCAATGCTGTCAATTTCCCTAACACCATTTCCCTACAAATACTGATTTCATTCAATTCCTCCCTCTCATTTGACCCTGTGTTCCCTGACATCTCTGGGAGGTTATTTATGTCCTCCTATGTGAAGACAGAACCAAAGTATGTATTTAATTGGTCAGCCATTTCTTTGTTCCCCATTATAAATTCCCCTGATTGTGACTGCAAGGGACCTACGCTTGACTTCACCAATCTTTTTCTCTTCACATATCTATAGAAGCTTTTACAGTCAGTTTTTATGTTCCCTGGAAGCTTACTCTCATTCTATTTCCCCCCTCTTAATTAATCCCTTTGTCCTCCTTTGCTGAATCCTAAACTGCTGCCAATCCTCAGGTTTGCTGCTTTTTCTGGCCAATGTATATGTCCTCTACTTAGATCTTAATCTATCTCTAATTTCCCTTGTTAGCCACGGTTGAGTCACCTTTTTGTTTTATTTATATGCCAAACAGGGATGAACAAATTCTGTAGTTCATCCATGCGATCTTTAAATGTTTGCCGTTGCCTATCCACCGCCAACCCTTTAAGTAACGTTCCCCAATCCATCCTAGCCAAATCGTGCCTCATACCATCGTAGTTTCCTTTATTTAAATTCAGGACACTAGTCTCTGAGTCAACTACTTCATTCTTCATTTTAATGAAGAATTCTATCATATTATCATCGCTCCTCCCCAAGGGGCCTCGCACAACAAGATTGCTAATTAATCGTTTCTCATTACATAATACCCAGTCTAAGATGGCCTGATCTCTAGTTGGTTCCTCAACATATTGGTCCAGGAAACCATCCCGTATACACTCCAGGAATTCCTCCTCCACAGTATTGTTACTAATTTGAGTAGCCCAATCTATATGTAGATTAAAGTCACCCATGATAACTGCTAACTTCAGACACTAACATCTGATTGCTTCGAATAGCCTTCAATGCCACTATCCAACTAATCTGATCGGTTGATATTGTCAACTTCTAATCCCAGTGAGAGAAAAAAAAGCTTATTCTTGTAAAAACCTGACACATGGGCCGGGATTTTGCTCAACTCGGCAGGTCCGATGTGGGCGATGTCGGTGGCGGGTCGTGGCCCAGCTGCTGGCTCCATCCCACTGCCTAAAATGAATTTACGTTGATTGGGCTTGTTAAGCCCGGCCAGCACGTTTCCCGGGCCAGTTAGAGGAAGCGGGCCTGGTAACATCATTCATGACACGTCATCAGCCGGTTTCCTTAAAGGGACCATGGCCACCTTACTTTTGACGTTTGTGCTGTCAGTGTTCTACAGCATTGAAGTGCTGCAAACACTGACAATCACTGCACAGAGGTGCAGGGCTGTACCCAGGTTCTCCCATGAGTCACAGCATGCAGGGAGGTCCTCTTCCCTTCCCATGGGTGGAAGAGACCTCCCCAGGAGACCAACACAGCCTGGTTGCACATTGCAGAGTAGGTGACAAGGAGGGATGTGGTCAGGAGGACCTGGGTGCGGTGGCGCAAACCATTCAATGATCTCATTAGATCACAAAACATTAGTATAAAGCCACACTCACCTTCCTCCTGCTGTGCCTCTCATCAGATCCCCATCACTCTGCCTTTCCTACCCTACTCCTGCACATCCTTACTCAGCAACTTACCTTGCACCTCCATCCATTCCTCTCTCTCTATCTACATTATCACATCCCCATCTCACTAGCCACCCATCACACTCGCCCTCATCCTAGTGCAGTCATACCAACTAACAACACACAAGGGTAGCCACTTGGGTGTTTGATCCAATGTTCATGTAAAGTTTCTGTTAATGTGCTGTCAAACATTGAAATGAGGAGAGATTGGGCTTGTACTCACTGGAGTTTAGAAGAATAAGAGGGGATCTCATTGAAACTTATAAAATTCTGGCAGGACTGGACAGACTAGATGCAGGGAGGATGTTCCCGATGGTCGGGGAATCCAGAACCAGGGGTCACAGTCTAAGGATAAGGCGTAGGCCTTTTAGGACAGAAATTAGGAGGAATTTCTTCACCCAGAGAGTGGTGAACCTGTGGAATTCTCTACCACAGAAGGCAGTAGAGGCCAAATCATTAAATATATTTAAGAAGGAGTTGGATATATTTCTTAAGGCTAAAGGGATCAAGGAGTATGGGGAGAAAGCAGGGACCAGGTACTGAACTTGGATGATCAGCCATGATCGCATTGAATGGTGGAGCAGGCTAGAGGGTCTGAATGGCCTACTCCTGCTCCTATCTTCTATGTTTCTATCTTTGTTTTCAACACTTTCCTTTCTTTGACAGATTTGAGTGCACCTTTGAAAGTGGCTTAGTGAGTTGCAGTGAATGGTGAGACATAACGGTACCACTCCCCCCCGCCCCCCCCGCAATGGTGGTGAGTGTGATAGTAATGGCTTGGACATTGTAGGGATGCTTTATGGTGTTGGTGTGGGGTGGTGCCATCTTGGCACATCATGTGGCATCCAGGGTGTACAGCGTCAAGTGAAGTAAATCTGGCCATGGTGAGGTGTGCTCAGGTGCTGATGTCCTGTGCAGCATCAGGTGATTGCGGAGAAGGTTGGTGTTGTTGGTGCTACTGGTGTGCCTGGCGCTGCGAGTGTTGGGGCTCATTGTGGTCGGATTCTGAGGACCAAGGTGAGAGAGTATACAGGGCACCCATGCTTATAAGATAGATGGCAGGTGAAGTAGAGATGACAGAAGCATTCTGTCAGTGGTGAGAGAGTTCTTCCAATGAGGTAAGAGTAGATGGAGAGTGGAAAGCCTGCAGAATCTGTGCCGGAAATGGACTGAGAAACAGCTTGTGGCTGAGGAAAGTGATAGTCTTGTCAGGTGGGAGCTTTTACTGTACATTTGAAGCTGACAAGAAATCAGCTGGAGCAATGGCCACTGAACTCCCGCCTCAGGTTGATAGATGTGGTCCCCGAACAGCGTGATTCTCGTGGCCATGAAGTTTAAGTTAAAAAGTAAGTTAAAAAGGCCTGTTTAAGGGTCTGTTACGTACATTATAATGAGTTTAATTGGGTCGCCTGTCGGGTCTGCTCAACGCTGATAGACCCAACATTGGGAAGGCGCTTTGCGGTGGGTTGACAACGACGACCCGATGTCAAAAAAAGCTCTTTCCCACCCGACCTGCCACCGACCCTGCCTGCTGACACCCCGGGAAATTCTGGCCATGGTGTAGGAAAATTAGGGTCTGTCATGCTTCAAAGAATCACACGTGTACAGTGTACATCACATTTCAAAACATCACATATGCAAAATATCCATCACACTTAGCCTGATTGGCTCAAATAATGACTATCCGTTAAGTTAACCATGCTGATTCACTCAAATGTAGGCAAACAGGAAAAAGTATCAATCATGAACCAGCAATTCACACAATCCCAACCCATCAAATCACTCAATTTATTTTTCAAAGCTACTAATCAGATACCAGCATTTGCTACAAAATAGAACTAATAAAATTGCTCAAACCATTTTCCTGCTTCACTTATGTCACATATACAGCTAAAAATAATATTGATAATTGCATTACATCAAGACTTGCTGATTGAGTTCCTTTGCAGTTTCTTTATAATGTGTTGTTTCGCTTGTAGTGCGCTTTTTGTATTTTTTCATTAATATGCAGCCCTATCTGCCCTTTCTGACTTGTTGCAGTTGCAATTTTAGTTGCCACAACCACTTCTGATGATAACCATCCCATCACTTATACCTCTCTCTTGCTGTTTAAGAAAAAGGAATTAGAGGCTCGGAGGAAGCATGAGAGGGAAGTATATTTAATTTGAGGTGGTCCTGCTGCACCCCCATTTACCCACGAGCCATGTGTATAGACTGAGGGGGACCTATCTAGACATGTCTGAGTAGGTCTGCCTTCACTAAAGAGCTAGTTACAGAATAATGCTGTCTTAAGTGTCAGTTTAGCCCAGTGGTAGCACCCTCTCCTCAGAGTCAGAAAGTCATGTTTTTAAGCTCCACTCCAGGACTTGAGCACATAATCTAGGCTGGCACGTCAGTGTAATACGTGCTGCATTGTTAGAAGTGCCGTCTTTCAGATGAAATATTAAACCAAGACCCTGTCTGCTTTTTCAAGTGGATGTAGAAGACCCCATGGCACTATTCGAACAGGGAGTTCTCCCAGTGCCCTGGCCAGCATTTATCCCTCAAGCGACATTACCAAAAATCGATGAACTAGTCATTTACCTCATCGATGCTAGTTGGACCTTGCTGTGAGCAGAGTGACTGTCATGTTTGTCTACCTAACAACAGTGACTACATTTCAAAAGTAATTCATTCGCTGTGAAGTGCTTTGGGATGTCTTGGAAGATGCCACTGAAATGCACATTCTTTCTTTGTTATCTGGAGCCAGACATTCGGACAAGTTCTAGGACACCGATGATGCTGTCAACATGATCACTGTTTGAACCCTTAAGCAGCTGGTTCCTTCTGAACAACAGTAGGGGACACCTGCCAGATTACACAAGCAACAGTGCAGTGATGCATAAAACAGGTGTCTGATGCTTTGTTTACCAGGACAAACTGCTTCATTAATTTCTCCATGGAAGCCAGCCAGGGGCACAACAGAGCACTGCACATTTAATATGTTGTGTGATTCTCCACAGTACTGGGCACTGATGGCATGCATGTGCCTATCTGGGCTCAGGATCCTGCTCCTCCTTTGCTACCACCACTTGCTCTTCCCCACAGTAGACAGACACTCAACCAGTGTAATCTCCAGGTGTGCAGCTGTGCTGGTGTTTGCAAACATGGATAAGAGAGAAGCAGGATTGAGTACTAACTTTGATTGGGCAAACTTTCTTGCATCCACTCATTCACTTGCTATCAAACGTGGGGGGCGGGTGCGGGGTCGTACTGTGCCACTCTGCCAATTTACCCACAGACTCCATTTCATTTTTCTACGTTGGGTTTGCCTTTCTTGCTTTCAAACTACCAGTTCTCTCCGCCCCCCCCCCCCCACCATACAACCTTTGCAAAGGCTGACCGATATTTCAACACCATTTTGAACATTTCTAAAATGTTGTGAGGAAGGTTATTCGGCTCAGCTTGATTCATCCATCCAGAAATTCTAATGCCCTCCCTACCCCCACACCTTTGTAGCATCCAATTGTTTCTGAAATAATTCCAGGTTTCATCTCTAATATCTACCTGGATATGTATTCCGCATGTTGATCACTCTGTGAAGAAGAATTTCCTGATATCTGTCCTAAAAGTACCCTTCTCTAGTTTGAACCTGTCCCCTTGTTCTATTCCTGCAGTTCAATTTGAAGTAATTACAGGTTAACTTTTCTCCATACCTGTAACAATCTTGTATACCTCCATAAAATCACATCGTTCTCCAATCTTTCTTCAGAATTCAGACCTCTGACATTATGAATCAGCCTTATGGCTCCTCTCTCTACTGCCTCCCATGTTTGAGTGTCTCTCTCATTTCCTGGCGATCTGACTGAACACTGTATTCAAGGTGTACTCTGACCAGAGCACTATAAAGTTTGATCACTACTTCCTCTGATTTATATTCTACTGTTCTGGCTATCTAGTTCAACATTCTGTGAGCTTTGTTGATTCCTGTACTGCATTGGTTGGACATGTTTAATGTTGAATCTACAAAGGCTCCTGGGTCTTTCAGCTTCATCTTCAGCTATTTCAACACCATTCATGTGTAGCACTTTAAACTTGATTGCATTAAATTTTATCTGTCATTGTTCTGCCCATTTATAAATATTGTTGAACTCATTCTGTAATTTCTGAGCTACCTCTTCCAATCCCACTGCCCATCTTAGTTTGATATCATCTGAATGTTTGATCACTTTCCATTGAGTTTCGGAGTCCAGGTCATGTATGTAAATTAGAAACGTCTTTTTCAGATCCAGTGCAACTTTATGATTTCAATAAAAAACTTGGAAACATCATAATATTTCTGACAACAAAAGTCATGTAACGTTTCTGGAACTTTATAACTTGAGTATTCAACTTTACTAACCACTGTGCACTCCCCTTTTCTAAGTGCCGCCTGGGGTCTGAGATCTGTAGTTTTTTTTATTCAATCTTGGGATATGGGCATCACTAGCCAGGCCAGTATTTATTGCTCATCCCTCATTGCCCTTTTGAAGGTGGAGGTGAACCACTTTCTTGAACCGCTGCAGTCCACAGGAACAGGAGTAGGCCATTTAGCCCCTCAAGCCTGTTCCTCCATTCAGTGAGATCATGGCTGATCTGTGACCTAACTCCATATACCCACCTTTTCCCCATATCCCTTCATACCATTGGTTAACACAAATCTATCAATCTCAGATTTAAAATGAACAATGACCCAGCATCAACTGCTGTTTGTGGAAAGAGCGTTCCAAGCTTCTACCACCCTTTGCATGTGGAAGTGTTCCCTAACTTCACTCCTGAAAGGCCTGGCTCTCATTTTTAGGCTATGTCCCTAGTCCTGGATTCCCCTACCAGCGGAAATAGTTTCTCTCCATCTACCCTATCTGTTCCCCTTAATATCCTGAAAACTTCGATCAAATCACCCGTTAATCTTCTAAATTCCAGGGAATACAACCCTAGTTTGTGTAATCCTCATAGTTTAACCCTTGGCGTCCAGGTATCATTCAAGTAAATCTACGCTGCACTCTCTCCAAGACCAATATATCCTCCTTATGGTCTGGTGCCCAGAACTGAACACAGTACTCCAGGTGTGGTCTAACCAGGACTTTGTATAGTTGTAGCATGACTTATAAACCCCTTGTATTCTAATCCTCTAGATATAAAGGCCAACATGCAATTAGCCTTTTTGATTATTTTTTGTACCTGTCCATGACATTTTAATGATCTATGTACGTGGATCCCCCAAGTCTCTTTGGACCTCCATTGCTTCTAGCTTTTCATCGTTTATAGGGTACTCTGATCTACCCTTTTTAGTTCCAAAGTGGATAACCTCACACTTGTCTATATTGAAATCCATTTGTCACAGATTTGCCCATTCACTTAATCTATTAATATCTCTCTGTAATTTTATCCTTCCATCTACACTGCTTACAATGCTGCCTATCTTTGTGTCATCGGCAAACTTGGATATGTGACTCTCTATCCCACCGTCTTAAGTCATTAATAAATACAGTAAATAGTTGAGGCCCCAACACAGATCCCTGTGGGACACCACTAGTCACAGCCTGCCAATTAGAGTACCTGCCCATTATCCCTACTCTCTGTCTCCTGCCGCTCAGCCAATTGACCAGGATAATAATTTGCCTTCAATTCCATGGGCTTCAACCTTAGTTAACAGTCTCTTATGAGGGACTTTATCAAATGCCTTCTGGAAGTCCATAGAAATAAGATCCATAGACATCCCCTCTGTCCACTACTTTAGTCACCTCTTCAAAAAAAAATTGAATCAGGTTCGTCAGCTGTGACCTACCTTTTACAAATTCATGCTGGCTCTCTGATCAGCTGAAAATTTTCGAGGTGTTCAGTCGCCCTATCCTTAATTATAAACTCTAGTAATTTCCCGACAACAAATGTTAGGCTAACTGGTCTATAATTCCCTGGTTTCCGTCTCTCGCCATTCTTAAATAGCGGAGCAACATGTACAATTTTCCAATCTAAAGGAATGGTTCCTGAATCGAGAGAACTTTGGAATATCATAGTTAGGGCATCTGTCATGTTCTCACCTACTTCCTTTTAAAACCCTGGGATGAAAACCATCTGGTCCTGGGGATTTGTCACTTTATATTGCCATTATTTTCTTCATTACTGTTAATTTGCTTACGCTGATTATGGTGAGTCCACATGGTGAAGGTACTCCCACAGTTAGGGTTGCAAAATTCTGGGAATTTTTAAAAGAGGAAACTTTCCATGGGAATTTTCAGGAATTTATGGGAATTTTGGGAATTTATGGGAATTTTGAGTTTTTTTGCACACTGATGGTTTTTGTCTCTGACCCTTATATTATCTTTGTCGTCAAAACAGACATACTGTTCCATACAAATAAAAACAGGCTTTCAAAACTTTATTTAGGTTATAATTTTGAACTTTATTGAACCCCCACAAAAAAGACCCATCTAAAATAAAATAAAAAGAGCGTCAGCTTATTTAGCCTGTAATTTGTCCTTATTTTGTCCCTTTGAGTCTTCTACTCATGAGTCTTCTGAGTCTTCTACTCCTCATTGCTCCTCCTGATTCTCTGACTCTGGCTCTGACGTGTCCATTTCCTCCTCTGTGTCAGTGTCTAGCTGTGTGGTGGACACTTCTGTATCTGGCTCAATAAGCTGTAGGTTCGCCCGGATAGCCACCAGTTTCTCCACTCTCTTGTTAGTCAGCCTGTTGCGCACCTTTGTATGCGTATTCCCAAAAAGTGACCAGTTTCGTTCAGAGGCCGCTGATGAAGGTGGGATTTGGAGTATCACCGATGCAATAGGTGACAGGGCCTCAGATGCACAAAGTCCCTTCCACCAGGTATGTGCACTGATATGCTTGCATGATTCCCATATCCCATCCCCATTCCAAAGACCTTGCTTGGTAGAGAACTTTGCCAGACTTCCCAGAACTTTGCCCACATCCAGATTGAGATGGTGTGAGAGGGTAGAAATCACACTGTAAGCGCTGTTGATCTGTTCTCCAGAAAGTATTGGTCTCCCAACATGCTTTGGGTCCAGCATGTATGCTGCAGCATGAATCGGCTTGACACAAAATTCTTGACGCATCTGTATGAATTGAACAATTGCCTTCTCCTCTGCTTTGAGCAGCAGGGATGTGGGTAGGGCAATGCTGATTTGTTCTTTTAAATCAGTAAAAAGCCTGAGAACATCTGACAAGACAGCGTCATCTCCTTCAATCTGAGCAATTGCAGATGCTACTGGTGAGAGTAGTTTAAGGCTGCTAACCACTCTCTCCCAAAACACATCATCCAGCAGTATTTTCTTGATGGTGGTTTCCATATCCCCAGACTGGGATATTGCCATTTCTTGCAGCGACTCCTTACCCTCCAGAAGGCTGTTGTACATTATGACAACACCACCCCATCTAGTGTTGTTGGGCAGCTTCAGTGTGGTGTTCTTGTTCTTTGTCATTTGCTTGGAGTTGTAGGTTGCTGCAACTACCTGTTTTCCCCTGACATACTTAACAACTTGCTTGGCTCTCTTGTACAGTGCTTCCATGGTTCTCAAACCCATGATGTCCTTGAGGAGCAGGTTAAGCCCATGAGCTGCGCACCCAATAGACGTAATATGAGGGTAGGCCTCCTCCACTTGAGCCCAAGCAGCCTTCATATTCGCAGCATTGTCAGTAACTACTGCAAAGACCTTTTGTGATCCAAGATCGTTGATGACCGCTTTCAGCTCATCAGCAATGTATGTGCCTGTGTGTCTGTTGTCCTTCGTGTCTGTGCTCTTGAAGAACACTGGAAGAGGAGTGGAGACGACACAGTCTGCCATCGCTATTGTTTCTTTGAGCTTTCCTTGGACTCTGTTATACTCAGCCTCCAGCAAATAAGTAGACAAAGCATGTCTGGTGGGAGGACAGTATGCAGGGCGAATAACATTGAAAAATCTCTTCCAGTACACATTGGCTGTGAGCATGAGAGGTGAGCCTGTTGCATATACAGCTCGAGCAAGGCACTCATCTGCATTCTTCTGGCTATGGTTATCCATTGTATCAAAGAACCTTCCAAGTGGGCCAGAAGTTGCTGATGATAAGGAGCCTGATGCTGAATGAGAACCATCATCTTCTTGAATGGAAGCAGAGGAACTCTGGGCTGACTGCTGTGAGCTTTGAGTGAAGTTGTTGCATTTGGATAAATGCTGCTGCATCTTTGTGGCATTCTTTACATATGGCTTTCTACAGTGTTTGCACATGTACACAGTCTTTCCATCTTTAATGCCTGGGGTAAAATGCTTCCACACATCCGACGGTAAGCGTGGCATTGTTCTATGCAGAGAAATAAAGGGCATTCATCTCTGTGTCGAACTGCGGTCGATCAGCACGATTGCAACAGGGTGAGTACATTTTTGCTGATGCTCCATGTGATGGAAGCATGACCTGTATACACACACGACGCTACATCACCAATAGTGTATTATTTTGTATATTTTAAATTGAAGGACAACAGAGTTCAACAAGTAACTGGTTTATTTGGTATAAAGTCTGATTTACTTACTGCATCATCACAACATCAGCAGAAAACAAAATGACTTCCCTCAGGACCCCTAACCTGGATCTTAAAAAAACTATAGCAGTCTTACAGATGCCTGCAGGCCAATCACAATTCGATATGCAAATATTACAAATAGAGGGAGCTAATCGCTCATCCACTCATCCAACCAATCAGGACACATTTGTTCACAGTCACACACAAAACTTGTAATTATTAAAACAAGCCAAGTAAGAAGATAAACATATATTGATTAAGAAATTCCTTAATAATTAAGATTCCATCTCTGTTAGTAATTTTAAGAGAGGACCTGTGGGGAAAAAAAAAGAAAGAAATACAAAAAAAACAATATTATGCTAGCATGTGCTTTTTTGGGCAAAATTCCCAAGCTAAACTTCCCGTGGAAAATTTCCGGAAATTTACCGGAAACTTTCCACCCCTTTGCAACCCTACCCACAGTGCTGTTGGGTAGGAAGTTCCAGGATTTTCACCCAGCGATAATGAAGGTATGGCAATATATGTCCAAGTCAGGATGGTGTGTGACTTGGAGGTGGTAGTGTTCCCATGCACCTGCTGCCCTTGTCCTTCTAGTTGGTAGACGTCATGGGTTTCGGAGGTGCTGTAAAAGAAGCCTTGGTGAGTTGCTGCAATGCATCCTGTAGATAGTACACACTGCAGCCACAGTGCACCAGTGGTGGAGGGAGTGGATTTTTAAGGTGGTGGATGGGCTGTTGATCAACAGACTGGATGGTGTTGAGCTTATTGTTGCAGCTGCACTCATCCAGGCAAGTGGAGAGTGTTCCATCACACTTCCAACGTGTGCCTTCTGGGTAATGAAGAGGATTTGGGGAGTCAGGAGGTGAGCCACTCGCCACAGAATACTTGGCCTCAGACCTGCTCCAGTAACCACGGTATTTATATGGCTGGTCCAGTTGAGTTTCTGGTCAATGGTCACCCCCCCAGGATGTTGCTGGTGGGGGATTCGGTGATTGTAATGCCTTTGAATGTCATGGGGAAGTGGTTAGATTGTCATTGCCTGGCGCTTCTGTGGCGTGAATGTTACTTGCCACTTATCAGCCCAAGCCTGGATGTTGTCCAGCTCATGCTGCATGCAGGCATGGGCTGCTTTGTTATCTGAGGAATTGCGAATAGAAGTGAATACTGTGCAATCATCTGCAAACAGTCCCATTTCTACCTTATGATGGAGGGAAGTTCATTATTGAAACAGCTGAAGATAGTTGGGCCTAGGACACTGCCATGAGGAACTCCTGCAGCTATGTCCTGGGGCTTAGATGATTGGCCTCCAACAAGCACAACCATCTTCCTTTGTGCAAGGTATGACTCCAGCCACTGGAGCGCTTCCCCCCTGATTCCCATTGACTTCTGTTTTATGAGGGCTCCTTGGTGCCACATAATGCTACCTTGATGTCGAGGGCAGTCACTCTCATCTCACCTGTGGAATTCATCTCTTTTGTCCATGTTTGGACCAAGGCTGTAATAAGGTCTGGAGCCAAATGGTCCTGACAGAACCCAAACTAAACATCAGTGAGAAGGTTAATGGCAAGATAGTGTTACTTGATAAAACTGCTGATGACTCCTTCCATCACTTTGCTGATGCTTGGGAGTACGCTGCTAGGATGGCAATTGGCTGGGTTGGATTTCTCCTGCTTTTTTTGGACAGGACATACCCGGGCAATTTTCCACGTTGTCTGGTAGATGCCAGTGTTGCAGCTGTGCTGGAACAGCTTGGCTAGAGACGTGGCTAGTTCTGGAGCACCGACTTCAGAACTATAGCCGGGTTGTTGTCGGGTGTTGACTGTGAGTTTCTTGGGAAAGAGGTGGCCCTCCTCTGGGGGCCGCGAATGGACCTTACACAGACTGCTTCTCTGAGCTTGGAATCTCCACAGCCTTGGCCTGCTGACTTACTTCCACCTGTGAAGGCATCAGAGGGGGCTTAGCAGAGAAATTTATCATGTTGTCCTGAAGGAAGGCAGAATCCGCAGAGCCATTTTCTACTCTCCCACCAAATATTGGTTGTGACTGATCTACGGAAAAACTGACCTTGTTGAATTACTATTATCCCATAGTCTCTGGAAGAGAGTATGCTGAATATCTAACAAAACTTCAGAAATGGTGCCTGTAGATCTTTGAATCTGTTAGATACTGCTCTTGTCAGTCTCTCCATTCTGTTACCCAAGGCCTGAATGCCACCAATTAAACCCTACTCACTGGTGGTGATGACTCCTGGCTGCTGTTGGCAGATCACTGGCCACTAACACTCACTATTGCTCACTTCTGTGCCTAATTTCAGTCAGAAAATATTTATATCACTCTCTGAGAAGTTTGCTGTTCTCCTTTTACTTGTTCCTTGGACTTTGTTCACCATCCTATCTTTTGATTGTGCTTTAAGTGCAACCCAACTTTAAATCCTGCAGCTGCACCCTCACAATGACTTACTCTACCTTCTCCCCCCTGCCCCCACCCCCAAACACCTCCCAGGTGTACTGCAGCAATTGATGCTGGGACTTGCGCCTTTGGCTTGCCCATCAATATTAAAATTAGCTGGAGCCCACGATTTGTGGTAGGATCAGCATTGGGGCGATTGGATGGGTGGAAGTTCCATCCTGCCACGTTTCCAGTGGTGGGGCATGGGACTCGAAATTTGGGGGGTTCATTTTTAGTGTAGAAATTCAACATTTTCTGGGGAGCATTGCCAGTTTTGTGCCCTCAATATTTGGATTTCCACATCAGACTTTCATGTACAGGTACTATGTTTTTTGTCCCCAATACAAATGAAGGCATGTTCTTACAACTTAAGTTATCAAGCCTGTGTAACTACTTGTTTCCACGTGTTAGGGTTGTTCATCAGTTGTAAGCTTTTTGGTGGCTGCAGAAAGTTTTTTTGAAGCTGTTGGTCAGATTTTGCTAGTTTTCTAGGTTGGCATGTAAATAGAAATGCATAAATAGTGGAAATGTTCCTGCTTCCAAGCGCTGGGTCTTCTCTGCTGCAGGGTACTGCACTGTTCCATGTAGCAGGCCTGATGCAAACTGTCAAAAGGAAAATCACTCCATGAGGGTGAATGAGTTACTTGGAGGTCAAGAATTTCACTTTTGTTTCTGTTTTTTTAAAAATATATTTAATACTGTGAACATTTTGTGTAGTTCTGTGATCTCTTAGTGGGAACTCACTGGCAGAACTGTGAAATCTATTGAGATATCCAGCAACGAGATCCCCTTCCATGATTGTCTAACGGTCCCGGTACATCAGTTGCAAAGAATTGCCATCTGTAGTTGGAGTTATTCAACGTGCTTTCTGGTAAACTAATTAAGCAGAACGCCCATGGGACGGAGCCCACAGATAACAGCACTTTTTCCGATGTGAAAGGGCTTCTGATCACACAGCTTCAATAGTGAAAAGCAGGATATGGCACAACTTCAAAGTCCACACTATGTTCTTGATGGTTGAGATGTATTGATTGAAAATAGGGTAAATAGCAGCAACATTTTGGTATTGGGGAAATATACTGTTGCCCTTTTTAAATTAATCAGTTCATTTTAAAGTAATCTCTAAGGTGCTGGGTTCATCCCAGTGTTTGGGATATATCTCAACAAAAGCAAATTTGAAATGTTCCAAGTCTCTGAAGGGGTTTACTAGGAATGTGGGCTTTATTAGAATGCTTCTAGATTCAACTTTGTAGTTTCTTCAGTAATAGCCTTGAGCTCCTGAGTTCCTTGTTTTTTGTGCTTTAGTATAACTTATGCACTGAATTCTAATCTTCCTGACCAGTATTATGCGACAGGAAAGCTTTGAATGTTTATTTAATGTCTTTCATAGGCATATATTTAGATTGAATTTCAAGTTTGCTTGAAGCCAATCCAGGTTTTGACAACAGTTTTCAGCACCTGCAAGACACTACAAATAAAATACATTAAATCGAGCATATAGATTTATATGCAGTAGCAACATTAATTCTCACTTTCAGTATGTCAGGAATGCATTTTACAAAGCACGTCAACAAAGTACCACTCAGTCATTTTTTTTTTAAGGTTGCATTTTTTCTTTCCCCTTCGTGTTAAGTTATCCCCTATCCATGCCCAGCCATTTCTCTTCCAACACATACCATTTCCCAGTTGAGAAGTACAGCTGCTAAGTAATCTGCTCCCAAGGGTTTTTCCAGTATAACCTTTAAATCATCACCGAAGGAATTGCTTAAGAGTGACATATGTAATTTTTTTGGCGTGCCAACAGAGCAGATTTTAACACAGGATAAGTGTTGTTCAGTGAAAAGCAGCATGTGAGCAGACAAACTCCAAAATAACATTAAATGTTCCCTGTACACTGGATCTGTAAAAAGGAAAAGGGCAGCAACATACATAAGGGTATCCACCAGAATGGCCACCTGATTTTAGGGCCCTTGTATTTAACTAACATTCACCTTCGTATACATGCTTTTTCCAGCAGAGGTCCTGGTTATCAATCAGAAGTGGGATCCCTGACATGTTTTTCCTACTCCCAAGCCAGGGGAGACTGAGGCATATTGGACCTCAACCCAGCATAAACTAGAGATTGAACAGAGTCCACGTGGCAAAGAACTTCAACCTGCAGGGAGCTCAAATTCCCTCATCTTTTCTTGCGTAACAATGCCTCTTGTGGGGCAGAGTGGATTTTGGGCAGCCAACCCGATTTGTCGGAGCAGAACCCTCTGCTATGTGAACATCACAAAAAGAAGTGTGCCTGGGGTGACATCACCTGTCAAAATTCCTGCTAGCTCTGCCTCCAGTGCTCTCAACACCATTTACACCTGTATAAAGCTGGGCTCCTTGCATGCCAGGACATGATCCTGGCAGATGTGAGACTACTTGAAATTCAGGAAGCCTGTTTCCCTCCGGCATTCGATGCCAGAAAATGGCAAATTATAGAAAAGATATCATCAAAATCATGAGAAGGGCCCAGATTGTTCACAGATCTATTCTTTGGTCTTACCTTAATCACAGATTTCTTTTGATGTTTATCTTTAAAAGCACTGGGACGGGATTCAGTTATAGATATTTTCCAAAGTGAATTCAAGGCAGATCTCAGAGGAACTGGAATATAAAATATAAACTGGAATATAAAATATAAGTACTGCCTTCAAAAAGGAGTATAGATATAAGCTGTTAAATTATAGATCTGAAAATTGAACTAACATTAGCATGAAGAAAGATCTCAATTTTTATTGGTAGGAAATTAAGACAACATTTTCTTAGCAAAAGAGTGGGCAATGTATGGAATACACTGAGGTGCTTGAATAGTAAACTTTAAGATGTTTCAAAAAGGAAATGGATCTGAAAGTATTCATGGTTACTAAATTTTCTAATAAAACAGAAATTCCTTACAGAAAATAAAGGAGATAATTGGATGAACCGCCTCTATGATTTTCTTTTGCCTTAAGTATATTACTACATAGTTGACCTCCTTGAAAGAATCTAATAATTGCAGGACGGGTGGAGGATAAGAGATACCGTTCAACAACATATGAGAATCTGGCTAATATTGACTATTATTTCCTGGTAAAATATTGCAGACTTAAAATAATGGATAGCTGGAAATGATTCCACCATTACTGTATAATTTAATTGAGGGTGTTTGGAAGCGATTACATTGCGGGGCTGAGGGGTACATCCAAATGATAAATTGTGATGGTTAGGATGTCACCTGATCTCCCCCCTTAAGATTGCTGCCTTGTGTCATTCGTAAAATAATTTATTAATAATTTTATAAGAACTTTGCTGGAGAAACCAGGAAACACAAACAGCAATTCCTGCTTGTTCCATCATCTGAATCCTATTTTGAACAGATGCCACCTGTTATTTTCAATATGTGTGAGACAGCCCAGAGAAGGAGCTCCTGGAAAGTAGATCCTGTAACTTAAGGTTAGAAAGTTATGTTTTCATATACTGAAAACAAATTACAAGGTAATCAGAATCTCAGCACTCTGGAAAAGTCAGCAGTCACTTCCCTGCAAATGTATCTTCCAGATGCTGGAAAATTATATACTACTTGCTAATACTGTATATATACTTTAAAGTTTACAATAATATTGTTCCACTTCTGAATGTATATCTCTAATTGTGGCTTGAAGTAATCTGTGAAATAAATGGGGTAGAAATTGGTTACGGCCCATTTAGGTCCCAGCGGGGGAAAATGGGAGGGAGAACAATCGTGGGCAGGCAGCAGCTCTCCAGAGTGCTGCAGAGCCAGGAGAAGCACTCCTGCTCTTCCTGTTAAAGTTAAAATTAATAAATTAACTTGCCTTTCTGATGAGGGCTGCTTGCTAGGCCACAACCACACCAGGAAAGCCTGGCACTTGCTCCATTCAGGGCAGCCCAATTTCTTAGAGGCATCGTAAAACAAGCGTTAGGCCCCTCGTTAGCATATGGAAGGAGCCGAATACCTGTTTTAGGTGGAAGGTTGAAAAGTTGCTCAAGGCGGGAGTCCTTGGGGAGCAGGCCTTAGCCCTGCAAAATTGACCGTTTTTGCCCATTTTTCCAACCGGAAAGCCAGTGCGATGCGGACCAATTTCTACCCCAAAGTCTTTTTGAATGTTTTATAAATGTGATTAACAACTAATTGATGGGTAAACTCAGATCTGGAGCATGGATTTGATGTCACCTACAAAGATGGAGCTGTATTTTACCAGGCCTGCCCTTAAAGGCCACTGCTGAAGTGCTCCCTGCGAGAAAGTGATGTAATAGACACTCTGCGACTAATTGAATGAGGGAACTTCCGGTAAGTTGGCAGCTCCTTGTGACTCCTTGGCTCCTGCCCCTAGGGAAGACCTAGGTTATTGAATTCAGAAAAACTGGCAGGAAATGCCCTTTTTTTTTATAAGATTGTTTTGTATCTATAAAATAGTTTGAATTATGAAGTCTGACAATTTTGAAGGGGCAATTTTCATCATCTCTGCCAGGCAGTAACATGGTGAAAGTGTGGTTAAAAAATCACAGCTCACCTGCTGATGTCCACGCTACTGCCATTTTGGTGGGGGTCTTCATATGGGTGGCCAGGCATCCACTGAAAACGTGCGGGCGCCTCAATAGACCTAGGAAATTTGGTCCTATGATGTACATAGGACCCCAATGCATTTTTGGGCTTCCAATGGAGTGGAGTGCACGCTGTGCAAGTTTTGTGGGGATCAGAGGATTATTGACAAGCTGCCTGTCTGCACGGAAAACTTGCTAATGTCATGGTAATGAGGCCCGACCAGGAAAATTGGACCTCACTGGAAAAGAAAATCGGGCGTGGTGTAAAGTGGGCTGCTAATTCGCTATCAGCCCATTTTGCATTATTGGTTTTGATGAATTTCATTATCAGGGCAACTGATTTATGGTGACTGAGTCAAATTGTGTTATTGTATTGTGTGAGATTTTTACTGGTGTTTTGGGGATCAAATTCCACAATTCGGCCTAGTTTTCTGGCAAAATTGTAAATTAGTGGACATTTTTATGATGTGTTCCTTTAGCAACGCACTCAAATTTTGCCTCTTTGATAAGGATACACAGCAAGATGGTAGGCAAGATGCACCACCTTTAAGGCAGGTACCTAGCTGCACCGGGGAGAGGGGTGTTTGCCAATTAAGCAGCAGTAGGAGGTCTACCTTTAATAGCATTAGTAGGTGTAAGCTGCACACCTTCCCACCCCACAGCTAAAACAATTGAGCTTACAACAGAGATGGTGTGTCAGCTTGAGGGCAGGCAGAGTCTCATCAGGTTGGTAGATGAAGAAAGAGTTCCCATTCTGTTTGCCATTAGGAGGCGACGACTGCCTTGCAGATGGTTGGTAGCATAGTCTAGATTAGTGTTCTGCTGATGAATTGGTGGCGAAAAATGGCAGTTGTGGCATCTCCTGGATTTTCTCAGAGGTTTTTTTGCTGCAATGTGACGTTGATGTTCAGAGGCCATATATTTCACAGGAACACAAAAGCTAAATACTGCGGATGCTGGAAATCTGAAATAGAAACAGAATTTCCAGTATTTTCTGTTTTTATTTGACAGGACTGGCAGCTATTTGGTGTTTGTTGATCTTATAGTCTCTGTTATTCGTCTCATTGAATGATTTAATTGTAAATCAAATAATTTTGTTTGGGAAGAGTTTAATCACACAGGAATGCAATATTCTCCAACTGAGTAGCGGAGAGCTGGCACCGAGCTGTACAATGTTGGCACATTAGCTCCCCAATTTGAGCTCAAGTTTTTTAGGAGGCTATTTCTGCTCTTGATTTTCTGAGCTAACTTGGTGGGGTGGTCCTTGTAGGTAAATGTGCAATTTAGTTATTCGTAGATGTACCAGCTTTAGGGCATGTGCCAGCCAATCTCCATTTAAGATGATGTTGAGTTCTCGTGAAGCATTGGCATGATTAACAGGGAAGCTGCTACATTCTCTGTGCAACCTGTGATTAAACTTTGAGAAAAGCAAAGCACCAAACAACAGATTGAATCTCTTCAACCCTTATCCCAGTTAGAATGGTACTGGAGCAGTTTATGTTGATGGGGAAATGAAGACCCATGGTGAAAATGCTGAGACATTTTAGGACTGGCAACATTGTGGAGTTTAGGAGGGAAAAATTGGGTCGCGCCCCCTTTGGGGTAGCGCCCCGAAAAAGTTAGCGCCCCCCCACGCCCAAAATTCACCGGTAGTGCCCCAAGAGGGAGGCGGGGTGCTACTGGAAGCGCCCCACCTCCCTCTTGGGGCCCTGCGGCACGTCGCGCCGCGGTACTGCAGGCCTTCCTCCCCTTATTAAAGGGGAGGGGCCCAGCGCAGCGCGACCCGGGGCCCAGCTGAGCCACCAGGGATCGAAGTGCTGGCAAAAGAGCCCGGCACTCGAGAAGTGCCGGGCTCACAGAGCGCAGCCGGCACTCCGCGGCGGGGGGGGGGGCTGCTCAGAAGGCCAGGGACGGCAAAGCGGGCAGGGGCTGGCAGGTGGCCAGCAACAAAAATGGCCACCTGGCACCTTCCCTTTAATTAGCGCCGCCCCGGCCGCAGGTAGGCCCTCCCCGACCCCATTGGACATAGCATCCGTTACCGAAGATCGCAACCGGGGCGTGAACAGGGCGCTGTGCACGCCGATGATGTCATCGCTGGCGGCGCAGCACCACGGTGCGCTAATGGTTACCGCTGCCGCTAACCTCCTGTTGAATTTCGCAGGTGGTGTTAGCGGTGCCGCGCCCAGGCGCTAGTTGCTTTGCGTCCTGTTAGTGCCCTCTTAGGCGCAAATCAACCGAATATTTAGGCCTGGGGTGTAGTGTATGTGCCTTTAAGGCAGAACTACTTTTACAGCTCCTGTATACTGTAGTACCGGCAGTGACCACACCGGTATATAAGCTTTGCGCATGCCTCTGTACCCCCAGTCTAGAGACTACCCTCCTCCAGTAAAGACCTGTTATTTGTTAATGTACAGCATCCGTGTGATTATTTAATAATAGCATATCCACTGAACCACGGATCCAACAGTGGCGACGAGTGTCGATTCGAATCTACCTGCAACATTAAAAAAAAATAGTCGAGGCCAGGAACACGGGCGTCGACCACGAGCAACCGCCCAGCAGTCAGGCAGAGATCCAACTTCGCAGGGGAGGCTGTGGAGAGCCGGGCTTGGTTCCCCAGCCACAACGAGCAGTAAGAGACCGACGATAGGTCCAGCGCAGACCCTTCCCGAGCAGCGGCGGCTGGAGCCGACCGACGGCGGAGAGAGAGCCGAGCAGCGTTGACGGGGTAAGACAGAGGGTCAAGAGCGCAGGGCGCAGCCGGGGGTTGAACACCGAACGGCGTCGAGGAAAATAAAACAAACCGGAGAGAGGGTAAGAAACAGCAGGGTTCTAGACTCAGCGGCGTCGAAAAATATAAAAAGAAGAACGCGCAGAGCACAGCCAGTGCTCACGGGCTGAACAGGGTCCACGGGGCGAAGAAAGGGGAGACGCCATTGAGCCACGGAGACGCGATTTTTAGAAGCCGCAGCGGAGAAGAAGGGCGAGTGCGGGAAGGAAGGAAATCGCGGGAGATGCCATTTTGTGCTAGCGGAGAAGAAGGGGAAGCGCGGGAGGCGCCATTTGTGATAGTTAACGCACACCCAAGGATGCCGAAGAGTGGCAGTATCTCTACGTTCGACAATGAAGTCGAAGATTGGGCGACATGTGGAACGTATTGAGGTGTACTGCAGGGCGAATGAAGTGCCAGATGCTAATAAAGCACTGGTTCTGTTAAATTCCATGGGTGCAAAAACTTATGGGTTACTGCGAAATCTAATAACCCCAGAGAAGCCGGTAAACAAGAATTTTGAAAGCATAGTAGAAATCCTACAGGACCACTTAAACCCCACACCGCTGCTGATAGCAGAACGATTTAAGTTCCATAAAAGGAACCAACACAAAGACAAAAGCAATGCTGAGTACCTAACGGAACTGCACAAGCTATCGAAACACTGCCAGTTTGGAGCGGGACTAGCAGACACGTTAAGGGACAAGTTTGTGTGTGGGCTACAAAGTGAAGGAACCCAGAAACGGCTTCTATCAGAAAAGGACCTTACGCTGGACAAAGCTTTCAGTATGGCAGTATCACACGAAGCAGCCGCAAGGGGCGCTGCAGAGTTACAACGGAGACCGCAAGAATATGGCACCAATGAAATGTCCTATGGAACAGGGAAGTGCTATCGCTGCGGCAGAACAACACATGACCAGAAAGATTGTTGGTTCAAGGACCAAGTGTGCAGACAGTGTGGGAAAGCAGGACACATAGCAAGAGTCTGCAGGTCTGGGAAGAAAACCAACAGTAAGAAATCTCCACAGGAGAAGTACAAAAAGGTACACCAGGTGATGGACAGTGGTTCAGACGAACAGAAAAGTGACACAGACTCCGGAAGCAAGGAGCTGGGTTGTCTGAAACTACATAAGGTAACCGAAATGGAGGATCACCAGACTATCTGGGTTACACTCAAGATAGACGGAGTCCAAGTGGAAATGGAGTTGGACACAGGGTCAGCTCTAACAGTCATAAATCAAAGCGACTACAAGCGGCTATTTTCACACATACCCTCGAAAGCTACAGAGATTGTCTTGAAGACGTATACGGGGCAAAAAGTCTACCCCAAAGGAAAAATAAGGGTGAAAGTGACATATAAAGGCCAGGAAATACCTAAAATGGATATATATGTATTGCCAAATGGAGGACCACCACTGCTAGGACGTGAATGGATCCGGAAGATACAATTAGATTGGCATTCCATACAGGCACTGAAGGTTGAGGCCAAAAAGGATGACGACGTCACACCTGGACGACTGTCAAAAATGCTAACTGACGCAAAAGAAGTGTTCCAGGAGGGACTAGGAACACTAAAAGGAATAACAGCAACGATTAAAATAGAGGAAAATGCAAGCCCAAAGTTTCTGAAGGCCAGACCAGTGCCTTATGCGATCAGACCAGCTGTTGAAGCAGAGCTGGAAGGGTTGGAACGTTCAGGAGTACTGTCCAAAGTGGACTGGAGCGAGTGGGCTACACCCATCGTTCCTGTAATGAAGAGGTCGTTGAGTAATACGCCTGGGGAACCAAAGAAGGTCCGCATCTGTGGGGATTTTAAGGTGACTGAACCCAGTCCTTCACACGGTGCAATATCCGCGTCCACGAATTGAGGATATTTTCGCCTCGCTATCTGGAGGTAAACGCTTCACCAAAATTGATCTAGCCCAGGCGTACTTGCAAATGGAGGTAGAAGAAGCTTCGAAACATTACCTTACGATCAACACTCACAAAGGTCTCTATCAATACAACCGGCTGGTGTTTGGAGTAGCCTCGACTCCGGCTATCTGGCAAAGGCAATGGATCAGGTCCTGCAAGGGATTCCAGGGACCCAGTGTTATTTGGACGACATCTTGGTCACGGGCGAAAATGACGGTGATCATCTCGCCAACTTGGAGAAGGTGCTCACCAGATTAAAGGAGTATGGGCTACGAGCTAATCGCCACAAGTGCGAGTTTTTCCAGAAACAGATCTCGTATTGTGGCCACGTCATCGATGAAGAGGGGTTATATAAGTCCCCTGACAAGATTGAGGCAGTAGTCAAGGCTCCAGCACCGGAAAATGTGTCGCAACTGAGGTCATTCCTCGGGCTGGTAAACTACTACCACAAGTTCTTACCAAATTTGTCTACGGTATTACACCCGCTGAACACCCTACTGCAAACGGGTACCATGGAAGTGGGATGACGAACGTAGACGAGCTTTCCAGAAGCGTAAAGAATTGATCACATCAAAAGAGGTGTTGGCCCATTTCAACCCAGCGCTACCAATTCGTTTGGCATGTGATGCATCACATGGAGCGGTGCTGTCGCACAAATTCCCAGACGGGTTGGAGAGGCCAGTAGCCTTTGCGTCTCGGTCACTAACCTCAGCCAAGTGCAACTACGCCCAGATTGACAGGGAGGCCCTCAGCCTAGTATGGGGAGTAAAAAAATTCAACCACTATTTGCATGGGCAGAAGTTCACCTTGCTGACTGACCACCAACCACTTGTCTCCATCTTTAATCCTAAGAAGGGCGTTCCAGTGATGACTGCACAGCGGTTACAAAGATGGTCACTGTTTCTAGGGGCGAATCAATATGAAATAGAATATAAAGGCACAAAACAGCATGGGAATGCTGATGGGCTATCGCGCCTGCCACTGCCTACTGTGGAGGAAGCACCAGCAGTGGACCCTATCAAGATATTTTATTCGTCAATAATTGACCGATTGCCAGTAACAAACGCGGATACAGAGAAGGAGACCCGCAATGATCCGACGCTGTCACGTGTATATGAATTGACGGTGAGGGGATGGCCAACACATGGCGACTCACTGTTGCCAGCATTCTCATCCAGAAGAGAACAGCTGTCAGTATGCCAGGGGACAGTGAGGTGTGGATCCAGAGTGGTGATTCCACCCAAGTTAAGGGAGAGAGTGCTAAATGAGCTACATGAAGGTCATCTGGGGGGAGTGAAAATGAAAAGCCTTGCTCGGGCTTATGTGTGGCGGCCGGAAATCGATCAACAAATCGAAGACCTAACTAAGAGCTGCTTAGGATGCCAGAAGGTCCAAAATGCACCACCACATGCTCCTCTCCATGGCAACGGGTGCACATTGATTTCGCTGGTCCATTCATGGACTCAATGTTCTTAATAGCAGTGGATGCTCATTCAAAGTGGCCTGAGGTGATAAAAATGTCTTCAACCACTACAGAGAAAACTATTGCAGTCCTACGGACCATATTTGCCAGAAACGGTTTGCCAGAGCAGATTTGCTCTGATAATGGACCACAGTTTGTGTCCGACGAGTTCCAAAAATTCATGAAAAGGAATGGGGTAAGGCATTACACATCCGCCCCGTATCATCCAGCCACAAATGGATTGGCTGAGAGGTTCGTACAAACCTTTAAGAAGGCGATAAAGGCCATGTGCGACGATGAAATTCCACTGCAGCATAAGATGGACAATTTCTTATTAGCCTACCGAAACGCGTCACATGCAGTTACCAACCAGACCCCGGCCATGATGTTCTTTAACCGAAGGTTGAGATCTTGTCTGGACTTGCTCAGACCAAATGTGCGAAGAAATGTTGAGGACAAACAATTCCAGCACATCAATGAGAAGCCGACAAGGAGCTTCAATGTAGGGCAACCAGTCTTGGCCCGTGACTATCGAACAGAGAAGTGGCAACCCGGAACGATATGTACAAGGCAGGGGCCATTAATGTACACAGTGGATGTCGGGGAGAACATTGAGACGCCACGTCGATCAGATCTTAGCATCACAGGAACACGTCAACCCCATGTCTCGAGTACCTGGGGATGAACCCGACATACCGGTAGCATCAATTCAGACCCAGTTGCAGTGGAACCCGATGAACTACCCGATGAAAAGGGGTCAGAATCGCCTCTGCACCAAGAACAAGAACCTCTGGAAAGGCGCTATCCCAAAAGGGTCAGGAAGCCGCCCCAAAGACTGAATCTATAAAGGGACTTTTGTTGTTTAATGTACATGTTGAAATGTTAATTGTTATTTGAATATTAGGGGTATTACTAATCTAAAAGGGGAGGAATTGTAGTGTATGTGCCTTTAAGGCAGAACTACTTTTACAGCTCCTGTATACTGTAGTACCGGCAGTGACCACACTGGTATATAAGCTTTGCGCATGCCTCTGTACCTCCAGTCTAGAGACTACCCTCCTCCAGTAAAGACCTGTTATTTGTTAATGTACAGCATCCGTGTGATTATTTAATTATAGCATATCCACTGAACCACGGATCCAACATGGGGCACTGAGCGGGAGAGGTCCTAAAGCTTGGTAAAACTGAGTGTTCCAAGGTTGTTACAGAATTAGGGTGGGAGGGTCCTGTGGTCTGGCAACAGCTGGGGAGGTTCCTGGGGCCTGAGTGAGGTGGTGGGATTTGGTAGAAGTGAGGGGGATCCCCAAGTCTGGAAACATTGCAGTGGGAGAATCGGGATTGGGCTCTGTGCTTGGGAGGACTGGGGAGTGAGGCCCTGGGTTTTGGGAGCGTAAGGATTTGTAAACATTTAGGAGGAAACTTTCATGTGGCAGCAATGGGGAGAGTATTTCTGGGGCTTGGATCAAATGAAAGGGTTCCTGGTGTATGGCGTCCAACAATCCCCAGCCCCCTTTAGGGCTTACTGTGTCCTCCTGCCATGCTTATGCTACTCTTTCCTCCCACGAGAAGTGAGTTGGCCCTTCATGTGTTCCTGGCTGTTACTTGCAAACTGCATTTAGGTCTCTTTCACAGCTGCAGGACTGCTTGCGTCCAATCTCTGAATGGGTCTGTCTGTGGGTGGTCAGTTTTCGGGTTTAATCTGAAGTGCAGTTTTAGGCAGCCAGCAGCCCTTAAAGGCTGATGGTACCAGCGGTCCCTCCCCACGACCTCAGTGTGTTCCCAGCATGGTATACACTAATGCGTGGGAGTGCATCAAATCTACAAAATTAACTCATTATGGCATGGGCACTGCCTTACGTTGGGAATTCCTTTATGGCCTTGTGGTGGGTGGAGCCTCCGCCACCTCTGCAAGGCCATCAGCATCAAGGGAAATGGGAGCAGGTTCTCAAGTTGGGAATTCTTGTGCCCCAGCCCCCAGGCGGGATCCAGCATAGAATCAGCAGTAACCTCCTCCAGCCCTGCAACCCTCCAAGATCTCTGAGCTCCTCCAATTCTGACCTCTTGTGCAACACCGATCTTAATTGCTCCACCATTGGTGGCCATGCCTTCAGCTGCCAAGGCTCTAAGCTCTGGAATTCCCTCCCTAAACTTCTCTGCCTCTCTACCTCTCTCTCCTTTAAGACACTCCTTAAAATCTACCTGTTTGACCAAGCTTTTGGTCATCTGCCCTAATATCTCCTTATGTGACTTGGTGTCACATTTTGTTTGATAACACTCATGTGAAGTGCCTTGGGATGTTTTACTACGTTGAAGGCGTTATATAAATGCAAGTTGTTGTATGTCTAGTTCCCCAAAACTTGGTAAAAGTGGGGCCCACCTGTGAGTTCAGGCAGGATCGGGGCTTGGACCCCCAAAATCAGAGGTGAAAAACTTTGTTTTTAAGTTTTAAAGCAGTCTTCTGACACAAGGGCCATTGGAAGCCCATCCCTTAACTACCCCATCCCTTTAAATTTCACTTACGTACACTTTTCCATTCCCATCACTAATATGTTGCTTATTCCCATCCAGATTTGTACCTGAAGTTATGCTAATGAGTTGACAATGGAACACTGGATGCAAGCAGCACACTTCTGTTTAAGTCTGTATAAAACCCACCAATTGAGCCTAAACACCGCCAAAATAATAAAATCTAGGCTTATGTGCTTTCACGAATTTGTAACTCAAAAGCAAGATTTTGTAACTGATGGAACAATAATATGAATGTGCATTCAAAAATGTATTTATTCACAACAGTGTTGTTATTCAGTGCAGTCAAGGGTATTCCATACATTCATGACTGAAAGGATGGACATCAGCAAAGTCATGCTACACCTTGTCAAATGGTACAAGTTAACTTGTCATAAATTATGACCGAATACTTCAAGGCATTCCATATTGAGTTGAACATACTCAAAGGCATGCCTTAGTTGGTGATAAATGCCTTGAGTGATTTCTTTGAGCACTTGGCTTTGCATTATGTCCAGAATAATTTTTGCATCCATTTATCATCAGTTAATGCATGTGTCCTGCATCGTGATTACTTAATTTTCATTTGTTCAACGCAGTAGCATTTCTCTGGTCTGCCTTGTTAAACGATCTTTGCTGTTGGCTGTTGTTGACAGCATATCCTCTGAAGTCTCTTTTAACGTGACCTTTCTGCAGGTGGTCTGCTGCCTGCCTGAACTCCTACTATTTATCCTTCATAAGGTTCTTTGTAAGATTAGAATACTTTGGCTTTTTTTCTTCTCTTCTTGTCTAATAAGGCTCAGTGGCTCTTGATTTTTGATGTAGCTTGTCAGTAATCATTAGAATCAGGATCACCTAACCCGTGAAAGATTAGGGCTCATTAAACCATGCCAGTGCTGTGTAGTTCTGTCACATGCTTTTTATCTGTGCATTTAATTCATTCAGTTAACACTCACAGGAATTTGTGTGCCTAGTCGAAAGCTATCTCTCAACCACATTTAAAGTAAATGTAAGTTGATAAAGGAGTAAAAGTCATGATTCATAGTCAAAGCCCAAACTCTTGCAAAATGCTGCCGTACTGCAAGACTCCAAGCTATCAAACAATTATTTTTGGAGGCTTGGGCTTGTATTAATGTAATTATTTTATGAACTAGTTGATGAC
The DNA here is from genome assembly GCF_052327205.1 of Somniosus microcephalus. Lineage (NCBI taxonomy): Eukaryota > Metazoa > Chordata > Chondrichthyes > Squaliformes > Somniosidae > Somniosus > Somniosus microcephalus. Next base: position 43,890,678 of record NC_141002.1, read on the forward strand.
AGTCATTGAGTTGCTTTATTGCTTTAAAAATGTGATGAGCTGTGTAATTATGAACTGCAGATAGTGTCACGAAGGTCAGGTGGTAACAATTTACTACAGTTAATGCCAGGATGCCAACCTTACAGTTTGGAAACACACGCTTAAATGGAAGGGTCACATTTGTCTGCTTTAAATAATTGGCAACAATGGTTGCCTTGATATGTGCAAAATTCCAATGTTGCTGTGAAATTTTCCTAAAGCTACTTTTGGCCCTTCGTACAAAATAACACTTGCAAATATTTTTAAAGGAGATTGAGTACTGTTTCAATGAGTCAGTTGTTTTGATTGCATTGCCATTATATGCTAATAAAAATATGTCAGCTGTGAATTATTTAGAATGTAGTGTTTTGATAATATCTGATTCTTCACATCAATGTACTTATTCTTTTTAACCAAAACTATGCTGATCACTCAAGACCTCCAGTGAGCCAAAGATAGGGTGGGGTGTTCTACAATATGCCTGCAGTGGCTTTGGCCTCATAGATGAACATGTTTTCCGAGACTGCCAACCTCAAGTTATCCTGGTCCAGACATTTCTTTATTTTCTAACTTGTTTGGTGAGGTGGACCTGATGGAACCCATGCTAGGCTGTGGGCTACAAAAAAAATTTATGAACTAGTTGACGACAGTTATGATGAATGTTACTTTCAACACACACATGCACACAGGCATACACACACACACACACTGAGTTTTAAAGAATATGTGAAGATGTTATTTTGAAACAAATCAAACAAAAAAGGAGCAGTTGTAGTATGACGTAAATACCCAAATGAGGGACAAGCCAGGGTTCAAAAAATTGTAAATTACGCCTTACTGTGAGGTAACAAAATATTACCTTTTTGAAAATCTTCGCGAGGCATTTGTATTTGGCCCTCTGGGCTTGGGAGTAACTGTTGGAATGTTTATTGAGAAAACAGAAGAACATATTTCAAAGATTATTTTTCTGCCTTCTATTAGTGAACTGCATGCAACTTTTACATTTTTTTTGCTTTGCAAGAGGAGCATTTAAGTAACCAGTCACTTAGTATGACAAGATATTAATATTACATAAGTGAATTTCCACTGTGGTTTGCAGATTACAAACACATGTTTTCCATCATTTAACAAATGATTTTTGTAAAATTATGCAGCTGACACTTAAGCCAGTGGTGCCTATTGCATTTCAGTCCAACCTTTGACTGTGGATAGCAGGCTTCTTGTATTCCATGTAATAGGTCAATAAAAAACAAAGTTGATTTAATAAATTATACATAATCTTGTATTCCATGTAATAGGTCAATTAAAGACAAAGTTAATGTAATAAATTATATAAAAGTATGTATTTCTTGAAATGGAACAATCAAAAGGAAAGTTGGTTTAATAAATTAAATTAAATCTCTAAGATCACCCACAATTTGAGGGAACTGTAGATTTCTCAATATTATAGTTTAAAAACATTATAAATGGCTTTCATTTATATTTTGGATTCAGCTGTTATGAGATGATAATGGTGTTTAAAGTGTTGAAGTCTTGTATTGTAGGTAATCATAACAAAGATGTCCTGGGGATTTGCTGTGGAGACACTGATGTTGGCTAATAAGTAGTTGATGGCTTCTTTTAAAAATTAAGTAAATCACATTTTAAGTAATCATACAGCTAAAGATAAACTGACCAGATGCCCCACTGCCACATATCATGTCACTATTCTCCCTACTGACAACGCAGGTTTTGTTCAGTTGTTATAAGTGTAGCACTATTTGCCTATTTGAGCTTTCTGAAGTGTTTCATTATCAAAGAAGTTGAATTCCAGCAGATTTTCACTGTGTATTTGCTTTGATGTATTTTAATCCTGACAGCTCTGTTTGGGTTACTGGCTGAATTTTGTTACTCTTTGATGCACTGTAGTTTCAGGATAGTGAAAATATGTTTAATTTATAATTAAAATTGACATTTTGAAAATAGTGAAATAGAAGTTTTTATTGTTTTTCTTTTCCTGTGGTTTAATTAACTTATTTTTAAACAGTGGGCAGTGACATGGTGGTGATTTGCAGATACAGAGCTATTATTGAATGTAGTCACATTACCGTGACCGTTTGTACCAAAACTGAGGTAGTAACAACAACAACAACAACTTGCAATTATATAGCGCTTTTACTGAAGTAAAATATCTCAAGGTGCTTCACAGGAGTGATTATTAAACAAATTTTGACATCAAGCCACATAAGGCGATATTGGGAGGACAAAAGAGATAGGTTTTAAGGAGTGTCTTAAAGGAAAGAGAGAGAGGTAGAGAGGCGGAGCGGTTTAGGGAGGGAATTCCAAAGCTTCGGGCTTTGGCAGCTGAAGGCATGGCCACGAATACAAGAAGCCTGCTATCCACAGTCAAAGGTTGGCTTGAATGGTGGAGCAACGAAAATCGGGACTGCGCAAGAGGCCAGAATTGGAGAAGCGCAGAGATCTCTCTATGGCTGGAGGAGATTACAGAGTCGGGGAAGGGCGAGGCTATGGAGGGATTTGAAAACTCAGTTAAGAATTTTAAAATCGAGGCTTTGCTGGACCAGGAGCCAATGTAGGTCAGAGAGCACAGGGGTGGTGAGTGAATGGGACTGAGTGCAAGTTAGGATATGGGCAGCAGAGTTTTAGATGAGCTCAAGTGCATGGAGGGTGCAAGGTGGGTAACAGATAGGTATGGAGATGTCTGCCTATAAGGATGGGGTTTGGTGGCATCCTAATGGCAGGGGTAGGATGATAGTGATATGCCCCCTACTCACAATGGAAATGTGTAGTGGCAGTCCCTTTGTAATGGAGCTGGCAGTGGTAATTCAAGCTGGTTGTTATAAATCTGGGTTTGCCGTAGATACCTTAGCTTCAGTGGCATCAGTTGTTCCCTTAAGCGGCCTGAGCATCTTACATTGCTGGGAGTTGACTTATATTGTCTTGCACATTTCTTATTCAAAAGTGTAACCCAGGGGTGCAATAATAGCATGGCCTTGTGTTCTGGACCGGAAACTCATGTCTTTCACACGTGTATTTCTTCAATCTCTCCAGAGGTATACCGAGTTAAGTTAGATGAGATGAGGCTTGATTTGAATCATTAAGCTACTTTATTCCATAGTACGGAGGACGTGCAGAATAATGCAGCAAGACCTGGACAATATTTAAGTGGCAAGTAACATTTGTGCCACACAAGTGCCAGGCAATGACCATTTCCACAAGTGAAAGTCTAACCACCTCCCCTTGGCATTCAGTGGCATTACCATTGCCAAATCCCCCACCATCAACATCCTGGGGGTCACCATTGACCAGAAACTTAACTGGACCAACCACATAAATACTGTGGCTACAAGAGCAGGTCAGAGGCTAGGTATTCTACGGCGAGTGACTCACCACCTGACTCCTCAAAGCCTTTCCACCATCTACAAGGCACAAGTCAAGCATGTGATGTAAAACTCTCCACTTGCCTGGATGAGTGCAGCTCCAACAACACTCACTAAGCTCAACACCATCCAGGACAAAGCAGCCCGCTTGATTGACATCCCATCCACTTCCTTAAACATTCACTCCCTCCACCACCGGCGTACCATGTCTGTAGTGTGTACCATCTACAAGATGCACTGCAGCAACTCGCCAAGGCTTCTTTGACAGCACCTCCCAAACCTGCAACCTCTGCCACCTAGAAGGACAAGGACAGAATACAGGAAATATAGAAGGTAAATTCGCCAGTCCCGCACTCCCAGTTTATAGCCACACTTGAAGGAAATGTGGGCTGGAAACTGAGTTGAACTTACCCTGGTTCGTGCATGGCAGATAAAGATAGTTCTGAATGAAATGTAATTGACTCTCGCTCAAACTTTTTGCTTAGTTTGTTTTCATGAAAAACAGAAAATAAACAATTGAAGAAAAAGTGGTGTGGGTCAGAACAAAGTTGTCACAGAAAAATATTGATTTCCAGTGATATCTGTTGAACCATTAAGTAAAAACATTTAAAATATCATGGCAGCCTATCTTTATTTTTTTCTGCATCCCATTTTTATAAACACCTTGAACTGTAAACCCTTTTTGTGCCAGAAAATATGTATGGGTGGGCACTAATTGGACCCTAACCTACTTCATTGTTGAGGAAGGTTTCTGAAGTCCTGTCTGGACTGTTGGTGAATTCATTGATGGAGATAGTGGGGCCTATTTTCAACTGCCATCACTGCCTCTTCAGTGAAATGCAAACAAAAGAGTTTTCCTCTGACATGCCAAGGTAGGTGTGCCTCTGCCTTTAATTATGGGTCCACGGGTAACAATGGATATAGGAAGTCCATCTCGGGTATAGTCTCACTTGCCAGGCAACCCTCCTTTCCTCCTTTTCTGATTTTAAATGGCACCAAAATAATAGGATTCCCATGGGAAGGCCATACGATTCATTCTAATTGCAACTAAAAATATTTCTGCCAAAAATCTTGACATAAAAACTACAAAAATAACTTGGCTAAAAAGAGTAAGAAAATAATTTGTACCATAAATCTACACTTAATTTCCAAAAATTCATATTGCAATTTAAAAATGACCAGTTTCCTTTTAAATGCTAACTTCCTATCGGTGCAGAACAGGCCTGACCATCACAGACTTAGTTTCACAGACAAGAGTAATGCACAGGGCATTCCGGGCAAGACTCATGGGAAGTTGCTGATGTGTTGATTAGTATATAATAGTACTTCACTTTAATGTTATGATGAAGCTCTCATCTATCTTCACCCATCCCCTCCCCCGAAGTACACATACAGCATATGGTGCTGGGCACCTGGTGATTGGGTTCCCCACTCAATTTCTACCCCTCCTACCGCCCCGTTCCATACCACTGCAACTGAGGGTGATAATCAGAGAATATATGTCAAAGCAGCAGTGTCTCTTGCCCAAGCTCTTGAGCTTATTAGGAACTTTTAAGCCTCTGCGGATGGATAAACACACAGGTCAAACAGGCAGCCCTCTTCCACAGGCCTGCTATCACTCTTTCCTATGAGATTGTTAATGATTTGACAAGTCCATCATGGTCACAAGTCAAGGCGTTCCTCCCCTATTAAACAATTGGGAATTAACAATAAATTGCACCTTTGCCACATACAAGTAGAATTTAGGGAGTTAGGAGCCAAGCTAAAAAGTAGGACCTCGAAGGTAGTAATCTCTGGATTACTACCAGTGCCACGTGCTAGTAAGAGTACAGAGAACAGGATAGTTAGGCTAAATACGTGGCTTGAGCAGTGGTGTAAGAGGGAGGGTTTTAAATTTTTGAGGCATTGGAACCAGTTTTGTGGTAGGTGTGACCTATACAAAAGGGACGGTCTACACCTGTGCAGAGATGGAACTGATGTTCTCGGGGTAATTTTTGATAAAGCAGTTCGGGAGCATTTAAACTAGTATGGCAGGGGGCTAGAAACCTATGTAGTGAAATAGAGGAAAGTGAAAGGCAGACAGAAATAAATGGTAAAAGGGTGAGGAACAAAAAACAAAGGGCCAAACTAATTCATAAAAAATGTGAGCATAAAAAAAGCCTGAGGGTTTTATACCTTAATGCGAGAAGCATCAGGAACAAGGTAGATGAATTAGCTGTGGAAATAGAGGTTAATAATTATGATCTAATTGGGATTACGGAAACATGGTTGCAGGGTGAGCAGGGCTGGGAGCTTAACATACAGGGGTATTCAGTATTTAGGAAGGATCGACAAAAAAGAAAGGGAGGAGGGGTAGCATTGCTAGTAAAAGAGGGGATAAATGCAATTGAAAGGAAGGATATTAACTCAGTTAATACAGAATCTATATGGGTGGAGCTAAGAAATAGCGAGGGGCGAAAAACATTAATAGGAGTGGTATATAGGCCTCCAAATAGTAAAATAGAGGTTAGGGAGGGCATCACGAGGGAAATTAGAGAAGCGTGCAATAAGAGCACAGCTGTCATCATAGGTGACTTTAACTTACATATAGATTGGACTAGCCTAATCAGTAAAAATAATGAGGAGGAGGAATTCCTTGAGTGTTTAAGGGATGGTTATCTGGATCAATATGTCGAGGAACCAACTCGGGAACAGGCTATATTGGACTGGGTACTGTGCAATGAGAAGGGACTAATCAGTAATCTTGTTGTACGGGGACCCTTGGGTCAGAGCGATCATAACATGATCGATTTCTCACTCGAAATGGAGAGCGAAGAAATTGACTCAGAGACTAAGGTCCTGAATTTAAACAAGGGGAATTATGATGCCATGAGACGGGAACTGAGTAGGTCTGATTGGACAACGTTCCTGAGAGGACTGGAGGTAGATAAACAATGGCAAACATTTAAAGATAGAATGACAAAATTGCAAAAATTGTTTATACCAATCTGGCATAAAAGGAAATCTAAAAAGGTGACTCAACCGTGGATAACAGGGGAAATTAGAGACAGCATAAAATCCAAAGATAGGGCGTATAAAATAGCCAAAAAAAGCGCCAGAGCGGAAGATTGGGAACAGTTTAAGATAGAGCAAAGGAGGGCAAAGGGCATGATCAAGAGGGGCAAAATAGCTTACGAAAACAAGCTGGCGGAAAATATAAAAACTAACTCCAAAAGCTTTTATAAATATATCAAAAGGAAAAGACTGGTGAAAACCAAAGTTGGTCCATTGCAGTCAGATACGGGGGAATATATAATGGGAAATAAGGAAATGGCAGATCAACTAAATGCATACTTTGGGTCAGTCTTTACGAAGGAAGACACAAAAAACCTCCCTGGGATATCGGGAAAAATAGGGACATTGGCAAAGGAGGAACTGACGCAAATCAATATCTCTAAGGATATGGTGTTAAGGAAGCTAAAGGGATTGAAGGTGGACAAATCCCCAGGGCCTGATAACATGCATCCTAGGGTACTGAAGGAGGTGGCCCTAGAGATAGCGGATGCACTAAGGATGATTTTTCAGAATTCATTAGACTCGGGAACAGTGCCGATGGATTGGAGGGTAGCTAACGTTACCCCACTATTCAAAAAGGGGGGTAGGGAAAAAGCAGGTAATTACAGACCTGTAAGCCTTACATCAGTTGTGGGCAAAATGCTGGAGTCCATCATTAAGGATGAAATAGCGGAGCACTTAGCAAATGGGGACAGGATAGGACAGAGTCAACATGGATTTACAAAGGGTAAATCGTGCTTGACTAATCTATTGGAATTTTTTGAGGGAGTAACTGGTAGAATAGATGGGGGAGAGCCAGTAGATGTGGTGTACCTGGACTTCCAAAAGGCCTTCGATAAGGTCCCACATAAAAGATTAGCATGGAAAATTGAGGCTCATGGGATAAAGGGGAAAGTTTTGGCGTGGATAGGGAACTGGCTGTCAGATAGAAAACAGAGAGTTGGAATAAACGGCTCATTTTCTGAATGGCAGGCAGTAACAAGTGGGGTACCACAGGGATCTGTCCTGGGCCCCCAGCTGTTCACAATTTACATTAATGACCTGGATCAGGGAGTCGGATGCAGCATTTCCAAATTTGCAGACGACACTAAACTAGGAGGTGGGGTGGGCTCAGAGGAAGAGACCAGGAAGCTCCAGAGCGATTTGGACAGACTGGGCGATTGGGCGGATAAATGGCAGATGCACTATAATGTGGACAAGTGCGAAGTTATCCACCTTGGGTGCAGGAACGGGAGGGCAAATTATTATTTAAATGGCAATAGATTGGGAGAGGGGGAAGTACAGAGAGACCTGGGTGTTCTTGTACACCAGTCACTGAAGGCGAGCATGCAGGTGCAACAGGCGGTCAAGAAGGCAAACGGTATGCTGGCCTTCATAGCAAAAGGGTTAGAATACAGGAACAGGGATACCTTGCTGCAGCTGTACAGGGCACTGGTGAGACCACACCTCGAGTACTGTGTACAGTTTTGGTCGCCTCATCTGAGGAAGGATGTTCTTGCCATGGAGGGGGTGCAGCGGCGATTCACCAGGCTGATACCAGGAATGGCGGGAATGACCTATGAGGAGAGACTATGTAGTTTAGGGATGTACACACTGGAGTTTAGAAGATTGAGAGGGGACCTCATAGAAGTGTATAAAATTCTGACAGGTCTAGACAGACTGGATGCAGAAGGAATGTTTCCCTTGGCGGGTGAGAACAGAAATAGAGGACATAATTTAAGGATAAGGGCTAAACCATTTAGGACAGAGATGAGGGGGAATTTCTTCACTCAGAGAGTGGTGAACCTGTGGAACTCATTGCCACAGAGGGCAGTGTACGCCAGCTCATTAAATATATTTAAGAGGGAATTAGATATATTTCTACGGGCAAAAGGGGTTAAGGGTTACGGAGAGAAGGCGGGGACGGGATACTGAATTAAAGGATCAGCCATGATCTCATTAAATGGCGGAGCAGGCACGAAGGGCCGAATGGCCTACTCCTGCTCCTATCTTCTATGTATCTATGTATCTATGTATGTACAAGGCTACCAGCTGAAAGGCATATTTATTTTTAATTGTGAATTGAATTGCATTTTTTTTGCTGTCATTCCAGCTACAATGATCTTTAATTCATTCCTCACCCATTGTGGTGTTTGGATATGGGAACTGGCATGCAAAAACTCTATTTTTTGCTTTTATTATCTTTGTAAATGGGCATGATTTTGTTTTCAAGAGACAACTTACCCAAACCCTAACTATGGAGATAGACAAAATATGTGATTGTGGCCCATTTTGAGTTACTTTGGCTTAGAAATTGGGTTTGACTTGCATCAGGAACTTTAAACAACTACTATACTGACCATTGCGTACTGCTCCAGGACACTGAGACTAATGAATGATGCAGGTGTTAAATATTGGAGCTATACCTCTTTATCCTTGATTATTTAAACATATGTCAAGTGCCAGAGCTGGAGAACTGATACTAAAATGCACACCTTAAGATCATTAAATTATAGGGATGATTTTGCATTCTTGCATTCCCAGTGAGAAGCTGCATTCACAGGAAATGTGGGCGAGAGAATCTGTTGTATCCGTGTGTTAATAGAGACACTGAAGACAGGAGTTGGTTTCACAGGTGTTTACTGAACAAAGTCTGGAGGGGAACTAACTGATACAACACAATATACAGGCTTATATAGCCCGAGTGGCCACTACCGGCATTACAGTACACAGGGGGCTCTTAAAGGCACATACACTACAGAATCGAGGCTACATTTGTTACCATCCTATCTACAACTTGCACTCCTTGTGAGTGGGATCATTGAATTGCTTTTTATGTTATTTTAATTTGTCTTCCATTCTTTTTTAATAACAAATGTTTGCACCTATTTTACATTATTTGTTATGTTTTGCTAAACTTAGCATCAACTGCTTTGATGTCAAATAATGAAAGTTCTGAGGCAGCACTAAGTCATGTATTTTTTTTAGAACATAAGAACATAAGAAATAAGAGCAGGCCTTCGAGCCTGCTCCACCATTCAATAATATCATGGCTGATCTTCAACCTTAACTCAATTTTCCCGCCCGATTTCCATAACCCTTGATTCCCTTAGAGTCCTAAATGGCTGACCCCTTATCCGGAGACTATGCCCCCTAGTTCAAGACTCTCCAGCAAGGGGAAACAGCCTCTTAGCTTCTACCCTGTCAAACCCTCTCAGAATCTTATGTTTCAATTAGATCATCTCTCACTCTCCTAAACTCCTGAGAGTATAGGCCCATTCTACTCAATGTCCTCCTTTATCATCAGGGCTACCTCCCCAACCTTTTCCATTTTGACTGTCTTTTCGAAAGGTCAAGTACCCTGGAATATTTAGTGCCCAACTTTGGTCACCATGCAACTACGTCTCTAATAGCTATTAGATCAATGCCATTTATCTCTATTTGTGCCACTGATTCATCTATCTTGTTATGATTGCTTCGTGCATTCACATACAGTGACTTTAATTTTAACTTTTTACCATTTTTCCCTGATTTGACCTTATTCACTGATGCACTATTACCATTAAACTCTCTGTCCCTTCCTGTCACACTCTGCTTATCTTTACCCAAATCGCTACACTGCTCTATGCCCTCAGTTTAGCTCTTTAGACTGATAAATTACCCTTCCCCCCGCTTTTTTAGTTTAAAAGCCCTATCTACAGTCCTAGTTATTCGATTTGCCAGGGCACTGGTCCCAGCCCAATTTAAGTGGCGCCTGTCCCAAAGGAACAGCTCCCCAATATTGGTGCCAGTTCCCCATGAATCACAACCCCTCTCTCCCACACTACTCTTTGAGCCAAGTATTCAATTCTCTGATCTGTTTGACCCTATGCCAATTTGTGCGTGGCTCAGCTAGTAATTCTGAGATTATTACCTTTTGAGATTCTGCGTATTAATTTGGACCCTAGCTCCTCAAACTCCCTCTGCAGAACCTCATTCCTAGTTCTACATATATCGTTCGTTCCTCTGTGACCACGACAACTGAATCCTCCCCCTCCCACTCCAAGTTCTCCTCCAGCCGCCTTAACCCTGATGTCCTTAACCCTGGCAGGAAACACAACCTTCGGAACTCCCAGTTGTGGATGCAGAGGACAGTATCTATTCCCCTGACTATACTGTGCCCTATCACTACGACATACCTTTTCATTCCCCCCACTTGAATGGCCTCCTATACCAATGTGACATGTTAGTTTGCTCATCTACCCTGACGACTTTGCCCTCATCTACACAGGCAGCAAGAACCTCATACCTGTTGGATAAGGGCAAAGGCCGAGGCTCCTCCAGCACTGCACCTGGGGTCCCCTTCCCCGCCTGACTCGCAGTCACACCCTCCTGTTCCTGACCACTAACCAGACCTGTACCACTACCTATCCTAAGGGGTGTGATTGCCTCCTGGATCAAAGTGTCCAGGTAACTCTCCACCTCCCAGATGCCTTGCAATGTCTACACCTCGGACTCCAGCTCAACAACTCTGAGCCGAAGTTCCTCGAGATGCAGACACTGCATACTTGTTGTCCGGGATCGTGATGCTCTCCACAAACTCCCTGCAGTTGAGGCACACCTCCTGCACTGTGGCTTTTACAGTGACCCTTCACCAATCCAAGCTTTCCTCATAGCCCTTCCCAAAATCTAATTGACTATAATAAAAATAATCAATCTGTTGTCACTTTGACCCAATGATTCATTTAAGGCTTAAATTGTCATTTTTTTTTCTTGCAGGAAGATTTATGTTTCACTAACAAACCTGGTATTCTCAGTTTGGTTTGAAATAAATGAAATATTTGTACATTTTGAAAGGCTGGCTTAATTATTTAAGATTTATTCAGTAATTTGACTATGCTGTCTCAGTGGTAAATTATTGTTTACGGACTGATCTGAAGAAATCGTTGACTTAAATTGAAAGGAAAAAAAAATCCTCGTGGTGTCATGAGCCTGTTCCGACAGTTTGGAACTTTTCTTACTGTTCCACATGCCTGTGCTTTGGCCAACTAAAACAAAGGAAAAAGAACAAAGTTTGGAGCACAGAAATGTGATTGTGCGTCCTTGTGACGGCCGAAACATGAAGTGTTTTTGGATCCTTCTCCCTTGATTGTAGGTGAGCAGATTTGGCAGGGTCATGTTGAATCACAGAATCACAGAAACCCCACAGTGCAGATAGAGGCCATTTCGGCCCATCGAGCCTGCACCGACACATATCCCACCCGATCCCCGTAACCCCTACACCAACACATATCCCACCCTATTCCTGTAACCCCACGTATTTAATCCCCCTAACACTAAGGGTCAATTTATCATAGCCAATCAACCTAACCCACACATTTTTGGAGTGTGGGAGGAAACCGGAGCACCCGGAGAAAACCCACGCAAACATGGGGAGAATGTGCAAACTCCACACAGACAGTCACCCGAGGCCGGATTCGAACCCGGGTCCCTGGCGCTGTGAGGCAACAGTGCTAACCACTATGCCACCGTGCTGCACCTTGAGTAAGCCTTAGTGAAACGATTAACAAAATAAACTCCAGAAAGAAACTGGACTAATTTAATTATTAAACCAGCAGCTGAACAATTCTGCTGGCGGTCTCGGATAATAAATTTTCTGTGACTTATTATTATTCCTCTCCCCCCTATTTATGAGAAGCTGTTTTCTCCAAGTTCTCTTCTATATTTAGGAGTGTGGTCAAGGCTCCAAGACTCTTGGGGCTCATGGCCATAAACTAGTTTGTAACATCATTTGTTTTTCTCAAGTGTGTTACATGTAGGACAATACATAGCTTAGCATGTGTTCCAAAGCAAGTGTATGAGCTGGTTGAGCTGATATCGTAAACTGCAAAAGTCTTTTTTCAGTTTTGTTTGACCCGTCCCTCTGTGTTTTGTTTTTGAAGCATACACCAGTCTATGTTATTCTGTGTAGTATATAACAGCAGAGGTCCTGAGAAGGGTATTTTATTCAATTTTGGACATAGCCTTTCCCACTTCGACGGATAATATGCTTGGACAGCTGATTTTTGTGGTTAAATCATTGCAATTTGAAGGATTTTATTTCCCTGCTTTTTACAAGAGACGAATATATATTAAAGCTTTGTAATGATCTTTGTGATGTCATCTGAATCCCACAAGTATGTTCAAGACATTGTGGGCCTCGAATTTGCTTCAGAATTTCAACACTGGTGCACCAATCTATGCTGTCAAAAGACTAGGCTCAAAATATGGAATAATAGAAAAACCTGCACTCTTATCCAGACCTGCTTTGTGGCAACAGGAAACATATGAGCCCTGAATTTGCGGTCGGAGGCTTCCCGCGGGGAAATGCCTCCGATCCGCAAATAAAATGCCCATGTGCCTGGTGGTCCGGGAGGTACGGAGACTCGCGGTCCTGGGCCTCGCCAGGTACCCGCAGGTAGAGGCCCACTTATCCCAGGGACGCAAGCGCCCGTGGGATCACGTGGGCCGGCCCAACCAATGAAAGAAAGGGATCCCCATTCATACGGAATCCCCAAAAGCATGACTGGATTTACCCCAAAAAATGCATGTACACATCAATAAAAAAAATTAAATTACATATTTAAAATCAATTAAATGTTTAATGGGGTTAAAAATAACCGTACCTTATTGTACAGGTTTTTTTAATGTTTAAATGATTGAAAAATTTATTTTTATGTGTTTTTAAACTCTTACACCTGCTTTTGCCAACGCTGGGCCGAAGTTGGGCAAATAGCCCAGCTCTCCGCCCGCGGATGCCCTATTCCCGGGATGCGTTGGATCTGTCAAGAAGATTCTTGACATCGCAAGTTCTGGGTTTTCGCGCATGCGCTTTGCGCGCAAAAACCCGGAACTTGCGCAGCCCTTACGAGCGTGTATGCACCTCGTACATGCCCATAGGGGCCGCAAATTACGGGCCATGATCTTGAGAGTTCAGAGTGTTTGCGTTGGAAACAGTAGTATTGATGCACACTAGTGACAGGAGATAGGTGTTCAGGGAAATTTATTTGTACCTAAATAATGATTTGGGGAATAGAAAAATCCAGAGAATTAACTGAAATGTTTTGACCTTTGGGATTGGCCAGTTGGATCACAGTGTACTCTTCCAGTATAGCACAATCCTATGTTCCTATAAACTTAAGAGCCCTAAAATTGTACGGCGCCACTGGCACTGAAGAGCCTCAGTGGTACCAAGCATGGGGCAGTAAACCAGGTGTGTAGACCAACATGCAGATTCAAGTGCCCCACATTTTGCATCAAATAATACCCAGTCATTTCTAAGCCATCCTTAAAAGCCTTGGCAAATATGTTAAACCTTCGTTAAAGCTTTACAAAGACTGAAACAATATTTGTCCCTTTAAATTTGACCTGCCAGCCAGATTTTGTGCCTACCCTCTTCTGCTATCTGCCAGTACAAAGTTAAAGCTATGTTTGGATTTTATGCTAATTAGTCAAATGATCTGACCTCGCAAAAATTGTGTGCTGTAGGTTATCTTGTACCTGACAAGCAGCCCAGTACAGATTTTGCTGGGAGCACAAAGCAAAATCGGCATTGCAGATGTTTCTTGGTGATTGCACCAAGCATCACAGGAACTGCTCTGATGCCACTGCAACAAATAACAAGCGAGATAATGGGCTTGTGCTCAATTACGGCAACTAGTAAACTTATTTTGAATTGTTACCTAATTTAAAAAAAAAAAATCCTTCCTGCTAAATTTCAATTTATCTTAGAAGTTGCAAAGATTCTAAAATGAAGACAAAAGATGTATTTTAGTTTTAAATTGAACTTGCACTTATATAGCATCATTCATGACATGCAGTACATCCCAAAGAACTTCACAGCCAATTAAGTACCTTTGAAGCATAGTCATTGTTGTACATTGGGAAACACAGGAGCCAAATTGCACACAGCAAGCTCCCACAAACAGCAATGAGATAAATGACCAGATAATCTGTTTAAGTAACGTTGCTTGAGAGATAAATATTGGCCAGGATATTGGAAGAACCCAAATAGTGCCATGGGATTTTTTGTGTCTACCTGAGAGGGCAGGTGGGGCCTTGGTTTAACATCTCATCTGAAAGACAGCACCTTTAGCTGTGCAGCACTCCCTTAATACTGCACTGAAGTGTCAGCCTAGATTATGTACTCCAGTCTCTGGAGTGGGGCTTGGAACCACAACCTTCGGACTCTGAGGCTAAAATGCTATTACTGAGCCGTGGCTGACGTCTAAAATATTTTAAAAAATTGTTCAGTGTAGGCAGTGACCTGAAGAGAGATTCTGGAATACATTTACAATGCAGCTTCGCTGTAACAAACTTGTTGCGAGATACCAAATATGTTCATAATAGCAAGGTGTCAGTTTTATTGCTGTGACAGATACCCAGTCAGCGTTCAGCCTCAGATACAGCCAGCAAGTACAGTATTTGATTTGGCCATGATTTGGTTTAAAGCCTCTTTGTTGCATATGTCTAAAGCTTTGCAAAAGCAGTACGAAATTTGTGTATTCCAGAAGGCAAAGACACTGCTCAACGATTTTTAGCATTTGAGGAGCGTGCAGAGGTCCTGTTCACGAGTTCCACTTTGTCCTGTGTATCTGTGATGCTGTGACTAGCCACTGAGCCACGGTAACTCAAGTGCAGTTGACAAGAGCAGCACTCAACCTGCACCCAGCGTGTCATCTCAGCACAAGTATTCTTAAGTTCCCGATATTTTCTTGCTAATTCACATGTTGTGCAATATCACTAAATCAAAATTTTGGCCCAAATTTTCCTGTTATGGCAAGATTGATGATATAGACTTTAAATTTTGCCGCCTAGCGTGCTATTCCCATAGTTGATAACTTACTCCATATTTTCTTGCCTTTCTAATTAGAATAACCCACAGCAAACATAGCGGTTAATCAGAAACAGCACAGCCAATGTCCATTGATAAATGTTTGCTATTAATTCTGATTAACATCACGTTATTCATCCACTTAATGCTAATATTTTATTCTGGTTTATAAAAGCGTGTATTTGACTGAGTCCTGTTTTTGCGAAGTTACCACAAATCTGTTAGTGCAATTATTTACTGTATTGTGTTTTTTGAAGTTGTGGAAATATAATTCCTGGGCGTAATATGGGCAGCGCGTGTGGCTGCAGGTACCTGAGCTAATTGAAGGCTTCTAAATTGTAATCGTTCTCAGATGTTGCTAGGCAAATTCATTTCAAAGCACACGTCCTATGTTTTGCAGGGGAAATATTAAAATCTCAATGCAAGATTTGTAGGAAGTAATTATGTAATAATTAATTTCCCACATATGCCTGCATTTAAATTCGGAGCAGTAGCAGCATGATCTCCAATAGTCGTCTTAAATCTTTAAATAGACCAAGTTCATATTTATTCCCTCAACAAAATTTTTTACTGATGCAGTATCCCATTGATGTGGAATCAGATGAATTTATCACTATGAATTCTGAAAGAAACACTTATTTGGATCAATATTCTGTGTTAAAATTAGCAATTGACACTGTTAAGGGACGAGAGATCAGTGAATTGACAAAACTGTTAAATGGCTTTCAAAAATGTAATTCCATTTAACAGGAAACTTTCAGGTCAGCTACTATGTCCAGAAGCCAATTATTTTTGCAATAGTTAAATAAATCGGCAAAGCTCAGTAACAAGACATCGGCCCAGAAATTCGGGTCGGGGGCTTCCCGCAGGTGTAAGCCCCTGACCTGCACTTACCTTGCGGCCGTTGAGCTGTGGGCCCCCGTGGAATTCCGATCCTGGGCCTGCTCCAGCTGCCGGCGCGCAGTGCTTGCATATCCCAGGGGCGCAGTTAGTTCGATGCGTCCCCTGGGATCACGTGGGCCATGGGGAGCCACTCGGAGCAGGGAATGCTCCATTCTTAAGCTTGACAGGAAGTGCTGTCAAAACTTAGAAATACTACTGCCCGAAAACATCACTACATCTTCAAATAAATTTTTAAAAACATCACATTTTTTAAATAAACATGAAATAACTATTTTAAACAATAATTTAAATTTTTGGAAAAAATCATTTTATTTTCTAACGGGGCTAAAAATAAACTTATCTTTCTTTAAAGTATTTAAAAATAATAAACCTGTGGAAAAAATGTTTTAATTTTCATTAATTCACCACTTACCTTGTAAAAAGCAGGCCTTACGCCTGCTTTTTAAATGTGTAACTTCTGTAGACTTACACTCCCGGGAAAACCTGTATAAAAAAAAAACGCAAGTTCGATGCGCACGCGCAGCCTCTCCCGCACACGCGTTCAACCTCTGAACCCCTGCTTTCAGGGGAACGGAAGTGCCGGTTTCCCGCACATGCGCAGTGCATGCAGGAAACCGGCATTTCCATTGGGCCTACGGGTGAGTACCATAAGAACATAAGAAATAGGAGCAGGAGTAGGCCAATCGGCCCCTCGAGCCTGCTCCGCCATTCAATAAGATCATGGCTGATCTGATCCTAACCGCCAATCTACTATCACAGAACCATCTCCTGAATCTAACAGAATTAGACACACGAAATAGGAGCAGGATCAGGCTACACGGCCCCTGGGCCCGCTCCGCTACCCACAGGGCCATGACCAGTCCGAACCTAGACTCATGTCCAAATTCCTGCCCGCTCCCCATAACCCTTTATTCCCTTTACTTCTAGGAAACTGTCTATTTCTGTTTTAAATTTATGTAATGATGTAGCTTCTACAGCTTTTTGGGGCAGCATATTCTATGGACCTACCACCCTCTGAGTGAAGTAGTTCCTCCTCATCTCAGTTTTGAAAGAGCAGCCCCTTATTCTAAGTCTATGCCCCCTAGTTCTAGTTTCACCCATCATCGGGAACATCCTCCCCGCATCCACCCGATCCAACCCCTTCACAATCTTATATGTTTCAATAAGATCGCCTCTCATTCTTCTGAACTCCAATGAGTAGAGTCCCAATCTACTCAACCTCTCCTCATATGTCCATCCCCTCATCCCCGGGATTAACCGAGTGAACCTTCTTTGTACTGACTCGAGAGCAAGTATGTCTTTTCTTAAGTATGGACACCAAAACTGTATGCAGTATTCCAGGTGCGGTCTCACCAATACCTTGTACAACTGAAGCAATACCTCCCTATTTTTATATTCTATCCCCCTAGCAATGAAAGCCAACATTCCATTGGCCTTCTTAATCACTTGCTGCACCTGCATACTAACCTTTTGAGTTTCGTGCACCAGGACCCCCAGATCCCTTTGTACTTCAGTACTTTCCAGTTTCTTGCCATTAAGATAATAACTTGCTCTACGATTTTTCCTGCCAAAGTGCATAACCTCACACTTTCCAGTATTGTATTCCATCTGCCAAATCTCTGCCCACTTACTTAGCCTGTCTATGTCCCCTTGCAGGTTTTTTATGTCCTCCTCACTCACTACTTTCCCTCCCATCTTAGTATCATCTGCAAACTTTGATATGTTACACTCGGTCCCCTCCTCCAAATCGTTAATATAGATTGTAAAGAGTTGGGGACCCAGCACTGACCCCTGTGGAACACCACTAGTTACTGATTGCCAGTCCGAGAATGAACCATCTATCCCAACTCTCTGCCTTCTGTTAGATAGCCAATCCTCTATCCATGCCAGAATATTAATCCCGTGATTTTTTATCTTAAGCAATAATCTTTTGTGTGGCACCTTGTCAAATGCCTTTTGGAAGTCTAAATACACTACGTCCACTGGTTCCCCTTTATCCACCCTATATGTTACTTCCTCAAAGAACTCCAGCAAATTTGTCAAACATGACTTCCCCTTCATAAAACCATGCTGACTTTGCCCTATTAAATTATGATTATCCAAATGTCCTGTTACTGTCTCCTTAATAATGGACTCCAATATTTTACGTACCACAGATGTTAGGCTAACCGGTCTATAGTTTCCAGCCTTCTGTCTACTGCCCTTTTTAAATAAGGGCGTTACATTAGCAGTTTTCCAGTCTGCCGGGACCTTTGTGGAGTCCAGGGAGTTTTGGAAAATTATTACCAATGCATCCACAATCCCTACCGCCACTTCCCTCAAGACCCTAGGATGTAAGCCATCAGGTCCAGGTGTGCGTACACACCCGTGGAGACCTGAATTTCTGCCCCCATATCTAATGTCATATATGCATGCAAACTAAGCTGCTGTTTTAATTTCTGCTAGTTTTAATGTTACATAATTAGATGGTATTTTACTGCAGTCCTCGTTTATGTGAGCCAAAATATCGATCATTCAATTAATGTGGATGTGTTTTACCGTGGCTATTAAATCCTTCCACCACTTCATACAGTTCCCCAAAGGGAACAGTGTGAAGACACGTACGACGACGACCGTGGCTATTGCCATTGTTTTTGCAGTACCGATTGTAGATAGCTAGAAACCTCACCAGCCCCATTCTTCTTCAGTCTAAGTGGCAGCGGCGATCTAAAGAAGACAATGAAATGTGGAGTAATTATAGCTGTATTTAAGGGGAAGCTTCACCCACTGGGAGCAGATACCTGATATTCGGGTGCACACTGTGTGCAATTTTCTGACCATTTAAATTTTTGCCTAGCATGTACCTGAACTTCCAGTAACTGATCTTGGTGGGCAAGACCCTGCCAAGAGCATGAAGTCAGAAAATTACCTCTTATAGTTTATTTAATTATTTTGCTGCCACTTTATGCTGTAAAATATTCTGCAGCTTCATGGCATTAAAGTGACAGCTTCCTCTATGTAGTGTAACTTACCATGAATGTGCCCATTATAAAGATCTCAAAAGCTCACCATACTTTTAAAGTTTCATTTAGCCATACCCATGTCCAGATTAAGAGGGAGGGTGAACAATAGTCCCATTCGATCATCTCCCCATTTAGACCCATGTTCCTCTGAAGGTGTTGTTCTGTTCCATGAGCTCCAATAGCCAAGATACTGAATGTTGGCAGGTCAATTTGTCATGGAAGTTATAACAACTGAGCTTGTTCCTTTGACCCTATCCCTTCTTCCAATCTCACCCCCTGCTGTGTTTTTACTATCCCTCTCTGACCCTGAATGATCAGTCCTCAGCAAAGGCCTGAGCTTCATCCCCTTATGCCCCCATCTCGATGAATTTCGAGCTCGGCACGATGCCGAGCTCTTTTTCCGTCGCCTTCGTCACAATGCCCACTTCTTTGGCCAGGAGTCTTCCCTCCGCACGGCTGATCCTTTCTCCCACTTTCAGAATTCTCGTTCTACCCTCTAGATCTTTTCATTGCTAACTGCCGGCACGACATCAGCCGTTTCAATTTCTCTGCTCTCCTCACTCACTCCAACCTACCTCCCTCTGAACTTGCAGCACTCCGTTCTCTCCAATCCAACCCTAACATTGTCATTAAACCTGCTGACAAGGGTGGTGCTGTTGATGTTTGGCAAACCGACCTCTACCGTGCGGAGGCTGAACGCCAACTTTCTGACACCTCCTCCTACCTCCCCTGGACCATGACCCCACTACCAAACATCAAGCAATCGTTTCCAAGACTGTCACTGACCTCATCTCCTCTGGAGATTTTCCTTCCATGGCTGTCAACCTAATAGTCACCCAACCCCGCACAGCCTGCTTCTACCTCCTTCCCAAGATCCACAAACAGGGCTGCCCTGGTAGACCCATCGTTTGAGCCTGTTCTTAACCCATGGAACTGATTTCTTCCTATTTCGACACTTTTTTCTCCCCTTGTCCAGTCTCTTCCCACCTACATTCG
The DNA here is from genome assembly GCF_052327205.1 of Somniosus microcephalus. Lineage (NCBI taxonomy): Eukaryota > Metazoa > Chordata > Chondrichthyes > Squaliformes > Somniosidae > Somniosus > Somniosus microcephalus. Next base: position 43,910,861 of record NC_141002.1, read on the forward strand.
CGACTCTTTCGACGCCCTCCGCCACTTTAACAGTTTCCAGTTTCCTGGCCCTGTGGTAAACCACTGTTAACCTGTACATGCCTGTGTGGTAAACCACTGTTAACCCTGTACAAGTCCAGGCATGTCTCAGCCCCTGGCTCCACCCCTAAACCTGGGTATAAAGGTGACTCACTACCCTTCCCCCGGGAGCTCTTAGGATGGATTCACTAGCAGAGGCATGCTCTAGTTCTTAGTCAATAAAAGCCTACTTCATTTAAGTCCATCTCGTAGTCTTTGGTATTGTTGATAGCGCATCAATTTTATTGACTAATTTTCAACATGGAGCAAATCTTGAAGCCGGAACGTTTAGACCTGGATCCTCAAGCAGCAGATGCAGCCAATAACTTTGAACACTGGCTGAGCTGTTTCGAAGCCTTCCTGGAGGCCTCCAGCACTACTGTCACTACAGATGACGCGAAACGGCTTGTCTTGAACTCACTGGTGAGCCACCGAGTCTACTCGATCATCCGAGACGCCACTACTTACGCGGCCGCCATCGCGACGCTAAAGGAACAATACGTGAGGCTTGTTAACGAGGTCTACGCCAGACACCTCCTGGCTACCCGAAAACAGCGCCCCGGGGAATCGGGCGCTGAATATTTACTGGCACTGAGAGTCCTCGGCCGGGACTGTAATTGCAAAGCGGTGACGGCCAAGGAATGCACGGAAGACCTGATCCGAGACGCCTACGTAGCCGGCATCAGGTCCAACTATACTCGGCAGAGGCTGCTGGAACAGAGGGGGCTCGACCTGCAGAAGACGGTGGCCCTCGCTAACTCGTTAGACGTGGCCCTCCAGAACATGGACGCCTACCCCCCTGACCGGATGGCCACGTGGATGCCACGGGAGCGGCCATCTTGGGACCCGGTAAGGCCACAAGCCGCCAGCAGCCCAACTACAGCTGCAATGACCAGAGGCCAGAAATGCTACTTCTGCGGCCAGGCCAAGCACCCCAGACAGCAATGCCCAGCAAAGGACGCGACCTGCTCCAAAAGCGGCAAGAAAGGCCACTACGCGAGAGTGTGCAAGGCGAAATCGACCCCCAATCCCAGCAGCGCCGCGTGTGAACCGTACAGGCCGCCATTTTGGACCCCACCAACCACGTGTGAGCCATGCGGGCCGCCATTTTGGACACCATCAGCCGAGGGGGAGCCGCCATCTTGGACACCATCTCGGGACCAGGCCCTCGGCGCGGGCGAATACTACAGCGACCCACCGACCTCGACGATGGCCTCCATTACCCTGGACCAATCTAGGCCCCACCAACTAGCCAGGTCCATGATGAACGTAAAGGTAAATGGCCATGCCACAAATTGCCTTTTCGACTGCGGAAGCACGGAGAGCTTCATCCACCCCGACACGGTGCGACGCTACTCCCTATCGGTTATGCGCACACGCCACCAGGTCTTTATGGCCTCAAAGTCCCATATGGCGGACGTCGGCGGCTACTGTGTAGCGACTCTGACAGTGAACGGCGTGGAGTACAGAGAGTTTAAATTCCTCGTCCTGCCACAGCTCTACGCTCCCGTACTGCTAGGATTAGACTTCCAGTGCCATCTGGAGAGCGTCACGATGGCATATGGCGGGCCCCTGCCCCCACTTACAGTCTGCAGCCAGCAGAATTTAAACACGGCGCCGCGCAAAGTATGCAGCCTGTCCACCCTGAAGGTCAACCCCCCCCCCCCCCCCCCCCCGTTGTTCGCTAACCTCTCCAAAGACTGCAAGCCAATTGCTACTAAAAGCAGGCGGTACAGTGCCGGGGATAGGAGCTTTATTAAATCAGAAGTACAAAGACTCCTGAGGGAAGGGATTATCGAGGGCAGCATCAGCCCATGGCGAGCACAAGTGGTAGTAGTAAAGACCGGCGAAAAACAGCGCCTGGTTATTGATTACAGCCAGACGATCAATCGATACACGCAATTAGACGCATACCCACTTCCCCGCATATCTGACATGGTCAACCAGATAGCACAATACCGGGTATTCTCGACGATTGATCTGAAGTCGGCATACCACCAGCTCCCCATCAGGCCTGAGGACCGCCAGTACACGGCCTTCGAGGCTGACGGTCGCCTCTACCACTTCCTCCGAGTCCCCTTCGGCGTCACCAACAGGGTCTCGGTCTTCCAAAGGGAGATGGACCAGATGGTTGACCAGAACGCGCTGCAGGCCACCTTCCCCTATCTAGACAACGTCACCATCTGCGGCCATGACCGGCAGGACCACGACGCCAACCTAGAAAAATTCCTCCGTACGGCCCAATGGCTGAATCTGACATACAACAGAGAAAAATGTATGTTCCGCACCGCGCGCCTCGCTATTCTTGGCTGCGTGGTGGAAAACGGAGTCATCGGCCCCGACCCCGACCGAATGCGCCCCCTCCTGGAACTACCCCCCCCCCCCCCACTGCCTAAAAGCCCTGAAGAGATGCCTAGGGTTCTTCTCTTACTACGCCCAGTGGGTGCCCAACTATGCGGACAAAGCCCGGCCCCTCATCAAGTCAACCTCCTTCCCCCTGACGGCAGAGGCCCGTGCGGCCTTCACCCTCATAAAAGAGGACATTGCGAAGGCCACAATGCACGCAGTGGATGAGTCCATCCCTTCCCAAGTGGAGAGCGATGCATCCGACTTCGCCCTAGCCGCAACCCTGAACCAGGCGGGGAGACCCATGGCCTTCTTTTCACGGACCCTCCAGGGCCCCAAAATTCGACACTCCTCAGTCGAGAAGGAGGCCCAGGCGATAGTGGAGGCTGTACGGCACTGGAGACATTACCTGGCCGGTAAACGTTTCACCCTGCTCACTGACCAACGGTCAGTAGCATTTATGTTTAACAACAGACAAAGGGGGAAAATCAAAAATGATAAGATATTGCGGTGGAGGATCGAGTTATCCACCTACAACTACGATATCTTATACCGGCCCGGGAAACTTAATGAGCCCCCAGACGCCCTATCCCGTGGGACACGTGCCAACGCACAAGTCGATAGGCTACGGACCCTCCACAATGATCTCTGCCACCCGGGGGTCACCAGGTTCTTCCACTTTATTAAAGCTCGCAACCTGCCTTACTCCATTGAGGAGGTCAGGACCATAACCAGGAACTGCCAGGTCTGCGCCGAATGCAAACCGCATTTTTATAGGCCAGACAGGGCACACCTGATTAAAGCCACCCGCCCCTTCGAACGTCTCAGCGTCGATTTCAAGGGGCCCCTTCCCTCCTCTGACCGCAACACGTACTTCCTCAATATTATTGACGAGTACTCCCGTTTCCCCTTCGCCATCCCCTGCCCGGACATGACCAGCGCCACAGTCATCAGGTGCCTCCACGACCTGTTCGCCATATTTGGCTTCCCCAATTACATCCACAGCGACAGGGGCTCGTCGTTCATGAGCGACGAGCTGCGCCAGTACCTGCTCGAGAAGGGCATAGCCACGAGCAGGACTACCAGCTACAACCCCCGGGGTAACGGACAGGTAGAGAGGGAGAACGCAACGGTGTGGAAGACCGCCATGCTCGCCCTAAAATCCAAGGGCCTCCCAATCTCCCGCTGGCAAGATGTCCTCCCCGATGCGCTCCACTCCATACGATCACTGCTCTGTACTGCCACAAACGCCACCCCTCATGAGAAGATGTTCGCCTTCCCCAGGAAATCCACCTCGGGGACATCACTACCGCCATGGCTGACGTCTCCGGGACCCGTCCTGCTCAGGAAACACGTGAGGAGCCATAAGACGGACCCCCTGGTCGAAAAGGTTCACCTCCTCCACGCCAACCCACAGTATGCCTACGTGGCGTATCCTGACGGGCGGGAGGACACAGTCTCAATTCGAGACCTCGCACCCTCAGGTACCACCCGAAACACCATCGATCACCATCCACTACCTCCACCCACCACCACTACCCACGACGCACCACCGGGGTGTCTACCACGAACTGACGACATGCCGGTGCCATCCCTACCCCGAGAGGACGACACGCCAGTGCTCCGTCCCACGCGAGAAGCGGCCGCGGGCAAAGAACCGCCGCAACCGGCACCACGAAGATCATTACGGCAGACAAGACCCCCGGAGAGACTTTCGTATACGAACTTTTGAAACACTTCACCCCGCCGGACACTTTTTTTAAACGAGGGGTGAATGTGGTAAACCACTGTTAACCTGTACATGCCTGTGTGGTAAACCACTGTTAACCCTGTACAAGTCCAGGCATGTCTCAGCCCCTGGCTCCACCCCTAAGCCTGGGTATAAAGGTGACTCACCACCCTTCCCCCGGGAGCTCTTAGGATGGATTCACTAGCAGAGGCATGCTCTAGTTCTTAGTCAATAAAAGCCTACTTCATTTAAGTCCATCTCGTAGTCTTTGGTATTGTTGATAGCGCATCAGGCCCCAACCGTTTCCTTTTCACTATGGACATCCAATCCCTCTACACCTCCATTCCCCACCAGGACGGCCTGAGGGTGCTCTGCTTCTTCCTTGAACCAGAGGCCCAACCAGTCCCCATCCACCACCACCACCCTCCTCCGCCTGGCTGAACTTGTTCTCACATTGAACAACTTCTCCTTTGACTCCACTCACTTCCTCCAAATTAAAGGTGTTGCTGTGGGAACTCGCATGGGCCCTAGCTATACCTGCCTTTTCGTGGGATATGTGGAACATTCTTTGTTCCGGTCCCCTCCCTTACCTCTTTTTACGGTACATTGATGACTGTATTGGTGCCGTTTCCTGCTCTCGCCCTGAACTAGAAAATTTCATTCACTTTGCTTCCAATTTCCACCCTTCCCTCACCTTCACATGGTCCATCTCCGACTCTTCCCTTCCCTTCCTTTACTTCTCTGTCTCCATTTCTGGCGATAGGCTATCGACAAACATCCACTACAAGCCCACTGACTCCCACAGCTACCTGGACTACACTTCCTCCCACCCCGCTTCCTGTAAGGACTCTATTCCATTCTTCCAGTTTCTCTGTCTCTGCCGCATCTGTTGTGACAATGCCACCTTCCATACTGGTGCTTCCGATATGTCTTCCTTTTTCCTCAACCGAGTATTCCCCTCTACCATGGTTGGCATGGCTCTCGACTGTGTCCGTTCCATTTCCCGCACTTCTGCTCTCACCCCTTCTCCCTCCCAAAACCACAATAGGGTTCCCCTTGTTCTCACCTTTCACCCCACCAGCCTCCACATTCAACAGATCATCTTCCGCCATTTCCGCCACCTCCAGTGTGATCCTACCACCAAATGCATCTTCCCCTCCCCTCCCTTCCCAGCATTCCGAAGGGACCGTTCCCTCCGCAACACCCTGGTCCACTCCTCAATCACCCCAACAGCCCCTCCCCTCCCCACAGCACCTTCCTGTGCAAGCGCAGGAGATGCAACACCTGCCTTTTTACCTCCTCCCTTCCCACTGTCCAGGGCCCCAAACACCCCTCCAGGTGAAACAGCAATTTACTTGTTGTACTTGCAATCTAGTATACTGTATTCGCTGCTCACGATGTGGTCTCCTCTACATTGAGGAGACCAAACGCAGACTTGGTGACCACTGTGCGAACACCTCCGTTCAGTCCGTAAGGGTGACCCCAAGTTTCCGGTCACCTGTCACTTTAATTCACCGCCCCATTCCCACTCGGACCTCACCGTCCTCGGCCTCTTGCATTGTTCCAATGAAGCTCAACGTAAGCTCGAGGAACAGCACCTCATCTTTCGATTAGGTACTTTACAGCCTTCTGGACTCAACATTAAGTTCAACAATTTCAGACTATAACATCTACCCCTATTTTTTCAGGCAGCAGCTGTTGATTATTCTGCCATCCCCATTTGCAATACTTAATCTCTCCTGCCTTCCATCCTTTTGTTCCTTCCTCCCCTCCCGCCCCCCTTTCCCTGCCTCTGCACCTGCTTGAAATCTGTTACATCTCTAACTTTTTCCAGTTCTGACGAAGGGTCACAGACCTGAAACGTTAACTCTCTTGCTCTCTCCACAGATGCTGTCTGGCCTGCTGAGTGTTTCCAGCATTTTCTGTTGTTATTTGAGCTTGTTCCTGCCCTGATTTTTTTATATATGATTGTGCAGACAGGCTCTTTAACTGTGAACCTCAGCAAAGCTGAACTTCATTCCATTCTCTCCCAACGGCCATGTTCCCAACAGGAGTCACTGGATAGCCGTCAGGAGAGTGAACCAAGGCTATTTTTTAACAACTACAGCCCAGAGATGTTGAGACCAATTATAATGCTTCTGCTTACTAACCTGAGATCTAAGCTGGAACTTCCTTGACCTGTGTAATTCAGTACGACACCATGTGATGCATTTACTGACTGAACAATCGGGGGATTTCCAGGATAAATGATCTTAAGCTGGCTGTTAGTTTCTACACAAGAGTAGCATGAGTTAATTTATCCGCTGTATGTCTGTCTGCCTTTCCCACCCTATGGGTAAGATTTTCACCTCCATTCTGGCTACCTGGCCAAGAAGAAATAAACAGCAGGCAGGGAATCTGTGATCTGGTGGTGAACCCACACTCTACCACAGTGACTCATTGCACCTATTTCTCTTATGCTTCGAGACTATTTAATTTATTTCTTTTGGAGTGAGAGTGCCAGCATGCACAGCACCTTTTGATATGATTGTAGTATTGTTGCCAGTCTGTGTATAACTAGGCTTCACAAACGTTTATATTTAGCTGTGCCAATGGTTAAAAATAGCAATGTTATTGCTGGCCTGAAATTATTTTCTGCATTCCAGACATTATTATTTAGGGGACAGGGGAGCATTTAAGCCCACTCTGTATTTGCATAAAGATGACGATGTCTGTGTTTTATTTTCTTGGGATATTGTGCATGACATCACAGCCATTTTGCTTTTTTATTTTTCATTATTATGATGATTTGGAATGGGTAATGGAGACTCTTTGCTTTCAAAGACTATGCTTGCTCTTTTATTTCTTTCTTTGGCTGAGATTGCTCAGTTAACTGTGAATGTGTGTGAAATCCTCTGACTGGCATGACCACACTGCTGCTCACAGCTGATATGCCTGCTGATTTTAGTCTGCAATAAAAGCACTTATTCAGTACTTTGCCGAGCAGATTTGTAGCTGCAAAGCTGCTTGGCACTGATCTGCGTTCAAACTGTCTGTACCGTACTCTGCGGGCTGCGGCCTTGCTTTCTCGTTTTGGAAAGCTGCAGGTCCCAGAAAAATTAATCCAAATGTTATTTCATGCTGCTTTCCAGAAACTGAGCTCCAGATGTATATACTAGCTTTAGTTCACTTGACCCTGGTGAATATGAGAAACAGGTCTTTGGTATCCACTGGGACTATGTGCTGCAGGGTAAATAACAGGATGATTAGGATGTGCAGAAGCATCTCTCTTATTTCCTGTGTAATGCAATGCAGAATTAAGAAGCAATTCATCAGTATGCACCACTTGTAAATAATATTGGCACAGGTGCTTTATTTCTTCTTGGCTGTGTTTCCACGAGTGCAGTGGAAAATTTACTATTTGTGTGCAATTGTGGGTAGATAGGGAAAACATGATGAGCAGAAGCAGGACCAGATTTCTCCATTTTCTGGGGGTTATACTGGAATTATGGCTGGAAGCTGGCAAATCCCCTACAGATTGTTGGGCCCATAATCTTAAAATTAGAACTAAGCTATTTAGAAGTGAATCCATAAAACTATTTAACACACAGGGTTGTAAGAATTTGTAATGAAATGCCCAGAATCCCATTGGATGCAGTGTCAGTTGCTTTGTTTAAAAAGGGAAATAAATACTTAGGAAATAAGGTTATTAAGGAATCTGGAAAAACAGTGGGTAAGCTAGAATTAAAAGGATAAAGAGCTGCCATGGCCTCTAAGATGGCAGAACAAGCTCGATGAGAAGAACAGCCAATTTCTGTTCCTGTGACACCAAGGAGAGAACATAAGAAATAGAAATAAGAGCAGGAGTAGGCCATACGGCCCCTCGAGCCAGTTCTGCCATTCAATAAGATCATGGCTGATCATCGACCTCAACTCCACTTTCCCGCCCGATTTCCGTATCCCTTGAAGCCTTAGAGTCCAAAAATCGATCTCTCTCAGCCTTGAATATACTCAAAGACTCAGCATTCACAGCCCTCTGGGCAAAGAATTCCAAAGATTCACAACGCTCTACGTGAAGAAATTACTCCTCATCTAGTCTTAAATGGCCTATCCCTCATTTTGAGACTATGCCCCCTAGTTCTAGACACTCCAGCCAGGGGAAACTCATTCTTCTTCCTTCTTCATAGGCAGTCCCTCGGAACTGAGGATGACTTGCTTCCACACTAAAAATGAGTTTGCAGGTGACTGATGAGTCCAATGTGGGACCTACAGTCTCTGTCACAGGTGGGGTAGACGGTGGTTGAAGGGGCGGGTGGGTGGGGTGCTTGGGTTGACGTGCGCTCCTTGCGCTGCCTGCGCTTGGCTTCCGCTTGCTCCCGGCGAAGAGACTTGAGGTGTTTGGCGCCTTCTCGGATGCTTCTCCTCCACTTTGTGCGGTCTTGGGCCAGGGATTCCCAGGCGTCGGTGGGGATGTTGCACTTTTTCAAGGAGGCTTTGAGGGTGTCCTTGAAGCGTTTCCTCTGCCCACCTGGGGCTCTCTTGCCGTGTTGGAGCTCCGAGTAGAGCGCTTGTTTTGGGCGTCTCGTATCAGGCATGCGGACAATGTGACCCGTCCATCGGAGCTAATCGAGCGTGGTCAGAGCTTCGATGCTGAGGATTTTGGCCTGAGCGAGAACACTGACATTGGTGCGCCTATCCTGCCAATGGATTTGCAGGATCTTGCGGAGGCAACGTTGGTAGTACCTCTCCAGTGCTTTGAGGTGTCTGCTGTACATGGTCCATGTCTCTGAAGCATACAGGAGGGCGGGCATCACTACTGCTCTGTAGACCATGATCTTGGTGCTGGGTTTGAGGTCCTGGTCTTCAAACACTCTCTTCCTCAGGTGACTGAAGGCTGCACTGACATACTGAAGGCGGTGTTGGACTTCGTCATCCACGTCTGCCCTTGTTGACAGTAGGCTCCCAAGGTATGGAAAGTGGTCCACGTTGTCCAAGGCCTCGTCATGGATTTTGATAATCGGGGAGCAGTACTGTGTGGCAAGGGCAGGCTGGTAGAAGACCTTTATCTTACGGATGTTTAGTGCACAGCCCATGCTCTCGTACGCTTCGGTGAAGGTGTTGACGATGGTTTGGAGTTCGGCCTCAGAGTGTGCGCAGACGCAAGCGTCGTCTGCATACTGTAATTTGATGACCGAGGATGGGACGACCTTGGATCTGGACTGGAGGCAACGGAGGTTGAACAGTTTCCCGTTTGTTCTGTAGATTAGCTCCACTCCAGCGGGGAGCTTACTGAGGGTGAGATGGAGCATTGCAGCCAGGAAGATTGAGAAGGGCATTGGTGCAATGACACAGCCTTGCTTGACCCCAAACAACCTCTCAGCATCCAACCAACAATCCCCTTCAGAATCTTGTATGTTTCAATGAGATCACCTCTCATTCTTCTAAACTCCAGAGAGTATCGGCCCATTCTACACAATATCTCATCATAGGATAACCCTCTCATCCCAGGAACCAATCCAGTGAACCTTCGTTGCACCGCCTCCAAGGCAAGTATATCTTTCCTTTGATAAGGAGACCAAAACTGTGCACAGAACTCCAGGTGTGGTCTCACCAAGGCCCTGTACAATTGTAGCAAGACTTCCTTACTCTTATACTCCAACCCCCTTGCAATAAAGGCCAACATGCCATTTGCGTTCCTTATTGCTTGCTATACCTGCATGCTAGCTTTCTGTGTTTCTTGCACAAGGACACCCAAATCTCTCTCAACACCAACATTTAATAGTTTCTCACCATTTAAAAAATATTCTGATTCTCTATTCTTTCTACCAAAGTGAATAACTTCACATCCCCACATTGTACTCCATCTGCCACCTTACTGCCCACTCACTTAGAGGCAAGAGAGGAAGATGAATATCTGCACAGATTGGGGAATTCCAGTAGGGAAACAGGCAGCTGGCTTTGACACAACCAGCACATATAATTATAATTATCACTTATACAGCTTACCTTTGCTGGTGTACTGGAAAGCAGATGAGAGACAACACTTCAGTTCCTATGATATAGTTCAGAGTATTTTGATAAGCCATTCGTTCTTTCAATGATGATGCTGCTTTCCCTATACTTGGATCTTACATCCCCTACTATCCAGAAGCTCCAATCTCTTAGATATATGCCCCTACAGAGATCGCTTCTTCCTTTGGCTCACCAATCCTATAAGGTCAGTGCCCTCTGCATCTTTGCTTTGCTCCAAGTCATTCCAGAAGATAGAAATATCACCCTCAAGTTTGTTTTAGGCTCCAATTTGAGTTACGTGGTTTATTTTTAGTAATTTTAATAAGTTAATAGCATACAGGCCAGCACAGCTACCAGTTATTCAGAATTACACACTGCTTCTTCTGCAGTGAATATAGAAAGGTTCTAACACCATGGGTAATTTTCACCTACACCGCCTGGACAGTAATCTGGCAGTACAGTTTGTCCATCCATTGTACAGCCTGCCCGATTTTCATCTCTTTGATTTTTTGAAGTAATGTGATGGATTCTCGAGGCCTAGCAGTACTTTGAGTGGTACCCAGGGCCTGGGAGCAGTGGGAGGGGGATCCAAAGTCTGGGAACAGTTTAGATAGATGGTATGCTACATTACTGCCTGCAAATTCATGTCTGTGCCTTGGGTTTCTAATCCCTTATTTTTTTATGTCTCTTAGTGCCCTCGCTGCCCTGCCCCCTCATTCTTGGGAAAGCCTGCAAGTGAATTGAGATACCTGTTGAAGACTTTCAGAATTTTGTTTTAGCCTATTGATTCTGACACTTACCTTTAATTGTTCCCACTCCTTTAGATTTCTCTTGCATGCATATTTCTGCTCCAGCACTAATGTGCTCCCTGTGCCCATCCAAATCTGTACCTGAAATTATGCTAATGATTTGACTTTGGAAAACTGAATGGAACCAAAATACTTCAGTTTGAGTCAGTCTAACAAACAACCAATAGCCATCTGGCGTAAAATACAACAGTATCAAAAAAATTAGACTCTGAGATTTGGCAGTAAAAATAAAGAACACCTTATCGCATCCTCAAGACATCCCAAAGTGCTTTACAACCAACAAATTACTTTCTCAACTGTCATCACTGTTGCTAAGTAGGTAAACACAGCAGCCACTTTGCGTACAGGAAACAGGGAATGAATGAATGACCAAATAATCTCTCTCTGCTGGTGTTGGTTGAGGGATATTTTACATCCACCTGAATGGACAGACAATGCAGCAATATACTGTTTTGAAATTTCAGCCTAAATGAAGTTGGGCTCAAACCTACAATTTTCTGGATCCCCAAAAACAGGAAGAATTTAAAAAATTTTTTTTATTGGCCAACCCCCTTGCACAGTTAGCCAGAGGGAGACTTGGTTGGGGGTCTGGCCACTTCCCCGCCCCCCACCCCCTTCAGTGGCAAGCAGGTGCCATAGATGCACCTACAGCGGTGCAGGCACCCACCTGCCTCATGCTAATTAAAATCCCTCCTGTTGACCCCGCAAATTCTAATTGTTCAACATGGAGGACACCGGTGAGCATGATGCCTGCCTACCTGCTAAAATTATGGTCTGTAGATGTTTGAGGCCATTAAATTTAACCCATTACTCTCTGCTATCCACCATCAAAAGGCACCCCATATGATGCCAGCTGTTAGTCCCATTTCCTGCAGCAACCACCATTATAACCTCCTGAGATTACCTTAGTGATGCCAAATTATGGTCAATTTTGTGTTGTGGTTTTGGTCCACTAGGAGCTGAGTTTGAGATTGCCAAAGTTTATTTCACCAGGGACACTTGTGAGCTGACAGCGATGGGAGGTTTGCATTCCATGCGTCTCAGCTGGGTTGGAAAGCCACATCCCATGGGGTGAAAGGAAACTTCATATGATTGATTGTCAAGTCTGCAACAAGTTTTCTGAGGTGAATCTTTCTAAGTAAACGAGTGCAGTCTGTTACCATAGTGCTGGTAGTCATTTTTTTGGCTTGCTTTTTATTTTAATTTCCTATGGTCATTTATCTAACATTTAAATGAAATGTTGCACAGAAAAATTGTTTAAGAAGTAAATGGAAAATATAATTTATAGTGTTTGTTATGGGTAAGCAGTATATCAAGAATCTGCCCCTTTTTCAGTGCCTTGAAGGGGAGAATAAAAATGCAGAAAATTTATTGCCTGAGTGGAGAAGTTATTTAAGCTGCAAAAACAAAATTGTAAATCTTTTGGAGAAAGGCTTTTAATGTACCCTTGATGCCTTAATCTTGTATTAACATATATACGCTCAGATTTGCGAATTGTTCCTGCAACTCATCAGTCTCTAGATAGAAGAAAGGGAATTTATGCACTTCATGATGTGCAAGGAAAGCAGGGGCTGTACTATGTCAGCAAGCCTCTGAGTTCTGGCATGACAGCTCAGTCCTCCACCCCCATCCAAAAAATAATACGAACATACAAAAAATGATGGGAAAAGACCAGCTGATCCACCAAGCCTGTCCCATTCCAGCATGGTTCAACCTAGGCATACCATCAACATCCCCTTGGCACCCACTCCACAGTTATTCAGTCTCCTAGGAGAGGCAAAAAAGACTGAGGGGAAAAAACCTTAGGCCAATATAGGAACAAAAGGGACTGCAATAACTGAGATCACAAGTTGGAATATTAAGTCTGCACCTCCAATGGTTAAAATCAGTTGAAATGGGAAGGAATTTACCTGACATTCAGAAATCCTCTGAAGGAACAATTGGTATTCTAACTGGTTAGCATAATATTTTTGTGTATGTGTGCAGAATCCATATGTTCTGCTGGCTTACCTTAGTGTCTAAAAAGCTACTTGACTTTAAACTTGGAACAACTGCTTGTGTGATGCTGCTTTCACACTGAGCAGGTGCTGTTTGCAGCATTCAACCAGAGGTCTTTGCTGTAGCTGCCACTGGTTAAATATATAAGCATCTGAATTTTAAACTTTTCCTGTCACTCATGTCTTTTAGATATTGGATACTGAATTTTGAACTTTAATGCATGAAATTTCTTCACTGAGGAATACGCCAATTTTCCAACATGGCCACTGACATTCGAGAATTTTGATGCAGTTCAAAAATAAGGAGTTAGCATCACATAGTGGTGGAATTGAGCTTGAGATTTCCCACAGTGAATTTGCAATTTCAGAAAGGCTTCAGGGAACAGATGCATTCTAAAAGCATTTCACTTGGACTCCTATTGCACATCAAAACACGATGCCCAGACTCATGGGCAAAGAATAGGAATTAGGGCAAGACGTAGCAGGGCTGAAATTGTCCATAGAACTGTATCCAAGCATGGTTTGCAAAACCTTTCGCAGAGCATGATAATGCCCTTTTTAATCTATCTATCTTATATATATAAACGGATATTTCTGTCTATCTGTCTGTCTGTCCTCACGTGTGCGTCTGTCCGGCTATGCGCTCGAAAGTTATAGAGCATACCTACGCGCGCGTTACCTCCGAAGAAAGCTTACGGTTCCGGGACGGTCGTAAGCGTATTTACTTCGCGCCTTATGCAAAAAACCTTCAAAATTAAACTCATTATCTGCTACTTAGCATTGATTGACTGACATCAAGGTTCCACCAATCCTGTGCCGTCACGATTGACCAATCCTACAGTACGGTCCCCTGATGGTTGGCCAATCGGTGTGTGTGTGTGTGGGCGGGACTAATCGTTTTCATCTCAGGGATCTGGCAGCCATTGTTTCACTGCCATTACTTCAGCTTCCAGCTCAAACTACTTTGATCATCCAGCTTTGAAAAAGTTAGTATCTCTTTTAAAAATAACATAAGATTTACCAAAAACGTTTTATAAGTACTTTCACTTTCATCTTTCAAGGTATTAAAAGGTAGAAATGTTGCCCGGCAGCAGATTCACAAAGGGACACAGACAGGGCCCAAAAGCCTGGGACTCGATTTAAAATGTTGCCCGGCAGCAGATTCACAGAGAGGCCCCAAAGCCTGGCACTCGATTTAAACCGCCCGGCCCAAAACAGCCCTGGCAACGCCGGGCTCCCCCCAGCTAGTCTACTATATATAAAAGCGGTACTTCTGTCTGTCCTTCCGTCTGTCTGTCTGTCCGGCTATAGACTCAAAAGTTATAGAGCGTACCTACACATGTGTTACATCAAAAGAAAGCTTACGAATCCGGAATGGTCATAAGCATATTTACTTTTTGGTCGGACAAAAATTGTGCCGACGGTATCCAAAAAATGTTCAAAATTCCGCTCATTATCATCGAGTGACATCAAGGTCGACCAATCGTACAGTTGAGCGACCCGACGGTCGACCAATCGCTGCGTCGCAGGGGCGGGTTCGTCGCACGTGCGTGCGGGCCGTCCTAGAGTCGAGTGACAGGATGATTGACCAATCCTACACTTCAGTGACCTGACGGTTGACCAATCGGTGCGAGTGTGGGCGGGGCTAATCATTCTGAACCGAGGTGAGTGGCCGCCATCTTGATTCCAAACTCTTCATTTCTTTTTCCCGCTTTCTGCGTGTTTCTTTTCAAATCTACAATTCCAGCAAAAAAAAACGTTGCTTTTAAAACACACATTGTTTTTTAAAAAAGTTAATTAATTTGTAAATCTTTTCTCTAACCTCATTAATTTTCCTACCTGTCACCGTTTTTGCAGGCCTGGAAACCTCAGCCTCTCCTCGCCAGCCACGCCCGAGCTAGGCACCGCTGGGCCCGCCCCATGATCGCCGCCATCTTGGTAAAGGCTGGCGGCGCGGGACTGGGCCGAGCGTAGCCATCGCCGCCATTTCGGTAAAGGCTGGCGGGGCGGGAGGGAGCCTAGTGGGAGGTGAGTTGCGGTCACCGCGGGGCTCAGGCTCAGCTGATCGGGCGCTCACCAGGGGTCAGCCCGCAACACATCGACCGGAGGAGCGGCGGCTCCCTCTCTCCTTCCCCACCCCCCCCCCCCCCAGCCCCCGCGGCCCGAGAGCCCGACACAAAGCCACCAAGTGAGCAGCCGCGGTGGTCCATGCTGGGAGCCGCCCCGCACAAAACTTCCCCACAGCGTTAACAGCCCCGCCCCAGAGGCCGACCCAAAGCCACCAGGTGACCGGCCGCGGCCGTCCGTAGCGGCCCACTCTCTCTCTCTCACACTCCCAGTCAGCACCAACCAGATCGCTCGCCGCCATCTTTGATCATGGCAGCACTTGAATGTGGGGAAACAAGAGCGCCATATTTGATCATGGCGGCACTTCAATGTGGGGAAATAACAGCGCCATCTTTAGTCTGGGCTGCACGGTTTCTTCCTCCTTCCCTCACTCTCTCCTTCCCCCTCCCCCTCCCCCCTCTCTCCCCCCTCCCCTCTCCCTCCCCCCCATCTCCCCTCCCCCCCTCTTCCCCTCCCTCCCCCTCCCTCCCTCTCCCCTCCCTCGCTCCCTCTCCCCTCCCCCTCCCCCTTCCCCTTCCTCCCCCTTCCCCCCAGTCGCGCGCTCTCTTCCCCCCCAGTCGCTCTCTCTCTTCCCCCCAGTCGCTCGCTCTCTTCCCCCCAGTCGCTCGCTCTCTTCCCCCCAGTCGCTCGCTCTCTTCCCCCCAGTCGCTCTCTCTCTTCCCCCCCCAGTCGCTCTCTCTCTTCCCCCCAGTCGCTCTCTCTCTTCCCCCCAGTCGCTCTCTCTCTTCCCCCCAGTCGCTCTCTCTCTTCCCCCCAGTCGCTCTCTCTCTTCCCCCAGTCGCTCTCTCTCTTCCCCCCAGTCGCTCTCTCTCTTCCCCCCAGTCGCTCTCTCTCTTCCCCCCAGTCGCTCTCTCTCTTCCCCCCAGTCGCTCTCTCTCTTACCCCCAGTCGCTCTCTCTCTTACCCCCAGTCGCTCTCTCTCTTACCCCCAGTCGCTCTCTCTCTTCCCCCCAGTCGCTCTCTCTCTTCCCCCCAGTCGCTCTCTCTCTTCCCCCCAGTCGCTCTCTCTCTTCCCCCCCAGTCGCTCTCTCTCTTCCCCCCAGTCGCTCTCTCTCTTCCCCCCAGTCGCTCTCTCTCTTCCCCCCAGTCGCTCTCTCTCTTCCCCCCAGTCGCTCTCTCTCTTCCCCCCAGTCGCTCTCTCTCTTCCCCCCCAGTCGCTCTCTCTCTTCCCCCCAGTCGCTCTCTCTCTTCCCCCCAGTCGCTCTCTCTCTTCCCCCCAGTCGCTCTCTCTCTTCCCCCCCAGTCGCTCTCTCTCTTCCCCCCCGTCGCTCTCTCTCTTCCCCCCCAGTCGCTCTCTCTCTTCCCCCCCAGTCGCGCTCTCTCTCTTCCCCCCCCCAGTCGCGCTCTCTCTTCCCCCCCTGTTGTGTCTGTGTGTTGATAGAGACACTGAAGACAGGAGTTGGTTTCATAGGTGTTTACTAAGCAAGTCTGGAGGGGAACTAACGGATATAACACAATATACAGGCTTATATAGCCCGAGTGGCCATTACCGGCATTACAGCACACATGGGGCTCTTAAAGGCACATACACTACAATTCCTCCCCTTTTAGCTAACCAGTACATAATATTTTAAGTAATCCTTAATTACATGTTACAAGAAAAATAATTTACACATGTCTGCAGTTACTCAATTATAAGTCAGTCTCTCTGGAGTCTCCCCCAGTGGCTGCAGCATGGCTGGTGGAAGGCTGCTGACTTTCAGTGGGGGGGACTACAGATGGCCTTGCAGGACCACTGTTGTGTCCGTGTGTTAATAGAGACACTGAAGACAGGAGTTGGTTTCACAGGTGTTTACTGAACAAAGTCTGGAGGGGAACTCACTGATACAACACAATATACAGGCTTATATAGCCCGAGTGGCCATTACCGGCATTACAGTACACAGGGGCTCTTAAAGGCACATACACTACAATTTCTCCCCTTTTAGCCAACCAGTACATAATATTTTAAGTAATCCTTAATTACATGTTACAAGAAAAATAATTTACACATGTCTGCAGTTACTCAATTATAAGTCAGTCTCTCTGGAGGCTTCCTGACTCGGTCCGGATAACGCCTCGGTGGTGTAGTAGTTTCTGGTGGTGTAGTAGGTTCTTTTGGCAAGGCTGATTCGGCTTGAATGCCAGTGTCGGGTTCATCGGGTTCCAGTATCACCGGATCGTTAGGCGTATAGAGTTGTGGTGTAGGTTGTCCCTTTTCGGATGACTCGATGATTTGGTCAGCATGGCGCCTTATTATGCTTTCTCCGATGTCCACAGTATACATCAGCGGTCCTAGTCGTGTGCAGATAGTTCCAGGCTGCCATTTCTCGGTACGGTAGTCCCGGGCCAAAACTTGTTGACCTATCTGGAAGGTTCTAGTTGGCCTTTCATTCATGCCTTGAAATTGCCGGTTCTCCACGTCCCTTCTGATGTTGGGCTTGATCAAATCCAGCCGGCATCTTAGGCTTCTATTGAAGAACATCATGGCGGGAGTTTGGTTGGTAACCATATGTGTTGCATTCCTGTATGCGAACAAGAAGTTATCCACCTTGTGCTGAAGTTTTATGTCTTCATTACCCATGGCCTTTATGGCCTTCTTGAAGGTCTGGACAAACCTTTCAGCCAATCCATTGGTGCAGGATGGTATGGGGCGGACGTGTAGTGCTTAACCCCATTGTTTTTTTAAGAACTTCCTGAATTCTTCAGACACAAATTGCGGTCCATTATTAGAACGGATCTGTTTGGCAGCCCATTCCTGGCAAATATGGTCCTTACTACTGTGATGGTTTTTTCCGTGGTGGTGGAGGACATCTTTATTACCTCCGGCCACTTGGAGTGTGCATCAACCGCGATTAAGAACATTGAGTCCATAAATGGACCAGCAAAGTCGATGTGTACCCTTTGCCAGGGAGATGAGGGCCACTCCCATGGATGTAGAGGGGCTTGGGGTGGAGCGTTTTGGACCTTCTGGCACCCTAGGCAGCTCTTCGTCATTTCTTCTATGTCTCCATCGATACCTGGCCACCATACAAACGCTCTGGCTAGGTTCTTCATTTTCACTCCACCCAGATGCCCCTCGTGAAGCTCCTTTAGCACTTTATCCTGGAGTTTGGGTGGAATCACCACTCTGGATCCACACATCAAGGTTCCTCGGCACACTGACAGCTGTTCTCTTCTTTGCGAGAATGCTGGCAACAGTGGTTCGCCATGTGCTGGCCATCCCTTCACCGTTAAGTCGTAGACTCGTGAGAGAGTCGGGTCATTTCTCGTTTCCTTTTCAATGGCAGAATTTGTTACTGGTAGACATTCCACTATGGTTGAGTGGAACATCTCCACTGGGTCTACTGTAGGTGCCTCTTCTACCGTTGGCAACGGTAGGCGCGATAAACCGTCAGCATTCCCATGCTGTTTTGATCCTTTGTATTCTATGTTGTATTGGTGTGCCCCTAGAAAAAGGGACCACCTCTGTAGTCTTTGCGCTGTCATAATGGGAACACCCTTTTTAGGGTTGAATATGGAGATGAGGGGTTGATGGTCAGTCAACCAGGTAAATTTTTGTCCGTGTAGGTAATGGTTGAATTTCTTCACTCCCCATACCAGGCTGAATGCTTCCCTGTCGATTTGGGCATAGTTACGCTCAGCTGAGTTCAATGAGCGTGACGCAAAAGCTATTGGCCGTTCCGAGCCATCAGGGAATTTATGCGATAATACTGCTCCTATGCCGCAAGGGGATGCATCGCACGCCAGTCTGATTGGCAGTGATGGGTTGTAATGAGCCAAAACTTCTTTGGATGTGACTAAGTCTTTGCATTTATGGAAGGCACGTTTACAGTCTTCGCTCCATTTCCAAATTACTCCTGTTTGTAGCAGTTCATTAAGAGGGTGTAGAAGAGTTGATAAGTTCGGTAAAAATTTATGATAGTAATTTATTAATCCCAGGAACAACCTTAATTGTGAAACGTTTTCAGGTGCTGGGGCTTTTATGACCGCTTCAATTTTTTCAGGTGACTTATGCAACCCTTCCTTATTAATTATGTGGCCACAATATGATATTTGATTTTGGAAAAATTCGCACTTGGGGCGATTTGCTCGTAGGCCCCGTTCTCTCAGCCTAGTGAGCACCTGCTGCAAATTGGCAAGGTGCTCGCTGTCGTTTTCTCCTGTTACAAGGATGTCGTCTAGGTAGCATTGAGTCCCCGGAATCCCTTGGAGGACTTGCTCCATAGCTCTTTGCCAGATAGCTGGAGCGGATGCTACTCCGAAAACCAGTCGATTGTACTGGTACAGACCTTTGTGTGTATTTATCGTGAGATATTTTTTAGAGGCCTCTTCAACCTCCATCTGTAGATATGCCTGTGCCAAGTCAATTTTGGTGAAACGTTTCCCTCCGGATAGTGAGGCGAAAATATCTTCTATCCTCGGAAGAGGATACTGTACCGTGTGAAGGACCGGGTTTACCGTCACCTTGAAGTCTCCACAGATGCGAATTTTTCTCTGTTCCTCAGATTTATCATTATTCAATGCTTTCTTCATGACTGGAACGATGGGTGTTGCCCACTCGCTCCAATCTATTTTGGATAATACGCCTGCATTTTCCAAATTCTCCAGCTCTGCCTCGACTGCTGGACGAATTGCGTATGGCACTGGTCTTGCTTTAAAAAACTTGGGAATTGCTGCATCTTCCACTTTTATTGAGGTGGTGATGCCTTTCAAGGTTCCTAGTTTCTCTTGAAACACTTCTTTGGCGTTGACCAAGATGTCTTTTAATCGTTCAGGTATGACATCATCATCGTTTTTTTTCTTACTAGTCACCGTCAGTGCCTGAATGGAGTGCCAGTCTAAACGTATTTTCCTGATCCATTCACGTCCTAACAGCGGTGGGCCACCATCTTGTAGAATGTATAAATACAACTTTTGTATTTCCTTGCCGTTGTATACAACAGGCACCCTTATTTTTCCTTTGGGGTATACTTTCTGCCCCGTATAGGTTTTCAAGATAATGGATGTGTCTTTTAAAGGTATATGCAGAAATAGCCCCTCGTAATCCCGTCGATTTATTACGGTCAGAGCTGATCCTGTATCTAGCTCCATTTTAACTGGGGACCCTGCTATCGTGAGGGTAACCCAAATGGTCTGGTAATCATCTTTGGCAAGTACATTATGTAATTTGAGACAGCTTAGTCTCTTGTTTTCGGAGTCGCTATCGCTCTTCTGGTCTTCGGAGCTACTGTCCGTCATCATTTGTACCTTTCTGTACTTTTCTTTATTGATTTTTTTTTTCCTGTCTGGATTTTTTTTGTCCAGATCGGCATACCCGTGCAATATGTCCAATCTTTCCGCATTGCCTGCATGCTTTGTCCTTGAACCAGCAGTCCCTCTGGTCATGGGTGGATCTGCCGCAGCGATAACATCTCTCGAAACCATGTGTCATTTCATGGGTGCCGAAGTCCTGTGTCTTTTGTTGTATTTCTGCAGCTCCTCTTGCGGCTGCTTCGTATGATACAGCCATACTGAAAGCCTTGTCCAGTGTTAAATCTTTTTCAGAAAGCAGCTTTTTCGGTGTTCCTTCACTTAAGAGACCGCAGACGAATTTGTCTCGAAGATAACCTGCTAGTCCTGCCCCGAATTGGCAGTGTTTTGATAGCTTTCTTAATTCGGTGAGGTAATCAGCGTTACTTTCATTCTTGTGTTGATTTTTCTTGAAGAATTTGAATCGTTCCGCTATCAGCAGCGGTGTTGGGTTTAAGTGCTCCTGTAGAGTATCAACAATTTCTTTAAAATCCTTGTCCTTTGGTTTGGCTGGAGTGATTAAATTTCGTAACAGCCCGTATGTCTTTGCGCCCATTAGATTCAGCAGTACTGAAGCTTTTTTTTCATCTTCTATTCCATTTGCAGTGCAATATACCTCCACTCTTTCCACATATGTGGTCCAATCCTCTATCTCGCTATCAAAAGCATCAATATTGCCAGACTTCGGCATCTTAGAAAAGATATGGCGCTTCCCGCGCTTTTCTTTTCTGCAGAAAAGATATGGCGCTTCCCGCGCTTTCCCGCCGCTGCTGCCGATGGCAACGCTGTTTCCCGCGGTTTCCGTTCTTTTTTTAATTTATTTATTTACAGTTGGAGACTCGTTCCCACCGGACTTTCTCTCTAGGTCTGAACGCCGACCTGTTTGCAGTGCCGGCCGTCTCCCGAGTGCTCCCTCCCCGTCTGTCACTGCTTGCCTCCGCTTTCGCTGCCTGGCCCAGCTGTAAAACCAGCCGCTGGAGCCCCAGCCTGACGCCCAGGAAGGATTAGCGCAGTACCTGCCACCAGCTTGGCCAGCTGGTGAAACCACAGCTTTTTTCACTTTCTTGATTCTTCTGGACGCCAGAGGAATCGATGTCCTTGAGGTGCTGCCGAATTGCAGGTAAGTCCATTTCTACTTCGTCGCCACTGTTGTGTCTGTGTGTTGTTAGAGACACTGAAGACAGGAGTTGGTTTCATAGGTGTTTACTAAGCAAGTCTGGAGGGGAACTAACGGATATAACACAATATACAGGCTTATATAGCCCGAGTGGCCATTACCGGCATTACAGCACACATGGGGCTCTTAAAGGCACATACACTACACCCCCCAGTCGCTCTCTCTCTTCCCCCCAGTCGCTCTCTCTCTTCCCCCCAGTCGCTCTCTCTCTTCCCCCCAGTCGCGCTCTCTCTTCCCCCCCCAGTTGCGCTCTCTCTTCCAACAACAACATGCCCTCAAAAAAGCCTCGGCACCGCCGGGCACTCCAGCTAGTATATATAAAACGGTCCGTCTGTCTTTCCATCTTTCCGTCATTCTGTCTGTCTGTCCGGCTATACAATCAAAAGTTATGGAGCGTACCTACACATATGTTATATCAAAAGAAAGCTTATCATTAGGGGACTCTAATAGGCATATTTACTTTTTGGTCAGACAAAAATTGTTCAGACAGTATACAAAAAAGGTTCAAAAAACGGCAACATTCCGCTCATTAGCATTGAGTGACCTGATGGTTTGACCAACCAGTGCATCACGGGGGGCATTTCATTGCATGTGTGGGCGGGCCTAATCCTTCTGAGCTGAGGTGAGTGGCCGCCATCTTGATTTCTAACTATTCCTTTCTTTTTCCCACTTTCTGCCTGTTTATTTTCAAATCTAGATTTTCAGCAAAAAAAAAAGTTGCTTTTAAAATACAATTAAATTGTTTTTAAAAAACGTTAATTAATTTGTAAATATTTTCTCTAACCTCATTAATTTTCCTACCTTTCACCCTTTTTTTTCCCTCTTGGCTCGCTACCTCCGCCGGGTGCCGCAACCTTCCAGGGTTACCCCGCCTGCAGGCCTTGAAGCCTCGGTCTCTCCTCCCCAGCCACGCCCGAGCTAGGCACCTCCCATCCCGCTCAACAAGCGGCCCACGGTCACCGCCATCTTTGTAAAGGCTGGCGGGGCGTGCCTGAGCCGAGCGTAGCCACCGCTGCCATCTTTGTAAAGGCTGCAGGGCGGTACGGAGCTCCGCGGAGCCATCGCCAGCACTGGGCTCGGGTGCTTTGTGGCCTGCGGCCGAACGGCGGCTGCGGAGCTCGGGCTGCCCGGGGCACTTGGCTCGGCTGGGCCATGTCAGTGCGGGTGCCCGAGGCCCCGGGGCCTAGCCTTCTCCAACCGCTGCCGGCAGCGCAACTCTCAACACTGGCAGAGGGGAGAGGGTCTGCTGGCTCCCCCCTCCCTTTCCCCCCCTTCCCCTCTCCTTCCCCCACACCCCCTTCCCCCCACACCCCCTTTCCCCCCCCACACCCCCTTCCCCCTCCCACACCCCCTTCCCCCTCCCCTTCCCACCCCCCCTCCCACACGCCCCCTTCCCTCCTTCCCTTCCCCCCTCTTCCCTTCCCTCCCCCCTTCCCCCCTTCCCTTCCCCCCACCCCTTTCCCCTTTCTCTCCTTCCCTCTCTCTCTCCTTCCCTCTCTGTCTCCCTCTCTCCGTCTCTCTCTCCCTCTCTCTGTGTCTCTCTCTCATTCTCTCGCCTTCGCTCTCTGTCTCTCTCTCCTTCCCTCTCTCTCTCTCCTTCCCTCTCTCTCTCTCCTTCCCTCTCTCTCCTTCCCTCTCTCTCTCTCCTTCCCTCTCTCTCTCTCCTTCCCTCTCTCTCTCTCCTTCCCTCTCTCTCTCTCTCTCTCCCTCTCTCTCTCTCTCTCTCTCTCCTTCCCCCCCTCTCTCTCTCCTTCCCCCCCCTCTCTCTCTCCTCCCCCCCCCCTCTGTCTGGCACAGGGTTCTTGAGTTCCCTCGGCACCGCCGGGCACTCCAGCTAGTACAATATAAAGCAAGACTTGCATTTCATATAATTTATACATATTAATTCACCCAATGGCTATTATTTATTTGATTGTAGAAATGCAAATGAACTCATCGCCTAGAATTTCTACAGGGGGTTCTCCCAGTCATCCAAAGTAACTTAGGCAGAAACTCTGAAAAACAGTGCAAACAGTCATTTAGACCAGTTTTTGTGAGATTTCCACTGATCTGTTGCCAAAATTATGGTTCCGAACAGTGGAACCCCTATGGAAATTCTATTCCCTTAAGTCTGCTGTAAGTGTTTACCAGGTGACCTAAGTCCGTGTGTTACATACTGAGGAATTAAGGTTGCATACATGCCAAACTACAAAACTCAGGAAAGCTGATAAACAGCTTCAACAAATGTGACAAAGCTTCAAAACTCATCTTACAACTGAAAAACACCCTAAATAAAAGCCAAGGTCACGGTCACTGCTTCAAAAGCAACTGAATAAGTTAAATTCCTTTTTATTGCATTGAATTTCATTCCACAATTCAGTGTATTTCTCTCTGAAAACTGAAACCAAATGGCCTCATGTGTGATATATGAAAAGAAGTTACAATGGGAATGCAAAGGGGACATGAACTTGTCATGTACCTATATTCAGCATTCCATCAGTTGTATTATAGGGGGAAAAACTGCAGCATCCAAAGTGTCATCTTTGCAATAGTTGATTTTGACATTTTGAAGGGGGAAATGAACTCTGATAATAAATAACGGGCCAGAAATTCGGGTCCCCACGGGTGAGTACGTGCTGTGCACTCACGCGTAGGGCCAACGAAAGTGCCGGTTTCGTGCATGCACGGCGCATGCGCTGGAAACCGGAACTTCCGTTCCCTTGAAGGAAGGGGTTCACAGGTCAAACGCGTGCGCCGAAGAGGCAGCGCGTAGACCTGGAATTTCCGATTTTTTTACAGGTTTCTCCGTGCGGTAAGTCTCGAGCAGCTGCACGTGAAAAAAGCAGTCGCAAGGCCTGCTTTTAACAAGGTAAGAGATTAATTAAGTAAAATTGAAACATTTTTTCCACAGGTTTATCATTTTAAAATACTTTAAAGAAACGTAAGTTTATTTTTAGCTCCATTAAAAACTTTAATTTTTTTCAAAAATTTAAATTTTTGTTTAAAATAGCTAATTTGTGTAATTTATAGTTATTTTAAAAATGTGATTTTTTAAAAATTTATTTCAAGTTTTACTTAGGTTTTGGATCCAATCTCTATTCATAGATTTGACAGGTCTTTCTGTCAAATCTATGAATGGAGATTCCCTGCTCCGATTGGCTCCCCATGGCCCACGTGATCCATGGGGACGCTGCGAACTAACTTCGCCGCTGGGATACGGGAAGCCTCTGACCCGAATTTCTGGCCCAACGTTATTTGTTGGGAGCTCTGGGAGCATGACCCCCCACCCCCAAGAAATTGAAGTGTATTATGATTCAGCATTTGAATCCAAAAATAGCTTATTCTGGAATGGTTATACGAGTTGATGATTTGGGGCATTGCACACGGGAAAGGTCTTGCATTTATTTTAGTGTCTTTCACGATTTCGGAATGTCCCAAAGCGTTTCACAACCGATGAAGTATTTTTGAAGTGTAGTCACTGTTGTATTGTAGGGATATAGGGCAACCAGTTTGCGCACAGCAAGCTCCCACAAACAGCAATGAGATAAATGACCGAATTACGGGGGCTAAATTAGGTTGTGTAGCACCTGTTATTTAGGCACTGTGCGGCCACATAAGGATCGAAAATGTGGTCCCAAATAAAAGAAACGAGGCGTCTTTTACCCACGTCTGAAGCAGGCGTTACTTAATTTGCATATACAAAAAAGTGGACCAATGCCTGCTTCTGGTCCATGCTGCAACTTTCCTAGATGCGGGGGAGGAGCCTGAGGATTGGAAAGTGGCAAATGTGACACCATTGCTCAACAAAGGGTGTAAGGACAATCCAAACTACAGTTTAACATCAGTGCTGGGTAAAGTTTTAGAAAGAATAATCAAGGAAAAAATTAACGGGCATTTGGAGAGGTTTAAACTAATTAAGGAGAGCCAACACGGGTTTGTAAAAGGACGATCGTGTTTGACTAATCTAATTGAATTTTTCGATGAAGTACCAGAGAGGATTGATGAAGGGAATGCAATGGATGTTGTCTACATGGATTTTCGGAAAGCGTTTGACAAAGTACCACATAGAAGGCTGGTTAACAAAATTGAGGCTCATGGAATAGGTGGATCAGTGGCAGCTTGGATAATGAATTGGCTTAAGGACAGAAAACAGCGAGTTGTGGTAAATGGCTGTTTTTCAGACTGGAGCATGGTAGATAGTGGTGTTCCCCAAGGGTCAGTGCTGGGGCCACTGCTTTTTTGATATATATATATATAAATGACCTGGATATTGGAATACAGAGTAGAATTTCTAAATTTGCCGGTGACACCAAACTTGGGGGTGTGGCAAACAGTGAGGATGATGATATCAATCGACTGCAACAGGACATAGAAAGGCCAGTAGAATGGGCAGACAAGTGGCATATGGAATTTAATACAGAGAAGTGTGAGGCGATGCATTTTGACAGAAGGAACAGGGAGAGACATTATACACTTAATGGCACAGTTTTAAAGAGTGTGCAGGGACAGAGGGACCTGGGAGTTAATGTGCATCGGTCCCTGAAGGTGGCGGGACATATTGAGAGAGTGGTTAATAAAGCATATGGGATCTTGGGCTTCCTAAATAGAGGTATTGAGTACAAAAGTAGAGAAGTTAAGCTGAACCTTTATAAAGCGCTGGTTAGGCCACAACTGGAGTATTGTGTCCAGTTCTGGTCACCACACTTTAGGAAGGATGTGAAGGCTCTTGAGAGGGTGCAGAGGAGATTTACCAGAATGGTTCCAAGGATGGGGGATCTCAGCTACAAGGACAGGTTGGAGAAGCTGGATTTGTTTTCATTAGAGCAAAGGAGGTTGAGGGGTGATTTGATAGAGGTGTACAAGATTATGACGGGTTTGAATAGGCTAGACGGGGAACGGCTGTTCCCACTAGTTGATAGTACAAGGACTAGGGGACACAGATTTAAGGTTTTGGGCAAGAGATACAGGGGGGATGTAAGGAAAAACTTTTTTACGCAGCAAATGGTGCTGACCTAGAATTTGCTGCTGACAGAAGTGGTGGAAGCGGGGAGACACTCAATGTTTTCAAGGGGAGACTGGATAGGCACTTGAGGGAAATAAACTTGCAGAGCTACGGGGATAGAGCGGGGGAATGGGACTGACTGGATTGCTCTACAGAGAGCTGGCACAGACTCGATGGGCCGAATGGCCGCCTCCTGTGTCGTTATGACTCTATGACATAATTACTGCTGCTCCCGGTCCTGAGATCTCTGATAGAAACATAGAAGATAGGCGCAGGAGTAAGCTATTCGGCCCCTCGAGCCTGCTCCGCCATTCAATGCGATCATGGCTGATCATCCAAATTCAGTACCCGGTCCCTGCTTTCTCCCCATACCCCTTGATCCCTTTACCCTTGAGAAATATATCCAACTCCTCCTTGAATATATTTAATGAATTGGCCTCTACTGCCTTCTGTGGTAGAGAATTCCACAGGCTCACCACTCTCTGGGTGAAGAAATTCCTCCTCATTTCTGTCCTAAATGGCCTACCCCTTATCCTTAGACTGTGACCCCTGGTTCTGGACTCCCCTACTATCGGGAACATTCTTCCTGCATCTAGTCTGTCCAGTCCTGTCAGAATTTTATAAGTTTCAATGAGATCCCCTCTCATTCTTCTAAACTCCAGCGAGTACAAGCCCAATCGACCCAATCTCTCCTCATACGTCATTCCTGCCATCCCAGGTATCAGCCTGGTGAATCTTCGCTGAACTCCTTCCATGGCAAGAACATCCTTCCTCAGGTAAGGCGACCAAAACTGCACATAATACTCGATGTGGTCTCACCAAGGCCCTGTACGACTGCAGCAAGACATCCTTGTTCCTGTACTCAAACCCTCTCGCTACGGAGGCCAACATACCATTTGCCTTCTTAACCGCCTGCTGCACCTGCATGCTTACCTTCAGCGACTGGTGCACAAGGACACCCAGGTCTCGTTGCACTTCCCCTTCTCCCAATCTATTGCCATTCAGATAATAATCTGCCTTCCTGTTTTTGCTACCAAATTGGATAACCTCATATTTATCCACGTTATATTGCACCTGCCATGCTTCTGCCCAATCACCCAACCTGTCCAAACCATCCTGGAGTTTCTCGGCATCCTCCTCACAGCACACACGCCCACCCAGCTTTGTGTCGTCTGCAAATTTGGAGATATTACCTCTAGTTCCCTTGTCTAGATCATTAATATATATTGTGAATAGTTGGGGTCCTAGGACCGATCCCTGCAGTACCCCACCAGTCACTGCCTGCCACTCGGAAAAAGACCCGTTTATTCCAACTCTTTGCTTTCTGTCTGCCAACCAGTTCTCTATCCAAGTCAGTACCTTGCCCCCAATCCCATGTGCCTTAACTTTACACGCTAATCTCTTATGCGGGACCTTATCGAAAGCCTTCTGAAAGTCCAAATACACCGCATCCACTGGTTCTCCCTTATCTATTTTACCAGTTACATCCTCAAAAAATTCCAGTAGATTAGTCAAGCACGATTTACCCTTTGTAAATCCCATGTTGGCTTTGCCCGATCCTGTCACTGTTTTCCAAGTGCTCTGCTATTACATCTTTTATGATGGACTCTAGCATTTTCCCCACTACCGATGTCAGGCTTACCGGTCTGTAATTCTCCGTTTTCTCTCTACCACCTTTTTTGAATAGTGGGGTAACATTAGCTACCCCTCAATCCATGGGTACTATTCCAGATTCCATCGAATGTTGGAAGATGATCAGCAATGCATTTACTATTTCTAGGGCCACTTCCTTAAGTACCCTAGGATGTAGATTATCAGGCCCTGGGGATTTATCGGCCTTCAATCCCATCAATTTCCTTAACACCATTTCCCTACAAATACTGATTTCTTTCAGTTCCTCCCTTTCCTCAGACCCTATGTTCCCCGACACCTCTGGGAGGTTATTTGTGTCCTCCTTTGTGAAGACAGAACCAAAATATGTATTTAGTTGGTCAGCCATTTCTTTGTTCCCCATTATGAATTCCCCTGATTCTGACTGCAAGGGACCTACGCTTGACTTCACCAATCTTTTTCTCTTTACATATCTATAAAAGCTTTTACAGTCAGTTTTTATGTTCCCTGAAAGCTTACTCTCATATTCTATTTTCCCCTTCTTAATTAATCCCTTTGTCCTCCTTTGTTGAATCCTAAACTGCTCCCAATCCTCAGGTTTACTGCTTTTTCTGGCCAATTTATATGTCCTCTCCTTGTATCTTATGCTATCCCTGATCTCCCTCCTGACCCTGGCTTCTAGCACCATCCCCCCCCCCCCCCACCCGATCTCCCCTGGCCCCCGACCTCCTAGTTCCCCCAGACAGTACTCCTGACCACCCAACAGTACTCCCGAGGCCTGCGATATTCCTATTCAATCCTTCACCAAACCCCAATCAAGGACTGCGTGGCCCACCCATTCCTCCTCCAGACCCCTGCGATCCAACCAGATCGTTTACCTGGAACTTGGTGAACTAACCTTTGCGGGCTCCTACCGCAGTGCCAGCTACATTATGATGAAGTCTGAGGTCCAATATCTGGGGCTCCTAGGACCTCACCATTAGAGCGCCCAAAAATGGGTGCTCCCGAATTTATCCCGCAATATGTTTTGGTGGTGTTGGTTGAGGGACAAATGTTGAACAGAACTCCCTTGCTCTTTGAGTAGTGCCATGAGATCTTTTATGTCCACTTGAAAGGAAAGATAGTCTTATGTTCATTAATAAATAGACATTCTTATTATGAACACAGCTAGCTTTTGCTAGTTACTTTATTGAGCACATGTGGACTAGGTACAGTATCTGTTGAGGCTTCCATCTTGACTGTTGCCTTGTGGGTAGCCTAGTGCCTCATGGGTAATGTAGTCTTAATATATATACAGCTGGGTAGTGTAGTCTTATACATACAGCTATATACAACTCTACGGCTCCACCTAGTGTCCACTATAGAATGACGTTATTGATCATTACAGATAGGACCTCGGTTTAAAGTCTCATCTGCAAGACGGCACCTCCAACAATGCAGCACTCCCTCGGTACTGCACTGAGGAGCTAAGGTATCTGGAGTGGGACTTTAACTCACTACATCTGACTCAGAGGTGAGAGTGCTACTGTGCAGCTTTTGGGTCAAATAGGTTTAGACGGGATAACTGGAGGAGTGAGGGGAAGCGGAAAGTGAAAGAAGGAGGGAAGAAACAAAGGAGCTGTAAAAATGGGGAAGTAGCAAGGGGAGAAGACTAAAGGAGGGGGAAGACAGGAGGAAGGAAAGAGTGCATTTTTGATACTTAAAAAAAATCTTATTTACTCTTAATCCTCATATTCTTGTATACAGTAGTGACCTCTGCGAGTGCTATTGGCAGCACTCCTTTTTTGGATTTTAATTTTACTGTCTTTTCAGGTTCTCAATGCCATCAGTCCGCTCCGTCCCTGGCTCTATTGGGAGATTTTGAAAACGGCATCCTCTTACATAGGGGCACTTCGAGCAGACGCAGTCAGCGGCTGCGAGGGGCTTCATGTTGCTTGAGGTTCGAATGCACTGGGGTTGACGTCACACGGAGCCCAAACATTGATGTGGGAGATTGGGCACTGAGAGTCAAACATACATGGAAGAGGAAAATTTCTCTACTTTCTGGATGGAGTCAGTCAGAGCCAAAAATGCAGTTTCAGGGCACACAGATAAGGGTGAAAAAAGCAAGTTGACTGCTCCGAACATGGACGGTTACCAATTATGAGATTAAATATAGGAACAGGAGTAGGTCATTTAGCCCCTCGAGCCTGATTCATTCAATGAGATCATGGCTGCTCTGTGACCTAACTCCATATACCCGCCTTTGCCCCATATCCCTTAATACCTTTGGTTAACAAAAATCTATCAATTTCAGATTTAAAATTAACAATTAACCTAGCATCAATTGCCGTTTGCGGAAGAGAGTTTCAAACTTCTACCACTCTTTGCGTGTAGAAGTGTTAACTAACTTCACTGCTGAAAGGCCTGGCTCTAATTTTTAGACTATGTCCCCTAGTCCTAGACTCCCCAATCAGTGGAAATAGTTTCTCTCTATCTTTATTCTTGTCCTCTAGATATAAAGCCCACCATTCCACTAGCCTTTTAAATTTTTTGTAGCTGTTCATGATATTTTAATGATTAATGTACCTGAACCCCCAAATCTCTTTGGACATTCACTGCCTGTCTCCTGCCGCTCAGCCAATCTCTTAACCAGGTCAATAATTTGGCTTCAATTCTACGAGCTTCAACTTTAGCTAACAGTCGCTTATGAGGGACTTTATCGAATGCCTTCTGGAAATCCATATAAAATACATTCATAGACATTCCCCTGTCCACTACTTTGGTCACCTCTTCAAAAAATTCAGTTAGGTTCCTCACATATGACCTACCCTTTACAAATCCATGCTTGCCTTCTCTGATCAGCTGAAAATTTTCAAGGTGTATCCCACTCTATTCTTAATTATAGACTCTAGTAATTTCCCGGCAATAGATGATAGGCTAACTGGTCTATAATTCTCTGGTTTCCCTCTCTCGCCTTTCTTAGATAGCGGAGTGGTGTGCAATTTTCCAATCTAAAGGAACAGTTCCTGAAATGAGAGAACTTTGGAATATCCTAGTTATGGCATCTGCAATGTTCTCACCTACTTCCTTTAAATCCCTGGGATGGAACCCATCTGATCCTGGGAATTTGTCACTCTTTAGTGCCATTATTTTCTTCATTACTGTTAATTTGCTTACGTTAATTATGGTGAGTCCCCGTCTCTGATTCAGTATTAGTTTCCTTAGGATTTCTGGCTGACTATCTTCTTCCTCTACTGTAAATATTGATGCAAAGTAATTATTTAACATGACCGTCATTTCCTTATTTTCATTTATTACATCACCATTATCAATTTTTGAGGGGCCCACTTTGTTCTTAACCACACTGTTTTTCTTACTACAATTGTAAATGTTTTTTGTGTTGATTTTGATATCCCTTGCAAGTTTCTTTTTATTCTCCCTTTTTGTAGCTCTTACTATCTCTTTTGTCACCCTTTGCTGTTTTTGTATCTCTCCCAATCATCAGGATCTGTGCTGTTTTTTTGCATTTTTGTATGCTTTTTCTTTTAGTTTTATGTTGTCCCTCACCTCTTCAGTTGTCCATGGCTGTTTCTTTTGTCAAGTAGAGCTCTTGCTCCTAAGGGATACAAACTGCTCCTGTATCACGATAAATTCTTTTCTCAACACTTCCCACTGATTATCTGTCGTTTTACCCATTAACAAATTTGCCCAATTTACTGTGGACAGTCTCTGTCTCATCCCGTTGAAGTCAGCCTTACCTAAATCTAGAATCTTAGTAGCTGTTTCGCGTTTCTCCCTTTCAAACACAACATTGAACTCAAATCATATTATGGTTGCTATTAGATAAATGTTCATACATTATTAGACTAAATCTGGCTCATTACTCATTATTAAATCTAATATGCCGCCTTGTTGGTTCTAGGACATATTGTTGCAGAAAACTGTCCCGAACACACACAAGAAATTTGCTACCTTTTTGACATGAGCTCATCTGCTTATCCCAATCTATATGGAAGTTAAAATACCTAATTAAAACCACTCTGCCTATATGTATATTAGTATATAGGCAGTTCCTCAAATAAGGGTCAAACTTACTGTCAGCGATGTTATCACAAGTTTGCTTTATGTGCCTGTATCAAATTTCTTTCTCTGCTATTTTAATATAGCCATTAACTGTTGGTCAATGCCTCCTTTAAATTCGTGCAGAGAGGAATTTGATCCAAAGCGTTAAGCGCTTGTACAATAACAGTAGTGATGGTGATTGCAACCCTATAGTGAACTCTATATATTCAACCCTCTAGTATTCAAATTCACAGGTTGGTCATTTTCTCATTGTGTACATTGTCATTTAATATCTAACCAGTGCTTAAAACCTACCTGTGTTCACTATGCCCTTGCCACTTACTGGCATTTAATTCAAACACTGGTTCTGGCTCATTAGCTCCTTCTCGCACTCCTCCACACCCCCACCCTTCACTCCTCCCATTTGCCACCACCCAACAAAACAAAAATGTGTCCACACACTCCAATGTACTGCAGTTAATTTAGTAGAGGGAGCCAAGAAAACAATTCTGATCGAGCAGGTTGCAGTGAACCTTTGACAGTAATTGTTGAGAATGTTGAATGTTTGAGGTATTTTGTTACACAATGATGTGTCCATTGGTCAGCTGCCTTCAATTTGAAACAGGAAGCTAGTTTCAGTGAGAATACAGGGTTAAACATATAAACAGTCTGTTTTTACTTTCTCTCTATTTATCTATTTTGGCATGAAATATAAAAGCATAAACCTCTATTTTGCATTGGTTTAACACTCCATCTGTCTTTTCATTACCACAGGAAAAGACTGAGCCACAAACTGACTTGTGGGTTGTTATATCTTTTTTGACTGAGGATTGGAAATTAAAGCACTGATCACGCGTATATTTGGGGATTTATTCAGAGTGGGACATTTGTTGATTTCCCGGATGTAATACAGAAAAGTCAAAATCTTTTCAAGAAGTTAAATAATCGACATTGGCAACTCAAGAATGTCTGTAATTTTCTTGAGATTGCTTCGAAAAAGACTGCATAAGTATGTAGTATTGGCATCCAACTTTGAGTAACATCTGAGTTTTAATGGTTTTGGTGTTTCTGCTGGTATTGTTGAAACATTGCAGCGATTGTTTTTAGAATCAAAATGGCCTCCGGCCAACACATGATGAGACTTGTCAAGAGGATCACAGTCAATCTGAGCAATGTGCTACAGCAGCTGTATGTGCTCCAATACATCTCCATGAGAAAAGATGTTAATTTAAAAAAAAATACATGCATCGTGTGGTAACACAAGCTGGAGGCCCAATCCGTTATTCCGGATTGTTGCAACCTAACTTCATACCCTCCCTATGAGATAGAGCTGGGAATTTTACTCTGCATCCAATCTGTGAATTCCTGGGGGCAAAAGTGAAAAAATGTATTTCTGCTCATTGAGATTCCAGTATTGTACCATTTCTGTACAGCTGAACGTAAACATCATTGCAATTTTTAAAATATTAATTGACAGGGAATTTTACATTTGAAATTTATCAATCCTTCTCTTCCCACCCCCTATCCTTTCTTGCAGATTATTTTTTTGTTTAAAGTGTAAGAAGATAAAATGAAACGAGGAAAAAAAGTCCTCCAGGAGGCTGGCTGAACTTGTATCATAAAAAACTCAGTCTTCCTAAATGCACACTAGTTCTACTTAAATCAGGGCATCTATGAATTTTAGATAAAAATAGAGGGGCCAAAATTCCATGGGACGCAATCCTGGCAGTTATGGTGTGATTGTGCCCTCCAGAGCTGACCCTGATCAAGTTTGTAGGGTCAGTAGGAGGGAATCTCACTTGCAAGGAGCAGTGGCTGTCCACAACACTACAAGCACATCTCATGCACTCCACCCAGCTGCTCCATGCCACTGGATACACCAGAACCCGCGAGATATCCGGGCTTGGTGCCCAGAGACTCCATTCACGGTGCCGTACAGTTCCCCTGCTTAAGGGAGCCGTTATTGAAATTGTCACCTTAGGGTACCAGGCCACTTCCTTGGCTTGGATCTTGCCCCGGTGCCACTGTGCCTCAACAAATGGGAGGATTTTGGTTCATGACTATGGTAACCAATATAGAAAGCTACTTTTCTGTTCCAGTGGCATAAATGGGAAAGTAGTTATCTCCTTTCAGTTATTGTTTCCCACACACTTTGTCTCTTCTTACATCCTCTCTCTGCTCCTCCTGTTCCTCTGACGTCACTGGAGCAACATTTGACAATAGTACCAAATGGTGGGGGGTATTCTGTGTAAAATGAAAATGTCTGCTTCCAGCTAGCTTTAACCAGCTATTTTTATCCATAAAATAAAGGTACAAAGCTACTGATCTCTCGATTTACATTAAGAATTGTTAGATTATTGAAAGAACATGCTGCCATATTAACAATTGGGCAAAATTGAAGTATAACAAAGGCAGCTAATAAACACCTATCTTTAAAAAAAAAATGAAAGAGCTTACCTCTCCCCAGTGGCGCAGTTGAAATATGTGGCGTGCTGTAGAAATGAGCTGCATAGTCCAGAAAATTACCAACTTCAGTCACAGATACGTGTTTAGTTAGCTGATGTCACCACAGTGTTGCAGTTGACTGCTAGAGCACTTCCTACTCATGATTGTGGATACAGGGCGAGGACAGAATTTGTCTTGACTGTGATGTTGCATCATGCCCTCCCCTCATGGTTCAACAGTTCCTTGATACATCACTCGTGCATTTACCTACTGAGCCATTGGAGGAATCACTGTCATTTTAAGTTTTTTGTGTACCTATTTGGTAATTTGTGATCAGTAAATGTTGATGACTTTGGAGAACTGGCTGGGGAGGCTTACTGGCAGTGACAATGTCAGGGAGCTTAACTGATATCAATAGTCTTACAGGGCCTGTAATTATAACAATACCATTGCACCGTCAGAAATCGGGTGGAGCAGGACCTTCTCGTTACGATGCTGACCCCACTGTAAATTCCCTGAACTGCCTTAGACACGCTGAAGGTAAGGAGGGAATATTGAAGGATGTGCGTTAGGCCCGACATTACTAGGAACTAGACAGAGGCACGGAAAATGCATAGAAGAGAATGTGGGGGGAGGCAGCAGGGGGGGTATGGAGGGTTGGGAAGGGGGTGGCAGGGGGGCTCAAACCTACTGCAGCAGTAGGATATAAATCTATTGCTGTTCAAAGATGCAATGGCAGCACTGGAGGAAGTGGGCAACAAGAATGGCAGCCAGATCGTAAAAACAAGTGGCAAACTTCAGGGAGCCAGACCTGCATGTCCTCATAATCAATATAGGGAACAGGAGTGAGACTCTGTTTGCGATAGTTGAAATAGCAGACCCTTACAAAACTTTGTGCATGATCTTGCTTTGCAAGCTTCAGCCTACACCACTAGAATCACACAGTGCGAAAGAAAGAATGTGAAAGAAAGAAAGAGCTGGCATTTATTTAGCACCTTATGACAGCCTTAGGAAGTCCCAAAGTGTCTCACATCCAATTAATTAGTTTAGAAGTGCCGCCACTGTTGTTGTTCAGACAAATGCAGCATCCAATTTGCATACACTTAGGTCCTCCAAACAGCAAATGAGATGAATAATCTGTTTTTGGTGATGCTAAGGAAGGTATGGTGACGAGAATACCAGGAGAGCTCCCTGGTCTTCAAATAGTGCCATGGGATCTTTTACATCCACCTGATCAGGCAGACACGGTTTTGGTTTTACATTTCATTTGAAACACAGCACCTCCAACAATGCTACACTGAAGAGTCTTAACCTAGATTATATGCTCAAATCCTGAAATAGATTGAACCCATGACCTTCTGACTCAGATATGATGTATCACATCACAATGTGCATCAAACTGCAGCCGTTACTTGTGCACCAGTGAACCTTGCCAAAAATGGTTAAATATATTTAAGTTTGAAATGTTGTCATCAATGTCACTTAGGTGGTTACATCAGGAAGTGGTTAGTTTATGGAAAAATAAATCACTCAGCTCAAGACTATCTTAATTATGCAGCCAAACCTACTCAATCGTTTAGTTTGTATCAACCTACTGTCTGATATGCATCCTTTGTCGTTTCATCAGATTAGTAATTTTCACTATATTATGTTAATTCCTTTCCCATGCGCTATTGGCCTCTTTTTAAGTCATCAATACTGAAACGGCTTAAGCAATTGAAGCAGCTTTCACACAGAGGATTATTAGAACATGGAATTCTTTGCTGCAGATGGCTTTTGAGACAGAGACTGTAACATCATTTAAAAGGAGATAAGTGTTTGAAAAAGGACATTGAAGGATGCAGGGAGATGGCATTAGAGCAAACACATCCATTTGAAGAGCCAGCACTGGCACACATGCTGTGGACGATATGGCATTCTCCTGTGCTGCAGTTTCTGTAATTATATCCTAAAGAAAAGAAAATACACAGAAACAGATGGAAAGAATAGTTGAAGCTCACATTGGTTCTTTATAATAGTTTGATTTTAAAAGGAGGCCCCAGTGGTAAAACACCTTCTTTAAAGTCAAAATATGTTTGCTTGAATTCTCACATTATGGAAATTTCTTTGAGATGTATCATTTTGCATCTCGTAGCCGAAGTCACGCTATTACAGCTGCTAATCTGCTAATTGTTTATCTGTGGGCTGATGTAGAGTCTAGCCAATGTAAATATAATTTTCCTCTAAACTCCTACTGCCTTGCAGTGCTGACATATTATTCAAATTTTAAAACTGCATTTTCCTCAAATAAATAGTTGCATGGCTGCCATTTTCTCCATGTGTAACACCCCAAATGGTTATGCCCAGTCACCTATCCTAAATGCAGCTTTTTCCAGGTTCCCAATGTAGAGGGTATGAATAAAAGGAGAAAAATTCTAAGCATTATTGTGCCACCAGATGTGTTCCTGACCTTCACTCCCCACGCCAAAACCCAGCAACAAGTTCCTGACCTTCTCTTCCCCCCCCCTCCCCCCCCCCAAAACCCAGCAACAAGTTCCTGATCTTCTCCCCGCAACCACCACCCACCCCAAACAAGTTCCGGACCTTCTCCCCCCACATAGATGGTGCATTGTGTGTGGGTCATGGATTGTTAGCAAGTTTAGTGGGTCCAATGTGAATAGCGGCAGTGTCATGACTTCCAGATTTCGTCCAGTCCAATGATGTCACTTGCTGCAAACATGCCGGGCCTTCCGAGAAATCAACTAGGTCTGAGGGAGGAGAGGGAGAACGTGGTGGGGGGTGGGGTTGGAAGAACGTGATCCACGTCTAACAGAGGGTGGGAGACTGTGATCCGTCTTCTCATCTGGATAATGTTCTTGCTCTCGTCACACCCCACCCCCCCCCCCCAACCTTAGACCTGGATCACGTTCTTCCCCCCCATTCCTACTGTGCTCTCCGTGCTCTTCCCCCCCCCCCCCCCAGCTCTTGACCTTCTCCCCTCCCACCGAGTTCCTGAACTTCTCTCCTTCGAGCTCCTGCCCTCCCCTCCCCCCCCCGATTCCCTGCCCTCTCCCCCAATCCCCTCTTTTCTCATCCCCTCCGATCCACTCCCCTCTGCTCTCCCCTCTCCTCTCCCCGCTCAGATCTCCTGACCTTCTCCACAAACATGTGCAACACAAACAGGCCGAAACTTCGGCCCGGGGGTGGGGCGGAACGATCGCTCCAGAAATACCCACACAGACAGTAAGCGTGTTGAAGCTCCGGCCCCATAGCTGCAGAGCCTGGGTCTGGTCCCCACACCCAGACCCCCCACTCCAAGGCCGTGACTACTGCTCCCCCTCCGATTGGACAAGGGCCCTCTGGTGCACATGCGCAGCCGCAATGTTGGGTACGCATGCGTGGCTCCGGTGGGGGCAGGACGTTGTTTAGGCTCCACCCCCATGTTCATACAAATAATCACTCCGTTTAACATCTCACTCAAATATTGGAAGAATCAGCACCATGTGCCCTGGCACTGTCCTATGGTGGCTAACGTTAACCTTCTAATCCATAGATGAGTGCACCAGGCTGTCCACTTCTGACTACTTCCCTGGAGCCAATGTAATTGTGATTTCATCAACTTCCTGTCTATTTTTAAAACGTGTTTATAGTTACAGTTTTGTCAGGTGAGAATTCAATTCAAAGCCAATGCACCAATTTGATGTGCCCTTGGACAGAAGAATTGGATAACACTGATTTGTTCATCTGGTGTTCGCAAATTTAGCATTTGCTGCATGTTCGGGATAGTCTTTTACTTATCTATTTATTTAAACTTGTATATTGAAGTCTTAAAAAAAAATACACTTGACCTATCGTGCATTATCGGGTGAATATTTTAACTCAGTGACAGAGGCCTGACTTTTCCTGGGCACACCAGAAACATTGTTGGGGCGGGACTTCCACCTATGCAGGTGACCTTGCTAGCAACTGAAAGCATTTCCTGTGGAAGGGCTAATTTTATTTGCAGGGCAGTTTAGATGCAGCAGGTGAAAGGTAGCTGCAGGTTCAACGTCCAAAACCGAGAGAGAGTACAAGAGTAGACTTTAAATGGCAGAAGACAGAGCAGCATCAGGGGTTTCTGCAATTACCAAAGCCCCTGATGCTCAGAAGCGCAGATGTAAGTAAGAACAAGGAGAAACAATGGGCCGGATATTCCGATTCCTACGGGTGAGTATGCACCGTGTACCCACCTGTAGGGACATCGGAAATGCCGGTTTCAGGCATGCACAGCGCATGCGCTGGAAATCGGCATTTCCGATCTGTCAAGAAAGCGCTTGACAGATCCTCCAGCTGCCAAGGAGAAGGGCGGATAGTTCCGCTTTTTGGAGACCGTCCGCCCGCAGAAAAGCCTTACAATTCTTGCGCCTGGTAAAAGCAGGCGTAAGGCCCGCTTTTACCAGGATAAGAGTTGAAAAAAGTTTTTAAAATTTTTTTTTCACTGATTTATCATTTAAAAATACTTTTTTTTTTAAAAGTAAGTTTATTTTTATTTTTTCAAAAATTTAAATTTTTGTTTAAAATAGTTAATTTATTGTAATTTCAAGTAATTTTAAAAATGTGATTAAAAAATGTATTTAAAGTTTTACTATGTTTTGGGGTGATCTCCATTCATATACTGTATGTCAAATGTATGAAGGGAGATTCCCTTCTGTGATTGGCTCCCCATGGCCCACGTGATCCCAGGGACGCTGCGAACTACATGCGCCTCTGGGATACGTGGGCCCTGCGCACCTGCAGTTTGGAGAGGCCCAGCATCGGAATTGTGCGCGTCCCGGGAGCCCTCAGGTAAGGGCGCAGATTTTTCCAGATCGCAGTCCTCCGCCCGCGATCGGAATATCTGGGCCAATGTCTTCAGCACCTAAGACAGGAAGCCCCAGAAAAGGATGGTGCATGCACTATGGTGGGAAGTGGCTCAGGCCGTCAGAGTCAACTGAACCACAGCAGTGCTGTATTTACAATAACCAGTTACAGTAGTATTGAAGCAGTCTGCTATATATGAAGTTTTGCCTTGTCCACAGGTAAGATCATCCAACTTATAAATATTGGGACAGTTTCACAAATAGGAGAGAGAAAGTGATGACGAAAATTTAGTTGACTGCTTCTAAACACTCCCATTTCCTTCCATACTGTACTGAAGGAATGTTGAGGAAAACTCTTTTAGAAAACTGTGCATGTATACATGTAGTTTGTTGATAAATATAATGCATTCAAAATAGATTTTTATTCCTGCCAGATTTAAAGAGTTCAGAATTCACGGTACTGGTGAGTGGTCCTAAAAGTATTTCAGTTGTAGTCCAAAGAAGAACTAGTGCCGTGGAGACGGTCACGTAGCTTTATTCTGTGTCTATCAGTAACCTTCCTTTTACTGTCATTGCTATAGTTTACACTTGTGGGAGATCACTCGTGTCTGTTGCCCCAACTATTGGAAACCATCAAAAAAGTGTGTTTCACTTAAGTTGGTTTCTCGGCAGTTGCAGCATCCATAAATGGCAAACGAGCAAAAGAACACATTCATTCGGCTCACATTTGCTATAATAAATAAGGTACAAGTTTGAACTCTGAGATCCTCCTGATTGTCACAAAATGTAATCTGCATGAGTCTGTAGTACAAATGTAAGAATCATTTGTGGTATTAGACATGATTGCCACCTTCTCAGAGCTGTGTTTGAATCTTCGCATGGATGGGTGAAAGAGGGCCTTCATCATTTCAAATATTTTCATAAATCATAGATTGAAGTACGTGCCGGCAGTCTCAGACTTGTCTCTTTGGCTATAACTTCACAGTAAATGGAACAGTTCCTAATTAGGACATTTCAGCCCTGAAAGAATTGTATTTTAAGGTTTCGGAACAGAAATGCTATCCTGTACACTATACAGCAACCATTGTTCTACATTCTATGAGTCTATTGGCCTCCAAATGAACAATTGTCTAGTCACAATGGTGTTGTCAGTGGTGTTCTATGCTATTGGCAATGCATTGACAATAGCAGTTTCTAACACCAACCCCTACCAATAACCCCAACCCCAAATCGCACTACCAATAACCCCAACCCCAAATCGCACTACCAATAACCCCAACCCCAAATCGCACTGAGTCAATCATGTGATGCAGAGTTGGCTGCAGCTTCTCTTCCCACTCCCGCACCTTTACCTCTGGTGTCCCACAAGGATCTATCCTTGGTCTCCTCCTATTTCTCATCTACATGCTGCCCCTCGGCGACATCATCTGAAAACACAGCATCAGTTTCCACATGTATGCTGACAACACCCAGCTCTACCTCACTACCACTTCTCTCAACCCCTCCATGGTCTCTAAATTGTCAGACTGCTTGTCCGACAACCAGTTCTGGATGAGCAGAAATGTTCTCCGATTAAATATTGGGAAGACCGAAGCCATTGTTTTCAATCCCCGCCACAAACTCCATTCCCTAGCCACTGACTCCATCCCTCTCCCTAACATCTGTCTGAGGCTGAACCACACTGTTCACAACCTTGATGTCATATTTGACCCTGAAATGAGCTCCCGACCACATATCCACAGCATAACAAAGACCGCCTATTTCTACCTCCATAACATCGCCTGCCTCCGCCCTTGCCTCAGCTCATCTGCTGCTGGAACCCTCATCCATGCCTATGTTATCTCTAGATTTGACTTTTCCAACGCACTCCTGGCTGGCCTCCCACATTCTACCCTACGTAAACTTGAGGTCATCCAAAACTCGGCTGCCCGTGTCCTAACACGCACCAAGTCCCATTCACCCATCACCCCTGTGCTCGCTGACCTACATTGGCTCCCGGTTAAGCAACGCCTCGATTTCAGAATTCTTATCCTTGTTTACAAATCTCTCCACGGCCTCGTCCCTCCCTATCGCTGTAATCTCCTTCAACCCCACTACGC
Organism: Somniosus microcephalus; assembly: GCF_052327205.1. NCBI lineage: Eukaryota > Metazoa > Chordata > Chondrichthyes > Squaliformes > Somniosidae > Somniosus > Somniosus microcephalus. The sequence continues at coordinate 43,952,362 of NC_141002.1, forward strand.
TCCTCCCCCCCCCCGAGGTATCTGCGCTCCTCTAATTCTGCCCGCTTGAGCATCCCTGATTATAATCGCTCAACCATTGGTGGCCATGCCTTCTGTTGCCTCGGCCCTAAGCTCTGAAATTCCCTGCCTAAACCTCTCTGCCTCGCTACCTCTCCTTTAAGACACTCCTTAAAACTTACCTCTTTGACCAAGCTTTTGGTCACCTGCCCTAATTTCTCCTTATGTGGCTTGATGTCAAATTTTTTGTCCTGTGAAGCGCTTCGGAACATTTTACTACGTTAAAGGCGCTATATAAATATATAAGTTGTTGTGTCAATAGTCATTGCGACATCATCAGTGATGCAGGTCCGCCATGTTGTCAATAGTCACGCCAATGAAAAACATCCTCCCTGTCAGAACGTCCCTCTAAAATGATAAGCTGTAGAAGAAAACATGATTTACATTTTTTTTTCATTTTAGTTTTTTTGTTGAATGTATTTTGTGTTAAAAGGCTGATGAAGTCACAGGAGCTCTTGGCTTTAAAGACTTACTGAGACCAATTACCAGCTGAATTGTCATCAACAGAGATACAGTCTTAATCACAGAAGATTCAATATCGACTGTACATGCTAATTCTGTTCCTTTGCACTGTTGCCCTCCGTTACCTTTCCAAGGCACTGATGGTGTCATCAGCACTCATTATTCAAACAAATATACAAAAAAATACAAAATTGACAACACACCAAAATAATTTAATGATTTTCATAATTCTCTCTAATTGTCTGAATTTTAGAAGGGATCCTGTTGGTGAGACTCCATCTTTAGGATGGAAAGGCTCTCTAACTGTTCTTGGCAATTACCATACTTCAGTATAATATGATTATTCTCACTCAAAACTGCATCGTGCTCTCTGTGACTGGCAATGCAGGACATTTTTTAAAAGGAACTGTTCTTGACGAGAAGCATTTTGGTGATATCATGGTGCAGCTTACTTGTCTTTCCGGAACATTGATCCAGGGCTGCTTCTTTCCTCAGTTTCTATGGCATGAAACAGATGTTTGCAGAATGAGAATAAACAATGGCTTGGGGTGTGCTTTCAAGGCTGGAATGCACTCTTTGGCCCGGATTTTCCGGGGCTTATGACTGCGTACGCGGCCGTAAGTGCCCTCCAAGTTCCAGGTTTCCGTGTGCGATGTGCATGCATGAAAACCCGGAACTTGCGATATGTCAAGTTTCAGCTTGACAGATCCGCCACGTCCCTGGGAAATGGACAATCACGGGTGGAGAGTTGGGCTATTTGTCCAACTACTACCCAATGAATGCCCGTGAAACTCTTACGCCTGGTTTAAATAAATATTAAAATTATTTAAACATAAAAATCCGTTAAAATTAGTTATAGGTTATTTTTAGCCACTTTAAAACGTTTAAATTTATTTTTCAAAAAACAAAATATTTGTTTTGTGTTTAATTTAATTGTACAGGTACACTATCCCTTATCCGAAAGCCTTGGGACCAGCTGAGTTTCGGTTTTCGGAATTTTTCGGATTTCAGAAGGTATGCGGGTTAGGTTGATTGGCCATGATAAAAATTGGCCCTTAGTGTTAGGGGGGATTAAATACGTGGGGTTACGGGGATAGGGCTTGGGTGGGATGGCTGTCGGTGTAGGGACCGGGTGCTAGGGTTGGATGATCAGCCATGATCTCGTTGAATGGCGGAGCAGGCTCGAATGGCCTACTCCTGCTCCTATCTTCTATGTTTCTATGTATTATTATATAAGACTGGGAAATTTGTATTTAATATAAATTGTAAAAGTTCAGGCTACCTCTTGCGACTGTTCCGTGTCTCATTCCCCTTCCTACTTCTCTGGAAAGCCAGATATCGGCTGACTCCTACTAAGCTGGCCCGCAAATCAGGTCGGGGGCCGGGTGGGGGCGGAGAAAAGAATATTGGACGGGCCGCGGTTCGGGGGGGGGGTCGGGGTCGGGGGGTGGGTCCGGGGGGGGTCGGGGTCGGGTCGAGGGAGGGTCGGGGGGGGGGGTCGGGGTCGGGGGGGAGAAAAGAATATCGGACGGGCCGCGGTTCAGGTCGGGTCGGGAGAAAAGAATATCGGACGGGCCGTGGGTCGGGTCGGGGGGAGAAAAGAATATCGGACAGGCCGCTGTATTGTTGGGTTCACTCTCCCGGTACCTCCCTCACACTGCCCGGCTCGGCCTGCAATCTCCTACCCAGGAGGGAACTCTGTGACCCTCTGCCCTGCTCAGCGTAAGTCGTGCACCACTCTGGTCATGTCGTGCGCACGACTTACGCTGAACAAAAAAACTTTCGGTTTTTAGAGGTTTTCGGAAGTTCGGATAAAGGATAGTCTACCTGTATTTCAATTAATTTTGAGCATGCAATTTATTTTTTAACTGGTGTGTAATTGTATTTTATGGGAATTCCAATTCCTGCTGATGGGGATTCCGTACGTAAATGCATAATGGGGACCCCCTTTTTGATTGGTTGGCCTGGCCCACGTGATCCCAGGGGTGCTCGCGAACCGTGTACGCCCCTGGGATCCGTGGGCCTTTACGCATGTGTACGTGTAGAGGCCCAGGAGCGCAAGTGTTCGACCCTCCGTGACCATCAGGTAGGTTTGTACTTTTCTTGCGGTTCGGAGGCATTCGCCCGTGGGAAACCTCCGACCGCAAATTCAGGCCCACTGTGTTCAGATGACAATGTAAACCAGGAGTGCAAAGCTAGATGAGATTGCAGAATTATCTAAAATCCAAAAGTGCATCACAGCTTCTTAATACATTTGCAAAGATTATAATTTTTTTTTCACAAAAACAGCAATTTTATTTATTCATTGCTTTTGGAACTTTTGCATTCTTGTTTCATATCTTCTGTTCCTGATGCTTCCTGCATCATTGTGATCAGCAAGGTTTTCTATAGAGCTCTGTGCCACATAACAGAAAGGGAGGTATTCAAAAGTGATACGATTAGGGCCATAATAGAACCAACTGACAGGAGTAGAGTTCATTCTCTTGTCTTACCAGTGTTTTTGTTATTGCTGAAAATAAATGTCGTGAAACCTTTTTTCGGTGGGATATTTTTCTGACAAATGATGTTTAATGTATTGGGCTGTAAGTGGTCTTTAAAACAAACTGGCATAATTAAAAATAAATTGCGAAGTACTGCGATTAATTTCAACATTTTTTTTGTTTGCTTATTAAAAACAAATATTTTTAGTTCACCAGTGAGTGCTCATCAACTTATGCGAATTGGCTTATTGGATTTACTGAAGAAACAGTGCAGATTGAACTGAATTTATATAAACAATTGAAACTTCACATTTACTGGATCCCTGTTATTCAGACTCCTTTTCCAAGAGGCAGACTCACCATTAGGAAGCCCTTATTAAAGAGGAACATTGTGCCCACCGCCTCTCTTCAAGGAGGGAGACTGATCAGTTGCAAAGTTTTAAAATGAAATGTTTGCAAGAAAAAATGCTTAAATGAAGCATGTGTTTTTCTGTTTACTTACATTTTTTATCTAAAAATGTTCCTTTTTAGCAGTAAGCACTGATGTAGGATCTGCCTAGTGGAGTTACTGAACCTGAGATAGTGGGGGAGAGAGGTGCATCAGTGATTGAAATGACATGATTGCTGAATCCTTGCTGGGTCAATGACTATGTCTCCACTAATCTTCATTCATTTTCCCTCTGCATTGTCAAGCTCAATAACTTACTCAAACCAGATTTCCTCAAAGATTTCATCAGTACAAGGAAATTAGGCTAAACCTTTATAAATCACTGATAAGTCCTCAGCTGGAGTTTTGTGTCCAATTCTGGGCCCCACACTTTAGGAAGAATGTCAAGGCCTTGGAGAGGGTGCAGAGGAGATTTACTAGAATGGTACCAGGGATGAGGGACTTCAGTTATATGGGGTTTTGATAGAATAGATATGAAGCAACTGTTTCCACTGGCAGGAGGGTCGGTAATCAGAGTACATAGATTTAAGATAATTGGTAAAAGAACCAGGGGGAGCTGAGGAGAATTTTTTTTTTTTATGCAGCGTAATGTTATAATCTGGAATACACTGTCTGAAAGGGTGGTGGAAGCAGATTCAATAGTGACTTTCAAAAGGGAATTGGATGTATACTTAAAAAGGAAAAATTTGCAGAACTATGGGGAACGAGCAGGGGAATGGATCTAATTGGGTAGCTCTTTCAAAGAGCTGACAAAGGCACAATGGCTGCATGGCCTCCTGTGCTATATAATTCTATACTCACTGTTACGAAAGATTATTTCAAATTGTCAACAGAAATGAAAATAAAATTGTCAATCATCATTCCTTGTAATTTTTCTTTTTGTAATTACATTTTTTATAACTTTGACTCTGAAAATTGTGTTCAAATGTAACAAAGTGAATTTACTAAAGTTAGTGTAGATATAATATGCTATCACGGTTGTTCCATTCCTGGTAAGTTCCTGTCCTAGCCTGGCCGGAGGCAGTGAATGCAAATAAGATGCTTTGCTAATGGGGGAAAGATGTCCACCAGGTAAAGCTCATGCCCCTTCCAGCAGCCAGAAACATATGTGGAACTTCTGTGGTAAATTGCAGCAACCTATGAGGGACTGAGCCATACAGACCAGTAAGTTCCCAGGTTTGATTTCCTATCTGTGCTAAGGTAGCTGATATCAACCAGGGCAGTACCTGGGGTGCTAGCTTGTAGATTAGCACGTGTAGAAGGAAGAAAACCAACCAGGTTTCCTATTCCTGATCACTATGCAGAGACCCGTATTAGAAAGTATATGTGTGCCGAGGATGGAGGAGAATAAGATTGGCCTCAGCTGTGATGGTCTCCATGGTGTAATAGCTTGCCAACAGGGGCTGAAATTCCTGGGGTGGGAGAGAGTGTATCTTGAATGGATCACTCACCGAGTGACTGAAATTTGGTGCAGAATCCAGATTAGGTTTCTGCCCTATGTAAGGAGCAGCCCAAATTCCGGTCAGGAGGGGGAGTGGGTAGGTCTTGCACTCCCCCTCCCCCCCACCCCCGCAAGCTGTGTATCTGGGACGTTCCCAGACTATCACGCGTATTCGAACCAGCATATCCTTAATGGGCCAAGTGGAAGCCATGTCTGCTGAGAGCAGGCATAAGTTCCTTGTAGGCCTCGTAAAGGCGCCCAAAATAGTAAGAGGTAAAGATAATCAATGTCAGAGAGGAGGGGTGCTACTCTAATTTCCCAGAACCTCATCGGGACAGGCACCTCTGCAGCACCTCAACAGGTGCAGGCCGCCCACCCCATTATTAAAATGATCCCGTTCCTGCGATTTGGGATGGAGTCAAAGTCCATTGCAGCAGATGGACAGGAGTCCCATTCCACTCCAGGGTCCTCAATGGCAGAGCAGGGACCCTGGAATTTTAGGGACTTATTGTCTAGGCTCATACATTTTCCTATTGCGTGAGGAACTGGGGAACTAGCAGTGTCCGCATTCCTGTACACCAGTGTTTTTAGCGAAGAAGGGGAAGAAATTGAGAGGAAAAAGTACTGTAAATTTACAAATTGAATGTATATTAACATTACAACTTCACGACAACACAGTACTTTTGAATGAAGGTCCATGAATAACTACAACTCGTGCAGAACCCCTGCGGCCTACATTCACACCATACAAAAGCCCCCCCCCCCCACCATTGTTGTCAAGCTCCACTGACTTCCCATGCCCCAGCAAATCAACTTTGAGATCCTTGTCATTGCCTTCAAATCCCTCCATGGCTATAGTAATCTCGGATGTAATGCTTAAGTTATCCACCAGAGGGAGACAAATGCTAAGGGATTATATTTACTAGTATTAAGGTAACGTTGCATTATGGGTATGATGACTCAGAGGTTCATCCTCCATGTTGGTTTGCATCGTGCAGTAAGAAATAGAAGTGCATGCCTGTAGCTGTAAAAGCTATGTTCTCTCCTAAACTGTGTAATTAAAAAGTTAAGTTTTGGGTTCCTGAAGTCTCACTTATATCAGTTATTTGACCTTACCACCCGGATATAACAATGGCCTTGCCCAACCTACCTTAGCCATTACTTCCACTCGCATATCCTTGCATGCTACACTCTTCCAACACCGGCGTACTCCTTGTTCCCTAGTCCTTCCACTTCACCATCAGCAACTGCAGCCTCAGCCACTACATCCTACTCTCTGCCGCTTTCTTCCTCAGGGACCTCCACTTTGTCACCTCGCTCTGATTTCAGAAGCTTTTTAAAGACCTTTCTCTGCAACCGTCCTTTCATAAACTCCAAGTGCCTCGTTCCCTCTCTTCCCTCTTGCTTGGTGTCTTTATTTGGTCCACTACCCTGTAAAAAGCTCTGAAATATCATCTTGTACGTGAGGAGTTCTATAGAAGTGCGAGTTGTTGAATACTTGTGTTAGTGGGGAGAAAGCTCATGGAAACAGCATCTGCCTGTGGTAACAGCAGTGTTTCCAAATGTGAAAAGAGGTTCCTCATTCCAGCTGAAATGTTAAAAGCTCTTATGAGTACTTTGTTGGTTCGTTTGCTGACAGAAGTAACAGCATCTGGTGTCAGCTGATAATTGTGTTTGCATAGCTTTGAACCTGTTACTACAAGAGGTGGAGTACGTTGGGGAAAGGTGTAGTACGTTGGGGAAAGGTATCTGTTTGCAAATGTCATTTTACAACAATAGCGGAGCATTTAGATGAACTCATCTACTGCCAGCCACTTCTGATCATACAAAAGTGTTCCAAATGGGGTGAAGTTCTAGTTCTTGGTAAAACTTCCTCCTAAGTATTTTCACTTTCTGAAAATTACAGGTTTTTTTTCTTGCTGTATCACATCCATATTGTTCGCAAAACACTGCATGACTGTGAAATGCTATTACTGCAAGACAGCATAAATTGCACACTAGTTGCAGCTGCATAAATTGCAGTTGGTGACTCGGGATGTGATGTATACAGCATTTGTATTACTTTCTAGCAATGACGTGATCAAAATAAAATGTTACCTGAAGGTTTTTTCCAGAATCCAAATATAATTTTTGCTGGAATAAATGGTTAATTAACTGGAGAAGAATGGAAGGGATTGAGGACATGTGAAAAAAGCTTTTCTAAATGTGATGTTATTGTAGTTATACCTTTAAAGCATACTTCACCTCCTATAGAAAGAGACAGCTGTTACTATGTGTGTTATTCTGCAGTTATGGGGGAATGCAGAGGACCGTTCAGACTATTTTCCTTCCATTCATAATGTTTATGTTCTTAATCATCTGGAGATTATAATCCAACACTTTAAGTTGTGACAGTATTTTTTTTTGATTGTGTAAGAACAACTACGTTTACAGACAAATGTTCACATTTGGATCTACTTTGATTTTTTTCCCCCTTAAGAAAGCATTTTCAATATCTTAACTTGTTTTAATATTTTAAATGCATTCATTTCTAATTGTCCAAGACTTTGACTGACTTCTACTTGAGTTACTTGCTGTTTGGGAACGAAACTAACACCATGACCTTGCTCCCAAGTGCAGAAATGTGCGAGAAAATTCCTGGTATCTCTTTCCCACAAAATAATGAATTGACAAATTCAGCAGACTTGTTAGATATTGTTTGAATTTTACTAATCAGCATGGCCAAAAAACAATATCCTTTTAAAGAAAGCCTCTTCTTTCAAGATAGCTTTTTTCAGAATCAAAAATTAAATCTCGAATAATACAATCTAAATAGTAACAATCAATAACATTAAAAATTGTCATCACTGTGAAGAAAAAGATTATGCCGAGAAGCAATCTTAAGGAGCATTTATTGTCTCTTCCAATTTTCTTTTCCTTTCTCCTTTCCTCTCTTGCAGGCAAGGGTCAGTTGTTTTGTTTCAATCCCCTGGATGCCAAGTGTCCTCAGATATCTTGCCCAAGTGGTCATAGGAACAGGAGGAAGCCATTAAGCCCCTCGAGCCTGTTCCACCGTTCAGTTAGATAATGGCTAATCTGTATCTTAACTCCATCTACCCGCCTTGGTTCCGTAACCCTTAATACCCTTGCCTAACAAAAATCTACCAATCTCAGTTTTGAAATTTTCAATTAACTCAGCCTCAACAGCTTTTTGGGGGAGAGTTTTCCAGATTTCCACTACCCTTTATGTGAAGAAGTGCTTTCTGACATCACCCGTAAGCAGCCAAGCTCTAATTATAAGGTTATGGCCCCTTGATCTGGACTCCCCACCAGAGGAAACAGCTTCTCTCTATCTACCCTATCGAATCCTTTAATCATCTTAAACACCTCAATTAGATCACCCCTTAATCTTATATATTCAAGGGAACAATGTAATCCTTTCAACCCAGGTATCATTCTGGTGAATCTGGAGTGACATTGGCAATCTTCCAATCCAAGGGGATAATTCCTGAATCAAAAGAGATTTGGAAGATCATGACCAACGCATCAACAATTTGCTCACCTACATTTTTATATATACCAATTCCTCATATTTGAATCTCAAGAGTGAGTGTTGGTGCATTGATCAACTCTGAGGGTTATCACAGTTGAGCTTCATTAAATGCTCACTTGGCACTGATGTGCCCCGTAATTTTTTTCTGGGCCATGTGGCCCATTCAAAAGCCGCACATGCGTGTTTTTTTCAATTTAGAAGCCGGCTCACCAGCTGCGCGGCAGCCCTTAAAGGGAACATTGCTTGACACACACACACAATGTTTGCACTGCTTTTTCATACAAAGGTTTCACTGACCTATTTCATTTCCTCCACCCCCCCCCCCCCCCCCCAAACAAAGTGAAAATCAAAAAATACAGAAATCACAAATTTATCTCTATTTGTGCAGGGCTTTTGCTGGTATGTAAATGTAAACGTATCCTAGACATGGCTTTTATCAACAATTTTTGTTATTAATGTATATTAGCTGTAAAGGTGAAGGATATCCGTGCTGGAGAATAGAACAAGATTTCACCCAGTCTAGGTTAGATACTGCTTCAAAACCTAGGCTCTGGAGGTGAATGTACACCATTCCTACATTACAACAATGACTATACTTCAAAAGTACTTCATTGGCTGTAAAGCGCTTTATGACATCCTGAGGTCGTGAAAGATGCTATATACCTGTAAATGCAATTCTTTCTTTCTGTCTGTTTGCCTGTCTGGATAACTTTCTTTCTATCTTTTAAAAAAAAATTCAAAAGATAATTTAGGACAACATACAATCTGAACATCAAAAAGTTGCAATCATTAAAGTTATGCACTCGAAATAATGCTCAACCCACCTACCAATTTTCCCTCTAAGCTGTGCATGGCCATGCAGCAATCATGAAGGTACCCCTCAGGCCACTCACAAGCTGTTCCCTGTAAGATGCCGCGCAGCAAATTAAAAGGTACCGCGCATTTAAAAAAAAATTTTAGAGGGAACATTGCCACCCACAATATCAGCCAGTCTGTCCACTGTTTCTAGCACAAAAGTAAACCATTGAATGATTCCCTGTACTGACTGCCATATTACCCAAGGAAGTGAGACAAAAAAGAAATATTCTGTCTGGTTTTAGCTTGGTAGTCATTGTTTTACCTCAATTACAATACATAATGAGTTAAAAACTAGCTTCATTGAGAATCTTGTCCCCAGCCTAATTCAATACATTGTTGTCAAGACCTCCGTTCAGTTGTCTCCAAATCTGTTGGCTTGAGGGAGGAGGAAAGCCTTGAAATTCAAACACTAATAGCTGTGTAATTTGTTCGGTTATATATATGATGATTCAAAGTCCCTTTTTAAAATTTAGCTGACAGTTATTCAATCTATGAAGCCCTGGCAACTGTTTCAGGGGGTTTGAATTAGATTGGTCTATTCACATCAAAACGAGTCAGTCTGGGACCCATAGTTGGTAAGACTATGAAAAGAAAACAATAATAAAGTATATAAATTAGAGATCGTGAACCATTTATTATGTTTTCTTATTTAGGAGTTACTCCTCATTCAAAGTTGCTTGAGCATCTATTCAATGAATTTGAGTAGATGCACGGCTGACCTGTTGTTCAATATTTAAGTGAGTTGACGCCATGAATCCTGGTAGATTTTCAGAGTCTGTGGGCTCGATTTTGTCAATGGGGAGCTTTTGGAGGTGGGACTCCCACTTTTTGGGTTGTAGTCCCGCCTCCATCGAATTGTGGCCAACCCACGCTATTTTCCCTTGATTGACCTTGACCGCCCAGCGGGCTCAGCAGGCCAATTAAGGGATACCTGGTTACTGGTGACGTCAGCGATTGACATTTCATCTGTCAAGAGCTTTTGACAGATGAAAAATCAGCATTTGACAACTCTGTGAAGCTGTCAAACACTGACAGTCTGTCTTCTAACTTGAGTCCTTCTACTCAGACTCAGTTAGAGAGCTCTCCAGACCAGAAAGCAGAGGCTGCAGCTTTTGACAGTTCAGCGGCCATTCTGCTTTCTGTGCCGGTGAGCTGAGGGACTCCTGAGAACTGAAGGAAGGAAGCCTGCAGGAGAAAGTAAAGGTAAGTAAAACTTATTAAAACACTTTACACTTACCTCACACACTTACCTCTGTACACATGCACCCATCACTCACCTGCACAACGGACATCTCGACCCCTCCAACCCCTGCAGACCAATGGTCCGCCTCGCTAACTTGGTGTGGTTTGGAGCCGTCGGACAGCCCACACTTCAGGGCTAAAAATAGGGATTAGGCAAAAAACTGCCTGTTAACTACCTATTAACAGGCAGTTAATTGGCATTAATCCCCTTCCTGCCTCGGGGAGGCGGCTCCCAGCACAGGTCGGATACCCGCCTCCTGGGACATTGGCACGGAGACGGGTTGGGGACGGGATGGGTTCCTGCCCCCCGATTCTGCAATTTTCCCACCACTCCCACCTCCAAACCTGCCTCCTTGGGGCTTGGAAAATCGAACCCTGTGTCTTTTTTAATTTTTAAGACCTTAAATCTGCCTATTGTAGATGCCTTTTGTATTCTCATCCTAAACAAGCAAGTGTAATTTGATAATTTCAGGAGCTTAACTTCTACTACAGTGGAACATGGCAGTAGATTTTGTATCCAGTGAGAGGTTGACCATGGAAAGGGCAGTTTCCCACACCCAAAAAAAGCCCACAATGCATATTTGAAAGTCTTTTATTTCCAAATCTTCCTTGAAGCAAACTCAATAAGATGGCGGTAAGTTTGTCTCATTTCATGATGGTACAGGCCAAGGATGAATTTACATACCTGTTCTCTCCTCTTCCCCTTTCTCTTCATCCCACCCTATGACTTAATGGGGTTTTAAGTATAAATTTGGCGAGAAAATTCTACCTGTACTTCATTAACCTTTGGACTCCCTGCAAAACCATCTGCTTCTGATGATCTCAAGAAACCGGAGAATGTGGCAAAAATCAATGGCTGAGACAATTGTGTACATGGTTGTTGAAGTTCATACAGAAATGGAGACCCAGAACTAACTAACTTGTAATCTTTTAAGAGCTGAAGTTTCAAGCTTGGACCGGATTCCAGTCTGGTTTCTTGGGTGGTCTCTTTGTTTTCCTTTATCGTATTGTCTAACTAACAACATATTATAATTGTTAGGAAAAAATGCCTTGTGGTACATGAAAAAATGATGATTACATATCTATTGTTGACATCCAATAAAAATAATATGTATAATATGCTTTGTTGTGTGGAGCTTGGCGTTCAGTTGTGATTTAATTCCACAAATCTGCCTTGGTTAATGGGGTGTGATTATGCAATAGTTTTTTTAATCTCATATTCCCGATGACTGTGGAATTACCACAGCTTCCTCCAGCTGACAGTCTTCATTATTAATGTCTTCCAGTGGCTGTACAGCTTCCTCACAATGCCATATCATATGCTATGTAAAACCACTACATATGCAATCCCTGCCGTAGTGGTTAATAGTTGCTAACCCCACTTCATTCCGAGTTAACCCCACCCCCCTCCAAACTAACAAACCTCCCAAGTATTACAGATGAATTTGGACAACTAAAATGTTAGTCATATATCAAAAAAGTTACATGCAGTACAACCTAGTCTCTGCTTTTTGAGGTTTTTTTACTATCATATGAAATTTTTAAGTGCTGCTGGAATGAGGACAGCATAATTAAAGTGAGAAATTGAAGTATGGATGTAGATTTGATATTTCATTCAGTTGTGCCCACATCCACATGTCAGCCCTTCAACACATCAGGCTGCAGTTAATAATCACATTTCCCCCTCAAACACAGAACTTCCAAGATTTTATACCCAGTCTTGTAATCATTGTATTATGCTTATGACCATAAAACCTTTGTAGACTGGCTTAAGTAATATAGTTTAATTGTCTACCCAATGGTAATTGAAAAGGAGATTTGCCACTTAGCACCAATTTTAGCTTATTGTAAAACACAGGCTGCTTCACACAGATTACTCACATTGGCTAATTAATGGTCAAAGGCATGTTGAGTGCAACATTACACAATAACACTGAAGCATGATTTTTCTGTGAAATGTCATTACTTACCAAGGAAAAGTGGTTGAAGAAGCCTTTTATTTTTAAGGACTGATCATACAGTAATTACCTTGTAATGTGTGCCAGTTATGTAACGACAATGTAGCCTGAAGAATTAGAGCGATAGGGACTTTTTATATTTATATAATGGTACAAGTGGAAATATATAAATTACTTCTGATCCATATGAACAGGTTAAAAGCAGAAAACAATTTCTGCTTAATTTCTCATAACAGCCTAAGACAGGCTTGCGGAAGAAAGTGATTGCTATGTAACCACATTTTCATGTAAGTTCTATATACACATATGTACCCACAATATTAATACCATTACTGGTTAAGAAAATTTGTGAAAACATTTTTTTTTATTAAAGAGTGAGCTTTTCTGAACAATTACAAAAGATTTCTTGCAGAGACGCATTCAAATGATAACTGAGCAAGGTGACGATATTAGGTACGAAGTCTGGCTGCTTTCTCTTAAGAACACTGGAAAATGAGCACGACTACAAGACTGTGTATAAAATCTTGGACATTGTGTTTTGAGGGAAAAAGTGATTATTAACTGCAGCCTAATGTGTCAACGGTCATGGTCACACATAAACGAAATATCAAATGAGCATGGGCTTGGATAATTTAGTGCTTGTGCTAAGGAACCGATTATGCACAATAATTTGTGGAGTCGTCCAGTAGCTCTTGTGGTAAAGCACAAGACTCTCAGTCAAACGGCCACAATCCCAGTTTGTTCTACTCTGTTTGCTTTTATTTGACTTTTTTAATGGGGGAGGGAGAAGCTAGTGGATGTTTTACTGTCCATCTCGCCTGTGCGTGGTTGATTCCAATGCTGGGTACAAAACATGAAAAGCGTTCCATCTCACAGCGGTAACATCCATTAGCTTCATTTCTTGGTTCTAATATACACAAGTTGATCTGCCATGGCACTTCTCATAGACATTTTTTTTTACAAAATTGTGTTGCTGTCCATGTAACTGAATCTTTGCTTGGAGGATCAGCTTGGATCATTGGTTGTACTCACACCTCTTCATAATTTTAAAAACCTTCATTAAATCTCTTCTTAACCTTCTCTGCTCTAGTGATAATCGTCCCAACATCTCAAACCACTCCTCATAACTATAGTTTCTCATCTTACCAAATATGGATTTCGTAACAGAATTTATCACAACCCTCATGGGATCAATTTACCAGCTAGTCAATTATATGCATCTCACTGTGACTTGTTTATAACATTATATTAAGCAAATGCTATGAAAATACATTTTGAAGCTGGAGGAAATAAATCAAACAAAGTAACTATTTTTGGTCCCATTGCCAGAGGTTAAATAAAATTACCATTGGCATCAATTTGATTTAAATTGCGTTATGAAGGCATTGTACCCTCTGTCAGCAATTTCCAAGTTCAACTTTGATTTGAAGCTGCCAATTTGTGGTAAAAGTTTGAAGTTGACTGCTGTACTTGCTAACAATCTAAATTAATCAAAAATCACTTCTGGACCAAATAGGTAAAAAAAAAAGATCTCAAAACATGGCAACATTTTAAAATTTCATTTGAGGGATGAAGACTGGAGATTGTTTCACATAACTTTCAAATTTAGCAATAGATTGAAAGTCATCTTTCGGATTAGACGTTAAACCGAGGCCCCATCTGCCCTTTCAGGTGGACGTAAACAATCCCATGGCACTATTTCGAAGAAGAGCAGGGAGTTCTCCCCAGTGTCCTGGACAACATTTATGCTTCAGCCAACATCATTGAAACACGGATTATCTGGCAATTATTTCATTGCTGTTTGTGGGAGCTTGCTGTGCACAAATTGGCTGCCGCACTTCCTACATTACAACAGTGACTACACTTCAAAAGTACTTAATTGACTGTAAAGCGCTTTGGGATGTCCTGAGGTCGTGAAATGAGTTATAGAAATGCAAGTCTTTTTTCTTTAACTATCTTTACCGTGCTACAGCTGATATTCACAATGCGAAGAAACTAAACACAGAGCAATCCGCAATCACATTTTTACAAGTACAGTTACTAAGTACAGTAGATTAAGCTGTGGGTGCAGGATGAAGTTTTGACTGTACAGGAAACTTTGTGCTATCCGGAGGTGAGCTATCCGGCAATCTGGAGCCACCGGCAAAAATCAGCAGCCGTTTTTTATTCTTTTTGTTTGTTTTTTTTGCTTTGTTTGAACAGTCAAGCTGTGCAAGGTCTGTAGCTATAGCAACAGCTTCAGCTACAGAGCTTTAGGGCCACACCCGAGTGTTTAGAAGCTGTTGCTAAGCAACAGTGTTTGTTGTCAAATACGGAGATAAGAATCTCCGTATCTCTCAACATTAACTCTGGAGAGTACGGCAGTTTTGAGGCAACGGCAGCAGCTCGGTCCCATGGGTGCCGGATAGCACAAAGCTTCCTGTACTTGCAATAGGACTGTTGCTGGGACTCACTCAATGCTTGGCAAATGCAAATACAGTTACCAAGCACAGTGCTCAACCTCCTGCTTAACCACAGTGAGTGGCAGCTAAACTGCAGCTTAGCAAAATCAAGTTCACAATATTACAGGACTTCTACTTGCTGATGTTTTGTCAGTAAACTTTGTTTAGGGTTTTATACTCATGGAGAAGTATATCCCCTTACTTGAACCCCTCAATCCTGACATTCTTACAAAAGCATGTGGTAAATATTAGTGGCAATAAAGTTGTTTGTGATTTTCAAAATTAATATAGGCGTATCAGCAAAGCTAATGGTGGGAAAAAGAAACAGAAACAATTCTTAACATTAATGTTTACCATTGATCCTAAAACAAAATTCAGGAAGACAAATTATTCTTTCATTTGTTTTTATTCGCTTTATGCTAAACCATCTGATTTTTTAAAAAGTTAAGCTGGAAATTATCTTGTTTTATCTGTGGTTGAGATGATGAGAAGTAGAGACATTACGATAGAAGGTGGTGATAATATTACAGTAAATAATAATTCTAATAGGTCTAAGAGCGTTAAAAAAACAAGCCTGAAGGCTTTGTGTCTTAATGTGAGGAGCATTTGTAATAAGGCGGATGAATTGGCTGTGCAAATAGAGGTAAACGAATATGATTTGGTTGGGATTACGGAAACGTGGCTCAAGGATGGCCAAGACTGGGAACTCAACATCCAGGGGTATTCGATATTCAGGAAAGATAGGCAAAAAGGAAAGAGAGGAGGGGTAGCATTACTGGTTAAAGAAGGGATTAACACAATTGTAATGAAGGATATTAGCTCTGATGATGTGGAATCTGTATGGGTAGAATACTAAGGGGAAAAAAACATTAGTGGGAGTGGTATATAGACCTCCAAACAGTAAGGCGGAGGTTGGGGATGGCATTAAAAGGGAAATTAAAGAAGCGTGCAATAAGGGCACAGCAGTCATCATGGGTGACTTTAATCTACATATAGATTGGGCTAACCAAATTAGTAACAATACTGTGGAGGAGGAATTCCTGGAGTGTTTACGGGATGGTTTCCTGGACCAATATGTCGAGGAACCAACTAGAGATCAGGCCATCTTAGACTGGGTATTATGTAACGAGAAAGGATTAATTAGCAATCTTGTTGTACGAGGCCCCTTGGGTCGGAGCGATCATAATATGATCGAATTCTTCATTAAGATGGAGAATTAAGTAGTTGACTCAGAAACTAGGGTCCTCAATTTAAATAAAGGAAACTACGATGGTCTGAAGAGCGAGTTGGGTAGGATTGATTGGGGAATGGCACTCAAAGGGTTGACGGTGGATAGGCAATGGCAAACATTCAAAGACCGAATGGATGAGCTACAGAAGTTGCTCATCCCAGTTTGGCATAAAAATAAAACGAAAAAGGTGACTCAACCGTGCCTAACAAGGGAAATTAGGGATAGCATAAGATCCAAGGAGAGGACATACAAATTGGCCAGAAAAAGCAATAATCCTGAGGATTGGGAGCAGTTTAGGATTCAACAAAGGAGGACAAAGGGATTAATTAAGAAAGGGAAAATAGAATGAGAGTAAACTTTCAGGGAACATAAAAACTGACTGTAAAAGCTTTTATAGATATGTAAAGAGAAAAAGATTGGTGAAGTCAAGCGTAGGTCCCTTGCAGTCAGAATCAGGGGAATTTATAATGGGGAGCAAAGAAATGGCAGACCAACTAAATACATATTTTGGTTCTGTCTTCACAAAGGAGGACACAAATAACCTCCCAGAAATACCGCGGAACATAGGGTCTGATGAAAGGGTGCAACTGAAAGAAATCAGTATTTGTAGGGAAATGGTGTTTGGAAAATTGATGGGACTGAAGGCCGATGAATCCCTAGGGCCTGATAATCTACATCCCAGGGTACTTAAGGAAGTGGCCCTAGAAATAGTAGATGCATTGCTGGTCATCTTCCAGAACTCAATAGACTCTGGAACAGTACCCATGGATTGGAGGGTAGCTAATGTTACCCCACTATTCAAAAAAGGTGGTAGAGAAAAAGCGGGGAATTATAGACCGGTAAGCCTGACATCGGTAGTGGGGAAAATGCTAGAGTCCATTATAAAAGATGCCATAGCAGAGCACTTGGAAAGCAGTGACAGGATCGGACAACATCAACATGGATTTACAAAAGGTAAATCATGCTTGACTAATCTACTGGAATTTTTTGAGGATGTAACTGGTAAAATAGATAAGGGAGAACCAGTGGATGTGGTGTATTTGGACTTTCAGAAGGCTTTCGATAAGGTCCCGCATAAGAGGGTAGCGTGCAAAATTAAAGCACATGGGATTGGGGGCAAGGTATTGACTTGGATAGAGAACTGGTTGGCGGACAGAAAGCAAAGAGTTGGAATAAACGGGTCGTTTTCCGAGTGGCAGGCAGTGACTAGTGGGGTACCGCAAGGATCGGTCCTAGGACCCCAGCTGTTCACAATATATATTAATGATCTGGACGAGGGAATTGGATGTAATATCTCCAAATTTGCAGACGACACAAAGCTGGGTGGGCGTGTGTGCTGTGAGGAGGATGTTGTGAAACTCCAGTACGATTTGGACAGGTTGGGTGATTGGGCAGATGTGGATAAATGTGAGGTTATCCACTTTGGTGGCAAAAACAGGAAGGCAGAGTATTATTTGAATGGCAATAGATTGGGAGAAGGGGAAGTGCAAAGAGACCTGGGTGGTGGTGTGCACCAGTCGCTGAAGGTAAGCATGCAGGTGCAACAGGCGGTTAAGAAGGCAAATGGTATGTTGGCCTTCGTAGCAAGAGGGTTCGAGTACAAGAACAAGGATGTCTTGCTGCAGTTGTACAGGGCCTTGGTGAGACCGCACCTTGAGTATTGTATGCAGTTTTGGTCACCTTACCTGAGGAAGGACGTTCTTGCCATGGAGGGAGCGCAGCGAAGATTCACCAGGTTGATACCTGGGATGGCAGGAAGGACGTACGAGGAGAGATTGTGTCAATTGGGCTTATACTCACTGGAGTTTAGAAGATTGAGAGGGGATCTCATAGAAACCTATAAAATTCTGGACAGACTAGATGCAGAAAGGATGTTTCTGATGTCCGGGGAGTCCAGAACCAGGGGTCATAGTCTAAGGATAAGGGGTAAGCCATTTAGGACTGAAATGAGGAGGAATTTCTTCACCCAGAGAGTGGTGAACCTGTGGAATTCTCTGCCACAGAGGGCGGTGGAGGCCAGTTCATTAAATATATTCAAGAAAGAGTTGGATATATTTCTTGAGGCTAAAGGGATCAAGGGATATGGGGAGAAGGCAGGGACAGGGTACTGAATTTGGATGATCAGCCATGATCTCATTGAATGGCGGAGCAGGCTCGAAGGGCCAAATGGCCTACTCCTGCTCCTATCTTCTATGTCTATGTTTCTATGTCTAAGACAGGCTCACAGATTTTAATGTTTTCAACTGGTGTGTATGTCTCAAATATATGTGCCATGTCCGTGTTCCTACATTCTGCATTTGAAATTGAACTTCACCCTCCAAGTGAGGAGACTTGCCTACTAAGAATGCATTCAGAAATTCAGATGAGGTGCTGTGCATGATTTTCCAACCATTAATGGTTTGAAAGTCACAAACAGTGTACACCCGATGTCCTCATATGTGCTTCCAATGGTTAGGCTTCCTGTCATAGGGAAGAAGTTAGAAAGCTATCTATTATTTCTCTCAGAATTGTGTTTACAAATGAGCCCTGCTCCAATTGCCAAATTAATGAAAAACAGCTTTTGACTTTATTTGGTTCTTTGTCCCTTATCTATCTAGGTCATTCTCTGAGGGTGCGGGCAGGCGAGTGCCTATTTCCACCAATGCCACTTTTAACTGGCTCTTAGGAGATGCAGGAGAGCAGCAAAGCAATTAATTATCTTCCACTTTTTGTAATTCTTAAGAGGAAATACCTAGGTTGTACTTGGCCTTTTCCATAAAGTACTGGATATATGTATGGCTCTCCACTTTCAACAGGTATGTTTCCCATATCAATTAGAAATATCTCCAACCAATAGGAAACATCCCTTAAATGTATGATCCACCCCAGTGACTTAATGGCTAAATGTATTGGGTTAAATTGGGCCGTTTTTAGGTGCTATTTGGCCTCCTAAGGTTTCAAAATAGTGTCCAAGATGCACGTGCACACTTCCGGTGGGAAGTGCGCAGGACGCCATCTTGGTAAAGGGGTTTGTGTGCACGCCTAATAACCACCAGTAGCACGCAGAACAGTGAGATCATGAAACAAATCAGTGTGCAACGCTGATTTGAAGCCACCGCTGCCATTTTGCAACTTCACACTCCTGCCCTTTCTTAACCTCGCACAGCTGAACACAACATTAAACAGCATGAAGGACCCCAACCCCCACCATGCTATTTAATGGGATCATGAAGTACCTGCAGGTTAGTTGCTGAAATATTTCTTCTGGCTGCTGGTGCAATTGCACACGTTCCAATACTTGTACTTCAGTACTCTACAGGGAGTGGTCTAGCTGGTCTTGCCGTACTTTTTTTGTCATTTAAAATACTGGGTTGGTACTGGGATTCCACTCCCTTAATATGCAGCTGGTGTGCGACCACAGGCAATGCAGGTGAATACCCGTTATCCAACAATCCTACTGATATGTTGTAGAACAGATTGCTGGACTGCTGTGATGCCCTGGAAGCCCCTTTCAACAGTGGTATCCAGAGCAACGATGGCAGCAGTCTGAGCTTGCAAGGCAGCAGTTTGAGCTTGCAAGGCAGCAATCGGAGCTGAGGCAGCAGTCTGATATTCCAATGCAGCAGTCAGACTTTTGATGGAAGCTGTTTGTGCTGCAATAGAAGCTGCGACATTGGTCATCAGACGCTTCATCATGGTGTGTTCCACAGGTGTGCTGATGGAGATGACCACCCGTTCCATGTTGGAAAGGATGGGCTCCAAGATCTGCGCAAAGCCCTGTGCCAAGTAGGAGCTGGACTCCTCCATGCAACTTGAGATTGTGCACAGGTTTTCCACTGCACCAAGCATTGGGTTGTGTACGCCCATCAGCCTTCTGTAGCCTGGCCCATCAAAGTCCTCATCTGACTCTGCAGCAGAAGTAGTGTGCAACCTCGCCCACCAACGAGCTGGCACTTGCGGTATCCTTTCCTCCCATCCTGGCTCCTGCGCACTTGTGCTGTTTCTAATTTATATCAATGACTTGGATTCAGAAACTCAATGTAAATTGGTCAAATTAGTAGATGATACAAATTTGGAGGGACAGTAGAATCAAAGGAGGCAGTCCAGAATTTTCAGAATGAGCTAAACAAAATATGAGTGGGCCAAAGCATAGCAGATGAAATTTGAGCTAGTGAAGTGTAAAGTATTGTACAGAGGAAGGGAAGATGGGCAATAAATAAACTCCATTAATGGTGTTGACATAGCTAAGAATGAGGTTGAAAGATACCTAGAAGTCCTGGTAGACTCAACATGTCCAACCAATGCAGAGCAGCAATCAGCAATCCAATAGAAAGTTGAACTACATGGCCAAAACAGTACTTTCATTGAGGCACATCGTTAAATCGGTCCTTTTGTCAGTCAACACTACCCCTATGGTAAGAATAATGCATAAGTGGAGAGTTGAGATCTCTTGCTCTCCGCAAAGAGCTACAGATTGACCACTGATGTAGAAAACATGGCATGTTTTTAAACAGATCAGTACCCACATGGGATGGCAGATACAGGTCAGACTTGCTGATCAGTAATATATTGCAAGATTACATTTGAACAGCCCCCACCCTTTCAAGGGGTAATAGAGCTGATTTTACATGAATATGTTAAGCCAGAGAGAGACACATTTGCCAAAGGCACAACAGAGGGCTGTTTTTCTTCTACTTCAAGATCTTCACCGCACGTCAATTACAAGAGAAATGCAGGGAACAGCACCAACCGCTGAACATGGCCTTCTTTGATCTCACAAAGGCCTTCGACACTGTCAACCATGAGGGATTATGGAGTGTCCTCCTCAAATTCGGCTGCCCTCAAAAGTTTGTCACTATCCTCCGCCTGCTTCACGACGACATGCAAGCTGTGATCCTGACCAACGGTTCCACCACAGACCCAATTCACATACGAACCGGGCTCAAGCAAGGCTGTGTCATCGCACCAACGCTCTTCTCGATCTTCCTTGCTGCAATGCTCCATCTCACCCTCAGTAAGCTCCCCGCTGGAGTGGAGCTAATTTACAGAACAAACGGAAAACTGTTCAACCGCCGTCGCCTCCAGTCCAAATCCAAGGTCGTCCCATCCTCTGTCGCCGAATTACAGTATGCGGACGACACTTGCGTCTGCGCTCACTCGGAGGTCGAACTCCAAACCATCGTCAGCGCCTTCACCGAAGTGTACGAGAGCATAGGCCTGACACTAAACATCCGTAAGACAAAGGTCCACTACCAACCTGACCCCACCACACAGTACTGCCCCCCGATTATCAAAATCCATGACAAGGCCTTGGGCAACGTGGACCACTTTCCATACCTTGCGAGCCTACTGTCAACAAGGGCAGACGTCGACGACTAAGTCCAACACCGCCTTCAGTGTGCCAGTGCAGCCTTCAGTCGCCTGAGGAAGAGAGTGTTTGAAGACCAGGACCTCAAACCCGGCACTAAGCTCATGGTCTACAGAGCAGCAGTGATATCCGCCCTGCTGTATGCCTCAGAGACACGGACCATGTACAGCAGGCATCTCAAAGCACTGGAGAAGTACCACTAACGCTGCCTCCGCAAGATCCTGCAAATCCATTGGCAGGATAGGCGCACCAACGTCTGTGTTCTTGCTCAGGCCAACATCCCCAGCAACGAAGCTTTGACCACGCTCAATCAGCTCCGATGGACGGGTCACATTGTCCGCATGCCCGATACGAGACTCCCAAAACAAGCGCTCTACTCGGAGCTCAGGCATGGCAAGAGAGCCCCAGGTGGGCAGAGGAAACGCTTCAAAGACACCCTCAAAGCCTCCTTGAAAAAGTGTAACATCCCCACCGACACCTGGGAATCCCTGGCCCAAGACCACACAAAGTGGTGGAGAAGCATCCTGGAAGGCGCCGAGCGCCTCAAGTCTCTTCGCCGGGAGCAAGCGGAAGCCAAGCGCAGGCAACGCAAGGAGCGCACGTCAACCGAAGCACCCCACCCACCTGTCCCTTCAACCACCTTCTGCCCCACCTGTGACAGAAACTGTAGGTCCCACATTGGACTCATCAGTCACCTGCGAACTCATTTTTAATGTGGAAGCAAGTCATCCTCGGTTCCGAGGGACTGCCTAAGAAGAAGAAGACTGCAAGATCCATGGACAATGCCATGTTAGTTCTCTGAACAGTATCAGGCAAGAAAGATATATGTATTCTCATTGTTCGGTAGTCCATTGCATCCTCAGAAAGATCATACCTGACATCAGTAGTAGAGAAAATGCTAGAATCTATCCTGACATCTGTAGTAGGGAAAATGCTAGAATCTATTATTAGGAACGTTCTAACAGGACACTAAGAAAATTATAGTGTGATTGGGCAGAGTCACCGCAGATTTATGAAAGGAAAGTCATGTTTGACAAATCTGAGTTTTTTGAGAGAGTAGAAAAGGGGGAACCAGTGGATGTAGTGTACCAGTGGATTTTCAAAAAGTATTTGATATGGTGCTAAACGAGGTTATTGCACAAAATTAAGGTTCATGGGATTGGGAGTAATATATTAGCATGGATTGAGGATTGGTTAACGGACAGAAAACAGAGAGTAGGAATAAACAGGCCATTTTTGGCTTGGCAGGCTGTAACTAGTGGGGTACCGGAAGGATCAGTGCTTGGGCCTCAGCTATTTACAATCTATATCAATGATTTAGATGAGGGGACTGAGTGTAATGTATCCAAGTTTGCTGACAATACAAAACTAAGTGGGAAAGTTAGTTGTGAGGAGGATGCAAAGAGGCTGCAAAGAGATATAGACAGGTTAAGTGAGTTGGCAAGAACATGGCAGATGGCATATAATGTGGAGAAGTGTGAAGTTATCCACTTTAGTAGGAAAAATAGAAAAGCAGAATATTTTTTAAATGGTGAGATTGGAAAATGTTGGTAGTCAGAGGGAGCTGGGTGTCCTTGTACACGAATCACTGAATGTTAACATGCAGGTACAGCAAGCAATTAGGAAAACAAATGGGCCTAGAAATTGAGTTGACGCCGCGCCAGGGCTTTAGCGCCGGAAATTTAGCGCCGGCGCTAATTCCCTTGCGCGCGCCAAAAATTCAGTAGCGCCGCGCCCAGACGGCTGCCGGCGCTACTGGCGGGCGTGAGTGCCTCCCAATGGGCGCTGAGTGCCGCATTGCGGCGCTAATCCGGCGCTGCGGCACCCGATGCGGTGCGGCAGGCTGGGGAAGTGCAGGCCTCCTCCACCCGTTAAGGAGGCGCTGCCTTCACCCGATCGCTGGCCGTTTGATTTTTTCAAAAATGAGCCCGGCACCTCGGACAAGTGCCGGGCTTGCAGGCCAGACGCATCTGTTCCGCGGGGGGGGGTGGAGGAGTCCGGGGAGGGAGGTGCGGGCAGGCGGCCGGCGGGAAAGCGGCCGGCCGCCGCGCGACCTTAATGCGCCGGCGCTAACTTGTGTAAGACTCGGTTGCCAGAGTCTTAGTTGCGGCTGCCACGGGCGAGGCGGCCGCAACTGAATTTCGGCGTTCGGGCGCGTTGCCACGGCAACCGGGACGCTGCGCACACCGATGACGTCATCGGTGCCGGCGCAGCGCAACCGGCTAACGCCGATGGCAGCGCCGAAGTGAATTTCAGAAACGGCTATCATTGCGGCGCTAGGCCCTCTAGCGCCGCAAAATGGGCGCTAACCCTACTGAATTTTCAGCCCATGGTATGTTAGCCTTTATTGCAAGCAGATTGGAGTATAAGAGTAAAGACATCTTACTGCAATTATATAGGGCCTTGGTGAGACCACACCTGGAGTACTGTGTACAGTTTTGGCCTCCTTACCTAAGAAAGGATATACTTGCCTTAGAGGGAGTGCAACAAAGGTTCATTAGACTGATTCCTGGGATGGGGGGTGGTTGTCCTATGAGGAGAGATTGAGTAGATTAGGCCTATATTCCCTAGAGTTTAGAAGAATGAAGTGGTCTCATTGAAACTTATAATATTCTTAAGGGGCTTGACAGGGTAGATGCTGGGAGGTTGTTTCCCCTGGCTGGGGAGTCTACAACTAAGGGTTACAGTCTCAGAATAAGGGGTTGGCCATTTAGAACCCCACGGTTCTGGGGGAGGTGGGACCAGTACAAACCGGACGGTCTGCACCTGGGCAGGACCGGGACCGATGTCCTTGGGGGAGTGTTTGCTAGTGCTGTGGGGGAGGGTTTAAACTAAAATGGCAGGGGGTTGGGAACCTGAGCAGGGAGACAAAGGAAAGGGAAACAAGGATAGAAGCAAAAGACAGGAAGGAGAATAACAAAGGTGGCAATCGGAGAAATCAAGGGTTTAAAACAAACATGGCCACAGTAAATAATAATTCTAAAAGGTCTAAGAGCGTTAAAAAAACAAGCCTGAAGGCTTTGTGTCTTAATGCAAGGAGCATTCGTAATAAGGTGGATGATTTAGCAGCGCAAATAGAGGTAAATGAATATGATATGATTGGAATTACGGAAACATGCCTCCAGGGGGCCAAGGCTGGGAACTCAACATTCAGGGGTATTCAATATTCAGGAAAGATAGGCAAAAAGGAAAAGGAGGTGGGGTAGCATTGCTGGTTAAAGAGGGGATTAACACAATTGTAAGGAAAGATATTAGCTCTGATGATGTGGAATCTGTATGGGCAGAACTGAGAAATACCAAAGGGCAGAAAACATTAGTGGGAGTGGTCTATAGACCCCCAAACAGTAATGCAGAGCTTGGGGATGGCATTAAAAGGGAAATTAGAGAAGCGTGCAATAAGGGCACAGCAGTCATCATGGGTGACTTTAATCTACATATTGATTGGGCTAACCAAATTAGTAACAATACAGTGGAGGAGGAATTCCTGGAGTGTATACGGGATGGTTTCCTGGACCAATATGTCGAGGAACCAACTAGAGATCAGGCCATCTTAGACTGGGTATTATGCAATGAGAAAGGATTAATTAGCAATCTTGTTGTGCGAGGCCCCTTGGGTCAGAGCGATCATAATATGATCGAATTCTTCATTAAGATGGAGAGGGAAGTAGTTGACTCAGAGACTAAGGTCCTGAATTTAAATAAAGGGAACTATGATGGTATGAGACGCAAGTTGGGTAGGATTGATTGGCTAATGTCACTCAAAGGGTTGACGGTGGATAGGCAATGGCAAATATTCAAAGATCACATGGATAAACTACAGAATTTGTTTATCCCAGTTTGGCATAAAAATAAATCAAAAAAGGTGACTCAACCGTGGCTAACAAGGGAAATTAGGGATAACATAAGATCCAAAGAGAGGGCATATAAATTGGCCAAAAAAGCAGCAAACCTGAGGATTGGGAGCAGTTTAGGATTCAGCAAAGGAGGACAAAGGGATTAATTAAGAGGGGGAAAATAGATTATGAAAGTAAGCTTGCAGGGAACCTAAAAACTGACTGTAAAAGCTTTTATAGATACGTGAAGAGAAAAAGATTGTTGAAGTCAAGCGTAGGCCCCTTGCAGTCAGAATCAGGGGAATTTATAATGGGGAACAAAGAAATGGCTGACCAATTAAATACATATTTTGGTTCTGTCTTCACAAAGGAGGACACAAATAACCTCCCAGAGATGTCGGGGAACATAGGGTCTAATGAGAGGGAGGAACTGAAAGAAATCAGTATTTGTAGGGAAATGGTGTTGGGAAAGTTGACGGGATTGAAGGCCGATAAATCCCCAGGGCCTGATAATCTACATCCAAGGGTACTTAAGGAAGTGGCCCTGGAGATAGTAGATGCATTGCTGGTCATCTTCCAGAACTCGATAGACTCTGGAACAGTACCCATGGATTGGAGGGTAGCTAATGTTACCCCACTATTCAAAAAAAGGTGGTAGAGAAAAAGCGGGGAATTATAGACCGGTAAGCCTGACATCGGTAGTGGGGAAAATGCTAGAGTCCATTATAAAAGATGTAATAGCAGAGCACTTGGAAAGCAGTGACAGGATCGGACAAAGTCAACATGGATTTACAAAAGGTAAATCGTGCTTGACTAATCTACTGGAATTTTTGAGGATGTAACTGGTAAAATAGATAAGGGAGAACCAGTGGATGTGGTGTATTTGGATTTTCAAAAGACTTTCGATAAGGTCCCGCATAAGAGATTAGCTTGTAAAATTAAGGCACATGGGATTGGGGGCAAGGTATTGACTTGGACAGAGAACTGGTTGGCAGATAGAAAGCAAAGAGTTGGAATACACGGGTCGTTTTCTGAGTGGCAGGCAGTGACTAGTGGGGTACTGCAAGGATCAGTCCTAGGACCCCAGCTGTTCACAATATATATTAATGATCTGGACGAGGGAATTGGATGTAGTATCTCCAAATTTGCAGACGACACAAAGCTGGGTGGGAGGGTATGCTGTGAGGAGGATGTTGTGAAACTCCAGTACGATTTGGACAGGTTGGGTGATTGGGCAGAAACATGGCAAATGCACTATAATGTGGATAAATGTGAGGTTATCCACTTTGGTGGCAAAAACAGGAAGGCAGTTTATTATTTGAATGGCAATAGATTGGGAGAAGGGGAAGTGCAAAGAGACCTGGGTGTTCTTGTGCACCAGTTGCTGAAGGTAAGCATGCAGGTGCAGCAGGCGGTTAAGAAGGCCAATGGTATGTTGGCCTTCGTAGCAAGAGGGTTCGAGTACAGGATCAAGGATGTCTTGCTGCAGTTGTACAGGGCCTTGGTGAGACCGCACCTTGAGTATTGTGTGCAGTTTTGGTCGCCTTATCTGAGGAAGGATGTTCTTGCCATGGAAGGAGTGCAGCGAAGATTCACCAGGCTAATACCTGGGATGGCAGGAATGACGTACGAGGAGAGATTGGGTCGATTGGGTTTGTACTCACTGGAGTTTAGAAGATTGAGAGGGGATCTCATCGATACCTATAAAATTCTGTCAGGCCTGGACAGACTAGATGCAGGAAGGATGTTCCCGATGGCTGGGGAGTCCAGAACTAGGGGTCATAGCCTAAGGATAATGGGTAAGCCATTTAGGATTGAGATGAGGAGGAATTTCTTCACCCAGAAAGTGGTGAACCTGTGGAATTCTCTACCACAGAAGGCAGTGGAGGCCAATTCATTAAATATATTCAAGAAGGAGTTGGATATATTTCTTAAGGCGAAAGGGATATGGGGAGAAGGCAGGAACGGGGTACTGAATTTGGATGATCAGCTATGATCTCATTGAATGGCGGAGCAGGCTCGAGGGGCCGAATGGCCTACTCCTGCTCCTGTCTTCTATGTTTCTATGAAATGAGGAGGAATCTCTTCACTCAAAGGGTTGTGAATCTTTGGAATTCTCCATCCCAGAGGGCTGAGCATGCTCAGTCATTGAGTATACTCAAGGCAGAGTTCGATAGATTTTTGGATGCTAAGAGAATCAAGGGATATGGGGATAGTGTGGGAAGGTGGAGTTGAAGTAGAAGATCAGCCATGATCTTAGTGAATGGCAGAGCAGGCTCGAAGGTTCTTATGTTCTTATATTGGCTATATAGACCATGTTTTTCAGATCTTCTCGACTTTCTGAAGTTTCTAGTTCTGTTGTCTATTAAGTGCCTTTCGGAACAGTATTTATCTGTTCTAAATGGGAAAAGCTGTCGCTGTTCAAATAGCAATTCGCCCTTTCCACAATTAAACCTAACTTAAGTTGGAATTGATACTGTTGTTTCGTCTGGGAATTGATACTGTTGTTTCATCTGGGAAGCTAATCACTTTAAATACATAAGTGCTAAGATGGAGAGGAAACCCTATCATATGTGAGGTCTAATCTGTAGACATGCTGAATGTGGTCTTAAAAGCCCGTGCCATTACAGTGCATTCCAACATAGGAACTGATGCAGAAAAAGAAAATAAATAGGTTTACATTTCTTCTCTCTTTCGAGGTAAAAATTGCACTTGGCAAAAATACTTTTGTAGCCAGAACTGGGTGAGTGGGGGCCAGAAAACAATGAGTTTTATACCCAATTAGTGCAGTGCAACTTTCCGTACCTGGCTTCCTATGGCATTGCTAACTGCTTCATTAGATAGTGAAATCTAATGCAAATGAGGCCATGATCCAGCCTTTTCCTGGTTGTTCCTGGTTTCCCAGTTTTCCCATTCTATGCTATGTCTGCAACTTTTATGTCTCCACTTTGTTCCAAGCTAGCATAGGGACCATCGAGTCAGAAAGATAGTGAATTTCTTCAATGCATTCAAGATAGATTTTCTGGAACAATATGTTCTATAACTAACAAGAAGGCAGGCCAATACCATATTTAATAATGAGTAATGAGTCAGGCTTAGTTAATTTATCTAACAGTGATCATAATATGATAGAATTCAATGTTAAGTTTTAAAAGGAGAAACTTAACATAGTTAGTAAGATCCTAGGTTTTGTAAGGCTAACTTTAACGGAATGAGATAGACACTGACAACAGCAATACATAAGTAAAATACTGCAGATGCTGGAAATCTGATATAAAAACAGAAAATGCTGGAAATACTCAGCAGGTCAGGCAGCATCTGTGCAGAGAGAAACAGTGTTAACGTTTCAGGTCGATGACCCTTCATAAGAACTGGAAAAAGCTGGAGATGGAACAGGTTTTTAAGCAAGTGTAGGGGCAGGGAAAGGGGGGAGGAAAGAACAAAAGGGAAGGTCTGTGATAAGGTGGAAGGCAGGAGAGATTAAGAGACAAAAGGGATGATGGTGCAAGGCAAAGGAGATGGTAATGGGACAAGTTAAGAAACAAAAGATGGCTCTAGATGAAGTGTAAGTGGCGATGGCAGAAAGACAACTACCATGTGAGAGAGAGGGAAAAAAATTTAAAAAAAGATTGGGGCAGAGGTTATGGTCTGAAATTGTTGAACTTGATTTGAGTCCAGAAGGCTGTAAAGTGCCTAATCGAAAGACTGACGACAGTAAACTGATCAAAACTGATATCGGGTAAATCTGCATGGGTTCAAAAAAGAATTTAGCTTAATACAAGACCAGTATATACCCCTAAGGGGCAAGAGCCCTACTTACCAAATAAAAACAGCCATTGGTGACTGAAGAGGTGAGAGATAACATAAAACTAATGGAAAGAGCATATACAACTGCAGAGAATAGTGTAAATCCAGGGGACTGGGAGATATATAAAGAACAAAGGAAGACAGAAAAGATACTAAGAGCTGTAAAAAGGAATATGAAAAGAAACTTGAGGGATATCACGATTAACACACAGTTTTTACAATTATATTAGAAAAAAAAGGTAGCTAAGGGTAACATGGGCCCTTGATAAACAGATGGGGGTAATATTGCAAATGAAAATAAGGAAATGGCAGGCTTGTTAATTAATTACTTTGTGTCAGTGTTCATACTGTAGTAGAGGAAGAGGATAATATACCTCACATTCTAGGGAACTAAAGTTAACGTAAGCAAGATACCAATATTAGAAAAAATAATAGCACTAAAGACTGACAATTCTCCAGGACCTGATGGTTTTCACCCCAGATTTTTAAGGAAGTAGGTGAGGAAATTGCAGATGCTCTTAGCCATAATCTTCCAAAGCTCTCTTGATTCAGGAGCTGTCCCTTTAGATTGGAAAATTGCAAATGTGATTCCATTATTTAAGAAAGGTGAGAGGGAGAAACCAGGAAAGTATAGACCTGTTAGTCTAATTTCTATTGCAGGGAAGTTATTGGAATCTATTTCTATTGCAGGGAAGTTATTGGAATCTATAATCTTCGATAAGGTACCACATAATAGACTAATGAACAAGGTCAGAGAATGCGGAGTCAGAGTACAAGTAGCAGAATGGATAGCTAGCTGACTTCAAGACAGAAATGAGAGAGTAGGGGTAAAAGGTAGCTATTCAGATTGCAGAAGGTGGAAAGTGGGGTAACACAAGGATCAGTGCTGGGACCAATGATGTTCTCAATTTATATTAACGATTTAGACTTTGGAATCAAAAACATAATTTCTAAATTTGCGCATGACACCAAATTGGGGGAATAGTCAATATTGAGGTGGACTGCAACAAATTACAAGAAGACATTACTGTAATAAACTTGCAGAATGGACATATAATTAGTACATTAATTTCAACACAGATCAATGTGAGGTATTACATTTTGGGAAGAAAAATAAGGAGGTCACATATTACTTGGAAAATAAAAATCTAAATGGGGTAGAAAAACAAAGGGATCTTGGAGTTGAAATGCACAAATCACTAAAAGTAGCAATGCAGGTTAATAAGGCCATAAAAAAGCAAACCAAGCACTAGGGTTTATTTCCAGAGGGATAGAATAGAAAAGTACAGAAGTTATGCTAAACTTCATCGAACCTTGGTTTGACCACATTTGGAGTACTGTGTACAATTCTGGTCGCCATATTATAAAAAGGATACAGAGTCACTGCAGAGGGTGCAAAAAATATTTATAAGGATTATACCAGAAATGCAAGGTTATACCTATCAGGAAAGGATGAACAAGCTGGGTCTCTTTTCTCTTGAAAAGAGAAGGCTGAGGGGTGACCTAATAGAGGTCTTTAAGATTATGAAAGGTTTTGATAGAGTAGACACACCGAGACTGTTTCCACTTGTGGGGAAGAGAAAAATTAGAGGCCATCAATATAAGATATTTACCAAGAAATTAAATAGGGAATTTAGAAGAAACTTCTTTATCCAGAGAGTGTTGAGAATATAGAACTTGCTACCACAGGAAGTGGTCGAAGCGAATAGTATAGATGCAATTAAGGAGAGGCTAGATAAGCATATGAGAGAGAAGGGAATAGAGGGTTATGGTGATAGAGTTAGATGAGGAAAGATGGGAGGAGGCTCAAGTGGACCATAAACGGCTGGATGGACCGAATGGCCTGTTTCCGTGCTGTATATCCTATGTAATCGTATGTAATTAAGGACAGACTGAGCACTTCGAGAAATTTGAGGTGATTAGAGAGAGCTAGCATGGACTTGTAATGGGTAAGTCATGTCTAATGAACCTAATTGAATTTTTTGAGGAAGTAACTAAAGTAGTAGACAGGGAAATATCTATTGATGTAGTTTATATGGACATGCAGAAGGCATTCGATAAAGTTTCACATAAGAGACTGCTAAAATTAAAGCTTGTGGAATTGAAGGTAAATTATTGACCTGGTTAGGAGATTGGTTAGGTGGTAGAAGACAGAGAGTAGGGATAATGGGTATGTACTCGAATTGGAAGGAAGTGACTAGTAATCTCCCACAAGGTTCTGTACCTAAACTATTCACTGTATTTATTAATGACTTTGATAACACAACAGAGAGCCATATATCCAAGTTTGCCGATGACACAAACACTGGTAGTATGGTGTATATAGTCTAGACGGGAGCATAAAATTACAAAGAGACATTGATAAAGTGAGTGGGCAAAACTATGGCAGATGGATTTCAACACAGGTAAGTGTGAGGTCATCCATTTTGGACCAAAAAAGGATAGATCCGATATTATTTAAATGATGAAAAGCTAGGAACAGTGGCTGTCCAGAGAGATTTCAGGGTCCATGTACACAGATCAATAAAATTAAGTAGTCGGGTACAAAAATAATCAAAAAGGCTAATGGAATGTTAGCCTTTATAACTAGAGGCTAGAATATAAATGGGAGGAAGTTTTGCTCCAGCTATACAAAGCCCTGGTTAGACCACATCTGGAGGACTGTGTACAGTTCTGGGCAACGCACCTTAGAAAGGATGTATTGGCCTTGGAAGGAGTGCAACACAGATTCACCAAAATATTACCAGGGCTCCAAGGGTTAGATTATGAGGAGAGATTACATAAACTAGGCTTGTATTCCCTGGAATACATAAAGTTAAGGGGTAATTTGATTGAGGTGTTTAGGATAGTGAAAGGAATTGATAAGGTAGATAGAGAGAAACTTTTTTCACTGGTGGGGGAGTCTAGGACAAGGGGACATAACTCTAAAATCAGAGCCAAGCCATTCAGGAGAGAAGCATTCGTAACAAAATAGACGAGTTGACGGTACAAATAACTACACATGGGTATGATCTGGTGGCCATTACAGAAACATGGCTGCGAGGTGACCATGACTGGGAACTAAACATCCAGGGGTATTTGACTATTAGGAAGGACAGACAGGAAGGAAAGAGAGGTGGGGTGGCTATGTTAATAAAGGATGGAATCACTGCAATAGTGAGAAATGATATTGGGTCAAAGGATCAGGATAGTGAAACAGTTTGGGTGGAGATAAGGAATAATAGTCTATAGGCCTCCTAACAGTTGCAACTCTATTGGTCGGAGTATAAATCAGGAAATAGTTGGGGCTTGTAATAAGGGAACAGCTATAATCATGGGAGATTTTAACTTTCATATTGATTGGACAAATCAAATTGGGCAGGGCAGCCTTGAGGAAGAGTTCATAGAGTGCATTAGGGATGGGTTCCTTGAGCAGTATATTACTGAACCAACCAGGGGGCAGGCAATCTTAGATCTGGTCCTGTGTAATGAGACAGGATTAATAAAAAATGTCCTAGTAAAGGATCTCCTTGGAATGAGTGACCATAACATGGTTGAATTCCAAATTCAGTTGGAGGGTGAGAGAGTTGGATCTCAAACCAGCGTACTAAGCTTAAATAAAGGAGACTATGAAGGTATGAGAGCAGAGTTGACTAAAGTGGACTGGGAAAATAGATTAAGGTGTAAGACAGTACATGAGCAGTGGTGTACATTCAAGGAGATATTTCACAACTTTCAAGAAAAATATATTCCACTGAGGAAAAAGGGACGTAAAAGAAAAGACAACCATCCGTGGCTAAGTAAAGTAATAAAGGATAGTATCCGACTGAAAACAAGGGCATATAAAGTAGCCAAATCTAGTGGGAGGATAGAAGATTGGGAAGCATTTAAAAGCCAGCAAAGAATAACTAAAAGATTAATTAAGAAAGGGAAGATAGATTATGAAAGTAAACTAGCAAAAAATATAAAAACAGATAGCAAGAGTTTCTACAGTTATATAAAAAGAAAAAGGGTGGCTAAAGTGAATGTTGGTCCCTTAGAGGACGAGACCGGGAAATTAGTAGTGGGGAACATGGAGGTGGCAAATACGCTGAACAAATATTTTGTATCAGTCTTTACAGTAGAGGACACTAAAAATATCCCAACACTGGACAAACAGAGGGCTATAGGGGGGAAGGAGCTAAACACGATTAAAATCACTAAGGAGATGGTACTCGGTAAGATAATGGGACTTAAGGCGGATAAATCCCCTGGACCTGATGGCTTACATCCTAGGGTCTTGAGAGAAGTAGCGGTAGGGATTGCGGATGCATTGGTGGTAATTTTCCAAAACTCCCTGGATTCAGGAAAGGTCCCAGCAGATTGGAAAACTGCTAATGTAACGCCCTTATTTAAAAAGGGAGGTAGACAAAAGGCTGGAAACTATAGACCAGTTAGCCTAACATCTGTGGTTGGTAAAATGTTGGAGTCCATTATTAAGGAAGCAGTAACAGGACATTTGGATAAGCATAATTTAATCGGACAGAGTCAGCATGGTTTTATGAAGGGGAAGTCATGTTTGACAAATTTGCTCGAATTCTTTGAGGACGTAACAAACACGGTGGATAAAGGGGAACCAGTGGATGTGGTGTATTTGGACTTCCAAAAGGCATTTGACAAGGTGACACACAAACGATTACTGCACAAGATAAAAAATCACGGGATTGGGGGTAATATACTAGCATGGGTGGAAGATTAGTTATCTAACAGAAAATAGAGAGTTGGGATAAATGGTTCATTCTCGGGTTGGCAATCAGTAACTAGTGGTGTTCCGCAGGGGTCAGTGCTGGGACCCCAGCTCTTTACAATCTATATTAACGATTTGGAGGAGGGGACCAAGTGCAACGTATCCAAGTTTGCCGACGATACAAAGATGGGAGGGAAAGCAGTGAGTGAGGAGGACATAAAAAATCTGCAAAAGGACATAGACAGGCTAAGTGAGTGGGCAGAAATTTGGCAGATGGAATATAATGTTGGACAGTGTGAGGTTATGCACTTTGGCAGAAAAAATCAAAGAGCAAGTTATTATCTAAATGGAAAGAAACTGCAAAGTGCTACAGTACAAAGGGATCTGGGGGTCCTGGTGCATGAAACACAGAAGGTTAGTATGCAGGTACAGCAGGTGATCAGGAAGGCCAATGGAATCTTGGCTTTTATTGCAAGGGGGATGGAGTATAAAAGCAGGGAAGTCTTGCTTCAGTTATACAGGGTACTGGTGAGGCCACACCTGGAATACTGCGTACAGTTTTGGTTTCCATATTTAAGAAAAGATATACTTGCTCTCGAGGCAGTTCAGAGAAGGTTCACTCGGTTGATTCCGGAGATGAGGGGGTTGACTTATGAGGAAAGGTTGAGTAGGTTGGGCCTCTACTCATTGGAATTCAGAAGAATGAGAGGCGATCTTATCGAAACATATAAGATTGTGAGGGGGCTTGATCGGGTGGATGCGGTGAGGATGTTTCCACTGATGGGTGAGACTAGAACTAGGGGGCATAATCTTAGAATAAGGTGCTGCCCTTTCAAAACTGAGATGAGGAGAAACTTCTTCACTCAGCGGGTAGTAAATCTATGGAATTTGCTACCTCAGAGAGCTGTGGAAGCTGCGACATTAAATAAATTTAAAACGGAGATAGACAGTTTCCTAGCTGATAAGGGAATAAGGGGTTACGGGGAGCGGGCAGGGAAGTGGACGTGAGTCTAGGTTCGGATCAGCCATGATCCTATTGAATGGCGGAGCAGGCCCGAGGGGCCGTATGGCCTACTCCTGCTGCTACTTCTTATGTAAGTTAGGAAGCACGTCGTCACGCAAAAGGTGGTAGAAGTCTGGAACTTTCCCACAAAAAGCAGTCGATGCTAGCTCAATTAATAATTTTAAAGCTGAGATTGATAGATTTTTGCTAGACATGGGTATAAAGGGATTTGGAGCCAAGCAGGTG
Organism: Somniosus microcephalus; assembly: GCF_052327205.1. Taxonomy (NCBI): domain Eukaryota; kingdom Metazoa; phylum Chordata; class Chondrichthyes; order Squaliformes; family Somniosidae; genus Somniosus; species Somniosus microcephalus. The sequence goes on from NC_141002.1 coordinate 43,987,453, forward strand.
GATGGAGTTTAGATACAGATCAGCCATGATCTCATTGAATGGTGGAACTGACTTGAGGTGCTGAATGGCCTACTCCTGTTCCTATGTTCTAACCGGGTGTCAGCCTTGGCTCAGTGGTAGCAGTCTTGCCTCAGAGCCAAAAGTTGAGGGTTCCTGCTCCAGAGAATTGAGTACGTAAAGTAGGCTGGCACTTCAGTGCCGTACTGAGAGGGTGTTGCACTGTTGAAGGTACCATTTTTTGGATGAGATGTTAAACCGAGACCCTTTCTGTCCTCTCAGATAGATGAAAAAGATCCCATGGCCCTATTTGAGGAGGAGCAGGGGAGCTATTCTGGTGTCCTAAGCAATATCTATCCCTCAACCAACACCTAAAAGAGATGGGCCTGGATTTTGCAGTGGAAATTACGGCGAAACGGTCAGCATTCGCCGTTATTACCCCTCTGAAAATAACCGTAACTTCAGGATTTAGCATATGTGCAGATAAAAGTGGAAATCCTGAAGTTGTGGTCAGTCATTCCCTACCACAGGCTGTGCTGTGGAACTCCCCATTGCCGGCAATCAGTGAAATCACTTGAATTGATGAAAACTTCCCCTTTTCTGCTTTAATGTCGCTGTTAAACATCCCATAAAACGTTAAGCCTTGTTGAAATAGGTCTAACTGGGATTTTAACGGTGTATTGACTGATGAACAACTGTTCTGGCCCTGTAAAACTAATATTTGTGGAATGTCAAATTTCTCCATTATGATGAAAATTACTAGATTTAAAAAATGATGATAAATGTATTTTTTTCAAGTTTGTTTATATCTCAGCTTCTACCTTAACCCCATGTGTATGTCCCAATCTTTATTGTGCACTCTTTTAAAAAAAAAAAATTAAGTGCTTGATATTCAGTGCTTTTTATTTCTTGGTTTGCTGTCTGAGAATTCTTCAATGTGATTGGCTGCTTAGACAGCTTGATGACATCATTGCTAATATATGCTGGGGATCCCTTTTTGACAGCGCTACAGTCAAATTGAGGTCGAGAATAATAAAGTTTACCCCACAGACATCACAAAATCTTTGTGGGCAGCTTTCTTTGAAGTCAGCGGTGATCGCCGTCGCTTTGCTGCTGACCGCAAATTCTGGGCCATGATCTAGTCATTTATTTCATTGCTCTTACTGGGAACTTGCTTTGTGCAAATTGGCTGCCGCGTTTCTTACATTACAATGGTGACTGCACTTCATTAGCCGTAAATCACTTTGGGACGTCCTGAGGTCATGAATCATAGAATAGAATCATAGAATGGTTACAGCACAGAAGGAGGCCATTTGACCCGTCGAGCCCGTGCCGGCTCTCTGCAAGAGCACTTAAGCTAGTCTCACTCCCTCTCCCTTTCCCCGTAACCCTTCAAATTTTTTCCTTCAGGTACTTATCCAATTCCCTTTTGAAAGCCACGATTGAATCTGCCTCCACCACCCTTTCAGGCAGTACATTTCACATCCTAACCACTTGCTGCGTAAAAAAGTTTTTCCTCATGTCGCCTTTGGTTCTTCTGCCAATCGCCTTAAATCTGTGTCCTCTGGTTCTCGACCAATGGGAACAGTTTCTTTCTATCTACTCTGTCTAGACCCCTCATGATTTTGAACACCTCTATCAAATCTTCTCTCAACTTTCTCTGCTCTAAGGAGAACAACTCCAGCTTCTCCAGTCTATCCACGTAACTGAAACCCCTCATCCCTGGAACCATTCTTGTAAATCTTTTCTGCACCCTCTCTAAGGCTTTCACATCCTTCCTAAAATACGGTGCCCGGAATTGGACACAATACTCCAGTTGAGGCCGAACCAGTGTTTTATAAAGGATCATCATAATTTCCTTGCTTTTGTACTCTATGGACTCGAATTTCCCAGGGCCGTGGAGGCGGAATGGAGGCGTGCGGGGTGTTAAAATTGCAAAAAGTGCCTCCAAGCAATTTTCAAGAAATCGTGTTTACTGCTCCCGTCTCCGTCCCGCCTCCAAGAGGCAGGATAGGCCCTTAAGACCCTTAACAAGCACTAAATTGCCTCTATTATCCCATTTTGAAAGGCCTTTGTGATTTTAACCCTTTTCCCACGTGAAGCACGCCTGCTCTGAAACACGACGGTGAAACCTGGCAGGAGCACAATTGAATTGCTGACTATTAGCTGCAGCTCCACCGTTAAATAGGATATTTGATCAGCCATCATTTGCAGGTGGCAGGACTTTGTTGTCTCATGTCTGGGGGAACTTTTAGAACGCATAACAACAGCTGTGAAAGTTTGGAGCCTGACACCCGTCTCCAGTGTGACCTCCTGGGAAACTCCTCTCGCCACCTTCACTGAGCGCTTCCTCAACTGAGGCATATACCAGAAGCAGGGGAGCCATTTATTTCCTTCCCTTCTGGACATCAGATGAGGACCAAGACCAGCTGCGGCACCAGCAGAACCATTAACAACAACAGCACCAACATCAGCAGCAACAATAGGAGCGCCAGGGTCTCCAGAATCGTCGTGGTTTGCTGTGTATGTCACAACATGGCACAGCGTCGTGGCTTGCAGATTCCTGAGGACTAAGTGGCTCCTTACATATCCTCCTCAGATGAGGAGGAGAGCGAAAACGAACATCTTGCAGAGGCCCAGCAGCAGCAGTACACCAGAACATTGCTGCCCGGGATGCAAGGAACGCACTCATCTTGGCCAGATTTGCTTAGCCTAGCCAATCAAGCACTTTTGCCTCGCAGCTTCTTACCAGAGCTTCGACAATGGCCAAGAACCAGCGGATTCCTAACAATTTGTCCACCATACTGACAATTGCAAGTAATCCTAAGCCCTCAATGTGGAAGTCCCATTAGCGAAATGCCACACGCCACAACTGTAGCAGTAGCCATCAGATTTTTTATTTACATTAACCATCTGATGGCTTTTTAACATTAAACATCAAATTTCACCCAAGTGGCTACCCTTGTGACTATTTGTGCAGTATCTTTCTCTTACGCGTGCTCCTACATGGTGCTTCCCCTGTGGCTTCAGCAGATGTGGAGGCCCCTTGCTCAGTTTCTTGCTGCTCCTGTCTCGACACCTTTGGCGGGCATCCTCTGGGGTTGTGAACCTGTGAGGGCTCGCCAACAGTCTGCTGCTCCTGCGGCTGTGCAGGGATTGAGACCCCGACCTCAGTTGGGTGTGGGGCTCTGACCAAGGGCTCTGCAGGGGCATGGAAGTGTGAGCGCTTGGAGAGGAGCCTCCACTTCCTTGATGTCTGCCACCACCTTCCCCCTCATGGGTCAGGTTCCCCTCAGCGCTTGCAAGTGGCTTGAGAGCACCTTGCTGCACATCAGGGGGGCCATGGGGACCCATATCTGCACAGACTTCCATGAAGGTCTGGTTTCTCTGTTCAATAGATGACCACCGCTCCTCCAGAGATGTCATTCTATTCAGAACACTCACCATGTTTTCTGCACTTTGTCGACTTATCACCTCCATGGAGGTTGCCATCCTTTCCATGGTGATGCGTTCATACACCAATGACTCCACAAAGGCTCTGCTCATGTTCGCAATGGACTCCTCCTATCGCTCCACACTCGCAGCGACCCTGGAGACAAAACCTGTCAGAGACTCCTGCATCTGTTCCTGGAGTTCCAGCACCGCTGATCTTGTTAATGGACCCAGAAGCAGAGGGTCGACATGCAGCTGAGCCGAGCTGGGAGAGTCCTGCGCCCTCCGACTAGGACTCTCCACTGCTGTCCCTGTCTCCACCATCTGCTGATGCTCACTTGTGAGCTGTGATACACCAGGTGACAACACTGCGCTATCTCGCGAAGGTCCCACCAAGGTGTGAGTGTCTGCGCTGGTGCTGGGTGCACTGAATTCTGCTGACGCTGCGCCCTCAGAGGTTGCAGCTTCCTCTGAGGAGTCTGGATGCTCAGGCTCTTCCTCCTGGCTAGTGGGGACGGGTGCTTGCGATGGTCCTGTGGGGGAGTAAAGGAAAGAGTCAGACATGTCATGCCAAGGTTACTTGCATATTGCAGATGATCATAAGTCTATCTGTTAGAGCTTCAGAATCATTATCAGCGACTCATACAATGTCAATGAAAGAGATGGAAAACTCTTCTGTCACCAGCTTGCTGTGATGCACCCGTCTGTCCGTCTCCCACTTGCGCATCGTCCTCCACTCCCACGATCTCCAGGGCCGCCTCCTCCCAGGGGGTGAGCTGGGCTACTGAGGGTGGCCCTCCTCCTGTCCTCGCTCTTTCCCTCTTATTGTAAGCTCTCTTTTCCTGCAATGAGGGAGACAAGTGGAGTTTGAGTGAGAATGAAGGAGTGAGTGTAGAGAATCCATAGCATAGATGCTTAGAAGGAGACAAAGATGGAGTGAGGTGACAAGACCAAGGGCCCTCCCTGTGTGTTGTCAGTTGTTTTCATAGCATCACAGTGATGGGGAGTGTGAGGGCTGCATAGTCGAATAGTTAGGTGAATGTGACCATAGAGAGAGAGGGAATGGGTAAGGGTGCAGAGATGTCAGTGTCAAGTGGGATGTGGAGGAAGAGATTGCTAAAGCTGAGTGCTGGTGAGGAGAGGCAATGGGGGTCAGATTGAGGGTGATGGGAAAGTCATACTCACTTTTTCAGTGCGCAGAAATTCATGAAACCTCTTCCTGCACTCAAGCCAGGTTCTGCGGGTTACCGACAAAGAGTTGACCTCCTGGGCCACCTGGATCCACACAGCCTTGGTCTGCTGGGGAGGCTTCTTCCTCCCTGAAGAAGGGAAGAGCACCTCTTTATTGAATCTTGCTCCCTCCACTAAAGCTTGCAGGGCAATGTTATCAAACCTGGGAGCAGACCTAGGTCTCTCGCTGGTCATTCTGCCTCCAGGTCCCTCTAACATGAAAGGCCAAAAGGTTGGCAGTCTGCAGAAGAAGCAAGGCTTGTTGCAGACCTTAAATGCAGCAGCAATGATGACGTCATTGGAGGCGAGTCTCAGACTGAAAAAACTAATTGGGCCATGAGTTCCCACACGCTGGGACTCAATTGCCCACTTAAGTTAAAATCGCATCATTCTCCCACATCGATTTAGAATCGGGTGGCTAACACGAAAAGTGGATTACACGACCCCAGCCCGCCCCAGTGACAAAATCCAGCCCTATGTCTCTATTTATGAAGCCTAGTATCCCGTATGCTTTTTTAACTGCTTTTTCAACCTGCCCTGTCACCACCAACGATTTGTGCACATATACCCCCAGGTCTCTCTGTTCATGCAACCCCTTTAGAATTGTACCCTTTGGTTTATATTGCCTCTCCTCGTTTTTCCTACCAAACTGTATCACTTCATACTTTTCTGCGTTAAATTTCATCTGGCACGTGTCCGCCCATTTCACCAGCCTGTCTATGTCCTCTTGAAGTCTATCGATATCTTCCTCACTTTTCACTATACTTCCAAGTTTTGTGTCATCTGCAAATTTTTTAATTGTGCCCTGTACACCCAAATCCAAGCCATTAATATATATCATATATATATGAAAGGCATTATATAAATGCCAGTTTTTTTTTGTTCCTATCTGCGGTATCAGCAAATGTGCTGCCATGGATGTAACAAACAGATGATTTTTGCAATGTTGAGAAGGGTCAGCATTTTGATTTAGTTTTCTCCTGACAATAACAGGAACATGAAAATTCTGCCCAATTTGGTTGCACTGCTACATTTGCAAAAGGAGTCATTGATGGCATCCATATGACCATTCAGGAGGCAGGTTCCTGCTCCTTCACAGACATCACTTGATCCTCCTCACCTCGGTACTATGATTCACCTGGTGTTAGCTCCTCATTATTCGCATCCCCTGGGATTTGTGGAGCTGTGCTGGTGCTTGGACATATTACAGGTAGACTATATCCGAACTTCCGAAAACCTCTAAAAACCAAAAGTTTTTTCGTTCAGTGTAAGTCGTGAGCACGACATGACCAGAGTGGCGCACGACTTACGCTGAGCAGGGCAGAGGGTCACAGAGTTCTCTCCTGGGTAGGAGATTGCAGGCCGAGCCGGGCAGTGTGAAGGAGGTACCGGGAGAGTGAACCCAACAATACAGCGGCCCGTCCGATATTCTTTTCTCCCCCCGACCCGACCCAAACCGAACCGCGGCCCGTCCGATATTCTTTTCTCCCCCCACCCGACCCCCGACCCGTCCGATATTCTTTTCTCCCCCCCACCCCCCGACCCGAACCGCGGCCCGTCCGATATTCTTTTCTTCCCCCCCCCCCACCAGACCCGACCCAAACTGCGGCCCGTCCGATATTCTTTTCTCCCCCCCGACCCCCCCCCCGGCCCCCCGGACCTGAACCGCGGCCCGTCCGATATTCTTTTCTCCCCCCCCCCCACCCGATCCCCGACCTGATTTGCGGGCCAGCTTAGTAGGAGTCGGCCGATATCCGGCTTTCCAGAGAAGCAGGAAGGGGAATGAGACACGGAACAGTCGCAAGAGGTAGCCTGAACTTTTAAAATTTATATTAAATACAAATTTCCCAGTCTTATAATAATACCTTCTGAAATCCGAAAAATTCCGAAAACCGAAACTCAGCTGGTCCCAAGGCTTTCGGATAAGGGATAGTGTACCTGTAGTAAGAGTGATGCAGAGTGCTCTGAGGTACTATATTGGCTGGACCATTTGTAGGGCTATTCTAACAGAAGAGGAGCATCTGTTAGAATGCTGGCTCCAAGTGACACCTTCAAAAAGAACATGCATTTAAGATACTGCAGCCTAGAAATTGGATCTCGTTGCACCCATTTTACAGGCATGAAACGGACGCAACTGAGTATAATCTCGGGGACCAACACCCTGCGTCCCAAGAATGCCTGATAAACATCCCACCTGAAATTCTGTCGGCCCATTTTCCGGCACCCTGGCATCTCCTAAAACAAACATTAGGCCCCTTATATATGTAAATGAAGAACCTAAAACCTGGTTTAGGCCCCCTGGCCAAAAGTAGTCTGTGATAAGCGGAGCAGGCATCGGGCATCGTCAGTGGTCACTGCACTGCAACTTAAGCAGTTGCTGTCAACGAGAGGTTAGTTATTTTTTAAAATAATCTTTAAAAACACTCCTTTGCCCACAACACTCCTGAGGACTGCTGCCGGCCTGCAATTGATCACCCCAAACCTCCCTCCCCGCCCCCTCCCCCCCCCCCCCCGACCCTGTGCTTACCTGAGTGCCGCTGTTGGCAAGTCAGACAGCCTGAAATTCATTTAATCAGTCGGATGAGCTGCCTATGGAAACGCGACAGCACTGGCAGCTTGCCCAGATTATTTAGATGAGGCCCATGGCCCAGTTTCAGATCAGCCTCGGGCCTCCCGGTTTAGGCATGCATTGTGGCCACATCGCCACCTGCTTTCACCAAATCATATGCCAACAAATTTCTACCCCTGAGAGTTTTTGCACGTGTGTGTATCCATTTGTGTCAGAAAATGAGAATGGGGAGGCAAGACATATTGGGCCGTATTTTGTGGCTCCTCTGAGTGTGTACGAGGTGCCATTAAGATCAGAATGCAACTAGCTTGGGGCAAGCCTGACTTTAAGGAGCACACACAGTGACAAACTTGCAGAGCCCAGAACTCATCCTGTGCATCTGTAAATAAACATGAAGTGCCGTATAGGATATGTCGAAAGTATTTGAGCTGTACTGTTTTTTTAGGATTTCAGTGTGGTGACTGCTTCAGAGCTAAATGTTAGCCTATGTGCTATGCTGCTGGATAGCCATGCATGCTTAGCATTGAAAGGGTTGTAAGGAAGTAAAGGTTTTGGAGGGATGAACAGTCCAAAAGTAGCAGGTTCTGAGGACACATTTGTGTCATGCATACTTGAGATAGATATTTCCTTTATAAACAGCTTGGGAACATGACTAGTATCTTTCCTCGAGCATGCCACTATCCACATTTGCAGTCAGGTTTTCTCACAGACATCCTGCTGTGTAGGTGTGAGCTCACTATGAATAAGTAATTAGGTGAAACCCGGAAGTTCTTCTGGGAACAACTATGTGCTAAAAGTTACTGGAGTGTCCCAGAAGGCATCATTCCTGCCACTAAAACAAGGAAACAGGGATTGTTAATCTCAGGTCTCTGTGCCATATACTGTTTTTGTTCAAAAGTATGGGCAGATGACCCACCAGTGCCACTCTCTTAGTTGGTATTGGAGGGTAAACAAGAGTAGCCAGGCCCAGTGTGACTTGCCATCAGTTTTAAATCTGTCTTAAGTTCAAGGAGTGCCTCCATCGACTTGGTGCCTCCACTGATGATAAATTGGAGACCGTAAACTTGTTAATTGTTAACATATGAAAAATGCGAGACAGAAAAAGACCAGTTGGTCCATCTAACCTGTCCCATATAGTCGTAATGCCTTATGCATCACGATTAAGACATTCCATATCCACCCGGGTCCATGTAATCTCCTGGGAAAGGTGAAAAACAATTGTGGGCATAAACACAACTGTTCCATCTCTATGCGTCAATAATGCCTCATAGTGTCTTGTTTTTTCAAAGAAAAAAATTCAGATAAACAGTTTGGAAAAAATATCAATGAAGTGTGTCAGAAGATGCATACATGTATGCCAACATGTGAGTGTTATGTATAATAGGCATAAAATATAGGCATGCATTGGCAGAAATACTGAAACTGCCATATTTTAACACATTTGTAAAAAATTAAATTCTTGCATTCAAATGAAATATTGAAACTTTCTAAATCATTGTACAAATCTTGGCATTTGTTAAAAGACATTGTTCCATAGATTGAATATTTTTGAAATACAACTCTGGATAGCTGGAAAATAGGAATCTTTATCAACTTTTCCACTCTAGGGATATTGTATCATGTTTTGAGGTTGACCATAATACGATATGCAATCTCTGGAGGCAGTAGTATTGAGAACATGAATCATCTGCATCCATTTGCTTTTTGCATGCCACTATGATTTACGTTCCCTCCTCCTCACTCCCCCCCCCCCCCCCATACTATTCTCCAGACTTACAGGAATAGAGGATTTTTTTTAAACCGTACAATTTATCAGGGTAAATAATTCATTTTGTTCAACCTTGCCTCCATAATAGAACCCTACTGCAGGGAAATGAAGTAGGTAGGAGGTTTCCATCCATGGGTGGGAGACAAGTGAGTTGAATAAGCAGATGGGATCCTCTGTTACTGTATTTATCATTACAGATGGTTTTCTTTAATCCCAAGGCTGCACTGTGTTTGAACCACATCATTTCATGTAAATTCACAGCCTCATACATGTGGTATCTTTTATTCCTCATCCCCAGGCTTGCTTATTTGATAATATTTCGTTCAGAAGTAATAAGTAACCTGATCCAGCTTCAACTTCTCTAATCTTTACTTAATTGACAACAGTTCGGAATACCAAGTGTAAACATGAGCATGTGGGGGCTACCAGGAAAGGGGAAAATGAGGTCAGTTGTTAATCTTCAGATTTGTAGTAGGTTACTCTGTAAATTTCATTGTCTGCAATTTGTTTAAGTGGGACAAAAGTTATTGTAATACAGTGAGCGCAGTCAAATTTGTGACGCAATGGATGATAAAGCTGTTGTTTTATCTAAAATCTGTGTTTGAATCTATCCTAAATTAATGGAGCAAAAGTTTCCCATTGACGTTTGATGCTATAAGCAAAATGGGTTTAGCCAATCCCAATGTGTTTCTTATTAGTTTGAGGCTGCAGTGAATAATTGACCATAACATGAGTTCGCTCCAAGAGGCCATAAGGATAGCGAAGATGGGAAATGGACAGTCACACAGGTGCAATAGGAGTGCTCTGATGAAGACATTGCGGCCAAAAATCCCCAGCCCTCCTCTGCCAACAGAATTGCAGCAAAGTAGGCACCAGGGACCTGCACTTCTCACTCTGCCAGAGTCAGAGCGGGGTCACTATGAGTGCATCTTGGGTGTCCACCAGAGAAAGGGGGTTGGAAATGGAACCCCAGATTTTTTTTTTGGGTGGGGGGGTGAGGGGGCACTGGAACCCATTACCCACAAGTGCTGGCAGACAAGTTGATCCTTTATTGGAGGGCCAAACAAAGTCGGCAATTAATGGGATTCCCAGGGTTTTCAAGGCCTAGATCCTAGAGACCCCAGTGGGCTCCACTTCTGCCCCTTGGAAGATCTGTATGCCAGGTTATCCCTAGCATCCATGCCACTATGCAGTAAGGAGGCCAGAGGGTTATGGAATTTTTTGATAAAACTTATCGGCCGGTCCCCTCTGACATCTTGGACCACATTAGGAATGTGAGTAGGCTACGCCTGCCGACGCCCCATGACATATTTCCATCTTGGGTTGGGACTCTGCATATTTGGGTCCCACCCGAATTTTCTGGGTTAATTGCTGCAATCCTGGATGATTTCCCAGAGGAAATGCAGGACATTTTTGTAACAGTGCAGAGAGAATGTTGCCTTCTACGAGTCTCATGCTGTACGTGACCTAAAGGGTGCATCATGCTGAGTGAAAAAACATCTTAATCACAAAACTCCATTCTTCCCCACTGGATTCTGTTAAAACAAAAAATGACAGGTTCTCCTCTGAAATTATCCTTTGCAGCTGTACTAGGACAGGGGTAGGTATTCAATTCTATGATTTAGGGTTAAAGCTGGATTTTCTCAGCCATACGCAGAATCTTATAGTTCTTGAATCTAGCATGATACAAAACAAATTATTACTTACATGCCAACCTAGAAAATGAACAAACTCTGACTAACTGCTTCAAAATAAGCGATGCAGTCCCCCCCAAAATAAACAACTGAAAAATATAGCTGATATTATAAGCCTATCACATGAAAACAAGTAGTTGCATCGGCTTGTAACGTAAGCTGTAAATATACCCAACATTCCTTCACTTGTACTGGAAAACTCTGTGCCTGAAAGGCAAATAAAACATTGAAGGCACAAATATATTTTCGAGGGAGATTTGGAGCCTGACTCCACTCCCGTCCCCCAAGGTCAATTTTGACTTTTGGCATTATATTTGATGCAATTTCTACATTGAACATGAGCATTGCAACTTTTCCATCTCAAAAAGGGACAAATGCTAGATTTTCATGATAGCTACTCTCTACTTGCCATTTGGGAACATATTCTTTTTCTTTATATTTTAGAACTTCTTTCTCCCAGTAGCAGCAGATAATCTATTATTGGGGGGAAAAGATTGTAATTCAGTTTGTAAACAAATTGCCTAATAGCAAATACAGGATTTGAACTCTGTCTTATTGACAATGGGATCATTCTAGTCCAGGCTATGGACAGAACATTTTGAATTGTTTCCCCCATTCAGGCCCTGGTAAATGTGTTAACTTGTGATGCACTTCCTCAGTTGTGCTTTTTGTCACTGGTTATGTACAGCCTGTTCCTTTACAAGGAGATAACACGGTGACAAAGGAATGTGGTTGGCAATTATATCTCTCCACCCAGGTGTCTGCATTTTTCCCATTCTGGGAGGTGCAGGCTCCCTGTTAACATCTTTCCTTCAAAATTAGTGCAACAGCTTATGATAGGTAATGTGTGTTTAGACAATGATATGAAGTTAACAAAGTGCATTATTGATCTTAGGGGTTGCTTGTAAATAGTGTAGGTTCTCTTTCACCTAGTTAATGACAGAGAGGGCATCATATGTAAGAGGGAAGAGCTATGCCTTATCATTCTTACAGGACGTCCTTGAGCTCATATTGACCAAGCTTGTGATCTCATGAAATCTCTTTCAGCACTGTGTAGGATGCAAGAGGTTGCAGTGACTGCCTTTGTCCCATCCTTCCATAATGCTTGTGCCAGCCTCTTATGGGTATCTCGTTCTTAGTCCCCAGGATTCCATTCTTTTAGTCTTCACTGCAGCAAGAAAAATATCTACAGATGCATTCGAAAACCTGCGGGACTTTCCTGCTGCTGAGCACCCCTTCAACCACTTCAGTTTGAGCAGACACTCTAATCCCTCATCTTCAATTTATGCTGCTACTCTCCCACCCTTCCCGCTCTCTCGGCTAATGCTGGCACTCTTTTTCCTCCTCCATTTCAAAGCACCACTCCCGACTTATCTCCCTCCCACCAAAGCATGATTTTCCTACTAATTGCATCCAAGATTGCTAAATGCACCGAAGAAAATATTGTATCTTTAAGCAAATCATAAGTGGGTTAATCTTTTAAATTACTCATATATCCAATCATTTAAGATTATTGTGTTTTTAAATACTGGTGTCTTCAGAAATTCTGTATTCAGCATCTATGTTTAAAAAAAACAGAATTTGGGACTGATATTTTTTCGCATTTTTTTTTTTGCTCAAGGTCTTGGAACTAAATATTCCAGGAAACTTAACTTTTAGAAGAGATAGGCAAAATGGAAAAGGAGGAGGGGTAACCCTGATAATAAAGGATGGGATAAAGACAGTAGAGAGAAAGGATCTTGGCTCCGAAAATCAAGAAGTAGAGTCAGTTTGGGTGGAGCTAAGAAACAGTAAGGGGCAGAAAACATTGGTGGGAGTTGTTTACAGGCCCCCAAACAGTAGTTGTAATGTAGGGCAGAGTATAAATCAGGAAATTAGAGGTGCATGTAACAAGGGTAATACAGTAATCATGGGGGACTTTCAATCTACATATAGACTGGGCAAACCAAATTTGCAGTAATAGTGTGGGGGACAAATTGATGGAATATATGCAAGATAGTTTTCTAGATCAGTATGTTGAGGAACCAACGAGGGAACAGGCTATTTTAGATCTAGTATTGTGCAATGAGAAAGGGTTAATTAATAACCTTGTAGTAAAGGGGCCTTTAGGAAAGAGTGACCATAATATGATATAATTTTACATTGAGTTTGAAAGTGATTTAGTTAAATCCAAAACTAGGGTCTTAAATCTAAACAAAGCAAACTACGTAGGTTTGAGGGGCGAGTTGGCTAAGGTAGATTAGAAAACTGCATTAAAAGGTATGACGGTAGACAAGCAATGGCTAGCATTTAAAGAATTAATACATAATTTACAACAATTATACATTCCTTTAAGGCACAAAAACCCCACAGGAAAATTGGTCCAACCATGGCTAACAAGAGAAGTTAAAGAGAGTATTAGATCAAAGGAAGAGGCTTATAATGTTGCCAAAAAGAGTAGTAAACCTGAGGATTGGGGGGATTTTAGAATTCGGCAAAGGAAGACCAAGAAATTGATAAAGAAAGGGGAAACAGAATTTGAGAGTAAACTAGCGAGAGACATAAAAACAGACTGTAAAAGCTTCTATTGGTATGTAAAAAGGAAAAGATTAGCGAAAGTAAATGTGGGTCCCTTAGAGGCTGAGGCAGGAGAAATTATAATGGGGAATAAGGAAATGGCAGTGAAATTAAACAAATACTTTGGGCTGGATTTTACAAGCCCTAAGGAGGTGGGTTTGGAGGCGGGACTGCTGGAAAATCAAAATGAATGGGAGCAGGTCCCGAACCCGCCTCCAACCAATCTTCCCAGGAGTCGGGTCCCCGATTTGCACAGGGACCCGACTACTAGCAGCGGGAAGAGGATTCTAGCCACTTAACTGCCTGTTAACAGGTAGTTAAGAGACTTTGCCCAATTTTGAGACTTCTGCTGTGGGCTTCCCTACGTCGGGGAACCCCGCCAGAGTAAGTGAGGCGTGCTGTGAGTCTGTTGTAATGTTGGTGTATAGATGACGATTGCAAAAGTGATGTGAAGGATGCAATGGGACACTGCTGAGTATGAGAGGTAAGGAAATGTTGGGAAAGTCATTTTTAATGTGTTTAGATTTTTCTGTAGGCGACAAGCTTTGAAGTGTTTGTGTGGCCTCACCTCATTGGGAGAAGTGACAAATCGCTTCTGCATCCTCACCTGCAGCTGCCATCTGTTTTATCCTAAGAAGAGAGTCACTGGAGAGCCTCGGTGCAAGGGCTCACCTTTCTACAGTGATTGTCAGTGCTTGACAGCACCTCAATGCTGTCAAACACTCAAATCATCTGTCAAAAATAAATGGTTCATGTGCCTTTAAGAAAGACGGCAGCTGAAGCGTCATCAACTGACGTCATCTGACACTGGCTTTCCCTTAATTGGCCAGCAAGCCCGCAGGGCGGGCTTAACAAGGCCAATCGGGGAAAATAGCATCTGTGCGTCGGATGTCGCTGGGGGCGGGACTAGAACCCGGAAGGCAGCAGTCCCGCCCCCAACTCATCTCTAAGTAAAATCCAGCCCTTTGTGTCTGTATTCACGGAAGAAGACGCAAAAAACTTCCCAGTAATAGTGGAGAACCAAGGTTCTAGCAAGAATGAGGAACTGAAAGAAATTAGTATTAGTAAAAAAAAATAGTACTGGAGAAATTAATGGGACTGAAAGCTGATAAATCCCCTGAACCTGATGGCCTACAACCTAGAGTTTTGAAAGAGGTGGCTATAGAGATAATGGATGCATTGGTTGTCATTTTCCAAAATTCCATAGATTCTAGGACGGTTCCCGCGGATTGGATGGTGGCATATGTAACCACACTATTTAAGAAAGGAGGGAGAGAGAAAACGGGGAACTACAGACCAGTTAGCCTGACATTGGTAGTAGGGAAAATGCTAGAATCTATTATTAAGGACATGGTAACAGGGCACTTAGAAAATAATAATAGGATTGGGCAGAGTCGACATGGATTTATGAAAGGGAAATTGTGTTTGACAAATCTGTTGGAGTTTTTTGAGGTTGTAACTAGCAGAATAGAAAAGGGGATATATTGTATTTGGATTTTCAGGAGGCGTTCGATAAGGTGCCACATGAGGTTATTAAGCAAAATGAGGGATCATGGGATTGGGGGTAATATACTAGCATGGATTGAGGATTGGTTAACGGATAGAAAACAGAGAGTAGGAATAAACGGGTCATTTTTGGGTTGGCAGGCTGTAACTGGTGGGGTACTGCAAGGATCAGTGCTTGGGCCTCAGCTATTCACTGATGAATGATTTGGATGAGGGGACCAAATGTAATATGTCCAAGTTTACTGATGATACAAAACTGGGTGGGAACGTAAGATGTGAGGAAGATGCAAGGAGGCTTCAAAGGGATAAATGAGTGGGCAAGAACATGGCAAATGGAATATAATGTGGAGAAATGTGAAGTTATCCACTTTGGTAGGAAAAATAGAAAAGCAGAGTATTTTTTAAATGGTGAGAGATTGGGAAATGTTGATGTTCAGAGGGTGTCCTTGTACATGAATCACTGAAAGTTAACATGCAGGTACAGCAAGCAATTAGGAAAGCAAATGGTATGTTGGCCTTTATTACAAGAAGATTTGAGTATAAGAGTAAAGACGTCTTACTGCAATTATGTAGGGCCCTGGTGAGAACACACCTGGAGTATTGTGTACAGTTTTGGTTTCCTTACCTAAGAAAGGATATACTTGCCATAGAGGGAGTGCAACGAAGGTTCACCAGACTGATTCCTGGGATGGGGGGACTGTCCTATGAGGAGAGATTGAGTAGACTAGGCCTATATTCTCTAGAGTTTAGAAGAATGAGAGGTGATCTAATTGAAACATACAAAATTCTTACAGGACTTGATAGACTAGATGCAGGGAGGATGTTACCCCTGGCTAGGGAGTCTAGAACCAGGGGGTCACCATCTCAGAATAAGGGGTTGGCCATTTAGGACTGAGATGAGGAGAAATTTCTTCACTCAGAGGGTGTTCTCTACCCCAGAGGGCTGTGGAGGCTCAGTCGTTGAGTATATTCAAGACAGAAATCGATAGATTTTTGAATATTAAGGGAATCAAGGGATATGGGGATAGTGCAGGAAAGTGGAGATGAGGTAGAAGATCAGCCATGATCTTATTGAAAGTCGGAGGAGGCTCGAAGGGCCAAATGGCCTACTCGTGCTCCAATTCCTATGTTCTCATATTGATCTGTCTCCTCTTGTTAACAAACATGGGGAGAACACATTCTATCCACTGAATTGATTAGACTCCAATTTTTCACTCCTTCACTTTCAATTCTAACTATATGAATGGTAGAGTCTCCGTTGCTAGAACTAACGGGGATAGGGAAGCGAGGAGTAATATCTGATAGAAAAATCTTGAGAAAACTCCATAAAGCTGAAGCCTCTTTAGAGTGTGTTGTAATGGAGAGATACCTTTAATGCAATGGCAATTTAGGCATTTAAAAATAGAATATTGTGTTTGGACTCATCCATTCTGCTACCTTAGAGCCCCCACTGATGCTGGGGCTCAGGCCGCATGACTTGCCAGGACCCCACTGGTGGAGCCCACATATGCCCTTCTGGAGGCTGGTGCACTTCACCTCGCTTGAAAACTCACAGAAGTGGCGGAGACCCAGCACTCGTGGTTCTGCCAGTCTCCCACCAGAAGACCAGCAGAATTTCAGCTCATTTGATAGGGTCAAAAAAGAAATACAGACTAGAAATTACTTTTGGGGATAATACTGGATGAATGCTTTAATATATTTGTCTGGCACTCCTATGTTCATCGTTTTAATGAAGGCATCACCCAGCCTATTTTAAATGGGTTGACACCTTTAAAATGATGAGGAATGTCATACGAATACACTAATCATTTGCTGTTATTGTCAACAGTAATTTCTAACTCACGTTTTAAGATTTTAAAAACAAAAAATATTTGAAATGCACAGCAGGTTGATCAGAATATGAAACAGAAAAAATATAGTTTAATATTTGAATATGATCCTTTGTTTCAAAGCATTTCTGAGATTTTGTCTTGGCGGTATTAACTCACCCTTATCCCCCTGAAGCTGCAGTAATTGTGAAGTTTTCTCTTGTAATGTAGAACCCACTGCCAGATCGCAAACTAATCTGATGAATCCAGGGTTAGATACCCCATGTAAGGAATTGGACTCTGTAAAGTCTTGCAGTCCGTCCATCTACTTTTTTTCATATTTAAAATATCTGTAACTTCCAGGAGATATTAATTTTGGTTTCAAAGGGAAAATTAAAATATACTCCAAAATATGTCAAATGAAGTGTCAAGAAACAAATTTTCACGAGGAGATGCTCGCAACTGTATTAGAAGATAAATATCATGCCTTCGACCCTCACATCTCCCTTCAGTAAGTTCTAAATTCATCACTGCAGAAAACTGAGCTTATGTGTACTTTAGATTTTTCCTCCTGCAATAAAAACTATGGCATGTTGCTTAAGTTATGACAAGCCCATGTCCCACTGTACTTTCAGTCTAACTACTTGTCTTTGTGTCATAAGGCCTATATTCAGGCCTGTTTTTGAGCTGTCGGCTTTTTGAAGCTGTTGGTTAACTTTTTCTAGTTTTCCATGTTGGTGTGTGTGTGTATTGTGGAGGAGCCACAAGAGACTCAGTGTACTTTAGTATAATCCCCTTAATTGTATTATAGTGCAGCCGGGGACTGCACCTTTAAACTGATTGTTACCTTTACAGTGTGTGTTTGCCTTTATCCTGCGTGGTGACATCATGACACCGATCACGTGACCGCCAGTGGCGCGAAGAACGTGGGGACGTCATGACGTCAGCTTAGAGAACTTTCCAGCAGTCTTCGACTACCTGGCATCTTGAACGAACGTGTTTTGATTTCCTCCTTGTAACATCCAGTAAACTTCGTTGTTATTAAATTCCAGTCTTTTAATCCATCGAGTTGAGCTGAATTATTTAGTTAGGAACCTCCGTTCCTACAGTATATTATTTATATATATATATATATTTTAAAATGTAAACTGATCAGCTTTATGTTCAGCGCAAGCACAGACGAGTCTCAAAGAACTACCAATGGAAATAGGTCTGGGACGAATGTCACAATCGATAACGATCTTGATTCCTTTTACATGCAGTCTCCCAGCCAACTTGGGCCAGAAATGACCATTCAGATTTGTATAGTAACTACCCTGATAAGCATGCTGTGCCCAATAACTTGATAATGAAAGGTACTGATATCATTCTAGCCAGACGTTTGCAAATCCATGTCCAATTCTTTCGAAGACACACATACACACCTGTTGAAAACCTATTGGGTTCATCGCTAATCAGTTTGTTCTGCAGTTTATATCGTGTTGAAATTAATGAGTCTTTTGTTTGAGCTTTCCTTTGACCTTAACCTCTTGACACCTACAGCAATATTTCTGTAGGTTGTGACAATCTGCTAAGACTTGCACTCGATTTTATTACTAGAATTAAGAAATATTCTGTGGGTTCTTTCTTGCCCCCTCCTCCAGGAGTATTCTTTGAAAAGGATAATTGTCTAAAGTATCTCAAATGTCTCACAATCCTTGTACTTAACAAGAGAATCAAAGCATCCATCCACCCTATGGGGAAAAAATGAAATCAATATAAAAAAACTTGGGTTTTAACTGAGGCATTTACTGCTTTTATCTTTAGATGTATTAATTTAATTAAAACGAGTGTTTTTAATATGACTAACTCGTAAGAGTAGCAGAACCCAATAAAATAAGGGATCTGAATTAACATTAGAGAGACCGTCATTCATCCAACATACTCCAGCAGTCATGTTTTATTGGTCATGTTCATAATTTTTAATTTTTTGCTCCTGTTTCAGGTGGGGCCAAACACACTTGGGGCAGGTGGGGGAGAAGCACTCTGGGCAAGGAAGCAAGTGAGTGAGCAGGAGGACCAGGAATCACTCAGGCTGAGCACTCAAGATAAATACTCGGGATAAGTGGGAGACTTTCATAACCCAGTTCACAGCACCTGGAGTGTATCCCAGTTGCTCTGACCCCTCCCTACAATTCTTTGTGGCCTGTCCACACCCGCTTGTTGTCATTCATGCACTATCCCAACCCTCTTGGAGTCCTTCATGATCCCTCTTGAACAATCCTGAGCCATTTGTGGCTCGCTCCAACCAGCCCAGAATAATGTGCAGCCTGGGTGGAGTCATTCCCAACCTGCTAAGAAGCCCTTTTTTACCCACAGTTTTCTCATCAGCTGTTAGTATTTGGCTCTCCTATTGTATTTGCTAACTATATACAAGCAGAGATACCATGACTTTCAGAAGAAAGAATAATGGGAGTTTGCTTGCAGTAAAGTTGGCTGTGCTCCTGCAGCAGGAGATGGAACAGCAACAGATTGTCAAGGTGAACCTTGGCTTGCACAGGCCTTCCAACTTCACCGTCCCTAACTCGCTCCTCGGTTGGGGACCTCAGTTGGTTTACCTCCTCAGGAGTCCCCTCCCTTCCTCCTCATTGGATGTCAGGGGCCTGAGGCTGGAGGCACCCTGGTTGCCTGTCACTTTCTCATATTAGGTGCCATTTTCTCCTGAAAGAAAAATGTAGAGCTGTCCTGTTATCAGGAAATGCATTGCGCCAGGCAATTGCAGCAGGCTGAAATTCAAATGGTGATGACAAGTACTAGAAGGAAACAAGGACATGGAAGTTTAGGCTTTGATGAGTGGGCATGCAGATAATGCTGTGAGGGAAGATACATTTGCAAATGGCAGCAGGGGTATGAGGATATCTACAAGTAGTATATTACTCCTCTGTTGTAGCCCTTGAACAACTATGAGGGTAAGGAGAATTGGATTGGCACACGTAGTACAATGCATTCTGGGAAACTCGGGTGAGTTCTCTTATCTGCTCACATCAAGTCATTGAACTTCTTACAGCTTTGCACTGCCATCTGGAGGGGAGGTCAAAGAGGTGACACCTACTGCCACTGCCACCCCTTTCACATGGCTTGAACCACAGTCTTTATTGGCTTCCACTCATGCCCTCCAGATAGGCCGTACTTCCTCTGCTGCACCTGCTATAGGAGGAGCCATTTGAAAAATTGCCTGCCTGGCATTTTGAAAGGGCCTTCCATAAATCCCCTGCTCTTACTCACCTGGCATTGTTCCCCTGTTGTTACATTGCTGTGCTCCTGGAAACCTTTAGCTCGCTGCCTGCCCCCTTGAGCTGCTGCTGCATTTTAAATCCAGCAGCACCCCTAATATTCCACCCTCTCCCAATGCAAGCAAGTGGTGCTTGGGGGACTTGCACTTTGAGCTGGTCCCAGGAAATAGCCTTGGGTCAGCAGCGATAATGACAGGCGGGCAGAAGTCCTGTGCCATCATTCTTCGAGCCCTGAGGAAAATCAGCCCTTCCAACTTTGTGGCCTTAAAGGGACAGACTAGATGAAGTATAACTCCTTTCTTGAATAGTACACTGAATTGCACAGTACAGCACTCCCGTCACTGTAAGACAGTGTGTCCTCCAATTTACCATGAGCAAGTCAACGGGAGATTTGGTAGTATATAGATGTATTAGAGAAAAATGTAGAAAAATACACACAAAAAATGTTGCTTCGACTGCTGAAAGCTTTATTTACATTTGCACTATCTGTATAACATTGCATAATCGAACAACACATGAAACGGATGCTGCTCAGCAAAACCTTTGACAGAATTATTGTAGTGATTCAGTCAGATAATAAGCAAATGCAAACTTTAAACATAGCCTGATGTAATTAAAAACACAGTGCTGTATGCAGGGCTCTGCAAAGGTGTTGGGATAGATTTGACCAAATAGAATACTGGCAAAAAATAAATAAATGAAAGCCTTCATCGTTACATGGGTCTGTACAAATTGCTCTCAGCCTTGAAACTATAAAAAAGAAGCTTGTATTGAGCTATAAGCCACAATGCCTATCATGTTTTTATAGTAGTTTTAATGTTGGAGTTAGGTTACGTACAGGGGGTCCGGTTCCTCAAGCAGTATTTGGATATCACATAGTGTAGTGTGGACACCATAATAAAATATATGAAACCGTTGTATTGCAGATTAGACATTTCTGCCAAAGTCTTCAGTATGTTGGTAAAAATACATGAGTCACCACGGAACAGTCATGTTCTGCCCTGCATGTCCGCACAATTTGCAGCTGTTATTAACCAGTATCTGACATGCAATATTTACAAAACTAAAGTGTGCAAAGAGTCAGCGAAAGCCCACGACATTCCAAGTGGGCCATGGCAGAATGTTGTGACTGTTATTTTTTTGAACTCAGTAAGTTAACGAATACCAAGGGTTCAAATGTGATTGCACATTGAAAGAAGCAGATTGCAAGATACAGTACCCAGATGAAATATTTAGGATAAGAGACTCGGGTATCCAAGTATGGAGTTCAGAAAAGCATATGGATTTGTTAATCACAACCTCATCACAAAAGTAACCACAATGCAGTGGGAAAGCTGAGAAAGCTCTTCAAATTTTAAATAAATATGTTGAAGAAAGCAAAAGATTAAGATGCACATCTAGCCCTGCTTGATTATCATAACAAGATAGTACTGTGTCACCAGCATAATTGTTGATGGGCAGAAAAATAAAAGCAATGCTTCCATCCCAAAATCATCAAGGGAGTTTCATAATAGGTCAAGTACAACAAAAACAAGGGAACTATGTAGTATTACCGAGGATCTAATTCTATAAAAGCACTGCTTGCAGGAGACACAGTGAGAGTGCGTGTACCTGAGAAAAATGAGTGGAAACCAGCAACTCCGAACAAGGAGCTGAAAACCAATTGATTGGTTAGACTCAAGAGTTGTTTTTCTTCCGTAATGCACCCCAGATGCACATATTATTGGGGTGTAAAGCAGATGAAAAATGGAAGGAGACCCATTACATCAAATGTCTGCCTGCAACTTCCAGTCACGCTTGGATGTGGCTTTGATTTGTCGTACCTAAAACAGGAATTGTTATTGAATAAATATGTAAACCAGGGTCGGATGACATAATTCCAGCCTATGACGTATTTTCCTCCATTTTCATTAGTTGCAGGTCAGATGCGGGCTGGCCCTATATAAACTGGGCGCCAGGTCAGGGAACGCTGTGTATTAAATGATGCTCTCATTTAAAGTAGGAGAGTCCACGTTTTTCAACAAGTGGAATTTCAATTTTGTACCTTTTTGGATTTGTGAACTTATTCAACTTTGTAAAGTATGTAAACCATCTGAACCGGAAATACGGGCAGGTTCAGGTGTGTCCGAGCAAAGTGCACTATGCTTTCTTTGTGCACCAGTGTAGGTTCCCAAGAAAAAGCAGCCCTATGATATTATGATAAAATATAATAATAAGCTTTACATATATTTTAGAGTTTATTTTAATTTTGAGTTTAAAACATAGGTGGCAAAAATCCATGTTCGTTACATAAGAACATAAGAAATAGTAGCTGGAGTAGGCCATTTGGACCTTCGAGCCTGCTCCACCATTCAACAAGATTATGGCTGTTCGATCTACCTCAACTCCATCTTACGCACTATCCCCATATCCCTCAATTCCCTTGGTTCCCAAAAATTTATCGACCTCTGTCTTGAATATTCCAAAGATTCTTACGCTTGGATTGTGCCCGTCAGTGGCTTCCATTTGTGGGGTCAGTGAGAGGGTATCTAATTTGCATTGGGCAGGGGGCATCTGCTCCACTATTGGTGCATCTCTGATTCGTGCTTGTCACATACTGCTGGAAATTCCGTTGCCTGCCAGCTATCGTGGGGCGGGGTGCCCAGGTATTTCATCCTCTCTTTGGCCCCCTGTTTAAGGGCTAATTCTAAAATGTTAACCAAGTCCCCACTTTCTCTAACTTGGATCTCCCAATCGAGCCCAGTTCCGCCCGACTGGACGCCAGTATATCACACCCGACTTAGTCTCAGCCTTTATGGGCTGGAGAAGCAAGAACTCCCAATGTAGGGGGTCCCCGCAAGAACTCCCAATGTAGGGGGTCCCCACCCACCCCAGTTCCGCCCCGCCCCCTCTGATATACTGACCTTGTAAGGGGCATATTCAGATCCCAGTCTTTTTCTCAGCTGTTCCATCAGACAGCCACTGGAATCACAGCGGGAGCATGGTGGAATGGCCAAGAAATATTGGCCGAAATATACCAGAAGGCAAGGGTATACAGAGTCACCTAGTGGTCGGGAAGTGCTTTATATAAAAAACAAGTGCTCTGACCACAGGACGTGACATTTTGGAATAAGGCTTGAGACATGCTGCAGACAGTCTCCTGAGTGGTGGTGTTAAAATAGACAACCACCCAGAACAGTCACTACACTCGGTCCTAAAGCCACTACACATTGCTATATCTCTTTTTTTCAGAAACTTCTTAATTATGTTTTCAGTTCCCCGCCCTTTAATCTTTTCTCATCTCCTGCTCGTTGCCTGCGCCCGCTTGTAAAGTGCTCTAAAACAGTCTTCAGTGTGAGGGGGTGATATAAAAACCCAAGTTGTTGTTGTAATGTTATCGTCCTAGAGCCAAAAGCATGTATTTTCTGATATTGCCATATTTTATGCCAAAATGGTTGTTTGTGGATTTTACATAGACTCAAATGGATGTGGTTTGCAATCATTTTCCAAGGTCAGCTCATAATATAGTTCCAGCTGCATATTCAGATGAGTGTGGTGAGTACACCAATGATGGTAACAGAAGATTGCCTGCAAGTGAAATTTAAAGGGACAAATAAGGAGGAGTGTCACAATAGGGTGACAAAAATTCTGGAAGCCTTTGGACAACCTCAACAAGCATTTCAACCCACTGCTAAGGCAAAAGCCATAGGAGGCCAAGAAATAACTGGCAAATGTGAAGGGAAAGGAAACCCCAGATAAAGGGCATGAATTTATAAGCAAGTGATGGAGTATCATAACACATGACCTCCATTTGAGTGCTGTTGAAGTGATGATGCTGCTGCATTATACAGTTGTAAGGATGGCAGTTCCTCGTGTCATTCCATAACACCATTCCAAATAGGTTAGCATTGCAGCATGTATGCAAAGAGATGGAACCAAGTTTCAAGTGGCAGTGTCACTCTGCTGGTCCTCTGCTGGTGTGCATGCAGCGGATGGTGCAGCTCAGCCCAAACCCAAAGACGACAATTGCCCATGGTCATTGCAGTTAGGTGTGCCAAGGCCTATAGAAATGATGGGTGTCAGTCAGGTTATGCTGGCTGTTAATTACCCTGGTAAGCTGCCTTTAATGCAATGCCACAGAAAATGTGATTTGTGTGCTTCAAAGGAACGATCAAACACTATGAACCACCGCCGTCTGGAGTTATGGTTTTGTAGGGACCAGCAGGTGGGTGCAGAGAACCTCTTGTGCAGCCTGATCTCCTTGGCATTCCTCCATAGCTCCAACTCTTCTTCCAAGAATGTCAGATAAGGGGATTTCCATTCAGATCCTATTTGTGCTAGTAATGGAGTTGGGGACAAAAAAGAAAAAGCCTGCAACAATTAATGCAGAGGATCATGGCCAACAATAAGTGCCAACAGAAAAATGTTTGAAAAAATCTAGAATACACAACTTAATATTACTGTGTCTTTTTCATGGCCTCCAGTATGCTTACTGCTGCTTAGTAAGCAAGGACACATATTTCAAATGGGTGTAATTTATGTTTAATGCCTGACATGGCTCCAGATAAACATGTAAATGAAGAGCCTGCCTATTTCACATGGGTGCTTCCACGTCACTTGTCCTGCCCACCAGAAAATGTGTTGAGGTGCAAAGTTGGTGGCGTTCTGGTAGGACGGGACTTTGTCACATGCTCCTCTACTGACCATCCTAATATCAGGCAGACTTCAGTGAAAAATTAATTTAATGTCATTTGCAGTACGTTATACAAACACCACTGCAAAAGCTTACCGAACACTTTTTCAGCGGGTACCTTTTAATTCAGCTCACCTTTCAGGCTTAAGTGGAAAATAAGAGAACATTTCCCAAAATGGATGAATAACAGGGGTTTTTCCCTTCTGTTATTCATTATATGCCAAGTCCTATCCCTTGCACTGCGATATCTGGTTTTAACTTGTTTAGCAGTGGGGGTACTAGAATTGGCCTTAGTATCACAGGATAAAGGATGGAAACAATCAGGATTTCTCTCCTTATTGACCACTGCTGGAAAGATGTGGATGTTGAGGAAGAACAGTATCTGCCTCAGGGTCGATTGTTGTGCTCCTTGCCATCAACTAGATCACACATGAAGAATAGTCACTTTGGTGAGGAACTAGAAGGTTGCTCACACCAGTTATTTCCACCCTTTCAGTCGGCTCATACCTAACATGAGGGAGCAAATAATCCAATAAGTGTTGATTTAGTACTCTAACCAGTTTTGAAACAGTGTTTTTTTAAAATATCTTTGCTGCTGTTCCACATTAACACGTATTAAACCACAAACGTGTAACTCGTTCTATTAAAGACAGGGAAAGAGTTGTGTGGCCATTGGTGTACTGAAGGAGCAGTGGTAAGTGAGCTCATGATGATCCGTAGGGGAAAAGGTCTCTATGGAGGTTAAGTATTAGCCCACAATGAACAATTGATGGGTGGGTCACCCCTGCCAGCTTTCACAGAAATCCTACTAACTGGTTTACAGAGTGATTTTGGCTGGAAGCAAATTTGCTTGCTTGGCTTTTCTGCTGGAGACATAAATTGTGTTGTGAAGGTGTAGAAAACACAAGAGGGGCAACATAAACATAGCAAAGAGGGGGAAATCGCTTCTTAAACTCCAAAACCATTTTTTTTTTTTAAAAAGGCCATAAATTTGCATATGTCTACAACAATCCAGATATGATTTTCAGGTTGACAGACTGTAACTAGTGGGGTATCACAGGGATCAGTGCTTGGGCCTCAGCTATTTACAATCTGTATCAATGACTTAGATGGGGGGACTGAGTGTAATGTATCCAAGTTTGCTGACGATACAAAGCTCGGTGGGAACTAAGTTGTGAGGAGACTGCAAAAGGATATAGACAGGTTAAGTGAGTGGGAAAGAACATGGCAGATGGAATATAATGTGGAAAAATGTGTAGTTATCCACTTTGGTAGGAAAAATAGAAAAGCAGAATAATTTTTAAATCGTGAGAGATTGCGGAATGTTGGTATTCAGAGGGTCTTGGGTGTCCTTGTACACGAATCACTGAAAGTTAACAAGCAGGTACAGCAAGCAATTAGGAAAGCAAATGGTACGTTAGCCTTTATTACAAAAGGATTGTAGTATAAGAGTAAAGAAGTCTTACTGCAATTATATAGGGCCTTGGTGAGACCACACCTGGAGTATTGTGTACAGTTTTGGTCTGCTTACCCAAGGAAGGATGTACTTGCCTTAGAGGGAGTACAATGAAGGTTCACCAGACTGATTCCCGGGATGAGGGGATTGTCCTATGAGGAGAGATTGAGGAGACTAGGCCTATATGTGCTAGAATTTAGAAGAATGAGAGGTGAACTCATTGAAACATATAAAATTCTTACAGGACCTGACAGGGTAAATGCTAAGAGGATATTTCCCTTAGCTGGGGAGCCTAGAACCAGGGGTCACAGTATCAGAATAAGGTGTTGGCCATGTAGGACTGAGATGAGGAGAAATTTCTTCACTCAAAAGAGTTGTGAATCTTTGGAATTCTCTATCCCAGAGGGCTGTGGATGCTCAGTCGTTGAGTATATTCAAGACAGAGATCAACAGATTTTGGATACTAAGGGAATCAAGGGATATGGGGCTAGTGCGGGAAGGTGGAGATGAGGTAGAAGATCAGCCATGATCTTATTGAATGGCGGAGCAGGCTCAAAGGGCCGAATGGCCTACTCCTGCTCCTATTTCTTATGTAAATAGCCACGACTTCCCTACCTTTCCTGTTTTTTACTGTTATTCTTTATTCCTGTGCCCCACCCTCCTGGTAGTCCTAAAATGTTAGGAGGAGGTTCACAATAGCAAGTTTGTTTTATTTTTGTCTTTCCCGACAAACGTCTTCTCAGACACAATTAAGCATCGTTAGTTGTGGAACTGAACCTCCAGCATCATTCAATGTAATTTTAAATGTAGTTCAAAAATGAGGCTTTCTTGGCATAATGGGTTTCCCTGCATAACAATGTGCTATTTGTCAGTGATTTATTACAGATTTGTCACATCTGTACAATGTTGTAGCCTTGCCAGACACTTATGGGGGATAAAGTTATTATCAGAACAAAGTTTTACAGCACCACAAATGAACCTTACATACTTTACAATAAAGTTGCAAGTGATGGTTTTCATTACAGGGCTGCCAGAGTCGCAGAAGGTACTGTATATGAGGTTGGTAGTTAGACCCTTATTATAATAACAGCAATACACCACTGGCCAAGGACTTAGATCTTCCAACTTACCTTCATTTCAAGGATGACAACACTATTTAAGAACAGTTACCTGCATTTTTAATAAGCACTTTCTCATTTAGTTTTAGTTAGTGTATTTTGGATCAAACAGAATAAATTAATGCATTTTTGACAGTTCTTGGAGTCAAACACAGGCCTTTCATTTGCAGCAAGTTTGCCTTCAGTATGTAGTGGAATCATCACCTGTAAAATTTTCCTCAGGTTGCAATGGTCTTCAACTTGGCACAATAAAGTGATAAATAGTATGAATCAGAGGAGGACAATTTTTTCATGCCTTCAGATTTTCTGACATTTTTTGATAGTTTAAAAAATTATAGAAAACACGAAAATCAAAGCTTTAACCATCTGGTGCCTGTCTGGCAGGGAGTGGTGATCACTCATTTAACCTGGCTTCGAGTTTGTTTATGCTTGACACACCATCTAATCCCTGCACTTTGTCATGTTCCCTCCAGTATTTGCATAACCTTCCCTATCTGAAAGCTTTCCTTGTAGTGATAAGGAGCATTTATTTCCCTTGTCCACTCAAGGATCAAAATGCAGCTGGGGGTTATCTCCTGCCCACTTCATTGCCAAACCTTACCATTGTGTGCAACTTTCGGAATGATGATTACCTTCCTGATAATTAACTGACCGAGAGGTCAGAGGTGAAGAATTAAATTATAGTCAACAAATAATTGCTTTATTGTAAGCTTATCGGGGAGCATAAAAAAAGGGGGAAACCGTTTTAGTTGTATTCAGTTCTCTATCATAATGTGTCCACGCCAAATTGAGAGAAACATACTTGCCGAATGCTGACCGGCTCATATTTTTGAAAACAATCCTGACTTTTTATGCTGTCCCTCAGATTCAAAAATAATTATCTTATATATGATTGTAATTTATAACAAGACTATTCTCTAACCCATCAACACTGCAATGCTTGATCCAGTAATTCCTCTCCATGTCTCTCTTGTGTCTCCTGTCATTCCTTCCAGTTAAAATCCTGCCAGTCTTCATCCCTCTCGATTGCTGCCTCATCTCCTTCCCCTTCTTTCTGATTCTGCTCAGTTCCCGTCTAACTTTTCAGCCATGCTGAGTTTCTGTTACCTCATTAGCAACTTAGCCCAATGTTTTCCCTCCCACATACTTATCCTGACCAATTTTTAAAAATATACTTGTTGTCTTTTCAGTCAGGACACATGGGGATGATGTTCTTCTGTTACATTAGAAACCGCCCTGAAGAATCTCTGCATATATTGTGTGTCGCTTGAGTTTCCAGTGGGGTTTGGGATGGGCGGCACGAGTTTCTGCCTGAAATAGGCAGAGCCTCATAATATGATGCGGGAATGACATCACAACACCGTCTGCGTTATTTTCCAGCCAGTATGCCCATACAACACCAGAACATAATTACGCCATATATTAAGAAGTGCCCAGAATTACTAGATAATGATCACGAAAATGAGTTCAAAAGGTTAGAATGAAGATTCATTCAGCAGTTTTATGGCCATTTCTATCCTGATTGTCTTGTTTTTTTGGTGGGGGGTGGTGGCAGTTCTGCTTCCACTTAACTGCTGTGGTAATTGCTCTGCAGCTGCTATTTTTCCCCTTCCCCCATATTAGATTTTTTGGATAAAGAAGAGGAGGACCAACAAGCAGATGCCAGGCAGGCCAGGCTACACTAGAAGTGTTCTATTCCCACCCAAGTGCACCCACATACCCACATCTAAAAAGGGGCACATACTCACTTTGGCAGAGGCTTAGTGCACATGAAGGCTCCTGTTCACAAAGAATGCTAGGAGAGCACACTGGATAATACAAATAGGAAAATGTGAATATCTGACTAACTGTAATGCTAGAAGCTTCCTCGGAAGCACCCCAGTTACAGCATGTCACACTTTCATTGATGCTGCAGGGAAGAAGGCATGACGAGGTGATCAACAACCAGCATATTCTGATTGGTTGCACCCATCAAGATGCCACCAAACTTATTTGTAGGTAAGTTGCACCTAATTGGCAACAAATGATGCAAATTGCCGATTCATGCTTGCACATTGGATTTTCTTTCCCTTCATCTTAGCCTTGGCAAAAGCTGCCTGTCAGCTGAGACGCATTTGACTCTTTCCAATGGCTGTAAAAAAAAATTATGAGGGTGAAATTGGTCAACGCTCGTAGTGCAAAATGGGCAGATAGCAAATCGACAGCCCATTTCACGTCGTGCCCAATTTTCGTTTCCATTGACTTCAAGGAAATCGAATACGGTGTAAAACAGGCTGCTGCTTCACGATCAGCCTGTTTTGCGCTACTGCCGTTGACAAATTTCAACCGCTATGTCTTCCATTCTGTTACTACCCTTTAAATATCATTCAATCTTCTGTTTCCACCACCCAAAGCAATTCTGCATCTGGAACTGTGAATACTTATGCAGAAAAAGATGACCCTGGAGAATTGAATGCTACTAGCACGTTACCGTTCTGGCAAGATTTGCACCAGTTCATAACCATTTAGAACTGACATACAAAACTACATGAAAATGAGCCCTTTGTGTTGTAACGTTAAAAGTTTGGACAGTTGTACTAAATGCTATGATGTTGTTCAACAGAAAGCATGCTTAATAGGCAGGGTCAGACTTAAATGACTATCATGAAGTCATCTACATAGGATATACAGCACAGAAACAGGCCATTCGGTCCAACCAGT
Organism: Somniosus microcephalus; assembly: GCF_052327205.1. Lineage (NCBI taxonomy): Eukaryota > Metazoa > Chordata > Chondrichthyes > Squaliformes > Somniosidae > Somniosus > Somniosus microcephalus. The sequence goes on from NC_141002.1 coordinate 44,017,231, forward strand.
CCATGCCAATGTTCATGCTCCACTTGAACCTCCTCCCGTCTTTCCTCATCTAACTCTTATCAGCATAACCCTCTATTCCCTTCTCCCTCAGATGCTTATCTAACCATCCCTTAAATGCATCTATACTATTCAATTCAACCACTCCCTGTGTAGTGAGTTCCACATTGTCACCACTCTCTGGGTAAAGAAGTTTCTTCTGAATTCCCTATTTCATTTCTTGGTAAATATCTTAATTGATGGCCTCTAGTTTTGCTCTTTCCCACAAGTGGAAACACTCTCTGTATCTACTCTATCAAAACCTTTCATAATTTTCAAGATCTCTATTAGGTCACCCCTCAGTCTTCTCGTTTCAAGAGAAAAGAGACCCAGCCTGTCCATCCTTTCCGGATAGGTATACCCTCGCATTTCTGGTATCATCCTTGTAAATCTTCTCTGCACCCTCTCCAGTGCCTCTATATCCTTTTTATAATATGGCGACCAGAATTGTACGCAGTACACTAAGCGTGGTCTAACCAAGGTTCGATACAAGTTTAACATAATTTCACTACTTTTCAATTCTATCCCTCTAGAAATAAACCCTAGTGCTTGGTTTGCTTTTTTTATGGCCTTGTTAACTTGTGTCGCTACTTTTAGTGATTTGTGTATTTATACTCTGAAATTCTTTTGCTCTTCTACCCCATTTAGATTCTTATTTTCCAAGTAATATGTGACCTCCCTATTTTTCTTACCAAAATGTAATACCTCACATTTATCGGTGTTGAAATTCATTTGCCAATTATGTGCCCATTCTGCAAGTTTATTAATGTCCTCCTATAATTGGTTGTAGTCCTTCTCAGTATTGACTATCCCCCCCAACCCCCCACCCCCAATTTGGTGTCATCCGCCCGAGTAACAACTGACAAGCCATATTTTGTTGTTTTTTTTCTTAGTCATTTTGTAGAAGCTGCTACTCTCTGGTATTCTCCAATGCATGACCAAGACTATAAACTTGGGCCTAGACATTGAGTTGGCGCCGCGCCAGGGCTTTAGCGCCGGAAATTTAGCGCCGGCGCTAAGTCCCCCTGCGCGCGCCAAAAATTCAGTAGCGCCGCGCCCAGACGGCTGCCGGCGCTACTGGAGGGTGTCAGCGCCTCGCAATGGGCGCTGACTGCCGCATTGCGGCGCTAATCCGCCGCTGCGGCACCCGATGCGGTGCGGCAGGCTGGGGAAGTGCAGGCCTCCTCCTTCCGTTAAGGAGGAGCTGCCTGCACCCGACCGCTGGCCGTTGATCTGTGGAGAAAAATGAGCCCGGCACCTCGGAGAAGTGCCGGGCTCGCGGCCCACACGCATCTGTGCCGCGGGGGGGTGTTGGAGGAGTCCGGGGAGGGAGGTGCGGGCAGGCGGCCGCCGGGAAAGCGGCCGGCCGCCGCGCGACCTTAATGCGCCGGCGCTAAGACCCGTAGCGAACTTTTGAAAAATCGTTGGTTGCGGCTGCCACGGGCGAGGCGGCCGCAACTCAATTTCGGCGTTCGGGCGCGTTGCCACGGCAACCGGGACGCTGCGCACACCGATGACGTCATCGGTGCCGGCGCAGCGCAACCGGCTAACGCCGATGGCAGCGCCCAAGTGAATTTCTCAATCGGCTGTACTTGCGGCGCTAGGCCCTCTAGCGCCTCAAAATGGGCGCTAACCCCACTCAATTTCTAGGCCTTGTTCTTTAGAGATTCATGTAAACACCAAAACATTACCATACTATCCTTTTTTTCTTGTGAACTTGTGAAAACAAATAAGTAACGTATCTATTGAAAGTAAAAAAAAAAAATGAACCCACTTTTTGTTGAGTTTTTAATAAAGCCTTTAGCATTTGATTTTTAAACCGATAAAGAGCCATGGTCCATAGTGCTGGACACCACCAAGGTTAAAAATGAATATTAATGAACAAGATACACACTGTTATATAATATGCACAGTTGATGCTATTCCTCTCTACTGATCCTGTAGTATACAAATAGGGCCTGTTGCTCTGTAGTCTGCAAAGTGTTGCGATTACCTTGTCATCAACACAAAGACTGATAATCCACCACAGTATATACGATGCTTACTATTCACCATAGGAAATACAGAGCCTGCTATTCTCCTGTAGTGTACGCCAGGCCTGATATGCACCCATAGTCCACAGAGGCCTACTATACCTTCGTAGTCTACACAGGACTTGCTATTCCTCCATAGTGCACACAGGTCCTTTTACTCCTTAGTATTAAACACATGCCCTGCTAGTCCCCGCTGTCTACACAAAGCCTTCTGTGGTATACATAGGGTCTGCTACTTCACTTACGTGTAGACAGAGCCTGCTATTCTTCTGTAGTTTAAACAGGGTTAGCTGTTCTGCAATAATATAGACCAACTTTCTGTTTCCCTGCCTGCCTTTAGTTTACACGTAGTCTTATATTCCTCAGTAATATATACAAGGACTTTTATTCCCCTGTGGTAAACGCACATTCTCTTGATTCCCTCCCAAGTACTCTTTAGTATATATCAACTCGACTTTTTCCTTTAAGTTTTCACTTGGCTTCCTATTCCTCCATAATATACATGGAGCATGTTATTCTCCTGTAGTACACACAGGAGCTTCTATTTCTCTGTTGAATACACAGAGCCTTTTATTCCCTTGTATTATATACAGAGTATGCTGACCATCCCCTCTGAAGTTTCACTGTTCAGAATTAAAATTTGTTCCCATGTTGTATAAGAACATAAGAAATAGGAGCAGGAATAGGCCATACGGCCCCTCGAGCCTACTCCGCCATTCAATAAGATCATAGCCGAACTTCTACATCAGCTCACTTTCCTGCTCTATCCCCATATCCCTTGATTCCCTTATTGCCCCAAAATCTATTGATCTCAGTCTTGAATATACTCATTGACTCATCATCCACAGCCCTCTAGGGCTCCCCCTCTCTCCAAACTCCATTCCCCTCTTCCTGACTCCTTTTCCCCTCTCTCTGACCCCATTTCCCTCCTCCTGACCCCACTCTCCCTCTCTCTGACCTCATTACCCTCTCCTTGGCCCCCATTTTCCCTCATTCTCTGACCCCCCCCATTCCCCTTCTAACCCCCAGTCTCCCCATCCACCAACTCCCATTGTCCCTATCTGCCCGAGCCCCTGGTTTTCCCCTCCAATCCCATTCTCCAGTCTTTCTCCCGAGGCCCTCACTGACTCTCACCAGCTGTTTCAACTTCTAAATATGGTACTAGCTTGTAAGAAATTTGTAGTCTATGTGGAAGGTTTCCTTTCCTGCTGTGACATGTTGTAATTGTGAATATATGACGTAATTCCATGATCCTGCGCTCCCAGTGGGGAAACGGCGCTTGCACAGAGTGTGGATTGGAACTTTGGAGTTACAGTGTTCCTTGTGAGCATGGCTCCCCACTGGTAGCATGGAATCACGGAATTCCCCCTATAAAGATGTTTTAACAATTTCAGTATATAAACGGTGAAGAAAAGAAATCCTTCTCCTTAGTATTGTATCTGTATGAGGCTTGAAAAATGGCCTGGAACTCATTTTCACTTAACTTGGCTTAAAGCACTCCAAGAAGATTAACCTTCCGGGACCCAAAGCTCAGAGCTGCCAAGCTGCAGAAATTAATTTTCTATGCGATTTACTGCTAGCCACAATGAAACTCTGAGGCGGACTCCACCATTTTGTTCTTTACATAGTAATCATTACAGTGCACTAACTTAAATGAACGGGAAATTCGAATGTCTCTGTTGAAGGTGTACGCTCATCGTTGCGCTCTGCTCAGGCCATCATTTATGCTCAAGTACAAAAGAGGAAGATCTGCTCCACTGTCATAAGAGTACGCAGACGGGTGGACTGTCATGTAATTAGAGGATAAGGTAGTTCTGATTGTCTGTCACGTTTTTATTTCAATACATGATATAGATTGTATAAACAGTTCCTGAATTATGTGTCACCAAAATATCTTCTGAAACTTAACAAATAGTCCCTTATACAAGTGTACCATCAGGGCACAGAATGATATTTTCCACGTCCAGGTTTTTTGATGTTGACATTTTTAAAATTAAGTGCTGTTGTTATGGGCAGTATATATACTGCAGCTACTTGTAATTGCTAGATGATAATCTGTTGAAGGTCACTTATGTGTGTATAGCCACTTGTTTATATTGGATAGTTTCTTTCATGGAGGATTCCACCATTCAACACAGTCCCAAGATGTAGTCTGTGCCAAAGTCAGCATAAATCTTTTTTGTTGTCCTCGTAAGACAACGGCACAGGCACGATGGGCTGAATGATGACCTCCTGTGCTGTTTCATTCTATGAAGGCATTATGAGATTGTTATCCCTTGATTACAACAGTAGTTAGTGCATACTCATGGAGCTGAGCTTCTTGGAAGCTCTGCAAAGACTGGTAATTCAAACTCCGTGTAAAGAAAACTCACTTACAAAAACTTGACTTAGTGCATTTATCAATCTGTGTTCTTCTACAGCTTAACAGCAGAATTATAATGGCTTTCACACAATTTATGTGTATAGCACATGTTGACTTTGATGTCTTTGGAATTTGTTCTTTGCCAAATTGGATTTTACAGATTTGGCAAGATTTGAGTTGATTACCCTGCACTCTGTTCTCCAGCCTATACCAGAGCAGACAGTAAGTACACCGGCACGACTGATTACACTTATAGCCAGAAATAAGATTGGAAAAAAAGATGCAACTGGGAGAGATATTTGCTCAAGAGTCACCTTTGAGAGTGACATCAACAGAACTTGTTAATTTTCCTCATTGAAGAATGGTGTTTCTTACCAAAAAAATCCAGAAATCTACAGAGCTTATGTAGAATAGCTCTAAGTATTTTTGATTGAATCTTAACCGCATAAAGTAGGCAATATAACTCTTTGAGGAATGATAGATTTTCTTGTTTCTCTACATGTTTATTAGTTGTCAATGATACTGTACCTGAAAGGATTACATCATGTAAGCTTCTCTTACAGACTATTATTAGGATTGGCATTAGGACTGTGTAACCTGTGTAAGTGCACAGTCCCCCAGCCAGTGTACACATTTATAAATATGCACAAATCTCAATTCTTTTATTGACATTTTTAATATATATGAAAATATAAATTATTTTCAATTCCTGAGGGATTTACATTTAAGATGGGTTTGAAATCAGGAGAATACATGCCAAGCCATCGTCTTTTCCCTAACTTTACTCTCTATTTCAAACGTGAACTCATTTTTGGAAATCAAAATAGTTTTCTGAATCTAAAAATTATAACATGCTACTTAGAACAGATAAAAATTTAATGTAATCTCATTGGTATCCGTCCCATCTGATAAAGTAAGTTTTTGCCTAATTATTTCCTGAACTAAGTAAATTTTCTCTGAGCTCTTCAATGTGCTCCCTCCCATATCCTATGCATTCCAGCCTGACACTCAGTCATAGACGATGCATGCTTTGACCACACATTCCTAATCTTAATATTCTTATATTTCATTCTGTTGTCCAGCTCACTTTTTGGATGAAGAAGGTTCTTCCTTTAATGCCATGGCCCTCCCAAAGGTGACTCTCGAGCAAATATCTCTCCCAGTTGCATCTTTTTTTCCAATGATATTTCTTGCTATAAGTGTAATCAGTCTTGCCGGTGTACTTACTGTCTCCTCTGAACTGTTAAACCAACATCTTAAAGTAAGGCAAACTTTGAAGGGATAAGAACTCAAATTGACCACAGTAAACTGGGCTGAACAGTTAATGGGTAAACTTACAAACAGCGGGAAGTATTCAAAGGAGTATTTGGTACAATACAAAACCAGTACATTCCCCTAAAGGCAAAGGCTCCATTTCTGTAATTAAGCAACCATGGCCAACAAATGAGGTAAGAGACAGTATCAAGTTAAAAGAAAAGACTGACAGAAATGCAAGGTAAAGTGGAAATCCAGAGAGCTGTAAAAAGCAACAAAGGGATACAAAGTAAGTAATAAGAGGCGCAAAAAGGGAATATGAGAAAAAACTTTCAAGGGATATCAAAGCTAACAGCAACATTTTTATAAATATATTGAGAGAGTGGTAAAGATGAATGTGGGCTCATTAAAGATGGATGCATGCAAGACTATAATAGATAGTAAGAAAATGGCAAACTTGTTAAATGACTGCTTTGTATCTATTTTCATACTGGAGGAAGAGGACATAATACCAGTGGTACAAGGGGATGTAACAATAACTACAGGGAAGGAACATAGTGGATTTAATAGAAGTAAAAAAAAAGGTAATGGAGAAAATAAGACTTAATATTGAAAAATCTCCAGTACCTGATGTTTTCCACCCTGGGTATTAAAAGAAATAGGTGACAAAATTACAGATGCATTAATCATAATTTTCCAAAGCTTTCTAGATTCTGGAATTGAAGATGGAGTTCAATGTGGGGAAGTGTGAGGACATCCACTTTGGATCTGAGAAAGACATATCAGAATATTTTCTTAATGCCGAGATTAGGAGCTGTGGAAGAGCAAAGGATTTAGGTGCCCATGTATACAAATCACAAAGCTAGTGCACTGTTAGAAAAAGTAATCAAAAAGGCTAATGGAATGTTGGCCTTTTTCAAGGGGATTGGAACTCAAAAGTGAGGAAGTGATACTTCAGATGTACAGAGCCTTGGTCAGACCCCATCTGGAGTACTGCATTCAGTTTTGGGCACCGATCGTCAGGAAAGTTATATTGGCCTTGGAAGTGGTACAGCGCAGATTCACTAGAATGATACCAGGGCTTAAACAGTTAAATTCTAAGGCAGGTTGCATAAACTTGGCTTGTATTCCCTTGAGTTTAGAAGGTTGAGGGGTGATCTAAACAAGATGTTTGAAATAATAGTGATTTGATAGGGTAGATACAAAGAAGCTATTTCCTCTGGTGGGAGAACTCAGAACAAGAGGGTGTAATCTTAATATTCGAGCTAGGCCATTTAAATGTGAAATCAGGAATTACAGTACAATTTTCACACAAAAGGTAGTGGAAATCTGTAACTTGCTCCCCCAAAATGCTGTGAATGTTGGGTCAGTTGAAATTTTCAAGACTGAGAGAGAGATTTTTTTTTGGTAAGTGTATCAAGGAATATGGAACAAAGGCAGGTAAATAAAGTTGAGGTACAGATCAGCCATAATATATGGCGGAACAGGCTGGAGGGGTTGATTGGCCTACTCTTGTTACTATGTTAACTACTATTTCAACATAACATGTCCAAGTGACTCTACATACTGGGAAATGGCAGTCACGCTTCTCGGCTGCTGAGTAAGAGTGCGACTAGACGTCCCAAAAGGTTAACAGTAGAATATGAATATTAAAGATAACATGTGTAATGCATCGAATTACAAATTAAATTGAGTCCATTGCAGAGACCGATTCTGACCGAGCTGTCATTTGTTTCCTTTTTACCTCTATCCTTTTAGCTCATTTGATTGTCTTTACTTTTTATTAAACTAAAAGTTGGAAAATGAACAGGTGACAAAGCTCAGACTACTGATTTGACATCAGATTGAGTAGGTAGTAAATAGTATCATCGTCTAGTGAAATGTAGGGGCCCCAAACGGAACCTGTGCACAGGGCCTCTGGATGGCAGACCCTGCCCCTAACGACTATGGAGTACATTTTGGTGGTGTACAGAAGCAAAATAGGCTACTTAATTTACAGTATTATCTTGAATGATGTGTTTTTAATTCTTTCTGTCCTCCTCTCCAAGTACATTGTTGCTTCTCATTACAGAGTTTTTGGCTCTAATATCTCTTGTTGCACTGCTGCAATGTGGAGTTTTAAAATGTGGATCTTATATTTTTACTGTAATTTTTTATTATCTCAAAAGATGACAAAATCATCACACTGCTGATCATATCATTGTACATTCCTGTGTTTATAAAATCTGGTAGTGATTTAATTAACGTAGTGTGTCACAGCATAGAAACAAGTAAGTCGCCCATCAAGTCTGCACCATGTTTTTCTCCACGTGAGCCACCTGGCCAATTCCACTCTCCTCACTCCCTGTACCTTTTAACATTCCCCTTTTCAAGCAACTATCTAATACCCTTTTAAAATGAATTTATCAACTCTGCTTGAACAATAGTTTGAGGCAAATAATTCCACATTCTAATCAGCTCCTTTGTAAATAAATGTTACTAACCTTCCCTTTCAATTCTTTTTGTGATTACCTTAAATGTGTGCCCTCTCATTATCGTCCAAATAATCAATGAATACAATATATGACAATTTACCTGATCATAACCCTTCATAAGCTTGAAGAGCTCTATCAAGTCACCCCTTAACCTTCTCAGCTCTCCGAAACAAGCCCTCAATTCCCAAGTCTTTCTTCATAACTAGAGCCCTTGGTAATATCCCCCCAGTGAATCTGTACAGTCTCCTTTTCATTGCATTTTACCCATCCTTGAATGGTGTGCCCAAAATTGCAGCAACTATGGCCTAACTAAGTTCTTGCACAGTTTCAACAGCACTTTCTTGCTTTTTTATTCTGTGCCTCTGGACACAAAATCAACAACTCTGGTTTGCTTACTTATGCTTACTGTACACCAAGATCCCACTGCTCCCTTTTTTATTAATTTGTGGGCTGTGGGCGTCGCTGACAAGGCCAGCACTTATTGCCCATCCCTAATTGCCCTTGAGAGGGTGGTGGTGAGCCGCCGCCTTGAACCGCTGCAGTCCGTGTGGTGATGGTACTCCCACAGTGCTGTTAGGTAGGGAGTTCCAGGATTTTGAGCCAGCGACAATGAAGGAACGCCGATATATTTTGAAGTCAGAATGGTGTGCGACTTGGAGGGGAACGTGGAGGTGATGGTGTTCCCATGCGCCTGCTGCCCTCGGTGGTAGAGGTCGCGGGTTTCAGAGGTGCTGTCGAAGAAGCCTTGGCGAGTTGCTGCAGTATGTCTTGTAGATGGAGTGAATGTTTAAGGTGGTGGATGGGGTGCCAATCAAACGGGCTGCTTTGTCCTGGAAGGTGTTGAGTTTCTTAAGTGTTGTTGGAGCTGCACCCATCCAGGCAAGTGGAGAGTATTCCATCTTGTGCCTTGTTGATGGTGGAAAGGCTTTGGGGAGTCAGGAGGTGAGTCACTCACTGCAGAATACCCAGCCTCTGACCTGCTCTTGTAGCCACAGTATTGATGTGGCTGGCCCAGTTAAGTTTCTGGTCATTGATGATCCCCAGGATGTTGATGGTGGGGCATTTGATGATGGTAATGCCGTTGAATGTCAAGGGGAAGTGGCTAGACTCTCTTTTGTTGGAGATGGTCATTGCCTGGCACCTGTGTGGCACAAATGTTACTTGCCACCCCAAACCTGAATGTTGTCCAGGTCTTGCTGCATGTGGGCATGGACTGCTTCATTATCTAACGAGTTGCAAATGGAACTGAACACTGCAATCATCAGCAAACGTCACCACTTCTGACCTAATGATGGAGGGAATGGTAATTTAAAATTTTAACAATACGATATAGTTCATTTCCCTAACCTTGCATCCAAAATGTATGTATTCACATTTTCCTTTGCTAAATTGTATTGCCTCCTATCTGTCCATCTAGCTATACTGTCTATATCTCCTGCAGTTTTTCGTAATCCTTGCAGTTTGTCATACCCCTAAATTTAATGTCATCAGTGAATTTAAATATTGTTCTCTCAATTTCAAAGTCAATATCATTTATGTACATAGAAATGTGTACAACTGCCGCAGCACAGACCCCAGTGGAATACTGATCTGTACATCTTCCCATTTTGAGAAATTTCCTTTTATCTTTACTCTTTGCTTTCTGCCCTCCAATAATCTATCCGTGTAGCCACATTCCCATTGATTACCTTTGCTATAATCACTGATGCAGTACCATATCAAATACATTTTGAAAATCTATATAAACCACATCCACTACATGCCCTTTACCTATTCTCTCTGTTATTTTGTCAAATAATTCTAAAATATTGGTAAAGTGTAACCTGCCTCTTTACAAGTCCATGCTAACTGGTCTCGGGTAGGATGTGTAGAACTGCAAAACTCACCAAAAAGTTATAAATACAAAGTATAGTATTCGGCATTATACCCAAAGCCATTAACTCTAAGTGTTTCAGTCCCAGACAATACTATCCACTATCTGACACATTTGACTTCCAGGCCTCTCAATGCCTCCAAAGAGGATCATGTCCTGCATTCCCCTCCCCACTCTGGCCAAACCTTGTAAGATTGACTTCCATACTTACCACTTACATTGTGTGTTGATTATTAACAAATTTTGTTATATTCGTCAATTGATCTGTAATTTAGTTCCCTCCCTAAATCTCTCCATCACGCTCTCCTCCTTTAAGACCATCCTTAAAATCTACCTCTTTGACTAAGCTTTTGGTCATCTTTCCTAATATCATCTTCTTTGGCTCGATGCCCATTTTATTGAGCAGGCCTCTAGGGGTTTTTTCAATGTTAAAGGTACTATATAAAAACTATTACTTTGTAATTATAACTCCATTGCAAATGTCCAATTTTATTTTGCTTTTCTTTTATAATCACATTCATTTCTTTTTTAACTGAAATTTCAATGAGACCGAACAGTTTCAGGATAGAACTATTCTCCCTGAAACTTATTTGGTGGAATTTCTAATCCTCTGAGATTGCCAGGAGCTTTTCTATATAATCACAGCAGTCTAAATAGAACCCATTGTTCCAGATTATCAATAATTATAGTTGCTTAATCCTGATAAAGAAATCATTACCTTATCAAGAAATGTAGAACTTCTATCCAGGATTTCTATCAAATGTGTCAAAAAATGGGTCAAGAGCAAAGTGGTCTAAACCAAAGCAGAAACCTAATTAGGACAGAAACCTATGGGCCCAGAAATTCGGGTCTCCACGGGTGAGTACGCATGGGGTACTCAGCCGTAAGCCCAATGGAATTGCCGGTTTCGTGCATGCACTGCGCATGCGCGGGAAATCGGCACTTCCGTTCCCCTGAAAGAACGGGTTAAAAGGTGGAACACATGCGCAGGAGAGGCAGGTTTTCCCGGGAAGATAAGTCTCCAGAAGTTAGACATGTAAAAAGCAGTTGCAAGGCCTGCTTTTTACAAGGTAAGTGGTAAATTAATGAAAATTAAAACATTTTTTTCACAGGTTTATTATTTTTAAATACTTTAAAGAAAGGTAAGTTTATTTTTAGCCCCGTTAGAAAATAAAAATAAAAAATTCAAAAATTTAAATTATTGTTTAAAATATTTCATGTAATTTATAGTTTATTTTAAAAAGGTGCTGTTTTTTAAAATTTATTTGAAGATTTAGTGATGTTTTGGGGCTTATAGTATTTATAGGTTTCCTGTCAAACTTATGAATGAAGCATTCCCTGCTACCATTGGCTCTCTATGGCCCACGTGAACCCAGGGGACGCATCGAACTAACTGCGCCTCTGGGATACGCAAGCACTGCGTGCCGGCAGTTGGAGGAGGCCCAGGATCGCAATTCCACGGGGGCCCACAGCTCAACAGCCGGCGCGGTAGGTAAGTGCAGGTCGGGGGCTTACACCCGCGGGAAGCCCCCAACCCAAATTTCTGGGCCATTATACTCTCAAAATTTAACTTTTTGTGGTGACATTGAAACTAGATGTAGAACATTAATTCATGTTTGGGTTAGGAATCCTATGAATTTCATCCATTGGAATTCTGTATGAAATGGATGAATACTGAATTTGGATGATCAGCCATGATCTCATTGATGGGCCGAATGGCCGACTCCTGCTCCTATCTTCTATGTTTCTAATAGTGTTTGGTTAGGTCCATTGGAGTAACTGAGAAGAGATTTAGGACGTCAGAATTTTACAAAAGGAAGTGGTTTCGTCCAAAGGGATTTTACCTGGTGGAGTAAGTAAAAAATAGTTGGGGCCTCTTTGATATTCCTTATTTTGTAAGTGGGTTTCCTCCATTTCTTTTGTTCTGCCTTTACAACCAAAATTACTTTTGTTGTATCCGTGTGTTAATGGAGACACGGAATGCAGGAGTTGGTTTAACAGGTGTTTACTGGACAAAGTCTGGAGGTGAACTAAAAGATACAAGACGCTATACAGGCTTATATACCCGAGTGGTCACTACCGGTATTACAGTACACAGGGGCTCTTAAAGGTACATACACTACAATTCCTCCCCTTTTAGATAATTAGTACATAACATTTTAAGTAATCATTAATTAACATGTTTACAAGAACAATAATCTACACATTTGCTGCAGTTAATCAATTATAAGTCAGTCTCTCTGGAGGCTTCCTGACTCGGTCCGGATAACGCCTCAGTGGTGTAGTAGTTTTTGGTGGTGTAGTAGGTTTTTTTGGCAAGGTCGATTCGGCTTGAATGCCAGTGTCGGGTTCATCTGGTTCCAGTATCACCGGATCGGAGGTAGATACTATGGGTATCTCTGCTTCATCATTAGGCGTATAGAGTTGTGGTGTAGGTTGTCCCTTTTCGGATGACTCTATGATCTGGTCAGCATGGCGCCTTATTATGCTTTCACCAATGTCCACGGTATACATCAGCGGTCCTAGTCGTGTGCAAATAGTTCCAGGCTGCCATTTCTCGGTACGGTAGTCCCGGGCCAAAACTTGTTGACCTATCTGGAAGGTTCTAGTTGGCCTTTCATTCATGCCTTGAAATTGCCGGTTCTCTACGTCCCTTCTGAAGTTTGGCTTGATCAAATCCAGCCGGCATCTTAGTCTTCTATTGAAAAACATCATGGCGGGAGTTTGGTTTGTAACCACATGTGTTGCATTCCTGTACGCAAACAAGAAGTTATCTACCTTATGTTGTAGATTTATGTCTTCATTACCCATGGCCTTTATGGCCTTCTTGAAGGTCTGGACAAACCTTTCAGCTAATCCATTGGTGGCGGGATGGTATGGGGCGGATGTGTAGTGCTTAACCCCATTGTTTTTTAAGAACTTCCTGAATTCTTCGGACACAAATTGCGGTCCATTATCAGAACAGATCTGTTCAGGCAGCCCATTCCTGGCAAATATGGTCCTTAATACTGTGATGGTTTTTTCCGTGGTGGTGGAGGACATCTTTATTACCTCCGGCCACTTGGAGTGTGCATCAACTGCGATTAAGAACATTGAGTCCATAAATGGACCAGCAAAGTCGATATGTACCCTTTGCCATGGAGATGAGGGCCACTCCCATGGATGTAGAGGGGCTTGTGGTGGGGCGTTTTGGACCTTCTGGCATCCTAGACAGCTCTTGGTCATTTCTTCGATGTCTCCATCGATACCTGGCCACCACACAAACGCTCTGGCTAGGTTCTTCATTTTCACTCCACCCAGATGCCCCTCGTGAAGTTCCTTTAGCACTTTATCCTGGAGTTTGGGTGGAATCACCACTCTGGATCCACACATCAAGGTTCCTCGGCACACTGACAGCTGTTCTCTTCTTTGCGAGAATGCTGGCAACAGTGGTTCGCCATGTGCTGGCCATCCCTTCACCGTTAAATCGTAGACTCGTGAGAGAGTCGGGTCATTTCTCGTTTCCTTTTCAATGGTAGAATTTGTTACTGGTAGACATTCCACTATGGTTGAGTGGAACATCTCCACTGGGTCCACTGTAGGTGCCTCTTCTACCGTTGGCAACGGTAGGCGCGATAACCCGTCAGCATTCCCATGCTGTTTTGATCCTTTGTATTCTATGTCATATTGGTGTGCCCCTAGGAAAAGGGACCACCTCTGTAGCCTTTGCGCTGTCATAATGGGAACGCCCTTTTTAGGGTTGAATATGGAGACGAGGGGTTGATGGTCAGTCAACAAGGTAAATTTTTGTCCGTGTAGGTAATGGTTGAATTTCTTCACTCCCCACACCAGGCTGAGTGCTTCCCTGTCGATTTGGTCATAGTTACGCTCAGCTGAGTTCAATGAGCGTGACGCAAAAGCTATCGGCCGCTCCAAGCCATCAGGGAATCTATGCGATAATACCGCTCCCACGCCGTAAGGGGATGCATCGCACGCCAGTCTGATTGGCAGTGATGGGTTGTAATGAGCCAACACTTCCTTGGACGTGATCAAGCCTTTGCATTTATGGAAGGCACGTTTACAGTCTTCGCTCCATTTCCAAATTACTCCAGTTTGTAGCAGTGCGTTAAGAGGGTGCAGAACAGTTGACAAGTTCGGTAAAAATTTATGATAGTAATTTATCAATCCTAGGAACGACCTTAATTGTGAGACATTTTCAGGTGCTGGGGCTTTTATGACCGCTTCAATTTTTTCAGGTGACTTTTGCAACCCTTCTTCGTTAATTATATGGCCACAATATGATATTTGTTTCTGGAAAAATTCGCACTTGGGGCGATTTGCTCGTAGGCCCCGTTCTCTCAGCCTAGTGAGCACCTGCTCCAAATTGGCAAGGTGTTCGTTGTCGTTTTCTCCTGTTACAAGGATGTCGTCTAGGTAGCATTGAGTCCCCGGAATCGCTTGCAGGACTTGCTCCGTAGCTCTTTGCCAGATAGCTGGAGCTGATGCTACTCCGAAAACCAGTCGATTGTACTGGTACAGGCCTTTGTGTGTGTTTATCGTGAGATACTTTTTAGAGGCCTCCTCAACCTCCATCTGTAGATATGCCTGTGCCAAGTCAATTTCGGTGAAACGTTTCCCTCCGGATAGTGAGGCGAAAATATCTTCTATCCTCGGAAGAGGATACTGTATTGTGTGAAGGACCGGGTTTACAGTCACTTTGAAGTCCCCACAGATGCGAATTTTTCTCTGTTCTTCAGATTTATCATTATTCAACGTTTTCTTCATGACCGGGACGATGGGTGTTGCCCACTCGCTCCAATCTACCTTGGATAACACGCCTGCTTTTTCCAAATTCTCCAGCTCTGCCTCGACTGCTGGACGAATTGCGTATGGCACCGGCCTTGCCTTAAAAAACTTGGGAATTACCGCATCTTCCACTTTTATTGAGGCGGTGACGCCTTTCAAGGTTCCTAGTTCCTGTTGAAACACTTCTTTGGCGTTAGCCAAGATGTCTTTTAATCGTTCAGGTATGACGTCATCATCATTTTTTTTCTTACTGGTCACCGTCAGTGCCTGAATGGAGTGCCACTCTAAACGTATCTTCCTGATCCATTCACGTCCCAACAACGGTGGACCACCATCTTGCAGAACGTATAAATACAACTTCTGTATTTCCTTGCCGTTGTATACAACAGGCACCCTTATTTTCCCTCTGGGGTATACTTTCTGCCCCGTATATGCCTTCAAGATAATGGATGTGTCTTTCAAAGGTATATGCGGAAATAGCCGCTCGTAATCCCGTCGATTTATGACGGTCAGAGCTGATCCTGTATCTAGCTCCATTTTAACTGGGGACCCCGCTATTGTGAGGGTAACCCAAATGGTCTGGTAATCTTCTTTGGCAATTACATTATGTAATTTGAGACAGCTTAGTCTCTTGTTTCCGGAGTCGATATCGCTCTTCTGGTCTTCGGAGCTACTGTCCGTCATCATTTGTACCTTTTCTGTACTTTTCCTTATTGATTTTTTTTCTGTCAGTGGATTTTTTGTTTCCAGATCGGCATACACGTGCAATGTGTCCCATCTTTCCGCATTGCCTGCATGCTTTGTCCTTGAACCAGCAGTCCCTCTGGTCATGGGTGGATCTGCCGCAGCGATAACATCTCTCGAAACCCCGTGTCATTTCATGGGTGCCGAAGTCCTGTGGCTTTTGCTGTATCTCTGCAGCTCCTCTTGCTGCTGCTTCGTATGATACAGCCACACTGAAAGCCTTGTCCAGTGTCAAATCTTTCTCAGAAAGTAGCCTTTTCTGTGTTCCTTCACTTAGGAGACCGCAGACGAATTTGTCTCGTAGAGAATCTGCCAGTCCTGCCCCGAATTGGCAGTGCTTTGACAACTTTCTTAATTCGGTGAGGTAATCAGCGTTACTTTCATTCTTGTGCTGATTCCTCCTGAAGAATTTGAATCGTTCCGCTATCAGCAGCGGTGTTGGGTTTAAGTGCTCCTGTAGGGTATCAACAATCTCCTTAAAATTCTTGTCCATCGGTTTGGCTGGAGTGATTAAGTTTCGTAACAGCCCGTATGTCCTTGCGCCCATCAGATTTAGAAGTACCGATGCCTTTTTATCATCCTCTACTTCATTCGCTGTGCAATATACCTCCACTCTTTCCACATATGTGGTCCAATCCTCTATCACTATCGAAAGCAGTAATATTGCCAGTCTTAGGCATCCTGAAAATCAAAAATGGCGCCTCCCGCGCTTTCCTTTCTTCCCTGCCGAGAAAAAATGGCGCCTCCCGCGCTTTCCCGCCGCTGCTGACAACGCTGTTCTCCGCGGTTTTTATTTACACAGATATTTTTAATAGTTGGAGACTCGTTCCCGCCGGACTCTCTGGGACTTTTCCCTCTCTCTGCTTGGTCTGAACGCCGACCTGCTTTGCAGCGCCGACCGTCTCCCGAGTGCTCCGCCTTCCGACTCGCGGCTCGGCCCCGCTGCAGAGCCACCCGATCGAGCTCCAGCCCGCCGCCCAGGAAGGATTAGTGCAGTACCTGCCACCAGCCCGGCTAGCTGGTGAAACCACAGTTTTTTGTTTTCTTCGACCTTCGTCTGAGGAATCGATCTCCTTGAGGTGCTGCCGAATTGCAGGTAAGTCCGTTTCCAATTCGTCGCCACTCTTGTATCCGTGTGTTAATGGAGACACGGAATGCAGGAGTTGGTTTAACAGGTGTTTACTGGACAAAGTCTGGAGGTGAACTAAAAGATACAAGACGCTATACAGGCTTATATACCCAAGTGGTCACTACCGGTATTACAGTACACAGGGGCTCTTAAAGGTACATACACTACAACTTTGACTGAGGCGGCAGGTACAGTCTTGTTCCCAGTCAGCACTGCTCCACATTAGCTGCTGGAAGCCGCTTGACTCGCTTTCCCTTCAGTCGAGCACCTGGTACAGATCAGAAACTTGCCACATGGGAAATCACAAGGGAGGTAGTTTCTACCAATCCACTGTGCACTACGGCAGTAACTCTAAAGCAACTAAGACATTCCCTCCAATACTGCTTTGTAACATTCAGCATGTAAACATAATGTACAAGTATTCTGGAGCTATTATGACTCGGAGCGAACACCATAAATAGCCTAGACTGTAATGCAGGCCACCCATAACATCTCTTACAAGGATGGACATCATCCAGAGAGTACTGCAAACAGTGCATATTGTGGTGGAGGCTGTGGTATAGCAGAGGGTGGTCTAATGAGTGGCTATTGCAATTTGAAAGTTTCATAGCTTTAGTTGAAGGATTAAACACATAATGAATGGATTTTCCTGTCATACCCGTCACAAGTGCACCTATGCCTTAGGTGCAGGTAAGAGAAAAAGTGAGTAAAAACTTTTGGACCAAGTCTCGACCCTGATTGCACACCGCCATGACTTCTCGTCCTGCTACACTGCTTCCTTAAAAAGAAAGACTCGCTTTCTGTAGCGCCTTTCATGACCACCGGACGTCCCAAAGCGCTTTACAGCCAATGAAGTACTTTTTGAAGTGTAGTCACTGTTGTAATCTAGGAAACGCGGCAGGGAATTTGTGCATAGCAAGCTCCCACAAACAGCAATGTGATAATGACCAGATAATCTGGGTTTTTTTTTTGTGATGTTGATTGAGGGATAAATATTGGCCAGGACACCAGGGATAACTCCCTGCTGCTCTTCAAAATAGTGCCATGAAATTTTTACTTCCACCTGAGACAGTAGACAGGGGCTCGGTTTAACGTCTCATTTATCAGCCAAAAAGGACTCTGCTAAATCTTTCCGAGGAATAGTGCCTTTAATGGCAATGTTTCATAAGGGAGTTGGTGTGGAAGCTTTGCAACTTGCTGGAGGAAGACCTTCAGCTGCATTCCAGGATAAGCAGCATGCCCTGTAGTTGTCAGGGTGATCACTGCAATGAACTTTACGTTGAAGACATTCCAAATTGGCACTGGAGATATATCTAAGATTAGTCAGTCTACAATGCATTGATACAAAAAGCAGGTAAAAATGCCTTGTTTGCAAGAGTGAATAGCTATATAAAGTTCTCTGTGGAGCCCTGTGCGTTTTTCCATATGGCTAGATTTCCAAAAGTCCATGGGATAATAGATGGCATCCATGTAGCTCTTTAGGCTCCTACTGGCAGTAGTGTCCCCATTTTGAAGCAGAAGGACCATTACTCTGTAAATCTACAGCTGGTTTGCAACCATCATTACTGCATCATGCAATTGACAGACAAAAGCCCAGGCTGTACTCATGCGTAATATTTTCCTTGGGGATTCACCCGATTGGCCAAACGGCCTGTTTCCATGTTGTAATTTCTATGTAATTCTATGTCATTTATATGTAATTATTGTGAACACAATAGATGTTGCCTGCAAAGGACAGGGAGCTGCCAAAGTCTCCCATATTGTAGTGGTTTGCTACATCTTGCACACCATAACACTGGAAAATGGGATCCATCTGGAGGAGTTACAGCAGGAGGCCAAGGAAAAAATACATCAGCCGCTCAGAGGCAAAGGAAGCAGAAGAGGTAGCCCCAAAGGGCCCTATGGCAGCTGCCAGAGAAATTCAGGAGACCTGGATTTGAGAAACCTTTGCATGAGCTAAACCACAAACCATGCCTCTCCACTCCATACCAACATCTTCCCCATACTCTGTAGTAAATATCAGACTTCACACAGCACCAATAACATCCTACCTCTCTCCCCAAAACACCTTCCATCTTCTCTGATTTCTTGTCACCATTGCTTCAACAAATTTTACAATCCACACTTCACAATTGCTGTGTAGGAGGTCATTTATATTCCTTATATATACTTTGCACATGTTATTGATGCGCTATCAATTACTCATAAAAGACAGAGTTAAGAGAGTAACTAAAGGCTTTTATTAGCAAAGAACAGAGCATGCCTCTCGTGGTTGACTGGGTTCCAAGAAAGCAGGGGGCTGCAGGTCAATCACCTTTATACCTGGGCCTGTGTGGGTGGAGCCAGCCGAGACATGTTGAGGCATGCATAGGTACAACAGTGTGTAACAACAACAACAACAACAACAGTGGTTTACCACATTCACCCCTTGTTTAAAATTGAGTCCGGCGGGGTGAAGTGTACTAAAGGTTCGTGTAAGTAAGTCTATCAGGTGGCCTTGTATGCTGTCCTGATCGTCGTGGTGGCGGCGGTGATGGTGCAGCATCCAACGTTGAGTCTGGCGTCTCATTGAGTGGTTGGGTGGTCAATGACGGGTCCTGGGGCTGCGGCATGCCGTCTAGCGGGGTTGGGTTGTGGGTAGTGGTGGATGGCAATGGTAGTGTTTCAGGGGCTCCCAAAGGTGCGAGATCTCGTGTGGGGGCTGTGTCCTCCCGCCCGTCCGGGTACGCTACGTAAGCGTACTGGGGGTAGGCGTGGGTAGTGGTGGATGGCGAGGGGGGTGTTTCGGGAGCACCCGAAGGTGCGAGGTCTCGTATGGAGACTGTGTCCTCCCGCCCGTCCGGGTACACCACGTAAGCATACTGAGGGTTGGCATGGAGGAGGCTCACCCTCTCGACCAGGGGGTCCGTCTTATGGGACCTCACGTGCTTCCGCAGTAGGACGGGTCCTGGAGAAGTCAGCCATGTCGGTAACGAGATCCCCGATGTGGACTTCCTGGAGAAGGAGAACATTCTCTCGTGAGGGGTAGCATTGGTGGCTGTACAGAGCAGTGACCGAATGGAATGGAGCGCCGCAGGGAGGACTTCCTGCCAGCGAGAGGTCGGAAGGCCCTTAGATTTCAAGTTTAAAAGGACTGCCTTCCAGACCGTCGCATTCTCCCTTTCCACCTGGCCATTCCCCCGGGGGTTGTAGCTGGTGGTCCTGCTTGTAGCGATACCTCTCGAGAGCAGGTACTGCCGGAGTTCGTCGCTCATAAAGGATGAGCCCCTGTCGCTATGAATATAGCTAGGGAAACCGAACAAGGCGAAGAGGTCATTCAGACATTTAATGACCGTGGTACTGGTCATGTCTGAGCAAGGGATGGGAAACGGGAGTACTCATCAATTATGTTGAGGAAGTACACATTGCGGTCGGAGGAGGGGAGGGGCCCTTTAAAATCGACGCTCAGCCGTTCAAAGGGGCGCGTGGCTTTGATCAGGCTTGCTCTGTCTGGCCTATAAAAATGCGGTTTGCACTCGGCACAGATTTGGCAGTTCCTGGTCATGGTCCTGACCTCCTCGATGGAGCAGGGCAGGTTACGGGATTTGATGAAGTGAAAAAGCCTGGTGACCCCCGGGTGGCAGAGGTCATTGTGGAGGGTCTTCAGTCTATCGACCTGCGCGTTGGCGCATGTACCACGTGATAGGGCATCTGGGGGCTCATTGAGTTTCCCGGGCCGGTACAAGATATCGTAATTGTAGGTGGAGAGTTCGATTCTCCACCTCAAGATCTTGTCGTTCTTGATTTTGCCCCTCTGCTTATTATTAAACATAAAAGCTACTGAACGCTGGTCAGTGAGCAGGGTAAATCGTTTTCCGGCCAGGTAATGCCTCCAATGTCGCACAGCTTCCACAATGGCCTGGGCCTCCTTTTCGACAGAGGAGTGTCGAATCTCGGGGCCCTGGAGGGTCCTTGAGAAAAAGGCCACGGGTCTCCCCGCCTGGTTAAGGGTTGCAGCTAGGGCAAAGTCGGATGTGTCGCTCTCCACTTGGAAAGGGATGGACTCATCCACTGCGTGCATTGTGGCCTTCGCAATATCTCCTTTTATGAGAGTGAAGGCTGCACAGGCCTCTGCTGTCAGGGGGAAGGAGGTGGACTTGATGAGGGGTCTGGCTTTTTCCGCATAGTTGGGCACCCACTGAGCATAGTACGAGAAAAACCCTAGGCATCTCTTCAGTGCTTTTTGGCAGTGGGGGAGGGGGAGCTCCATAAGGGGGCGCATCCTGTCGGGGTCGGGGCCGATGACTCCGTTCTCCACTACACAGCCAAGAATGGCAAGGCACTTGGTACGAAACATACATTTGTCCTTGTTGTATGTTAGGTTCAGCCGCTGGGCCGTACGGAGGAATTTCTCTAGATTAACACCATGGTCCTGCTGGTCGCGGCCGCAGATGGTGACGTTGTCTAGATAGGGGAAAGTGGCCTGGAGCGCGTTCTGGTCGACCATCCGGTCCATCTCGCATTGGAAGACTGAAACCCCGTTGGTGACGCCGAAGGGAACTCTGAGGAAGTGGTAGAGACGACCGTCAGCTTCAAAAGCTGTGTACTGGCGGTCCTCAGCCCTGATGGGGAGCTGGTGGTATGCCGACTTCAGATCAATCGTCGAGAACACCCGGTATTGTGCTATCTGATTGACCATGTCAGATATGCGGGGGAGTGGGTATGCATCTAGCTGGGTGTAGCGATTGATCGTCTGGCTGTAGTCAATAACTAGGCGCTGTTTTTCGCCAGTCTTCACTACCACCACTTGTGCTCGCCATGGGCTGGTGCTACTTTCAATAATCCCTTCCTTCAGGAGTCTTGCTACCTCGGATTTAATGAAGCTCCTATCCCCGGCACTGTAACGCCTGCTTTTGGTAGCGATGGGCTTACAGTCGCGGGTGAGGTTAGCGAACAAGGAGAGGGGGGGGGACTTTAAGGGTGGAGAGGCTGCAAATGGTGCGCGGCGGGCGATTTAAAAGCTGCTGGCTGCAGACTGTGAGTGGGGGGAGGGGTCCGTCGTACGCTAATGTGACACTCTTAAGGTTGCACTGAAAATCCAACCCCAGTAGAACGGCAGCGCAAAGATGGGGCAGGACCAGGAGTTTAATCTAGAGAAATTATAAAGTGCTGGAGAGGTTACTACTCCACAGACTAACTCCCATCATCGAGCCAACCATCCCTAAGGAGCAAGCGAGCTTTCAGAGAGGCCGTAACTGTGTACAGTGGTAGTGTTAACAACGCACATCGAAGCAGGCTTCCAGCACCAGCTCAAGACCGCTGTGGCACTCCTGGACTTGTCAGCGGCGTATGTAAGCATGGACTGCTTTTCAGACTCTCCATCATTTTACCTTGCAAAACAACGATCCATCTTCTCAACTCCATGCTTAGCAACTGATGCTTCCGTGTGTACACTGGCACCCAGAAGAGCAAATATAGGACACTGAACAACGGACTCCCACAGGGTGCTGTTCTGGCACCCATGTTATTCAACATTTACACCAGTAATCTGCCCGAATCAGAGACCCACAAGTTCGTATACGCTGATGACATTGCCTTGGCCACGCAAAACAAGAATCTGTCCATCACCGAGGAGACCCTGCCTAGTGATTTAGAGGATGGAGGCCTATATCCGCCAATTGCTACTTCGGCAGAAGACCATCACTTCGACATTCCACCTCAACACCCATCAAGCAAATCAAGCTCGGAAAGTCTCTTTTTGCAGTGCAGAGGTAAACCATGCCAAAAACCACTCCTATTTCGAAGTCACGCTCGATCTCCCCCTGTCACAAAGACAGCATCTCCAGAACCTTGGGATGAAACTAAAGAGTAGGGTCAACCTGATACAAAAACTCACCAGATCCACATGTGGAGCAAATGCTCAGACCCTCCATAAGGCAGCACTCGCCCTGGTGTACTCCACAGCGGAGCACTGCTCTCTGGCATGGCTATCAATTCCGCATGTCAAATCGGTTGATTTCCAGCTGATCTCTACTTTTATCAACACCAACACCTTGGCTGCCCGTGCTTACAAACATCGCACCACCACACCTCCGCCGACGTTGCGAATATGCAGTCTCCAGAGAATACAACCGCTACACCAGCAAAGACATGTCGATCCAGGCCAACTTGACCAACCTACCACTCAAATCTAGAAGGCCATTTAGGACCAACGCCAAAACCCTTCAGCGATCTCCCCTCAGCCTTGATGACCGATGGCGAAATGCTTGAAAGAACTGCGACATACCAAGTAAATTCCTAACTGAGGACCCCCACAATACAACCTGAAGGATCAAACCTTCCTCGCCAACAGTGGACAACCATCAACTGCCTCAGAACCAGTCATGGTAGATGTTGCCACCTTCTCCATAGATGGAAGATTAAAGCATCCCCGTCATGCGACTGCTCCTAATCAGACCCTGGAGCACATCACTGAACACTGCCCTCAGGAAATTCGCAGGCAACCTACATCCACGTTGTTACACCGGATGCTTTGACCTGGATATCTGAATTAGACATTGACATTTAATTTGCTTTTTGCTCCTACTATAAGAAAGAAAAGAAGTATATTCCAGATATTCAGTGTGTCTCTGTGCTTAGTGCTTGCTACCAAGGTGCTTCCCCTTCCTACCTGTTGGTGTAAACTGTCCTCAACTATCTAGTCTCATGCTTCTTAGTGAAAGCTCTGAGGCAGGAGCATGTGCTGTGGCTGACAGCTGCATACCCAAGAGAAACACATGGAATTGAGAAGGCTCTCATTCTATATCAGCTTTGCCCCCCTGAATACTGCAGGCTGCTGGATGTCTGCTGCTGTGGGGGCAGCCTGGTTCTCTCTATTTTCTGGCATCTCTAAAGTCCGAGAAAGGGAGGGGAAAGTGCTGTAGAAGTGTTACTATTGGAAGACACAACTATATCCTTTATTTGCATTTCCAGCTGGCCTTGCAGGAAGCCTCCATGGCCCACTGCCACTGACCCAGGGTGAGCAGACCCCACTGCAGCAATGACATTACTGCAGCCCACCACCTGACATCTTCAGGCACCATGGTACTGCAGATTTATTTCAAGGATGGATAGTGTAGGTCGTTCCTTTGTCAATACAAACCCGCTACTAGAACATGACCTTCTGCTTCCTCTGGCCTCCACTGGGTATACCAGGTTGTGTATTTGCAGGCCCCTATCCTCAAATAGGGTGAGTTTGTAGCTAGCCACTGAACCCTCCAGTAAAGAAGGTCACAGTATGTACATGAAATCTACCTACCCCCATGCGTGAAGGTAAAGATTGCGAAGGACATTTGTAGGAGGTAATAATTATAAGGCCTGTTAGCAGCTTGTCTTGGGGCTGCTTGTGCTGACTGAAGTGGTATTGGACGAGGGAGATGATGAAAAGTGCACAGAGGTGGTCATGAAGAACCATGGGAATGTGCAGAGCTTCACAAGTAATGATTGGGCTGGAGGTGCATGATCATTCTCCTGTTATTTGGTGGAAATCAGAAAGAAGAGGTACCCCATGCACCTGCCTACCTTGCCCCTCCTGGTGAGGTTGTTGACTTTCTTACAGCACCATAGCCAGGTCCTCAGCACAGTTCTGCTGACATTTATTGTCTCTGCTACCTCCTGCCATGCTTTCCATGTAACAGCCCCAGGCATTTTGCAGTTTATAATTTACAAACAACATGGAATTATCTCATCTCAGGGCATTTGGATAACAGTTAAAAGCCACTTGAACTCCAGTAGTTGCTCTCAGGTATTTATTGTTCTTTATCCAATTTTTAATGGTTCCCAGAATGAAAATTACTCCCCAAAATGTTGAGCTATTTGTAAAATATGTTAAATTGATTTAAGTGTTCAAGCTACGTGAGTTTGAACCAGGTTTTTTTTTACAACCCATTTATAATGGTTATAAATCAGGCTATGGGCACCCACAAGCTGGAATCAGATTGCCCAAATAGGCACTTGTGTGTGAATCATGAAAAAGGCATGTGCACAGGACAAAACTCACTGCATGCGCTCCTTTAATTTTGTTTTTTATGTCTGTGAACAAGTAAATTTAATGATTCACAAAGATTACATCATTGTGCAATATCAAAGTAGTGAAATAGATCCATTCCAATTGTCTGCGGCACATTGACTTTGTGCTGGAAATAGATCATTGGTAATAATACGAAAAAGGTGACCACAAAGATCCTAGACTCATTAGTAATGTCTGAATGGAATCTGGAGTTGGGGAGTGACTTTTGAATTCCAGGGTCAAATAAATAGTTAGTTGAGTTTAGTGTCTGCCTGTCTCATTTCCTGTGCTGCACATGTACATAAGCTTAACTATCTCTGATATATCTATCTCCAGGTGTCAGTGAGGGATGTTTTTGAACCTTTCACATTTAAACCACCTTCTCTGTAAAAAAAAAAACTTGAATGTGAGGATGTGCAGCTTTACTCAATGGAAATATAGCAAAGCAAAGAGATGGACTGTTGTGTGACCATTTATACTGCATGTGCTGATTGGAGTGTAGTTCCAGTCTTGCACTTGAAGATTTAAACAGCCACTGTGTCAGATTGAGCCAGTCTGTTTGTAACCCAGGCGTCCTATTCGACTCTGGGTTGAGTTTCTGACCCTATATCCTCTCCATCACAAAGTCGACCTATGTCCACCTCAGTAACACCGCCAGTCTCCACTCCACCTGAGCCCATTGACTGCTGAAACCACTTTCCATGCCTTTGTCTCTTCCAGACTCGATTATTCCAATGTTGTCCTGGCTGGTCTCCCAGCCTCTGCTTCGTAATCTTAAGCTCATTGAAAACTCTGCTGCCTCTATCCAACGCCAAGTCTCACTTGGCCATCACTCCAATCCTCACTCATCAACATTGGCTCCTGGTCCCCCAATACCTCAAATTTAAGATTCTCATCTTTGTGTTTAAATACCTCCATGGCCTCACCCTTCCATACCTCTGTAACCAGCTCTAGTGTTACAAATGCACCCCACCCCTCCAAACTCTGTTCTTCTGACTCCAGTCTCTTGTGCATCCCCCACCCACTTCACCCTACCAGTAGCAAATAATGCTTTCACCTGCCTAAGCCTCACACTCTGGGATTCTCTCCATAAACCCTTGAAATGAAAGAGCTGCTCTCGCTAACCTTGTTAGACTCCCATACTGATTATATATTTTGAGCAAGGCACAAATACTGAAAGCTGTTTGTGTTCTTCAGTTTAACAGCTGGTTGGTAGTATAATGATTGGATTGTAATTGTAACTTGAATGAGCTGGATATTGTGCAGAATAAGCACTGTGAAATTCTGAATACATATGTAACCTGTTCAAGGATGTCTTGCTGCAGTTGTACAGGGCCTTGCTGAGACCATACCTTGAGTGTTGTGTGCAGTTTTGGTCACCTTATCTGAGGAAGGATGTTCTTGCCATGGAGAGAGTACAGCAAAGATTCACCAGACTGATACCTGGGATGGCAGGAATGACGTATGAGGAGAGATTGGGTCGATTGGGCTTATATTCACTAGAGTTTGGAAGAATGAGAGGGGATCTCATTGAAACTTATAAAGTTCTAACAGGACTAGACAGACTAGATGCAGGAAGGATGTTCCCGATGGCAGGGGAGTCCAGAACCAGGGGTCACAGTCTAAGGATAAGGGGTAAGTCATTTAGGACTGAGATGAGGAGGAATTTCTTCACCCAGAGAGTGATGAACCTGTTGAATTCTCTGCCACACAGGGCAGTTGAGGCCAATTCATTAAATATATTCAAGAAGGAGTTGGATATATTTCTTGAGGCTAAAGGGATCAAGAGATATGGGGAGAAAGCAGGGACAGGGTACTGAATTTGGATGATCAGCCATGATCTCATTAAATGGCGGAGCGGGCTTGAGGGGCCGAATGGCCTACTCCTGCTCCTATCTTCTATGTTTCTATAACATGATTAGGCAGAGTCAACATGGTTTTATGAAAGAGAAATCATGTTTGACAAATTTATTGGAGTTTTTTGAGGATGTAACTAGCAGGGTAGATAAAGGGGAACCAGTGGATGTAGTATATTTGGATTTCCAAAAGGCATTCAATAAGGTGCCACATAAAAGATTAGGGCTCCTGGGGCTGTGGGTAATTTAGTAGCATGGATAGAGGATTGGTTAACGGACAGAAAACAGAGAGTAGGGATAAACTGATCTTTTTCAGGTTGGCAGGCTGTAACTAGCGGGGTGCCGCAAGGATCAGTGTTGGGGCCTCAGCTATTTATAATCTATATTAATGACCTAGATGAAGGGACCAAGTGTAATGTATCCAAGTTTGCTGATGATACAAAGCTAGGTGGGACAGTAAGCTGTGAGGAGAACACAGAGTCTGCAAAGGGATATAGATAGACTGAGTGAGTGGGCAAAAGGTGGCAGATGGAGTATAATGTAGGGAAATGTGAGGTTATTCACTTTGGTAGGAAGAATAGGAAAACAATATTTTTTAAATGGTGAAAAACTTTCAAATGTTGGTGTTCAGAGAGATTTGGGCATCCTTGTGCAGGAAACGCAGAAAGCTAGCATGCAGGTACAGCAAGCAATAAGGAAGGCAAATGGCATGTTGGCCTTTATTGCAAGGGGTTGGAGTATAAGAGTAAGGAAGTCTTGCTACAATTGTACAGGGCCTTGGTGAGACCACACCTGGAGTACTCGGCTTCTCTCTCCACAGATGCTGCCTGACCTGCTGAGTACAAGATCCTGCAAATCCATTGGCAGGATAGGCGCACCAACGTCAGTGTTCTTGCTCAGGCCAACATCCCCAGCATCGAAGCTCTGACCACGCTCAGTCAGCTCAGATGGACAGGTCACATTGTCCGCATACCCGATACGAGACTCCCAAAACAAGCGCTCTATTCGGAGCTCCGGCACGGCAAGAGAGCCCCAGGTGGGCAGCGGAAACGCTTCAAAGACACCCTCAAAGCCTCCTTGAAAAAGTGTAACATCCCCACCGACACCTGGGAATCCCTGGCCCAAGACCGCACAAAGTGGAGGAGAAGCATCCGGGAAGGCGCTGAACACCTAGAGTCTCTTCGCCGGGAGCAAGCGGAAGCCAAGCGCAGGCAGTGCAAGGAGCACACGTCAACCCAAGCACCCCACCCACCCGCCCCTTCAACCACCGTCTGCCCCACCTGTGACAGAGACTGTAGGTCCCGCATTGGACTAATCAGTCACCTTCGAGCTCATTTTTAATGTGGAAGCAAGTCATCCTCGGTTCCGAGGGACTGCCTAAGAAGAAGAAGATGATTTCCAGCATTTTCTGTTTTCATTCCGGATTTCCAGCATCCGCAGTATTTTGCTTTTGTACTGTGCACAGTTCTGGTTTCCTTATCTAAGGAAGGATATACTTCCCCTTGGAGGCGATGCAACGAAGGTTCACTAGATTGATTCCTGGGATGAGAGGGCTGTCCCATGATGAGAGATTGTGTAGAATGGGCCTATACTCTCTAGAGTTTAGAAGAATGAGAGGTGATCTCATTGAAACATACAAGATTCTGAAGGGGTTTGACAGGGTAGATGATGAGAGGTTGTTTCCCCTGGCTGGAGTGTCTAGAATTAGGGGGCATAGTCTCAAGATGAGGGGTAGGCCATTTAAGACTGAGATGAGGAGGAATTTCTTCACTCAGAGGGTTGTGAATCTTTGGAATTCTCTGCCCCAAAGGGCTGTGAATGCTGAGTCTTTGAGTATATTCAAGGCTGAGATAGATAGATTTTTGGACTCTAGGGGAATCAAGGGATATGGAGATCGTGCGTGAAAGTGGAGTTGAAGTCGATGATCAGCCATGATCTTTTTGAATGGCGGCGCAGGCTCGAGGGGCCATATGGCCTACTCCTGCTCTTACTTCTTATGTTCTTAAATATGATTACCTAAATAATCAGTTGGCATAATCTTTGTGGCCTATAGTCTGTAGTCTAACCTCTTTATATGAAGTTAAATGGGGCACTGAGTACCACAGTGGGTTAGCACACTGTTCTTTCATCTCTGGTTCAAATCCAGTCGAGAAAGTCTCCTCTGTCGGTTATCCGCCTGCATTCTATCCTGTCCCATTGATCCAGTACCCCTGTCTTTACCAATCTACACTTAGTCAGCATCAATTGATTTCAAAATCCTCATCTTCATTTATGAATCCCTCCATGGCTTCACCCCACTCCATCTCTACAAACTCTTGCAGCTCTACATTCCAACTTACACCCTCTGCTCTTTCAACGCTATCTACTGTGCACCCTCTGTTCCTTCAACTCCACCAGTGGTGGCAGAACCTTCAGCTATCACACCCTTCACTTTAGAATTTTCTGGGCCTTGCTGGATGTATCCTCACCTTCAAAGCCTCCCTTAAAGGCCCATCTCCGCACATGCCTCAGCTCGTCTGCTGAAACCCTGGTCCATGCCTTAGTTACCTCTGGAATTAATTTTCCAATGGTCTCCTGGCCAGCCTCCCATCTTCCACCCTCCATAAACTTGGACGTATCCAAAACTCTGCTGCCTGCATCCTAACTCGCACCAAGTCCTGTTCACCCATCACCTCTGTGCTCGCTGATTTACATTGGCTCCCAGTCCAACAACACCTTGATTTTAAAATTCTCATCCTTGTTTTCAAAACCCTCCATGGCCTCGCCCCTCCCTATCTCTATAACTTCCTCCAGCCCCACAACCCTCCGAGATCTCTGCGCTCCTCCAATTCTGGCCTCTTGTGCATCCCCTATTTTAATTGCTCAACCACTGGTGGCCGTGCCTTCTGTTGCTTAGGCCCTAAGCTCTGGAATTCCCTACCTAAACCTCTCTGCCTCTCTAGCTCTTTCCTCCTTTAAGACGCTCCTTAAAACCCTCTTTGACCAAGGTTTTGGTCACCTGCCCTAATTTCTCCTTATGTGGCTCAGTGTCAATTTTTTTGTCTTATAACACACCTGTGAAGCACCTTGGGACGTTTTACTATGTTAAAGGTGCTACATAAATACAAGTTGTTGTTGTTCAGTTCCTAGTGGACTTTGGCTCCAAGTACAAAACTGCCCATAATTCTACACAAAATGGTACTAAACTGGTAGTCTCATTCAAAAAGATCCTAAGAACTGATGCAGCAAAGGGTGACCCCCAATATTGGGGTTATGATGCATTGTTCTGGCAGAGTAAAGGAAACTTTGTTCTGCATTTATTGTAATATTTGGCACAGAAGTATTGTTGAACCCTATAACATAACGGCATATGGACAAGTAAAATCATCACCAGTACATTGACAGTTAAATAGCATGGTGCATTAGGTATTAGGAAAATGAGAGCATCACATTGCTACTCGTGAGCACAGTCTGTTATATTATCTTACACTTGCAATAACTTCTGTCTTTTAATACACCACCAACTCCTTTGTTAATCTCTGATTGCAAAGAGGATGTTTTATTTTTTGCCAGTGCATTAGATTGATGCAGGTAGAGCTATTCAGGGAGTACAGTTTGGTTGTACAGTATATACAACTCTTAGAATATTGTAAATGGCTTAGATTCCTTCAGGAGTTAAAAATTCATGCTATTTTATCATATTTGACTTATTTAATGGAGTAACTGTGCTTCTTTAACAGTTCTCTTTTCCCAATTTTTTGAATCTTTGTAAATCTTGCCAGCAGTAGCATTGACTGAGGGTTTTTAAACGCAGGGTTTCAGTTCTACATTTCTCCAAATCATTCTGAAGATCCAGGCACTGCGAACCATTTTGCATTTAATTTTGTATTTTTTTTAAAGCTCTGCTATACTGCCCTTTCTCTCCTATTTTCATAATCTATCCTTCTCCTGCAATAGGCTGACAATACCTATGATTGTTAATTTCCCCCAGCATCTTTTTCTCATCTGTCTTCCCTTTGCTACTGTGCAGTATTCTGGCTGTTGGCCCTGCCCCCAACTGAGACAAGTGACTGCTGAACCTTGGTCTGAAATACACCGCTTCCTGTTCCGAAACCAAACACATTTGAAGCACAAGGGCCTAGAAATTCATCTCGGGCGGTGGCACATCACGAGTGGTATTGGATCGGCTGCCCGTTATCCGCAGCTCCTGATATTCAGTTCCATTGCAGTCACAGGCTGATCTGATACCGCCCGTTTTGCACCACCACCCGAGACGAATTTCTAGGCCAAGGTTTTCAACATAGGTGCTCATACCTTCTCTTACCTTATAAATGTGCTCATGTAGGAATGTCTAGTTCCTATCCAAAGACTGAGGTCCACTCAGGCGAACAAACAAAACGAAGTTTAATGGAAACTAACAGGTTTAAACAAGTAACTACAGGAGAACATCGAGTGTAGGTCTGCTCAGTGCGGAGGCTCCACGAGGACTGCTCGGGCGGTCCCGTGGTTGACGTCATGACGTCATCACGTTCTTCCCACCAGTGGGGGATCACGTGATGAACGGCGTGACGTCATCGCGTTTACCCGCGCTGTTAAAGTAATCACGCTCTGTACAAGTAAACAGTATAAATAAAGATACAGGCTCAGGCTGTAGCTAACATGTTGTTAAAGGGAATTATATACAAATGATCTGAGTCCTTTAGTGGCTCCACCACATGCACCCCCCCCAGAATTATCTTTAACAGCAAAAGTGAGACGGCGAGGAGGCCTGACAAGCCTGTCCGAGCGACTTCTGTAACCCTGAAGTGGAAGCTGATGGGCGGTGGTCGAGCTGGCGGGCAGTTGTAGTGGATCTGGCATGGCGACTGTGGGCGGTCGGCCACGTTTTGGCGGTTGAGCGATCTCGACTGGGCGGTCCAGATCTAAGTGTGCCGGCTTCAACCGGTCAACCGAAATGTGGTCCAGTTTACTGCCGATATCGACCGAAAAGGTTTTGTCTCCCGGCTCTATGACGCGGAAGGGACCAGTGTAAAGGGGCTTGAGCGGATCCCGATGGGCGTTGTGTCGGATAAACACGTACTCGGCGCTCTTCAGCTCAGCTGGAACATGGGAGCTCTTTAAGCCGTGCTGCGACGTAGGCACTGGAGCGAAACATCTGGCTGCCTCCTGGTGGCTGACGAGTTGCTGGGATGCGGACCATGGCTCTGTTGGAGACGGGATGAAATCCCCTGGTACTCGGAGTGGCTGGCCATATACGAGTTCCGCTGAGGACAATTGCAAATCTTCTTTGGGCGCCGTATGAAGACCTAAAAGGACCCATGGAAGTCTGTCCACCCATCCCGCGCCTTGAAGACTGGCCCACAGAGCGGCTTTGAGCGACCTGTGGAATCGTTCGCACAGGCCGTTCGCCTGTGGATGATAGGCGGTGGTGCAATGTAGTTTGGTGCCGAGCCCCTGAGCCACAGCATTCCAGAGCTCAGAGGAAAACTGCGGTCCACGATCGGAAGAGATGTCCGCCGGTGCCCCGAAACGAGCAACCCAAGAGGAGATGAAAGCTCTGGCTACGTCTGCCGAAGTGGTGGAAACCAAAGGAACTGCCTCTGGCCATCTAGTGGTGCGGTCTACCATTGTGAGGATGTGTGTAAAACCTTGAGAAGGTGGAAGCGGCCCCACGAGGTCCACATTCACGTGATCGAACCGACGCTCCGGAACAACGAAAGTGGCCAATGGAGCTTTTGCATGACGCTGTACCTTGGCCTTTTGGCAGACCACGCAGGTGTTGGCCCAGTCGCGGACATCCATGTGCATACCCCTCCAGACGAATTTTGACGACATCAGCCTTTGCGAGGCATTCATGCCAGGGTGTGACAACCCGTGTATGGCGTCGAACACTTTTCGGCGCCAGGAGACTGGTACGCTAGGGCGGGGAGCTCCCATGGAGACGTTGCAAAGTAGCGTGGTGCCTGCGGCATGGAATTTGACGTCGGCTGCTTGGAAGCTAGAGGGGCTTGTTCTGTATGATTGGACCTCTGGGTCCGAGGCTTGATCCGCAGCCATTAGGGCATAGTCGATTCCGAGTTGGACTGCTTGAACAGTCGCGCGGGAGAGGCAATCCGCCACCAATGCTGAATGTCCGTGGTGAATTCTGAAATGAACGTCAGATGGCGTTGTTGCCGAGCTGACCACGGTTCGGCGGTCTTGGCCATAGCGAACGTTAGTGGCTTGTGGTCTGCAAAAGCCGCGAACGGACGTCCCTCTAGTAAGAACCGGAAATGACGGATAGCTAGAAAAAGGGCCAGCAACTCCCGGTCGAAAGTGCTGTACTTTCTTTCATTTCGCCGTAGTTGACGGCTGAAAAACGCCAGCGGCTGCCACGTCCCATTCAGCCACTGTTCCTGCACTGCGCCGATTGCATAGTCCGACGCGTCGGTGGTAAGGGCGATGGTGGCACCTGGAAGCGGGTGCACCAGCATGGTTGCGTTGGCCAAAGGCGCCTTTGGTGTCGACGAACGCCCGGTCCATCTCGGCCGTCCAGCTGATCGGATCCTTACCGGACTTGGCCTTGAGGGCCTCGTACAAGGGCTGCATAAGCAGGGCCGTCTTAGGGACGAACCGGTGATAAAAATTGACCACCCCGAGGAACTCTTGTAGGGCCTTGATGGTCTGCAGGCGCGGGAAAGATGTAACCGCCTCGACCTTCGTCTGTAAGGGAATTGCGCCATCTGATGTGATGCGGTGGCCCAAGAAATCAATCTGCTGCAGGCCGAACTGGCACTTGGCCGGGTTGATAATCAAACCGTGTTGACTGCGGCGTGTAAAGAGGGTGCGCAAATGGCAGAAGAACTCCTCTTTGCTAGGGCTGGCGATGAGGATGTCGTCGAGATAGACGAAGAGGAGTTTTAGGTCCCGAAGCACGGAGTCCATCAAGCGCTGGAAAGCCTGTGCAGCGTTCTTCAAGCCAAACGGCATCCGCAGAAATTCAAACAGGCCGAATGGGGTGATGACTGAAGTCTTCGGGACGTCTTGCGGGTGCACGGGGACCTGGTGGTAACCACGGACGAGGTCTACTTTTGAAAAAAAGGCATTTCCCGCCAAATGGGCCGAGAAATCTTGAATATGTGGGATCGGGTACCGATCATGAGTAGTGGCGTCGTTCAGGCGTCGGTAGTCGCCGTATGGCCGCCAGCCACCGCCGGGTTTCGGAACAATGTGGAGAGGCGAAGACCAGGGATTATTCGACCGGCGAATAATCCCCAGCCCCTCCATCGTGTCGAACTCCGCTTTCACAGCCGCGAGCTTGCCGGGTTCGTGTCGTCGGGCCCTTGCGTAAACCGGGGGGCCAGTAGTGGTGATGTGATGTTCTACACTATGTTTCGTGGCTGAGGAGGAGCAATTGGGCCTAGTCAGATCTGGGAACTCTCCGAGGAGGCGAGTGAAGTCATCTGGAGGTGGCAACGCACAGGAGACAGTGCGCGGCACGGCGTTACCGTGGTGGCACGGGATGGAGTGGAACGTGGCCGCGTTGATCAACCGGCGGTGCTTGACATCGACCAGGAGGCCGTTGGCACACAAAAAATCCGCCCCGAGGATGGCCTGTGAGACTTTGGCCATGATGAATTCCCAGTGGAAGCGCTGGCCGCCGAAACACACCTGAACCCGCCGCCTTCCAAAGGTCCGAATGTCCGCGCCATTAGCCGCCACGAGGGAGGGGCCGTGGCCCCCAGCTTGTATATCGAGATTTGACGCAGGTACGTGTGGTGATTATTCCTTGTTTAGTAAAAGTATTGTGATTGGTTGTTTGTTAACTGCCTTGGGATACATGTTGTAATCTCATTGGTAGTTGATGTCACATGATGTGTGGTGGCCACCTTAAATTCAGTTCTTTTCCAGCTTTGGTTGGGGCTGGATGTGGAAAGATGTGCTGCAGATTTTAAAGTTAATAAAGCCTAGTTTTGGAAGGCAAATCTATTCTTTATTTCAATTTATTAACTTTATGTTAGAATGGAGCGATATCTTCAACCAGAACGATTCAAGGCTGACCCCAATTCTGCTGGAGTGGATGATAAATGGAAACATTGGTATTGTACATTTAAAAACTTTTTGGGCATGTTGGATCAAGAGTCTCTAAATAAGCTGAATATGCTGATCAACTAACAGAAAATGCTGGAAAAACTCAGCAAGTCAGGCAACATCCGTGGAGAGAAATTTGAGTTGACGTTTCGGGGAGAAGGGTCAAACCCGAAACGTCAACTCAAATTTCTCTCCACGGATGTTGCCTGACTTGCTGAGTTTTTCCAGCATTTTCTGTTGTTATTTCGGATTTCCAACATCTGCAGTATTTTGCTATCGTGCTGATCAACTACATTGCTCCGGATGTATATAAATATATTTTGGACTGTAAAACTTATGAAGTGGCTATTTCTACATTGGAAAAGATTTTTGTTAAACCAAAGAATGAGGTATTTGCACGTCACCTTCTATCTGCCCGTAGGCAGCAAGTGGGAGAATCTTTGGATACTTATTTACAAGCACTTCGGTGCCTTAGTGTTAACTGTAATTATAAGGCCGTGACGGCTGAAGAATATAAGGAAGAATCGGTACGGGATGCTTTTATTAATGGATTACTGTCTAGATCAATTCGTCAGCGGTTGTTAGAAAATAAGACTTTGGATCTTAAAAGTGCTTTTGAGCAAGCTTCTACATTGGATGTGGCTCAGAGAAGTTCGGATTCTTATGCTCTTTTTAATCGGTCTGCGACTATGGTTTCGGCAGTTTCGGATGAAAAGGAATTATGTGGACTTAATGGGAGTGGTTTACTAGATTCTGAAACAGTTTCTACTTCGGCGGCTGTTGCCTCTAGGATTCAGAAGTGTTATTTTTGTGGGAATATCCGGCACCCTCGTCTGAAGTGTCCTGCTCGGGAGGCTGTGTGTAGTAAATGCGGCAAGAGAGGTCATTATGCACGCGTGTGCAAATCATCAGGTTCAATTACCTCCTCCTCTCCTGGTGTGGGAGGGCCCTCCTCTACCACCTCCTCCTCTGTGACTATTCAGCCTTTAGATAGGGCGTTTATTGCATCAATTTCTGCTGCATTTGCTCATGGCCTAAACAAAGCTATAGTTACGGCTCAAGTTAATGGGTTGGAAGTGAAGGCCCTTATAGATACGGGCAGTACTGAGAGTTTTATAAGTCGTCAGTTTGCGAAGGAGAAGCATTTGAAAATTTTGCCTGTTACATATCAGGTGTGTATGGCTCAGACGACCCTTACTTCACAAATAGCTGGTTGTTGCTTTGTGAAAATGATTCTTCTAGGTAATACATATACTGATATACGCCTATCTGTTTTGCCTAATCTCTGTGCGGATATTTTGATTGGACATGATGTGCTTCAGTTACACGAGTCTCTTAGTCTTTCATTTGGAGGGACTAAGCCACCTTTATCTATTTGTGGATTAACCTCTTTATCCATTTCTCCATTATCACTTTTTTCCAATTTGATGCCGGATTGTAAGCCAATTGCTACCAAGTCAAGAAGATATAGTAGTCAGGATAGAGAATTTATTAATTCTGAAGTTCAACGTCTCTTATTGGAAGGAATCATTGAACCTAGTTGTTCGCCTTGGCGAGCACAGGTAGTTGCCACGACTAACGAGAGACACAAGAAACGAATGGTGATAGACTATTCCCAAATTATTAATAGGTATACTCAATTAGATGCGTACCCTTTGCCTAAGATTGATGAGCTTATCAATAAAGTATCTCAGTATAAGGTTTTTAGCACTATTGACTTAAAGAGTGCTTATCATCAGATTCCTATTGTTAAGAAGGATCAACCATATACGGCCTTTGAGGCTGGTGGAAAGCTGTATCAGTTTTGCCGAATACCATTTGGTGTTACTAATGGTGTTGCTTGTTTTCAACGGGCAATGGATGCTTTTATAAGTGATAACTCCCTCTCTGACACCTTTTCATACTTAGATGACATCACAGTGTGTGGCAAATCAAGGGTGGAGCATGATTCTAATTTAAAAAGATTCCTTCAAGCTGCAGAAAAAGTTGGTTTAACTTTTAATAAAGAGAAATGTATCTTTTTGACTACTGAGGTAAATCTATTGGGGTATATTATCTCGGGAAACAAGATTAAACCAGATCCAGAAAGTCTGCGACCATTGATTGATTTACCTTGTCCTACTAATTCTAAGGCTTTGCAACGAGTTGTTGGACTGTTTTCTTATTATTCTAATTGGATTGCAAATTTTTCACGGAAGATCCGGCCTCTTATTCGGGTTACGACATATCCTCTATCATGGGAGGCCAGGACATGTTTTGAGAATTTTAAAAAGGATATTTTAGGAGCAGTTGTGCATTCTATTGATGAGCAGGTTCCTTTTGTGATTGAGACGGATGCTTCTGATTTTGCAATTGGGGCTACTCTGAACCAAAATGGAAGACCTGTGGCCTTTTTCTCACGTACTTTGAACAATAGTGAAAAAAGACATTCTTCAATAGAGAAAGAGGCATACGCAATAGTAGAAGCATTGCGTAAATGGAGACATTATTTATCGGGGCGACATTTCACATTGGTAACTGATCAAAAATCTGTGTCCTTTATGTTTGATGTTAAACATTTTGGAAAGATCAAAAATGATAAAATAATGAGATGGAGGATTGAGTTGGCATGTTACCATTTTGACATAGTTTATCGTCCGGGGAAGGATAATGTTGCTGCTGATGCACTGTCGAGGGCTTATTGTTCTGTGATTCACGGAGATACGCTTATTAATCTTCATAATGCCTTATGTCATCCTGGGGTTACGAGGATGATACACTTCGTACGCAGTAAGAATTTGCCCTTTTCGGTTGAAGACGTCAAGCGGATGACTTCATCATGTTCTATCTGCGCTCGGTGTAAACCGAATTTCTTTAAGCCTCAACGAGCTCATCTTATAAAGGCTACTTCTCCTTTTGAACGTTTGAGCGTCGATTTTAAGGGGCCTCTTCCTTCAACTACTCAAAACCGATATATTTTTACTGTTGTGGATGAGTTTTCAAGGTTCCCTTTTGCTTTTCCTTGTGCAGATGTATCAGCTGCTACAGTTATCAAATGTCTGACTCAACTTTTTGTCATCTTTGGGATGCCTGCGTATATCCATTCGGATCAGGGAAGTTCTTTTATGTCTTCCCAGTTGAAGGAATACCTTCAGAGTCGGGGAATTTCTACTAGTAGAACTACCCTGTATAATCCCCAGGGTAATGGACAGTGCGAACGATACAATGGGGTGATCTGGAAGGCAGTTATGTTGGCTTTGACATCCCGGAACCTTAAGAATACACAGTGGGAAATGGTACTGCCTGATGCCCTGCATTCTATTAGATCATTGCTTTCAATGGCTACTAATGTGACCCCCCATGAAAGGCTCTTTAACTATCCGCGGAGATCTACTACGGGATATTCGGTACCTTCATGGCTTACTATGCAGGGACCTGTGCTGCTTCGACGCCATGTTAGATTGTCAAAATATGATCCTTTAGTGGAGGAGGTGGAGCTGTTGGAGGCAAATTCCCAATATGCTCATATTCGATTCCAAGATGGGAAAGAAAGTACTGTTTCAATTAAAGACTTGGCTCCTTGTGGTGGCCAGCCCTCTTCTGAGGATATTAACAATAGTCATGATTTAGATAATGTGGATGCTGTTACAGATACTACGAATGTCTCCAATCCGATTGCAGATAATTATACTTCTATTAGTCAGCCCTTGATGGATGTTTGTGACCGTCCCAGTTTACCTTCTGATGGGATTTCTAATCCAGAAACCGTTGAAAATCAGGATATGGATAGCCTTCCTGCTGAAGATACTTCTGTGCCTTCTGGTGTGGGAGGGCAAGGAATTTCACCAAGGTTAAGAAGGTCGACACGAACAAGATATCCGGTCGACCGATTGAAAATGGACTTTTAAATTGATAGTAATGTTTTAAAATTGTTGAAATATTATTATATTGTTTTAGTTGAGAGATACTTAATACTTATGTGCAATGTTATTATTTGTTGTTGTTCACTTAGTATTGTGTCATGTAAACAGTTTTACTCTTGTTGTGCATAGTTTTAGTTGTAAATAATTAATTATAAATTGTAAAGGTTATTTAGGTTGGAGTATATTTTAAAAGGAGGGGTGAATGTGGTGATTATTCCTTGTTTAGTAAAAGTATTGTGATTGGTTGTTTGTTAACTGCCTTGGGATATATGTTGTAATCTCATTGGTAGTTGATGTCACATGATGTGTGGTGGCCACCTTAAATTCAGTTCTTTTCCAACTTTGGTTGGGACTGGATGTGGAAAGATGTGCTGCAGATTTTAAAGTTAATAAAGCCTAGTTTTGGAAGGCAAATCTATTCTTTATTTCAGTACGATGCTACACTGCGCCCCGGTGTCGCAAAGGAAACGTCGACCAGATAGGGAGTCGATGATGAAGAGAAGCTTTCCCGAATCTCCGATGGCCATCGCAGCCGCAGGGCGCTCGTTAGACCCGGTCCTCTTTCGCCAGGGTTGCTGTAGATGTTTTTTTTTGAACGAAAAGCTGCAGGGAGGGCGGCAGCATCTTGCTTTCGCGCCAAAACGGGCGTGGTAGAAGCACAACCCCACTGATTGAGGAGCTGGAGCAGCGTCTGTGGGGGATGGGCGCCTCGTGGCAGCGCAGTGCTGCTGTGTCACCGCGAAAATCTTGTCCGCTTCGGCAGCAAGCTCCGCGCAGTCTGTGACTTCGGACCTGGCTAGGGCAGCCTGAACTTGCTCCGGTAGTTGGCTGAGGAATTGCTCCCTGAAGAGGAAGCATTCCGGTTCGGAACCGAGGAGCGTGAGCATTTGCCTCATGAGCTCAGATGGCTTGGAGTCCCCGAGGCCGGGCATAGCGAGCAGCCGGCGGGCGCGCTCCGACTGCGTGAGCCCGAAGACCTGCAGCAACCGCGCCTTTAACGTGTCATACTTGCGATCAGTAGGCGGACTACCAAGAAGGCTGACGGTCCGCGAGGCTGTGGCGCTGTCGGGGGCGGAGACCACGTAATAATAACAGGTCTGATCCGCAACGATGTCCCTGATGGCGAACTGGGCTTCAGCCTGGATGAACCACGCGGCTGGTTGTTGCTCCCAGAACTGCGGTAGCTTCAAGGTAACGGTGTTCGTTTCCATGTTGAGTATCTTCTGCGAAAACCGTTCGCAAAAGTCGGGGTCACCAATGTAGGAATGTCTAGTTCCTATCCAAAGACTGAGGTCCACTCAGGCGATCAAACAAAACGAAGTTTAATGGAAACTAACAGGTTTAAACAAGTAACTACAGGAGAACATCGAGTGTAGGTCTGCTCAGTTCGGAGGCTCCACGAGGACTGCTTGGGCGATCCCGTGGTTGACGTGACATCATCACGTTCTTCCCGCCAGTGGGGGAATCACGTGATGAACGGCGTGACGTCATCGCGTTTACCCGCGCTGTTAAAGTAATCACGCTCTGTACAAGTAAACAGTATAAATAAAGATACAGGCTCAGGCTGTAGCTAACATGTTGTTAAAGGGAATTATATACAAACGATCTGAGTCCTTTAGTGGCTCCGCCACACTCAGTTCATTAATAGTACTGTCTACATCTTTTTCATGTCCTCCACAAACATGCTTTCACCTCCAGTGCCTTCCCTCAGTTCTTTTCAAGAACATTTTCTGAACACTGAACTTTAGAGCAAGCATATTTTAATAACCAAATGTTGTATGTGTGTGCCTAGTGTTTTCTATCATGGTGCTTCCCTTTAGTGACAATGTTTGAGATTGGTGCACTTCTCCCTAGCGTTTCACGTCTTATAGGTGCTACCTCAATTACAGGAGTACATAAGGCTGGCTGCTGTGTATGAATAGAGCTTTTTGGGTTGAGGTGTCTCTGACCTCCTAATTGTTGAGTCCAGAGGTGGACCTGATGCAGGCTGCTCCCTTTCCATTATCGTGTGGGCAGTTTTTCCCTCTGTGCTTTCCGCCAACTGTACAGTTACCAGGGACGATGGTGGGAGGGTCTGGATGTACTGGCATCTTAAGTGGCAGCACCACAAAAACATAGAAACATAGAAGATAGGAGCAGGAGTAGGCCATTTGGCCCCTCGAGCCTGCTCCGCCATTCAATGAGATCATGGCTGATCATCCAAATTCAGTACCCTGTTCCTGCCTTCTCTCCATATCCCTTGATCCCTTTAGCCTTAAGAAATATATCTAACTCCTTCTTGAATATAGAAACATCATTCATGCCCATTCCATTTATGTTGCTACCACTGGACACTCTCAGCATGGGCACTAATCTGAGTGAAAGCAGACCTTATGGTACCAATGAGATCAGTGAAACTCTCTCTCAGGGTTATCTGTAACTGATCCCCGATACTGCTGAAGCCGTCCCTGGGACTCTATGGTAGCAGTCTGAGTTCCGCTGCAGATGTCACAGGAGTTGCCACAGGTTCCATGGTGGATTGTGGTGTAGAGTAATATCATGCAAGGCTGCACACATACAGCTCGTGAAATTTCCCATACCAGCTACCATCTGCAGGAGCCTACTTGGTACGGTCCTCAATGCCTGCATCAAAGTTTGATGCTGAGAAAGTAACTTTTAAAAGCAAGGACTTTGATGTTCAGATTCCTAGGCTCACCAGCTGAGGGCAGGATGGATGCCTGCCCTCCAATAACAAGTAAGGTAGGGTCATTAAACTTTTTCCTGCACTGCTTCCATGTGCATGGTGTTGTAGAGGAGGCATTGACAAAGGTTTTCACTTCCTCCCATTCATCCTGGCTGCTCTTAATGGCCTCTGCCCGTCATTTCTAAAGATGGGTCCCCTGCTCTGCCTCACATCCTCGAGAAGAATCTTTACTGCCCCATCGGAAACCACAACATCCTGTAATCTACTTCACTCCTTGCAAATATACTTAGGTCACAGAAGCTTGCTCTTTCCAAAATTTTACAAGCTTGGATGCTTTAAACTACTGCATGCCTTTAACCTTGCAGCAGCACTTGATTGCCTTACCTCCAAAAGGCAAGCTTCAAATCACAGCCTGGAACTCGCCTATCATATTTAAATTAGGCTGGGTCGGCACACTGCAGGTTGGGCACTGCTTATGCCCAGTCAGAGAATGAGTGCAATCTCATTTCAGCTGGGCTATTCTGGTCAGGAACTGAACAGATGACAGAGATTGAGGGAAAATGGAAGGGAATGTTCATCTCGGCGGCACCACCGTCACTACCACCAAACCATCGAGGCGGCACTCTTGAAAATTCTAGTGGCTGGTTACAGACCAGCATTTGGCAGAGACTTGAAGGCAGTTCATGTGCCCATTCCTCTTTGTGGATCCGAGGTCCTGTGAATTAAGGAATTGTGGTTCTGCCTATTTCTCTCACTTTTTTGTGTTATCTAGCATTAATGAATGACAGAAAATCAGTTTTATTGTTGTTGAACAGAAGTAATACAGATTTCTAAAGCTGAAATGTGGCTAATTCTGAAATCTTTCATCATAGATTTTTTTTTAAATTTTAACTTTTTTGCCTCAAACATTTTTGAGGAGAATCATCTTGTAAAAAAAACCTCGCCTGGTGGATATTTTCAATCAAATTTCATCAAAGTGCACACTGAAATATATTTTTCTCCACATTTTTTGGTTCTTGTGGCAAGCATTTTACATATAGGTTAATGTCAGTCCCTCTGCTGTGTTTTTACCTGCTGCATCTTTAGTATATCTTTTAACGCTTTAAAAAAAAATCATTGACAGCCCAAAAATATAATTACTGATCAGCAACAGTTGTAGACTTGGTTGCTTTGTCTCTGTGTTTCTCTCAGTCTTTCTGTCCTGTGTACTACAACTGTGACTATTGAGCCTTTCTGTTTGTATGTAAGAAAGTGCAGTATTAGGGCTGAACCTACGATGCATTATTTTGTTGAAACTCCCACTACTGTTGTTTTTAGTTGCAGAAGGGAAAGGTTTCCTCAGCGCATGAACTAATGTAAAATGCTATTTGTGAATTAGCTTTCAATTTTGCTACAGTTCACACACACACACCGTTTTCCCCAGAGTAAACAGTTTACCATTTCAGTAGCAGATAGGAGTCCTGTTATAAATAGATGACAGGATCCCATGATTAATTCACCTAATTCATACTACAGTACTTCTGTACTCACGGCCTGCACTACAGTGATGCTTTCCATCTCCCCTTGTTCTTCTCTTTGAGGCTATCAAATCTTGCACAATGTCACAGCTAAGAGAGTCAAGTGGACAGGAAACCTGCTCCAAGGCTGGTGCTTGAAAGTGTTTAAGAGCAGCCATAGGAGTGACTTATCTGCTGATTTGCCCTTGTCCTATTGGAAAGGACCAAGCCTATGCTTGGCACTTCCCCCTGATTGCATAAATAAAATCAGTTGCATGCTGCTTAGGAAATCATGTGTGAACCCACCATTCACCAATCATAGTACATCAAGCCTTCATTCCTTTTGAAACCAGCATGAGACCAGTAAATCCCCTGTAGCAAAATGTGTTCTCAGTAAGGAAGGAAGAAAGAAGAAGTAAAAATGACAACAGCCTCTTCTCCAGAAGTGCCAGTAGCTTGTTTCAGAGTATATTAATTTCAGGTGTTGATGTAGAACAGGCAGTGTGGCTAGTGTCAGGAGATCTGTGAATTGCTCTGCAGGGGTCCTTTATGGAGCCGGTGACATGAAACAGACGAGCAGTATGGAATGAATGAATGAGGTATGGACGGGCACTCATTAGACATTATCAGTCTTTGGGTTAACAGTGATCTGTCAGAAACAGGAAGAAGCTGATAATGGAGCCCTCTGGCACTTAAAGGCTCCGACTACCTCCAAAGGGTCACATATTAATAGACCCGTAAAAACTCATTAAATAACTCCTTCCTCACTGGAATTTACAAAGGGCGGCATAGCTAGCAGCTCAGTGGTTGACAGGCACAGTTGTCAAACATACTTGTGGTTTTTTTTCCCCACTGTTCGTAGTGGAAGTTTTTGCATTTGATTAACCATTTATAGAACCCTTTTGCTACAGTGTTATTTCCATACAAGGTTTCTCCTTCCAGCCCAGTCTTCCAGAAACCTGCTCCCAAGCCTATGCCATCTTGTAACACACTGCTAGAAGCCGCCTGGAATGACTCACCACTTAAATTCCCAATCTCTACATTTGTTCCCCCCCCCCTCCCCCTTTTCTGGTAGCATCCCTGATTTTAATTGCTCCACCGTTGGCGGCTGTGCCTTCAGCTGCCAAGGCCCTAAGCTCTGGAATTCCCTCCCTAAACCTCTCCACCTCTATCCCGCTTTCCTCCTTTAAGACGCTCCTTAAAACCTACCTCTTCAACCAAGCTTTTGGTCATCTGCTCAGATGTCTCCTTATGTGGCTTGATAACGCTCCTGTTATGCGTCTTGCGACATTTTACTATGTTAAAGGCGCTATATAAATACAAGTTGTTGTTGTTACACTGAGATCTGGAAAACAGAGTGTATGCAAATGGCAGATAGTTACCGCGTCTACCATGCTAGAGTACCACATGCTGCCATTAGTAAGGTGCTATGCCACCGACCCAATACAGCAGCTTTTCTTTTAAGAAGTATGGTCAGTATATTGTGTAAATATTAATATGTGGCATACAAACCAAAAATGAAGCACAAGGGTGAGAGAGGAATAATGGTACTGAGTGATGCAACTTGCTTCGTCATGGAATGAGAGATCATTGATTCAATCCTCCGAATTCTTACACATTGAATTGTTTGCCTCAACCATGCGGTGTAATCAAGAGGACATCAGGCACAATCCCAGGAGGATGAAGTGGGTTTCTCCCTGGGGCACTTTTGAATTGTGTTAAAGGTAGGGACCTAGTATCAATTCACCTACATTGTCCCATTCGGCCATGGCTGGAACATGGAGTAAAAGAAAGGAGTAAAAATAATAACTTTAAAAAAATTAAAATGAACTCTGAGTCATTTGCAGTGCCTGGTTGGATGTGATTTTCTATATTGCAATATGAATTGTACAAAACCTGCCCTTTAGATTTTAAAAATTAAAGATTTTCTTTAAATAAAGCGGCGATACATACAGCTCTAG
The DNA here is from genome assembly GCF_052327205.1 of Somniosus microcephalus. Lineage (NCBI taxonomy): Eukaryota > Metazoa > Chordata > Chondrichthyes > Squaliformes > Somniosidae > Somniosus > Somniosus microcephalus. The sequence goes on from NC_141002.1 coordinate 44,061,894, forward strand.
CTCTGGAGAATTATCGTTCATCTCTGCAACCTGATTCTTGTCCAATATCTTGAACTGCTGCACAACATTAATGAGATCCAGGCCTACCCAGTACCGATGTTTGCTATGTAGTACCATAGTTGTAGCTCCAATTATCATTCTGTGAGAAAGACCTCATTTTTCTTTGATGCAGAATTCACACGACATACTGACATTACAAATACAACTAAACCTGATTTTCACAAATTCTCTCACATTACAAACTCCTATTTTAATTAACTATTCCCTGTCCTAGCTGAAGCTCCATTCAAAGTAAAGTAGAAGGGGGGCGGGGGTGGAGGTCACGATAGAATGACTTCCGCAGCCAAGGCAGCAGATTGTGAATCCACTTTCATCTTTTCAGTAGCCATAAACTGAAAGGATTTAAACAAGGTAACCTTCAAATAGAAGCATCTGTTTGAAGAAAGCACCGATTATACTGCTGAAATCCAGCGCAGTTGAAAAGATCAGTTGTATGGCGCTGGTGGACAACTGCTGTTGGTAATGATTTTAAGATGTTCCAAGGTGTTAACACATTTTCTGTCCTCCATCCGCCACATAGTCAAAAGAGAAGATTAAAACTCAGTAAGATGAAAGCCTGAAGGGAACTGTTTTACTAGTCCCTGTGAGCTTGTGATCTGTTCTCCACTAATTACTGTCTGCATAAGAGGTGCAAATTGGCATTGCGATGATAGTATGTGCTGGAGCATCAATGGGCAATCCCACGGAGTGGATGCACGTGGTTTCAATCACCTGCTGTAATCAGTTCCTGATCAGAGCCATGCTGAATAGAGAGGTGACAACAGAAGCCCTGTGTTTCCTTACAGGGGAAGGAAAAGTAGGACCAATTTCCAGTCTGCTGTTTGCCTCCTGGTGACTGGCCAAAGAGCCATATTGCAGTGGTATGGAAATAAGCTACCCACACAGTCTCATACAGCCCACAAGGGGAGAACATGGAGGAAAATAGCGTAGGTGCTTGAGTTCATTTAAGGGTGGAAACCTGTATTGAATAAAAGTTCAAACTCCGCTGATCTTAAGTACACAGTCCAGCTGCTGAGGTTATGAATCAATTTTAAACTTCCTTGCTTGAGATGCCATAGATTTGTATGGGGTTGTGCTCGGTGTTCTCAGGATCTCCGGGAGATGGACAAGGTAAAATTGATCTGGACCAGATTCTTTCTTCCTGCTGGAAATTTACATGTATGATATTGGATAAGGACAGAATTAGGCTAATCTGTGATATTCTCCCATGGTCAAAAACCCCACCAACACTCACTGAAGGTTCACACCTGAAGAATAGGCAGTGAGGCAAGGTACGAGAAGACTGCTGTCCCCTCCCCCCCCACCCCTGTGGAGCTGTATTCCAGCATGAGTCTCTGTAAGGGGTGAAAAACCAGAAGGAAATTGGAGAGAGAGAATAAAGACAATTAAGAAACAGTTGTCATTATATTGTGATGATGATTGCAGCCATGCCCCCATTTCTACGCACAAAATAAGTTTAACAGGGCTGCCTGTGTGGAGTGTAGTATACAGCAGTAAAAGGCCCAGAAAATCCACAAGGCCATTTACACTGGTGTTGTGCCTTAAAGGTGGCACTTCCGCCCAACAATCCTCTCATGGAATAACGCTGCCATAACTCATGGCGTCAACTCATTCGCATATTCTTTGCCGTTGAGTGAGCGCAACTCCTGTGTAAAACAGGAATACTACGCTAGGGGGAATGGAAATTGTGGATGCAGGCCTTTAAGGAGCCTTGAATGGCTGAAGATTGCAGCACCTGGCTCGGGGTGCAGCAGGTGGGTAGCAAATATTTTCCTCGACTGAGGCAACTACGAGGTATATGTAGCAGATGCTCCTATGAGACTTTGTGGCACTTTTAAAGCATGTTTTCAAGTGGAGAGGCACCTCAAAAGGAGCAAGGCATTGCAAGCAGGCAGAGATGAAATGCACAGCATTTTAAAAAGGTTAACCTACAAATCCTCCTGCATGAGATGCAGCAAATGAAAAAAGGACTGCTTCGCATTCATGGAAGGCAACTTCAAAAAAATGTTTTGCGTGCCATTTTTAGGATAATCGCAGCACCCCTCTCACCCCAAGAAATGTAGTTCAATGACTTGATGACAGCAGGAAAGATAATACCAGCCACTCTCCATTTTCTTCCTTAGGAATTATGGGCAGCAACACACTGTTCACCCTGTAAAATAAATAGCTCCACAAGTAACCCTTAACATTGCACTGTGTATAAGGGATTCACTAATTGGATGTGACAATATATTTGCCGCCAATTTACTTTGAATGCAGAAGCTTAAAACCACTTCCTCTACTTTATCAGGGTGATACCAGCAAATCTATTACATCCGCTGTCTGATTCCTTCACTTAATTCCCTCAGTCTTGTCATAGGAGAAACCTGCGCACATTGCCTGTGAAAGGCAGGGGACTGAAAGAGGCACTGTGGGCATTAGAGAGCTGATCCCCCCCCCCCCCCAATGAGAAGTAAGTCGTAGAGCTGCTGGAGAGGAACTCTGCTCTACAGCAGTACTCCAGTGCAGTGCTGAGGGAGCGCTGCACTGTTGGAGGTGCCGTCTTTCAGATGAGAGGTTAAATCGAGGCCCTGTCTGCTCTCTCAGGTGGATGTAAAAGATCCCATGGCACTATTTCGAGGGAGAGCAGGGGAGTTATCCCCGTGTCCTGGCAAATATTTATTCCTCAATCAACATAACAAAAACAGATTATCAGGTCATTACCACATTGCTGTTTGCAGGAGCTTGCTGAGCGCAAATTAGCTGCCGCGTTTCCTACATTACAACAGTGCCTACACTTCAAAAAGTACTTCATTGGCTGTAAAGCGCTTTGGGACGTCCGGTGGTCGTGAAAGGTGCTATAGAAATGCAAGTCCTTCTTTTTACCCATGGCATACGGTGAGATTGATGGGACTGTGCCTGTGGCATAGAAGTTGAGTGCAATAGTCACTTTCACAGGCAGAGCTGTCCATGCAGATCTTGGCCACAGGTCAGCTTGTACTGGCTGGCACAGTTTCCCTGTTGCCTCTTTGATGAGTCGCACTCTTCTCATGCAGAGCTCCTTACTGAGATCTTCATAAGTTTTGTATGGTCTGTAAATTCTTTTGGGAGGGGAATATTATCTTGTAAGGTGCATCCTCCATATATGCTGCCTCACTTACTTTTCCTCCATCCTGCATTTTTCCTCTTCTTGCTCCATTATAATTGCATACAAAAGGAATACCCATTGGGAATCCCATACCTGGTACTCAACCTTTTGTTGTGGGCGGAGGCAAAAAAATCCCAGTGGTCTCACAGGCTGTCAGAGGCAAGTCCAGTTCTATCCAAGTTTCAACAGAATCAACGGTAAAAGTCTTTTGTAGATCCAGCAAACACTTCTCAAAGTTTCTGCAGGCTCCAAAGTAAAGCACACATCTCAGCTGATGCTGGTAACAGGAATGCCTCTTTTAACTCATCATTAATTACCCTTAGTGCAATGGGAGCTCAAGTCATGGTTTCTAGCCATTTCAAGGCCGCTCATCCTCATTTTAATATATTATCTTGAGCTCCCAGCAGTATTGGCAAGTGCACACATGGAAGGCCGCGAATGGAAACTACAGCGTTGCCATTACAGGGAGGAGATATGGTGGAAACTGGTCGCACTCCACAATTCCTCCACAAAATTGTCAGCACGCTGCTTTTAAGCCCAAAAATGGCAAGTAAATTGCGGCAATAATGTTGTGCACCAGTGATCACAATTAATGTAATATATGAAATAGCCCTGATTTAGAATCTTCTTTCGGTAAATTATTCTCCCACCCCAGTTTTTCCCTTCCTCTCTTGAAGGCAGTAACTCATGTAGGGCTATGATTCCACAGGAAGTCCTCTGGGACCTTGCTTTGTAAGTGACCCATTCGCAGCACAGGTTTTAATCTATTGATCAGGAAGTAGATCTGGTAGTAACGGGCAACACTGCAAAATAAGAAAAACAAGTGCATGTGTTTAAAGGTATTGGGGGTGAAATTGGGCATCGGCCCGTTTGGGGCGCTAACTTTCAAAATTTTGAAAATTTAGTGGCAGACGCTAACGATTCTGAATTTCTACTAAATTGGGTGTTAGCACCCCAGGAAGGAAATGGGGCGCTAAATCAAGCACTAATGACCTCAGTGGGGCGCTATAGGAGCACTACCAGCAGAGCGTTAATGCATTTCAGATGCAACGCATTCAGCAATGATCCTTCACACTGGCTCCTTCCAGCTATGAAAGGGGAGGTTGCATCATTGTGCAGATGCTCATTTTCAGCATTGCTGGCTTTGAGGCGACCTGCGAGCAAGTGAATCCCCTGATGGCTGTGGCTGTTCCCACTCCCAGGGAGAGAGCTCGTCAGTTCACTGACGTGGCATTGGAGGCATTGGTGGCTGGAGTGGAGCGAAGGAGGGCAATGCTGTTCCCGGCCACTGGAAGGAGGCCATCGCCTCAGGTGTTCAGGGCAATGTGGAGGGCAGTGGCCCAGGAGGTCTCGGCTAGTAGTGTGGTGGGACACAGCCTGACGCAGTGTTGCAAGAAATTCAACGATCTCAGTCGGGTGGTCAAGGTGAGTACATGTTTCAACAGCTCCTACATACCAGCATCTGAACCTCAGTCTGTGCACACTGCACAAACAACCACACCACCACCACTCACCCATCAAACATCTTCACCTACTCAAACTCACATCCACATCGCACGCCTTGCCTACAATCACGGCTATTCAACGACAGCAGGCATATCTCCCAAACACATAGCTGGACTCTGACTCAAACACAATTGTTTCTCTTGCAGGCCAAGATGGCCCACAATAGGAGGGAGCAGCAGAGAACAGGCGGGGGTGATGCACAGCTCCAGCAGCTCTCAGAACTTCAGGAGCGAGTGCTGCAACTCATTGGGCAGCAGGTGGTGGGCGCCGTGGCTGTCAGCGATGTTGATCCCACTATCCTGGCAAAGCCACATGCACGCTCATGCTGCTTTTCCCTGGTCATGGGGAAGTTAAATGTAGTCCCTTCTCCTTCTGTACCGAGCATCTGTGGCCTGACGGATGGAGCAATGGACGGCAAACTGGGAGATGTTGGGGATGTCGCCTGTCGCACACTGGAATGATTCACTGGCATAGAAATTGAGGGCGACGGTGACCTTGACTGGTGACGGTGACCTTGACTGGCACTGAGAGAGCCGTGGTGGTCCTGATCTGAGGCTCGAGGTCTGGCTGCAGGAGGTGGCAGAGCTCTGTGACCACGTCCTTGCTGAAGCGGAGCCTTCTAACACACTGGTCCTCAGTGAAATTCATGTAGGAGAACTGGTGCCGGAATACCCTGGGTGGATAAGGCCTCCTGTTGAGAGCCTTGTTGGCCCTCCTACCTCTGGCCACATTTTGCACTCTTTCTCTGTGCCTCAGTTGCCTCCGACATTGACACTGGAGGACGAGGTACAGTGCCAGTACAGCCCCCATGAAAGGATCCAAATATTGCATTTTCAAATCGCCCCTCAATGAAACTGAAGAAACTTTATGTGCCAGAACACTTGATAAAATGCAAAATGCTGAAATCGGTCAAAAGGCCTCTTTGCCTATGCGAAACTAACAACGCAGCATTGTTGGCCGACGAAAACTAAACCGGATGTGGATGCCTTTAAATAGTGCTCCTCTGGGGGACATCCGACTGAAAGCCGTCTCCTCTACCTGTCGTTGTTAACGGCAGGCGCACAAGCAGGGGATGAAAGGGAATTTTTCAACCGGGGTGCTGCACATGGCGTCTCGATCCCTAGGCGCAGGAGATCAGGGCGCAGCGTCTAACCGCCGCAGCAAAACTCCCGCCAAATTTAGCGGGAGACATTGATATCGCTGAACCTGGTCGCAAACCCATTTCTGCCCCTGATAGCGCCCCCCGGAGGTGATAATGAGAGGTGCAAAGGAGCCCAATTTCTAACCCATTGAGTGTCACAGGCTATTTGAGCCTAGAGCTGGAGCATCAGAGCCAAGCACAATCCTGCCCTCATCCAACATTCACACATTTGCATTTTTCAGCAAGAATCACTGATTAATGGTCAGTAAGCTGATTTTTTTTCTTTCATACATTGGCAGCGAGGAGCCCAGAGAAGGGGTCAAACCTGGTCTACGTAGCTCAGTACCACACCAGGCAGTGCATCTACCCACAGAATAATCAGGGAATCTGTAGGTAAGTTTTCATTCTAAATCCTTCCAGATTCTAAAGTGTGCCCAGATATCATAGAACCTTACTGCACAGGAGGAAGCCATTCGGCCCATAGTGCTTGTGCCGGCTCTTTGAAAGAGCTATCCAATGAATCCCATAGCCCTGCAATTTTTTTCCTTTTCAAGTATATATCCAATTCCTTTTTGAAAGTTACTATTGAATATGCTTCCGCCACCCTTTCAGACAGTGCATTCCAGATCATCATAACTCGCTGCATTAAAAAAAATCCCCTCGCCTCTGATCCGGCAGGACAATATAACTTTGAGGTGAAATAAATGTTGTACACTTAACTCCAGACATAGCACTCTGTAGGACTCACTATACTCTGTTCTGCTTATTGTGATATTACAAGTGGAGCACTCAGCAAATTCAAAGTTGTTACGACAATCTCTTTCTTAGCAACGGGGACAGCGACGCTGTTTATTTGGAAAATGAGATGCATATGATGGCATCGTGATCTTAACCGCAAGTCTGCTGGAGATTATTGCTCCAGCATCATTTTAAATTCTTTCAAGGGAATTTGAAGCAATCTAAATGCGTTAGATGGGCTGTTAGCAGCAAGTGTTTTCAACAGTTTGATTGGAACAGTGAAAAATGAAGGGTGTTCTCAACTCTCAACATCTTTTTCCTCACTAATCTCACTGATAATTTGTCATTAAGGTCATGATGACCTTTCCTTGAGGTGGGAAGGAAAGAAGCAAACAGTTTAAAATAGCTGTATCCTCTTTTCACCACTGTTGAGACAGGTCCATTTATTTGCAGCAGTGTTTTGCAGTGCGAGAGGTGTGTGCATGTTATACTGAGCGAGCAGCTGGCAAGAGAGAATGAAACACACGGACTGACACCAAGACACCAAGTAAGCATTCACAGATGGTAAGAAACATATACAGACAAGCATGCGGGTACAGACAGAGAGAGACATATATGTACATGCATGCGCTGACATTCATACATAGTGTGAGAGGTGAAATGAAGCACAGACCCCGAAAGATAAGCTATCACATGAAGCACTAAGACAAAAGCAAAATACTGCGGACACTGGAAATCTAACATAAAAACAGAAAATGCTGGAAAATACTCGGCAGGCCAGGCAGCATCGAGCTGAAACGTTAATACTGTTTCTCTCTCCACAGAAGCTGCCTGTCCTGCTGAATGTTTTCCAGCATTTTCTGATTTTATATCTTGCACAGTCCATGAAACACGCATGTACCCACACAAATTACTGTAAGATATATTTACACACAGACAGCAAAGCATGCATGCAGAGGCAAATCAAGAAACAGACTACACATGCACACACAGATGCTGTTCACATAAGTCTGAATGTACAGCCACTGTGAGTGACATGTGTGCGCATGCGCACAGACTCTTGAGAAGCACTTGGAGATTCAAAACCTGAGACACAGATGCTGAGACACTGGCCCTGAAATTCTGTGGGGGTTCTTTCAGTCTCCCGCAGTAACTCAGCGCGGTGGAAGATTGGCAGAACCCCCAGGGAAATGCTGTAAATGGCTGAAAATAACCATTTCCCTTGGGGGTTTCATCAGCCTCCCACAGGAGTTACAGCAGAAGATTAAATACAATTATATATATTACTGGGCTCAGATTCAAACAAGCTTTGCAATGCATGCATGAAAATTTTCCTTGGGTTTAATTGTGTTTATTGACCTAAACCATTATGGCATTTTTGAAGATTGTTCAATCACTATAAAACATTTTGCTGTTAGAATGCATAGTTGCTGATAATTACTCAATGAGGCAGGAAATAGATTGGCAAACTTTCAGACTACAAAAATCTTCTGGAGCTTTTTGAATTAATCCAGACACTACATTGCTAATAATGCGAATTGCATACTGGCAGTTCCCAGGAAATATAGAATTTATATGAACTCTTGAGTGAAGGAATCCAATGTAAGTCATAATAGCATCAGAAAACAATTAGAGTTGTTGAACCCAACCTCATCTAATTACTGCCTCAGGCGCTTACCCATTTTCCTATTATAATGTAGTTTGCTATCGGGATTTTTAAAGCTGTAGGCCTCACACAGTCATTTGGCAGATTGAACTTTCAAAGTGAACTGATCTAAAAATCAGATTTTGGCAGTGCAGGTTGGTTTTGGGAATGTTTAAAATATTTCTGACTGAGATCTGGTTATTGCAGCACCTACATTGTTTGCAGATTGCTGTCTGTGCAGCTTATTCTTGTTCTCTGGATGCTGACACAGTTTGTGAGAGATTAATGTGTTGTAATTTTCTCAGTCACACATTATGGTGTCATTTTTGAAGAAATTTTTGTTTTTTTTAAGGAATCTAGTTTTAATTTAAACTGGGTCTAAACATTTTACTAGCTGTCAAGAGTACTTAGTTCCATGTTTGGCCACCTTTATATCTTTTATTTTATCAGCTATTGAAATGCGCTCTTTAAAAAGTAAGCAAGGCTCCTCAATTGTTCAATGGTCAGATGCACCACCAGGAGTGGTGCTAAGCCATACAGACCAGGAAGATCACAATTTGACCTGAGCCAGGGCAGAGATAGAGGCAGGTTCAATTGGACTCACTGTCCTGAGGTAGAGGGAAGGAAATCAGGCAGATTATTTGCTCCTGATTGCTATCCAGTACTCCGCCTGGAATATATGACTATGTGGACATTGACTGGGGACAGGATCAGTCTTAGCAGTGATGCATTTTGTGGTCAAATAGCCAGACAATACTTGTCAACTAGAGGCTTACACTTGAAAAATGGCCACATAGATGAGTCCCACAGAGTTCCTGGCACCCAGGAACCAAACAAATATGCATATTTCTAAATTTACTTTTTTAATGCAGGTTAGGAGCAGTATACTGATTATTATATATCCTTCATTGATAACATTCTAGGAATGAATAAACTTTGGAAAAAAAGCCTGCTTGCTCAGCCAACAGTAAAGGCTCTAAGTTAAATGTATTTTGCTATTCGCTATCCATTTCTTATGGACTTGACTCCATGACACAAGTAGAGTTCATGAGACTGGTATGGGAAATAAAAATGGCACCATGGTGCACGTGGGCCTGTTGTGAGGTTCAGTTAATGGCAGATCATGATGTTTGGAGGAATTTTCTGGACAGATTTGCTCCTGCAACAGTTGGCTCCGAGAGTACCATTTCAGAGTCTCAACATTGGCTGTCAGGGAAAGTTTACATGGCATGACACATGTTATAGTGCAAGCTATTACTATGCTTTTTTGGATTATGTTATTTACAAAGCCTGTAAAATGGCATGCAAGTTACTTCCCAACAATGCACCTGTTACAACACAATAATGAAGTAGAGTAGAGTTAGCAGTACCCTTCGTCTACCCAAGCTATGTTTGATTTGTGACTTGCTTTGATGATAACAGCGGGTGGAAAAGACATTCCTCAAATACTAATTTGCTTAATCTTGAAGTGCAAAATAAAAAAAGTATCTTTTAAAAAGTTGATCTTTTTACATTTTTGATTTTTATGCAGAATTGTTATTTCTGTCCACTAGTAATAGATTAGAAGGCATGGCCTGATTATGTTCACCCTTGGGCATCATGTATCTGTCTGGAACTTGTAAATCACCCTTTTTATACAGCCCATGTAATGCTGCACTTCACTGGGATGGACAGGCACCCTACTCCCATGCACCTTCCAATGCCCATCTGTGACAGGTTGCCAAGGGGTGTACAGGACCAATCTACATGCCCTTCTTCCATTTTGTGGAGAATTAGCATCATGGTGCACTCCCTTTATATTTGTATATGTATTGCTCTATGTAGTTTATTTGTTCTCTATTAATGAAGATGGAGCAAAGATTAATCGCCAGATTGAAATGAATGATGTTGCATCTTTAAAAAGCAGAGTTCTGCTAGAATTCAAGGTTTCAGTTGCAATTCTTTGGGTGTCAGATTACTGTGTGTCTTAACTTTTCAAATACTGTGTGTCTAATCTTTCACAGCAATCCCTCAGAAGGTGACCTGCACCAAATTAGTAGCATTAGAAAACATCTTGCATCCATTAGGGCGTTTAATATACAGGACAGTGTAGTATTGAACTTAGATTAATAACTAGACAAACCACAGAAATTAGTAATGGCTAACAGGTTAATAAATTGGGAATGCAGTAATCACTTTGGTTTGGAGTTCTCCGAGGAGATCTCCCATCATATTCCTTAAAAGGAAATGGCTTAAGAATGGTTAATAGAACATTAAACACATTCCAATACAGGAAACTCTTTGGTATCCGGCACCGACGTGTTGCCGGTTGATCAAAAATTCCGGATGACGGAGAGGGTTATCTACCGAGACTGTTTTTAACAAAGAAAAATAAAAAAATCAAGAAATGTGCAGTATACAGTAATTGGGTTCTCACCTACAGAATGTTGTGTTAAATGGATGGTGGAAGATGCTTGATTAAGTACAGTACTGCCAGTTGAGGGTAATGCAATGCAATGACTACCAGCAGCGTGGGAGACGCACAGTACCCCTGTAAAATGGCGGATCAGAAGAGACTACCGACAGTGCGGGAGAGTCAGACTCCTGTTATAGGGGTATTGAGGTGTTCCGACTTCCAACAGCGCCAAGAAGCCGAGTAGTGGCAGTTTGGAGAACTAACCCCACTGACTAACTTGGCCACCGCGGGGAACTCGGACTCGGCAACATTGCTGGTTATTGAGGTGTTGTTTTCGGAGTGAGAATTTTGCCGGTTAATAGAGAATTCCGGATATTTAGGTGCCGCTTAAACGAGAGTTTCCTGTACCATTATTACAGGATTCCTTAACATGCAAAACCAGCATTAATACTTCATATTCACACAGGATTGCACTGTTGTGGCTTGATTTTACATATATTATACTTGGGGGCTATGGTTATTTTTAAAGGGCACCATTGGTCCTGTGAAATTGTTAGGCAGAGCTTTCTGAACCCAGTTTATCAACATTTGCAACAGACTGATATCATCCAGAACACAGTGACATCATTCAACTGTGAATACTTCACAGAAATCACAGAAATCACAGAAACCCCACAGTGCAGATAGAGGCCATTTCGGCCCATCGAGCCTGCACCGACACATATCCCACCCAATCCCCGTAACCCCATGTATTTAATCCCCCTAACACTAAGGGTCAATTTATCATAGCCAATCAACCTAACCCGCACATCTTTGGACTGTGGGAGGAAACCGGAGCACCCGGAGGAACCCACGCAAACACGGGGAGAATGTTGAGGATCAGAGCTTTTCACATCAACCCCGTAGCATTGATGCACAGAAAGGGCTTGCACTCAATTACTGTTTAGATGGTATCTGATCACAGAGGGATCGTTATGCAGAGCAGTGGCTGTTATTTCAGGAAACAGCCGTGAAGACTTCATTGTGTAGAAGGCCACAATGCCACATTATTTGAAGAAGCAATACTGGTTGCAGAGGATAGTCTTTATCCTGAGACTGGCTAAATATTGGTGGGACAGTAGACTGTCTTAAAATGAAGTATCTGTGACAGCTATTTAGAAAGTCAGCATTGATTTACATAATCCAATGCTAACGATTGCAAACAAGCTGACTATTCATTTAGGTAGTGACATTATACAAGGAAGTTCATAGGGCTATGAGTACAGTCTCGGGAATCCTGGCACTATGTAAAAGTCACTTGTTGTCACTTGCTGTCACTTGTTCATGGGCTAAGAGATGAAATTGCTTCCTTGAATAAGTAGGGCATCTTGCTTTTTATAGATCTTTGTACAATTATTTGATTATGTAGCTGATGTCCCCAGTAGTGGTTTGGAATGAACTCAAAATATAAAATTTAAACATGGTTGTGACTTTGACAGCCACTACTGCTGTCCTTGTGATGGATTTTTGCTGTAGGTCAGCTTGTACAGGAAACTTTGCTTTATCCGGAGGTTAACTGTCCAGAATGCTCGAGCCACCGGCAAAAATCAGGAGCCGTTCGTTAGGTTTTTTTTCTTTTCGTTGCTTTTTTTTCACCAGTCAGGCTCTGCAAGGTCTCGCTGAAGCTGTTGCTAAGCTACAGAGACGCTCGCAAGGTACGGCTGACTGTTTAGAAGCTGTTGCTAAGCAACAGGGTTTGTTGCCAGATACGGAGCTCAAAATCTCCGTATGTTTCAACATTTGCGCTGGTTTGTCCGGCAGTTTTGATGGGACGGCAACAGCTCGGTCCCGTCAGTGCCGGATAGCACAAAGTTTCCTGTATTATGCAGCACAACTCTGTTATGATGTCCCTTGTAAATCAAAGCCTCAGTATTCTTCTGACAAGTAAAGGTGTTTGCACCTCTGTCGTAGATCCTGGCGTGGAGTAGGTGAGTGCAGAGTGCCTCTGGTGCAACCTGTCCTGCCTTTAATCCCTTTTTAGTTCCTCCCCTTCTTAAAAAAAACACAAGTAAAAGAGGATTCCTGTAGTGTTGAAAAATGGAAGTGCCTAAACAGTTGCAATCACCGTAAATAGCAACAGGAAAAAAACTGAGAGCAAAAAAAAAAGTGCAAAAATAGCCTCCAAATGACCCTGGGTCAACTGTTTTTAGGCTATTGGGAAAATGTCAACCTTTATGAAGGATGGAGCATTTCGACAAGGTCACTACTGACTTGGCTTTAAAAATAATGTAATAATAGAATAAATTTTCAATCTTCCATAAATCCTCACTTATCACATGAAATGTCATTTTTTACACATCCCACTTTTAGTAGGCAGAATCATGTTTAAATTCCTCTTATACACCCACATAATCCCATGGTTCTGCTGTGAAATAAAAATGAAATGCCCGGGGTTGTTTTGTGGGCAGTTTAGATCATGATACTGACAGTAAAACGTTTCCAGAAGCAGCTTTTTCTCCTATCTCACTTGGTACATAATTTATGTATGGTCAGTGGAGGAATGGCTTTTGATATTTCCTGACTGCACTCTGGTTGTTAAATTGTATTCAGTTTCCTTGTACTGAAGTGGTACTCCTTTGTGTGACAACACATAGAAAGAAAAGAAAGACTTGTATTTATATAGCGCCTATCACAACCACTGGACGTCCCAAAGCGCTTTACAGCCAATGAGGTACTTTTTGAAGTGTAGTCACTATTGTAATGTAGGAAACACGGCAGCCAAATTGCGCACAGCAAGCTCCCACAAACCGCAATGTGATAATGACCAGATAATTTGCTTTTGTTATGTTTATTGAGGGATAAGTATTGGCCAGGACATCGGGGAGAACTCCCCCGCTCTTCTTCGAAATAGTGCCTTGGGATCTTTTACACCCACTTGAGATAGCCTCGGTTTAACATCTCATCCGAAAGACGGCACCTCCGACAGTGCAGCACTCCCTCAGCCTAGATTTTTGTGCTCAAGTCTCTAGAGTGGGACTTGAACCCACAACCTTCTGACTCAGGTAAGACCCACTGAGCCGCCACGGCTGACTGCACAGGCAGCATTACTTGATTTTTTTTTTAAGGTGCCATGGTGGTATGGTATGTTAGACCATTAATGTTCAATGCCATGGACTGATGAACATTGTACGTGCACATTTACTAGTCCCTGCACTGGTGTATTCCCAATCTCTGTTGCATTTGTTTGGAAAGAGCCAAGCAGAGATCCGATGCTTCTCCACAGGTAGAGAGGAAGAGTTATCCCTTGACAACTGTACTCCTTGCACAGCTCCTCACTGGCCATTTTCAAAGTTGAGGGAGGGCTGGGAACAGGCTACCGGCCTGGTTTTTTGACTGCGGATGATGCTTGGCACATGGAGATCCAATTAGATTCAAAAACTGAAAAAAGCAGAATGTTGCCCTCACCGGAAAAATTCAAGTCAAACTATAAGGAGAAGTATCTTGCATTTATATAATGCCTTTCCCAACCTCAGGAAGTCCCAAAGCACTTCACAGCCAATGAATTACTTTTGAAATGTAGTCACTGTTGTAATATAGGGACTTTAATTTTCTTTGTTACAGATGCCATCACAGCATACACTAAGAGTTGTAGATGATTAGAATACTGTGTATCCAACAAGAAAATGAATAATAAAACTCAGAATCCCAAGATCACTGTTCCTTCCTAAAAAAATAAAAACAACCAAAACGCATAAAAGCAGCCAGTCTCATAAGGTTTATTTTGTCTTTTTACACATTATTAGCCAGGTAACCCAAACATTATTTGATGATTTATTACTGAACATACTTGCCACGGTAGTGTGTAATCATATCTTGAGTTGATCAGCTCTTGGGTCAGAGGTTAAATGTCAAGGTCACAGTAGCCGTCTTTGACTTGTTGAAGTTTGGTACTTTGTTGGTGCAATAACATGAGAGCAGTGTGATGGATTTGAAGCAAATAGAGTAAGAAAACAATCTGCATCTTGAATTGATTAAGTTTGGAGATCAGAGGCCACAGGTCAATGGTTCAAGAGTAATTTTTACTATTAAAAGATGGATTTTGCTTCTTAACGTTTAATGTCTTTCAGTAAAATGTAGTTATTTAATAAATTTCAATTAACTCTACTTTATTTGGAATGTAATGTATTAGCTCTTTAATCTAGGGTAGATTTGGAAGTTTCCTGACTTCCTGTTCAAGTCTTATTATATGATGTAATGGTGATTAAACAGCTCTAGAAATGTATATTTTTCAGCGTGTAATAAGGAGCCGCATTGCTATGTTTCTGACTGTTGTGGCCTCACTAGTGCAAGAATAGCGATATAAAAGACTTCAATTTTTATGAGACCAACAAGAACTCCTTGTTCTTTATGGGAAAACATTTCTTCAAGATTTGATGAAGCGTAGAATAATTTAAACAGAAGAGTTTGAAGATGTCATCAAATGACTCTATCTCACAATGGGTTAGAATCTCCGAGTCCTGGGCTCCAATTCCAGACTGATGGGATTAAAGATCTCTCTGGTGCCTTTAAGAGTTCAGAGTGAAATTAGTTTTGGCAGCCCCAACTTAGCTTTTAATGGGATATGAGTTTACATCACAAGTCTGTCCATAATTCAGCAAAAAAATGACATAATTGGCTATTTCAATCAGGGGCCGCAAGAATGGCTTTGGAAAATAGAAATGTCACACTGGTGCAGTATTAAGCATTCTTATGAGGCTGGGTTTATGGCAAGCTTTGAAAATAATTAAGACTCTTGCTCGTGATGTTGTACCTAACTGACACTGGGCCAGACTGGCAAAAAGGTTTGACTTTGTAACACTACCATACCTCACCCTCTACAAACTCAGGCCTCTTATATTGACTTGTTCAGAAAGCAAATCCGGGGCCACTCAGTCTTCTGATATATATCAAGTTCTAGGCTTGCATGGGTATATTCTCTAGGACCCTTCCAAAATCCACTCACCTCAGAATTCAGTGCACATAATATTGTAATAAAAACCATACTGTTATCAACAGCCTTTCTCTTAGTCTAAGCCCTGGTGGGAGGGAGGGGGCAGAGGAGGTGTCATGGTAACTGAACTTTTATTTGGTAGCACGTGATTAGTTGCTTTGTTGAATGTGATTGGTGGTAGAATGTGATTAATAACATTCTACAAAAAAACGATCAGTCATTGTTGTGTCATGTTACAGGTGAGATATTGAAATCAGAAAATAAAATTAAAAAGCAGAGGCTATAGACACTTAAGCAATTAGAAAAATGAAAGTGAAGTGCTAGGCACTATCATCACCATAGACATTAAACAGTTATCTGATTGAGAAAGATGTGTACTGCTGTAAATGTATCTCCTGTAGCAATGTTAATGGGGATGAGGCTGAGGTCAGGTTGTAGGTGTGACAGTACTGGATGTGGGAGAGGCAGTGCTCGGTGGAGCCTGCAAGCTCAGGAGGCTTGGGGTGGATCACAGTGGCCATGTGCAGGTGGCAGACATGTACAGAGGTTGCGGAGTTGGGGCGGGTTGTGGGTCTCACAGGATTGAGTGGCGCAGCGGGTCTGACAGCAGGCTGGGATGTTAAGGATGGGAAATGCAATCTGTGACTGAAGGGGAGAGAGTTCAGGGCTAATGATTTGTGAAAGAGCAAAGAGTGGGGACTGTTACTTGTGACCCGTAGTCCCCAAAACGGCCATCAAGGTTTTCCTAGTCAGTTTCCAGGAATGTAATAGGTGTAGCCCTGTTCTATATCCAATTGAATGTGTTCCATCCACTTTTATTTTGTATGATGTTTTGGTCATTTTAGTTGTAACATGGGATTGGTGAATCAAAATGTTCACCGGTAGAGAAAGGAGAAAGTAACCAATAAGAAAGCAATGTGGCCAAGAGATAGTGAAGCAAGGCTGACCTGGGAGTGGAGTGAGCAGCGACGCCCGACCAGAGCGGACCTGCGTGAGGTACAAGCAGCGCGGCAACTTTAAAAGGAGGGGCGAGGCGAGGCCCGACCACAGCGGCTGACCTGGGAGTGGAGTGAGCAGCGACGCCCGACCAGAGCGGACCTGCGTGAGGTACAAGCAGCGCGGCGACTATAAAAGGAGGGGCGAGGCGAGGCCCGACCACAGCGGCTGACCTGGGAGTGGAGTGAGCAGCGACGCCCGACCAGAGCGGACCTGCGTGAGGTACAAGCAGCACAGCAACTTTAAAAGGAGGGGCGAGGCGAGGCCCTACCACAGCGGCTGACCTGGGAGTGGAGTGAGCAGCGACGCCCGACCAGAGCGGACCTGCGTGAGGTACAAGCAGCACAGCAACTTTAAAAGGAGGGGCGAGGCGAGGCCCGACCAATTCAACAGCAGGGGAAGAGAGGTAAAAAGTAATCAAAGTGTGATGTCACCAGGAAGCAGGTAAGTGATTGGTTGGTGAGTATTTCTCTCTTTTTTTAAACTTTAACTCTGTTTTATAGTTTCTAAGGTCTCTCTAGTGTAGCAGGGACTGTTGGTAAACCAGTTAACTGTAGAGTAATTAGTGGGATTGATTGATTTAATTTAAATTCAATTAATTAAAGGGTAAGTCATGGCAGGACAGCCGGGCTCCGTGATCTGCTCCTCCTGCGATATGTGGGAACTCAGGGACACTTCCTGTGTCCCTGACAACTACGTGTGCAGGAAGTGCATCCAGCTGCAGCTACTGACAGACCGCATTGCGGCGCTGGAGCTGCGATTGGATACATACTTGAGCGTTCACAATGCTCAGGACATCGTGAATAGCACATTTACGGAGTTGGATACACCGCAGGTAGAGGTTGGACAGGAAGAAAGGGAACGGGTGACCAACAGGCAGAGTACTAGGCGCAGGCAGGTAGTGCAGGGGTCCCCTGTGGCCATCCCCCTCTCCAACAGATACACCACTTTGAGTACTGTTGGGGGGGATGGCTTATCAGAGGAAGGCAGCAGCAGCCAACCTCCTGGCACCAGGGGTGGCTCTGCTGCACAGAATGGGAGGAAAAAGAGGGGTAGAGCTATAGTAATAGGGGATTCAATTGTAAGGGGAATAGATAGGTGTTTCTGCAGCCGCAAACGAGACTCCAGGATGGTGTGTTGCCTCCCTAATGCAAGGGTCAAGGATGTCTCCGAGCGGCTGCAGAACATCTTGGAAGGGGAGGGTGAACAGCCAGTTGTCGTGGTGCATATAGGCACCAACGATATAGGTAAAAAGCGGGATGAGGTCCTAAAAGCGGAATATAGGGAGTTAGGAGATAAATTAAAAAACAGGACCTCAAAGGTAGTAATCTCAGGATTGCTACCAGTGCCACGTGGCTAGAGGAATGGTGCCGGGGAAGGGATTCAAGTTTGCACCTGGGCAGGGCTGGAACCGATGTCCTAGGGGGAGTGTTTGCTAGTGCTGTGGGAGAGGGTTTAAACTAAAATGGCAGGGGGTTGGGGACCTGAGCAGGGAGACAGAGGAAAGGGAAACAAGGATAAAAGCAAAAGATAGGAAGGAGAAAAACAAAAGTGGCAGTCAGAGAAATCAACGGTTTAAATCAAACATGGCCACAGTAAATAATAATTCTAATAGGTCTAAGAGCGTTAAAAAAACAAGTCTGAAGGCTTTGTGTCTTAATGTGAAGAGCATTTGTAATAAGGTGGATGAATTGGCTGCGCAAATAGAAGTAAACAAATACGATTTGGTTGGGATTACGGAAACGTGGCTCAAGGAAGGCCAGGACTGGGAACTCAACATCCAGGGGTATTCGATATTCAGGAAAGATAGGCAAAAAGGAAAGGGAGGTGGGGTAGCATTACTGGTTAAAGAAGGGATTAACACAATTGTAATGAAGGATATTAGCGCTGATGAGGTGGCATCTGTATGGGTAGAATTGAGAAATACTAAGGGGAAAAAAACGTTCGTGGGAGTGGCTATAGACCGCCAAACAGTAAGGCGGAGGTTGGGGATGGCATTTAAAGGGAAATTAAAGAAGCGTGCAATAAGGGCACAGCAGTCATCATGGGTGACTTTAATCTACATATAGATTGGGCCAACCAAATTAGTAACAATACTGTGGAGGAGGAATTCCTGGAGTGTTTACGGGATGGTTTCCTGGACCAATATGTCGAGGAACCAACCAGAGATCAGGCCATCTTAGACTGGGTATTATGTAACGAGGAAGGATTAATTAGCAATCTTGTTGTATGAGGCCCCTTGGGTCGGAGCGATCATAATATGATCGAATTCTTCATTAAGATGGAGAATGAAGTAGTTGACTCGGAGACTAGGGTCCTCAATTTAAATAAAGGAAACTACGATGGTCTGAGGAGCGAGTTGGGTAGGATTGATTGGGGAATGGCACTCAAAGGGCTGACGGTGGATAGGCAATGGCAAACATTCAAAGACCGAATGGATGAACTACAGAATTTGTTCATCCCAGTTTGGCATAAAAATAAAACAAAAAAGGTGACCCAACCGTGGCTAACAAGGGAAATTAGGGATAGCATGAGGTCCAAGGAGAGGGCATATAAATTGGCCAGAAAAAGCAATAATCCTGAGGATTGGGAGCAGTTTAGGATTCAACAAAGGAGGACAAAGGGATTAATTAAGAAAGGGAAAATAGAATATGAGAGTAAGCTTTCAGGGAACATAAAAACTGACTGTAAAAGCTTTTATAGATATGGGAAGAGAAAAAGATTGGTGAAGTCAAGCGTAGGTCCCTTGCAGTCAGAATCGTGGGAATTTATAATGGGGAACAAAGAAATGGCTGACCAACTAAATACATATTTTGGTTCTGTCTTCACAAAGGAGGACACAAATAACCTCCCAGAGATGCCGGGGAACATAGGGTCTGATGAAAGGGTGGAACTGAAAGAAATCAGTATTTGTAGGGAAATGGTGTTAGGGAAATTGATGGGATTGAAGGCCGATAAATCCCCAGGGCCTGATAATCTACATCCCAGGGTACTTAAGGAAGTGGCCCTAGAAATAGTAGTCATCTTCCAGAACTCGATAGACTCTGGAACGGTACCCATGGATTGGCGGGTAGCTAATGTTACCCCACTATTTAAAAAAGGTGGTAGAGAAAAGGCGGGGAATTATAGACCGGTAAGCTTGACATCGGTAGTGGGGAAAATGCTAGAGTCCATTATAAAAGATTTAATAGCAGAGCACTTGGAAAGCAGTGACTGGATCGGACAAAGTCAACATGGATTTACAAAAGGTAAATCATGCTTGACTAATCTACTGGAATTTTTTGAGGATGTAACTGGTAAAATAGATAAGGGAGAACCAGTGGATGTGGTGTATTTGGACTTTCAGAAGGCTTTCGATAAGGTCCCACATAAGAGATTAGCGTGCAAAATTAAGGCACATGGGATTGGGGGCAAGGTATTGACTTGGATAGAGAACTGGTTGGCGGACAGAAAGCAAAGAGTTGGAATAAACGGGTCGTTTTCCGAGTGGCAGGCAGTGACTAGTGGGGAACCGCAAGGATCGGTCCTAGGACCCCAGCTGTTCACAATATATATTAATGATCTGGGCGAGGGAATTGGATGTAATATCTCCAAATTTGCAGACGACACAAAGCTGGGTGGGAGGGTATGCTGTGAGGAGGATGTCGTGAAACTCCAGTACGATTTGGACAGGTTGGGTGATTGGGCAGAAACATGGCAAATGCACTATAATGTGGATAAATGTGAGGTTATCCACTTTGGTGGCAAAAACAGGAAGGCAGATTATTATTTGAATGGCAATAGATTGGGAGAAGGGGAAGTGCAAAGAGACCTGGGTGTTCTTGTGCACCAGTCGCTGAAGGTAAGCATGCAGGTGCAGCAGGCGGTTAAGAAGGCAAATGGTAGGTTGGCCTTCGTAGCAAGAGGGTTCGAGTACAAGAACAAGGATGTCTTGCTGCAGTTGTACAGGGCCTTGGTGAGACCGCACCTTGAGTATTGTGTGCAGTTTTGGTCACCTTACCTGAGGAAGGACGTTCTTGCCATGGAAGGAGTGCAGCGAAGATTCACCAGGCTGATACCTGGGATGGCAGGAATGACGTATGAGGAGAGATTGTGTCGATTGGGCTTATACTCACTGGAGTTTAGAAGATTGAGAGGGGATCTCATCGAAACCTATAAAATTCTGTCAGGCCTGGACAGACTAGATGCAGGAAGGATGTTTCTGATGGCCGGGGAGTCCAGAACCAGGGGTCATAGTCTAAGGATAAGGGGTATGCCATTTAGGACTGAAATGAGGAGGAATTTCTTCACCCAGAGAGTGGTGAACCTGTGGAATTCTCTGCCACAGAGGGCGGTGGAGGCCAGTTCATTAAATATATTCAAGAAAGAGTTGGATATATTTCTTAAGGCTAAAGGGATCAAGGGATATGGGGAGAAGGCAGGGACAGGGTACTGAATTTGGATGATCAGCCATGATCTCATTGAATGGCGCAGCAGGCTCAAGGGGCCGAATGGCCTACTCCTGCTCCTATCTTCTATGTTTACTTGGTTCCTTTGAAACATTCCCCAAAATAGGTTCTAAAATTCATGCTGCATCTTGTGTTGAAAACATTTGGGAAAATAATAAATTCATAAATGCTGGTATATCCTAAGGAAAGACATACTTCAAGTTGTTGCACTGAGAGAAACATTTTAATGCATGCTGGAAAATTCTCCACATGGGACATGCTCAGACTGCAGGCACAGACATATGACTGGATTTTGCCGGTGCTCAGAGTGCGGGTTCGGAGGCGGGTCAGCTGTCGAAATATCTGAGATTGACAGCGGGTAGGAAACTTGCTGCCAACCCGCCTCCACATAAGTCTCCCAGGTGTCGGGACTGTCTGCACAGAACCGACGCGACACCAAGCGGCGGGGGAGACAATTTAGATCATTAAATGGCTTGTTGACAGCCAATTTAATGATATTTTGAGCCTACCTTCTAATTTTACGTGCTCCCCCACGGGTTACCCGCTGCTCAGGGAACATGACAGCTCACCCCGGTGTGAGTTGAGTCTGCTTTGATTTATCTGATTACCTGACAGCTGCAGAAGTGGTATAAAGGATACCATGTTGCAGCTGTTCAGTTTCAGAGCTATGAAACTGTTAGTTACTGCATTTGTAAGACATATTGAGCTTTCTGCAGCTTGCAAGTGTTTAGAGCCAACTCTATATCCAGTGGCACCTCATTGGAACAACCTCTCTCACCATTGACAGATCGCTTCTGTCAGCACTTCGTTGCCTGCCATCTATTACATCAGAATGGGTACGGTTTACACTCTTTCACCTTGGTCCTCAGAATCTGACCACGATCAGCCCTAACATCAGCAGCACCAACAACGACACCAACCTTTTCCGCAATCAACTGATGCTGCACAGGACACAGGGCATCAGCACCCGAGCACATTGCTGCCAGGGATGGCCTCACCATGGCCAGATTTACTTCACTTGATGCTGTACAGTCTGGCTGCCACATGATGCGTCAGCTTGGCACCACCCCACACCAACACCATAAAGCATCCCTACAATGTCCAAGCCATTCCTTTCACACTCATCACCATTGCGGGGGGTACCGCTATGTCTCACCATTCACTGCAACTCACTAAGCCACTTCCAAAGGTGCACTCAAATCTGCCCAAGAACGCAAAGTGTTGAAAATAAAAATTTCAATGTTTGACAGCACATTAACAGAAACTTCACATGAATATTGGCTAAAACACACAATTGCCTACCCTCGTGTGTTGTTAGTTGGTATGATTGGACTAGGATGAGGGTGAGTGTGAGGGGTGGCTAGTGAGATGGGGAAGTGATAATGTAGATAGAGAGGTATGGGTGGAGGCGAAAGGTAAGTTGGTGTGAGTAAGGATGTGCAGGAGTAGGGTAGGGAAGGCAGAGTGATGGGGATGTGATGAGTGGCACAGCTGGATGAGGTTGAGTGTGGCTTTGCAGTAACATTTTGTGATCTACTGAGATTATTGAAAGGTTTGTGCCACTGCAGCCTGGTCCTCCTTACGACATCCCTGCTTGTGTCCTCCCCAGCTGTTTGCAGCCAGGCTGCCTTGGTCTCCTGGGGACGACACTTCCGACCACTGGCAGGGAAGAGAACCTCCCTGCGTGCTATGACTCCCTCCACAAAAAATGGAGGGAGTCATCACTGAATCAAGGTGCAGCCCTCTACCTTTGTGAGCTAATTTTTGGAGTTGAACAAGCTATCTCAGCAATGGTCGTTTCAAATTCAGAAAGTGGACTGAAGCGGGGCCATGAGCCCTTTAAATAAACCGGCAAGAGAAGCGTCAGCGCTGACATCACCTGACCCGCACTTTCTAATAGGGTCGGGGAACGCGACGAGTGGGCTTAACAAGGTCCATTAACGTAAAATCCTTTTTTTTGGCGGGCTTCGGTAGGTAGTGGGACCGTATCCTGGCAACGACCTCTCCCGCCTCGGCTGGCGAAATTGCGGCCATAGCTTCTATCTCCCTGTAACTGACAGAGTAATAGTTCACTCTCAGTCTTGTGAAAAAGATGTAAGCCTCCCAGCACCAACCTTAATTAAGATACTCAAAAGTCACAACATTTTATCGGTAAATTTAATCATTTTGTTATGTGTATTTTGTTGCATACCTTGTTTTTGACATTCAAAATTTCAGTTACTGAAGAAAAGGTGGTGAAGGATTTTGAAAATATTTGAATAATTCAATTGATTGATTGTGTTTGCTGCTCAAGCTTGATTTGTTAGTGTTTTGCATGCTTTTGATTTATGTATTCTAAGCTACTGAATTCTGATTTGTTGAACATGAAATGTGACCTGCGGATTGGAAGGTAGCAAATGTAACCCCACTATTTAAGAGAGGAGGGAGAGAGAAAACGGGGAACTGCAGACCAGTTAGCCTGATATCAGTCGAAGGGAAAATGTTAGACTCTATTATTAAGGACGTGGTAACAGGGCACTTAGAAAATAATAATAGGATTGGACAGAGTCAACATGGATGTATGAAAGGGAAATAAATCATGTTTGACAAATCTGTTAGTGTTTTTTAAGGTTGTAACTAGCAGAATAGATAAGGGGAACCAGTGGATGTAGTGTATTTGGATTTTCAGAAGGCATTCGATAAGGTGCCACACAAGAGGTTATTAAACAAAATTAGGGCTCATGGAATTGGGGGTAATATACTGACATGGATTGAGGATTGGTTAACAGACAGAAAACAGAGAGTAGGAATAAACGGGTCATTTTCAGGTTGGCAGGCTGTAACTAGTGGGGCACCGCAAGGATCAGTGCTTGGGCCTCAGCTATTCACAATCTATATATCAATGATATATCCAAGTTTGCTGATGATACAAAGCTAGGTGGGAATATAAGTTGTGAGGAGGATGCAAAGAGGCTTCAAGGGGATATAGACAGGCTACGTGAGTGGGCAAGAACATGGCAAATGCAATATAATGTGGAGAAATGTGAAGTTATCCAATTTGGTAGGAAAAATAGAAAAGCAGAGTATTTTTTAAATGGTGAGGGATTGGGAAATGTTGGTGTTCAGAGGGACCTATGTGTCCTTGTACACGAATCACTGAAAGGTAACATGCAAGTACAGCAAGCAATTAGGAAAGCAAATGGTATGCTGGACTTTATTACAAGAGGATTTGAGTATAAGAGTAAAGACGTCTTATTGCAATTATATAGGGCCCTGGTGAATCACAGAAACCCCACAGTGCAGATAGAGGCCATTTCGGCCCATCGAGCCTGCACCGACAGGCCACACCTGGAGTATTGTGTACAGTTTTGGTCGCCTTACCTAAGGAAGGATATACTTGCCACAGAGGGAGTGCAACGAAGGTTCACCAGACTGATTCCTGGGATGGGGGGATTGTCCTATGAGGAGAGGTTGAGTAGACTAGGCCTATATTCTCTAGAGTTTAGAAGAATGAGAGGTGATCTCATTGAAACATACAAAATTCTTACAGAGCTTGACAGGGTAGATGCGGGGGGGATGTTTCCCCTGGCTGGGGAGCCTAGAACCAGTGGTCACAGTCTCAAAATAAGGGATCGGCCATTTGGGACTGAGATGAGGAGAAATTTCTTCACTCAGAGGGTGGTGAATCTTTGGAATTCTCTACCCCAAAGGGCTGTGGAGGCTCAGTTGTTGAGTATATTCAAGACAGAGATCGATAGATTTTTGGATATTAAGCGAATCAAGGGATATGGGGATAGTGCAGAAAAGTGGAGTCGAGGTCGAAGATCAGCCATGATCCTATTGAATGGCAGAGCAGGCTCGAGGGGCCGAATGGCCTACTCCTGCTCCTATTTCATATGACTCAAAATTGTGAGCAAATCATCAAAATTTGGCTGAAATATGATACAGTATATTTTTACAATACTAGTAGTGGATTTCTCGTGGGATTGCTCACTAAATTGGATTATCTGCTATCTTAAGGACTGAAGCATTATACCATGTAATGCATCATGTATTATTCTGCTGCTCGGTTGAGCTGTATATCTATTAAAGCCAAAAAATCTACTTGTTAGGTCAACAGAGCCTCAAGTTGTTGAGAGTTCATTTGTTGTCTGGTCATGGAACTTTGGAGATTGGAATGTGCTCATCAGTTTCAGGTTGGAAGTTAGAAATGCCAGTCAGAAGCATCTAGCATTTTAAGATTGTAATTAAGTATGACATCTAGCGTGTGACATCTGGGGCATGGGGTTTTCAAAGTGATATCTGAAGTATGGCGTGTGCATTTTAGATGTTGCATATCAGATGCAGTGCACTGGTGGGAAGTGTAAATGCAGCATGACAAGTGTACATATTACCTAAATGTTTCTTTCAAAGAGGCTTTGTTACTTTCAAAATTCAATATAAAAAAATCAATTTAGACTGAGGAAAGTATCTGCCTTTGCATTTTTCTCTGTCTGTCTCTCTCTCCCCCCTTCTGTCTCATATGTGTTAGAAATAAAACCTCTGCCTATCAGATGTAAGCCATTAGCATTGGCCTTGTCTCCCTAGCAACAAAAGCAGGTGCAATTAATGAATTAACTTCTAAATTCAACTGATGCTTTGTTGAAAATTGAATATCAACATGAGCAAAGACATGGGCCAGAATTTTCCCATTGCCGAGCGTGCAGGTTTGGGGGCAGGTCAGTAGTTAAAAGCGTAGAAATTGACAATGCGTTGGGAACCCGCCGACTTCCGCCTTTAACTCGGGTGCATTTCGAGGCACGCCACAGACCCGCTCGGGAGAGGCGGGCAATCTCATTGAGGTACTTAACTGCTCATTGAGAGACCCTTAACTGCCTTTTTAACATCATGTTTTGGCTTTACCTTGTTGCGTACAGGATTCACGCACCTCGGGAACCTCGCCTAAAGAGGGGAGGCAGAAGCTCAGTGGCCATTGTACGAGTCCATTAAGTGACGGCTGGAAAAAACACACAAATACTCATACATTATACCTGCTTCCTTGCCTAAGGGAAAGGCTCTTGCTGACACCATTTTGTGCAGAGATTTAGCTGTCAGGAGTTTGCAGGTCATTTCTACAACCTCGGAAGCCACTCTCACCACATTGCTAGTCACTATCAGAACATTGAAGGATTGGGCCTCTTATCTCCACTTTACCTGCCATCTTTTAGATCAGCATGGGTGTCGCTTATGCTGTCTCACCTTGGACCTCAGAATCGGACCATGATGAGCCCCAGCATCACCAACACCAGCAGCAGCAACCACAACATCAGCCTTCTCCTCAACGACCTGATGCTCTACAGGCGAGAGGAGATCAGTATAGGGGTGCACTGCGCTGGAGGCGATACCCCCAACACACGGTATTCAGGCAGAGGATGAGTTTCCTGGACATGACTGAACAGCAGTACTTCAGGAGGCTCACGCTATCGCGCCAGGTCATTGCAGACATTTGTAGCTTGCTGGAGCAAGACCTGCTGCCTAGAGGACCCGGTGGACCTGCCTTACCAGTGGCTGTCATTGTTATATGCTGCACAGCAGTGAGGATTGGTGCTGCAAGAAGAGCAAGGCACAGAGTGAAGAGCCTCTTCGGAGGAGGAATATGTGCTACACGAGGAGCAGGAGGAACCTGAGGTGGAGATGGCACCAGCAGCGGCGCACATTGCTGCCCGGGGTGGCCTCATAATGGCCAGATTTACTTAACTTGCACCAGTGCACTCATATGGCTCCTAGATGCTGTACCAACTCCGCCCCCCGCCCCCCTGCCCAACAACACTACAAAGCAGTCCTACAATGACCAAGCTATTCCTGTCATTTGCTCCAAACCCCTATTGCTCGAGGTTAAATAATGTCTCATCATTTACTCCAAGTGACAGCCACTTCCCAGATAGCAAGCAAAAATGGACCAGATGGTCCAGATCATCTGGTCCAGATGGGAAACTTGTGCAAAGAAATAAATTTATGTGCGTCATAAATTTAACTGAAACTTAACATTAATGTTTTGTCATACAACCATGTGTATACCCTTGTGCATCTAGGATTGTGTCTTTTTTCATTGCTGTGTGCTTCTCCGAGGTGCAACCACTGTGGCTTCAGCAGAGCTAGAAGCAGGCTGCCCACTTCCCTGCTGCGACTGTTTAGACACTTTTGGCAGACATCCGAGGCAGCATGTGGGACTCTGACTGAGGGGGAGGCAAGGTGGGAGAAGTGGGAGCCCTTTGAGAAGAGCCCCCACTTCCATGTCCTTTTTCACCATCATCCCTCTCATGGGCCATCTACACTTCCCTGCTAGTAAGGAGCTGGAGAGCACCTTGCTGCACATCAGTGGGGCGATGAAGGCCCAAGCCTACGTTAGTATCCCTCCTCGAGATGAGGCTAATGAGTGTCTGCAATCTGTTGTTCACAGCAAGCATGTTCTTGTTGGACTGGCACATTTGCTGCTCCAGGCAGGTGGCCATCCTTTCCATGGGACAGCACATCGTCGCCATTGCTTGCGAGATGGTGGTGCTCAATTTGGAGATGGACTCCTTCATTCTCTGTACAGTCGCACATGTTGCGGCTGCCAAAGCCTTGCGCAATTGTTGCTCCTCCTCTAAGATCATCCTCTTTCTCGATGGCCTTCAAGGTTCAGCATCTGCATGCAGCTCAGCTGAGCTTGGAGCATCCTGCGCCTCCGGCGAGGAGTCTCCACTGCGGTCCCTGTCTCCGCCATCTGTTCTTGCTCACTTGTGAAGTGAGAGACACCAGGTGACTGCTGTACTCTATCTCACACAGGACCCACCAAGGTGTGCATATCTGCGCTGGTGCTGGGTGCGCATGGGTCTGCTGATGGTGCACCTTCAGAGACTGGAGCTTCCTCTGAGGAGTCATCTTCCTCCTCCGGCTGGACAGTGGGGGGGACACTTGATAGACCTGTGGGAGAGTAAAGAGATGAATTAGAAGTATTATGACAAGAATGGGTAAAGTTACCATTATACACATGATGACATTTCACCATATGAGTGACTGTTATATGCCAAGTGACTGAGATTTAATTCTGTCACCAGTTTGCTGGGAGGTCCCCCTTTCTCCATCTCCCATCGCCAGCAGCTCTGCAACTCCAGAGATTTCTAGGGCCTCCTCCTCTGCTGGAGTCAAAATTGTGAATATTGGAGGGCTACCTCTGGTTCGCTGCCTCTCTCTGTTGTTGTGGGCTCTCTTCTCCTGCAAGGAGGGAAAGAAGAGAACTTTGAGTGAGAGTGATGGAATAAGTGTAAGGAATGGATGGGCTACATCTGTAGAAGGTGACTATGAGGGAGTGACGTAACATTGCCAAATGGTCTCCTTCCATTGTGTTACTTGCTATGATTGCATTAGGATGAGGGTGAGTATCAGTGGTGGTTAATCAGATGGGAATGTGAGTAGGTGCATAGACAGAGGGATGGGTGCACCTGCAAGCTAGGTTGATGTGAGGAGTGATGTGCAGGAGTAGGCTTGGGAAGGCAGAGTGATGGGGTTGTGGTGACAGGCACATCAGGATGTAGGTGAGTGTGGCATTGCACTCACTTTTCCTCACCTCATGAGATCATTGAATCTTTTGCGGCACTGGATCCACGTCATCCTCAGCACATCCCTGGAGCTAACCTTCTCTGCGATCTCTAGCTATGCCCTCTTAGTGTCTCTGGCTGGTCTTTTTCGGCCATCCACAGGGAAGAAGACCCCCCTGTGTGCTCTAACTCCCTGGACCAGCACTTCAAGGAGGCATCTGGGAATCTTGGCGCTGCCCTCTATCTTTGTGTCTCCATGACCCACAGAATTCTCAATCTTATTCAGCAACTTGTAGTTCTTTAAAGCACCTTGAACACTCCTACAGCAACCTTCAAATGAGATGTGTGCAAGGCTGCTTTAAATATCCGCACTGAAAAAGAGTCGGGTAACATAATCAGACCCGCTCCATTTAATTGGGCTGGGAAACCCGCATGACTAATTGAGTTAAATGCGCAGTGCAGAACGCACTGTTGAAATCTGTGGGATGACAGCCCGCACGCACCCGACCTGACTCCCAAGGTAAAGATTCCGGTCATGGACTCTGAAACTCCTCTGGTAACAATCACAGTTAGGATTGTGCCTGACAGTGCCCTCTAGCGTTGACCCTGCCAGAGTTTTGGGGTTCTGAGAGGGTGTCTCATTTATGTGGGACAGGTGGGTGCAAGTGCCACTTCGTGTGCATTGCCAGTGCCTACCCTACAGGTTTTGCCCACCTGCACCCCAACCCTGCCCATGATCTCATGTCCCTTATGTAAGGAGGCCAATCTGTCCAAAATTTTCTTCAAGGATCTAGGCTGCTTGTCTGGCCAGGGCCCCACCGATAGGTCCCACATCTTCCCTTGTGGAAGCTATACCATCCTCCACTCAAATTCTGGGTCCTGATCGACCCTGAGGAGCAGGAACTCCCAGTGTAGACTGTTCTTGTCCTTCCTCACACAGACACACATTGACACTGCCCCTTTAAAAAATGCCTGATCCCAACTAAGCCTGATGAGTGAGTACTCGATGTGTAGGGAGTTCCTATCTCTAGCTCCACTGGTTGTTATTTGCTTGAATTCCTATTTTTCTGGGGTCAAGGCTGCTTGCCTCGCCTGGACCCCAATGATAGATCCTACATTCGCCTTTGTGGAGGCCATTACACCATATCTCGCAGGGTGTACTGTCCCCAGCAAAATAAATTTTACCTCAACAAACAATTTTTCTCTTTTTTTGAAAAATTACTTGCATCAGTATAGCTGACCGAATGATACTGTGAAGTTAGGTACACTGCACATGCTCAGACTGCATAATCCGAATTCAGCTCACAGCGTAACAGGTCTGAGCAAAAATTACAACTCCCAAGCTTGGCTTTTGGGAGAAGCTGAGGCTGTCAAATTAAAACTTTAATGAGGACGTTAAATATGCAAAAAACAACTCAGTGGCTAAATTTAATTGTTATTGTGAAAAATATAATATTTTGAAATTTTAGTTTTGTTAAAACTCTTATTTTGGACATTATACATTTTAGTTACTGAGAGGAAAAATGGCAGATGAAGAAAGTCTTCAGAAAGCATTTTGAGAGAACTGTGGGTACCCAGTAGCCAAATTGCACAAGCGAGAGGGCATATTGTACAATTCGAGAGACAAGTAGCCAAAATCCATAACAAATGTGGACAGAGGAATTTATAATCGAAATAGTTGACACAGAAATTGTGACAAAAAAAACTGACAACAGGAAGTCAAGTGGTGCAGACCAAAAGTGCATATGGAGCAAGATTTTTAATATATTATGGATATTGTGAAATTAAGTTTTGTATTAAGTTATGTAAAGCTGATTTAAACTCCAGTGTTACTTGTGTTGTTTTTAGATTAATTTGTTTCATTTTCATTGGTTAAGACTATAGTCTTGGTGTAAAGCATATTATCAATCAAGTTTTTATATGGGCCCTAAATTTGCAGTCGGTATGATGGCATATTCTGAGTACGCCCTCATACCGCCTTTGAAATTGCCACAAATTTCAAATTTTGCATGCGCTAAATCCCGAACTTGCGATCTGTCAAGTTTTGAATAGACAGATAATCCGCTGCAATTTTCAAGTCCTCATTGAAATTAAAAGGGTGGGCTAATTAATTACACGGGAACATTTTACGGCTGGTGCAAACAGGCGCAGGATCCTGTTTGCGCAGCGTAAGGGGATGAGAAAATTGTATAATAATTTAAAAAGAACACGCAGAAGAACTTACCAGGCTGCTGTAAAGGCTCGGTTTGAGGGGTAAGATCGTTTTAATCTTTCTTTTAATCTTGCAGTCTTCCAGTAAATAACTGTACTTAGTCCAAAGTATTCCCTGTGCTATTTAAAGCGAAGTACTGTACTTGTCAAATAAATATAATTAGTATCACACCGTTTAATTTACAAGTTCTTTGATGTCAAGTTGAAATGTTTTCTGATTGGCTACTGATCCCAGGTATGCTTACGCACAACGGCGTGCCTTTGGGATCCGTAGGCCACTACGCTGTGCACGACTCTGTAGAATTTCAAAGCAGGTTTTCGTTTGGGGCCTCACACCCAGTGCAGATTTCGTTCAGAGGTCGGCAGCGTACTCCTTAGCTACGCCGCCGACTGCAATTTCAGGACCATTTAGTAATACGCTGCTCAGGGATTCACGTTAGCTCAGCAGGTCGTGAGTGGATTCAGCATTGAATTATCTGATTACTTGACAGCTGCAGAAGTGGTATAAAAAGTTCTCATCTCACAGCTGTTCACTTTCCAAGCTCAGAAACTGTTGCTTACTACATTTAGAAACATAGAAAAATAGGAGCAGGATTAGGTCATTCGGCCCTTCGAGCCTGCTACGCCATTCAGTATGATCATGGCTGATCCTCTATCTCAATACCATATTCCCGCTCTCTCCCCATACCCCCTGACGCCTTTTGTGTCTAAAAATCTATCTCCTTCTTAAATATATTCAGTGACTTGGCCTTCACAGCCTTCTGTGGTAGAGAATTCCACAGGTTCACCACCCTCTGAGTGAAGAAATTTCTCCTCATCTCAGTCCGAAATGTCCTACCCCGTATCCTGAGACTGTGACCCCTCGTTCTAGACCCCCCAGCCAGGGGAAACATCCTCACTGCATCCAGTCTGTCTAGCCCTGTCTAGAATTTTATACGTTTCAATGAGATCCCCTCTCATTCTTCTAGACTCTAGTGAATACAGGCCTAGTCGACCCAATCTCTCCTCATACAACAGTCCTGCCATCCTAGGAATCACTCTGGTGAAGCTTTACTCTGGCAAGTATATCCTGCGTGCTGTGACTCCCTCCATAAGCAACTGGAGAGAATCATGGGAGAGCCTGGGTGCAGCCGTGCACCTCTGTGCAGTGCTTGTCAGTGTTTACAACACCTCAATGCTGTAGAACACTGAGAGCACAACTGTCAAAATCAATTTGCGCATGGTCCCTTTAAAGAAACCAGCTGATGACGCATCATCAAATGACGTCATCAGACCCGCTTCCTATTAATTGGCCGGGAAACATGCTGGGCCGGCTTAACAAGCCCAATCAACATAAGATCACTTTACAGAGCGGGCTGGAGCCAGCAGCGGGTCGCACCCCAGCCGCATCAAACCCGCCTCGGTAAGCAAAATTGCGGCCTAAGTTTCCGCTTAAGAGCCAGCGAAACGTCTGTGGGCAGCTGTAAGAATAATAAACGGCAAACGCCATTTGTTCGCTGCTGACCGCAAAATCTGGTCTTTAATTCAACTTTTTTTAAATCATATCTCTAGAACTATGGTGGTAATATCAAAAATTATTTTCAGTTTGTATTTTAAATGGAACTTGTTCTGGCCAACAGTGAGAATTGATAAATATTCCCATTTTGAGGTTGGTGCTAGTTCGCTACTGGCTTAGCTACTCGTAAGCTGCCACAATGAGTCTTGCTGGTGAAAATATTTGTAATCTCACTGTAAGACATCTCAGCAGTGAAACCCCTTCTTCAAAAAGGCATTGTCTGAGCCATCATTCCTCCCACCAGTGTGATGTGAAATGCTCCACTGAAGCACATATTTATGGGACATTTGTACGCACATGGAACATTTTGTATCAAGGTCCGCCCCTGAATTGGAGACATGTTTTGTGCATTTATACAAGTGGATATGTATTACTTAGATACATGTTTATATTTTAAAAGCAACCATGGTCAGCTTTCATCAAAAGCAAAAAAAATCAGTGCCAGATCAGAATGAGTATCCCGGGGGGTCGCCCTTGGAAATTCAAGGGATGTTCCTGCATATTCAGCAATTGTTAGAACATCTGCTTGCTGTGCAAGAGACATGGGGCTGAATTTTGCCGGGGTTCAGAGGCAGGTCTGCTGTCAAAATAGCAAAGATTGACAGCAGGTAGGGATCTCGCCTCTCAACCCGCCTCCACGCGAGTCTCCCACGTGTCGGGTCTGTCGGCGTTGAACAGACCTGACACCAAGTGGCAGGGGAGGTAATTCACATCATTAAATGGGTTGTTAACATCCAATGAACTGTTATTTTAAGCCTACATTTCAATTTTACGTGCTCCCCCATGGGTTACCCGCTGCTCAGGGAGCACGTCAGCTCAGCATGTCGTGAGTGGAGTCAGCATTGAATTATCTCATGACCTGACAGCTGCCAAATTTGTATGAAAGATCCCATGTTACAGCTGTTCACTTTCAAAGCTCAAAAACTGTTGGTTACTGCATTTGGAAGACATATTGAGCTTTCAGCAGTTTGCAAGTGTTTGGCGCAAACTCTCTATACAGTACCGCCTCATTGGAACAATCTCTCTCACCATTGACAGATCACTTCTGTCATCTCAACCTCACCTGCCATTTCTTCCATCAGCATCGTTGCCCTTGAAAATATCTCATCTCGGTCCTCAGAATCCCTCCAAGATCAGCCCCAACACCAGCATCACCGGGCACACCAGCAGCAACAACAACAACACCAGCCTTCTCCGCAATCAACTGATGCTGCACAGGACGCAGGGCATCAACACCCGAGCACATTGCTGCCCGGGACGCCAGGGATGGCCTCACCATGGCCAGATTTACTTCACTTGACACTGTACACCCTGGATGCCACATGATGCGCCAGTTTGGCACCACCCCACACCACCACCATCCCTACAATGCCCAATCCATTCTTTTCACACTCGTCACCATTGCGGCGGTGGTGGGGGGGGGGGGGGGGCGGGTACCGTTTTGTCTCACCATACACTAGAACTCACTAAGCCACTTCCAAAGGTGCACACAAATCTGTCCAAGAATTCAAAGTGCTGAAAATAAAAAAAAAGAAAGACTTGCATTTATATAGCGCCTTTGACGACCACCAGACGTCTCAAAGCGCTTTACAGTCAATGAAATACTTTTGAAGTGTAGTCGCTGTTGTAATGTGGGAAACGCGGTAGCCAATTTGTGCACAGCAAGATCCCACAAACAGCAATGTCATAATGACCAGATAATCTGTTTTCTGTTATGTTGGTTGAGGGATAAACATTGGCCGGGACACCGGGGATAACTCCCCTGCTATTCTTCGAAATAGTGCCATGGGATCTTTTACGTCCACCTGAGAGAGCAGACGGGACCTCAGTTTAACGTACCATCCGAAAGACGGCACCTCTGACAATGCAGCACTCCCTAAGCACAGCTCACCAGAGTGTCAGCCTAGCTTTATGTGCTCAGGTCCCTAGAGTGGGACTTGAACCCACAACCTTCTGATTCAGAGGTGAGTGTGCTACCAACTGAGCCAAGCTGATAAAGGTTTCATTGTTTGACAGCACATTACCAGAAACTTCACATGAACATTGGCTAAACCACCCAAGTTCCTACCCTTGTGTGTTGTTAGTTGGTATGCTTGCAGTAGGATGAGGGTGAGTGTAAGGGGTGGCTAGTGAAATGGGGAAGTGATAATGTAGATAGAGTGGGATGGGTGGAGGTGCAAGGTAAGTTAGTGTGAGTAAAGATGTGCAGGAGTAGGGTAGGGAAGGCAGAGTGATGTGGATGTGATGAGTGGCACAGCAGGATGAGGTTGAGTGTGGTTTGGCAGTAACGCTTCGTGATCATTCAAAGGCTTGCGCCACTGCAGCCTGGTCCTCCTAATGACATCCCTGCTTGTGCCCTCCTGTGCAATGTTCAACCAGGCTGCGTTAATCTCCTGGGGAGGCCTCTTCCGCCCATAGGAGGGGAAGAGAACCTCCCTGTGTGCTCTGACTCCCTCCATAACAACATCAACAACTTGTATTTATATAGCGCCTTTAACGTCGTAAAATGTCCCAAGGCGCTGCACAGAAGTATTGTAAGATAAAAAATTTGCCACACAAGGATAAATTAGGGCAGGTGACCAAAAGCTTGGTCAAAGAGGTAGGTTTTAAGGAACATCTTAAAGGAGGAAAGAGAGGTAACGAGGCGGAGAGGTTTAGGCAGGGAATTCCAGAGCTTAGGGCCTAGGCAACAGAAAGCACGGCCACCAAAGGTTGAGCGATTATAATCAGGGATGCTCAAGAGGACAGAATTAGAGGAACGCAAATATCTCGGTTTGTGGGGCAGAAGGAGATTATAGAGATAGGAAGGGCGAGGCCATGGAGGGATTTGAAAACAAGGATGAGAATTTAGAAATCGAGGCGCTGCTTAACCGGGAGCTAATGTAGGTCAGTGAGCACAGGGGAGATGGGCGAACGGGACTTGGTGCGAGTTAGGACACGGGCAGCCGAGTTTTGGATGACCTTAAGTTTATGTAGGGTGAAACGTGGGAGGCCAGCCAGGAGTGCGTTGGAATAGTTAAGTCTAGAGGTAACAAAGGCATGGATGAGGGTTTCAGCAGCTGATGAGCTGAGGCAAGGGCGGAGACGGGCGATGTTACGGAGGTGGAAATAGGCGGTCTTTGTTATGCTGCGGATATGTGGTCAGAAGTTCATTTCAGGGTCAAATATGACACCAAGGTGTCGAACAGTTTGGTTCAGCCTCACAGATGTTAGGGAGAGGGATGGAGTCAGTGGCTAGGGAACGGAGTTTGTGACGGGGACCGAAAACGATGGTTTCGGTCTTCCCAATATTTAATTGGAGAACATTTTTGCTTATCTGGAACTGTTGTCGGATAAGCTGTCTGTCAATTTAGAGACTGTGGAGGGTTCAAGACAAGAGGTAGTGAGGTAGAGCTGGGTATCATAGAGTTATACAGCACAGAAAGAGGATCTTCGGCCCATCGTGCCCATGCCGGCCATCAAGCCCTGTCTATTCTAATCCCATTTTCCAGCACTTGGTCCATAGCCTTGTATGCTATGGCATTTCAAGTGCTCCTCTAAATGCTTCTTGAATGTTGTGAGGGTTCAAGCCTCTACCACCCTTTCAGGCAGTGAGTTCCAGATTCCAGCCAAGCCTCTGGGTGAAAAAGTTTTTCCTCAAATCCCCTCTAAACCTCCTGCCCCTTACCTTGAAACTATGCCCCCTGGTTATTGACTCCTGTACTAAGGGGAAAAGTTCTTTTCTATCTACCCTATCTATGCCCCTCATAATTTTGTACACCTCAATCAGGCCCCCCCTCAGCCTTCGCTGCTCTAAGGAAAACAACCCCAGCCTGTCCAGTCTCTCTTCATAGCTGAAGCGCTTCAGCCCAGGTAACATCTTGGTGAATCTGCTCTGCACCCTCTCCAATGCAATCACATCCCTCCTATAGTGTGGCGAGCAGAACTGCACACAGTATTCCAGCTGTGGCCTAACTAGCGTTTTGTACAGCTCCATCATAACTTCCCTGCTCTTGCCTTCATTAGCCGAGGCATAGAATATAAGTATCCCATATGCCTTTTTAACCACCTTATCTACCTGTCCTGCTGCCTTCGGGGATCTATGTACATGCACACCAAGGTCCCTCTGATCCTCTGTCCTTCCTAGGGTCCTACCATTCATTGTGTATTCCCTTGCCTTGTTAGTCCTCCCAAAATGCATCACCTCACACTTTTCAGGGTTAAATTCCATTTGCCACTGTTCTGCCCATCTGACCAACCCGTCTATATTGTCCTGTAGCCTGAGGCTTCCCTCCTCACTATTTGCAACACCACCAATTTTCGTGTCATCTGTGAACTTACTGATCATACCTCCTACATTCATATCTAAATCATTAATGTACACTACAAACAGCAAAGGACCCAGCACTGATCCCTGCGGTACACCACTGGACACAGGCTTCCAGTCACAAAAACAACCTTCGACCATCACCCTCTGCCTCCTGCCACTAAGCCAATTTTGGATCCAGTGTGACAAATTGCCCTGGATCCCATGGGCTCTTACCTTTTTGACCAGTCTCCCATGCGGGACTTTGTCAAAAGCCTTACTGAAGTCCATGTAAACCACATCAACTGCACTACCCTCATCCACACACCTAGTCACCCCCTCAAAAAATTCAATCAAATTGGTCAGACATGATCTCCCCCTGACAAAGCCATGCTGACTATTAATCCTTGCCTCTCCAAGTGGAGACTAATTCTGTCCCTCAGAATTTTTTCCAATAATTTGCCTACCACTGATGTTTGGCTCACTGCCTGTAATTCCCTGGTTTAACCTTCTTGAATAATGGTACTACGTTAGCTGTTCTCCAGTTCTCTGGCACCTCCCCTGTGGCCAGAGAGGTTCTGAAAATTTGTGTCAGAGCCCCTGCAATCTCCACCCTTGCCTCACACAGCAGCCTGGGATACATCTCGTCAGGGTCTGGGGATTTATCCACTTTTAAGCCCGTTAAAACCACTAGTACCTCCTCCCTCTCAATACTAATTTGTTCAAGTATATCACAATCCCCCTGCCTGATTTCTATGCCTACATCGTCCTTCTCCATAGTGAACACAGATGCAAAATATTCATTTAAAACCTCACCCATATCTTCCGGCTCTACACACAGATTGCCACTTTGGGCCCTACTCTTTCCCTGGTTATCCTCTTGCCCTTAATATACTTATAAAACACCTTGGGATTTTCCTTTATTTTGCCCGCCAGTGTTTTTTCATGCCCCCTCTTCGCCCTCCTAATTTCTTCTTTAAGTACCCCCCTGCACTTTCTATACTCCTTTAGAGCTTCCAGTAAAAGCCTCCCTTTTTTTCCTAATCCATTCTTGTATATCCCTTGACATCCAGGGTTCCCTGGGCTTGTTGGTCCCACCCTTGACCTTTACGGGAACATGTTGGCGTTGTACTCTCTCTATTTCCTTTCTGAAAGACTCCCACTGCTCTGATGTGGATTTTCCTACAAGTAGCTGATCCCAGTCCACTTTGGCCAGGTCCTGCCTTATCATATTAAAATTGGCCTTCCCCCAATTTAGAACCTTTATTTCCGGTCCATCTTTGTCCTTTTCCATGACTACCTTAAATCTCACCGAATTATGGTCACTGTCACCAAAATGCTCTCCTACTGATACTTCTACCACTTGCCCGGCGACATTCCCTAGAATTAGGTGCAGTACCGCCCCCTCTCTTGTAGGACTTTCTACATGCTGGCTCAAAAAGCTCTCCTGGATGCACGTTAAGAATTCCGCACCCTCTAAGCCTTTCACACTCTGACTATCCCAGTTAATATTGGGGAAGTTGAAATTCCCTACTATTATTACCCTATTATTTCTGCACTTCTCTGAGATTTGCCTACATATCTGTTCTTCTATCTCCCCCTGACTGTTTGGGGGCCTACAGTACACTCCCAGCAAAGTGCTTGCCCCCTTTTTGCTTTTAAGTTCTATCCATATGGCCTCATTAGAGGAACCTGCTAAGATATCATCCCTCCTTACAACAGTAATTGACTCCTTGATTAATATTGCGACACCCCCTCCTCTTTTACACCCCCCTTTGTCTCGCCTGAAGATTCTATACCCCGGAATATTGAGCTGCCAGTCCTGCCCCTTCCTCAACCATGCCTCTGTGATAGCAACAATATCATACTCCCATGTGTTCATCAACACCTTCAATTCATCTGCCTTACTCACAAGACTCCTTGCATTAAAATAAATGCCATCCAGCCTTGCCATACTCCCTTGTGCCGTTACATATTTGCTCTGCCTTCCAGGCTGACTTGTTTTTTCCTCTAAAGTTGGCTGTGCATCACCCCCTACTATAGCTCCACTCCATATCCCATCCCCCCTGCCAAGTTAGTTTAAACCCCCCCAACAGTACTAGCAAACCTCCCCGGAAGGATGTTGGTCCCGTTCCGGTTCAGGTGCAGCCCGTCCGACTTGTACAGGTCCCACCTTCCCCAGAAGCAGACCCAGTGATCCAGGAAACTAAAGCCCTCCTTCCTGCACCAACTCTTGCATCAGCGTACGTGTGGAAACTGACGCTGTTTTTTCGGATGATGTCGCCAAGGGGCAACATGTAGATGAGAAATAGGAGGGGGCCAAGGATAGATCCTTGGGGGACATCAGAGGTAACGATGCACGAGCGGGAAGAGAAGCCGTTGCAGGTGATTCTCTGGCTACGATTAGATAGATAAGAATAGAACCAGGCGAGTGCAGTCCTACCCAGCTGGACGACGGTGGAGAGGCGTTGGAGAAGGATGGCGTGGTCAACCGTGTCAAAGGCTGCAGACAAGTCAAGAAGGATGAGGAGGGATAGTTTACCTTTGTCACAGTCACAAAGGATATCATTTGTGACTTTGATGAAAGCCGTTTCGGTACTGTGGCAAGAGCGGAAACCTGATTGGAGGGATTCAAACTTGGAATTGCGGGAAAGATGGGCATGGATTTGGGAGGCGACAACACGTTCAAGGACTTTGGAGAGGAAAGGGAGGTTGGAGATGGGGCGGTAGTTTGCAAGGACGGAGGGATCAAGGGTTTCTTTTGAGGAGAGGGGTGATGACAGCAGATTTGAGGGAGAGGAGGACAGTACCTGAGGAGAGAGAACCGTTAACAATATCAGCTAACATGGGAGGCAGTAAAGGAAGTTGGGTGGTCAGCACTTTGGTGCGAATAGGATCGAGAGAGCAGGAGGTGGGTCTCATGGACAAGATGAGCGTGGGGAGGTCATGAGGGGAGATCACAGAGAAACTGGAGAAAGATGTGAGTTCAGGGCTAGGGTAGGGGGAACCTTAGAGGAAGTTTGGCCCGGTGGGCTAGGAGAAGGAAGCGAAGTGGCAGAGGCAGCTGAACGGATGGTCTCAATCTTAGAGACAAAGAAGTCCATGAGCTTCTCACACTTGTTATCGGAGATGAGGATGGAGGAGACATGGAAGAGGGTTTAAGAAGGCGGTTAGCAGTAGAGAATAGGACCCGGGGATTATCTTTGCATTCCAGAATGATTCTGGAATAGTGAGCAATTTTGGCAGGCGAGAGTAAGACCCGATAATGCTTTATTATCGAAGAGAACCTCCCTATCTGCTATGACTCCCTCCATAAGCATATAGAGGAAGTCATGGGAGAGCCTGGGTGCAGCCGTGCACTTCTGTGCAGTGCTTGTCAGTGTTTGCAGCACCTCAATGCTGTGGAACACTGACAGAATAACTGTCAAAATCAATATGGACATGGCCCTTTTAAGGAAACCGGCTGATGACGCATCATCAAATGACATCATCAGACCCGCTTCCTTTTAATTGGCTGGGAACCTCTCAGGGTGGGCTTAACGAGCCCAATGAACGTAAAATCACTTGGAGAGTGTGGGTTGCAGTAGGCAGCGGGCTGGGACTGCGACACCGACCGCCCCAGATCCACCTCGGTTGGCGAAATCACGGGCTTGGTAATGCAACTGTTAAAAAGTTTGTGAAAATAAGAAAAAAACATTAAAATAGCATTAATCATAAGCTCTAAAGTGGTAAATGCACAGTGTTATTCTTTAGCTTTAGGGGAAATATATTAGTGATCCCTTTTCAAAGAAACCTTATGTTTATAGTAATTTAATAGCTCATTTAAACTGTTTTATGCAAACTTCCAGTTGGTCCTGGCAGCT
Organism: Somniosus microcephalus; assembly: GCF_052327205.1. Classification (NCBI taxonomy): domain Eukaryota; kingdom Metazoa; phylum Chordata; class Chondrichthyes; order Squaliformes; family Somniosidae; genus Somniosus; species Somniosus microcephalus. Next base: position 44,102,371 of record NC_141002.1, read on the forward strand.
CATTATCATTTTACCTACAGAAATGGGGTTATTTGATTAGGTAGGCACAGTAATTAAAACCAGGTACCAACAAATATAGTTTGTATCTGCTTTGGGTTAGCCACAAGTAGGGGACTGGTTATAAGGTAATAAGTTTGGAAACTGTAGGTTGTTTTGTTTCTGGATGTAAAAAAAAACACCTTTTACAAAGGGATCTTGTCATCAAAACCCAGTATATACAGGGACTCACCATCCTTTGAAAAGTCAGACTGGTATAAAGAACCTTTAATCCATCATTACCACCCCAGTGACACTGGGTGCAACTCACACCAAGATAAAATAGCCATCCAGAGTTGCTATACACACAAAGTTAGAATTAAGTTTAAAACGCCACAATAGGCACTTTAATAGTGAGAGGCATGCATGATTTTTATACCGTTACCGCAGGAATTTCCGAAGAAAATTTGAACCAGCTTTACATTGACATCTGGGGATGCTGCCTGACCCGTCAAGCTATTGCAGGTTTTGGAACCCTGCAGCAGCAACCATTTCCCACTTCCCCAGCGCTGAGCTCCCAAGTGCAAGCGGCAATACTGCCAGGAGCCATCAGAAGTATTTAAATTAAGCTGACTTGGGAAAATTCGGTGGGGTCAGTGCCAGGTCTCTCTGTTAGGCTGTAGTACTGCCCCGCCACACTTTGGCTGGCGATTACGCCAGTGAGGAAAATTCAGTTCCGTATCTTCTGATGTTAACTCATTTCCCTCCCATTCCATGGCTCAGCCATTGTCCCAGAATATGTGGTCAGTACTTAGAACAAGAATGTTCAAATACAATAAATGGCCGAAACAAAATGTAAACATTTGCTTTATGTTTTAAAAAGTTATTTCCCGTAAATTTTTAAAAGAGCAAGGCAAACTTTCTGAAAGAAGAATGTTGATAACAAGGGGACTCTAGAAACCAAACCCTGGTTAGCCCTCACTTTGGAGTACTGTGAGCAGTTCTGGGCACCACACCTTAGGAAAGATATATTGGCCTTGGAGGGAGTGCAACGTAGGTTGCCAGAATGATACCTGGACTCCAGGGGTTAAATTACGAGGAGAGATTACACAAACTAGGGTTGTATTCCCTGGAATTTAGAAGGTTAAGGGGAACAGATAAGGTAGATAGAGAGCAACTATTGCCACTGGTTGGGGAGTCTAGGACTAAGGGGCATAGTCTAAAAATTAGAGCCAGATCTTTCAGGACTGAAATTAGAAAAGACTTCTACACACAAAGGGTGGTAGAAGTTTGGAACTCTCTTCTGCAAAGCACAATTGATGCTGGATCAATTGTTAATTTTAAATCTGAAATTGATAGATTTTTGTTAACCAAAGGTATTAAGGGATATGGGCCAAAGGTGGGCATATGGAGTTAAGTTGCAGATCGGCCATGGTCTCATTGAATGGCATAACATGCTCGAGGGGCTAAATGGCCTACTCCTGTTCCTATGTTCCAATGTTGTGAGACGATGCGGCCTTTACAAAGGAAACCTGGTGGTGCAAAATGGACTTTTCAAGGAGCAGTGATGGTGAGCTACAATTTTTAGAAGGAGAAACTGATGGTAAGGTGTACTCTTTCGAAAGAGAAGCTGTTGAAGGAGTGCAGTCTTTACAAAGAGAAGTTGTTGATGAGATGCAGCCTTCAGAAGTAGGAGCTGATACCAGTGTGGAGCTTGCAGAAGAATGAGCTAATGGAGAGGCATATTTGTTATTAACCAAAATGGTTCAGATAGCTTATGATATAAAATGTGCTTTATTTTAACATCTTCACCATGAGAAGCTAAGTAACTCATCTAACCCAACTGATTTGATGTCATCAGCATTTATTCTTTGAACAAAATACATTACAAGAACTAAAAAAAGACAAAGCAGATATTAAATATTCTTTATTAAATAGTGTGCTAATAATGAAACTTGCTATCTAATATAGAATTTGATGGAGTGATAGAGAAGGAGGAAATTTACACTAACACTGCCTGTAGGACTTTTTGCTTTCCTATAATCAGCCATTTTGAACTGTCTGTAGTAAGTGACATTATCCAATTAGTACTGAATTCTGGAAAGTTTGGTCCAGTAGATTCACTGGCATCTGGGTTGTAAGATGCACCTTTCGACAGCACCTCCCAAACCCGTGACCTCTACCACCTAGAAGGACAAGGGCAGCAGGCGCATGGGAACACCACCGCCTCCAAATTCCCCTCCAAGTTGTACACTATCCTGACTTGGAAATATATTGCCGTTCCTTCAACGTCGCTGGGTCAAAATTCTGGAACTCCCTCCCTCACAGCACTGTGGGAGTACTTTCACCACACAGACTGCAGCGGTTCAACAAGGCGGCTCACCACCAACTTCGCAAGGGCAATTAGGGATGGGCAATAAATGCTGGCTTTGCCAGCAACACCCACATGCAAGGAACGAATGAAAAAAAGAGCATAAAAGGCACAGCATTTAGACTACAGCACTATACACTTGCCTATTGCAGCCATCACATTCTTGATAGGCTGTTCTTCTGTTGATTTAGTATCAGCCATTTTGATGGCTTGCTTTTATTTTTTATTGCCTAACACATTTTCAAGTCAGTTTTTATATTAATGTATCAGCTGTGGCTCAGTTGGTAGCACACTCGCCTCAGAGTCAGAAGGTTGTGGGTTCAAGTCCCACTCCAGGGACTTGAGCACAGAAAGCTAGGCTGACACTCCAGTGGAGTGCTGCACTGTCAGAGGTGCCATCTTTCGGATGAGACATTAAACCGAGGCCCCGTCTGCTCTCTCAGGTGGACATATAAGATCCCATGGCACTATTTCGAAGAAGAGTCGGGGAGTTATCCCCGGTGTCCTGGCCAATATTTCTCCCTCAACCAACATAACAAAAACAGATTATCTGGTCATTTTCACATTGCTATTTGTGGGAGCTTGTTGTGTGTAAATTGGCTTCCGCGTTTCCCACATTACAACAGTGACTCCACTTCAAAAGTACTTCATTGGCTGTAAAGCATTTTAAGATGTCCGTTGGTCGTGAAAGGCGCTATGTAAATGCAAGTCTTTCTTTCTATGAAAATGGGTGGCTATGTCAAGGTGGAAGAATGGAACTATGTTTAATTTTTTTATTAAATGGAAAGCTGAACACAGTTTTGGTACTCATTTTTAGTTAATTGCTTGTGGGTTTTGAGCGTTAATATCCTTACAGTTGTAGGTGCTGCAAAAAATTTGTTTGCTGCTTTATAATGGTGCTTCCTTTCACTCGCAATGCATCCTCTCCCCTTTAAGGTGCTCCTACAGGCCCTTCAAAATCAGTTGCCCTTCTGGACTTCCCACTCACAGATTGGCAAGCTGCCTGTAAGGAACAGGTTTCATGCTGGCAGCTCGCCAAATTAATATAAATGAGGGCTGCCCACCACAATGGCTCAGGGCTCCATGTCGACTCCTTCCGACAGTGGCAGTGCATCCCATGCCCGCCGCTCACCTGATTTACACTTGAATTTACAACAAACAGGAGTGGGATCCTTGTGCTATTTTTCTCCTGCTTAGCCCAGGGATAATAAAGCTGATTATAAAGCTCCACCAATATCCCAACTGAGAACATGTCAGCATGGACTAGGAAATAACCTTCCCAGCTCCTTATGGCTCAGGAGCAGATTTGGTGCATTTAGTTACTATGTAATTAGGTGAGCTTCTGTAATCTTTTTAGAACTGCAGTCTCTCTCCACAGCTCTCTTATCATTAGCTGTTATCATTCTTGAACTTTAGTGTTTATTAGAGAATTTATTAAATCCATTTTGAGACACCACGAGCATATAAAATTCCCAGAATGCAAATGTGGGAGGAGCACCAAATTGGATTTATACAGTTTTTTAATGAAAGGGAGCCATCAGATGACACCTGTTCAAAAATTTTTGTAAATATACTGCTAATTTTGAAATATTTTATTATGTTTGCATAAGGAGCCTTTCCTTTGTAAGGTCGGAAAAAATTCTGGAAGACAATAAGAAGTACCATTGTTTTAACATAAATGTGCAAAGCTGCGTGTTCCCCAACACTAACCCCTTTCCCATCCCTTGTAAATGAGAGTTTAACAGCAAGGTCTGAATATAGACTTGGTATAAAATAGTAATTAGTCAACAGTAATGAATAGCCTTGTTTATAGAGGAATGTCAACGAATTTGAAATTAAAGAGAAATGTCAGATGAGCTTGAGCCGCTTACATCCACCCCCTGAGGGCTCATTTTTAATAGAATTTTACTTGTCAAGAGTTTTCTGAATTTTCATGGAACATACACACATTTCATGGAGCCAGATAACGCTTGGGTGATGCTAAGCTTTGGGAGTCGGTCCCACTCACTAGTGTGCTACTGGTTGCTGTATACTTGGTATGTTTGACTTTTTTTCACTTTATTTTATTTATTTTGTGCTCATTAAGGTGAGGGCTGTCAGAGTTCAAGAATGGAATACTTTATCATTTTTGGCACTGTGTCTACATCAAGCATTTCCAGGTCAGATAGAGCTTGACCAAAGCCTGAGTAAAACTCCCTCCACTCTGTTCCAACAACATGCCTTATAGGGGCACCACATTCCCCAATGACTCACTCAATCTACCCAGGGACAGCCAGATCCAGGTTTGATCCCCGTTCCATGCTAAGTGAGCTGATGCTGGCAACAGTTGAGCCATGCAGTTAGGTTCAGCACCCCTAGTTAAGAAGAGCCAAAATTGGACAAGATTCCTGCTCCTGAACCGCAAATGTTTGAATATTAGGTGAGAAGTGAATTGAGCTTAGTTGTGATGCGCTACAGTCAAATAGCCTTTGAACACCCATTGTCAAAGCTCTTGCATGCATAATGGCCAATTGGAGTGAAACTGGTACCGTAACCATAATCCAGCAAGGGGCCAAATGCCTTCAGCAGTAGTTTGCCACGACATGGCAAGCCTCCTGATTGGGGCTGCCATTTTCTCACTGTTCTGAGGAATGGGTTATGGAAACATGACATCAGCTTTAAATGGTCAGGAGTCCCACTACTCAAATTGTCTTGGCCCTCTCTTGGATCAGAGCCTGCAGAGAACCTTTTCATTGGTTTGGAAAGCTTTGCTTGCTAATGGGAATGGGGGAAGGAGTCCTATTGACTCTCCTACTGTACATTTTTTTTATAAAAGCAGACCACTGCAAATTTCATGACATTATTATTGAAGTACTAGATAAACTAATTATGTTCCCATATCTGAATATCAAGTTGAAGATTAAGGGCTCGAATTTCCAAGCCCCGTGAAGGCGGGTTTGGAGGTGGGAGTGGTGGGAAAATTGCAGAATTAGGGGACAGGAACCCATCCCACCCCCAACCCACCTCCGTGTCAATGTCCCAGGAGGTGGGTATCTTACCTGTGCTGGGAGCCGCCTCCCCGAGGTGGGAAGGGGATTAGTGCCAATTAACTGCCTAATTTGCCTAATCCCTATTTTTAGCCCTGAAGTGTGGGCTTCCCGACTGCTCCGAACCACGCCAAGTTAGCAAGGCAGACCGTCAGTCTGAAGGGGTTGGAGGGGTCGAGATGTCCGTTGTGCAGGTGAGTGATGGGTGCATGTGTGCAGAGGTAAGTGTGTGAGGTAAGTGTAAAGTGTTTTAATAAGTTTTACTTACCTTTACTTTCTCCTGGAGGCTTCCTTCCTTCAGTTATCAGGAGTCCCTCAGTTCACCGACACAGAAAGCAGAATGGCCACTGAAATGTCAAAAGCTGCAGCATTCTGCTTTCTGGTCTGGAGAGATCTCTAACTGAGTCTCTGAGTAGAAGGACTCAAGTTAGAAGACAGATTGTCAGTGTTTGACGGCTTCACAGAGCTGTCAAACACTGATTTTTCATCTGTCAATAGCTCTTGACAGATGAAATGTCAATCACTGATGTCACCAGTAACCAGGTGTCCCTTAATTGGTCTGCTGAGTCCGCTGGGCGGGCTTAACAAGGTCAATCAAGGGAAAATAGCGTGGGTTGGCCACAAGTCAATGGAGGCAGGACTACAACTCAAAAAGTGGGAGTCCCACCTCCATCACGTCCCCATTGACAAAATCCAGCCCTAAATCTTCAAACGTAATAGATGATTGAGAATGGATTTATACATAGATTTCAAAAAAGAGCAGGCCCGCCCACCAATCTGGTCACTTCCTTGGGTGAATTAATCACCATTGGGATTTCCGCTAATTGTGCTCATATGCAGGCCTTCGAGGAGGCGCTAAAATTCAACCGGATCTTTTGGACGCAAGGACACTAATAGGTACGTTTTGTAAGATTTTGAATTTATAGTTTTAATTTACTAAAGAACTGACTGCTGTACCCCAATCAAATTAGAAAATAATTTAGTATATTTTTTTAAACGTCATTTTCAGTCATTTAAAATTGGATTACTAACAGGTGGTGGATTGACACTGTGATTTAAAATGCTTATTTTTTTGTTACAGCCCATTTTCAGCTGTATTAATCAAACTTTACCAAGTTACCACTCTTAGATATATCAAGGAATATTTTTTAAAGCTAAATTTTTTGAAAAATTATGTTTTGCACTGGAATTAGTAATTGCACCCAGAGCAGAAACTCTACCCCAATATGTTGTTATAAGGATTACCAAGAACCCGGCATCTAACAGTAGTGTCACTCTGAGATGGTAATCCCACACCTGCATCTTACTATGCCAGTTTTCCCCAACATTTCTCTTGCTTGTCATTGAAGAGCGAGAATAACCAGCTTTTCTTCCACTTAAATAACATCCAGTTTAATCCACCCACCATCACAAGAGTTTGCTGTGAAGCCAGGGCTATTCTAGTAACCATTGCAATAGTGAAACCCCTCTGTTAAAACCTTAGGGTTTTCACTACCTCTGCGGGTGATGAGAAAGGTCCATCTCCTTGGCATTTTCTGTCTGTCAAGAGAGAGAAAGCAAAAGATGACAACCTCAAATCACACATCTAGGCTGGCTATGAAAGAAAAAAGAAAAAAGAGTTAAATAAACAATGAGGCATGTCAGAAAGGAAGTGTGGATTAAAACCACTTTTATACTACATTAGATGATGCACGAGCAGGTTCTCCTTTCACAATGGTGCAAACTTGAGGCAAGTGTCCTTTGTCAAATTGCCCTGAAGTTAGAGGTAAGCAATGAGAGCTGTCTGCCAGACTCCCACTACCGGTGCAGATTTTAATGATTGCAAACCAATCATTAAAGTGTGAATGGCAGTATAGCAGGCCTTCAAAATAATTTGAACTTTACAAGATTAGCTTTTTTTGTCTGGGCTTTACACCAGCTTCTTTTATGTTACAACCAGTGCGCATCCTTGTTAGATGACTGGTTAAAAGTGCATTTCCCTGTAGTTACCAAGTGATGTAACTCAGTTGCTGTAATGATAAATGAATATATATATTTTTTTTAATTTGTTTTTATGGGATGTGGGTGTCGCTAGCAAGGCCAGCATTTATTGCCCATCCCTAATTGCCCTTGAGAAGGTGGTGGTGAGCCGCCTTCTTGAACCGCTGCAGTCCGTGTGGTGAAGGTACTCCCACAGTGCTGTTAGGGAGGGAGTGCTAGGATTTTGACCCAGCGACGATGAAGGATCGGCGATAGACTTCTAAGTCAGGATAGTCTGTGGCTTGGAGGTGAACTTGGAGGTGGTGGTGTTCCCATGCTGCCGGCTGCCCTTGTCCTTCTAGGTGGAAGAGGTCTCGGGTTTGGAAGGTGCTGCTGAAGAAGCCTTGGCGAGTTGCTGCAGTGCATCTTGTGGATGGTAAACACTGCAGCCACGGTACGCCGGTGGTGGAGGGAGTGAATGTTTAAGGTGGTGGATGGGGTGCCAGTCAAGCGGGCAGCTTTGTCCTGGATGGTGTCGAGCTTCTTGAGTGTTGTTGGAGCTGCACTCATCCAGGCAAGTGAAGAGTATCTGAGATCAATAGATTTTTGTTGGGTAAGTGTAGTAAGAGGTATGGATCAAAGGCAGGTAAATGTTGGCACAGATCAGCCATGATCTGATTGAGTAGTGGAACAGGCTTGGGAGGGCTGAATGGCCTACTCCTGTATTTGTGTTCCTATGTATTGCATGCTGATTAAGAAATGCATCCATGAAGTTGTGAGCTCAGTCCTTATTAACTTTTTTTTAAACTGTAGTTAAGTACAGAGTTACATTAGGGATAAGAATACAGATCGAAAGAGTTTGTATAGTTGCAGCATGAGATGTTAAACTATCTTCTGGAATATGTGCAATTTTAGTCATCAAAAGGAGACTTCAATATGATTTTAGAATTTAGAAGGTTAAGGGGTGATCTAGTTGAGGTTTTAAAAGAGAAAGGGATTCGATAGGGTAGATACAGATAAACTATTTCCTCTGGTGAGTGTCAGCCGAGGCTCAGTTGGTAGCACCCTCGCCTCTGAGTCAGAAAGTTGTGGGTTCAAGTCCCACTCCAGAATCTTGAACACGAAAATCTAGGCTGACACTCCAGAGTGGTACGGAGGGAGCGCTGCACTGTCAGAGGTGCCGTCTTTCAGGTGAGACATTAAACAGAGGCCCTGTCTGCTTTCTCAGGTGGAAGTAAAAATTCCTTGGCACTATTTCAAAGAAGAGCAGGGGAGTTATCCCCGGTGTCCTGGACAATATTTATCCCTCAACCAACCTCACTAAAACAGATTATCTGGTCATTATCACATTGCTGTTTGTGGGAGCTTGCTGTGCGCAAATTGGCTGCTGCGTTTCCTACATTACAACAGTGTCTACACTTCAAAAGTACTTAATTGGCTTTAAAGCGCTTTGGGACATCTGGTGGCCGTGAAAGGCGCTATATAAATGCAAGTCTTTCTTTATAATTTAAATTTTCAAGATAATGAATGTAATTGATAAATTTGATGCAGGTAAATTATTCGCTATGGTAAGAGGTCAAACACCATGAGACATAAGTAAAACGGTAATCACTTAAAATTCCTATGAGGTTCTCCCAGTTTCAGGAGCAGGCTTGAAGGGCCGACTGGCCTACTCATGCTTCTATTTTTCTATGTTTCTCGTTGTAACTTCAATGGAAGATTAGCATAAACCCCAGAGAAACAGCGTAAACAGCCGTTTCCACAAAAGTTACAGCGGACGATCGGGAAAAACTTTGCGGAAATTCTACCCCAGTAAGTTTTGAGTAGGAAGGGAGGTCAGGCAGATCTTAATCGCCCAAACAGTATTAAGCTTTTGGAAAGCCATTGAAACAAAAGCTATAAATGGGTCCAAGAGATGGATGCATTTCTGCAGCGAAAAAAGATTGAGGAATAGAACAAGACGACAAGTAATTTAAGTTGATCTGTATGGCCTAGTGGCCTTTTCCTGTTCCTAAAAATGACTCTGTCCTTGTGACCAGGCCACTAAGGGATCATCTTATATTTCTGTAAGAAGAGCCTAGTATTGACATTGTGGATAATACTGTTTATTATAAAATAATGGTGGACTTTACATGCTGTTGCCATTGCTTTCCCTAAACAGGTTATTCTGTAAAAGGCCAGGACCATTCATCTGCAGTGTCAGTCACGAGGAATTGTGATTATATGTTGACCTTAGTAAGGCTTCTTGTCCCTAAAATCCCTATTGTTGACTTTAGTAAGGCTTCTCGTCCCTAAAATCCCTATTGTTAACTTGTATTGATATACTGCAAGTAAACAGAATCCTAACCGAATACTAATGCCAGAGATCAATTTCAACCATTACTCATCAACCATTACTCATCCACCATATATTTCTCTAGACCTTGAGTGCTGTCACTCTGAATGTGCTCTAGGTCATCAACCCTATGTCCTCCCAGCTGTTGACCACAAATCTTTCCAGATATTTGCTTCCCCCATCTCATCTTTGTCTGGTGGGTTGACAGAGTTAGAAAGCACAAAGTATGCTGATAGTTCATTGGACAGAATTTTGCAATCAAGCACTTTGAATAATGTGTCCCATCTGGGACCATTTTCACTTGGGAAACCCTGCCACAATGAAGTAATCAAACCAGCAGGAAGACAAAATCTTGCCGCCCATATGGAGAAAAATTATATTGTTACAAGCTGAACCTCTCCAGCACACAGCAGCCCACGGGTCACAGCAATTGGCAGGCAGATTGGTTTGTGAGTTTTTAAAAAAATTGGTAGACTTGCCCTTTTTTCAAGAAGCAAACAGTATGCTGCTTTTGTACTGTCTTGAAACCAAGCACAAGCTGCCGTCTGCAACTTTCCATCACAATGAACTCAATCTAATGCTTTCCTTATGAGGAATTATAGTTGATTAAATCAGAATACTGTGCTTCCGTACTAACTGAAGCATTTAATTTTCATTGCTGGAGAACCATATAATTTTTAAACATTGATTGACTTGGTAATGAAATGATAGAGGATTTAACCCCAACTTAAGTTTAGATGATAAAAAGTAGGGAGATGCAATATTGTGCTCATTATACTGAAATAGTAGGGAAGAGAATCTATGAGTACTTATTTATGCCGTGTGTCGCCTTTTTCGAATGTAAAATCAGTTGGACCTTTAAGAAGCAATAAAAGTACATCATGAAACAGTTTACCAAAACAAAACTAATTGCTCGCTCTTCTATACCCTTGTTAGCTTTTGCTAATGCTGGGACTCCCATTTTTAAAGTATTTTGCTCCCTTTCTTGGGACTTCCTGTGCCACCACCACACTGGCCAAGAGGATGGACCAGTGACCTTTCCCAGGGAGCTGCTGGTGCTGATACACAAATTCACTGTGGGATGTTTCTGCCAAGTGTATTATGTCCTGTTTATTTAACAACCGATGGGTTTACACTTACATTGTAATATGTAATATTACAAAGACAGTCAGCTCAGTTCACTCCAAGCACCCCTTATGATGTCACTTGCAGCAACCTTCATTTACTGTGCAGTTGCTGTAAAATGTGGAGTGGTGCAATATCAATATTTTAGATCTATAAGTCTATTCAGCTTCATATGTGTAATTCCAACAGTCAAATATAAAGTTTGAGAAATTTAAGTTGATAGACTGAGTAGTGATAACCTGCACCTAAATATATCTCATGGTTCGCAGTTACCATTATTAAACCTGCTCATGTCAGGTTGCCAGTCATCACCAAACCACAAACTTTTTGATTTTGAAGAAATTGTTACTGTGCTTTCAGATCCAGTTTGAATGACTTGTATCATTTTTATATTGATCTGATGTACAGGAAACTCTCGCTTTACTGGCACCCAAACAACCGGAAATCTCGGTTAACCGGCAAAATTCAGGAGTAGGTTCAGTTAAGTTTTTCTTCATATTAGTGGCCGTTTCTTGATTCTTGGCTGTGTAATCAGGGGTTTCTGCACTTGTTACTAAGCAACAGGGAAGCCTGGATTTGTTGCTGTGTACAGAGCTCTCATACCTTTTACTATAACTCTCTGTAATCCGGACTTTTTGATAAACCGGCACCACGCCGGTCCAGTTGGTGCCGGATAAAAAAGTATTTCCTGTAATAGCTACCATCCATCAGACACTGGGATTACATGACCAACATGACAAAAAGAACCTTTAGGTTTGGTGTCTTTGTGGTGCTAAAACAAAAAACTCATTGCTAGACATTGGGCTGGATTTTCATTGAGGAGGCGGGTAAGAGGCGGGACTACAACTTTCGGGGTTGTAGTCCCGCCTCCATCGAGTTGTAGCCAACCCACTCGATTTTGACTTGATTGACTTTGTTGAGCCCACCCAGCAGGCTCAGCAGGCAAATTAAAGGCCACCCGGCAACAGGTGACGTCACAGATTGATATTTCGTCTGTCAAGACCTTTTGACAGATGAAATATCAGCGTTCGACGGCTGTTTGAAGCTGTCAAACACTGACAATCTGTACTCCAAGTTAATTCCTTCCTCTCAGGATGATTTAGAGATCTCTCCGGAACAGAAAGCTGAATGCTGCAATTTTTGACAGATCGCGGCCATTCTGCTTTCTGTGCCGGTGAGATGAGGGACTTCCGAGACCTGAAGGAAGGAAGGCTGTAAAGGTAAGTAAAACTTCTTTAAACACTTTAAACACACCAGACACATTTACCTCTGCACTCATGCACCCATCACTCACCTGAACACCGGACATCTCGACCCCTCCAAGCCCTTCAGCCCGACGGCCCGCCTCGCTAACTTAGCGTGGTTTGGAGCTGTAGGGAATCCCACACTTCAAAAATGAAAATGGGGATTAGGCTAAAAACTGCCTGTTAACTACCTGTTAACAGGCAGTTAATTGGTACTAATCCCCTTCCCGCCTCAGGGAGGCGGGTCCCAGTGCGGGTCGGGTTCCCACCTCCTTTGAAACTGGCATGGAGGCTTGTTGGGGGCGGGATGGGTTCGTGCCCCCCGATTTCGGGATTTTAACCCCCCACACGCCTCCAATTCCGCCTACACGGCCCAATGAAAATCCTGCCCATTGTCTTTAGAAGTGAATGAGTTAAGGTACTCAAATTCAGAATTACAGGATTTTTAGGACTCCAAAGTAATCTACTCTGCAAAAACCTCTGTAATGAAATACAATCCATCGTCATAAATCATCATCATTATTGTATAGAAAAGGCTAGATTATGTGTCAGCATTAGTGCAAGAACCATATTGAAATTAATTTGTTCACTGCTGTGCAGTAGTCTTAAATTTCTAACTGCCTTTATCTATTAAAAAAAAGATTTGTGAGATTATCAATTATCATCTTTATTTCATTTGATCCATAATAAAAAATTTGGGTTAAAATAGCTCCAGATTTAAAGAAAGATCCTGTGTACAGTCGATCTTCTCATATTTTACTTTGTTTTAAAGGTATTAATGTACTTTTTTTTCATTCATGGGATGTGGGTGTCGCTGGCAAGGCCAGCATTTTTTAAGAACATAAGAACATAAGAAATAGGAGCAGGAGTAGGCCAATCGGCCCCTCGAGCCTGCTCCGCCATTCAATAAGATCATGGCTGATCTGATCCTAACCGCCAATCTACTATCACAGAACCATCTCCTGAATCTAACAGAATTAGACACACGAAATAGGAGCAGGATCAGGCTACACGGCCCCTGGGCCCGCTCCGCTACCCACAGGGCCATGACCGATCCGAACCTAGACTCATGTCCAAATTCCTGCCCGCTCCCCGTAACCCTTAATTCCCTTTACTTCTAGGAAACTGTCTATTTCTGTTTTAAATTTATGTAATGATGTAGCTTCTACAGCTTTTTGGGGCAGCATATTCCATGGACCTACCACCCTCTGAGTGAAGTAGTTCCTCCTCATCTCAGTTTTGAAAGAGCAGCCCCTTATTCTAAGACTATGCCCCCTAGTTCTAGTTTCACCCATCATCGGGAACATCCTCCCCGCATCCACCCGATCCAACCCCTTCACAATCTTATATGTTTCAATAAGATCGCCTCTCATTCTTCTGAACTCCAATGAGTAGAGTCCCAATCTACTCAACCTCTCCTCATATGTCCATCCCCTCATCCCCGGGATTAACCGAGTGAACCTTCTTTGTACTGACTCGAGAGCAAGTATGTCTTTTCTTAAGTATGGACACCAAAACTGTATGCAGTATTCCAGGTGCGGTCTCACCAATACCTTGTACAACTGAAGCAATACCTCCCTATTTTTATATTCTATCCCCCTAGCAATGAAAGCCAACATTCCATTGGCCTTCTTAATCACTTGCTGCACCTGTATACTAACCTTTTGAGTTTCGTGCACCAGGACCCCCAGATCCCTTTGTACTTCAGTACTTTCCAGTTTCTTGCCATTAAGATAATAACTTGCTCTACGATTTTTCCTGCCAAAGTGCATAACCTCACACTTTCCAGTATTGTATTCCATCTGCCAAATCTCTGCCCACTTACTTAGCCTGTCTATGTCCCCTTGCAGGTTTTTTATGTCCTCCTCACTCACTACTTTCCCTCCCATCTTAGTATCATCTGCAAACTTTGATATGTTACACTCGGTCCCCTCCTCCAAATCGTTAATATAGATTGTAAAGAGTTGGGGACCCAGCACTGACCCCTGCGGAACACCACTAGTTACTGATTGCCAGTCTGAGAATGAACCATTTATCCCAACTCTCTGCCTTCTGTTAGATAGCCAATCCTCTATCCATGCCAGAATATTACCCCCAATCCCGTGATTTTTTATCTTAAGCAATAATCTTTTGTGTGGCACCTTGTCAAATGCCTTTTGGAAGTCTAAATACACTACGTCCACTGGTTCACCTTTATCCACCCTATATGTTACTTCCTCAAAGAACTCCAGCAAATTTGTCAAACATGACTTCCCCTTCATAAAACCATGCTGACTTTGTCCTATTAAATTATGATTATCCAAATGTCCTGTTACTGTCTCCTTAATAATGGACTCCAAAATTTTACCTACCACAGATGTTAGGCTAACCGGTCTATAGTTTCCAGCCTTCTGTCTACTGCCCTTTTTAAATAAGGGTGTTACATTAGCAGTTTTCCAGTCTGCCGGACCTTTGCCGAGTCCAGGGAGTTTTGGAAAATGATTACCAATGCATCCACAATCCCTACCGCCACTTCCCTCAAGACCTAGGATGTAAGCCATCAGGTCCAGGTGATTTATCCGCCTTGAGTCCCATTATTTTACCGAGTACCTCTTCCTTAGTGATTTTGATCGTGTTTAGCTCCTCCCCCCCCCTATAGCCCCCTGTTTGTCCAGTGTTGGGATATTCTTAGTGTCCTCTACTGTAAAGACTGATACAAAATATTCATTCAATGTTTTTGCCATCCATATTTCCCACCATTAATTTCCCGGTCTCATCCTCTAAGGGACCAACATTTACTTTAGCCACCCTTTTTCTTTTTATATAACTATAGAAACTTTTGCTATCTGTTTTTATATTTTTTGCTAATTTACTTTCATAATCTATCTTCCCTTTCTTAATCAATCGTTTAGTTATTTTTTGTTGTCTTTTAAAGACTTCCCAATCTTCTATCCTCCCACTAGATTTGGCTACCTTATATGCCCTTGTTTTTAGTCGGATACTATCCTTAATTACTTTACTTAGCCACGGATGGCTTTTTCCTCAGTGGAATATATATTTTTTGGAAGTTGTAAAATAACTCCTTAAATGTACACCACTGATCATGTATCGTCTTACCCTTTAATCTATTTTCCCAATCCACTCTACTCAATTCCGCTCTCATACCTTCATAGTCTCCTTTATTCAAGCTTAGCACGCTTGTTTGAGATCGAACCTTCTCACCCTCTAATTGAATATGGAATTCAACCATGTTATGGTCACTCATTCCAAGGGGATCCATTACTAGGACATTTTTAATTAATCCTGTCTCGTTACACAGGACCAGATCTAAGGTTGCTTGCCCCCTGGTTGGTTCAGTTACATACTGCTCAAGAAACCCATCCCTAATACACTCAATGAACTCACCCTCAAGGCAGCCCTGCCCAATTTGATTTGTCCAATTAATATGATAGTTAAAATCCCCCATAATTATAGATGTTCCCTTATTACAAGCCTCAACTATTTCCTGATTGATACTCCATCCAACAGAGCTGCAACTGTTCGGAGGCCTATAGACTACGCCCACTAGTGTTTTTTTCCCCTTATTATTCCTTATCTCCACCCAAACTGTTTCATTATCCTGATCTTTTGACCCAATATCATTTCTCTGTATTACAGTGATTCCTTCCTTTATTAACATAGCCACCCCACCTCCCCTTCCTTCCTGCCTGTCCTTCCTGATTGTTAAATAACCTGGTATGTTTAATTTCCAGGCATTGTCACCCTGCAGCCATGTTTCTGTAATGGCCACAAGATCATACCCATATGTAGTTATTT
Organism: Somniosus microcephalus; assembly: GCF_052327205.1. Taxonomy (NCBI): domain Eukaryota; kingdom Metazoa; phylum Chordata; class Chondrichthyes; order Squaliformes; family Somniosidae; genus Somniosus; species Somniosus microcephalus. Next base: position 44,118,202 of record NC_141002.1, read on the forward strand.
GTGCCATTAACTCGTCTATTTTGTTACGAATGCTACGTGCATTCAGATAGAGAACTTTCAAATATGTTTTGTGACACTTAGTTCCTGCTTTTGCCCTTTTTATTACTTTATCTTTTACTCCATACCTTCTGCCCCTTCCTGACACGCTCTGGTTTTTAATTTCCCCACTGCTACCTAAGTCTATGACCTTCTCTGTTGTCATTTTTATTATTTGCTCTCTAGGAATCTCCCCGCCCCCCCCCCCCCCCACTAGTTAGTTTAAAGCCCTCTCTACAGCCCTAGTTATATGATCCGCCAGGACTCTAGCCCATCCCTAATTGCTTGAGAAGGTGGTGGTGAGGTGCCTTCTTGAACCGCTGCAGTCTGTTTGGTGAAGGTACTCCCATAGTGCTGTTAGGGAGGGAATTCCAGGATTTTGACCCAGCGATGATGAAGGAACTGGCAATATACTTCCAAGTCAGGATGGTGTGTAACTTGGGGAACTTGGAGGTGGCGGTGTTCTCATGCGCCTGCTGCCCTTGTCATTCTAGGTGGTAGAGGTCGCAGGTTTGGGAGGTGCTGCCGAAGAAGCCTTGGCGAGTTGCTGCAATGCATCTTGTAGATGGTGTACACTGCAACCACGGTATGCCGGTGGTGGAGGGAGTGAATGTTTAAGGTGGTGGATGGGGTGCCAATCAAGTTGGCTGCTTTGTCCTGGATGGTGTCGAGCTTCTTGAGTGTTGTTGGAGTTGTACTCATCTAGGCAAGTGGAGAGTATTCCATCACACTCCTGACATGTGCCTTGTAGATGGTGGAAAGGCTTTGGGGAGTCGAGAGGTGAGACACTCGCCATAGAATACCCAGCCTCTGACTTGCTCTTGTAGCCACAGTATTTATGTGGCTGGTCCAGTTAAATTTCTGGTCAATGGTGACCCCCAGGATATTAATGGTGGGGGATTCGGCGATGGTAATGCTGTTGAATGTCAGTTAGACTCTCGCTTGTTGGAGATAGTCACTGCCTGGCACTTCTGTGGCACGAATGTTACTTGCCAGCCTAAGCCTGAATGTCGTCCAGTTCTTCAGCTTCCAACGAGATACACAACATTGACCCAGATTGACATATAGGAACAATTTTGCCATTCAGCCCAGTAGCCTGGTTCAACATTTTTGTTAGCTGTAGCAGCTCTTCCTTTTTTACCCCAGTTCTCTGCCTTTTCTTTATATGCCTTGATTTACAATATAGTATCCATCTCTCTTTTAATTATCTCAAATAACTTTGCTTATATGTTCTACTGGGACAGTGTGTTCCACATTCTCCCATTCCTTTTGTGAAGCACTTTTTCCTGGATTTGCTTTTAATTGGCTCAATTGGAATCCTAATATTAGGGGAGATTTTCCATGTCCTTATCTGCAACTTTATGACCATTGACATCAATTGATGGAAAATCACAGGCAGCGCACCCACAATTTTCTGTTCCATGTTCACAATAGTACAGAAACCTTGGCACAAGCAAGGATTAAAAAAAATTACCCCATTATGTCCCCTTGTTCTGGATTCCCTTAGAAGGAAGAGTCATTCCTTACCTATCCTGTCAATATCCTTCATTATTTGAAACACCCCAGTCAGATCATCCTTAACTTCTTCCTCTCCAAAGACTGTAACCCAAGTTTACTCAATCTCTGATCCTTACTCAGTCCCTGGCGAATTATTGCTGAACTTTCTACAAGACTAGTACAGTTATCCTCAGATGGACATACAAAACTGAACACAATTCCAATTAAGGTCTGACCAGCACTCTGTAAAAGTGCAGGTGTACTTCCCTCCCTTTTTTAAATGCTAAAACACTTGCAATGAAGCTGATCATCCCATTAGCCTTCCTGATCATTATTTTAAAAACCTGCAAGATAGCTTTTAATGGCAAATATATCTGGACCTCTAAAGCCTTTGGTTCGTCAATTCTCCATAATGGTTACCCATTTAGATTATATTCCCAGCCGCTATTATATCCAGATAAATGCCTTACATTTTCTTATCTAAAGCAGTACCTGCCATTATTCCACCCACTTGTTTTATCTATGTCCTTTTATAATTTTCTGCTCTTCGTAATGCACTACACCTTCTAGCTTATCTACAAACTTGATTATATTCCCCTCCATTTACAAAGCCAGGTCATTTAGATATAGAGTAAAAAGCAAGGACCCCAGCACTGATCCCTTGGGGACACCAATTATCACTACCTGCTAGGGTTGCAAAATTCTGGGAATTTTTAAAAGAGGAAACTTTCCATGGGAATTTATGGGAATTTATGGGAATTTTGAGTTTTTTTGCACACTGATGGTTTTTGTCTCTGACCCTTATATTATCTTTGTCGTCAAAACAGACATACTGTTCCATACAAATAAAAACAGGCTTTCAAAACTTTATTTAGGTTATAATTTTGAACTTTATTGAACCCCCACAAAAAAGACCCATCTAAAATAAAATAAAAAGAGCGTCAGCTTATTTAGCCTGTAATTTGTCCTTATTTTGTCCCTTTGAGTCTTCTACTCATGAGTCTTCTGAGTCTTCTACTCCTCATTGCTCCTCCTGATTCTCTGACTCTGGCTCTGACGTGTCCATTTCCTCCTCTGTGTCAGTGTCTAGCTGTGTGGTGGACACTTCTGTATCTGGCTCAATAAGTTGTAGGTTCGCCCGGATAGCCACCAGTTTCTCCACTCTCTTGTTAGTCAGCCTGTTGCGCACCTTTGTATGCGTATTCCCAAAAAGTGACCAGTTTCGTTCAGAGGCCGCTGATGAAGGTGGGATTTGGAGTATCACCGATGCAATAGGTGACAGGGCCTCAGATGCACAAAGCCCCTTCCACCAGGTATGTGCACTGATATGCTTGCATGATTCCCATATCCCATCCCCATTCCAAAGACCTTGCTTGGTAGAGAACTTTGCCAAACTTCCCAGAACTTTGCCCACATCCAGATTGAGATGGTGTGAGAGGGTAGAAATCACACTGTAACCGCTGTTGATCTGTTCTCCAGAAAGTATTGGTCTCCCAACATGCTTTGGGTCCAGCATGTATGCTGCAGCATGAATCGGCTTGACACAAAGTTCTTGACGCTTCTGTATGAATTGAACAATTGCCTTCTCCTCTGCTTTGAGCAGCAGGGATGTGGGTAGGGCAATGCTGATTTGTTCTTTTAAATCAGTAAAAAGCCTGAGAACATCTGACAAGACAGCGTCACCTCCTTCAATCTGAGCAATTGCAGATGCTACTGGTGAGAGTAGTTTAAGGCTGCTAACCACTCTCTCCCAAAACACATCATCCAGCAGTATTTTCTTGATGGTGGTTTCCATATCCCCAGACTGGGATATTGCCATTTCTTGCAGCGACTCCTTACCCTCCAGAAGGCTGTTGTACATTATGACAACACCACCCCATCTAGTGTTGTTGAGCAGCTTCAGTGTGGTGTTCTTGTTCTTTGTCATTTGCTTGGAGTTGTAGGTTGCTGCAACTACCTGTTTTCTCCTGACATACTTAACAACTTGCTTGGCTCTCTTGTACAGTGCTTCCATGGTTCTCAAACCCATGATGTCCTTGAGGAGCAGGTTAAGCCCATGAGCTGCGCACCCAATAGACGTAATATGAGGGTAGGCCTCCTCCACTTGAGCCCAAGCAGCCTTCATATTCGCAGCATTGTCAGTAACTACTGCAAAGACCTTTTGTCATCCAAGATCATTGGATAAATGCTGCTGCATCTTTGTGGCATTCTTTACATATGGCTTTCTACAGTGTTTGCACATGTACACAGTCTTTCCATCTTTAATGCCTGGGGTAAAATGCTTCCACACACCCGACAGTAAACGTGGCATTGTTCTATGCAGAGAAATAAAGGGCATTCATCTCTGTGTCGAATTGCGGTCGATCAGCACGATTGCAACAGGGTGAGTACATTTTTGCTGATGCTCCATGTGATGGAAGCATGACCTGTACACACACGACGCTACATCACCAATAGTGTATTATTTTGCGTATTTTAAATTGAAGGACAACAGAGTTCAACAAGTAATTGGTTTATTTGGTATAAAGTCTGATTTACTTACTGCATCATCACAACATCAGCAGAAAACAAAATGACTTCCCTCAGGACCCCTAACCTGGATCTTAAAAAAACTATAGCAGTCTTACAGATGCCTGCAGGCCAATCACAATTCGATATGCAAATATTACAAATAGAGGGAGCTAATCGCTCATCCACTCATCCAACCAATCAGGACACATTTGTTCACAGTTACACACAAAACTTGTAATTATTAAAACAAGCCAAGTAAGAAGATAAACATATATTGATTAAGAAATTCCTTAATAATTAAGATTCCATCTCTGTTAGTAATTTTAAGAGAGGACCTGTGGAAAAAAAAGAAAGAAATACAAAAAAAACAATATTATGCTAGCATGTGCTTTTTTGGGCAAAATTCCCAAGCTAAACTTCCCGTGGAAAATTTCCGGAAATTTACCAGAAACTTTCCACCCCTTTGCAACCCTACTACCTGCCAATCCAAAAATATTCCTTTGATCCTAACTCTCTGCTGCTGACCTCCCAACCAGTTTCTTGTACATCCAATTTGGCTATCTACAATTCCACGAACCTTAATTTTAGATACAGTCTCTTGTATGGAACCTTATCAGATATCTTCCGAAAATCTATGTATTTAACGTCCATTGATCCACCTCTATTCAACACCTCATCAGCCCCGATTTTAACTTGAGACACGTTCAGGGAAGGCAGCAGGGAAATGCCCACAGACTCTTCAAAGTGAAGATTTTAACTCCCGGACCTCATTTATATATTCCTGCACTGTCTCCTGCCTGAAGCTGCTGAGAATGATGTAAGAGCCAGTGGGCAAAAGTCCAGCATATTTGGGGACCCAAGGGAACTATCCTCGACAAGGTGTGGGGCGAGGTACCGGGTTGATCATCTCGGAGAAGGAGGGAGGGAAAGCCTGGGGAAGAGGAGGCCCAAGGAGCACTCCTGGACCACAAGGAACTTTAAGAAAATGTAAAAAAAAACTTACCTAGGCCTGTTCTATGCTGATGTTGATTACCGCCAGCTTTCGCTGGCAGGTTCTGCACCGTGCAGGGCTCCTATGTAAAAGTCGAACAGCCAGTTGATGACTAGAGCGTAGTCTTTAGTTGCTTACAAGCATTTAGTTACAGAGACACACATTACATACAGTGCACCCCCAAGATAAGCTTGCAATCCATCCCCAGCCTACTCCCATATATATTTATTTATATATATATATATATATGAGCAAGAGAGTCCCCAATTATTACCCACTGCCTGAATACAATTAACACCCAATTGCTATACACCACTTGAATACAATTAACACCCTAACCCTGGGAGCGAAAATCACGTTATGGCGCCAGTGATGTCATCAGGCCGCAACTTTCCCATTTTATTTAGGCCCCCACGTGCCTGGGGCAGGTGGCCTCCACACTGTTGGAATCCTTGCAGTTAAAGTGGCGTGTGGCATGAACCTTCCCCCGTGCCCAACCCCACGTTATTTTAACTACCCGCCCACTCCATTTGCGCCGGACAGGCTGGGCTACAATTGGGGTTATCGACTCTGTCACAGAATCCAACTTTTAGAATCCAACCCAGATAAATTTCTATATCGGTATGTTTCTCGTCCATCTAGAAGAGAAGCTCTGCTTGATTTGGTTATGGAAAATTAAGTGGGACAACTAACTGATGTGAGAGTCAAAGAACAATGAAAAATGAGCAACCACAACATAGTTATGTTCGATGTGAAAATAGTAAAGGATAATTATCAGTCAATAATAATGGTGCTGGACTGGGGGAAGAAAAGGTAAGTTCAGTGTGATAAAAATGGATCTGTCCCAGATTAATGGGAAGAAAAGTTATCAAAGAGGACTGGATCAGCAGTGGGGAATCTTCAAATATGAGATGGTAGAGCACAAAATTGATAGATTATTTAAGGTGAAAAGGGACTGCAGGGGGAGTTGGAGATTTGCCAACATAACACCGCTCTTCAAGGAAGAGGAGGATAAACCAGGAAACTATAGATCAGTTAGTCTAATATCAGTTGTGGGAAACCCTTAGAATCTGGAATTCGAGATCAAATTAGTGAGCATTTAGAGATGTGTGGGATGATCAAGGACGCCAGCACTGATTAGTTGAAGGCAAGTCACATTTGGTAAATCTTTTGAAGAAAGTTCTGTGACTTTGAAAGCTGTTTTCAGTTTATTTACCCACTTGTTACCATGCAGTAACTAATGAGAAAGCCCACCTACATTAGAGTGCTCAACATCCACAGAAAGTGGAAGCAGTGACAATACTTGGAGGATAGTAGATTGCAAACCCAGACTGCACACAGTTAGCTCTACCCGAGAGCACATATTTCAACTCCCTATGCCTGTTAATTGCCATTTATGTTTTCATGCAATTAAATTTTTTTTTAAATAATAGCAGTCTGTAATGATTTTTATTTCCTGTACAGGAGCATAAACCTTTTTGACAGGGTCATAAGTGCAAAATAGGCTAGAAGTTACTGTTGGCAATAATGGCGGATAAATGAATTGTATGATGTTTCTTTTTCCACACTTTTATCAGAGGTGTTAACCCGCTTAATTTAGGAATGTCACACAAACATGTTAAATGGTTATACAGTATTACATAGCGACAATAATTACCAGTGTCATGTATTTTACAAACTGAAAATGTTCAAAATACACAGCAGCATAATCAGCTGCTAAAAGGGGAAAAGACAAGTCAATGTTTCAATAGGATACTTCATCAGACCATCATTTGAGGTTCTGGTTTGATACGGATTTAGCCTTGCCTCTCCTGGAGCTACCTAAATTAGTATTTGGATCTAAGTAATTCTGCCTCTGCTGCAATGAGGTCTGGGACAGAACCGATGTAATCATGCGTCAGTTTTGTCTTGTGTCTGTAAAATGCACTGCCAGTTGTAAAGCTTTCAGTTCACACATTATCACGATAGGGTAAATTCTCCAAGTAGCTGTGCATGGTGTAGCACCTTGCACTGGATTTTCTTTCAGCACATCGTATTTTATGCAATTTGAACTATGATTTCTTACTTTGGTAAATTCCACTCGGGTCAGTGCAAATTTTATTTGAGATGGTCTCGTACATTGGCCCAGAAATTCAGGTCGGGGGCTTCCCGCAGGTGCAAGCCCCCGACCTGCACTTACCTTGCGCACCGGCCGTTGTGCTGTGGACCCGCGTGGTATTCCGATCCGGGGCCTGGTCCAGCTGCCGGCACGCAGTGCTTGCGTATCCCAGGGGCGCAGTTAGTTCGATACGTCCCCTGGGATCACGTGGGCCATGGGCAGCCAATCGGAGCAGGGAATGCTCCATTCATAAGTCTGACAGGAAGTGCTGTCAAGACTTATAAATACTACGGCCCCAAAATAGCACTAAATCTTCAAATAATTTTTTTTTAATCACATTTTTAAAATAAACTATAAATTACATGAAATAACTATTTTAAACAATAATTTAAATTTTTGAAAAAAATAATTTTATTTTCTAACGGGGCTAAAAATAAACTTACCTTGCTTTAAAGTATTTCAAAATAATAAACCTGTGGAAAAAATGTTTTAATTTTAATTAATTCACCACTTACCTTGTAAAAAGCAGGCCTTATGCCTGCTTTTTATATTTCTAACTTCTTAGGCTTACGTTCCTGGGAAAACCTGCAAAAAAGGCTGAAGTTCAATGAGCATGCGCAGCCTCCCCCGCGCACGCGTTCGACCTCTGAACCTCTTCGTTCAGAGGAACGGACGTGCCGGTTTCCCGCGCATGCACAGTGCATGCAGGAAACCGACACTTCCATTGGGCCTACAGGTGAGTACCCCGTGCGTACTCACCCGTGGAGACCCGAATTTCTGGGCCAATATCTTTTTGTCATATTCAGTATCTTTTTGTCATACTCCGAGGTTTTTCATTAAAACCCAGCTCTTCAGGTTTTCTCACAGTTTCAGTGAAACCTGCCAAGGCTGCACCCCTTTATCTTCATTAAACATATGGGTGTGCAGGAGCAGATTCCACTGAAATATGCAACGTTCTTGAGTTGCGCCTCCCAAAGATCCTGCCCCAAAACTCTGCCTGCCACCAAGGAATCTAGCCCAAGACACCACTGAAGTCCTGGAGGCTCGGCCTCCAAAGACTTCCACCCAACTCTGCATCCCATGGAGTAGACGTCAAATGCAAGCTTCGTTGGAACTAAGTTCTTTATTTACCGCACTTTCGTATTTTAAACCCCTCATTCTGTTGATCCTGAAAACTGGACAGGTGGCTATTTATAGTGTTAAATCAGTGACCTTTCCAAACAACTGCTAATGATTGACCAGCCAACATGCTCACCAATAGAACCTGGAGGGTTTGACCTATCACTGAAGCTGGGATTCGTTCTGCTCAGCTGCAGTTAACCCTACTAGTTAATGCTGCAATGGTCCTAGCTGGACAAGCAGCAGGATTCAACCCTGGTAAGGTGTGTTTTTTCATCTGATTGAACTCCAGCAGCACCCCTGTGCAAACTAAGCTCATCTAATCTGCACCTAAGCTCTCTGGACTTGGGTAAGTGAGATGTGCCCTACATGGAGAGAATGTGTACTCCATATTGAGTAAACACAAAACCCTACAGGCCAGGTTAAAATTTTTCAGTACCTTGATTTGGAGATTCTTAAATATTTTAATGGATTTTTGTGTGTCAGACACCAGGTAACCAAAAAAAACCCTGAAAATTGCCCCATAAGATTCGTGAGACTTTTTGGGATAGATTTTCGACTATTATCCTGCCCAAAATTGATGCAAAAGGAGTAAAATTGGTCAGTAAGGTCTATCACCACCTCACTGCGCTGGCCTGAATTTACCTCCTCCCAACCCTCTGGGTACGCCAGTGGTCGCTCCTTCCACCCCCATCCGCTGTGTGCAAGTGAGGGTGGGACCAGGTTGCTGGCCCATTTCCCTCCCATCTGCCCCATTTCCCTCCCATCTGCCCCTATTCCCCTGCCAGGTTAGCCCAGGCTAGCAGCAGGAATGGCCCACATGCTGGAAATGAAGGAAGAGGGCCAAGTTGAGGCCTCCGATCCTTCCAAATCTGCATTACCTGTTAAAGGCCTCAGTCTCCGCTGCCACTTTTAGTGGATGACCTCTTGTAGTCTTCAGACTCCTGTGGTCCTTTTAATTCATCTTACAGTCTCTTCATGGCAGGATTGAGGCGGCAAGCAAAAATCCCAAACCTGTAGGGGTTGATGAGGAAAATCCGACTCTTCATGTACCCTGCTGCTCAATCAGATCCCAAGCCTAGGAACAAACCAGCACCATCCGCATGTTTATTTTTGATTTTTCCCTTTTTATGAAAACGGTTCTGCTGGGGCAAGCAATCCTGCAGAACATCAGCCAAGTAGCCATTCTTGCTGTGTGGCCTTAGACAATAACCATTGGTGGGCTATTTATTTGAAAGTAGCAGGGCATCACTGCAGACCCTAATCTTGCACTTATCCGTTATCCACATATATACTTGTTCCAATGGAGGTCATTGGGTAGTGATCAGGAATGGGGACATTGAGTTTTCCTTTCTGTAGCCCATGGAAACTGACACTGGTTGTTGTGCCTATATCAATGCCCTTGCTGAGATAAGCCAACTGAGTGTAATCCAAGGGTAGAACCTGGAGTCTTGCTGCTGTGTATGACTCAGTATCACAACACGTGATGCACTCATCCACTGTAGCTATTGAGAACACCAGGGAAGCTTTTATAGTTCGACAAATTTAAATTCATATTTTTCCCTTTTCATCTGCTTTCTTAGCTGAGCTTGCCATTCAAGTTCTGCTGAGTTTGTCTTGTGCAGAAGAGGATTATTGATTGGAGAATAAAATGTGTGTTGGTTCACGTACTGGATGGGCAGTTTTAACTGTTTCATTGCGTTTTACAAGGATGTTTACTGTCCAATACTGGAACAATACTAAGCAGCCACTGCACCAGGTACCCCTCTGTAATATCTAAACCAAGTGTACAGAAGTAAATATATACAAAAAGAGTCTGCAAAACATTGCATGACACAAGTACATACAGTGGATTTGGAAGTAATGCAATGAATCTGTATCTTTTTCACTATTTGTGTTGCATTGTGTTATAGTGCAATGAACTGTGTGGTATTGCTGTGCTGGGGTATTACATAAGACACAAGAACTGCTGCAAACTGAAACGCGTAAAACATTTTGACCATCATTGATGCAGACTTTCAATTAGATAGCAGGAGGTTCCAGCATCGCCCATCTGGCCGGTGAGTCAACCTCTGCTCTGATGGACCGTGATAATAAGCAGGAAGCAGCACCGACATTAATCATGCAATTACTGAGAGCAGAGGATAAGCAAAACGATATTTCCAGTGCCAGACAATGACCAGCAAGTCTGTCACCATGTTCATGAAAGACAACCAACCAACCAAACAAATGAAGGTATTTTTTAAATGGATGACATTTTGTATTATAATTCGGGATATACGTCATATCATTTTACATCCTCTTACTCTGATGTTACTAGCTGAATATACACCCTTCCCACCTCCTCAGATGATAGCAGTTACTAGTCACAGTACGTGCTACACTGCCAGGAGGCTCACACCCAAAATATCCTCATGCAGCAGGTTCCTGATCTCAGCTGTGCCGTGGGATGGAGAAGGGACGGTATGGAGCTACAGACCAATTGTTTCCCTATAGGCAGGTGAGGCTCCTCAGGCAAGAGCTGTACATCTCCTACTGGCTAGTTCAAGAGCAACATTGACAAAAACCCAAGGGCAGGTTGACTGTCTGCCAGGAAATGGTGTGGTATGGAAATACTTAAAGAAAAGGAGAAGAGCTAGAAACATCTTAATGATTACACTTCCATGTGACTTGGCATCTGGCTTGTCTAATTTTTTTTGTCACTTGGTTTTGTTGCTGCTTAAACATCTTCATAATGCGTTTTTCATTGAATAAAGATTTCAGCTCCAGAATGAAAAAAAAAAGACAGTTACTATATATTTGAAAAAGAAGAAGCCATTACATATCAACCAGGAGCTGGAAGCCAGAATCCCAGGAGTACAGAGGCTAACAATAGCATCCCAAAAGCTGCCTCGGATAAGATCGTCTAACATGGGTGTCGGACTGAGTCATACTGTTCAGAATGTCAAACCTGGGACCCTCTGAAGTACAACACCCATGTTAGCTCATTTACCCATTAAGCCGTCGAGGAGTTGAAGATAGTTTCCTAGATGTGGTGAATAAAATGGTCTTCTAGGTTCTCTAATTTACTTAAATTGTACTCATTTGTAAAATGTAACCTCCGGAAATGGATTGCAAATAATTTGTTAGTTCATTATAGTTGTTTGATCAGGATGACTGCCAGATAGTTCGGCAGGATGATTGTTACTTTGAACCTGAGGACTCTGTTTTCAAATCCCAGCAGCATTTACTCAGTCCTTCATCCTTCCAAGGTGCATAAAACAAATACTAAAGGGGGGGAAAGCAGGAGACTGTCACAAGTACCATTTTCAAACAATTTTGCCTGTTCGTATTAGAAGCAGAGATCAGTCGCCCTCATGTTATCATTTGCTGGCAACACGTCTTTTTCTCTGCTCTGTGGCACCGTTGCAAGGATAAAGGGCAGTCAATGTTCAAACATTTAAAACTACCGGACCTTTGTGGCTTGGTTGAATATTTTTTAAATGACGGTGCTTCCAATAGTTCCACTGAGAGGTTTATTCCAAGTGCATCTGAATAAAATCAGATTCAGATTGCAGTGGATCATATCATTGTTTCTGTTCGTTCAAAATAAGATTGAAGAAAAAAAACGTGCATGACTTAAATAACTTGCTGTGAATTAGCTCGAATTTGTCTGGGCAGTGTGTGTTCCAAAGGGTTGGGTTGACTTGGCTAGTATTATTTTGCATAGGTTTGTGGTCAGTTTTGGTTTTTGTAGTTCTGCATGCTCAATCGACACTTACACTTACCAAGAATTCCCAGTGCACTTCATATGAAATCAGCTGTGGCAGAGTGAACTCCAGAAGAGAGATGATGACCTGTCAAACTGCCAGAGAGCAGAAATCTAATGAGTGTGTGGATTAGGATAAAAGCATTCATAGAGTTACATTAGATATACAGGCCCCTCTATTCACAGAGCAACAGTGACATTACTTTCACAAACCCTAGCATAAGCCTTTGCAGTTAGGAGTTATCTTCTGAGGAAAATATTACTGTCAGATGACCCACCATTTAAATATGACTAATTCAACGCACTCTGCTCTTTCATGTATTACAGAGTCCTTTAGACTCTGGAGATCTGTTTACAAAGCGAGACCAAAGTTTGTTGAAAATCAGAAACCGCTTGGATTAACATCATCTCTGGATTTCCAGCAGGAGAAGTTCCCACTTCCTTTGCAATTTTCTTTAATGGTCCTGGGATGATCAAATGTTATTACAGAAGAACGTTGATCAGATGCCAAGAACAGATCATTTTGGGGGCGGAGGATGGCATAAAGAGCTGACTTGTTTAAAGATCTAGCGGAAGGTCTCTGCTGTGGTTACAGATGTTAATAATGAGAGTCCAGTAGTTCAAGCTAGAGAAGTCTTTTGTTCTAGAAAGTATCAATAGCCTCTTGATCTTAACTCTTTCAACACTAAGCTTCTTGGAGATGTTTTCGGGTACGACTTCAGCGTTTAGCATTGACTTTTGGCATGGAATTAAATTTTCAGCTTCTGGCAGTTTTATTAAAATATGTAAACTTGAATTTTCATTGGCACCTTTCCATATCATTACTGATCGGCGGGAAAGGAGTAGGGGAGCAGTTAAAATGGAGTGGGTCCATTTCCTGCTCTGTTGCCACCGATTCCCCATTTTAATGCCGCTTTTTAGTGGCAGGTGAGGCTCCTGCCGGATTCCAGTGGAAGCCTCATTAGTAACTACCAATCAGGGTCCCATGACGTACATGGGAACCCAAAGGCATTTTAAACCACTCCTGAGTGGGGCCAGGAGGAGCAGGTGTTCTGGCCTTTGCTGCCCCGGGCTCTCCCCTAACACCCTGCCCCACCTTCCCAGCCACGAGATCCTCGTTACACCCACCCTCCCAGACTTAGCTTGTTGCCACAACCTTCCCTTGATGCTGGTGGACGGCCTCTGGACTGCCCGATCTTCACCTCCCTCCAACTGGCCAGCTGCTGCTTTCCACCTGAAACAGGCGAACAACAGACCAGAGGTATTCAAAATTCAAAGTTAAAATCTGCCAATGAAGACTCTTGCGTGCGATTGCCGTCCACTCCTGCAGCTTCCAGCCTGGAGTTAAAATCGACTTAGGAGTTTTTTGGCCATGCTGGGGAAATACTTAGAAATACTCTTCCATCTTGGTCACTGAGTGAAAGCTTGTGTTTCAGAATATCCTGTATCTGCAGATTGTTTGAGGGTTTATTATCCTACAGTTTTATTTCTACTGTTTTTCTTTACTCCCATGACATGCATTTCCAGTGACCTTTTGTCGTGCAGCTGCTTATTCAGCACCTAGCAAGTACCCAAGAGCGGTACAGCCGTGGATTCCCTTCCTTTATTTTCCTAATGTGGGAAGCCACTTTGGCTTATCTTCACATTTTTGTGCCGTGCATTTGGAACTGAACGGGCCAGGGAATGACCCTGCATCCCACCACTTAGTAGAACGCTTGTCAGTACATTAATGCATTCTGATACCATCCCACCCACTGCTGTAGTTTTCAGATGTTGCCAATGGCTCTGTGTGTAAACACTTGGCCTTGTGCGGTGCTCAGCCATGCAGAGCAAAAAAGGTCCCATACTTGATCTTATGTCAGGGCTGAGTTAGCTGGTCTCTACCGGGGTAGTGATGGGAGCAGTGAAAGGGGACTCGGTGCCCTGCGTTTAGGGAAGGGAAGATGCAGCCAAGGTATCCACTCCTCTTCAGTATCCAATAACCTTTGCTAATAAATGCAAGTCAGATGAGGACTGGATTAGGCTTGTTTCTGTACACCAAGGTCAAACCACCTGCCAAGATTCAAATGAGTAGATTTTCATCTTTACTGCCTAGGCACTGTGTCACTTGGGTGGGGTGCAGGGGAGAAAATCTTGTGGGGAGGATCATAAACTGGTAGCAGAATCTGTCTGATTTTCCTGCCATTTAAATTAGTGAAAGGAAAATCCAGCAGGTTCTGTAAAGGGCATAAAATCCTCCCACAAAATTTTCCTCTCTCTGCTCTGCCCAGGTGATGCTTAATGCCCAGGCTACCACATGAAGAGTACACACTTGGGCACACTACTGGAGGGTTGCTTCCTGTCAAGAGCGCCATACCCCTGCATGTGTTGCCTACTTCAGGAGTAGAAAAAAGAAAAGGGAGAAAAATTGGAAAAAATTAATTAAATAGCTTTGATGTTTTGATCTTAATCTTTATTGTTAAAAAAAATTCCACTGGCAGATGTAAACGCTGATGGCATTACATCACCAAGCAGGTCAGCATGCCCTCCTGTGTATACAAATAGAGTAACTTGTAAAGCAAGGTGCTTTATTTGGAAACAATGCCTCTTTAAAGCAGCCAATTCTTATACATTCATTCCATGGATTGACCAAAGATTACAAAAGCAGCAAAGATTTTCTGTTGTTTAGTGTTTTTATTTGTTTTTCGATCCTAATAACCTATCTCTATCTCATTTGCCTGGGCAAGTAAAATACCCAACCAAAAGACAAGGAAGGGGTATTGCTTCCAGGTTTCTGCCTGTGCTACTAATTGACCAGCCACAAGAAGGTGCAGGAGAGTGGCTCAATCCAGCCTTCCGGTGAGAAAATGCAGAGTCTCTGCGATGACACGGCAGAGATCAGTAATGCACTTACAGTTGAAACCTTGTCCCTACAACAGTATAGATTATCTCTGCTATTTTAAGTGGAAACTAGAACCCAGATTTTCTGAGGCTGTTCCAAAAACTCAGAACCTCACTGGTAGCAGGCAGAAGTCAGAAACTCGGACCCCTGATCTCATTCATAAGAACATAACATAAGAATTAGGAGCAGGAATAGGCCATTCGGCCCATCGAGCCTGCTCCGCCATTCAGTAAGATCATGGCTGATCTTTGACCTCTTCCCGCCCAATCCCTATATCCCTTGATTCCCCTAGAGTCCAAAAATCTATCTGTCTCAGCTTTGAATATACTCAACGACTCCGCATCAACGACTCAGCATCCACAGCCCTTTAGGGTAGAGAATTCCAAAGATTTACAACCCTCTGAGTGAAGAAATTCCTCCTCATCTCAGCCTTAAATGGCCAACCCCTTATTCTGAGACTATGCCCCCTAGTTCTAGACTCTCCAGCCAGAGGAAATAAGCTCTCGGCATCTATCCTGTCAATCCCCCACAAAATCTTATATGTTTCAATGAGATCACCTCTCATTCTTCTAAACTCCAGAGAGTATAGGCCCAATCTACTCGATCTCTCCTCATAGGACAACCCTCTCGTCCCAGGAATCAATCTAGTGAACCTTCGTTGCACCGCCTCTGAGGCATCTATGTCCTTTCTCAGATAAGGAGACCAAAACTGTGCTCAGTACTCCAGGTGTGGTCTCTCCAAAGCCCTGTACAATTGTAGTAAGACTTCCTTCCTCTTGTACTCCAACCCCCTTGCAGTAAAGGCCAACATGCCATTTGCCTTCTTAATTGCTTGCTGTATCTGCATGCTAACTTTCTGTTTACTGTACGAGGACAGTTAAATCTCTCTGAACACCAACATTTAATAGTTTCTCACCATTTAAAAAAATACTCTTTTTCTATTATTCCTAGTGAATAACCTCACATTTCCCCACATTATACTCCATCTGCCACCTTATTGCCCACTTACTTAACCTGTCTATATCCCTTTGCAGGCTGTTTGTGTCCTCCTCACAGTTTAGTTTCCCACCTAGCTTTGTATCGTCAGCAAACTTGGATACATTGCACTCGGTCCCTTCATCTAAGTCATTAATATAGATTGTAAATAGCTGAGGCCCAAGCACTGATCCTTGTGGCACCCCACTAGTTACAACCTGCCAACTGGAAAATGACCCGTTTAGCCCTACTCTCTGTTTTCTGTACGTTAACCAATCCTCTATCCTTGCTAATACCCCATGAGCCCTTATCTTGCCTGGCAACCTTTTATGTGGTACTTTATCAAATGCTTTTTGGAAATCCAAATATACAACATCCACTGGTTCCCCATTATCTACCCTGCTAGTTACATCCTCAAAAAACTCTAATAAATTTGTTAAACACAATTTCCCTTTCATAAAACCATGTTGACTCTGCCTAATCATATTATGATTTTCTAAGTGCTCTGTTACCACTTCCTTAATAATGGATTCCAGCATTTTCCCGATGACTGATGTCAGGCTAACTGGCCTGTAGTTCCCTGTTTTCTCTCTCCCTCCTTTCTTGAATAGCGGTGTTACATTTGCTACCTTCCAATCCGCTGGGACCATTCTAGAATCTAGGAAATTTTGGAAGATCAGAACCAATGCATCCACTATCTCTTCACCCACCTCTTTTAGAACCCTAGGATGTAGGCCGTCAGGTCCAGGGGATTTGTCGGCTTTTAATTCCATTAGTTTCTCAAGTACTTTTTCTCTACTGATATTAATTACTTTAAGTTCCTCACTTTTATTAGCCCCTTGTTTCCCCACTATTTTTGGTATGCTTTTTGTGTCTTCTACTGTGAAGACAGATATTTGTTTAAAGTCTCTGCCATTTCCTTATTCCCCATTATAATTTCACTTGTCTCAGCCTCTAAGAGATCAACGCTTACTTTTGCTACTCGCTTCCTTTTTACATTCGTTTTTACATTTTACAGTTTTGGATTCATCCGATCTTGTACCTAATATTCTGATGCATGTTTTTGAGGGGAACAAAGAGGCTGCATTACTGGCAGGTGCAAGCCTCATGTAAGTGGTAAAGTTAGGCAAATGAGGTCCCATACTAAATTTCACAAGTTCTGGCAAAGCTCCCCCCTTACAATGCAGCTCCCCCATGTAAAATGGGTGCATAACAGGGAAACAGGTTTGGTTTTCTTTAACTGTTTTTGTTACATTGAGTATTTTGAAGTCTAATTTTTTGACCGTGAGCATTTCTCTGATTGTGCATTGCACATCCTTTGCACTTTTCCCCCTCTGTTGTTGCCTTTTTTGATCAAAGCCTTAATTTGATTAAGACATACTTTACCGAAGTCTGGCTAATTTCTGCTGCAATACCTGTTTCAGCTAACAAATCTAAGAGGTTGGGAGTCCTTTTGATTCTTCCCATGGTGCTGCATGCATTTGTTGAGGAGGACCAGTTCATGAGAGCATAGCATGTTCAAAGTTCACAACACCTTCATGAGATATGTTTTGTTTTCATCAATAGTTAAGGATCTATATTTACAGACTATCATAGGGAAGCTGAAGCAGTGATTCCCTTGTTTGGATTGCTCAGGTGGAGTGCTACTCTACAATCCAGCTAAACTCTTGAAAATCATCGAGCTGGATGTTACTCAATTTTGCCACACAAAGAGCAGCAGGTCCATGGGGTTGTCGGCCCAAAGAAAGAGAATGAAGAGGGTCAAAGGTCACTCGGGATGGAGATGATGCAGAAGCAGGGAGATTGGTGCAGAACTCTGTGACCAAGAACTACTTCCAGTAATGGGCCCCTTCTGCCACTCTCAATTTTGTTTCCCCAAGAGAATTCCCACACATTATCACCCAAGAACATGTCTCATATTCCCTTCGCTGAAACTGAACAGCCAACTTTCAAATGCCTTTCCACAACCCTACCCAATAAATTGTGTCTGTACAAAAAAGAAATAAAAAGATGAAAACGTATTTCCTGCTATATACATTGTTCAAGTGGTCTAAGCCCTATCTTGGCATTTCTCCTTGGTGAGCCTTTAAGATTGCTTGTCCTAGTTCTTAGCCTTGGGCTGTGTCTATGTGATCCCTGAATAGAAGAATTAAGAAAAGGAATCATGGTATGAAGGATCATAATAAAATGGGCATCATGTCTGTAAATTCACCCTTGCCAACGCCCTCTACAACTTCTCTTCCAAAAGGGAAAAAAGCCATTTCCCCACGTCAGCTGCTCTATGATACCTGGTCCCCAGCCTGTCCTACTCCTCTTTCTGAGGTTATGTGCAGCCATAGCCAATAAGCAGAATACAGTCCTTGAGCCCCCGAAACAGGGTCTTATGGTCAGACTACCTCTGTCCCAGGGCCAACATTTTGCAAATGAGCTGACATGATGTTCCTGCAGGTAGTACTCTTAGTGAAAATTGGATCTCTTAAAGGCAAGATATTACTGTGTCCTGCTGCATTTGTGCCCTCCACCCTCTGCTGTATTCAGGAATGAAATAAAAAGGGTCAAATATTCTCTGCATGCTTTCTCTCTGAAGGTGCAGAAGAAGAAACATTTTCACTGGATGTAATGATCAGTAACATGCCATTCTAGAATGGTACACTAGGTGGAGCTGTATGTTGTTGTATGTTTAGCTGTATGTATATAAGAGTGGGACTACCCACGATGCACTAGGCTACCCACAAGGCAGTAGTCAAGATGGATGCTGTACAAGTCCACATAAATGAATAAAGTGACTAGCTCAAGCTAGCTGTTCATAATGAAAACGACTAGTTATTAATGAACATAACATGGTACCAGGATTGGTAAAATCTGCTGAATATTGTGAAACGCGACATGGAGACTTTGAAGCCACCGGAGGGTTTGAAACTCACGGGGAATGTCGACGGCAATTGGCGGACTTTCAAACAACAATTCGAACTCTACATTGCTGCCATCGGGTTTGGTACGAAACCAGACGCAAGGAAAATAGCGTTGCTGCTCACGGTTGCAGGCCCACAGGCGATAGAGGTATTTAATACATTCGTATTTAATCAAGAGGAGGACAGAGAAAAATTGGAAGATGTGCTAAAGAAATTTGATACACATTGTTCTCCCAAAAAGAATGAAACCTATGAGAGATACGTGTTCCGTTCACGGACACAGCAGCAAAATGAGACTTTTGATAGCTTTGTGACCGATCTGAAACTGAAAGCACAGACATGTAATTTCTCTGAACTGAAATCATCCATGATTCGTGACCAGATTGTGTTTGGTATTCATGATAAAAAGGTCAGGGAATGTCTGTTGAGAGAAACCGAACTAACATTGGAAAATGCTGTGAAAATATGCCAAGCCAGTGAGCTAGCTCAAAAGCACGCGAAGACTTTCAGTGATATTAATAATGATGCGACTGTAATGAGTGACTGTGCTGCTGTCGGTGCTGTGTACTACAAGGGGAAGAAACGTGGGCAGAACAGAAATGAAAAGCAATCGGAGGAAGGAATTTTTAATTGTAAATGCTGTGGTTATAAACACCAGTCAAGACAAGCCCAGCGTTTGGGAAAATGTGCACAAAATGTTATGGAAAGAATCACTTTGCCAAACAATGCTTTTCAAAAGTAAAAACAAAGAAAGGGCAACAAGTCCAAGTCAATGTGATTGAGGACACTGATTTAAGTGAGGCATTTTCTGTAGGAATGGTGTCATGTGACAATATCAAAAAGGATACAGAAAATGTGCAGCCCTCAGGAATGGACAATGCTGAACATAAAGTTAATACAGTAAAAGAGGACAAATGGATGATCCCACTGCAGGTAAATGGAGCATTAGTTGCATTGAAACTAGACACTGGGGCAAAAGCAAACTTAATCAGTATGAGTGACATTAAAAACATGAAAGAAAAGCCCAAAATACAGATAAAGTCAGTACTACTGAAGAACTATAATGGACAGAAAATAGATAGCTTGGGTGTATGCAGACTTAAAGTGACAGTCAAAGACAAAGTGCATCATCTCATGTTTTCTGTTGTGGCTGAAGGACTTGATTCACTACTAGGTGACAAGCTTGTGAGGACTTAAAACTGGTCAAGAGAGTCTACCGTATAAACTGTGCCATAAGCAGACCAGATGACTCGGTGGATTCTGTAGTGAGCAATTTCCAGGATGTGTTCAAAGGATTTGGAGTTCTACCATTCACTTACAAGATCCAGCTAAAGGAGGATGCTCAGCCAGTGGTACATGCTCCACGGAGAGTTCCAGCACCCCTGCGTGACCGGCTCAAGAAAGAACTGGACAGAATGACCACACTAGGAGTCATCAGGAAAGTCAAAGAGCCAACAGACTGGGTTAACTCCATGGTATGTGTAAAGAAAAAGAACAATGATCTAAGAATATGCATGGATCCAAAGGACTTAAATGCAAACATAAAACGTGAACACTACCAGATTCCCAAGCGAGAAGAAATCACCAGTGAAATGTCAGGTGCCAGATACTTCACAAAGCTCGATGCCTCACAAGGATTTTGGCAACTAAAACTGGATGAAGAGAGCACCAAATACTGTAACTTCAACACACCATTTGGCAGGTATTGTTTCCTCAGAATGCCTTTCAGGATAATATCTGCATCTGAAATCTTTCGTAGAACGATGGAACACATAATTGAAGGTCTGGAAGGAGTTCGGGTCTATGTTGATGACATCATCATCTGGGGCTCCACACTGAAAGAACACAATGAGAGACTTGACTAAAGTGCTACAGAGCATACGCCGGAATGGACTGAAGCTCAACAAAGCCAAGTGTCAGTTTGGCGTCCAGGATGTCACTTTCCTAGGAGATAATCTATCTGGTAAAGGAATAGAGCCAGATATGGAAAAAGTAAACGCCATACTCAACATGCCCCGACCCACTGACAAAAAAGGAGTGCTACGCATCATGGGGATGATAAACTTCATTGGAACGTTCATTCCTAACTTGTCAGCCAAGACAGCCTGTCTGCGAGACCTGCTACATAAAACAAATGAGTTCGCATGGACAGAAAGACATGAACAAGAGTGGATGAACCTCAAAACAGTGCTGACAACCACACCTGTACTCACCTTCTTTGACCCAACAAAGAGAATCAAAGTGTCAACGGATGCATCAAAAGATGGCCTAGGCGCGGTCTTGCTACAAGCAGAGGGTGAAGATTGGAAGCCTGTTGCCTATGCCTCCAGGTCTATGACTGATTCTGAGTGTCGATACGCCCAGATTGAAAAGGAATGTCTAGGCTTGGTAGTTGGACTAGAAAAGTTCCATGGCTACATATATGGACTTCCCACCTTCACAGTTGAGCCAGACCACTGCCCACTGGTTGCCATCATAAAAAAAAAATCTGAATGTGATGTCTCCAAGGATTCAACGACTCATGATGAAGCTGCAAAGATATGACTTTGAACTGATCTACACACCAGGCAAACACACAGTGTTAGCAGATGCACTATCCCGAGCACCCACAATGAGTCATGTGAGCTCTACTGAAGAAGACGTGGATGTTCATGTGAGTATGGTCACTGCTGCGCTGCCCGTGCCAGACACAAAATCAAAGCAAATAGCAGAAGAAACAGTAAAAGATACAGTGTTACAAACAGTAATAGAGAACATTCATCATGGTTGGCCAAAAGGTTCCTGTCCAAAGTACTATCACATCAGGTCAGAGTTGAGTGTCGCAAGTGGACTATTACTAAAACAGAACAGAATAGTCATTCCACAGGCTCTACATCAAGACATGCTCAAAAGGATTCATGAGGGACACCTCGGAATTGAAAAATGCAAAAGGAGAGCAAGAGACACTGTTTATTGGCCTGGTATAAATAAGGACATTGAGAACATGATAGGCGAATGTGAGACATGTCAGAAACACCAAAACAAACAAGTAAAGGAACCAATGATAGTAGCTGACTTACCAACAGCACTATGGCAAAAGGTTGGTATGGACCTTTTTCATTTGAATAGTAAAGAATATCTAATAGTGATTGACTACTATTCTAACTATCCTGAGATGGCACTGCTCTCAAGCACCACAGCAAGCAGTGTCATAATGCATGTTAAATCCATCTTCGCCAGACATGGAATTCCCAGGATTGCCGCTAGCGACAATGGTCCGTGCTTCAACTGTAAGGAGTGGCAACAGTTTGCAGCACAGTATGACTTTCAGCACATCACATCCAGTCCTTTGTATGCTCAGTCGAATGGTAAGGCAGAGAAAGGTGTTCAAGTTCTCAAACAGCTACTGAAGAAAGCGACAGAAAGCAAGTCTGATCCTTATCTCGCCCTGCTGAGCTACCGAGTCTCACCTTTAGACTCTGGTTCTTCACCTGCTGAACTCCTAATGGGTCGCAAGTTGCGCACCACGCTACCCTGCTGTGCAAAAGAAAAGCAGAGTAAGGAACTGAGACAGAGACTTCAACTGTTAAAGCTGAAACAGAAATCATACTATGACAAGTCATCCAAAACTCTGAAACCATTGACAAGGGATGATGTTGTCAGGATTGAGGATCCAGATGCATGGAACAGGAAAGCTACAGTTCTTGAGGAAGTAGGACCAAGGTCATACACTGTTAGAACTGAGGAAGGACAGATTCTCAGGAGGAACTGCCGTTCCCTCCTGAAGGCACAAGAAACTATCCAAGAGCAAATCGATGACAACGCCGCAACTGAATCTTGTCAATCACCACCAGAACAATCTAACACAAACACACATACAGGCTCTCATGAAAACACATCAGACTTACCTGTGCTGAGAAGATCCACACATGAAGTAAAAAAGCCTGATAGACTTGATCTTTGAGTATAAAGTAAAGCTTTGAAAATGTGTTGACTGTTGTGAAAATGTTTATTGATGTAAGAAAAAGGAGACTTACCATCAAGTAACTTTAAAGTAAGCTTTAAGTAACTTATAAACACACTATATACAAGAGAGGTCTTTACCATGCCTCTGGTAGAAGCCTCTTACAATACTGAACAGACCAGTATTTATACCAGTCCAACAGGAAGTGACATTTACAGGAAGTGAGGTATGTACACAGTTCATAGTTCATAGTTCACAGGAAGTGATGACATAACTTCCCGGAAGTTAGCATTTTTATCACATTCTTCCCTCCTGCAGGATTAGGAGGCTGTGGTCTACCTTTTGGTGCGCAGCCGCCGAACAAGGAAGAGTCGCACCCGTTTGGATTCCCGTCGTAGAGGGTCGCTGGTCCGCTTACATGCGGTTGGCCATTGGTCAGAGTCTGTGTGGCCTGGATTGCCCTGTGAAGGGTCGGGGAGATCATGGCTTCGAGTACGAGCCCCAATAGGTTCAAAGTCGGTCTGCCTCTGTTCAGAGGGAGGTGCAGAGCTGGTCTGTGGCGGATCAGTACTTTCATGCGCGGTACTGGGAGGGTCGCAACCTTGAGCACGGGGTTCTACCGGCACCAAGCTAGTTGGTGTCCGATCAGGATCCTGGAGAGGGGTACCCGATAGGTCCCAAGAGTTTCCTGGTGAAATGCCATCACCCGATGTCCCACTCGGTCCTGGTGGGCAGGGAGCCAGATCCCGTAATGATACGGTAGATTCTCGGCCGTCGGAATATCGTATGTTTGCATAGGTGGGGTTGGCATCGGTTAGTTCGACCTCGTCTACAAGAGGGTCATTTTTAGACGTCCGAACGTATCTTCGGAGTAATACAGGTCCAGGAGTAGTTAGCCATGACGGGAGTGATGTTCCATGAGATGAGCGACGCTGGAATCCAAAGAACCGCTCATGAGGTGTAGTATTTGTGGCTGTAGAAAGCAGGGACCGTATAGAGTGCAATGCATCCGGAAGCACTGTTTCCCATTGCTGGTCTGGTAGGCCCCGAGATCTTAAAGCGAGACGTACGGAATTCCAGATGATACCGTTATACCTCTCTACCTGCCCATTTCCGATGGGATGGTATGGTGTTGTTTTGCTTGTAGCAATTCCCCGTTCTGAGAGGTAGTCCTTGAGCTCCCTTGACATAAAGGATGGACCCCGATCTGAGTGAATATAAGCCGGCATGCCACAGAGAGAAAATACCTGCTCAAGGCAGCAGATTACTGTGGACGCCAGCATATTGGAGCAGGGGAAGGCAAACGGAAAACGTGAATATTCGTCGATCATGGTGAGCAAATATGTGTTCCGAGTTGAAGAGGGCACTGGGCCCTTAAAATCGATGCTAAGTCGTTGCATCGGTTGGGTTGCATGTATGAGTATACCATCTGAGGGGCGGAAGAACTGAGGTTTTAATTCCGCACAAAGCCGGCATTCTGAGCATATTTTTTTTTACATCTCCAGTGGAAAAAGGGAGATTCCGTGATCGTACGAAATGTAGCATGCGCGTAACGCCAGGATGACACAAACCATTGTGGACATCCATGAGAGTGGAGGATGACATAGTGGAGCAGAATGCCCGTGTGAGGGTGTCCGGGGCCACATTCTCCTTGCCAGGCCGATAGAGAATGGTATAACCAAAAGAGGCCAGTTCCATCCTCCAAAGTTGTATTTTATTATTCTTAATTTTGGTTCGTTTTCGATTATCGAGCATGAAGGCGACTGATCGTTGGTCCGTGATCAATGTAAAGTGCTGGCGAGCTAGAAAATGGTTCCACTTCCGTACTGCCTCTATGATGGCTGTGGCTTCTTTCTCAACCGGAGGATAATGTAGCTCGGCACCTTGTAAGGTCCTGGACATAAATGCTACAGGACGACCTTCCTGATTCAGAGTAGCCGAGATCGCCACCTCCGAGGCATCACATTCAACCACGAAAGGGAGATTCTCATCGATGGAGTGAAGAGCCGCTTTCTCCAACTGTTTTTTGAGAAGGTTAAAGGCTGCAACAGCCGCTGTTCCCAGTGGAAATGATCTAGCATGCAGCAAGGGTTGGATTTTGTCCGAAAAATGAGGAATCCATTTAGCGTAGTATGCAAACAGACCGAGAGCCCGACGTAAAGAAGCCGGATTCTTAGGTGACGGGAGCTCTTGGAGCGGGCGAAGTCTTTCTGGGTCTGGCTTAATGATACCATTGCCTACGCAGTAGCCAAGGATGTTGATGGTCGGTTGCGACTCAACAGATTTGGATTCATTCAGGGTCAAATTACGGCGATGGAGGGCATCCCGAAATTTTTGGAGGTTGGAGTCGTGTTCCTGTTGATCGTGACCTGCAATGGTAATGTTATCAAGATAGGGAAAAGTGTCCCTTAGGTTTTCCTGCTTAACCAGGCCATCCATTGCCCGTTGAAAGACAGCCACTCCATTAGTAACCCCGAATGGGAGGCGACGAAATTGGTACAGCCGTCCATTAGCCTCAAAGGCTGTGTACTGCTTATCTGAGACCTTCAAGGGTAACTGATGATAGGCACTTTTTAAATCGTAAGTTGAGAACACTTTGTATTCGGCCAGTTTATTAACCATATCATCAATGCGTGGCAATGGGTAGGCGTCCAAGTCGGTATATTGATTGATGGTTTGTGAATAATCGATGCATAGTCGCTGTTTGTGAGGTTTTAGAGGGTTCTTGACAATGACGACTTGAGCCCGCCAGGGCGACGAACATGGTTCAATGATATCCTCTGCTAGAAGTCGAGAGATTTCAGCCGCAATAAAAGATTGGTCTCCCTGATTAAAGCGCCGCGATTTCGTTATTATCGGTTGGCATTGAGGCGGAATACTGGCAAATAATGAGGGTTCATCAAGTGAAGCTGCTGATAATGCACAAAATGGTTGTTTAGATGGTATATTAGAAATAGTAAGTCCGGGTTTGGATCCACCAAACTCAATGGTGAGTTTCTTATGCTGTTTTTGGAAGTCCAGCCCTAAGAGGAGATCACTACATAAGTCTTTGAGCACTGAAAGTCGGGTGGAGGGATACATACGACCATGAAGTGTCATATCAACAACACAAAAGCCGGAGATTCTGGTATTAAGTGATGACTGGGCCATCGCAATTGCCTGGTCCGATGGGAAGACATGTAGTTTCAATTTCGCAACAATCTGTTCCTTAATGAAACTATCAGTACTTCCTGAGTCAATTAAGGCATCTAAGGTATGCCCTTTAATTGAAATTTTTGTGGCTGCCTGAGACAGGTTCTGTGGGCAAGCAGCTGTAATTGGTGTCGTTGCACAGAGAGTGGCTAAAACTCTCGGTGTGCTTCTTCGGGAGAGAGCTCGAGAGGAAGCTTGATAGGTCCTAGCTGGAGCATCTTGATAGGCCCTAATTGGGGCAGTTCGGTAGGCCTTAGCTGGATTGGCCCTCGTAGAGGCCCTTGATAGGCAAACTTTAGCAAAGTGTCCTTTTTTCCCGCAATAACTGCAGAT